>NC_053167.1:36251772-38651772 GCF_016835505.1 Polypterus senegalus
TTCTGTTATTGTTCAATTTGTGAATTGCTTAGAGCAAAATAGTATGTTTCAAAAGCAAATACATAACCTTAATGGTATTATTTTCTAGAAAGTCAGACTCAGAGTGAAAAATCGTTTTTTTATATATTAATGGGATATCGTGCAAAAGGAATGAGTGGTGTGTGTTAAATGGTCATATTTCCTTTCATAGAAAGACGTTAAAATGGGTCATCCTGAAGTTTCAAGCCATTATTGTAAGAATTCCATTAGTAATTGATAAAATATTTGTATTTTGCTTTGTTATCATGAGACTACGTTAAACCACTGTATACTGAATAAAAATAAATTGCAGATGGCAAGTATGTGGTCTTGATTCGTAATTTCCAGCATCACAACTACATGCAGGGTTTCTCGCATACATCTTCAGTGGTGGAAGCTTTCTCAACTATCAGTTGCAGCCACAGTGCTGACTGGTGAACCCCACCTAACAACCTCCTCTTTGGTGATTATAATGGTCCTGATGTGCACCATGCCAAAGGGGGAGGTTTTTACTTTTAGACATGTAACTGCAATTGTCAGTAAACCAAACAAACATTCATAATATGGTTAGTTGCCAAGCAGTTAACAGCGCTTGATCGAATAAGGGGGCAGTGCTTTCATATTGTTTTAATCTTAATGAACCTTTTAGAACAGTGAAAGGCAACCTTTTTCGAGTTGCGGCCCACTAAGTCCAAAAATCTTCTTTCGCGGCGCACCTGAGGGACTGCCCATAAATAAAGTCGTGACGACACAATCTATGGACAATCGCCAATAAAAACAGTTAATTTTACAAGTTTGAAAGACATTTTATTAATAAAGGAATCAAAGGATAAATCTTAAATTGAATTAATGTGAACGTTGAGATTGTTTTTCAGCACATATGAGACTGATGTGAGGATCAATTACGCGCATTTCCTTGTCGATCATTTGAAGTCTCTCGCGTTTCTTAGACTTCATTTCCGTAAGTGTTCCTTTATCTGTTTTTCCAACATAAAATATTTTTTTAAACGTTATCTTTTTAATCAACCTAAAGTTCAAAAACACTAGCAATTTTAAATATTTTACGAACGTTTTCGCGGTGCCCCTAGAAAATTCCACGGCGCACCAGTTGCCCGACAATGTTTTTAGAACTACACCATGCTTTCTGTGACATGTAAAAAAATAACGGCAACTAGGGCTAGAAAATGAACCTTCTGTCATTTTTCATTGAATGGAGATTGTGAAGGTGAGTGTGGCTCACCTTGAGAGTTCAGACTGCTATAGAGTAGAGCATAGAGTAGTTTGAGGTCCAAAGTTAGCCAAGAAATCAAAGCAACACCAAAGTGTAAAAGTATTTTTATACTGTATATTATAATCAAAATATTCTATATTTGAAATAAAGGGAACTTTGTAATGAATGAATGTTTATAATGGTTCAGAGTAAAGTGTGTCCTGACATAGTGCATAACTATTACGATGGGTAGCTTTTAAGTTTTCGAGCACATCGTTATTCTTACTGGAGCGTTTATTACTCCAAAAGGGTTATTCCCTGGAATCCATTTCTGTCATTTTTTGTTTTTTATTTTGACATATTGAAAATGGTAGATTAATTGTAATATTTAGTTTCTTTTAAGGGTGACACTTTGTTTCTTCATTTGTTTATCATTTCTAGGACATTGTGAGGTAGGGTCAAACAGAATTGTGAAGTGCGGCATGTGACAGCAATGGATCGAAGGTATAAAGAGCAGTGGCAAGCAATCTCTGGTTGTCAAAAGATTGTGGACAATGGCAAACGTTCTACCTTCTGCTCTTTTTGCTGATATAATCTTTGGTTTTTGACACAGTATTCTGAATTTTCACATCTAAAATTGTGTGCTTTGGTTTTGATGTCTTGGTTATTAGTTCACTTTCTGGTTACTGACTATGTCTGTCTACTCAATTACATTTCAAAGACTCCCAATCTTTTTTTTCTAAAAAGTTGTTAATTTCCACCTTTGAAAACAAAAGCAAAAAATTGTGGCAAAGATAGATTTTACTGCATTAAAAAACCGTATGGAATATTAAACACTTCAGAAAGAATAACAAATAGATCATTTTATAGACTATGATAACAATAACTATATGGACAGTATGGCTACATAAAATCATGTGTAGCAGCAAAGGTACAGCACGGCATAATGAATAAGCTTGGTTTTAAAGTACAATTGATTTGTGCTGTTCCAGCACTGTGTATATTTTGCTATCAAAACACTCTTTTATCATTAAAGTTGTAGTATATTGTAATGAATAACTGGAATGTGGTGTTAGTTTCACATTTTAACAACACAACAATTTTAAAGAAGTTTTGTCATCGTCATTTGCTAGCTCAATTTAATATATTTCCAAAAAAAATTTAAAAAAAAAATGTTCACTTGGCTTTTAGAAGCATTATTTTCCCTTGGGGAGCGTAGTGGAAAGAAATTAGTATCTCGTGCTTCCGACTTGCTGAATTTAAACCTTTGACATTTCAGATTCATTGGAAAGCATGCTGGGAGTCTCCACATTAAATGGTAAGAATTGTGATTTTGTTTCACCAATATCAATAACAATATCTTAAGCACTGACATTTGTCATTATTTTTAGCCTTGTGCTATTAGACAAAGTAATTTTTTTCCACTTAACATTTGAATTAAAAACGTAAACAGCAGAAAATATGCACCACTGCACTTTAATGCACTTGAATATGCAGTCTTTATTCTGTTGATATGGCACAGAGCAGGAGTGCTAAAGTTGGAGCCGCAGAGGTTGCTGGACTTGGCTCCAGTTTTTTTTAGTAATTTCAGCTGAAGCAACGTTTTTGTGCTTCATGTCAGTTCACTAACTTCTTAACTGTTAATTGCTTCATTTTGTATAAATTCACTGTTTTTAATTGCTTCATTTATTTTTAGACTGCATCCAGTTAACACAAATGACAAAGGAACCAGCAGCTCACAGTCTAACTTGGCTCCACTTTCACTATACTTGTGTTTATTCTTATGTATTTTAAACAAACATTTTGAAAGAAATGTAAGACTAAAAAATGAAACACTGAGAGTTACTTGAATGAATCATTTGGATGATTATTTTGTGAAAACAAAAATCTGCAGCATAAGAATGATCTGAAGTGGCAGAATGAAAGTACTAGCATGTAGTAAAATGAAATAACAAGTTCCATTATTGGGAAGGATTGGCTTCTTATTAAGCAATTTGATGGGAGCACAAAACCACTACGACGCCCTGGAACCAAACGTGAACCCCCCCTGCCATGAGTGTAAAGTTTCCATTTAGCACTAAGCAGCCTGATATACGGTATGCTTCCAATCAAGACAAGACATAAAACGCAAAAAAGACATAACAGACATCTGCTTGTTGTATTCTTGACCTGGTCTAAGAAAAATGTAACCCCTATAGTGTTTAATTTCTGATCATATCAGATATCTGCTGACTTTATATAACATGAAAGCAACAGTTTTCATAAGGAAAACGGATTCTCTGACATGCATTTTGTCACTGATTCATACAATTTAAATACTTTCTCATCAGGCAGGGCTGACATGCTTTCATACTGTCTGTTATTAAGCAGCTGAAGTGAATATTCACAGGTTGTTTTCAGAAACGGATGAAAATACGTGAGGCTATATACTATGTCGGGCTTATATCATAGAGTAGAATGCTCAGAAGATGTTTGGTGGTCAGATGGCCTCAGAGTCTAGAATTGTGCAGTGTCTGATTTTGTCTACGACTTTTGTATTGTTATATCTGACCTTAGACTCCCCAAAGGTTTATTTTCTCCAGGAAAGTTGCTCACTAGAGTTTGTTTTGCTCTCCATTGTCATCTGGTCATATGTGAAATATGGTTTTAATGGACTTATAATGTTAGGATCTATTTATCTTAATCAGTATAATTTGTTTTATTTTATATTTGTCTTAATCTGTATTTTTGTGTGTATATCAGGTAAATTGTATAATTTGTAATATATACAGCAGGTAAAATAAGTATTGAACACATCAACGATTTTCTCAGTAATACTAGCGGGCTTTTCCCCCTGCTCGCTTTGCTCGCCAACCCCCCTTGGCCTAGTGCTACATGCCAGCCACTTAACATCTCTGCTGCTCGCGTATGTGGATTTCACTTTCGCCAAACAACAAATCTTTTAATTCTCGCGGATAAACCTCTTCATTGGGAAGAAACGCTACTTTTCCCTAATGGCAACACAAATTAGACGATCTACAAGTCTTCAACTTAAAGTTTAAATCCGAACAATATATTCAATCTCTCTTCGCTGTTATTTCACCGAGTAACAATTTCCGTTTGCTTGCGCTAATGCGATCTTTACTATCATTTTTTTGAGACTTTCGAATTTTAGTACTTTCTTTATCTCTAACCTGCTTTGTATGTGTATCGTACCAATATTTTAGAATTTTTTACAACGCTGTACTTTGTCATCTACTCTTTGTCTTTTATTTCCGGCCCTGGGCTTGGTTAAATCTCTTGGCACAAAGTCTCGTCTCGCAGGACATGAAGGTATCTCTCTGAAAAACTCACGTCTTTCCCAGGCTTAAAAGTCTCGTCTCATCCCAGGATTTTTTTATTGTAATAGAGAGATATTTCTAATGGGGCTACTGACATGAAATTTTCACCAGCTATCGGTAACAACCCAAGTAATCCACACATACAAAGAAATCAAAACAAATAAGTCCAAACACTTTATTACACATAACTTAATGTTTGGACTTATTTGTTTTGATATCTTTGTATGTGTGGATTACTTGGGTTGTTACCGATATCTGGTGAAAATTTCATGTCCAATAGAAATATATTCACTGTGAAAAACGTTGTCGCATTCAATACTTATTTTCCCCATTGAATTTTAACTATGATTGTGATAAACCAATAAACACTAATTAGGTCAATTGGCAACATGAGTGAGTATAAAAAGAGCTTCTCAGAGTGGCAGTGTCTCTCAGAAGCCAAGATGGGTAGAGGATCACCAATTCCCACAATGTTGCGCAGAAAGATAGTGGAGCAATATCAGAAAGTTGTTACCTAGCGAAAAATTGCAAAGACTTTGCATCTATCATCATCAACTGTGCATAACATCATCCAAAGATTCAGAGAATCTGGAACAATCTCTGTGCGTAAGGGTCAAGGCCGTAAAACCATACTGGATGCCCGTGATCTCCGGGCCCTTAAACGACACTGCACCACAAACAGGAATGCTACTGTAAAGGAAATCACAGAATGGGCTCAGGAATACTTCGAGAAACCATTGTCAGTGAACACAATCCACCGTGCCATCCGCCGTTGCCAGCTGAAACTCTACAGTGCAAAGTAGAAGCCATTTCTAAGCAAGATCCACAAGCTCAGGCGTTGTCACTGGACCAGGGATCATTTGAAATGGAGTGTGGCAAAATGGAAGACTGTTCTGTGGTCAGACGAGTCACGATTCGAAGTTCTTTTTGGAAATCTGGGACGCCATGTCATCCGGACCAAAGAGGACAAGGACAACCCAAGTTGTTATCAACGCTCAGTTCAGAAGCCTGCATCTCTGATGGTATGGGGTTGCATGAGTGCGTGTGGCATGGGCAGCTTGCATGTCTGGAAAGGCACCATCAATGCAGAAAAATATATTCAGGTTCTAGAACAACATATGCTCCCATCCAGACGTCATCTCTTTCAGGGAAGACCCTGCATTTTTCAACAAGATAATGCCAGACCACATTCTGCATCAAACACAACATCATGGCTGCGTAGGAGAAGGATCCGGGTACTGAAATGGCCAGTCTGCAGTCCAGATCTTTCACCTATAGAGAACATTTGGCGCATCATAAAGAGGAAGGTGCGACAAAGAAGGCCCAAGACGATTGAACACTTAGAGGCCTGTAGTAGACAAGAATGAGAGAGCATTCCTATTTCTAAACTTGAGAAACTGGTCTCCTCGGTCCTCAGACGTCTGTTGAGTGTTGTAAGAAGAAGGGGAGATGCCACACAGTGGTGAAAATGGCCTTGTCCCAACTTCTTTGGGATTTGTTGACATCATGAAATTCTGAATCAACATATTTTTCCCTTAAAATGATACATTTTCTCAGTTTAAACTTTTGTTCCATGATTTATGTTCTATTCTGAATAAAATATTAGAAGTTGGCACCTCCCCATCATTGCATTCAGTTTTTATTCACGATTTGTATAGTGTCCCAACTTTTTTGGAATCCGGTTTGTAAATAAAATTGTGATTTACAGTTGTATGCAGCCGAATAACAGAAACCTGACTAAATAACAGAAATGGAGATGAGTATAACATAAATGGAAGGATAAGCAAACAGAAAAGGGAGAGAGGTTGCCATTTATGTAAAACATAATTTGAATACACGTCTTCTTCAATTGGATGATGAGCCACATCATAGTGAAGACATCTGGATTCGATTAGAAAGCATTATGGATAGAGATCTTATTTTAGCAGTGTGTTATAAAGCAGGTAGTACTTTTAATGTCTATCTTTTTTATAATGATAAAGAGACAAGTGAAGAGGGAGTTATTATAGTCAAAGAGGACGTTTATTATTCAAATGTTAAATGGGCTAACCTTCCAAAGAGCAAAATACAAGAGCTGTAGATTTTTGAGATAATTAATGATTATTTATTTATTCATTCTTAAACACCAATGAGAGGTGAAACTTGTCCAGATTTTTTTTTTTTTAATTGTAATAACCAGGATAAAATTCAGAGTATAAAGGGGATTGAATCATTAGGGTTAGGTATATAGTATAGTATAGTATAATACATTTGTCAAGTTGAACTTTAGTGGGGAAAATTTTGAACAGAAATGGTAAAGTCTGAAAGCGATAAATTGGGATAAGCTTTTAAGTGAAGAAACAGACAAGTAGCAGTGGAATGTGTTTAAAAAAACATTTTGCATATAATGCAGGGTAAGTTCATTACAAACGTTGTAAGTAGTGAGAAATGAAGGAAAACTCTACGGTGGGTAAATAAGGGGATAAAAAAGAAACTGTAAAGGGAAAAAAAAACGGCTATGTAAGGAATATAAGACTAATAACTCAAATTCTAGTCATAGGGCTTATGAGTAACCACTGAAAAAGTATACTAATGAATCTAAAAGGTATTTAGAGAGAAATATTGCAGGAGAGGGTGGCGCAGTGCGTAGCACTGCTGCCTCACAATTAGAAGACCCGGGTTCGCTTCCCGGGTCCTCCCTGCGTGGAGTTTTGCATGTTGTCCCGAGTGTGCGTGGGTTTCCTCCAACAGGCCAAATACATGCAGGATGGGTGCATTGGTGATTCTAAATTGTCCGTAATGTGCGTGCTTGGTGTGTGTGCCCTGCGGTGGGCTGGCGCCCGGCCCAATGTATGTTTCCTGCCTTGTGCCCTGTGTTGGCTGGGATTGGTTCCAGCAGACCCCTGTGGTGACCCTGTTGTTAGGATATAGCGGGTTGGATAATGGATGGATGGATATTGAAGGAGAGCGTAAAGCTGACCCTAAGACATTCTTTCAGTATTGTAATAGTGAAATAACAGTCACAAGGAGGAGGTGACTTGTCTCAGGAATAGGAAAAGGGAATTAAAACATAGAGACAGAGACAGAGAAACAGTGAATGCTCTAAACTTGCATTTTTTTGTAGTTTTCAAATATGAAGAAGTGGTTAACCTCCCAGCAGTAACAGGAAATACTAAGGAGATACTCTGTGATTTAGAAATTGTAGATAAAATAGGCTGAAATCAAACCAATCATCAGGACCATTTATCCTATAGTACTTATGGAGGTTGGTAAGTACAGTACATACAGTATATAAATCCTTGAATCCTATTTTTCAAAAGTCACTGTGTACAGAGGAAATTTCCTAATGACTGTAAAATAGCAAATATGATCCTATCATATACAAAGGGAGGTTGGGTAAATCCATGTAACTATAGCCCAGTAAGCTTAATGCGCCTCACAGGTAAAGTAATGGAAGGAGTTATTAAGGAAAAGACTGAGCATCACATCACTAAAAACAGGAATGTTTGTCAGCATGAATTCAAGTGGTGTTTTAGTTATATGCTGAAATTCTGTAAGGAAGCAACAAGGCCTGTCCAGGGTTTATTTCTGCCTTGTGCCCTATAATAGCTGGGATATTCTTAGACACTCCAGTCTGGATTAAGCCAGTTAGAAAATGACATGACATTAGAACGTTTTTCTTCACATGGGGAGCTTTGGAGCAGATTAATACATCTCTGAGTAGTTTGGTGAAGAGTAGAACTTTAATGGCCCTTAAAACTCCACTTAATATTATTTGGAAAAGTTAGGTGAATAGGTTTGGCAGGTTTTGTTGGGCCGGATTTTAAATTAACATTGAGGCCATCCACTAATTCCCTGGCAAAAATGTTAGATATAAAGCACCAAGCCAGAGGCTTATAGGTATCTCTAAATCTGCTCGGGGCCTTTCCTGCACAGCAGCCACTCTGGTAAGTAAAAAAAGAAATTGCCCTTGATGTGAGGAGTCTGGTTCCAGAGCCAATACTGTCCTTGGTACACTTTTTGAAGGTCCAGGGTGAGTCGCATGTCTGAAATATCTTACCGATGCATTCACCAAACAGTACGAGTCACACATCCTGAGCGTGTACGACAAGCTGCTGGATTCTGGGGAGAGATGCGAGTTGTTTCCCACTGCTTTATGCTCCTCTTACAACCACTGACACAAACAGAACTCTGGAAGTGAAAAAGGTCCAAACACGTGTGTCCAAGCTCAACAGAAGCAAAATTCATGCTTTAGTGACACTGAAAAACTTGGTCTGCTAAACTGGACAGGGTGAGGAATATTTCCAGTGTGACTAAGAGCAGCAGGAAGAGCTAATAGACTGTTAGCTTAAGAGGAAAAATAGATAAGACACTGACACAGTTCTGGCGTGATTTAGAAAAGGAATACCCTGACGTGCTAGCTATTGAATCCACAGTACCTACTTGTGTGAAGTGACACAACTCAAAGCCCAGCAAAACAACAGAGTCAGTAGAGAACAGCCATATTATCCCCATTGCCACAGAAGTCTCAAAAACTTGGGGAAAGCAAACACACACAATTGTCTCATTAAAGGAAGATGAATCAGCTTGGTAAGTCTGATGCTGTTTTTCACCCACAAACAGTTAATTGTGTTTTAATTGAGAATGGATTATTGTTGTAATATCAAGTTTAATAGGATTACTAATAATTTTTAATAATAGTTAAACAGCTGTTTAAATCAACAAATTAAAAATGTGGATTGATGTTAATGAGAGAATATTTGAGTTATATTGAGAATCTGTGGAGGTAAACAAGCCAAAAAGACTGGTCTTCCTGCTCCAAGATGTAATGGAGAGATGTACAACGGGCGTTCAATAATTTATCTACCTCAGTAGAAAAGAAAGGAGTTTTAAAAAAATGCTTCTTTTATTTTTCTCTATAGCCCTCTGATAGCTCCACACACTTCATCCACTTTTTCTGCAATGACTTTAACCCCTTTGAAAAAAAAAAACAAAAAAAAACAGGATATCACAGAGGCCTTGACATCTTCATCACTTGAAAACCGCTGTCCATGGAGATAATCTGAGGGAGCCAGGTCAGGACTGTAGGGTGGGTGGTTCAGGTGCCGGAACCCACATTCTCAGATGGCAGACTGTGACTGACGTGACATGTGAACCAGCGCATTGTCGTGAAGAAGCTTCCTTGATTTGCATGAGGACTCTCCTGATATCCTGACCCTTGGAATATTAGACTCGCACTGTGCATGAGTAACCTTGAGATGTTTTACAACATACCCAGGCTTGTTTCGACATGCTTGCTGTTTTCTTTCATACTCAGGCAGATAAATTATTGAACATCACTCATATTTACTCCATAGTGTAGTTATCATTTGCCACAATAACGAAACTTTGTTTACTGGGTGTTCTGATATTTAATATACTGTAGACAGCAGCTCTTCAATAAACAAAGGCTGTTTGAAACTCCTCAGCACAGTAGATAGATAGATAGATAGATAGATAGATATTTTATTAATCCCAAGGGGAAATTCACAATTAAAATTCACAAAATACAGTATGACAGTACACAGAGATATGTAGATCACATGATGGCTGTAAGTGATAGTCACTTAGCATGTGAACTGTGACCTACAAATACACTTTTGGACCACAAAGATTCATACACTCCATTGCAGACTAACAAGTTTACTTATCTCGCTGTATTTCAGGACATCTTACTCCCCAACAGATCATGTGTAAAAGCCCTTGACTTGCTAAATTTGTGATAAAGTCTTGTTGCAGATACTGGTAACACTGAGCACTCATGTTGGGAAAATTCTAATTCTAGTTCAAGTAAACGGTAATACAATACCAACAAAGACATACACAAGCTCATTTTACAGTGTTGGAACAATCCAAAATGTAATTAGGTTGAGAAACATTTGTAGTAATTACATTCATTACATTTTTCTTTCTATTACAGACATCTGTAGTAATGCATTTTATTATTACATGCAATACAAAATATATTCCAATAGATAGTGCACTGCAAATGTTAACGCTGAGGTTGATTATTTAGATTTCAACTTGTCTTAGAAAGGTAGCACAGGTAGTATATATACAAGGTGAGACACAAAAGTAACCGGATTGGTACAAAAAAAACCAAACAAAACCATTTATTGATGAATTCCAGTATTCTAAACATTGTCACCTTCTATTTCCTCCCCCTCCCAATCTCTACACTGCTCTATACGTATCTTCCATTGATTGAAACAGCGTGGAAATCTTCTTGCTTGAGGCGTTTCAACAGGCTTGCCGTCTTTGTCTTCACTTCATCCATTGAATAAAAATTTGTTCCCTTCAGGTCACTTTTGAATTTTAGGAACAAGTAAAAAAATCACAGGGAGCTAAATGGGGCGCATTGGGAGGATGATCGAGAGCAGGAATGTTTTGTCAGTCAAAAACTGCTTTACGGAAGAAGCATTGTATGCATTTTCACCCGACATTATCGCGGCAACTCGTGTAGCGATTGTTGTGCAAATACTGACTGGACTAATCACAGGATATACCAGTCGGCGGTTTGAGAGGGCGTGTAGGAGGGGGATATACTTCGATTATTCACGTCTAGCCAACCTCCAGATGGATTTCCAGGAAACCTCCAAGCCCAGTCTGGTTATTTTTATGTCTCGCCTCATACAGTTTGACTGACAGTCAGTATGGAGAAGCTGTGTGCGTGGCAAAGATGCTGTACTCCACTCCATGTGCACTGCTGTTGACTTCTTTTCAAATCTTACATTTGGGCTGGGTGATATAAACTTAAATTGGTAAATTGAACATTTTGACACATATTACGATATTCAGTACTTCTCAATATGTTCTCAAAAACACATTAAAGATTGAATATCAGCGCCATATAGACAGAGCCCAAAACGTTTTCGATACTGAGTCCAAAACCTGGTATATTTTCTAACAATAATAATATTGAAATATCAGAAATGTAACCATTTCCTGAGTAGCTGTGTCTTAACATGTTATTTATTTATTTTTTGATCAATCATTTTTGTTTCTAGCGTTTTATATCTGCCCTTCTTGTTTTTTAGCCTGTCTTGCTGGCATTTGTTACTGCCAGTGAGTAAACATGGCACTGTGTCTCTTTCACTCTTTTTGACTGTTTTATACTGTGTAAGGAAACACAAAACTCCTGATTTATTACCATCCTAGTCACTGGTTATAATACATGCACACATGAAACTTATATCACAGACACACATACTGTACATGGTTTTATGAAATGGACGGATGAGGGCTTACACTGTGCAGACGTCACACTTCTGCTGTGAGTATTGGAGTACCGAGATTTTGAGGGCTCAGGTTAAGTGGGTGAAAGTTTATATTGCTCTGTGGTTACTCACTGCCATTGTTATTTTCTACAAAAATAACAACAACAACATTTATTTATATAGCACATTTTTATACACACAGTAGCTCAAAGTGCTTTACATAATAAAGAATAGAAAAATAAAAGACACAATAAGAAAATAAAATAAGTCAACATTAATTAACATAGAATAAGAGTAAAGTCCAATGGCCAGGGTGGACAGAAAAAACAAAAAAAAACTCCAGACGGCTGGAGAAAAAAAAAAATCTGTAGGGATTCCAGACCATTAGACTGCCCAGTCCCCTCTGGGCATTCTACCTAACATAAATGAAACAGTCCTCTTTAGATTTAGGGTTCTCACAGAAGGACTTGATGATGATGATGGTCACGTAGACGTCTGCCTTTTAATCCATCCATCATTGTTGGAGCATCATGATGCTTTGAGTAGGTGGTGGTGGCGCAGGCTGCCACCACAGAGAAACCGGAAAAAGAAACAGAAGAGAGAGTTGGGGTCAGTACGGATTTTAGAGCCACCATGAATAGTTGTTATAATGAATTGAACATACAGAGTATCAGGATTAAGTTAAATTGAAGTTATAGAAAGGTCATGTTAAAGTAATGTGTTTTTAGCAGTTTTTTAAAGTGCTCTACTGTATTAGCCTGGCGAATTCCTATTGGCAGGCTATTCCAGATTTTAGGTGCATAGCAGCAGAAGGCCGCCTCACCACTTCTTTTAAGTTTTGTTCTTGGAATTCTAAGGAGACACTCATTTGAGGATCTGAGGTTACGATTTGGAATATAAGGTGTCAGACATTCTGATATATAAGATGGGGCGAGATTATTTAAGGCTTTATAAACCATAAGCAGTATTTTAAAGTCAATTCTGAATGACACAGGTAACCAGTGTAGTGACATCAAAACTGGAGTAATGTGTTCAGATTTTCTTTTCCTAGTTAGGATTCTAGCAGCTGCATTCTGCACTCGTTGCAAACGATTTATGTCTTTTTTGGGTAGTCCTGAGAGGAGTGCATTACAGTAATCTAGTCGACTGAAAACAAACGCGTGAACTAATTTCTCAGCATCTTTCAATGATATAAGAGGTCTAACTTTACTTATGTTTCTTAAGTGAAAAAATGCTGTCCTAGTGATCTGATTAATATGTGATTTAAAATTCAGATTACAGTCAACAATCACCCCTAAGCTTTTTACCTCCGTCTTGACTTTTAATCCTAATGTATCCAGTTTATTTCTAATAGCCTCATTGTATTCATTATTGCCAATCACTAAGATTTCAGTTTTCTCTTTATTTAACTTGAGAAAATTACTATTCATCCATTCAGAAATACCAGTAAGACATTGTGTTAGTGAATCAAGAGAATCAGGGTCATTAGGTGCTATTGATAAGTACAGCTGTGTGTCATCAGCATAGCTGTGGTAGCTCACGTTGTGCCCTGAGATAATCTGACCTAATGGAAGCATGTAGATTGAGAAGAGCAGCGGACCCAGGATAGAGCCTTGTGGAACACCATATCGGATATCATGTGCATATCTTGCTGAACACCAAACATTTTATGAAACTTTGCTTAGTGGGGGACTCATTTTGATGGGGCATCAGCAGGAGGCCATGTTGCAGATGCTGCACCTGCCTGAATGGATTCTTCATATGCAATAACGTGTTCTGTCTTTAGGTGTTGTACAGCTTGAACTGTCCTCCCAGGTAAAACCAACCAGTTTCCAAATACTCTTCTGATCCCTGCTCTTTTTACACCCCTATTGCCATCAGGGAATGTGGGTAGAATTAACATTGATACGGTTACAAACATCGCAGACAATTTTATGAAATTATTTTTAATGTTCAGAAAAAGTTGTAGAAAATCAAGTAAATGTGCTGAACAATCCAATATTGGCTTTTCTTCTTTAATATTGACTTAAATCAGAATTAGTATCCAATTATTGAACTGGTAGCAGAGGCTCTTTACAAATCAGACCCTTTTACACGTTTATCAGTTTGCATTACTTCATACATAATCTCTCATTAGGCTGACAACATCTTTGAGTTCCTTGGAAAAACTCTTCACAACCTCCTGCTTGTTTGTATCTCATCCAGTCCCATCATATCATGTTTGATTATAATATCTACTTCCTGAAGTCATCCCTTCTGTCACCTAACTCTCCTGTATGGTCAGTCTTATTTCCAACAGCCATCCCTGTTACTAACCGCTTTACCTGGGCATAGGCATGTATTGTTCTATATGGAGATGATCGACCAGTTTTTGTAAATTACTTTAGATAAGTTCCTATGTGTAATAGTTTGTTAATTCCAGGTTTCTAGCAATTGTGGCACATAGTGCATATTTCCAAGCAGAAATCTATAAAATCAAGTATTATACTAACACAAGAAAGCAATTCACCTTCAAAGATTAATTCTCATTCCTAGTCAACATGAACCAAAAGCAACATCCTTCATCTGTCTCAGTCAAAAGATGGGTTGTAGAATTCCACCATGGCAGAACATGACTAGAAGATGATCCAAGGTCTGGCCAGTCTTTGACACTGACCACAATTGAAAATGTTGCCATTTTTTGAAATCCAGGAATGACACTGGAAATATCTATTGGGATTGGGATTATCAATCATTCAATTTTATTTTTATGAACATTTAAAGAAGGTCAAGAATGTTGGTTCCTGAAATGAAAAATCACAGGAATGTTCCAGGGAGAATCTCAAGCTAATCAGTTCAGACTTAAAAAGACGTAAAAAGAATTCCATAACCAAAGTTGGATACGTCACAATGACCCAAGTTTCAAACGACAACTGAAACAAAGGAAGCTTGGTTATTCTCCAACACCAAGGTCCAACTCTGTGCCAGAAGGATCATGCACACAGTTTGATGATGTTGAGGATGTATCCTAATTGATGACATTGATCACATGCCTCAAAACATCCATTTAAGTCTGGCCAATATTATGCTGATTTTGTTTGGCTTTTGTGGGAAAGCAGTGAGAAAAGCTGTTGGCTGTTTTCTCTTCTGCTTCACAACAATGCCCCTGTTCACACTGCACAGGCCGCAAAGGCTGTTCTGCAAAAGTGCTGTCCCCAGGGGATTCGCTGTGCCAATGATGAAGAAATCAAGAAGAGTCATTGTACAAGTAAGACAAATGGTTTATTTTGAGTTACATGGAAAAGCGTATCCGCAAATTAGTTGTGGAAGAGTGTATACGTGTTCATGGGGATTTATTTTAGAAATAAACTTTACTTGGCTTCACTGGTGTTGACCCTTGTAAAACAACAGTAGCTGCTCTCAGTTTTTGATGGGTCCTTCTGGGTGTCAGCAGTTCCTATGTTTAACTTTGTGATTGCTATGATTCCCTTTCCCTCCTCATCCTCTTAGTGGTTTGAGTCCTTATTTTATGTTCCAGGAAACCAATGTTCTGACTGTGCCATAAACCACAGGGAGGTCTCTCCTTACCAGATCTGAAAGAGTATCACCAGACCTTTGTGCTGCACTTACTCTGGTAGCTGGTCAAGCTTTCTTGACCCTCCACCCTGGTTTCCTACTAAGTCTTCAGGTTACCCTCTCCCAAAAATTAAATTAAATTAAATTGTACGTTTAAGGAGTAGTAAGTGCTACAACTTTCTTACATGACATAAAAAGGTTCTAGGAACTAGTTATATGGTCATACTGAAACCCACCACAAGACGAACCACCTGGATTGGGTCCCCGACTGCAGCGGTTGACACCTCAGTACCACACTGGAACAGTGTGAGGTATTTTACAGTGGCTGGAGTGCCAGTTCTGCCACTGACCCCCAAGTTTTCCCTGTAAGTTGGAGGGCTGAACCAGGTTAACGTCATATACAGGACAATGCAACTGCAGGTTAAGCGCCTTGCTCAAGGGCCCAACCTGGCGTTTACGGAAGTTGAACTGGCAGTCGCAGTTCCAAATATTTCTTGGTCTACTAGGGATGCCTATCCATTATTAGAGGCAGCAATTAAAAATAAGTGAGGAATGCATGCTGCACAAGATTATACCTTTGGAGAAATGTTAAGTATTGTAACTGTACTACCTTATAAAAGCACCAGGTGGAGATGTGAAAGCTTGAAGTGGTGCGTGGAGCTTCTATCAGAAATGACTTTTGTTCAAATCCCAGGCAAGTCCCAAGATGTAGGATTTAAGATGTTCACTCTTTAGACTTGTTCTGGTTTTAAACTGTTAGACTGTAACTCTTGAACATGATAAGCATTCTTCAGGCTTAGAAGAAGAAGAATATACCCTCAATGAAAATTCAAACAAAATGTTGTTAATAAAGGAAAAAAAAATGGCGGCAGTAGTAGTAGATGCATTGGCATTACAAATTATAATCAGAAAATACATAACTATAGATGGCAGTAATACTATAACTAAATACTCCACAAAAATATATACAATCCTCTTCGTAAATAATGATTTTAAACTATTACAGTGTAGTCTGATGTGTCTCTTTCAGGTTTACTTCCACGCAGAGAAAATGCAAAGTATATTTTGGTAGTGGAAAAAACAATAAGCTCTCTCCTTTAACATTAGTTTCATTCTTAGTAGCATAAACATTACTGTATATACTCGTGTTTAAGTTCTCCAACGGGTAAGTTGGGGCTTGATTTTACCATATAATTTCCAGTATTTTATAATGTCGGTCGTATAAGTCGATTGCGGAAAACTCGCACGCGCATTTCCACTTTAATCTCGACGCTTCTGCCGAGATTAGTCGACATGTTGACTTTATTCTCGTAGTTTATTTTGTGTCATAAACGTCATTTTAAAATCAATGTTTAATTTACTATATTTTCTCAAGCTCCGTCATAAGTAATGTAGCACATTAAATGCTTTGTGCTACGTGTTCCCTGAGCCATGTTACTTGGTACATGCTTCGTAAACTGACTTCCTCTCCTCATCCAATCAATTATGATATGCTAAGGCCCACCTGAGAGAGTAACGACAGAGCACACTGCCTTCTTTTTCTATTGTGCCTACGTGACCACACGGTAATTAATACTTGAACTATTCCGAAGCGACGTTTGCACTGTTTTGTGTTTTTTGTACAGTATCTCACACCCTCATACACCTTTATCCTAAGAGCATCCCTTACCTGTGATGGGTGATTCGATGAAAAGAAAATATGAAGCTAGTTTTAGAGAAGCTGGTGCGAGATTGGAGGAAGAAAGAAGATGTTAAAAAAAATAAATAAGTGTCGTATTTTTGAATGTGGATAAGTCGGATCTGATTTTATGATTGATTTTCGGGTTTCAAGACCTGACTAATACGCAAGCATACACGGTATTTGCTATTGACAAGGTTTTGATGGCTTGAGGCAGGCTGTTGAGGATGAATTGAGGCCCGGCTCACCAGGGTGCTGAGCAGCCATTCAGAAAGAACGTAAAAAAATGTTTGCTAGGAAGCTAATAGTCCAGCTGAGTGAAAATATAAATTATATTCAACGGGAAATGAAGGATGAAAGGACTCGCTGATGTAAACATTTTGAATGTTGTGTGTATGTGCTGAATGCTGAACAATATAAAATTAAATGTGATTTAGGTACGTAAATTTATTTTAAGTTCAAGTAATATTTTCACACAAATGCTTGTTTTACTTTATTTATTCTAATTATATTTTTATCTTTGTATGTATCATTTAAAAATGATTTTGATTTAACTTTGCCTAATAAGCTATTATGTTCAATATTCAGTTAGTAATGTGTTAAACCGAGAATGAAAAAAAAAATGAAATAGTGGTTAACGTTATTAACATCCTCAGTGGTGTTATTATGTCATTTATTATTATTAGCATTAGTGTTTATGGCATTAGTATTATTTGTAGCATTTCTGTTTATTTAATTATATCTTTAGACTGTTGTAGGAGTACAGTGGTGCCTCATACTTTAAACGATTATAACTTTGAACGGTCCAGAGTTCGAATGCTAAATTCGAGAGAAATATAATTCGGAGTTCGAACTGTGTGTGCAGTGAAAAAAATACAGCAATAGATGGCATTCACGCAGCAAGTGTTGTGTACGGTCTTAGTCCTTCAGCTGTTGTTGACATACAAGGCATATTCTCCCCCCTTCCCTTCTCTTACTGGGGTCTCCTGTCCTGCCCTGCTGGTGTACTGTGCTGCCTGCCAACTCAATAGCTGTATCCAGAATGACTGAATGATGCCAGGTCTCTGGAATTAACAGAATACAGCTGTCCTTAATGATCTTATTCACTAAAACCAGTAGCTTCAATTTGTCCATCTTATTTGAGAGGCATCTTGCGTTGGTGAGATAAATACTGGGAAGAGGCCGCTCGTGTGGCCCCTCTGTAGCCACACCAGCCCTGCGCTGCCTCAGTCTCCTAATCTGCAGGGAGCCACAACTCCTGGCTATATCCACCGGGGTGTCGTGCAATCGGAGAAACTCCGCTGTAGCAGTCCGCTTGCTGCACAGTCCTATTTTTAGACATTATTCACCCAGCAGAATGTCATTATGGCGAACAGTAACACATACACAAAAGGACAAAGAAAGCGCCGAAAGGAAGGGCACCAAGCCTCTGTGTCTATGTGCACCACCATACATTTCATTTTATTATACGCTACATATTTTATTGTTTTGAATTTTTAATTTATTATTTAGGGCAATTAATTGTGTTACTTGTACATTAAATTATGTTTATTATTGAAATGGGTATTGTTTAGGGTCTGGGAACAGATTAATTCACTTTCCATTATTTCTAATGGGAAAAAATTGATTTGGACTTCGAGTTCAAACATCCTCCTGAAATGAATTAAGTTCGAAGTACGAGGCACCACTGTATTTGTGACAATTAATATGTACTATTACAGATAAAGATTTTATCTGTGTATTAAACCCTCTTTTCGATCCTAACCTTTATTGGGTAAGGATGGGTGTTTTATTGTGAAACAGCTTTTGGGGACACCTTTCTTTAAAACATAAACCCCTTTTCAAATGCACAGATGTTTTTTAAGTGGACCCAAAGTATAATATTGGACTGTTTTAGGGCTAATTATTTTTTCCTTTCTTTTGTCCCAGAGATTAATACTTTTGTAACAAACTCACACAAAGCAGTGGCTTCACACATACCTCAACATAAAATACTTATTTAGGACAAACGTCACTCTGTTTTATGTTCCATGAGCTCAGACAGTATGTAATTTCACATAGTCGTTACATTCTTATTACATACCAGTTTGTCTCATCACTCATAAGCTGAAAGGCACTTCCTGGGAAAAAAACAGCTTAAAGTAGTTGGGTGGCTGGTATTCCGTAGTGTCCATTGATGAAGTCCAGTAGCCACCTTGCCTCCCACGGATCTATGTCTGTGTAGTCCATCCAGGGTGAACACTGTCTTAGGCGTGTCAGCTACACAAGCGTGTTTAGCACTACGATCAGCTGGGAACCGATCAGCTTTCGATTTCCAGATCATTTACTTCAAAATAAAAGATCAATATGTGTCTGTGTAGTCCTCCCAGGTGAACATTGCCATTGGTGCATCAGCTACACGATCGGCTGGGGACAGGTACCTGACTCTCATTTTCGATCTCCAGATCACTTACATCAAAATCGGAGTCTGATAAGTCAAATTCTGATTCAGCAATAATATACGAATAAATAATATACAAGGAGTACTTTGCTTTGTTCTCTTGCCCGATTTTGCTGCCATTCTAGATGTTGTTTACTCTACACTACTGCAGCACACGTAGGAATTCGACGTCAAGTCAACAAGTCTAACAGTCCTCCCAGCAGAGTGTCTGCCTGTATCCCTGGATGTTGACTTTAGTCGACATCCACCCTAAAAGAGTTCATTCTCAGGCACTACTCTAGCTTAGATTTTCTTACAATCAACAACCTTTTGGGATATAGATTGCACGGTTGTGATGCACCTGCACACAGGGCAATGGTCCACCATCTTACTGACACAAGCTCCTTTAGACAGACTTCACTGTCACGGTAGCTTTTCTGTTGGGAGTGTTCTCTCTCCTTCACCCCTGATTGAGCTCGCTGAGGAAGGATCTTGGTTTCCTAACCCCTGATAGTATAATAGAGCAAATGTGCATGCAGCAAAGCGGGCTTTATTAAACATTAATTTTAAAGCATTACTCAGCACACCATACAACCTGCTACTGCTAGATGTTTTGTCTTTCAAGGTGGCTTAGTTCTTGCAGTAACACGGACCATTCTTGGTTTTTACTTCTCCTTCTATTTGTCTAACATTGTATAGGCCATTATCAAAGATAAATAAAAACCATGTATGCCAAATAAGATGTTTTAGCTCACCTTTTGATATCATAAATGGGGACAGGCTGTTACAGCATGGATTAAAAAAGTAAAGTGTCTTTGTAAAGTGTGTTTTTTAAATGGTACAAGAAAAGTTCTACTCCTTCCCTCAACAGTGGACTTTAAAGCGTTGTTTAAGAATAATGAATTTTAACTCTTTTTTCTGATTTACTGGATTGATTTTATTTTCTTATGGACTGAATTTTAATTGTTTTTTTATAATAATGTTTGTTTGACAGTTGTTTTCTAACTGTTAAGTTGTTATACGGAAATAACAATTCAGTAATAAAAAAAAGAATGGGCAAAGAGAAATGAACACTATTGAAAAAATAGAAAGGTTTATCTAATGTGAACAGCCACTATATGGAATTCATCTGTCCATTTTACAGATACACACTGTCACAGTCTCTCTGTCTTCTGTGGTGTTATTATACAACATTGGGATCTAAGCTACACAAATTTGTGCAATATTTTGAGATTAATAACCCAGCTCTTCACGCAGTCTAGACAAAGACTTATTTCTTATTATTATCACTATTTTCTCTTCAATTGGTTTTATTTATCTTGTGCTATTTCCTGATGTTCTATTTTCACTTTATTCACTTCCTGACTTAACGTGTAGCAGTTGATTACGGGGCATGTTAGGTCAGATGAGGAAGCCATACAGCTGATACCATAGACCAGGGTGGCCAACTCCGATCCCAGAGAGCCAAAGTGGCTTCAGGTTTTCATTCTAACCATTTTCTTAATTTGTGCCTACTTTTTGCTACTAACTAATTTCATTTTAATTGATTTGCTATTTAAGACTCAGACCCTTTAAATCAGTCCTAGAGGGCCACTGTGGCTGCAGGTTTTTGTTCCATCCAGAGTGCTTCATGAGAAATCATTCATTGCTAATGAAGCACTTATCATTGCTCAAGTGACATTTTTATGTCTCATTTTAGTTTTCTTGCTTGTTTAAACGTTTGAACCCATAATTGCTTATTTTAGTCATAAACAGCTGTATTTATTATTTTAACTGCTCTTTATTAGCAATAAGATGCAAATGACAAAGGAACCTGCAGTTCTATGTCTAGCTTGTCTCCATTTCCAGCCGTGTGTATCCATCATTCAATATTTGGTTTAATTAAATACTAAGTTGGAAACTGAAGAGAAGGTGAAGAACTGAAAATTACTCATCCGTTTTAGGCATCAAATCGCTTGGATGATACATCTATCATTAGAAAGGAAAATAATTCAGACGTGAGCGTCAGTAGGCTATGCGCCCTAGGAACCGAGTTACCCAAACTATTTTATAACATTTCAGTAGTTATGTCCCACTCTGATGCTGATCTTTCTGATCATAGAATAGATCATTGCGATAGTAATTGATAGGAATTCATAATTACGTTATTTATTTGAGGGTTCCTCTAGAGTGCCTCTTTCTCTTGCACAATTTGGCTCAAACACTAATCAGCACATTGTCAACTCATAACAGGTTTAAGTTTTGAGTTTGATATTTTTCCATCCAGTCTTTTTAGCTGTAGACCATCCTCAAGAACCTGTGACATAGACATACAAAAATCGTCAAGATATGGATGTTTTCAGTATTGGGGGGTTCCTAAAACATTGTGATTTGTCAAAAACCAGAGATCAACATTTCTGATGAATCTAAAGCTTTCACTCCTCCCTGTAGACAATAGGGTAAGAATGGCACAGTTAAAACACTAAGGAGCCATGAAATTAAACAAAATCTGTTATTGGAAAGGATTGGCTTCTAATTACGCAACTGGGTTACAACAAAAACCTGCAGCCACTGTGGCTCTCCATGATCAGAGTCGGGCATCCCTGCCATATGCATTATGAATTAGTGAGAGTGAAATCTAATAAAAATGAAGGTATGCATTTGTACTATTCTTTCTCGAACATCTTTGAAACTCTCTTTAATACTTGCAGTGTTTTTATGGTAGTTAAATGACTAACTAGTTAACACCACCTGTTAGGTGACAGTTGTTCACCTATGTGAATTTGCAGTGTCCACAGCACTGAGACCGAATGTCTATGCTTTCTTTTTTTGTAAAATATTGCAATGTCATATTAAAAGATGAGCTTTGGTGCTTTGAAATAAAAAAAAAAATGTCTGTGTAGGATTTATTTTAATGTAAAACTGAAGAACTGGTCGAGGTTCTTCATACTTTGGCCATGCAGACTCAGAGCTGTGTATTTGTTGTAATGTTTAACAGGCTGTATAGCAAGTTCATCTCCTGCTTGGAAATAATCAAGACAAAGAGGGCTAGAAGAATTTAACTGTTTACTTCTTTTCCATTACAGATGTGAAAAAACCAGAAGAAAACGGAAAAATCTCTCCTAAAACCAGTTAACCCCATAGGAGGAGAAAAGAGGGAAAAACTGATGACTACCTTGTGGTGCGAAACAGAGCTATGAAAAAACAAAACGGAGAACAATCGGATGCGTACCTTTACAGTTTCAGTGCACTGCAGTGTCTAAATTAATATCATTGATAACCCATTGACAGTGTTTACCGTTAAATGGCTCTTAATTAAAGTGGGCTATTTTGTTAATTCATGGTTGTTTGTTTCTTAGAAATAAATTAGTTGATTTAAAGGATATCATATCCAGATATGTGGTTTTTAATTTTTGAAATAAAAATCTATACGTTAAAAGAAACTCTTTATAAATTAAGTTTTCTTCAGTGTGGCTACTGATTTAAGTTGTTTGTAGAAAGGATTTCTATTTATTTTCTTTGCCAAGTCCGTCATGGAGGTGTCAGTCTTTGATGTAAAACTACATTACTGGATATGATGAAGCTAAATAAAAAGTTTAAAATGCAAAATAAATTTAATTGAGCGCTCTAACAGGAAACCAGAAAAGTTACGTACATCTCCATGTAGGGCCTAAAGGGTTTTTGTGATTTGTAATGTTTGTATTGTCATAGTAAAATGGGCACTAACATTTCTATTTCATATAGTCCAAGAATGAAACCTTTTTGCCAAGTTTTTGTAGTGCTTAAACTTGTCATTGTTTACCATACACATTTTTTTCTCCCTATGGAATGTAAGTAAAACTTGTGCACATTACATTCAAAAATAAACAAGTGTTGGTCCATTTTTTTTCTGCCAACCTCCCAAATGCCGAATCTGTGGGTCAGTTTTATTTTTGGTCTAAACGAAGGGTTTACCGCGTTAATGGTGCCACGTCTGGGTATGGCACGGTCCATTTAAATTGCCGGGATATTTTGTGCTACATTGGAGTACTTAATAGACTGCATTTTTTTATAACTGATTTTTTATGATGGGCTCAAAGGACAGCAGACACAGATACGAAAACAACAAGGTAAAAAGAAGGCAAAAAAATAAAGTAAGAAATAAGAGTAAAACAGAACTGAGTCTTAAAATGTTTTAATGGTTGAATAAGGGTCATGTTGAAGATGTCAATTGCTCCTCACAGCATTCAGGAAATGCTAAATTTTAGTATAGAGCAGGGGTCCTCAATCACAGTCCTGGAGGGCCACAGTGGCTGCAGGTTTTTGCTCTAACCCAGTTGCTTAATTAGAAAGCAATTCTTGCTAATAATTTAACTTCAAGCCTTGTTAGTGTTTTAACTCTGCTATGTCAGGTAATTCTCATATCCTAGATGTTCTTCCCCTTTCTAAGGATATCATCGAAATGATCTGAAGGCTAAAATGGATGAGTAATTCTCAGTCCTTCACTTTTTTCTCTTCACCTTCCTCCCAAGTATTTAATTAAACCCAATACTGCATGATAAATACACAGAGGTGTAAATGGTAACAATCTAAATGGAGAAATACTGGTCTCTTGTGTCAGCTGCATGTTATTACTAATTGATAACATTTAAAAACCAAGAATACAGCTGTTTAAGACTAAAATAAGCAACAAGGGGTCAAAATCTTAACAAGCAAGACAACTAAAATGAAGCAGAAGTGTTACTTGAGCAATAAGTGCTTCTTATTAAGCAATTGGGGTTGGAGCAAAAACCTGCAGCCATTGTGGCCCTCCAGGACTGTGATTGAGGACCCATGGTATAAAGGATTGTCTGGACAAAAAAATCTAAACGTTAACACCCAAAATTACGACTGCGGAACAATACCAGTCAAATGTGAAGAACAAAGATGTTTATATATTCAAACCCTTCATACTTTTTTGGGAGGTTACTGCACAAGGGGATTTGTAAAGATTGGAAGGGTATAAACTTAAGGCCATTGGGACTCCTTTTGGAACAAATAGGCCCTGCTCCGCTGTGACGTGTTACACCTGAACCACAAGGGGCACCAATGTGTAGGGGAGGCAATCAAGTAGATTACTTGGATTGTTTATACCAGACAATGGTGGGGGTTAGGGATTGCAGGGAGTGTAGGTGTGAAAAAACAAATATGCATAGGAACGTAAATTCTAACCCCACATTTAGGGCAACAGTAAAATAGTAATACATTAAAAATAGTTTGCCCATGTATCCCTCAATGGTACAGTCTCTGTTTGAATCCACTGATTAGTGATGTAAACTAAGCTTTCGCCTTATTTCATTACCTAAAATTAAACACAAAAATCAACTCCGGCAGTCTTTAGAGTGACGTAACACTTGCTTAACAGATTTATTTTGCCTTTTGTGCACACTGAACAATAAATCAACTGTGATTTTGTAAAATGCAAATAAAGAGACCAAAGCAAGAAGATGTAATGCTGCAGCTCATAAACACAGCATTATTCTACTTCAACAAGTCCTTATTAATAATTCTAATGTGCATAAACTATGACTGTTCCATTATTGCTTAACAAAAACAATTTAAACTAATATTTTCTCATTCTGCTAATCAAAAATACTTAGACATACAGTACTTGTTCTACTGTTTACAGGTCTCTTTGTCCAGATTTTCATATTAGCTCTTCTTGTAGATGAGCAACTTTCTTCACAAAACATTTGACTAACAGCCCAATACACATTTATTTATTGTTTGGCCACCTTCACTATTCATTCCACTACAGTTGTGCTTTTCATCCATCATGCCTACAGGACTTCAGGCGGTTTCTGATCATTAAAATTATGTGGTACTCGCCTTCCTTTTTCCCCACCTTGTACAGATAGTTGGTTTCCAAATGAACACATTTTTAAAGGGCAGGCCTTCCATTCTGACGTTACTTACTTTGGTATACTTGCAGTCAAGCATTAACATTATTTAATGAAATTCTAGTCATTAGCATTCAGAAAAAAGGGTTGATAAGATTTTTCTAAGATAAGATTTTTTGACAAGATCTTTTACTTCAAGGGACATATGGAGGGTCTGCTATCTGGACTTTACACCAATCATGTAAAATAAAATCACCAGTTTCTGTCAATGAAGAACTCTGCCCTTTGATAATTTAGTGATGGATAAGACACCAGCCTACAAATGAGAATAGTTACATTAGTTTTTGTACTGTACAAAATTGTTTTAATTTATTTTTCCCTGCATATGAAGATTAATTACAAATGTCTTTACAATATGAAAGAACATTTTTTGAATGTAAAAATAAAGATATAATCAATAACCCTTTGAAGCATGTTGTACACGTCTGAAAAGTTCACACGCTGTTCAATTATAGTCACGTCTTTCAGAAAGTAAACCAAGTCAGGGTTGTTTCGGGTTTGGAATTGCAGCTCCATGGCTGTCAAATGTGTGACACTAATAAACGGTCACTAGTAGCAACAAACAGGCCTTATTTTAATGGCTCAACTCAAGAAGCTCACTTTCTCCGGTATCTGAAAAGAAAGAAAAAAAATTATATATTTATGCAAACATGTTTATGTACATATTTATATTTTATTATAAAGGACACACTCTTGCACAGTACTGGCAGTCTATGCATTTTAGAAAAGCTAGTAACGCAGATTATAAAAAGTCTGTATAAAATCAACTACACCAATTTGCTCCACATAATATTCCAACACTTTCTCTTGGGTCAAGATAAATTTCAATATTTTTGGGTAATATTTATAAATCTGAGGTGCCACAGGTCAAAGAGACTGTTTACCCTAACAAAATTTGAACCATATTAAGACTTGACCCAAGATTAAATTATTTAAATATTACAAGTAGATGTGTTATGACCGAAAGAAAGAAAGAAAGAAAGAAAGAAAGAAAGAAAGAAAGAAAAAAGAGTGGAGATGAATTAACACTTCAAAAAATTAGGCCTTTCATAAGGAGGTCTTGACAAACCAATCTTTGAGTCTTTTGAAGAAGTAACTGGAACAGTCAACAACAAAAACAAAGCATAATTTACTTAAGACTTTCAGATAAGCATTTCATACAGCCCCACACCAAAGATTAATTCTGAAGCCAGAAGTTGTAGGCATCAGAGGTAACCTACAAAACTGCAGCCCACATTATGTGAAACATTTTTCTGTTATCAATACTCTTTCTCTGGGCTAGTCAACCTGTTACCTCTGTACAGTACCTCACTGTTCCCTTTACTGTAGAACCATTTTAGGAACCTTTTGAAATTCCAAATAAATGAAATTGTATATTTTGCTTTGGTCCACTATTTGAGTTTAAAAACTTAACAGGTCACTTGCAGAATCTTCTTGCAAAGCCATACCAATTTGTTATTTAATATAGTTTTTAATGCAAATAGCATTGCACCTTGTTTTATACCTAAAGTAAGCAAGTAAAGTCAAGTAAGACTTCTTGCCCTATAATTACTGGGATCTGTTTCATCTCCCTTCCTGTGGATTTCAGTCCCATTTCTAAATTTAGAAACATACACATCAGCTTGAGAAATCTTAGAAAGAAGAGCAACCAAATGCACCCCAGCATTTAGTTCAGAGAGATTCTCTATAGAAGGATGCCTTTGTCTGAAAACCAAACTAAAATATATTTTGCACTGGTGTGTCTTATCAAACTAGAAGTATGGCAACGACCTTAACCTCAGTCCATTAGGTGCCTGCAAAAATGCATTAGGACCCTCTAGACTTGTCATGAACTTGACATATACTCTGTCTGTAGATCTTACACAGATACAGCATAAACCTGATAAGTGGTGGCTCTGAGGCTAAGGATCTGTGCTGGTATCCAGAAGGTTGCCAGTTCAAAACCCCGTCACTGCCAAAAGAGATCCTACTGTGCTGGGCCCTTGAGCAAGACCCTTAACCTATGCTCTAGGAGTGCTGTACAATGGCTGACCCCGCACTCTGACCCCAAGGGGTATGCAAAAACTAACTAATTCCTAATACAAGAAATTGTGTAAGGCGAAATAAAAAAACAAAAAAAAAGTTTCAAAATGAAAAAAGTCTCCTACGGGCTTAGTTATAATTCTATCACTATCAAAACTTATGAAGAAATGCCAAGTGTGTGTGGTTTCTTTTTGTTCCAATATCTTGCCCGTTAGTCAAAGGTAGGCAAACTTACTTGGCTTTGGATTTGAAACCTCCTCCCTTTTTATTAGTAGGCCTTCCAAGTCTCCTCTTGTCTTCAAACGATGGACTAATGAAGAAATAAAAAAATATAACATTAAGTCATGACCACCTTACAAAAATGTTTTTTTAATCAAATTTTTGTTATAAGTTAAATATCAAATACAAAAACAGAACAAGCAACACAATTTTTGAAAAGAATTAAAAATCCAAACACCCCACGTATTGAGAAAAAAAAAAAAAATCAGACATTTAAAGGAAGGTCAGTGCACTGGGTATCCGCCATCTGAAGAACCACCAGCTTCACCACTGACTTCCCATTTTAATAATGGGGCCAGATGTTTCAGTGATCCATGCCATAGAGACTAGAGAAGGAAGATTTCCAAAGCGTAAAACCGGTTGAGTCAGGGCATTTCTAGCAAAAAGCAAACATTGTTTTTACAGCAATTATACCTAAGGAAAATAAACCCTGCCGGATAACAGTATGAGAAAGAGAAGAGAGGTATAACAGGAGGAATATTTGATGCAGTAGAGTGATATTCGTAAAAGTAATAGGTAACAGTTACATAAATGCTGAAAATAGTAGTCTAGAAAGCATGAACTAGTAGACAATGCCAAAACATATGCAAAAATGTTCCTGACAATTTCATCATAAAAAACCCGACTTAAAACTTAAGGGGAGCAAGATAGAAACAGAGTACATTTTTGAACTGGAGACACTTAAAGTTGGAGTTCTTTAAAGAAAACATATTTCTAAAGGAAATTATTTCTAAGAGCAAGAATCGCACACAGGGCAGTTACCAGATTTGTAGTGGGAGAAAGGGTGTGAGGAGAGGATAATGGTGCACCATTCACCTTAAAAACAAACGCGAGTTGTAAAAAGGAGAAAAAAAGAAGAAAAAGGAATATTGTAACTGGACATCAGTGATCAAGAAGGTCCAGAGCCCAGTGTCATCATAAATAAAATCAAGAGTCAGAATACTCTGATGCATCCAAGGTAAGAAGGATCTGGTTAAACAAATTACACAGAGCTGAATTAATGAGAACAGAGGTATGCGAGGGTCAAATGGGGTGTTGAGCAAGAAGTATACTGACCCTGAGCCCAGTCCCCAAAGCGTAAGAAATGCCAGACTTCATACAGAAGGGAAGGAAACTACAGTGAGGGAATGAAGAACTTTGGTAATTTGGTGGCTGGGATTTGGGGGTTTCTATTTATGGGTAGCAGGTAGTTGTGGTGCCCAGTGCAATGGCACTGTTGCTCAGTTTCACACTCCAGGCACTTGGAGCCGTAACTGAAAAGCCAGGAGATGGAAAAATTACAGAACAATAACAAAAACAAGAAAAATAAGTACAGGTGCTATATACAATAATTACAGTGACTCCAAAGCTGAAAGTGATGAGGAAGAAATCCAACCCACAAAAAGTCGCCTCTTTCTTCTCCTTCATATAATTCAAAAGATGGACCGAAAATTAATCAAAAGCAAACAAAAAAAAAAAGACACACAAGGACGATGAAAAATAAGCACCCATAAACACAGATTACTTCCACATAAAAATATATACAAATCTGAAGTAAACTGTCCTCACTAATATATACAAACATGAAGGCTTTTCTCCCTGCTCTACCTGCTCAGCAGCAAAGAAGTGTCTGCAAATGATGATGCCTGCTGGTCTGGACTTCAGTTTTATAACGTTAGCGCTTCTGAATAGCCAATCACTGGTTATGTTTTCCAGGGTTCCCCCAGAAGCAAACTACATTGAGTCATGCACCCCACATCCTCCTCTGATCAGATGCATTGTCACTAATTTCTAATTTAAACCTTCCTTTCACCGTATGCAGGTATGTGTTGCCAACCACATCATGCCAACTCCTCATTCACCTCTACGGGCACATTACGTGGTGAACTTTCTTTCACCTGCTTTCTTTCTCTGCACACATTTTCTCTCTGCCGACAAGCTCTCCACTCAACACTCTGCTCTTTCCTTCCCACAGCACTTTCATGCAAACTCTTCACTGTTGGGCCACATCAAACTGAAAGCGTGCCTGTGGATAACACGTGTCTCGGTGGAGTGCCAATTTGAGCCCGGAGAAGCCCTCTGACTCACAGAGCCTTGAAATCTGTGGACAATTCAGAAGGGGGCACCAAACAGCAGTGCGGCATTGCCCTGCCAATTTGTTCTCACTCATGAAAGTGATAAAAAAAAAAATGTATTACGCTATAAATAGTTATAATAATCACTAAGTGCGGACTCAGCTGGTCCAACCAATTCAAACATACAACAGCACACAAATTCAACTATAAAATAAACATGCAACATAGTGGGAAAGCCTATACAAGGTCAGAGAGAGAGAGAGAGAGAGAGAGAGAGAGAGAGAGAGAGACATTACATAACATTATTAACATGACATTCACTGACAAGTCAAATGTTGCCTTTCTTGAAGGATTTTGACTTCTATAGAGAAAAGACAGAGTGGAACAAAAAATAAGTAAACAAGGGACAAATATGAAAATCAGAGAGAAGCCAGCACAACAAGAAGTCAAATGCTACTAACCCTGCACGGAATTTCTTAAGAGACCTCTTGCTAGTGTTGGTTAGCTCTTCATCAAACACAGATTTCTTCACCTTATTTCCAGCATTGCTTTTCTTTGTTTTTTCTAAAATAAGGGGGAAAAAAATAACATTAGACACTGGTCTTCAATTCATTTTGTGTTTCCAGAGATTTCCTTCTGGTAGACTACCAGGCACAGATGCAAGAACAGCTCAGGTCCGCCCGTCAAGCCATCTCACAACAGATTATGGGACTTTGTATATGAAAACCGCAAAGTTTGATTAAAATGGAAGCCCAAAAAGACAGAAGAACATAGTGTGAATTGTAGTCAAGGTGCCTGCAACAATGAGGCTGGCTGTGGTGTTTGAGGGTTGGTAAGCTCTGTGCAGAAGACAGAAAACTGTTATGAAAGTCCTTGAGGTGGCCCAGTGGCCAACTGTAAGAACCGACATATGAAGGTATGCCAGTCTGCCAAAAATACATGAACAAAAATACAACAATGCCAAATGAGCCTGAAGAACTGTACATCGTTGACTTGATGGGACCTCTTACATCTGATGGTCGTGATTAGATATTTAACCATATATGGGTGGTTTGATTGCACTCCCAAAAACAAAGATCTATTTGCACCACCCTTAAAATGAAATCATTATCCTCTGTGGGTACTAAACTATGCATGTAATTACGGTTGAGGTTCCAGTTTACAGGCTCAACGTGGTAAAAGTTTATGGATGACTGAGAGGTTGTCAATAAAAAGAATACTGTGCATCTCCCCAGTCTAACATAATAGAATGAGTACACTGGACCCTTTATTGGGTTTAGTTCAGATCTCATGTCCTCTCCAAGGCTTAATTTACAGTTACTGCAAAGCTAGTGCCAAAATAGTTTAGTCCAGCAAAAATACTTAAGTTTTGTCCAGTCAATTATCAAATACAGTGGCAGATGGATACCAATAAATCAGACACTAGTAATGTAACCAACATAAAGCTTTACTTTGACTGACAAGGTGGTCCAGGGGTAGGCAGTATGTAGCAGTGGTATATCAGTGTTGTCTTTAGTAATTTCCTCTCACCTTATTGTCTGATTCCTCATTTGACTATGTCTTCTTACCCAAAGCGGAGAGGAGAACTGAACCTTTAAGGGAACATATACTGAGGACTGGCCATTTGCAAAGGCATGAAGCAGCTTAAAAGAAACAGAAAGTTTAGCTAATTCTGTCAAAAGTAATTTATAAGTGAAACGTTCCTGATCTTTTTTATCTGCATATTTAGGAATATATTTTCAGACTTGAAACGGGCAGTGTGGTCACACAAGTTTCTTAAAGCTTAGATGCTCTCTTCAGCCACCAGAGGTAAGCACAAGACTTCTCTCTTAAGTCTAATTGCAGCTTGAACCAGGCAATAAACTTAAAAAGGGATTTGAACGGTGACCTGTAGTTGGCTCTATTTGACCAGATAAAACAGTCACACAACGCAGAGCACGCCATCAGGAGTTTAAACGCACATGCCTTTTGCTATGGCAGACACCAAGAACTGAAGGACTGTGTGAAAGGGAAGTTACATGTGCACTCCGTTTCTGTGGAAAAATGGCACCAAAAAAAAAAACCAAGTAACTCAAAAGCTAAAAAAGAAGCATAAAGTGATATCTATCAACGAGAAAATAAAAATGCTAGATCTTTTGAAAAGCGGCATGTCACTTTATTGTATGTGATATGCAAATACTAATATTTTAGTGAATTATTTAGTTGGCAGGTTAATTACATGAAAGTATGCCATGTGGAAAAATTATTAATCTGATTTTGTTTTTTTAATGATAATTTTGTTTAACTTTGATCCTTAAAAGAAGAACATGTCAAGAATGGTTTTTGATGAACAGTAAAAAAAAAAAAAAGCTTTGATTTTATGTGTGACTGAAGTCAGAGCCGGTCAGTCCATTAAGTGACTTAGGTGGCAGCCTAGGGTGCTGTCATCTGAATGGTGTTATTTATGACTGCAAAGAGGTGCGTACTCTGGATACTGAGGGGAGCAACACCCACAGGTTGTCATACATCATAATCTAATAATATAAACTACCCATTATGGACAATGAGTAGTGATGTGTGTCCACCCCAAACAGGGCTTTAAATGGCCTTTAACCAGCACATACTCAAATGTATTTTCAGGTGACAATTTAAATATGTTTAACATGTTACAGTAATCCCTCGCTATATTGCGCTTCGACTTTCGCGGCTTCACTCTATCGCGGATTTTAAATGTAAGCACATCTAAATATATATCACGGATTTTTCGCTTGTTCGCAGATTTCTGCGGACAATGGGTCTGTTAATTTATGCTACACACTTCCTCAGTTTGTTTGCCCTGTTGATTTCATACAAGGGACGCTATTGGCGGATGGCTTAGAAGCTACCCAATCAGAGCATGTATTACATATTAACTAAAACTCCTCAATGCTATAAGATATGCATTCCGCGCGGAGCTTGATTGTTTGCTTGTCTCCACCTCTATCTCACCCTCTCTGACATTCTCTGCGCCTGACGGAGGGGCTGTGAGCAGAGGTGCTGTTTGCCTAGTGGATACGGACGCACCTCTAAGAAATGCCGCTTTATCGCAGTGCTTCCAAAAGCACACTTATTGATTTTTTGATGGTTTGCTTTAATCTCGCTCTGTCTCTCTGACGTTCTCTGCGCCTGACGGAGGAGATGTGAGCAGAGGGGCTGTTTGCACAGAGGCTGCTTGCTTAGAAGATACCGACGCTCCTCTAAAAAATGCCGCGGCAAACTTAAAAGCACACGTATTGATTTTTTGATTGTTTGCTTCTCTTTGCGAGCGCTCTCTCTCTGAAATTCTCTGCTCCTGAAGAGAAGAAGATCTGTTTGCATTCTTTTAATTGTGAGAAAGAACTGTCATCTCTGTCTTGACATGGAGCACAGTTTGAACTTTTGACTAAAGGGTGTTATTTCATGTCTAGAGGGCTCTAATAACGTTAACAGTGTAGGAGACTTTATAAGGGCTTAAAATATATAAAAATAACTACACAAACATATGGTTTCTACTTCGCGGATTTTCACCTATCGCGGGGGGGTCTGGAATGCAATCCCCGTGATCGAGGAGGGATTACTGTATACCATTTTTATGAACTTGGCTATATATCAATTTCTGAAAGTAATCATAAAGTATTAATAAAAAGTTACACATTTTGAGCATTCAATCAGAATACAAATCTGAATACATTAAGGACTGTATATTCTGTATCTACAAAAAAAAAAAAAAAAGTACTCTGCCCCACACCAATCACCCATGTTTATCCATACTTTTAGTGGAGCAGAGCGAGGAACAAACATGAAGGCAGGAATTTCTCAGTATCTGTAAATTACAAAAATTATAAGTGAGAGCAAAAATGTGGTTTTAACAAACATCTTCACTAACTTGTTGTGGCAGGCTCATCCTCTGCCATTGCACGTGCTCTTTTCGGTTTGTGGGATCGTTTTGCAACTCGCTCTGCATACATCTGGGATTTCAGGATCTCGAACTGGACACGTTCTTCCCCCTGAAAAGAAAGCCAAATACTGTAAAACAGGAAAAGGGAATGTCTTTGTTGCTATGTGCCTATTTTTGTGTAGCGATTTAACAAAACACTATACTTTTGTTCAAAAACTGTTTCTCAAAAACTAAAGAGCTTCCTTTACATATTTCTCAATCAAGACTTATAGTAAAAGACTATACAAACATTAATAAATATAAAAAGTTTAGATTATTAAATGTAACCTGTTTTCTTAAGTTTGGAAGAAAATGTAACTTTTTTTTAAATCATGAAAAAAGATACACTATTTGGTTATAAGCAACTTACAACATTGATTTTAGAATAAAGTTGTCTTTCGGGTAACATTTTACTATTTATTGTTTGAAGCAAAAAATTCATTTTTCAGTTACCAAAATCTAGTGTTGCCAAGTACCCTTCAATGTACACTGCAGCACCATCACAAAGTAGACTCACTTTGTTTATCTGTTTACCTGTGATGTCATGCTTGTTTTGCCATGTTGATAATGCATAAAAATCAGGATTATTTGTCCCATAGGAATTTCAGGGAAAAAGAGGGTAGATTTTAAGGCACTACATTGGCAAATAAGTTTCTGGGTTGAACATTGAATGCTATTACAGGCAGAGGTTTTGGAACCAATGGAAGTCTTTTAAAAGGGTATAAGAAACACAAAAACAAGCATCATTAATAGGTGCATTGTACCTAAGTGGCAGCTGTGGTACTGAACAGTAGCTACTTAAAGCAGAACTCCCTGATCAACTCTAACCTGTAGGTCCACTACTAGCAAGGACACAATTTCTTACCACAATGCTTACTAATAAAAAAATGTTACAAATTTGTAATTGTTAAGATTTGTGGGGGGATATGGTTATTTTTGCTAAATGTTTTGCAATATGTATTTTTGCATTTATTTGCTCATCTGAGTTTCTTGTATTGCTGATATTAACATAACTCCATTTTGTGAAGAAGGTGAAGAGTTTAGGATGAAATGAAGAATGCTTGTCATCTCAAAAAAGTCTGTGAGGTGTAGCAAGTCAGAATTTGTAGGTGGCACTTGTTAAAGTTATGGAATGAGTTTTAAATTGGGTTCATTTATTTATTTTATTAATTTAAAATGGTTGAACAATTGATTTCAGAAAAATATCCACAAAACTTGATTATACCAAATAATAAACATTTTCTGGAACATAAGGTTGTCCACCAAATAAAACTAACAAACAATGAAAGTTATGTCCTGTCTCAAATGTTTCAATGCAGGATGCAAAAATGTGATCCAACAGATTATATTCTATTGCTCAGAAATGCATCCACAATTTCTATACATCTGTGCAAGTAAAGGAATAGCAAATACATGGTAGAAGCTGTTCTACACAATGTGGGGGACGTGGAGCAAACTTTAAGGATGGGGCCTAGCGCAAGATATTGAGTAAACAGGCTGCACTCAGTTCTTAAAAAGGGAAACTGTCATTTCTTTTGGTAAACATTCAGAACCAGTAAAGCTAGCTTTGTATGAAAATAAGGAAGGGACAGTTTGAGAGATGTGTAAACAGGTAGTTTTTCTTTAGACAGAAGGTTCTGATACAGTCATATGAAAAAGTTTGGGAACCCCTCTCAGCCTGCATAATTATTTACTTTATTTTCAACAAAAAAAAAAAAAAAAGGATAACAGTGGTATGTCTTTCATTTCCTAAGAACCTCTGAGTTATGGGGTGTTTTCTAAACAGAGATATTTAGTGAAGCAGTATTTAGTTGTATAAAAATTAAATCAAATGTGAAAAGCTGGCTGTGCAGAAATTTGGGTTCCCTTGTGATTTGAAAGCAAGTACAGTGGGTACGGAAAGTATTCAGACCCCCTTCAATTTTTCACTCTTTGTTATACTGCAGCCATTTGCTAAAATCATTTAGATTAATTTTTTCCTCAAAATAATTTTTGAAATTGTTGCAGATTTATTAAAAAAGAAAAACTGAAATATCACATGGTCCTAAGTATTCAGACCCTTTGCTCAGTATTTAGTAGAAGCACCCTTTGAGCTAATACAGCCATGAGTCTTCTTGGGAAAGATGCAACAAGTTTTTCACACCTGGATTTGGGGATCCTCTGCCATTCCTCCTTGCAGATCATCTCCAGTTCTGTCAAGTTGGATGGTAAAAAAATCCAAAGAATTAAGAGTGGTTCCTAAACTTTTTCATATGACTGTATGTATTGGAATTTGTCAAATGGAGACACAGTGAAAGGATGTGCTAATATATTTAAGAAACCTGTTGGAAACTGAGAAAAAAGCTGCTGTTTTAGGCTGTACTTAATATACAGGAAATTCTTTTGATAAGATTCCACCTTGTGATGAGTACTTACCGAGAGCTCCTTCTTTCTTTCTTGCAAAAACTTTGCTCTCTTCTTCTTTCCCCTTATAGCTAGGTCAAACTCCTGCAAAGCCTTTCCCACTGTAAAGTTAATGAAATATTACACAGTTAAAACAGTAGCAGTGTATAATAAGTTCTCCTTTCTCATTAGCACCTACTGAGAAAGGAAATACACATTACGATATATACATCATAAGGATGGAAAACTGGAAATTGTCAAAAAGATAAGAAAGGAAGGAGTGCAAATAATAGCAGGCATTGAATACATCTGCCCACTGGATAACTTAATTTAAGAAGTTAAAATATATGGGCATAAGCAACGTGCAAAAAGCTCACTAAGTTTAGTGAAAATCAGGTGTATCCGGCATGAGTTATGTGGTGCTGAACCTGTCATCTTTGATGCAACTAAAAACTCATTTCAAAATATACTGTATAATGTGCCTTTAAATGAAAATATGACCTTAAGTACATAAATTCTGATCAATCAAAAGTAATCATGTACAATTTTAGGTATATGACTAAACGTCAAATTAAAAGCTTACTTTACAACAAAAACTCATCCTATCTTCATTGTTACTTAGAAGACAACACAGACAAAGAAAATGAGACTAATTTCTTTAACAGTAGATTTTAACAGATTTTTCCCTTTCAGTAGGTCAAGGGAACAATATCTAGCAGTCTCCTTGTATATGTACTTGCAATTGCTTGCTTGTACAGAAAATATGTATACTATCCTCAATTTACTGTAAAAACGCATAATTCTTAATGTTTAACATAAATACAACTGTTTGCTTACTTGAGAAAATACCTCACTAATATTTCCTTGAATATATAACTTTTCTGAGTTTGAGAAGTTCATTTGATACATGGTTAATGAGCTACATGTTAACTAAATGGATATTACTAGTTAAAATCACTCATCTTTCCTTATGAATATTGTGTTTTACCACTGTGATAGCACAATTAATATTTTATTAAAATTTGTGCACAACAATAAAATGATAAAAAGAAAACATACAAGAAATTAAGACAAGAATATAACACAGAATACAAAAAAACTAATCATAGAACATAAAAATAAATTCAAAGCAATAGAGGGCAACGGTAATCATTATTCACTGTTAATTAGCAAATGCACAACAGTAAAATGAGTCTATAAATTCATTCTAAAAGCAGAAATCCTAAACGATTAAGGAATTGTTCTCAGTCTAGACCAAAAAACAACAAGCACATTTGCTTTCTGTATATGATTTTGTCTGTGGAAGTGCAAGGAGGCTGGATGATCAACATATAAGGAAACCTACTGTGTTATGTTGAGTAAGTAACTGGTAGGTAGACTGGGGCAGTTTTGCAAATACATCCCTATTATGAATTTTAAAATTGTTTCTCTCTTACTACAGGCCAGTGTAGGTGATAAGACTGAAGTAAAATGAATGCAATTTTGTGAGAAAATGTAAAAGCAATAAATAAGCAAATATAATTAAAAATGCATTTAAAAAAACATAAGGAAAGCTACTACTTATTATAAAGACAACTGATCTTTCTAAATTAGGCAGTCTCATCAAATTAGAAACAAGATACAGCATTTATACAGCAGCAGCCCTTGTAAAAATGCTATAGTTTCACAATAATTATAATTGTGCTATTGCACATCCGAAGACAGAGAAAGACATAAAAGCAACTAATCTGTGAAATAAAATTGAAATATACAGTTCATGCTAGGACTCCAGGAAGCCTAATCAGGTTATCTGCATGTTGGATGCTTAGATTGATCATTATATTATTTTTTCAAAGATAGTGTTTTTTTTCCCTCCTACTTATTTCTCATTCCAACATTTTGTCAAGACTCACTTTTTTCTTTTTTGCGCTCTTCGTGTGACTGAAACCAGGTCCTGGATGGCTGGCTCTCTTTTTCATTTCCAAGTTTCTTCTTAGCAGAGCTTATCTAATCATGAAAAGCAAGACCATGGACACATCACTGAAGGTTGGTGATATATGGTTTCAAAACATTAGATAATAATGAATTTTATAATACTGTTGTTATTAAAGTACAACTGCTACCTTGAAATCCATGACTCTTATTATACTGAAACTTTGGGTACAAGTTTCAATGCTTACAGTACAACCACAATGGGAAACAAAGTAATATCCACAATGCTGCAATCATGAACATCCCCTGGCATATTATTTATGATAAATTAAAATTGAATTAAATAATATCTATCCACAGATCCGTTAATTCATTAACATACTTATTCAGTTCGGATCACTGGGAGCTAGTGATCAGCCCAAGAATACTGAGAGCAAATAAGAACCAATGCTTTAAGGAGATTACAGAAACCATAAACCTAACCTATGCAATTGTATATCAGGGGAAAAAAATAACTTGTACTTGTTCATGAAAGAGGTCTTGGATAAAAGTTACTTTCAAAAGAAAGACTAAAAATTTTAGAAGTGATTTATAATTGTTCAATGATGCCACACATCTTCTTAAAGCAGAAAGGCAGAAACTGGAAGGCAAATGGAGAACAACAAAACAACAATTTTATAAGTGTGCATAGTTTGATTGTATTCAATGTTATACAAAATACTAGATCAAGGTACACTCTGACTCTCACTACAAACAGATAAAAATATAAATGACCTTAAAGTTTTACTTCCAAAGACCAGTTAACCTGAAAAGTAACAAACTGGATTCATTCAAATTAATGTGACTTAATGCTAGAAGCACTGACTGATGGAGGATGTTTTAAAACCCCTTATCAAGCGGGGTCATTTTTGCTAAATCGCTTGTAATTCGACCTCTCTAAATTAGAATCATTGCTGTTATTGAACTATCTGGAGTATAAACACATGTTTGGTCTCTTTGTAAAGGTAACATTCTCTAGTTTCACCCTTAGTAGTCAGAATCACTGTAGGTGTGACTGATCAAAAGTTATGCACATTAGAACTCACAAAAAACGAATTTGTTTGTTTTCGCCTAAGTTTTTTTATGAAAATAAAGCTGCAGTAGGTAGGTGGGGACAGAAACACACTATGTACCAACAGAATAACTTGTTGACTACTCACATTTCAAATTTGAAAAGAATACCTGTAAAAATGACATTTTTACACCAGTTTTTATGTGGGCATGCCCAGGTGCTTTTTAGAGGGACCATTGTCCACATTTTGGAATGTATGGAAAAAGTGTAATAACTTTTAAATGCTTCAACCCACATGTATCAATGAGGGCTCTACTGAAAGCTTACACCTAAAGGAATCTATATCTACACACAGTGTCACTCTATTAGTTATAAAAATAATAAAAACAATAAAAAATACACATTTCTATGTAAAAATAGTCAATACAAGTCTTATGGGCCAAAAATATATATATATTTTTATTTTTACTTTTTTTTTTATAAAATGCACACAAACTATATACATTTCTTTTACAAACTGTTACAACACAGCTCAGCGTTTTCCATGTGCCACTTGATGGCAGCAATCACTAGCAAGCAGAAAGCACAAGGGCGTGTCACATGTCGCTCTCTGCCATTAGACGTCTTCTGGGCCGATTGATTACTTTCACGCCGCGTACATGCATCTATTATTTAATCAAGAGTGTATTTACGTTTATCGGTACGCTTATTCATATTTAAAATGGGAAAAAACTTGGCGAAATCACAATAAACAACCACGCACCAACTCTGCAGACTGGCACAAATGCCACCTTCACGCAGCTCCGATCGTTTTGTTTACAAGTTAGTATGGCAAGTTACATATCAAAATGCTCGGCTGCTCATTGGCTGTAAGTTTTGAGTGTCACTCACAGTGTCCAATCAAACTGGTAGATTCTACCAGGGTTTGGAGTTGTACATCATCGTTCAGCTGTCTGTGACACTCGTTGGCTATACGAGGTGCCAGTCAACCCCAGACCCGTCGTAATTGGCCAACTTAGGTGTCGATCAGAAGCTAACACTTCCGTGTTACATGCGGTAGCATGGTTATCGCCGACAGAAACAAATTACGTCTGATATGATCAATAGAACTGAAAAAAAATTACGTAGCTAGTCTCAAGTTATGAAACGTTTTCAGAAGTTTTTGTCCCTTTGAGGATATATCGTGTGTTTTGGACCTAATCGTTTTACTGGATTATATTCGCTGGAGCCTTACGGACAGAATGGGATCAATACTGCTCGGAAATATTGATGTTTGACTTGCAGGGGGTCTTCAAAGGTAGGGAAAGTCAACTCTTAAAAGTATGTACTTCTCTGTAAAAAAGGCTTTAGTGTCAGTGCTGTGGTTGTTGTGTGTCAAAATGGTTTATATCATCGGTAAGACGAGACTTTGAAGTTTCATTTGATGGGTAGTATGTCGAGATGCATGGCAGATGGGCATGCACACATTACTGTAACGTTTTTAAAACGCTGTTATGTCCCGGGACCGGTACGTGTGCGCGTTAAGGGGTTTTTAATAAGGCAGAAAAAATAAGATTGCAGCACGCAGTCAAAATCCACATTCAGAAATGTCACAACTATAAAAACAATTATATTGACTTTCTTTTAATAAGTGCAAAATATGTCAAGTAAAAACTACAACCTCACACAATGTAATACCAAAAATAATTTTTAATTATACTACAGGGGTGGGGATCGATTTGTTCTTAACTTATTTTTTCTTTTTGTAAAAACTTGATTGATTTGTATGGATTGTAATAAAATTAATAAAAAGGAACAAAAAAAAATTATACTTCAGGCCCTTTACTATTTTGCCCCTGAATGTGGCTCATATTTCTTAGGAAATAAGAGCTGGGCATCAGTTTTTGTAGACATCCGAGTACTAACCTGAGCCTCTGAGCGGCATATTTCACGCTCTTCTTTCTCTAAACGCATCACAGCATAAATATCCTTCTCAAGTTTCTCAATTCGGTCACGAAATTTTAACACAACATCTGAAAGAAGGAAAAGTTAACTATTAGCATGAGAAGTAAGCTTCAGTGAAAAAGGACACTAGGAATGTTTGCTTTCCTAAAAATTCAGAAAAGGCAGCTTTGTACAAGAAGTCTTAGAAATTCTTATTTCTTTCAAATTAGATATACTTAAGTAAGCAATCTTGTCATTGTCAAATAAAGGGCTTTTATAAAGCAGATAAAAATGATGGAAAACAAACTGCTGTTAACCTTGAGGAATAACTCGTGCTTTCACAGGGGTCTTTGCCTTCTTCACAATTTCCTTTAACATCTTTCTTTCCTGTTCCCCTACAAGAGACACTGACCGTCCCACCTTCCCAGCTCTTGCTGTGCGACCCACTCTGTGGACATAGTGCTTGACTGTGTTGGGCATTGTAAAGTTGATTACCTGTCAGGAAAAAGGGGCAAAATTCAGACAAACTTTTCAGAACAGAATATAAACATCCATTCACGGGCAACTGGGCAACAACCAACTCCGTGAAAAGACAACTGGACGACAGACAACTCGTCAAAAAGACAACTGGGTGACATCCTTTACCAGTTAGGTAATAGTTAAGTTCAAAGAGATTTTTTTATTATATTTAAATGACAACATAGGTCGCTGTAATATCCATCGAATCCCTTGCTTTATGAGAGTCCCAATACATTGAGAGTTAAGATATTCCTTAAGCCATACGCACAGGTCACCTTTAATATTCTAAATAATGTTATCATGCAATTACAATCAATACAATTTATTATAAAGGATTAGCAAATTTGGTTGCAGAAGATAATGTAAGACAGAGTTTGTTTCATCTGCAGAATAAAGTACCTTTGTCAATTACAAATTTATTTTCAACATTTTAAATCACGTTGTCATTTAAATATAATTAAAAAATCTTATTGAACCTATCTATTACCTAACTGGTAAAGGATGTTGCCGAGTTGTCACCGAACCATAAAAATCAGTGCGTTTTCATGCACACACATACAGTGCATCTGGAAAGTATTCACGGCGCATCACTTTTTCCACATTTTGTTATGTTACAGCCTTATTCCAAAATGGATTAAATTCTTTTTTTTTCCTCAGAATTCTACATACAAAACTCCATAATGACAACATAAAAAAGTTTACTTGAGGTTTTTGCAAATTTATTAAAAATAAAAAAATTGAGAAATGTACATGTAACATAAGTATTAACAGCCTTTGCCATGAAGCTCAAAATTGAGTTCAGGTGCATCATGTTTCCCCTGATCATCCTTGAGATATTTCTGCAGCTTAATTGGAGTCCACCTTTGGTAATTTAAGTTGATTGGGCATGATTTGTAAAGGCACACACCTGTCTATATAAGGTCCCACAGTTGACAGTTCATGTCAGAGCACAAACCAAGCATGAAGTCAAAGGAATTGCCTGTAGACCTCCGAGACAGGATTGTCTCAAGGCACAAATCTAGAGAAGGTTACAGAAAAATTTCTGCTGCTTTGAAGGTCCCAATGAGCACAGTGGCCTCCATCATCCGTAAGTGGGAGAAGTTTGAAACCACCGGGACTCTTCCTAGAGCTGGCCGGCCATCTAAACTGAGCAATCAGGGGAGAAGGGCTTTAGTCAGGGAGGTGACCAAGAACTAGATGGTCACTCTGTCAGCGCTCCAGAGGTCCTCTGTGGAGAGAGGAGAACCTTCCAGAAGGACAACCATCTCTGCAGCAATCCACCAATCAGGCCTGTATGGTACAGTTGCCAGACGGAAGCCACTCCTTAGTAAAAGGCACATGTCAGCCTGCCTGGAGTTTGCCAAAAGGTACCTGAAGTACTCTCATACCATGAGAGACAAAATTCTCTGGTCTGATGAGACAAAGATTGAACTCTCTGGTGTGAATGCCAGGCGTCACGTTTGGAGGAAACCAGGCACTGTTTATCACCAGGCCAATACCATCCCTACAGTGAAGCATAGTGGTGGCAGCATCATGCTGTGGGGATGTTTTTCAGCGGCAGGAACTGGGAGACTAGTCAGGATAAAGGGAAAGATGACTGCAGCAATGTACAGACACAATCTGGATGAAAACCTGCTCCAGAGCGCTTTTGACCTCAGACTGGGGCGACGGTTCATCTTTCAGCAGGACAACGACTCTAAGCACACAGCCAAGATATCATAGGAGTGGCTTCAGGACAACTCTGTGAATGTCCTTGAGTGGCCCAGCCAAAGCCCAGACTTGAATCCGATTGAACATCTCTGGAGAGATCTTAAAATGGCTGTGCACCGACGCTTCCCATCCAACCTGATGGAGCTTGAGAGAGGTGCAGCAAAGAGGAATGGGCGAAACTGGCCAAGGATAGGTGTGTCAAGCTTGTGGCATCATATTCAAAAAGACTTGAGGCTGTTATTGCTGCCAAAGGTGCATCGACAAAGTATTGAGCAAAGGCTGGGAATACTTATGTACATGTGATTTCTCAGTTTTGTTATTTTTAATAAATTTGCAAAAACATCAAGTAAACTTTTTTCACGTTGTCATGGGGTGTTGTGTGTAGAATTCTGAGGAAAAAAATGAATTTAATCCATTTTGGAATAAGGCTGTAACATAACAAAATTTGGAAAAAGTGATGCGCTGTGAATACTTTCCGGATGCACTGTAACTGGAAAAAGGTGAGTAACCTGGTTGGGGCAGAAACTAGCTCCTTAAAAACAGGCATTTACAAGCAAAAGTCATATTCAGGAGTTAGCTGTTCAATGTTGTTTCAAGGGATGTGAATAACTTGAGTTATTTTTTGTTTGATTCTTATATCTTTTAATAGTTTTACTAATAATGAAGTAACAATAATTGCATTTCTTTAGTTTTAACAAAATTGAAAAAAAATCTTTTATCAATATTTTTATATTTTTAAGGTAAAAATTATTAATTTCTCTTTCTCTGACAGATTAGCAAAAACGTCAAGTACCCCATGCATCACATCAAAATCAAATAAGCCTGTTCTTACCGTTTTAACTCCTTCTATATCCAGACCTCTGGCTGCTACATCTGTTGCTACAAGGATATCAATCTGTTCATCTTTAAATCGGCTGATCAAGAAAAAAAATATTTTTTAAATTTATACAGTCAAGAATGAATATTTAGCTAAAAACTTTACTAAAATGTAAGTCAGGGTTTTGGTCACCCTTATACTTGACACATGAAAATGACACAGGGCCAACCCTTTCAGGAACACTGCGTTTTTTGAACAGTTGTGCTAATAAGGTTACTAATTTCAAAACACGTGACTTCTATTGGATAGAATAAAGGAGAATAAAGGAACTTGTACCGAAGACCTTCAAGTCGCTGCATCTGAGAAAGGTTCCCATGGAGCTCTCCTACTTTCAGGCCCAACAATCCTAGGAAGATATGCATTCGATGGGCCTGTTTCTTGGTTTGTGTGAAGACCATCACATGATCAGGGAAAGTTCGAGTCAACAGAGCTATGAGCAGAGAGAACAACAGAAATTTATTGATAGAAAACATGTCAAGGATATATAGTTAAATATATATACAGGTAAAATTCCATTACAACAAACTACCAGGGACTTAAAAAATATTTTGTTGTAACGAAAATTTCATTGTAATGAGATTCTGTCTTTGTTACTATAGTGCTTTCTTTAACTTGTGTCCAGGTTTTGCAATCATTTGCAATCATTTCAATATCTTCTTTCATGTTAATTTTAATCTCCTGCCTATAAATTATGCTGATGAGAATTTTCGTCAGCATTTCTTTGCGATAATACACTTTCAGGGTGCAAATGATGCCCAAATCCAATGGCTGAAGCACTGCTATGCAATTGGGTGGGAGGTATTCAACGCGAACATTATCTAAATGTGGAAGCATGTTGTGGGCAGCACAGTTATCAATCAGGAGCCAAATCATCCTTTTCTTCTTCATATTGTGAAGTTTCTGAACTCTAAAGACCAAACCCAAACCCCCCAACAAGAACGTTTCTTGGGGGAGGTCCCAAGAAACATCAAGTTTTTTGAATGAGGGCCACATTAATAGGAATGTTTCTTAAACGAGCATCACTGAACCACATAAAAACTGCTTTTTCGACGTCTTTATATGAAGCAGTTCACATACGTTTTGCGACCCAAGATTTTTCTTCGAAGAAAGTTGACAGTGTCGATGGCGAAATTCCGAATTTACTGGGAACGTCTTTTTTCTTTTTGCTGCAATCGAGAGCTGCAAAAAATTAGGTTTTTTATTTTTCTAATATGAACTGTTATTGTTTTTTCGTGTCTGCCGTTTCTATAGGAGGGTGACAATGAGTTAAATTCCAATGGATGTTTTTCAAATGTTGACGAGCAATATGCAAAAGGTATCACTGAAAATTGCAGGAAACAAAAAAGAAAAAAACAGTAGGAAGAAAATTCAAAGAAAGAAAAAAAAAATAGTGTTTCTGTTTGGGGATCGTTGTGTACAACTGAGCTGCGGCCACAGAACTAACTACTCTGTGGATGATTCATTCAAGCATTTCAAGGTCTTTCGTGCACTTTGTTGTAATGAAAGTATCTGCTGAATGTACTTCGTAGTAACAGGATTTCTATAGACTCGTGTCATATGGGGAAGCTGTCGGGACCATAAAAATACTACACTGTAATGAAAGTTTTATTATAAAGATATTCGTTGTAATGGAATTTTACCTATAGTTAAATATATATTAAATATAGTTAAATGATGCAATATGAACAGGCCAGTTTCACCACAATTTAGAATGTTTACATTAACATTATAACCTTTTCAACATTGCAAAAGCATATACAGAACATATACCATACTACAGTATATTACAGTCATTCAACTTGTCTTAGAAAAATATGCATTTTAGCATTCATTATTTAATATGTAACTTTACAGCATGCTCTAGCTGGGCTAGGCTTTGAAATGTACAGTATGGGTAAATGTCCCAGTTTTGAAAAATGTTTTAACTTTTTTACAGTAACAAAGTTAAGAGAAATTCATTTTTCTAACGTAAAACACAATGGATTAAGCATTACAGTGCATCCGGAAAGTATTCACATCACATCACTTTACCCACATTTTGTTATGTTACAGTCTTATTCCAAAATGGATTAAATTCATTTTTTTCCTCAGAATTCTACACACAACACCCCATAATGACAATGTGAAAAAAGTTTACTTGAGGTTTTTGCAAATGTATTAAAAATAAAAAAATTGAGAAATCACATGTACATAAGTATTCACGGCCTTTGCTCAATACTTTGTCGATGCACCTTTGGCAGCAATTACAGCCTCAAGTCTTTTTGAATGTGATGCCACAAGCTTGGCACACCTATCCGTGGCCAGTTTCGCCCATTCATCTTTGCAGCATCTCTCAAGCTCCATCAGGTTGGATGGGAAGAGTCGTGCCCAGCCATTTTAAGATCTCTCCAGAGATGTTCAATCGGATTCAAGTCTGGGCTCTGGCTGGGCCACTCAAGGACATTCACAGAGTTGTCCTGAAGCCACTCCTATGATATCTTGGCTGTGTGCTTAGAGTCGTTGTCCTGCTGAAAGATGAACCGTCGCCCCAGTCTGAGGTCAAAAGCGCTCTGGAGCAGGTTTTCATCCAGGATGTCTCTGTACATTGCTGCAGTCCTCTTTCTCTTTGTCCTGACTAGTCTCCCAGTTCCTGCCGCTGAAAAACATCCCCACAGCATGATGCTGCCACCACCATGCTCCACTGTAGGGATGGTATTGGCCTGGTGATGAGCGGTGCCTGGTTTCCTCCAAACGTGACGCCTGCTCGGACATGAACTGTCAACTGTGGGACCTTATATAGACAGGTGTGCGCCTTTCCAAATCATGTCCAATCAACTGAATTTACCACAGGTGGACTCCAATTAAGCTGCAGAAACATCTCAAGGATGATCAGGGGAATCAGGATTCACCTGAGTTCAATTTTGAGCTTCATGGCAAATACTGTGAATACTTATGTACATGCGATTTCTCAATTTTTTTTTATTTTTAATAAATTTGCAAAAACCTCAAGTAAACTTTTTTCCACGTTGTCATTATGGGGTGTTGTGTGCAGAATTCTGAGGAAAAAATGAATTTAATCCATTTTGGAATAAGGCTATAACATAACAAAATGTGGGAAAAGTGATGCACTGCGAATACTTTCTGGTTGCACTGTATAATTATGGTTAAAGGTCAATGCTCTAATACATTCAAGTTATCAGGCTTGGGCCAGAATATTTTGAATTTTAATTAGCATAGTTAATTAGACTAATGTTCAAACATTTGTGCCACTTGACAATGTTTTTGAGGTCACCCTTTGGTAAGATAAGTGAGATTTTACATAATTTACTAATTATATAGGTGTTGGTTACACCTCGAGGTAGACAGGAACAAGTCATGTATTAAGTAAGCCATTTTAAGCAAACTTAAAATGAAATCTGATACCCAGAACAAGATAAACATGAAATATGCTCAACAAAATAAAGGTGGCAAAAGAAAAAAACACAAACCACCTAATTAATTCTTTCCAAGATTTGTCAAGAATGTGACAATATAAAGATTGTGACATTATAAAAATTACAATTAAGAGAATGAAAAACTACAAAAGTTACAATTTTACTGTTCTTTACACTAATCTATAAAGATTAATAAATATACCTACAAATAAAATGAAGAGACATCTTTTATTTTAATAATTGTTGAATATTCAAATAATGTTTGAAGAGCGAGAGAAAATCATCAACATGATTTAATTTTTTGGGAAATTTATTTTGTATATTTCTTACACTGCCCCAAATGCCCTATCATTTGTTTCACTTTACTATAGGAAAAGTTTACTTTTCTCACCTTTTGAGCACAAGTGAGTCATGCATTACTTTATAAGGTGGCACTCAAAAAGTTAAAGGCATCTCCCTATAATGTGGACAGCAAACCTACATTTTCCTCTATGCCTTTTTTATGCACAATATAAAAACCCACACTATGGTACTGATCATTCAGGTTTCCAGTGTTTTAGTATAACCTTTACCATTTCATTTGCATAAAAAAAAAAAAACACAATGATAAAACTACATTCAGCCTGCTTCTCTTATACATTCTAAATAGACACTTTTCTTGCAAAGCTGGGAATCAATGCAAAGCAGCACTTTTGTTTGAATAAATGAGACAAGATGAAGACATCTTTGTGATTTTTATTGTCTAAACTTCATTTTAAAATAATCAAGCAGAGATGTATGTTTATGGAATTTGACTTTGGACAAAAAGATTAAAAAATGAATTTAAACAGTGAACTGAACTGTAAACAAAACACACATGTATAGTATTTTTAAATAAATAATCATTTATTTTTGATTAGAAGTTGACAAAATAAGTATTTTGGAAGTGGTCTTGCAATGAGTTAAACTGTATAAAGAAAAAGTAAGTGACAAAATATATTTTATATCACCAGTGCATGTTTGTGATCTAACTATGGTCACATTGCAGCTCCATTCCTTGATAAAACAAAGTCTCATTTCACGATTTCAGTGCTAACTCAGACATATAGGAAAGTTCAACTTTATCACATATTGGACAGTCCAAGTCTTAAAGTTTCTTCATCTGCAAAATAATTGGCTAATTATGAGGTACTTTGTGAATATGTAAGTGTTTTTATAATCAGATAATCCTTTAATTGCCCAAATCACTTACCAGCAACAACAGCCTCCCGATCCCCTTCCCTATTTGGTCTAATTCGGATAAACTCCTGCCGGAGGTATGGAGCCACATCAGTATTGCTGTTTACAAATATTTTGACTGGATGATTCAGAGATACAGCAGCCAGATCTTTTACCTGAAGAAAATATGAGACAAAGAATGAATAAAACCTCATAACCGCAAAAGAAGGCAAACTTCCATAATATATAACCAGTTCTGTATCCGTCAATTGTAGGTTAATCTTGTTCGTTGAACAAGAAATATACAGACAACTGAACATTTAATGTCGTTTCTGATGACAGGAGATGGTGGTGTGATAAGAGGTCTGTGATGAAGCTTAATTTTGAAATAAATAATTAGGTCCCAGATCATGCAGGTTCAAAATGGGTGTGGGTGTTTGTGTTTGTTGGGGGATTTGTTATGGAGTGTATTACTACGACTGAGCAACAAAGAGGAGTGGGAGAAGTCACTGAGGTTGTGCAGCATCTCCCAGGTGACGCTGATGGACTGGCTAAGGGAGATGTGAATGGAGTTCGGCAGGGATTCTTGCAGGTGCCTACGGACTGGCGGTAGGACTCCAAAACTGGGGGAAGTGTAACAGTGGACCTGTAGTCAGGAGGTCCTGATGGACTAAGCTGAGGAGACGCCAGATTTTAGGAAGATGCACTAGAGCTCCTGTTTAAAGATGGATGCAGAGTTTCCTGCCATGACTTTAACCTTGTTTTTATGGAATATATTTACTGCTTATGTTTAACCTCCACATAGCACCTGTTTTAATAGATTATTTATTTATTGAACTTGCAGTGCACTTTTGAATACTATTTTTTTTATCTTGCTTTTATGAAAAACACTTAGCCCTTCTGTATCAGCCCTTTGTTGATTGTGTGTTGCCTTATTTGCCCGGCTCATATTGGTTTACGACTATCAACAGTTCTGGGTTCAAGAGGCTCCCTGATGCAACCTGGCAAAGTGCAGCCGCTACAGGAGTGAGTTTGGTAGGCAGTCACTTTCCTCCATCGACTGATGGAGACATATTAGAGAGGTCAATAACAAATTGTTACCAAAGAAAATTCTCCAAAAACAGATCAACAATATTTCAATTAGAACTAGTCCAGCTATTTTAAATCCAACTAAACAAAATCGTGCATAAATCTCAATCAAATTTTTAACTTTCAAACCCGAAAAGAATAAACCTGGAAAGTACCATTAAGCCAAAGGAGGAGGAGAACAGGCTAATAATAATATTACATTTACATTTTCAAGTTGAAAGTTATTCAGTACATAGGCTTTTGAATTGTTTTTTGATTTGTATTACTGCCCATCTTTCAAGGCACATTTCTTCCATAAATTGTCACTGAAGGCAATACAAGTTCAACAATTGTTCTTTTTGATGGCACAATTATACAATGACTACTTATATCTGTAGAAAAAACGTACTCTGACAAAACACTGTGTTGATCCACACAAACCAACAACATATGCTAAAATGCAATTAACAGGAGAATAAAATTAAGGTAAAGGGTGTGAGATGTAGCGCCTAGGATAAGGAACATTAAATATCAAGTTTGGGGGTTGAGTTCCTGTTTCTAACTAATCCTTCCTATGGTCCAATTATAAAAGTATATGTAAACAATTGTAATTCATATGGATCCCTTAGACTGCCTTAGCTAAACAGGTAGCTTATTATAAGATAGAAAAAAGGCACTTTACACGTTATAACATAGAATGCTATCCTCTCCATACCTCTTCATTCATCGTAGCTGAAAACAACATAGTCTGACGCTGGAAAGAGCACAGCCGAATGATTTCTTTCATTTGCTCCTCAAAATACTCATCAAGCATCCTTGAAAAAAAAAATGGGTAAAAATAAAATAGGATGTATGAAAATGCATTTCGAAATATGAACTATATGTCAAAAGGAAGCATTGCTTGTTAAAATATCCAGAAGTAAATTTTAAAAAATCATCCCTATACTATTGAAGAAAATACTTCAGGAGTTTCACAAGGTAAAGTTATTAATCATCCTGAACTATAAAGACATAAATATATAATAATGTAAAATTTTCAGGAACCTGAAAAAAATAGTAGCATGTACAAATAAAAGCACATTGTGCTATTTAGTAGATACTTGATAGGCAGAACATGATCTTATTGAACTAGATCTTTTAAAGATCTGCCAGATTATTCTCTCTATTCTATGGGGGTGGCTAGCCCACATCTCACCCATGTACTTAATACTGCACTCCAACTTTCTCCCATTCAGTATCTCTCTCTTCGATTCTCAGGCCTCTCTTACTGCCACTACACCTGCCAAATCTATTGTCCCTGGTAAACTCACTGGAAAGGTCTAGATTACTTCCAAAGTAATCACCCTAATCATTTTTGGGCCATTAACACCTTCTGGAAATCTTGGAGTAATACTCTTACAACACACCTTGCTAGCCACATGTGTTCTTGCAGTCATGAGCACCACATCTCATGCCCTCCTTAATTAAACACAGAGGTCCACATATAATGCAGAAAACTGATTTGCTGCCAATTATTTATTTGGGAGACTTCAAAGAAGTTATTGTTCATTCCCCGTTGCTGTTTTTCTACTTCTGTGGTCTTGCAGTAACTATTCTGGAAACACACATTTTCAATGTATTCCATTTTCTGTCCTAGGTAAACAGCAAGTATTTTTACTTTCAGAACCTTTTTCTTTTAATTGGCAGAGCTCCTTAGGTCACTGTAAAATGACTAAACAATCAACATGACTGTAAGACTACATTTTAAATGTACTGCTAAAGGCTGATGTAATTCAAATTTTAAAATGTATTTCCCAAGTGGTCTTACATTTAAACTTTTGTTAAAGCTTGCCAAAGATCTTCCTACCATTTATGAATGAATTGATGAGACATTACATCAAATTGCTCCTGGTTTGCCAAAAAGGTAAATATAGTTCTTGTTTTGAAAACTTTCTGACATTGTGCATTAAGTGGATGGTGATATTTTTTTCTGCATACAGTGGCTTCCTCGGTAAAGAGGAATCATGAGTATTTGTTTAAAGGTGATTGTTACACATATCTTTAGTCAAGTTTTGTGATTACACTGAGCTAGTCTGTTTCTATCATGGACAAAAATTAAATGCATATGTTTATATTTATTGGTCTACTTTGTTAAGATTGTGATTTTGCCACTAGTGTTTCTTTAAGGTGCCTGTTAGGCTGAACTGTTAAGCACAACTTTGCCTTTTTAAAACTACATTTGCAGTAAAACTCAACTCAGATTTTTTCCACTTGCAGGCAGCACAACATTCAGGCTTTTTAGAGAAGTGTTAACAGCAAAAAACAGACTTTTGAGATTAGATTTAGAATGTAATCTGCATCTGAATGCTTGAATCGAAATTGTCAGGATATTCTCCCACTGGTCTTCTTGATGATCATCTTCTTAGGACAGCAGGATGCTGTCTGGCACACTGAATTGTGTGAGGCACTCTGAACTTGTCAACTACCAACACAGTGCAACTGCTATATTTTCTGACCGAAATATTGCATATTAAACACGATTTTTTCCAAGAGAGTAATGTAGTCGGGTGTTGGCATATGTACAGTAGTTGGACGTCCTTAACATTCTGAAATTGTAAGCCACTGTTTTGAATCAAAATTCTCCATATCTTCCTGCCACCAGTCCTGCTCCCCATTCTTTATACATATCTACTGCTAACACAACAGTTCCATGTAGGGAAAGTCATTCCTGAATAAAGGGCATTTTCTAAAGAAAGGTTTAAAAAGTCTTCCATATGGCTCTGAGATGGAACACTCACAATGTAATACAAGTGATGTTACAGCTTCAGCGCAAACAAAAACACATGGAACTGACCTGTCAGCCTCATCTAAAATGAGAACCTCAATGCTGCTTAGCTCAAAAGAAGGAGTGTTATGAAGATGATCAATTAATCTGCCTGGAGTGGCAATAAGAACATCAGGGCCAGCTCTCAGGGCAGCTTCTTGTGATTTCAAATCCAGTCCACCTTAAAGAAACACAAAGTGAGATAAAAGGAATTTAGACAAGAATAAACTTTATTAGGCAAAGGTTTTCATCACAATAAAACAAGAAAAGGGACGGCAACTCTCAAGGAGATACACAAATATTAACTTGGATGTTTTAAATTTGAACAAAGGTCCTAAACGTTTGCCTAATATGTCTATTTAACAGCAAAAATCACTTGAGACTGCTTCCTTTTTCATGCATATAGAAAACTTCCAAGACTGAATGGAGGACATTCTTTTCCTAGTTAATAGTACTCTCTAAAGAAACGATGCTATAAAAATATGGATTTGTATGAATACTGGTAAAATCTGGTGTGTCCAGCAGAGTGCACATACTCCCTGGGAATGTGTTCTCTTTTAGAAATACAGTTTGAACCTGAGAAAGAAAGGATATACTTCTTAAAATGCAGCTTTTGTTCCTACTATAAACAGCAGTATAATTAGTATACATACTGTACAATACAGATAAATAGAAGCCATTGGAACAATACAATCGTCATTCAGTTCATATTTATTATTTTTGTGACCCAATACCGGATATGGATAACTACCAACTGAGATATTTGCGGGTACCATGTAAAGATTAGGCCCTCCAACACCCCAATTCTTTAATTATCTCTGAACAGTGCATCTGCTTTAATCACTTAAAGTTCCTACCTGAAAGAACTATCCTTTTTTCAGCTAAAAAACAATTAGTGTCACAAATCACAATTCTGGTACGCCGAGTAATTTTTTATTTGTATTTTATATATGATTTTTACTATGTCTATGTCTTACTATGACACTCTTACTGTGTCACATAATGGCCTTTGAAAATGATGTCACTTGATAACTTGTAGAAATTTTAGAAGCAGCAAGAGCAACACACTCACATACACACATTACAGAATGTGCAATTACAATGCATCTTGTACCTTTATGTGTACGCTTACCAACAAGATAGTTTTCTTTTTTTTTTTTTAAAAGGGTACGTTCTTTAAACTCCCAGCTGCCATCATCTGTTGAACGCACTGAAATTAACTTAAAACAACGCAAAAAAACCCCAGTTTTTCATGGCATGGCTGCACAAGGACAACAGAAACTAGAAATGTCCACAAGCTATCAAGTTATCTTCGCTGTATTGCTTATTGTGAAAATACATGCTGCACAAAGTAATTTTTTATTGTGGTTAATGTATAATTTTTAAAGGCCAAATTAATAAGTACTCAGTTCAATTGTGATTTAAAACAGTGCAATGGTATCAGAGAGTGATCCTTATAAACATGACCTTACATGGACACTGAAGCATGAAAGCAGAGTTTCTTCATCAAATACCATACCTGCTGGCCTGAAGAGTACTTCAGATTTTTGTTATATTTACAAATATTTAGATTTATCCATTCATTAAAAATGTTTAATCCATTCAAAACATTTGTAGTATTTATTAGCTCTCCATATTTTCTGTTGCTGCTACAAGCGACACAGTACATCTATAAGGCAGTTTACAGTCCTATCATACAGTACAAGTCTTGTCGCAGACTAGATTAAAATGTTACACTTTGCAAGATGGTTAAATCTTTCCCAGAAAATATATGATCTTTTAGTGAAACTGCAGCTCTAATTGAATTCTATCTTTATCATAGTTGTGCAGAACATCAGAATGTAAATTGGTAAACTACTACTTTAAATTTGCCTAGAGTGAGTGAGCATGGATCTTTTCATTCAAGATTCTGTACTGAAATAGCAAACTGCCCCAAGTTGTATTCTGTTTTCACACAGTGTTGCTGAAGTCAGAGCTCTGTGAAAATCGCACTCTTTTGTACACTGTATGCATTTTATGGGGCTCTAATTTTCCTCACTACATCCTGTTATAGAAACTGTAGGACAAACTGGACACAATGGACACCAAAGATGAATGAATTTCACTTATACAAGACATGTACTTTTACAGCTGCATTGTTGAGAGCATCTTGACCAGCTGCATCACCATTTGGTATGGCAACACTATTGCTATGGACCGCAAACGCCTGCAGATAGTGGTAAAGACTGCCGAGAAGATCAACAGGACCCCACTGCCCTCTCTGCAGAGCATCTACAACTGCAGAGTCCGCAGGAGAACTGCCTCGATCCTCAGGGACCACACCAACCCCCAACACGAACTGTTCACACTTCTACCCTCAGGCAGGAGGTATAGAAGTATGAAATGCAGGACTTCCAGGCTAAAGAACTTTTTCTTTCCCAAGGCCATTAGACTCCTAAATAACTGACTGGAGTTTATAACCATGGGCCACCTCATTCTATCTACCTCACACAACTGTATTTGTCTTGTCCATCACACACCTACCTGCACAATTACACTTTATACTTCTGTTTTAATACTTTATGCTGCCTCTGTTACTTATTATCTATCTGCTACTTATTACTTATGTTTATCTTTATACGTTGGTTTTGACATTTGGTGTGGACAGCAAAGAAAGAATTTCATTGTACAGGGAAACGTGTTTCCTTACTGTGCACATGACAAACTTGAACTTTTGTCTGCACAGCTTAATTCATAATTAAGACATCTGGTACATGGGCATATATCCTCAAAATAGATTCTCTTTAATAAAACTTAATTATATTACAAATTTACTTTCTGTTGGCAGCATTTATCTCCCTTGCGCAGAGGAGCTGAGGAATGCTAAAAGGAGACTGACCTTGAAATTATAGCATTGTGATACCAAGTGTTTCATCTCCTTATTAGTACACAATTAATTTTAAATGTATTAATTTATTTTGGCTGACCCTGAATGTAGCAAATCAACAGTAATCTCTCTTTCTCCAGGCTCTGCTGTGACTAGGAGTGGGCAAAATGGAATTTCACCTTGTACAAGAGTGGGAGTAGACCCTTTAAAAAGTAGGTGGAAGTGTGATTAAAGAAAACAAGAAAAAAAAAAAATCAGTCCTACTGAAAACCTCAAGCTAGATGCTGGTTTGAAAATATATATGAACTAGCAAAATACCCGTGCTTCGCAGCGGCGAAGTACTGACTTAAAATTTTTATTAAGAAGAAAATTAAACCTTTTTAAACCGAGGGAAAATATACCAATAATTATTTGTTAAGGATCTCTTTGTATACCACATTTTGAATTCGGCCCTCCGGTTGTAATATAACCAAGCTGTGCTCTGAGCATATTACGTACAGTTGGCCATGTGAAAAGCAATCTTGCCTCAAATCTCACAGCTTGGATTGCTGCTGTCATAATCAGTTTGAGTTTCATGGTTTGTTTCAATTACGTTAGTATTTGCAGGACTTGTTGTGTTGAAGTGACATTCGGCATCTGTCAAGCGTTGTAAGCATACAATCGGTTTCATTGATAACTTCACATCTAGCTTTTCAGAGTTTAAACATTCATAAACATCAAAGTGTCCACTACTCAAATCGTCACTTTTGAATCTAAGATGTTTAAGAGGCATTGGCAGTTGTCCAAAGGTGTAAAATATTTGGCCATTTCGGTACGCTTGAAAGCGACAACCGAACAATTCAGCGGCAGCCATCAACTCACATGCAGAACCATACGTGAAGGGCTTAAGCATTTCACTCTTAATAGTGCTCCTGTGTAGTATAATTATCTCCTGTACTGTCATCAGTCCACACCTTGAACCTGTCCCAGTCATTCAATACATAAGACACAATGTTCCTCCGGATATCAAGAGTGAGCCTGATATGGCCGTGCAATATGTAACACAGAGAATGGAAAAGGTAGGTGCCATCTCCGAGCATGGAAACCACTTGGTAAGTGACAGTTCTTTGATCAATGGTGATCACCTCGATAGACATGTTAATGAGGGCACGGTTGGAATGATAAAGGAAATGGGTACCTGAACAATGTAAAGTAAATCTAAAATACCTAAACAATAACTATAATCATAATAAACAAACAATAAAACAGAGGAGAAGCCGTGGATTAAATAAAAAGGCTGTAGTTATCAGCAGGGAGATGTGAATCCCGCGGCGAAGCAAGCAAGGGAATGTAGAGACTGGGGCGACGGACGGCCTTATATAGGCAGGCAGCCAACAACATGGGAGGTGTTGGGATGGACGACCCAACGCCGCCTCACACGGTGACCAAGCTGCAGGGTCTTGTAAGCTTTTGTAAGTAAGCTGTAAGGAATGAGCATGCCAAATTTCAGCCTTCTACCTACACGGGAAGTTGGAGAATTAGTGACGTTGGAAAGTTCAATATGGTGGCTGACAGTGGCGTCATACCATCGAAATAAGTACGTACATCGGTTTCCGTTAGCGCAGGGAAGCCGCCTACCAAATTTCGTGAAGATGGGGCCGTAAATAAAAAAGTTCAACATGGCGGATGTTGTCGACCATTATGAACGTTACGTGTAGAATTTCGAAATGAAACCTGCTTAACTTTTGTAAGTAAGCTGTAAGGTATAAGCCTGCCAAATTTCAGCCTTCTACCTATACGGGAGGTTGAAGAATTAGGGATGAGTCAGTGAGGGCTTTTACTTTTATTAGTATAGATAAATCTATTTGACCAAACAAAAAAAATATTTCAGATTAATATTTTTTGATTCTTATTACTAATGGTAAAAGTTAGTCAAGGGATCCACAAATTTCAACTCATTCTTTGAGGACAACTTCTGTCATTTCTTTTACTTTTTTAGACCCTACAATTTTCATGTTCTGCTGAAACAGAAGTTATTCTATCTGTTTGCAACTTTTCAGAAACAACTTAAAATAAAGTATCTCACATATTTTTATACATTCATTTAAAAATACTACACCCTACAATAAGCTCATTATTGGTGCAATTTTCAAAAGTGTTTGGACACTTTTGCAATGAGAAATGAAAATCTGGCAGATAAAATAAATCATACTGTAGATCAATGATAATTAAAATATGCATTGTGTTTTTATGTTTTTTTTTTTTTTACAGAAATTGATATTATGTCTCAAATTATATCTCAAAATAGGCCAGAATTTTATTTTCAAGACATATGATGTGGGAACAAACTCAAATATGCATAAAAACATATTCTGAGAGGAGGAAGAAATTAAAATATCCTTCTTAATGCTTGCCCTCATTCTCTCATACGTCCTACCATTAGCATTAGAGCTACTAGTCTTTAAATGCCTTATAGAATTGTTTTTTCCTTTGCAGCTTCTTTTATCATCTCCTTACTCACTGCAGAGATATTTTTATATTTCCTACCAATTGCTATTTCTGGGATAAATCTATTGTGCATTATGTGTAAAACATTTTTAAACCTGTTCTATAGCTCCCCGACTTGCTCTACACTTAAAATCTTATCCCAGTTTATCCCTTTTAGACTATTCTGCATCTGTTCAAAATATGCGCCACCTACATCAAACTCAACAGTTTTAGTCTTTGCATCAATGCTCTTCCAAAACACAGAGAACTATATTATATTATGGTAACTTGACCTCAGCAGTTTAATCACCCTCAATTCTACCCTGGTTATTACAACATACTAAATCTAGACAGGCATCATCCTGCATTTGTAATTTAATGCACTGTGTTAAGAAAATCCACTGATTACGTCTACAAACTCTTAATCTTTTACTCCACTATTTGCGAAGTCAGCCTAGTTAATATTTGGGTAGTTAAAGTCCCCCATGACTATATATCCCTGTAAGTTTATTTAATATTACTAAATGATGTTGATTAAAATGACTACCTGCATTATTTGAGGGGTCTACAGCACAATCCTAAAATAAGGCCTTCTTACTTAATGCTTTCCAGATTAATCTAGCCATCTTCACTAAGTGGCTCAGTCTCCAACTGAACAAGACTGACATTTACAGTGGTGTGAAAAACTATTTGCCCCCTTCCTGATTTCTTATTCTTTTGCATGTTTGTCACACAAAATGTTTCTGATCATCAAACACATTTAACCATTGGTCAACTATAACACAAGTAAACACAAAATGCAGTTTTTAAATGATGGTTTTTATTATTTAGGAGAAAAAATCCAAACCTACATGGCCCTGTGTGAAAAAGTAATTGCCCCCTGAACCTAATAACTGGTTGGGCCACCCTTAGCAGCAATAACTGCAATCAAGAGTTTGCGATAACTTGCAATGAGTCTTTTACAGCGCTCTGGAGGAATTTTAACAACTCATCTTTGCAGAATTGTTGTAATTCAGCTTTATTTGAGGGTTTTCTAGCATGAACCGCCTTTTTAAGGTCATGCCATAGCATCTCAATTGGATTCAAGTCAGGACTTTGACTAGGCCACTCCAAAGTCTTCATTTTGTTTTTCTTCAGCCATTCAGAGGTGGATTTGCTGGTGTGTTTTGGGTATTTGTCCTGTTGCAGCACCCAAGATCGCTTCAGCTTGAGTTGACGAACAGATGGCCGGACATTCTCCTTCAGGATTTTTTGGTAGACAGTAGAATTCATGGTTCCATCTATCACAGCAAGCCTTCCAGGTCCTGAAGCAGCAAAACAACCCCAGACCATCACACTACCACCACCATATTTTATTGTTGGTATGATGTTCTTTTTCTGAAATGCTGTGTTCCTTTTAAGCCAGATGTATAACGGGACATTTGCCTTCCAAAAAGTTCAACTTTTGTCTCATCAGTCCACAAGGTATTTTCCCAAAAGTCTTGGCAATCATTGAGATGTTTCTTAGCAAAATTGAGACGAGCCCTAATGTTCTTTTGCTTAACAGTGGTTTGCGCTTGGAAATCTGCCATGCAAGCCGTTTTGCCCAGTCTCTTTCTTATGGTGGAGTCGTGAACACTGACCTTAATTGAGGCAAGTGAGGCCTGCAGTTCTTTAGACATTGTCCTGGGGTATTTTGTGACCTCTCGGATGAGTTGTCTCTGCGCTCTTGGGGTAATTTTGGTCGGCCAGCCACTCCTGGGAAGGTTCACCACTGTTCCATGTTTTTGCCATTTGTGGATAATGGCTCTCACTGTGGTTCGCTGGAGTCCCAAAGCTTTAGAAATGGCTTTATAACCTTTGCCAGACTGATAGATCTCAATTACTTCTGTTCTCATTTGTTCCTGAATTTCTTTGGATCTTGGCATGATGTCTAGCTTTTGAGGTGCTTTTGGTCTACTTCTCTGTGTCAGGCAGCTCCTATTTAAGTGCTTTCTTGATTGAAACAGGTGTGGCAGTAATCAGGCCTGGGGGTGGCTACGGAAATTGAACTCAGGTGTGATACACCACAGTTAGGTTATTTTTTTTAACAAGGGGGCAATTACTTTTTCACACAGGGCCATGTAGGTTTGGATTTTTTTTTCTCCCTAAATAATAAATTCACACAGGGCCATGTAGGTTTGGATTTTTTTTCTCCCTAAATAATAAAAACCATCATTTAAAAACTGCATTTTGTGTTTACTTGTGTTATATTTGACTAATGGTTAAATGTGTTTGATGATCAGAAACATTTTGTGTGACAAACATGCAAAAGAATAAGAAATCAGGAAGGGGGCAAATTGTTTTTTACACCACTGTAAATTCTGCTTTACATAAATCGCAACTCCTAACCTGTTCTATCATTTCTAAAAAAATGTCTACATATTTATATTATACACATCTTTGCTATTTAGCCAGGTTTCTGTTATTGCTATTGTATCATAATTATGCTCAGCTCTATACAACTCCAATTCACTTGTTATATTTTTGATTCCTCTAGCATTAACTAGCAAGCAAGTTATTTTAAATGTGTTATTTATTTTACTTTTGCAAATAAAATCTGGAATGGAATCTGTTATTATGCATAGTTCTTTTTCACACTGTTGTTTTTCTCCTCATGTACAGTACTAAACTTGGCCTGTCCTAAACTCCCTGCCTGCCCTTTCTTTAGTTCAAACAATCTTCGACTATCAGACTTTACTCACATGTCGCCTCAAAATATTGGTGCCCCTTCGGTTCAAATGTAATCTGTCACAATGGAACAGGTCCCATTTGTAGAAAAAGGAGTCACATAAACCATTTAATTCTACACCAAACTTTAAGCCGCATGTAAAGCCTTCTAATCTCCTGAGTCATATCTAGACTGGTGCGTAAAACAGGCAGAACTTCAGAGAAGACTACCTTGACAGTTCTGCTTATCAGATTAATTTTGGATTGCTTAATTAAGAGACTACTCTTATGAATGTCATTTGTTCTAACATGGACAATGTTAAATGGATCCACCCTCGCTCTGGCCAAGAGCCTATCAACCCTTTCAGGAATGTCTCCCCATCTGTGCACCTGGAAAGGAACATACTGTGTGAGACTCTGTCACTGGAGTAAACCTGTGCTTCAACCCCACTAATGACTGAGTCCCCCACTATCATAACTTCTCTTTCTGGGGACTGATTTTGAAGTGGCCCATTTTAAAAGACAGGCTAAGCAATCAGACATCAGGCCACAATTTTTCCTTTACTCAATGCAAATGTTGAAATTACTTAACACAGTATGAAAATCATAGAGATCACATTTTACATCTGTCACCATATATAGGAATATCATGAAACTGAATAACTCTGACTCTTTGGAAATGCATGGTCTAGGAGACAACGGTATTCAGATGTTACTAACATATCAAGAGAGCAACATGCTAAAAAAGGTAAGCCATTCTACATTACTCACCGACTGCTAGGCAAAAAGTAATGCTGCTGAACTGAGCCAACTGGCGAGCTACAGTATGGACCTGGATACCCAGTTCACGAGTTGGTACTAGAACAAGAACACGTGTCACAGGAGCCTGGCGGGGTTTATAAATTAGTCGCTCAAGGACAGGAAGCATGAATGCAGCAGTCTTTCCTGAAAGATAAAAGAAAGATAAGGAATTCAATATTAAAAGTAACAGCTGTAAATGATATGGAAGAATACATGTTGAATTTGTATGTCTATCTTCAAGGTTTTATTCTGCTCTGTTAATTATACATCCTATCACTAGGAAAATACATGTAGTTGTTTGACAAGAAGTAATGAACAGAGTTTAATGTGTTACATAGTTTTATACTAGTTATTTTCTTTAAGTTGTAACCAAATCTGTATCTTTATGAGTATTTTGAAGTTTCAAGGACAGGCAGTAACCGATAAGACAATTCCTGATATTTGTAAGCAATACAGCTGTTGAATGTGTGGTAACTAAGGGTCACCAGAGATGACATAACTCTTGAAGGTATAAGCTAAGCAGTTTGACATTGATTCATGGAATGGTAAGAGAGGGAGGAGGATTTTTAGCGATAAAGGGTATGCACTGTGTTAACTGGCCATATAGAACTTAGATTTCTGGATCAGCATTAATGCTATTAATGACTTCCTTTTGTTAAATTACAATATATTGTGGCTTCTTTTCTTCCACATTGAGCTGGTTCAAATTCCTATACTGTCTTATATGAATAACTCCATGGAGCCCACTATTAAAAAAAAAACTAAACAAAAGTAACATTGTGATATCACAGCTTTTTATTTTTATTTGTTGTAAAAATTACTAAAATCTTTTTTTTGTCATTGTGTGGTATGGAGTATTGCTTAATTTTGAGAAAATATAATTTTAATGATTTTCAGCAAAAGACTACAACCTATCAACATGTGAAGAAAGTGAAGGTGTCTGGATACTTTTTGAACCCATTGAATACACACACACACACACACACAAGCACATACTATACATGTAAGTGCAGTTTGTTAATGAGATGTATCAGAAATACTATGTAACTAATGGAATACTTTTCTGCATAACATATTTTTCATTTTTTTTTTAACCAGAGGCAAATACTACTAGTTCACTGTAGCTGCTTACTCTTGAATATGCTACAAACAAATGCCCATGAGTAAAACATTTCTACCACTGATTAATTCTTGATTTTGCTACTGACTGATCTTGGCTTTTTTGTGTGGGTGATAAACTTTTTATTAAATAATGACAAAACAAAAGGAGACCAACAATAAATTCCACACATTAGAAAATAACCCAAACCTGACAGCACATGCAGATTAAAGTAGGTGAATAGAGTGTAATGGACATGCACAGACTACAAAATCCCTAACAATAACACGGTTAAGGTTACTCTCAGGGAAGTCTACGCCAGTTAACCAGATTTCTCAGAGACCAATAACCAGTCTTCACCTGGAATAAAGGTTTACATGGCACTTTAGAAACCATTATTAAAGTGCATTTAAATACACTGATCAAGTCTTTAGCCTCCACTTTTCAATTTTAATTGTTACTTATTCTCATTTCTGTTTGTTGTTGCAGACTTCCTTTAGGCACATTTTTTGTTTCTCCAAGTACACAATACTAAAGGATAATATTCCAACACTATTGAATCAATAAAAAAAAATTTAAAAAATGGAAAAAATTACAGTGAAGCAAAAATGAAAGGCTTATTGCATCAGATTAGAGGGTGAAGAAACAGAGAATTAACAGATCAAACCATATTTTCAATTAATTAAAGTCGCAGATGGAATGGATTCATTAAGGACCTAAGGAATGACATTTCAAAAGTGTATAACTTCATTGACACTGAAAGAGAGGGGTATAGTTCCTTGAAAATGGATGCCCGTTTTCAAAACTGACTTGGAAGAGACTCTGGATTAGTTATTTCATTAGTAAATGCTGAGATTCAGCTTTCGCTTTTCTTTTTGACCTGTTTGCCATTTTTTTGTTTAAAATACCACTATAAATTTATTACTTAATACAAACATAAATGTCTCCATTTCAAAAGAATGGTGGGTAGGTTTCTTTAGCCATTACAGACGGTTATCCAAACATATTACAAATTACAGAAAATGGTTTTGTGCTAGTATTTGCAAGCGGAGGATCCACCAAGCACTAATCACACCGAATATAATGCTGATATAAAACAAAATAAATACATAGTAATTTATTATTAAAAAAAATACATGTAAATATTTAACTGTATTAGACAAAAGCATGCGTTTTTTCTATTACTTGGAACATAATTTGTTTTTATGTTTTTTTTATACACTTAGTAAGCCAATCTATACTGACCCCACTCTGATTTATGTTATTGCTACACACTACTCAACTGACTTAGTAGCTTTTCATGCCTCCACCACAGACTCCAACCACCTCTACTTACCAGTTCCAGTTGCGGCACAGGCACAGATGTCCTTACCCAGGAGCCCAACAGGGATGCAAGCCTTTTGAATAGGGGTTGGCTGCTTGAATCCCATGGTTGTGATGGCCTGCAAAATGAGACATATTTTAGTGTGCGTAATCAAGATACTGTTCTAATAAGCATACACAACTCTGAACTAATTCTTTCCAAGTGGAACCAAAACCTAAATTCTAGTTTAATGTAAAGGTATCTACACAAAGTTCACTCTAGTTCTGTAAAATATCTACAGTGTCTATTACCGACCTAAATTGGACAATTTTCACTACAAAAGACTTGATTAGTGATCGATAAATTGGTTGCTCACAAAAATTGATCTTTTCAGCCCCTACTTTTCTAAGTTTACAGTAAATGAGTTGTAACGCTCCTTTATGGGAAGTAATGCAATAGTTGATCCAGCTTTCTGTTGTGTAAACAAAGAGCAGCAAGTCAAGGTATTTTTTATCAAAGTATGATTGGAATATTAGCCTTCATGGTAAAGAAAGTTGAGTACCCCAGCCACAGGGGATGCACAAACCAGTTTGCTTCTTTGTGCCGGTCCTAAGCCCAGATAAATGGGGAGGGTTGCGTCACGAAGGGCATACGGAGTAAAATTTTGTCAAATCAATATGCGGACAACAATACAACTTTCCATACCGGATTGGTCGGGCCCCGGGTTAACAACGACCGCCACCAGTACTCTTAGCCAACAGGCTGCTGGCGGAAATTGGGCTACTGTTGGCTGAAGAAGAAAAAGGAGAGGGAGGAGATGTGTGCAGAGGCAGGAGGAGAGGAGGAAAGTAAGGAGAGTGGAACTGAGCGTAGGAACTTTGAATGTTGGCAGTATGACTGGTAAGGGGAGAGTAATTAGCAGATATGATGGAGAGAAGGAAGGTTGATATATTGTGCGAGCAAGAGACTAAATGGAAGGGGAGTAAGGCCAGGTGGATCGGAGATGGATTCAAATTGTTCTATCATGGTGTGGAGGAGAGGAGAAATGGATTAGGGGTTATTCTGAAAGAACAGTATGTCAAGAGTGTTTTGGAGGTGAAAAGAGTGTCAGACTAATGATTACAAAGCTGGAAATTGGAGGTGATGATGAAAGTTGTTAGTGCATATGCACCGCAAGTTGGGTGTGCAATGGTTGAGAAAGAAGATTTTTGGAGCGAGTTGGGTACACTGTTCATCACTTCATCCAAGGGACAGAAAGTGGTGATTGGAGCGGATTTCAATAGGCATGTTGGTGAAGGGAACAGTGGAGACGAGGAGGTGATGGGTAGGTAGGTAGGTATGGTATCAAGGAGAGGAATGAAGAAGGTCAGAGGATAGTGGATTTTGCCAAAAGGATGGATATGGCTGTGGTGAATACGTATTTTAAGAAGAGGGAGGAACATAGGGTTACATACAAGAGTGGAGGAAGATGAACACAGGTAGATTAAAACCTATGCAGAAGAGTTGATCTGAAGGAGATTGAAGACTGCAAAGTGGTGGCAGGGGAAAGTATAGTTAAGTTGCATAGAATGGTGGTCTGTAGTATGATGTTGTAGATCAAGAAGAGTAAGAGAGTGAGGGCAGAGCCAAGGATCAAATGGTGGAAGTTAAAAAAAGGAAGACTGCAAGGTTGAGTTTAGGGAGGAGGTGAGACAGGTACTGGGTGGCAGTGATGAGTTACCAGACAGCTGGGGAACTACAGCAGATGTAGTAAGGGTGACAGCAAGAAGGGTGCTTGGCATGACATCTGGAAAGAGGAAGGAGGAAAAGGAAGCCTGGTGGTGGAATGAGGAAATACAGGAGAGTATACAGAGGAAGAGGATGGTGAAGAAGAAGTGGGATATTCAGAGAGAAGAAGAAAGTACTGTAGACAAGAGCACAAGGAGATAAGGCGCAAGGTGAAGAGAGAGGTGGCGAAGGCTAAAGAAAAGGCGTATGATGAATTGTATGACAGGTTGGACACTAAGGAGGGAGAAAAGGACCTGTACCAATTGGCTAGACAGAGAGACCAAGCTGGGAAAGATGTGCTGCAGGTTAGGGTGATAAAGGATAAAGATGGAAACGTACTCACAAGTGAGGAGTGTGTGTTGAGCAGATGGCAAGAGTACTTTGAGAAGCTGATAAATGAAGAGAACAAGAGAAAGAAGAGGTTGGATGATGTGGAGATAGTGAATCAGGAAGTGCAACGGATTAGCAAGGAGGAAGTAAGGACAGCTATGAAGACAATGAAAAATGGAAAGGCCGTTGGTCCAGACGACATACCTAATGGAAGCATGGAGGTGTTTAGGAGAGATAGCAGTGCCGTTTTTAACCAGATTGTTTAATGGAATCTTGGAAAGTGAGAGGATGCCTGAGGAGTGGAGAAGAAGTGTACTGGTGCAGATATTTAAGAATAAGGGGGATGTGCAGGACAAAAGTAACTACAGGGGAATAAAATTGATGAGCCACAGCATGAAGTTATGGGAAAGAGTAGTGGAAGCTAGGTAATGATTAGTGAGCAGCAGTATGGTTTCATATCAAGAAAGAGCACCACAGATTCAATGTTTGCTCTAAGGATGTTGATGGAGAATTTTAGAGAAGGCCACAAGGAATTGCACTGAGTCTTTGTGGACCTGGAGAAAGCATATGACAGGGTGCCTCGAGGGGAGCTGTGGTATTGTATGAGGAAGTCGGGAGTGGCAGAGAAGTACGTAACAGTTGTACAGGATATGTACGAGGGAAGTGTGACAGTGGTGAGGTCTGCAATAGGAGTGACGGATGCATTGAAGTTGGGATTACATCAGGGATTGGAACTGAGCCCTTTCTTATTTGCAATGGTGATGGGCAGGTTGACAGATGAGATTAGACAGGAGAACCCGTGGACTATGATGTTTGCTGATGACATTATGATCTGTAGCGATAGTAGGCAGCAGGTTGAGGAGACCCTGGAGAGGTGGAGATATGCTCTAGAAAGGAGAGGAATGAAGGTCAGTAGGAACAAGACAGAATATATGTGTGTAAATGGGAGGGAGGTCAGTGGAATGGTGAGGATGCAGGGAGTAGAGTTGGCGAAGGTGGATGAGTTTAAATACTTGAGATCAACAGTACAGTGTAATGGGGATTGAGGAAGAGAGGTGAAAAAGAGAGTGCAGGCAGGGTGGAACGGGTGGAGAAGAGTGTCAGGAGTAATTTATGACAGACGGGTATCAGCAAGAGTGAAAGGGAAGGTCTACAGGACAGTAGTGAGACCAGCTATGTTATATGGGTTGGGGACGGTGGCACTGACCAGAAAGCAGGAGACAGAGCTGGAGGTGACAGAGTTTAAGATGCTAAGATTTGCACTGGGCGCAACGAGGATGAACAGGATTAGAAATGAGCACATTAGAGGGTCAGCTCAAGTTGGACGGTTAGGAGACAAAGTCAGAGAGGCAAGATTGCATTGGTTTGAACATGTGCAAAGGATGCTGGGTATATTGGGAGAAGAATGCTAAGGATAGAGCTGCCAGGGAAGAGGAAAAGAGGTAGGTCTAAGTGAAGGTTTATGGATGTGGCGAGAGAGGACATGCAGGTGAAGGGTGAAACAAAACAAGATGCAGAGGACAGAAAGATGTAGAAGAAGATGATCCGCTGTGGTGACCCCTAACAGGAGCAGCCAAAAGAAGAAGATGGGAAAGAAAGTTGAGTAATAAATAAAAAGGGAATTGGAGAAGTCATCCTGTACAATTAGACAATAAAAGCTAAATTAATATATCCTTTAATTAAAACGGACAATGTTTGTCTGAGTTTAGACAGGGATCTTAGATTTTTAATTGTAAAAAGAAGACTTTGAAATGGCTGCTTTGTAAACAACAGGCTTGTTAGCTTAAAAGCAAAATGTGTCTTTTACATATAAACCTGTTAAGCATACCAGCCTTGTGTCTTCTTGATAGACAGCTTATGAACATTTAATTAATTTGCAGCATTTTAAAAATCTGTACTGTGTTTATTCTTATTTAGTGTCATGCAGTATAAGTTTTGATAAGACTAAGTACTACATAATTAAAATGGCAATCCATATTTATAGTTAAACTAAGGAATGTCTAGCTGTGGTACACTGAAGGAAAAAAACAACCAAAAAACTGTAGTGCAACAAATGATTAAAAATGATTAAAATATAGGTGCATGTATATTTACATTTAAGTAGTGTTTAACTGCCAATATCAATTAATTTGGGTGAACATATAAATATGTTTATTTAGAGAAATGGTGAGAACTACTTTTTTTTAATTACGCTTTGTTTGAAATAGGTATATATGTACACACTAGTACATATTTTAAGGAAATTTTATTTATTTTAGTGTTTGTATGGCTACTGAACAATGAGCCTATAGAATTTCATTTTTTCAATAAAAAAATTAACAGTTAACACCTGTGGTCTATAATTTAATTATGAAAATACCAACGTTAACACTTTAATATACGACATAAGGCTTCTATGCACCGGGTTATGCAGAAGCTTAGTGTAAAAAGTTTTTTAAAAGGACAAAGTAAAATAAACTGGTACTGGACGAATCAGTAACATAAAATCGGTGATCGGTATTGGACTTTAAAAAAAATATAAATAAATAAATAAATAAAACAAAAACAGAGCATCCTTAACTGAAAGCTGTACTTTTACTTCAGAAGTCATAATGTTATGTCATGTATATGTTTAACACTAAGCAATGGGGCAACTGATGCAAACAAAATTTAAGTAATTTAATAATCAATAACTTTACAACATTTTTAATCAATAATTATGCTCCAGTGTACTCACACACTCACTTTAACCTTAAGTGGATTATAAATGATTCAATATTTCCCTGTGGCTAACTTTGCCTTTACAAAATCAAGTAAAATGTTTCAATAATAATGATTATGAACGTGCCTACACAAATATGAATGGTTTTCCAACTAGACAACAAAGAAAATGGTATTTGTTTCCCTCTCCGAACTAAAGGCGATATTACAGTGTTAATTAAAACTTAGCTACTGGGGTATCAGATAATACCCTCAAAATATAGCAAGTTCTAAAATCACATAATACTCGTTTCTATGCCAATATCCAAATAGATGTAAGAATGTACTATGAAATAAAAGCACTTCTCTATTCTTAAGCTTCTAAACAATTATAATATCATGTCATTGATCTAAGCCTGCTAATCTCGAGCAGGATTACCAAGGACTGGAGCCTATCCCTACAAGTATAGGGCTCAAGGCAGGAACAAATCCTGGATGAGACACCAGTCCATTACAGGGTGAATACACCCTCTAACACACACCACTAGGGGCAATTTAAAGTCTCCAATTCACATACCTACATATGATAGGAATGTTGGGAGTAAACTGGAGAACCTGGAGGAAACCAAACAGACAAGGGGTGAGCATACAAACTTCATGCAGTGAGGACTCAGGACATGAACCCTGGTCTTCTTATTGTGAGGCAGCATTTCTACAATAGCACATAACGTCCAAACATTAAATATTTCTTTCATTGTTTCATCAGATAAAATGCTAGAACATAAGAAGAGAGGACGACATTTAGCCAACCCCAACAAATCTTGCAAATCCTATCCATTTAAGTCCTCCAAAATAACATCAAGTCAAGTTTTTGAGATTTAACCACACCCGGGGCCGGAAATAAAAGACAAAGAGTAGATGACAAAGCAGAATGTTGTCAAGAATTCAAAACTGTTGGCGCGATACACGTGCAGAGCACGTTTGAGATAATGAAAGTACTAAAATTCGAAAGTCCCAAAAAATTGATAGTAAATATTAAATTAGCGCAAACAAACAGAAATTATTACTCGGTGAAATAACGGAACAGCGAAAAGACATTGAATATATTGTTTGGATTTAAACTTTAAGTCGGAGACTTGAAGATCATTTAATTTGTGTTGCCATCAGTGAAAAGTAGCGTTTCTTCCCAGTGAAGAGGCGTATTCGCAAGAATTAAAAGATTTGTTGTTTCGTGAAAGTGAAAAGTTTGGTCAAAGTGAAACGCTTTCGCGCTTGGGTGACAGAGTTGCACAGATATACAGGAGACTTCAGAAACAGAAACACGTTATTCAAACACACATAAGTTTCTATCAGGAATGAAATGAGCTCCATGTGTAGTCGGAGGGGAAAGTTCCGTCTCTCAAATAAAAGAACAGAAAATCAACAAGAGCAGAGGATGTCTGGAGGAGAAGAGACAAAGCAGCGAAACAAAAGGACAGCTGCTCTACATGCTTTTAAATGTTTGAAAGCACCGTGCGAGATGTAGATCACACGGCACGACAGCAGCGTCAAGCTAGGAGCCGATCGAGCAAAGAGGAGGTAAAAAAAAAAAAATTTGTTTCCCATTGTATCACCGTTTAAGAGGGGGCTTTGGAAGAGTGACCGTATCTCCGTGGGGTGTGTTCAGCCCCCTCTTCACATGAACAGCAGAGTAGTAAAGAGTGGCAAAGTGGCTGGCGCATAACACAGGCTGGGGGGGATGGGGAGTGAAGCTAGCAGGGGGCAAAACCCCCTAGTAAGAAAATAGATAAATGGTTGAAAATAACAGTTTCCAATAGCAGTGCAATAATTAATGAGTTTAAAGCAATTAAAGATGTTAAAAATAAGCTTGGAAGAATATGTGTGTATATCTTGACCTCACACAGAGTTAGAAGAATGGCTCAAATGACGAAATAATCTACCAAGAATCAGGTTGGGGAATTAAAGATGTTAGCTGGCTTTTGGGGAGTCTTTAAAACTATGATTAGGCAACACTACATAACCACAAGTTGATTAAGAGGTCTGCCTTAAAAAAGTCTCTGCGGGTAGTACTGGGCGATATGACGATATGTATTGTGGGGACGATAGACACTTTTCTATCGTCCTATTTCTCTTCCATCGTTTCTAACCTAATTTTATCAATTACTAAATAAAATAGTGCATTAAATAGGCTATGACAAATGTATGATAATGTCTTGTCGCTATGCAATGCATACTCTACCCTTTATATAAGTGATAATCAAGAATAAAAATGAACTTTGAAACTCCATCTTGTGGTTTTGCGACAAGACGCTTTACGTTGTTGCAACATGCTTTACGCTAGTTAACTCGTGAGTGCTTAAAGATGGAGACGCAAGAGGTTAAAGATGAATGCCCGGAGTCGCAACAAACTGAAACTGCTATGCAGGCAGCAGCCCAAGAAGTACTTTTACCGAAACGTGAGGTATATGTCAGTGATTTGGTTGCATTTTGGCTTCAAGAGCTCTGACACGGAGCAGAAGACAGTCAATTGCAAACTCTGCCAAAAGACTGTTTCCGCGCCCGACGCTAACACAACAAACCTCTTTTACCACTTGAAGAAGGTCCACGAAAAAGAAAACGGGAGAATCGATGAAATGCGACGTAAAGAAAGTTGTGAAACAGCCCGGGCAAGTGGCGAGAAAAAATATAGCCAGCCTAAAATTAAAGAGTCTTTCATAAAAGCACAACGTATGAAAAAACGTCCCAGCGCCATAAAGAAATCACATGTGCCATCTTGCATTACATTTGTAAAGGCATGACCCCCGTGTATGCAGTTGAGAAGGGTAGCTTCGAGACCTCGTCAAAGTCCTTGACCGAGTGCGTTATGCCCAGTCGTAAGCACTTCAGTAAAGTCGAGTTGCCTCACTTATATAACGCATGCCGGGCCCAAGTAGAGAAGGATGTTCGCAGTGTGGTCCATTATGCCTTGACAACTGACCTGTGGACGAGCAGAGCTACGCAGCCCTACATGAGCGTAACCATCCATTACATCAGCAAAGACTGGATCCTCTGTGCTCGGTGTTTACAGACTGCGTACTTTCCAGATGACCACATGGGAGCCATGATAGCCCAAGGTGCGTTACTCATGCAGTAATTTGTATGAGGTACTTTCAGTTTACTGTTCTGTCATTTTTACTGTAGTAATTCCGAGAAAGACCCCCTAATAAAGTATTTATCTATCTATAAATTTGACAGAGTCATTTTATCTAATTTTACAAAGTAGCCTTTTATATTTGCACTTTTATTCATGGCTAATGCCTTAAACAGTGTTATGTTCAACTCTGATATTTACTTTTGATACTTTATTTTGGTTTGCAAACTTTGCACTACAAGGTTGAAAAACGTTTTGTGTTTATTTTTTATAATTGAGTGCTTTTCTGCTCAGAAACTTGAAATGGTTGTGCACTTTAATTTTTTTTTTTTTTTAAATAAAGTTTATTTTGATAATACTATTTAAATAACTATGATGTGCATAAAAAAAATGTGAAGGCTACTGTAGCTCTACCTCCACCACATCTGTTGTCAGTTGACACATTTATATTGCTAAACTAAAATGTATTTTACTCATTTGTGACAGTTCAGTTAAATGTCACTTCAAAATAAAGTTGCAAAAAAAAGTATGCAATGATATTTTTGTCAAACTTTTCAGAGAATAACTGAAAACGTACTTTATTGTGGGTGGTATATCGTGATATATATCGTTATTGTGATATAAAATAATCCATATTGTGATATATGATTTTTCCATATCGCCCAGCACTATCTGCGGGCATCAAACTTCAGAACCTACAGTTTTCCCACTTTTGCTGGAACTATAAACTGAACTGAATTCTACAGTCCAGAAAGACAAAAATAGAGCTTTTTTTAGCAACAAACAGCAGAGTTGGGTTTAGTGTAAAGTAATGAGAAAAATATGAAATCCACACTGTGAAATATGATGGTGGATCTTTGATGTTGCAGGGTTCTTTTTCTAGCAAAGGCCCTGGACAACATTTTGAGATATATGGTAACCTAGACTTCATCAAGTATCAGCAGATATTAAATCAAAACCTGACTGCCACTGCCAGGAAGCTTAAACTGGGAAGACTTAAACCTTCAAAAGTGAAACTCAAATAATCGTTTTACCATAGCTACTGCAGTGACCTGACCAATAAACCCCTATTGAAAACTTTGTGGAATAAGCTGAAGAGGACAGTCCAAAATCTGAACGATCTAGAGAGGTTCTGTATGGAGGAATGGTCTTAGATGCCCTGTTCTCCAACCTCATTAAACATTTTTAACAGCTTTAAGTTATATTAGAACACTCTAGACGAGAACAGGCCATTCAGCCCAATAAAGCTCGCCAGTCCTATCCACTTGTTTCCTCCAAGAAAACATCAAGTCGAGTTTTGAAAGTCCCTAACGTCTTACTGTCTACCACACTACTTGGCAGCTTATTCCAAGTGTCTATCGTTCTTTGTGTAAAGAAAAACTTCCTAATGTTTGTGCGAAATTTACCCTTAACAAGTTTCCAACTGTGTCCCCGTGTTCTTGATGAGCTCATTTTAAAATACAAGTCTCGATCCACTGTACTAATTCACTTCATAATTTTAAACACTTCAATCATGTCACCTCTTAATCTTCTTTTGCTTAAACTGTAAAGGCTCAGCTCTTTTAATCTTTCCTCCTAATTCAACCCCTGTAGACCTGGAATCAGCCTAGTCGCTCTTCTCTGGACCTTTTCTAGTGCTGCCATGTCCTTTTTGTAGCCTGGAGACCAAAACTGCACACAGTACTCAAGATGAGGTCTCACCAGTGCATTATAAAGGTTGAGCATAACCTCCTTGGACTTGTACTCCACAGATCGTGCTATATAACCTAACATTCTGTTAGCCTTCTTAATGGCTTCTGAACACTGTTGGGAAGTTGATGGCTTGGAATCCACTATGACTCCTAAATCCTTCTCATAAGGTGTACTCTCGATTTTCCGACCACCCATTGTGTATTCAAACCTAATATTTTTACTTCCTATGTGTAATACTTTACATTTACTGACATTAAATTTCATCTGCCACAAATCTGCCCAAGCCTGTATGCTATCCAAGTCCTTCTGTAATGATATAACGGATTCCAAATTATCTGCTAACTAGCAGAATACCCGCGCTTCGCAGCGGAGAAGTAGTGTTTTAAAGAAGGTCGAAAAGAAAAGGAAAAATTTTAAAAATAACGTAACATGATTGTTAATGTAATTGTTTTGTCATTGATATGAGTGTTGTTCTCATATCTATATATATATATATATATATATATATATATATATATATATATATCTATATATATCTATATATATATATATATATATATATCTATATCTATATCTATATCTATAGCAAAATACCCGCGCTTGGCAGCGGAGAAGTAGTGTGTTAAAGAAGGAAAGAGAAAGAAAAGGAAACATTTTGAAAATAACGTAACATGATTGTCAATGTAATTGTTTTGTCACTGTTATGAGTGTCGCTGTGATATATATATATATATATATATATAGCAAAATACCAGCTTATGCGATGTCATGTGTTAAAGAAGTTATGAAAAGAAAAGGAAACATTTTAAAAATAATATAACATGATTGTCAAAGTAATTGTTTTGTGTATTTGGCGGCAGCGTCACAAAGTTTTTTCGTAGCTGCATCAGAAAATGTACCACGACGTCTGACGCGCCTCCTTTTACTGTTTTCTCACAGCTTGATTGCTGCTGTCATATATATATATATATATATATAAATATATATATATATATATATATATATATATGTATATATATACACACACACACACACACACACATACATACATATATATATATACATATATATATACACATACATATCTTCATATCTATATACATATCTACACACACAAATTATATATATGTGTGTATGTATGTATATATGTGTGTGTGTGTGTATATATATATATATATATATATATATATTATATATATATATAATCTAGATAGGGGTGTGTGTGTGTATATATATATGTATATATACATATACTTGTGTGTATGTTTGTATGTGTCTATATGTGTGTGTATAGCTTTGGTCACTGAGTGCAAGGGAAAAATAATGAAATATAGTCTATAAGTTATTAAACAGTAAAACATTAACGTTTTAAGAAGTACAGGTACATTGAGCACTACTGGAGTGGTTGCGGGTAAACTACATTTTAAAGACTGTGTAACAAAACAGGTAAGTAACTAACAGCAGCTAAAATGTATATGGATCATCTCTCGGTAGTAGATCCCTTTTGAAAGGCTACACGACGGCTGTGGTATAGAAATTACATTTTCTATGTGAGCGTTCAAATTTGTGCCTCTGGTAATGTGCCTTACCGCAATTAAAGAAAATTATTTTTGTGTCCTCTGCCGTGTTAAGAGAAAAGGCTTTGGTTTGGGATAAAAGGAAAAAGGTGTAAAGAAAGGAAAGTTGCCTTTTCTTTTATATAGTATAGAGAGATGTGTTCGCTGGCGTTATGATCGCCTTTTGGCGACAGTCGCGTGGGTCTTGTGTAGACTGGTGAGACGTCCCGCCATTAATCGGCTGTGATGGCACTGTGAGTCCTCCACTCGTATGCGTGTGTTCATAATCCGAGCTGAGGACCTGATAATCGTATCGTGCAAAAGAAAGTGTGAATCGCCTTAATATTATTTTGCCGTGGTGTAGAAAAGGGGTCCCGTGTTTGCACTTGTCTGGGCTATAGCTCAGGGGCGGATGAAAAAAATTAAAAGTGCTCACTTTGACTTAAGGCAGAAGCGCAGTCAGCGTCTCAAAGGCTGGCACAGCTATGCTGGCGCTGGCTGCTCGACTTTGCTGGGCAGGAGACCACAGTTTTGCAGACACGTTCATGATATCAAAAGTCTCAGCTCTTTGGAGGTCATTCATATATTATATATATAGCAAAATACCAGCGCCTAGCGAGAAGTAGTGTGTTAAAGAAGTAATGAAAAGAAAAGGAAACATTTTAATAATAATGTAACATGATTGACATTGTCATGAGTGTTGCTATCATATATATTCCTGCCTAAATAAGTCACCCTCGCGCTCTTTACTTTTTACCGTTCATTTAATCATGGCTAGTGGCGGAAAAATTATAAAATGGAAGGAGGATGGCTTTACCAAAACAATTATTGATGGCGAATCGATTATTCATAAAGCTTGAATTGGTGATCTGTTTTTCTGTGTTAACCTCATATTTTTTCATACTTCTTCTCAAACTAAGGTGGTGCGAGGGTAAAATGAATCGGGATGCGCTGATCAATGTAATCGGTGTACCAGGAAATCATGCATTGACAAAAGCTCCCCTTTGCTTGTAATGCAAAGTGTGATTAAATGCATTATTTTTCAGCGTTATGGAGCACATGCATCGAAGCTTCTCAGCTGTGCTTGTGCTAAGAAAAGGAAAGATTTTAAAAATAGCGTAACACGCTTGTCAATGTGACCTTTTGTAAGTAGTGCCTGGAGGATTCAGTGTGTTGAAACTCTAGAGACAGCGTGTGTATTAACTTGAGGTAAATGGGAGGGGAGATGATGACGTGACTCCCCACCCTTAACTGTCAATCCCCACAAACACAGTCTCTGGAATTTGCATAAGCACACCCCTTCACCTACAATTTTAACTTAGTTACAAAGTGATCAAAACTCTCGTTTATATCCTGCGTCCTCTCATTAAACTTGTATCCCGCATTACCTGTGGGCATGTGAAACGCCAGCAGTAGCCTGTCTATGAACTTAATTTAAAGTTTAGGTTTACACCTTGCTTTCTTTCCGAGGTAGCAGCACTCATGAATATGGTAGTATATGCCACTCGCTCGCTTCTTATTGTTTCGCTGCCTTCTCAATTATATAATGCATGTTTTCTTAAGCGCTTTTTGTAGGTCTTCCTGGTTTTCTACGTACTGCGTTGACAGTCAGTTCACCTGATTACGTGGGAGGCGTGATGATGTCACACGAAACTCCGCCCCCTACGTCTTTGCAGCTCTACTCCATTACAGTTAATGGAGAAAAATACCTTCCAGTTATGACCATTAGGCGTAGAATTTCGAAATGAAACCTGTCCAACTTTTGTAAGTAAGCTGTAAGGAATGAGCCTGCCAAATTTCAGCCTTCTACCTACACGGGAAGTTGGAGAATTAGTGATGAGTGAGTGAGTGAGTGAGTGAATGAGTGAGGGCTTTGCCTTTTATTAGTATAGATCCACCTAGCTTGGTATCATCTGCAAACTTAACCAGCTTGTTACTTATATTCCTATCTAAATCATTTATATATATTAAAAATAGCAGCGGCCCTAGCACTGATCCCTGTGGAACACCACTCTTAACATCGGCCAGTTCTGATGAGGTTCCTCGCACCATCACCCTCTGCTTCCTGTGTTTGAGCCAATTCTGCACCCATCTAAATACATCACCCTGAACTCCCACTTCTTTTAACTTGATGCCCAACCTCTCATGTGGCACCTTATCAAATGCTTTCTGAAAGTCCAGATAAATAATATCATAACCTCCACTTTGATCGTATCCTTTTGTTGCCTCCTCATAGAATATCCTATAATTTGACAAAGGAGAACTGCAGAAAGTAATATTGGGGTGCCAATAATTGTGACAATAGTTTGAATGAACAATCAAGAGGACAGAAAAAGATTATTTTCAAAGCCAATTTTGTTTCTGTTTACTATGGGTGGAAATATTAGTGGAAGGCACTGTAGCTAGGGAATTTTACTTCATACAGAAAACCACAACGTTTGTGGGAAATTTAACCATAACAAGGTTCCAACTGTTTCCATGTTTTTGTTGAACTCATTTTAAAATAACAGTCTCAATCCACTGTAGTAATTCCTTTCATAATCTTTGAACACTTCAATCATGTAAAGTTGTAAAAATTAACTTTATAACCACTATGAATGCTTACAAAACTCCCATTTGTTTCTCCACCATTACAAGAGAAGTTAGCAATTAACATGTGACCAAAATATATGTTCTCAGGTCAAATAACACAACTATAAAGTCTACCATTGACCTTCAGCCCAAGGTGCACTGGTACCAGGTACACTTATGAGCCTAATAATGTTCAACTGCTGTGGTGTTCACCATATTTAAGGACACGTGTGTGTTCCAACTACACTCCTCAGCCTTCAGGTAAGGCATATGCAAGAGAAGAATCCTTCCGACAGCTGAGTCAAAGATAAAGGAGGAACAGTGTGTCAAAATAAATGTAACCAATTGTGTCACAAATGTTGTAAGTCACCTTGGATAAAGGTGTCGGCCAAAAGTAGTAAATATATTAGTAATAATGGAGTAGTTTTTAATAAAAAAGCGGTGGAATGGTATTTCTGTTTTTGTAGTGATATTGAGTATCATGAAATTTCACTGGTATTGTTACGTCCCTAGTTACTGTATATGTCAATTGATTTTATTTAAATGCTCATGCAAGCTCGGACTACTGGTTTATTGCTTTACGGAAACACAATGATCACAAAACAAACTGCAAACACAATGTACCAAAATTTGAAACAATTCAAAATATTTTTGTTTCTGAATTTGTTTTATTTGTATGAATAATTGCTATAAAAAGTAACCATACTTATTCCATTTACCACAAATTTCTCCTTATGTTTTGAGAGCAATTAAACTTTTATTCAGTATTTTAAAATAACAACTGCAGAAAATTAAACAATTTCAATTTAAAAAACAGATTTCGAAGGTAGGTAGCATTTTTTACAATCCCATTCTTACATTAATCAACAATTACTCCTTTTATTAGGGCTGCTGATTAAACACCATTAACACATGCGATGCATCCCCTAAATGTATGAATTGAATCTGGATAATTTGACAGCTTCACACATTGATAGAGAAACAGCACAAAATAAATCTCAGACTATTAACAGTAGTAGCAGCTCACGGGAGCTTCATAATGATCCTCACATATCAGAAGAACTACCCGAAAACAAAATATGAAAAGCACAAGCTGTCAGCAGACACTAAAGGTTTAGTGGGGGTTGGGTTTAATATACATGAAATTACTTTCTAACTGGATCAGCTGCACAAAGTTGGTAACGCTCTCAACCACAGATACCAGGCAAGCACTTGCTAAACATGTCTTCTTTGAGCTTTGCCAAACTTTGCTCCTTTCACTTTAATGTAATCGACTGCTCTGGTCTAGAAACCTGTCAACACATTTCTATATTTTGTATTTGTGTTGACTGCAAATTGTGCTTCAACTGACAAGTACATGCTTCTGATAACAGCAGAAACATGCATGATACAACTCTGTACAAACTGTTTAAACTATATAACGTATGTTATATAGTTTATATATGGTATATGAACTTCAATATGTTGTAATACATGGCAAATGTGAGTGAGGTTCATCAAGTGCAAGTCAACAGATTTAAGCAGCCTCAACTCAACCATTCAAACAGCTAAGTCTGCAGATAATACCATGATAGGAGGATTGGCAGATAATCTAGAATCAGCTGAATCATTAAATAGGGACTTGGACAGTACACAAGCTTGGGTAGATTTGTGCCAGATGATATTTAATTAACGTATGACATGTAGGAAGTAAAAATGTTAGATTTGAATACACAATGGGGGGGCTGAAAGTCAAAAGTACAGCTTATGAGAAGGACATAGGAGTCTTAGTGGACTTAACACAATGAACTTCCAGACAGTGTCCAGAAGCCATTATGAAGGCTAAAAGAATGTTAAGTTATATAGCACAGCAGATAGAATACATGTCCAAGGAGGTTATGTACAAGCTTAAATATACACTGCTGAGGCCTCATATGAAACAGAATATTGTATGTAGTTTTGGTCTCAAGGCTACAAAAAGAACATAGCAGGGCTGGAAAAAGTCCAAGAATTGCTATTAGGATGATTCTAGGATTGCTGAGGATGAGTTATGAGGAAATATTAAAAACAGCTGACCCTTTTCAATTAAAGCAAAATGAGATTAGGAAGGGGCATGATAGAAATGTTCAAAATTATGAAAGAAATTAATCAAGACTATTACTTTAATATTAGATCAACAAGAATATAAACATTAGAAAATTTTTCATCACACAGCGAGTGAAACGTGAAATAAGTTACAGAGTAGTGTGGTACAGTGTAGGATTTTAGGGACCTTCCCAAAAAAAACTCGCCTTGATGCTATTATGGAGGAATCAAGTGGATAGGACAGGCGAGCTTTGTTGGGTTGAATGGCTTGTTTTCATATAAATCTTTCTAATACTCTGGCCTTCTTACATTGATGGCTAATGCATAAGTTGGTGGGTAGGATTTTTACTTTGTATGACATACTACCAAAAATTTGAGGACATGTTACAAATGCATTCAGCATAAAACTTTTCCATGCATAGTGGATTTCTTTACCTTGTGGCTCTATTACCATTACTTCATAAAAGTTAAGGGTAAACAGAAAAGCAAGTATGAAACTGTTTTTTTCTCAGATAGTTTTCTTGAAGCAATGACCATTTATTATTATTACTTTTTTTTTTTTTTTACTTTAATTGGGCCTTGGATGCAAGGGCTTTACAAACACATACAATAGAAAAAGGCTGCTAATGAGGAACAGTAAATAGAAGCTACCAAGAGACTCATGTCGCAATGATGTTTGTGGCATGAAAACGCATTAGTAACTTGTGTCAGTCTGTGGTCAAGAATAATCACATAATCACCAAGTTGGAATAGTTTTTATCAATTCCAAGTTTCTTATTATTAAGCCTTTATATTTTTTCTCTTTAAATTAGAAAACATGAAGAAATACTATTTTGCTCCCGCTGAATTCAAAATATTTCCCTAAAAAGAGAAGAAACAAGCTTTACCTTTAATAAGGGACGAGACAAGTTCATATCCTGGAAAGTCAAACTGTCATCATAGTGAGATGCATCTTCATAAAATGTTTGTGGTTCCTGAAGAAAAATAAAAATACAATAGAATAAAAATTCAGACATATATTCACCAGTGTACCACATTACTATATCTATTTATTTGTCACTATTGTATAATTTGATGAGAAAAATATTTTAACAATGCAAGGATGCTTTCTTTAAATTACCTTTCAAGATCTACCAGACAAAAAAAAATTAATCAGACTACTTAATAGTAAACATATGTACTGTAACACTATATTCTAGAACAAAGCAAAATGTTGAAAAGCTGAAAGATACATGTCACCAAGAATGAAAAGGAATGCTATAAAAGTAAGACACTGTTCCTACATTATCAGTGTAGTTTCAGAGTAATTCGAGAACAGGTTAAGCATCTTGTAGAGATATAAGCCAATGCCGTCAACACACTGTGTAAACTGTTGAGAGAAAAATATAAACAAAGAAGCTGGTGCAGCTTCTCTTTGGCTCTTCAGAAATCTATTAAAGAACACTCAACCAAAGATATGGGCCACACATGTGAAGGCAATTATTATGTGATGAAAAATAAAAGTGAAGGTCCCCTTCAAGCCTTGGTCTCACTCATTCAAAAAAGCGGACATAAAGATTACTTGATGATCAAATTATTTCTGCGTTTCATGATAGTACACTAGTATCACATACTCTGTTAACTTGGAGACTCACCTCTACAGGCTTCTTTCTCTTCCTATCCTTGACTTTTAACGTGTCTGTGAAAATGATTAATAAAAAAAGGTTTTATTACATGCTTTAATAATAACATGATAGAGTACAAAAGTAGCTTCTGTAGCTTTCTTTATCATTTGCATGATTTTAATGTACTGTGAAAATGATGGAAAAATACAAGAAAACAACCCTGGGGAAAAAGAAACAAGAGACCAACTAAAAATTGTAGTGCATCTCTCTTTAGTTACCAAAATGCTATTTTTTCTGTCAGAATTAAATGATCAACAAGATGACTCATGCTACTCATGTATCAAAGTGTTCTATATTTACAGACTAAATTTTCATGATTATTTTTTTTTGTTTCATCTTCCTCTTTGTGATGCAGTACTCAGTTGTGACCTTAACGGTTTTCTCAGTTCTGGTCAGGACCTACAAACATGTCACATCATCTTTGCATATTTGGTTCCTGGGGACACTTTTCTGCTCCACTATCTATATATATATATATATATAATTCACTAAGGCAAGACACCCATGGAAAGCACGCCGGAAGGGGCGTGGATTCACTAAGCCGCCGACAAGTGAGCCACCTATGGCGCACGCAGGATGGAGCCACGCCCACCAACTCCAAGACTATTGGATACAACTTGCAGAGCACAGAAAAAACGGCGTCATTTATATTCGTCTGTCGTAGAGGCAACATGCACTTCTGACCCACGCTAACTGTTCATAGAGGCATGTTTCTCGCGGAGGTGAATCGCCATATGTAGCGTGTAGAACGGTTTGCGAGGGGTATCCCATGGGATCCTTAAAACATTCCTTTACAACCGAGGTTAAAACACAATGAAGGAAGCAGTCTTTAAAAACCGGGTTTTCGGTTACGACGCACGACCGCATGCACAATAGCAAACTGTTTTACACGCTACATACAGCAATTCGCTTCCGCGACAAACATGTGTCTTCTTAGATGCTCCTGCATTTTGTACACACCCCCCTCCCACCTCGCTACTACCGTGGTCGGGTGTCTTGGTGGATTACATATAGAAAGGCAGCCAAAACCGCAAAGAGCAATGAAAAGTCTACGTCAGTCACAGGTGCATCTGGACTGTGCAAAGACGAGAGTGACGAGTTGGAGGTGGGCACATGAGCAGGCAGTGCATACTGAACGAGAAATCAGCACACTAGCATGACGGAGGGAGCGGAATGGACGTCCTTCTCCTCTCCTCCCGTTCCGCGCCATAAGCAGCGTGTAAAACGGTTTGCGAGGGGTATCCCATGGGATCCTTAAAACATTCCTTCACAACTGAGGTTAAAACACAATGAAGTGAGAAGTCTTTAAAAAACGAGTTTTCGGTTACGGCGCACGACCACGTGCACCATAGCAAACTGTTTTACACACTTCATACAGCAATTCGCATCCGCGACAAACATGTATCTTCTTAGATGCTCCTGCACTTTGTACGCACCCACCTCGCTTCCTGTTGAGAACTTGTGGTCAATCCTCAAGAGGTGGGTGGACAATCAACAACCCACAAGTTCTGACAAACTCTAAGCATTGATTATGCAAGAATGGGCTGCCATCAATCAGATTTGGCTCAGAAGTTGACTGACAGCATGCCAGGGCAAATTGCAGAGGTTTTGAAAAAGAAGGGCCAACACTGCAAATATTGGCTGTTTGCACAAATTTAATGTAATTGTCAATAAAAGCCTTTGAAACTTATGAAATGTTTGTAATTACACAAAAAGATCTAAAACACTGTAGCAGCAAACTTTGTGAAAAGCAATATTTGTGTTATTCTCAAAACTTTTGGCCACGACTATACAAAGAAGTAATAAGTGATCTTTACTTTGATGAATCTAGTGCTGCCTACTCGTACATAATTTTTGCTATTTACTTAGTGAACCATCTAACACTAAAGAGTACTGACATTCTTATCTCTGGGAGTTGTACTTTTACCTTGAAAATGCACTTACATGTCTGTGTTTTGATAAAGGTACCAGCCTCCTTCTTCACAAAATCTACTCTATGTGCACCCTGTGTTAGTTTCTAAGCCTCAGTGCTTCAGTCATGTAACAGGAGACAGTACAGTACTACAGGAGAGTGGATCTAATAAGATAAACTTTGTACAAAACCAAGTGCTTGGGTAATCAAAAATGAGTAAGTGAAATCCAACCTATCATTGACTAAATAACTAGAAAACCAAAAAAAAAAATTACAACATTCAAATACATGAAAGTTAACCTATATTAAGACCCAAGGCTGCAACAGGGGTGGGGGGTATTTCACTGTATCAGTATGCTAGATGGAACGCTCCAGTTCTAGTGCAATTCTAAATAAATAAAAAAAACTTAGTTGCTGATAATTATGCATGTCACAGTCAAATTGTACCATAGTCTTTCTTGCCCTTGTAATACTTTCTCCCTTTTAATAAATGGCTTAAATGCAATTAAAGGGACACAATAGTTTTACTACTACTTCAATGTGAAATACATGACCAAACAGTCAAAGGCCATCATTTTAAGTATTGTCCAAAAATACAACTAACTTCTAGCATGTTTTCCCATTTGGTATTAAGTTGTTTGAAGCTTTGGATGAACATGAATAGGTTTTTTTAATAAACCATTCCAATCTGTACATGCAAAATGGTACCTGCTTTGGTTAGGACTGCTTCTTCTTCAGAAGAAAATTCATCCTCTTCATCACTTTCTTCTTCTTCTTCTTCATCCTCCTCCTCCTCATTTTCGTTTTCATCACTGTCTTTACCTTGACCATCATCTTCTTCTACACTGTCTTCTTCCTCTTCTTTTACCTCTACATCCACTGTCTGCTTTCCCTTTTTGGTCTCCTTCTCCTATGTACAAAGGACTGAAACTTTTAGCTCTCATCTGCGACGTTTAGATTGTACGTTATTTATACAAATTTTACACTGTAGCATCACATCAACTAACATTTTACAATTTCCACATTTAACTTCTCCAAAAACAGTATCAGTTATATCTGACGATAAAACAATAAGATATGTATTAAATAATTTTTAAATAATCAATACATTCATCTTTGCCTTGATAAACAGAAACAAAAACCAGCTAATATAAACAAATGTTGCCTAAATACAAATTTTGCTAAATGTTAGTTTAGAGTCGGAAGAGATACTCTGATAGTAAACTTGCCATTATTCAGGAAATTTTATAATCGGTATGAAATATTTCAGTGGTAAAAGTTAAATGGAAAATTGTAAACAATTCAGCAAGTAAACCAATAGCTAATTGGAAAAATTTTCAGGTTTCAGTGACAATATTAAAATCTTGGCCAAAAAACGTATCTGAATTTGAATCCTTTACTGTCATTATGCCATGCAAAATGAAATTACACAGTAACTACCCCTTCAGAAACAATCACTTACACAGTAACTATAAAAGAACTACACATGGAGATAGGTGGTGAAGACAAAGAAAAAAGGAGGGAAAAAAATAAAAGAGAGGCACACAGACACAGAGAGACATGCTCAGTGCATATTGAGATTTAATGTTATAGCTCAGGAAAAGAAGCTGTTCCTGAGTCTGTTCATCTTTGATTTCATGGACCTGTAGCACCTACCAGAGGGCAACAGGTTAAACAGGTGAAAACCAGGATGCAAGGGGTTCTTCAAAATATTTTTGCTCTACCAAGTCAGCAGGAAGTATACAAGTCTTGTAGGGAGGGCAGGGAGCAGCCACCAATCTTCTGAGCTGCACTGATGGCATGCTGAAGCCCCATCCTGTCTGCTGCAGTGCAGCTTCTCTTCCACACTGTGATACAGTATGTCAGCACACTCTCTATGTAGTTGCAGTAAAAGTACACTAGCAGCTTTTAACAGAGATTACAGTGATCCCCCGCTATATCGCAGTTCAGCTATCGCACCCCCACTAAATCGCAGATTTATTATTATTATTATTACTACTATTAGGGGTCTCTGCCCCCTGCTCACTTCGCTTGCCCACCCCCAGCTTTGGTTTACTGGATAAACAATTTAAAGAGATTGCTATTTTCATGGGAATTGTTACATATGCATTATTTTCATTTTTACATTATTTCCTGCCCCGGGTGTGGTTAAATCTCTTTCTCGCAGGACTTAACACTGCTCGCATTGTGAAGGGGTCCCTAAACGCACGCTAAAGAGATGTGATCGGTTCAGCTGCTGTCTTGCTGCTGCTGCTGGCCAGCTGTGTGTTCTGCTTGTTGCACTTTGTGTCAATCATTTAAAAGGCTGTACAGCAGCTGTCCTTTTGCCACTTCGTGTCTCTGCCGCTAGCGTTTTGAAGGGGGTTGGGTTGTGTGAGGGCTGAACGCAATTTGTAATAATACAAACAATAATCATATTCATAAATATAATACTAATACCATATATACTGTCAAAATGTGTCGTTTGTGTGGTATATCTTGAAACATGGTGAAATACACAATCCAATGTCACAGTTGGGACAATAGTGGCGTAATTACTTGTCGAGTTTCTTTCTAGACTAATCAGATTTTCAATAGCACAATGCACATGTGCGACTGACACAATTGTTACTTTTGGATTTATAAGAGTCTCTTTTGATTTAACTGTCCATTTCAATTTCACCGAGTCATCACTGCTCATATCACTGTCAAAAGCCTGCAACATTGCTGAAAGATGCCATTATGAGGCTAAGAGATGAAATGTCTGCACCGTTGCCTGGGTAACAATCGGGCCGGTCGCGTATGCAAGACACATCTATATTGTTTCCTGAGCCACGCTTGGCACTAACTATTGGCACTTTTACAGCCCAAGTAATCGTCAGTTCTAACGCTTACACAAGATATGTCTACACAGTTGCCCGAGTAACTCTCGGGACTAACGCTTTTTGCACTGTTTTAACAGTTACACAGTTTGTTTAACATTAGACGTTCGTGTCTACTGATAAGGAGGTCAAGAAACTAAAAATTGCTCTAAAATGAAAATCAGTTTAAACTGAGGAGTATGAATTTTCCTGTAGACTTAAAATAATGATATACGAGAAACTGACATTTTTGACCACACTTTAAAGCATAGGTCATCAACTCCTGTGTAACATTAAAATGTGTACAGTGAACCCACGTTTATCACGGTTAATCCGTTCCAGACTCTACAGTGATAAATGAATTTTCACAAAGTAGGATTCTTTATTTATAAATCAAAGATCTTTGCAGTTAAAAGTATAGAAAACCTGTTTACGACCTTCTAAATGTGTTTTTTAACATTATTAGAGCCCTCTAGACATGAAATAACACCCTTTAGTCACCAATACACTCGTATTACCCAATATATTAGACAAAATAAGACATATTAGACATTACAAATATCATATTATTACTAGGCTCACCCACCTTTTAAGGCAACCGAATTTTATCCTCAATTTGTGTGCGCTCCATGTGTACATCAGGCATGTAAGTGTAGGGAATGAGAACATCAAAGTGCCCATTCATAACATCTCCCGAAAACCTACGTTTTTTATCCCCTCGAGTGCCTGTCCAAAGTTGTACAATGTCAGCCCGAATCTATACCACTAAAGACGGAGCTTCATGCACTAAATAAGATATAGATGAGAATAAGCAAGCACCATCTCCCCTGATATTTACTACGCGGTGAGGCATTTGTACTCCATCAATATTAATTATTTCCAGAGACATAACTTTGTCTATTTTTCCAGCGCATCGCGCACAAAAGAAAGGGAACGATGGGAGCACCAGAACCTCAAGCTGCAAGTAGTAAGTCTGTGATAAACGGAATACCGCTACACTTTGCACTCACGGGATGGAAGGACAATCCCGACTGCTTTTATATAGTAGATTATTGTACTGTACATTTAATTACACACACACAGTTACACACAACCATTAACCTATGAATGCACGACCTCAGTAGGAGAGTCTTCAGGTGGTGCAGTATCTTCAGCAGGTGCGTCGTTGTCTTCTTCCGCTGAAGGAGTACTAGGAGTAGGCAGTGGGTGTCTGGGTGCGCGGCTGAAGAACATCTTGATAGGCAGTTGCTGGCGCGGTCTTTTCATATGCATGAGGAGGCTTCTGTAGGGTATTGCCATCTTTGATCATATCCAAGAGTTCCACCTTCTCCTGGATAGTAAGCATCTTCCTCCGGCACTTAGTTTTATTATCAGAAGGCTTATTAAAAGAAGCACATTTAGGAGCCATTGTGGGGCTTAGATAAAAGTTCTCAGAAAGCGCATGCGTAGTGACATAAGCATGTATGAGAAAAAAATCGCGATAGAGTGAAGCTGTGAAAGTCGAAGCGTGATATAGCGAGGGACCACTGTATAACTTTACATGAACGTGTCAATACATTTAAGGAAGGCAAATGACACAGGAGAAAAATATATATCTAAAGGCTGTAACTTATGATTTGTATAATCTTATTACTGAAAATCCTGACTACGATTTGAATATTTTAAATGTTCAATGAAATTTTTTGCAAACACGGGAGATGAAACTAAAACAACCAGACCAGTATGAATTACAGGAGAATTAAGAACCTATGCTATACAGAAATAAGGTTAACTCACCTCATTTTTGCGTTTTTTTCTGACTTGCTCTATTTTTTCATCAAGGGTTGTGGGTGCCTTCTGTAAAGAAATGACAAGTCACAATACCTAAATTTAATATTTTTCCCACAGAAAAAAACAAACTTGCAAATGTTATAGACTTTGGGTTTTACTTCTAACCCACTTTTACACAAACATTAATTGATCTATAAAATACAATCTACTGTTTATCTCACACTGTTCAGCTGTAAAACTGCAATACTGCTTTTATCTCTCACAACATATTAAAAAAATAAAAAAAGTTTTTAATAAATAAAGTTTCACTTCTTAGTTTTAAAAAATGTTAGTGAAGTTAACATATACTGTAGTTGTTTACATTTGCCTACTTTTCAAAGTGGGACACAATAGGTTACACATTACATAAATCTAACTAAATGCATTTAAATCTCTGAAAAGGACTGAATATTTGAAAAATGCATGTACAAACCTCACACATCCCAACACTACAAATGAATCAAACTCAGTACATGTTCAGAGAATACAACAAATTTAACTCTATAAAAAGGAATCAGAAGGACACTGGTGATTAGATTAACAAATTTCTTTCTATCATGAAAACTGAAATAGCAATCAGTAGTCCGTGTTCAAGATGTATCAGTGCACAGTATAATAAAGGAAATAAATAAAACAATCAGGACTGTAGCAAAGGGAGCAGAAAAAAGAAGTGTTACAAATGAAACAATCAAAAGTTCACCTTAGGCCAAAAAACATGGTGTGAATGATAATTGTATAATTTAATGGAAAAAAAATATATGGAAGAAAACCATTAACAAACTGAAAAATACAATATTCTCAACCATTATATCACAATGCAATAAGAAGTCTAAAAGATAAAAAACACCTAAAAACAAAGTAACAACAACCCCTAAAAAGACAGAACAGAAACATTGAAAAAAAAATCCTATTAAAATTGTAAATGTTTCTAAAAAAAAAAAACAAAAAAAAAAAAAACAAAATCATTACCCTAACCATTAATTTTCAGTGAGCAATGACAACTTAATTCCAAGTCACTCACCCTCTTTTTTATCTGTGCCAGCACATCTGCCATAGCCCAGTCTTCACTATACAGCCCATCGCGCTCCCCAAATTCAAATGTTGGATTGAACTCTGAGCTACGTCCCATCATCTGCTTCCTTTTCTTGCCAAGAACAATGGGCTGCTCCTAAGAATCAAAACCATATTAATTAGGAAATACAAAATGTAACAGTATCATCTTAAAATATTAATTTTGACAAAGCTTATTTACATATATTACAGATTCAGCTGTAAATTTTTCATGTAGTTTTGTGTTTTGTTTTTCTTGTGTTTTACGAAGGAAGTTCACCTTTTCTCACCTATTGTGTCATTGTAACTATTTCCACAGGGGTGTGGAAATCAAATTTGTTTCTACTTGTCCACAGACAAGTAAACTTAGAAAATCCACTTGTCCGCCAGTTAAATTCACTTGCCCATAAACAAATAACAAAAGTGAAAAATAGTTTATCTGATCTCTTTTATTGATACCAAAACTGCCTTCCATTTTAAAACTGAAAAAAGTTCTTTCAGGGAGTAGTATTTTGCCACCTTGCTCTAGAACATTATATAAAAAGATTCCCTTATTTTAACTGGCTAACAATGCCTTCATTATAGCTACACTAGTTTTTTTTCATATATTATAGTTAAATAACAGAACACTGTCCTGATTCATTTTCTGTCATGTTCTTCAGCTTTTGTCTTGCAACATCTTCTCCCCCAAGAATCTTTACCATCTCAGACAGCATAGGCTGAATGCTGTTCATTTCTGCTTGAGCTGAACTGCATGGTTCCTGGACTGATGGTCCTGCAGAAGTGGATGCTGATGGCTTTTCGGGTTTTTTATGAGTGATATGCCTGTTGCCAGGTGACAGCCAGAATTCCACAGCTGGTCGTGGGTCAAACTCTTCTAAAGAAGCAGTATTGAACAGCCTAGCATAACGCTCAACCTCAGAGCGTTCAGCTTTAGAAAACACTTTTTCAATTGAACAAACTTTTTTTCTTACTTTTAGACTCATGTCTCTATCTGACGTACTAAACCCTCAGTTCCTATCCTTTTTCATTCTGCACATAACCAATCACCACACGATAAACGTATTTGTGAAATTAAAACTTGTTATAAGCTTAGACCTCTGAATGGATGGCATAATTAAACATGTGTAACGAAAATTGGTTTTAAAGTTCTGAAAACTGAGGTCTAGGTTTATAACTAGTTTTAATTTCACAAAGACGTTTATCGTGTGGTGATTGGTTATATGGAGAAAGACAAAGGCTAGGAACTGGGGGTTTAGTACGTACGATAGACACAGCAAACATGCAATAAAGAAAGCCTGCTCAGAAAAACATCCATTGAATTCTGCGTTCGTATCTCCGACCTCCAGATCACGAACCCAACATTTACACAATATTTCAGTTAAACCTGTTCGATACCCATTCAAATATCCAGTTTTTTGGAGCCTCGTCACACCTGCCATAAACTTCTCTACAATGAACGTAGACCTGAGGACCCCTTAATGCAAGGGAGCAGCACTACAGTCACGCCACCGTGCCCCCCGCCACCCATGTCTAATACATGCTTTAATGCATTTCATCGTGAAAAAGATATCAAGTATTTATCTTAGTATTCTGAATGTTCATTGAGCAGGAGTATCATGAAGTCAATGTGCGGCGATTGCTGCCGGCACCTCTCACTGCAAGAGAAAGTCAGTTTAAGAAGCGAGCAGAGATTAACAACTGGGTCGGGGAACACTCAATATAAAGCATTTAATGTGCTACATTAATTTATGATGGGGTTAGAGAAAATCTAGTAAATGAAACATTCATGTTAAGATGAAATTTAGTTTGCGACATTCTACTGACAAAATAAACTACGAGAATAAAGTCAAAATGTCGACTTTAATATTGACATTTACATTTTTTTGCCTTCACTGTGTCCGTATTTTTTTCACAGTGGCCTTACTACGCTTCCTTAGGTTTTTCAAGGCCTGTTGTGCCAGTTTTGATCAAGAAATGATCCATTTCTCATCCGCGATGCTACTTGCTTCAGTTTCAACAACACGCATATAGCGAGAACAACGTGCTTACCGCAGTGCATTATGGGTTATGCAGGTAATTCCTAATGACGTATTCGAAATTCCGCAAGATGGTACATTTCCAAAGAAGTAAATATTACCGATATTGTCGGGAAAAAAATAATCGCATCTAAGTGAAGATTTTTATTGATATTTCATAACATTTGGAAACCATTAGAATGTTTTCTTTATTTTTAAAAAACTGACAGCGCGATTTTGCTTTATATGAAAAATTCTCTAATCAAAAACGATCTATAGACAGCTCATCAAAATTAATTTCACACAATAAATTTCTTAACTCCTCAATATATCACAACCTTTGCGAAATCGCAAATTTCAGGAAAGATCAAATGCCTAACAAGTTTTATGTGGCGAAAACAACTGCATTGTAGGTGAAATGACCGCATTTTTATGTAGAAAAAATTAATTTTATCAATAATATATAAAAGTTATCGATTATAATGAAAAATAATCAAATTACATTGTAATGTCGGCATAAAAAAATGACCGCATCTCCAAGTGTGTAAATAGTAGGATAAAATACTTATGTAAAACCACAAAAGTGCTTCCCCTTTGAAAAATCAGCCATCATTTTGTAAACAATATTGAATACCAATTTGAGACATGAAGAACATGCCTAAGTAGACTGTTTCCGCACGAAGTACATACCCAAATGTTTAAAATTTGAAAGTAGTGGTAAAAATGTGCCCTGCACTGCACATTTAATTCTTTTTTCTCCAAAAAATTGCACTTGTCCGCGGACAACTGAAACCAGAAAACACGCTTGTCTGACATTTAATTTACTCGTGTCGGATGAGTCGGCGTTGGATTTCCACACCCCTGTTCCAGATCCAATAGTGGTTGCAGATGGCCTGCAAACTATCCCAGGTACACTGGGCTAAGGTAAGGAAACAGTTCAGGACAAGTGCCAGTCCATTAAACGTCTAACTTACACATCTTTAAGGATGAGGGAAAAAAATGCACTGCTCAGAGGAAAACCACGCAGATAGAAAGATGACATGCAAAAATAGTTTTCTGTAACTGTAAAATTAAAATGCTTCATCAATACTATCCAAATCAAAAATCCAAAATACAGTGTGACTTAAAAAATATTTAGGTCACTTTCACTTACAGAAACTCCTTAAAGCTTCTTTTGTAAGAAGAATTTATTAATCAAGTTATTCCACATGTAAATTTCTCAGGTAACTAACATTTGCTGCTGTGAGATATATGTTTGCATTTGTACATTTAAAAAAGATTAGTTGATTAATAATATTTCATGGATGGATAGTATCTGCTTTCCCACCAAAAATGTCAGTATTACTGTAAAAAGTGTCTTTGTTCAAGATCACACATCAATGATACTTGCTTATATTTTTGTTTCAAACTCATCCAGAATCAGCCCTAAAACGACTAAGGACTAAACTTAAATCCAGTAACTGTTTACTATTAATATGTCAATACTGTATATCCAAATGGGGTGCCACTAAGGATATAAATTATTGCAATGTATGATGAATGTTTCAGTATACAATGCATTTGTTTCAGTAGTGATTGTCTACACTCAAAACAATGAGTTATGCCCTTCATACCACCTTACAACTTCTCAAAAGCACCTCACAACTCCTCAAAATGCATGAAACTTGTATCTTTTTTTTCTGATTTTAGACAATAAATTTAATAAAATTTGCAGATAGCCTTTCATTGCAATTTCTGCTTGAAAATTTACATAAAGCTTATGTTACATAATGCAATTTCTAGTCACTGGCCAAGTCAAATTTGCAGACTGCAGTTCCTGATCGCGTCACCAGACTGTGTCAATGTACAAGAATGAAAAATTGCTGTATATTTCATTTAGTGATTCTGTGCTAACTTTCCAGCAGAGTCTTCTTTGCCTTTTATTCTGACAGCCAATGATGGAGCCAGTGCTGTCTGATGGATTAACGGTTAGAGCAAGTACAACTTTAATCTCTAAACTTCTTTTCTCCGTTCAATCATGGCAAATAAAACCAAAGACATAAGACAGGTGAGCTTCTCTTCTGTTTGTGAGGCCCAAAACACTCCCTTTCCTTATTCCTTGTCACTGACTTATATTCATTGCACTTTCATTCATATCACTGGTTAGCAGACCCCATGCACACAAGCCTACAACTAAAGACAAAAGTCAAACCTATTTGATTTTCTCATGGCAAGGAGTACAACAGTGTGCAGCCAACTACCTCCAACCTGCTAAGATTATGCAGATAAAGGCTATCACTGAAAATTACGGGAAAAGTCACATAATGTGGCATGACCTAGTGGTGAGATCAGCAATAGCAGTTGGCAACTCTGATATACCCAACAACTGTAAGTCGCGTAATGCAACATTGGCTTAAGTTACACTGTGTGGTTCTTTTAACACTAGAATTACCAGAGCCTACGAGAAAACTCGTAAATCCGGCCCACCTTAAATCCGTTCACACCTCTCCGCCAACATCTTTTGTCCAGTAAATGTGCTGATAAAGACAAGCTGCAAGCAGCCTGCTATTCCATCTCCCCACTGACTTAGAACGTGCACAAACATCTCCCAGCTCATGCCTTGTTTGATTATCTGGGAGTGAACTGCTGGAGTTTTAGAGTGGAAATAACAGATTGTTATTTGGAACACATGCATTTCTCATGTGTGTTCTGTTTCTACAGTATTCATTGTTAAAACAGAAACTTTTTCATATTTTAGTAATAAATGTTACAAAATGTAGGCATAAACTATAGAATGTGTGAAGCCTGAGGTCCAAAGATCAAATAAACACTTTCACAAAAGGTTCAAGGATGATACAACAGCTTCCGTGGCGTAGCGGTAAGATTTGCTGACTTGTAATCAAGAGGCCACCAGTTCAATCCCCACTGCCTCCTATACTTGCCATTTTCAATAGTGAGCTGCTCTTATTGTTAACATTATACAGTAGACACATACATTTGGTTTGAGTCTGTAACAGACCGTTTACATTTATAGTACTGTAACAGTTATCTTTTTTTTTTTGGTTCACTTTTATTCTCTCACTCACGATCAAGATACATACTACCGCCCTAGGAATCTGATACTGTTAGTTTTTATTTGAAACTGGGAATAACTGTAGATGTGAGTGGTGTTTTGAGGCAATGGAACTGGACATTCTCTGATCTGGAGGGATAAAAGCCGACACACAAACGCTGGTGAATGTGCCTTCTTCGTATCTCACCGTCACTTTTTTTTTTTATTCAGTTTTATTAAGTGATCCTGCTCACGCAGAATTAGTATGCACCTTACGGTTTATGATGTCGATATTGCATCCTCCTTTTCTTTTTCCATCGCCTTTTCTAGTAAGATGCAACGACGAAGCTCCTTTGCAATATGAGCAATGAACACTCTTCTTTTCACAGTGGCCCCCGTGCATGCCTTGCACAGTACATGTGTGTTGATCCTGCTGCACTGAATAAGCTCACGCCTTGTGGTGCACTATGTCAACGCAGCACGGAGAAAAAAAAGGTGGGCCAGATTTATGAGTTTTCTCGTAGGCTCTGGTAATTCTAGTGTTAAGTAAAACAGGTGATCCTAACATCTTTGCCACTGAAATTCAATTTATAATTTGTCTGAAGGGGCAAGTATGTTTTCTTTTTAATATTTGTAGACACTGTGAAATTAGAATGGACTGCACTGACTGTGACCAAGTGTCCTTTTAAATCATAATCAGAAATAGACAATATTTTTAGGAAATGATAATTAATTTCAGCCTCAGCAAATCTAGGTCAATAGATGCCTAATAAAATTAAAAAATATAAAATATCAATATATAAAACAAAAAAACTAAACTTATACTTTAGTATTAGTATTGTATTACTGTTGAAAAAGGTTTTCAACGCTATTTAGTTAACAGTAGGGATATTTAATATGCAGTTTTAGCATGTCTATCACAAAAGTAATTTTAATTGTAATCTCTGCTGCTGAAAAATGAATTTTACAAATTGTAGCTGCACAAATGGCATTACGTTATGCAGGATACATCAGTGTTTTTACTCTTGGGAAATAAGCAATATTTAATAAACACTTTTATGTGATTTGTGCATTAGTATACAGCTATAGGCAGATATACTTTACCTGTTTAATTACAGTTTTATTTTATGGAGTAAACTTAAAACCTTAGATATATTTAGACTCAAAAATGTGTCAGTTAATCAGAATACAAAATTAAACTTCACGTTTGGGAGCTGGAAATGAGGTCAAACAAAACATTTGACTTTTTTTATTATTATTAATGTACTTGGGTTACTGATGAAGAAAATTGACTTAAACGATCCATTTTATTATTGTACATTCAGCTGATGAACATCTCCAAGGCGACTTACAAGTTTAGGATACGTTGCAACAGTTTATTGGTAATTTCTTTAGTGCTGAAGCACAGCACCTTAAGAGGCTTGCCCTGGGTCACGCTGTCAGTAGGCGCAGGATTTGAACAGGCAACCTTGAGGCATTTAAAAGTGGCCATCATGCTACATTGCCATAAAGATACTGGTGGCTTGTGATGCTCTGTTACCTAAACTGTGCTACACAAAACCAAGAATGACTACCCATCATTTTATTTCTTAAGAAATATGTGCAAAAGAATAGAGAAAAAAAAACTAGGACATTTTATGACTCGAAAATGTCTTGATAAAAAGGATAAACAATTACAATGATTATACTACTGTATTGTTCCTGCCCTACGCTTACTGGGATAGACTCCAGTCGTACGCGACGCCGTTGATATAAATGAGTGGTCCAGTAAACAAATAAAGACGGCAAAATGGTCATTAATACGTTCAATTAAACAAAACCGCTCAGTATGTAAATATCTTCATACGAACAACGTTTAAACATGGACATCTTGCTTAACTTAAACTTAGAACTCACTGCTTCATCTTCCGACTCCGACTCCTCCGCTTCTGAAACATCGTCCTCCTCGGCAATGGTCCCAATAAGGTCCAAGTCTGAAAACATATTTACTGCACCACTTTTTCTGCAAAGCATTTCGCGTCCCTTCATCTCAAATTTGTAGAAAGGATGGAGAAAATGTGAACTGTTTGGCACAATGTCACTGTTTTTGCATCTAAATAACAGTCGTCGATTTAACTTTTTACAGATTGCCGTACAGTAGCAAAGTAGAATCTCCAGCAGAACACGTGTTTCTAGCAAGCCGGAAGTGGTTGTACCTTCTTAATGTCCCACTGGAAACACGAATCCCCAAAGACTAAGTTCCTTGCATTAAAAGTGTAGAACTTTTGATTACAGAGCTCGAAACATAGAGTAGACAGTGCAGTATTTCAAAGATGATCGCGACGTCAGAAATATTTTCCAAACTAACTATAAAAAAATGATCGAATCAAACATCAAAAATCAAGTATCCATTTTGGCGTTGGGCATCACGGAAGTCGCCGTTTGTACTTTTTGTTGGCTCCGCGGAGAGGCGAAATATAGCAAGTGTTTACTTTCTCTTGACATGGCGATATTTTAATCAGAAGCCGTTCTGGCTCTCTTAGGTAAAGAGATCACCGGTCGATTATTACAGTAACTCATGTAAGTGCATGTTTTCTAAAAAGTTTAATGCAAACTCACTTTGTACAACTGAGCCCTCGTAGTTGAAAGCATTTTGATTCTATTGTAGATTACATTTTAAATGGTGACATATACTGTATATATGTGATCGTAGTCATGAACCCGCGGCTTTCCGTATTTTTATGACGATAAACACTAGCTCAAAGACTCTGAGATGCGGAAAGCTTAAGTTCGTCATAACTGGAGCTAAGTGGATTGATCGGCACATTCATCATATATTCATCGCTAATGACATTTCATCCACTTTATATCTGATCTGTCTGGATGGGTTTAGCGGATCCCTGAATTCATATCCCAACCCGGTTACTGGCTTTATGAATTTTCCCTGTCTGGCTTAAATTTTCTCTGGTTATCCAGTTTTTATTCTCTGTTTCAGTGACGTACATATTGGATTCATTGTTGACTCTATTGGCATTGTTGAGTGTATGGGAACACTCGTCCAGGCTGGTTCATTTGCTTCACTCAGTTTAGCTGCCATTGGCATCTGAATTCGACAGGAGTGTCACAAAGGAATAGCTTCATAAAAGGATGGATGGATGATAACAAAAGTGGCATGAAAATGTTGCAATTCCCTAACTGTAAATGACTACAAGATATAATTGTTTGAACGGAACTAAAGTGTGCAAGGTGTTTTTTTCCAAAAACAGGTTTATCTAGACTATGACCAACCATTACATTTCCGCATGATCTAAACCAGGGTCGGAAGTAGTGGAAGGCTGAAGCCGGGGTGCCTTGGTCTACATCCGCATGCAGTGTTAACAGGCACAAATGAAAAACGAGTGGTTGTTTGTAAAAGGTTTTCTGATGGTATACAACAATGACGTTTTCATGCTGTACCTAAGAAATTAAGCGAGTAGCTAGCACAACTCTTTAAAACGAAGTCACAGCTTGTTTTTTATAAAGCTACTCTAAGTTAATTTACTTCATTATCTTAAGCTTTTTTTTTTTTTTTTTTTACTCAATTTTCTCATAAATCTCATGGACATTACCTTAACACGTTCATTTACGCTGAAGCAAACCCAGCAGATTTCATTCCTTTAGACATGGGCATAATCAGCCTCGGGGTCTATTGCCATTATCCGCTTAGCCTTATGTTAGTTGCTGTTATTCAAAATGAACACCTTTTTATATGTAAAAAATAGTACAAGTATTTCCCAAGTATACAGTTGTATTAAGTTAATTTACGTTGTTTGTAGGTTTATAAATATGAAGTGTTTGCCCACCATGCTCCGATAAACTTTAGTGCAGCTATTTCGAGTGGTTGTGGAAGCTGCTTTATGACAATTTGATTTTTACACAAACCCGTTGCCCCATAGCCTACAACACAAAGTGACTTTTTTCATCTTTTCTGGGCAATATCGTTGTGTAATTGTAGATCAAAAATTATGTGTAATCTATTACATAATCTTAAGAAAAAGAAAGTCGTATATTCGTAACCATTGAGTTGACTTAGTATAAATTGTATAAAGTTGAAATATTTGTTACATCCAGAATCATTGGCTAGTATTGAACTAAATCAGTGAATTGCTTTGTAGATTTTTTTTTTTTACAACGTTAATTCTGTCAGTGTATGTGGTTTTATGTAGGCTATTATAAAAAATAAGGAGTAAACAAGCATATTTGGTAGTTGCTATCATTGTTCAAGCATTAAAGTTTATTTGATTATACCGTTGTTATCGCTCATAATTACTATTAGGAGCCAATAGTTGCATTCTCATTTTGTTATTTTCTATATTTGTTCAGTTGGGAGCTACATTAATAAGTTTTCTAGAACTGAAATCATAGCATTTGCAAACCGGAGCCCGATCAGATATGCAGCCGTGCCTGAAATGAGATCACAGGTGGAACCTGTTGGACACTTCTGCCTGAAGCACCTTCGACAGCGCCGCCTTGGTGGCTGCCGAGTCATCAGCCGTCACTGATGTTTCGCTCATTTAATCCCGGGACATCTCGAGGTGGTGGAGCAGAGGTAAGGACGCCTCCCTACCGCCCCTGCAACCAGCTCCGGGACCCTCGTTTTCCCCACACTTTTATCCTATGTATATCTTAGCTTGGTGGTCATGTTTTAAACTGACTTTACCTGGAGTCGAACGGAGATTTCCCACCTTGTGTTATGTTTTTTTTTTAAAATCTACTCATTTGTGTATTTAGTTTCTTAAGCATTTATATATAGGTTCATCATTTTCCGAAATATTTAAATATCTCCCCTACTACTAGTAGAAATATTTCATATAGAATAAAAGTAGTAGGGTGTTGTACCGTGGGGCACCATTAGGGTTGCAATGAGAAGTAAAGCAACAAAATGGAACAAAGAGCTCTGAATGACCGAAAACATCGCCAGAATGTTCATGTATAAATTTTCATTCTTCTGTCTTGATATCATCAGAGGTTTTCTACATTCAGCGCCAGAAACCTTTTGCACAGCTTTTGTTTATGGAGAATAAAATCACGGACGTGTGCCTCGCTTGGAGTCGATATGGAGTTCCGCTGGCCGATGCCACCCTGGTAAACGTATCGACAGAATACAGTATAACGACTATGCCAAGAATTTTCACTGATATCTGTGCAGTGACCAAAAACACTGCGAACTGAAATAACCTCAGTGCCTTTTCTTGGAAAATAAAGTTCTAATAATCAAAGTTACACGGAATTGAAACTAGGAAAGCAATGTAGCCGACAGCAAGTTGAGAATGAATCTGTCCGTCACATCGGAAATGTACAGGTTAGGGTCATTGTCAGGTGTACACGTAGGGATCACACCATGATGTGGCTGTAAGTCAATTATATTGTTCTGCAGCAAAACATCTTCATGCTTCATTCAGTTCATATACTTATGTTGTGGCTTCATCTTTCTTTGTGATTTCTTATGAACCCTCATAGACTCTGTAGTAGAAATTAGGCATCTTATTGAAGAAATAAACATCCCATAACAGGAAAAGTCAGTTATCAGGCAGGAGAAATGCTGTTCATTGTATCTTTTAATTACTCCTCGGCAAAAATGCCTAAGGGAGCATTCTTCAATAGCAGTCTGTTACAACTTGGTCAGAATGATCAGAGAAACAAAAAATAGAGGTTTATTTTATAAACTATTGAATTTTCATAGTGTCAGTCAATGTGCACATTTACTCTGGTTGGTTCGTTGGTTTACACCCAAATGATTTATATAAAATAAAAGTCAATTATATTATATTCTGGTTCTTCATATACCTTTGAGTTGAGCCACCAACCTTGAAATTTCTGTGTATACAACAACTGTCCATCCTGGTTCTTTACAGGACATCTGCTGATTTCTTAATCATCTGTTAGTCATCTCTTAGTCATCTTTCAATACAGTATTTTGTTGTTCACTTGATCTTTATCTGCATGGTTTCTTAATATCCCTTCAAAGGTTTCTAACATTTATTATCCCTACACTGCTTCCTCATGTACAGATACTGCACTGTAGACATTTTGATATATATATATATATATATATATATATATATATATATATATATATATATATATATATATATATATATATATATATATATATATGAGCAGGGCCGGATTAAGACCCTTAGATGCCCTAAGCACTAAGTAATTTTGGTGTCCCCTTACACTAGTAATTCAAAATATTAAACCAATAACAAACTAGAAAATAAAATTTTATTTTATCATCGAAAATTCGAAATTAAACAAAACATTTTGACATGAAAACCGTAGATTTACCATTTTGATTATTTAATTTATTTATGGTTTTTGTGTCAATTTAGCAAATCTATTTACACATATTCTTAGTACAAGATTTGAAGAATATTTTGTGAAAATTTTGTTAATAAATCTTTATTAGTAAAAACGTTATAAACAATTTTATCCAATAGTAATCAGCTGTACGATTTTCAATTTTAGGCTACATAATGGAAATGAGTTTAAAAATATCCAAGAATAGAATTAAATAGACTTACCAGAATATTTTTCCTTAAACTGGGACGATTTTTTGTTTTTGCTTAAAACAGAAAATAACGCTTTCTACACACCACAAATTTAAAGTTAAATAACAGTTAATTCACGAAACACAACAATTACGTGATAATAATTTTTAATCAACTGTTAGCTATTATTTAAAAATATAAAAACATATTGTTTTCAATCGAATTATTTTCACAATATTTTGAAATAACATGGCTTTTAAGGGAATCACCATGAAACGGGAATTTGTACGGCGCCAGCTACAAACGGCGACGGCATAGGGAGGTACAGGGAGACATTATTCATTTTTCATTAAATTTTGCAAATGGCTATAAATTTAATTAATTTAATAATTTATGTGATAAATTCGGCCATGAAAAATTTTTGTGGTGCCCCCTTTACCCGGGATGCCCTAAGCATGTGCTTACTTTGCTTATATGGTTAATCCAGCACTGTCTACGAGGGACGTTCAAAAGGTTTCTGCACTTTTTTTAAACAATTTATTAAGAATTATATTATTACTTTTCTAGTCACTATATATATATATATATATATATATATATATATATATATATATATATATATATATATATATATATATATATATATATATATATGTGTGTGTGTGTATTTGTTTCTATATAAAGTATATCTCCTATCATTAGGCTTCCATATTGCATTATTTTTCATTGTCTTACTTGACTTTTACCATTATGGTTCTCTTATAATATTTTTACACTTGTTTTCTTAGCATAATTCATATTTGTGTGCTCTTGCACATGCCCTCTTAAATACGTTTTGTTGTCACTTCATTTGTTTACTCACCATCCCTTGATTGTTGTATATTTTTGCTCAGTTTACTTTATAAACAGTTATGTGGGCTAACGTGACATTCTGTACTTAGATGTCCTGTGTCCCAGTGCTTACTCGTTAATCTCTTTTTCATGTAAAAATAGCTCTTAACTATTGGTACATTTATTTTTTCAACAGTTTTTACGGTTTTTTTTTTTTGTTTGTTTTTTTTTCCTTTTCTTTCATTATAACAAGGGCTTTTTACTTTCGTCCTGGGCCTTTTTGTTGCAAAAAGAGAGAAAAAAAATTTCAAAAGTCAGCTTGACGATCATTTCCTAAATGCCCCTGACTGTGTGTGACTTACTGTGGGCCCAAATCAGGTCCAGTGTTGGCACCCTGCCCAGGATTGGTTCCTGCCTTGTGCCCTGTGTTGGCTGGGATTGGCTCCAGCAGACCCCCGTGACCCTGTATTCGGATTCAGCGGGTTAGAAAATAGATGGGTGGATATTAGGAAGCTGTAGACTGCGTAAGTAGGACTGTCTGATCGACCAGGGTCTCCACGGCATTGAACTTGAAATAAGCAGGTTCAGAAAATGCGTAATTACCTTTGAGTGCTGGAATGTTTTCAAAGGGTCCATGAGATGCACGCATATTTATAATGAAATATATTCTACAGTAATCGGTTAATCTACTGGATTCCGACTCTATAGCGTTAAATGCAAACTATATGAGCAGTTAGTTCTGCAGTGGAGGAAAACTGTAGTACCCAATAGATAAGACATCCTGGCGACAGTGTAAGCTTTGCGCAGACAGCCAGCTCTAAACATGCACAGATTTTTGCAGCTCTCAGTCCGCCTCCTAACATGAGCAATTGAGAACGATTGAGTTTCGTATGCTTACGGCAATTTTCGCTGCACGATCTGAGACGGCAGTGACGCAAATGACTGGAAGAGAAACCGAAAGTGGGTGCTGAATATCAAGAGGCTGGGCTTCACTGTAACCAGAAAGTTGAATTTTAGAAACAAAACTTGTTACACGAAGAGAAATACGTGTGACATTCGCCCTTTTTTACTTCTAGTAAACTGGGGTTGTTTCGGATCAGCACTCAGCAAGTGTTCATGTCATCAAGGAAGTATTAGGTGACATCAAGTCAAACATGTTCTAAACGGTGAAGAGCCAACTGACTCATCTCTTAAGAGCAAGGATTCCTATTTTACGTCTGGGAGGTGGTCTCCTCACTGAAAATAATTAAATCTGTTATTGTTTTTTGGTAAGTATGATGATTCAACGTCCGTAGTTCTGCTTTTACCTGCACTCTTTAGTTACTTTAAAGTATCATCGATTGACGACCAGGTTTAGGCTGACTGCGGAGATAAACTCTGTATAAAGGCTGTTCTAAACTGTCAAGATCATTACTATTATAAGTAGTAGTAGTGGCTGTATAGCTTTAGTATTATTTTATTGTGTGCGATCATTCTATAAAATGAGGAGGAAGTTACGTGTATGTGAAACTCATGAGGGAGTACATGTTAGGAGCCGAAACAGTCGTGCGTCACCCGGTTGTCCTGATGATTGTTGATCCTGCACTACCGCCCATGCGGTACAAAAAAAGAAAATAATGTGTAAAAGTTGGGTGAATTTTATGGCATATACTATAATTTTCCTATTACTGATCTCCACATAAAATATTGAATTGTTCTATCATTTTAACTAATATTGTTGTTTACCATCCATTGTGAATGTTTGGCTTATTATACATATATTTATAAATACAATACAGCAAGAGAAGGCTACATAACCATGCAATATATGTTTATGTAAATGAAAAGTGATATAGTGATCCAAATCTTTTGGCTAATATGTATCAAAAATACTGGTAACATAAGATCAAGACTTGTAAAGTAACTGAATGGAAAGTAAGTGCTGCAAGGAATGACCTGATTTGGGCTAAATGGTGTGTTCTGGTGAATATTTTTCTATCATTGTGATGTACTAAAGTTATGACCAGTTGACAAAGAAAAGAAGGGAAATCACCATGCAGGTAACAGCACTGCTGAAGAAGGGTCCTCAGAATTTCAGAATTAGCTGAATCAGAGTTTGGCTTACTGAGAGAAAGAAATGGCTTTCAACCCTTTCTATCTTCTACCAGACATATTCCATAAATGTAGTTAAATTAAACTGATAGGGAAATAGAAATAGATAGCACTTTAATTATCCCAGTGGGAAATGTAGCTTTTGCAGAAGCGTAAGAAGCAATAACAGCAATACTAATCTTCAAAATACACTCATGAATTACAAAAAAGGAAGAAAAAGCTTCCGACTTGGCTTAAGACAGGAGAGATAAGATAACGGAGTAGTCACATTTTTAAGACGTGTGTTGCCAGTAGCATTTCTCAACATACTTAAGTGGAATACATCATTGGCTAAAACTACTCAGTGATAGTTTTGTCATGCAGAGGATGTGTAGCATTATTCATATTGGCCATCTATCATGGTTTTGTGTCAGTAAATCTCATTTATGACAACTGTCCAATTCTCACTTTACATTTATATGGATCCACACTTGTGCATTTTGATGTCAATGCAGGCGTTTACTCTCAAGTGGATAGGTGTCCATTTATATCTGTCCACATTGTCTTCACATTTTCTGGAAAGTATACATATGCCCAAAGAAAAACTTGCATGTCCAAACCCAGACAAGAAATGGTACAGTAATCTGAGAGGACAGCTTAGTACTCATATATGCAGGCATTTGCAATTCTTGTCTACTGAACTATGTGAGAGCCGTAAGGTTCTTAAACACTCTAACCTCTCATAACAATGGCAAGAATGGTAGACGGATTAAGGTAGCAGTGATACCAAGTGCCAGAGTAGAATACAAAAAAAAAAAGAAGAAAGAAAAGCAGAATGGGAAAAGATTGGTAAAACCTGGTCAACATTTTCTACATTTCATTGTCTAGATGCTACATCGGTGCAGACTGGCACACATACAGCATAACACTCTGTAGGAGTTTCCCTTCCACCTCAAAGATTCTCATAGCAAATGTAAATTAAATAGCAAATTAATAAAGAAGTGTAGTGAATAGTCAGAGGGTAACTTTGGGGATCAAAGAAATCATTTAGCATGTCACAGACATACAGTAGAACAGATTGACATACATAGCATGTACTTTCTAGTCACACATATGTATTATGGGTTCTTTGCATAATGTTATCTGCTAAATAGTTGATAATAGGAATATGGTTAATCAAATTTGTGCTTCCTTACATAGCTGAACCGTGTTTTGTAAGCTGCTCTGCAGCCTTAAACATTCCACACATTAATTATTGTTGTATTTTTCAAATGGCCTTGTTGACACAAGTTATTTATGCATAATTGATAGAGAGTATTAAACCAGGATTTCATTAACTGTTTTAATGGTTCTTTTAATTTTGCTAGAAAATAAAATCTTTCTAGGATTAAAAACAGCTGGCTTAAAAATAACTAGAAATAATGCATGCTGTGGTCAAACATACAGAATAATATATATGAAAACAAAAAAAACATGCACTGCACATTAGATATTCTGTATACTGAGATTATTACCATTTCTGCAAACACTGGCCTACCAAATGTCAGTTAATTCAGCTTTGTCAGCAATACTGTGCCTTGTTTCCTAGGGTCATATTCCCTGATCGACCAGATTTCAAACCATAGCTTGAGATGCTGTACTTGACCAGTATCTGTCTGAAGAAACTGTACAGAGGAGTGAGTACAAATGTAAAGTCTAACCATTTCACCCATGTTCTGACATTGATGACTTTATTGAGAGGGAGGGTTGTAACCAAGCTCTATTGGCTGAGAATCTTGTTTTTGACTGATTTACATTTACTTACTTGGCTGATGCCTTTATCCAGGGTGACTTACAACTTTATTAGTTACAGGGTTTGAGGTCTAAAGCCTTAACCACTACACCACACTGCCCACATGATTTTCAGATAGAATGGTTAAGAAGTGTGGTGGCATGGTGGTGCAGTGGTTAGCACTGCTTATCACAGATCCAGTAGCCATAGTTCGAATCCTGTGCCTGTTTTTTGTCTATATTAAGCTTAAATATTCTGCCCATGTCTGTGTAAGCTCTCCTTTATATATCATAGTTTTCCTTCTACTTCCCCAAAGATTTGATTAGGTAAACTGATGGTTCTAAACTGTTCTTATGTGAACATAGGTGAGTACATGAGTTGTCTCAGTTTTGGACTAATGTTGCTGGGTTGTCCCACCATCAGCAACACCAAACTGGATGAAACAGATTGCAGAGTTATATTAAGGTCCACAAATCATTATTTTTGGGTTACTTTTTAGAATAATCTGCTTTTAATACAATGTAACATATACTGTAAAACTGTAATCTATCCTGGTAGGAGTACCAAGCTAAGGCAGCGTGAAAGAATTCATGGAAGTTACTGTATCAGTGCATGCTTCTAACCTCCTCCTCCTATTGTTCTTATGAGAAATTGAAAATATGTAGGACAGTGAGGAATGCAGACAAATATGGTGTATTCACAAAGCTGGGAGAGAGGTACAGCCACCTATGTTATTCAGAGTTGCCTAACCATTTTAGTTTAAACTAGCTGTGTTACATGGCTTCACTCAGGAAATTTAGTAAGACAATGGGTGTCAGTTATAGTGGCATTGGTTAATCGGTTGTGTTGAATCCTATGCAACTAAGTGCTTTTCTGTATACAATATTTGTTTTTTGTTTTTTTTAAACCAAGTGCTAATATTATTGAAAGGTAGTGTGCTGTAGTGGTTAAGGCTTTGGACCTAGGACTTTGAACCCTGATGTTTTGGGTTCAAATCCTGTTACTGACACTGTGGCTTGGAACAAGTGTCTTTGTCTGCCTGTGCTCCCATTGGAAAAAAAAATATTACCAATTGTATTTCAAATGTTGTAAGTTGCCATGGATAAAAGCATGAGTCAAATAATCTATACTAATAAAAGGCAAAGCCCTCACTCACTCACTCACTCACTCACTCACTCACTCATCACTAATTCTCCAACTTCCCGTGTAGGTAGAAGGCTGAAATTTGGCAGGCTTATTCCTTACAGCTTACTTACAAAAGCTGGGCAGGTTTCATTTCGAAATTCTATGCGTAAGGGTCATAACTGGAACCTATTTTTCTACATATAATGTAATGGAGTTGATTTGGAGATGGCCGTGGGGGGCGGTGTTTCGTGTGACATCATCACGCCTCCTACGTAAGTACGTAGAGAACAAGGAAGAACTCCAAACAGCGATGAGCACAAAACGCCATTTCACAATTGAGAAGGCAGAAAAACATTATGAAGCAAATGATGCATACAAGCATATTCATAAGTACAGCTACTGCGGAAACAAAGCACGGCGTGAACCGTAAGTTTATATTAAATTAAGTTCATAGACAGGCTGCCACTAGCGTTTGTAATTTAGTGCCTGCCCATATAAGGCCGTCCATCAGCGGCAATCCAATACAAACACTGCCGGTAAATATTCACGTGTGAAGGACTGTGCTTATGCAGAGGAAGATGAGATGGTCAGGGTGGTGTTTGGCACAAACTCAGCGAAACTGCGAGAGAAACTTTTAAGTGCGGGTCTTAGCTGACATTACGAGATGGCACCAGCACAGCTGGGAACCTTCGATGCAAGAACACCAAGCGGCTCACGTGAACTGACGCAATGCGCAGACAAAAAGCAACAGTTCCAAAGAGTGCTGAACAAAAACCGAATTACACAATTGAGAAGGCAGCAAAAAAATATGAAGCGTCTGATACATAGAATCATATTCATAAGTGCAGCTACTGCGGAAACAAAGCACACGGTGGAAAAAGTGAATGTCCCGCTAAAGGAAGACATGTGTAAAAAAACCCGTGCATGCAGTTTGTCACATCTCAGATAAAGAGGAAGACGAGCTGTTTATTGATGCAGTAAGAAACTAATCGATGAATGAAACCTCTTATCTTTACAACGATTGACAAACACGGAATGTAACTTGAACACAACACATCTACAAATACGACCCTGATTGAAACAAATAATGATAATCAAATCCTTGATGACAGCAACATTCAATAACACTCACAAAACAATTACTGTATATTGACAATCATGTTACGTTATTTTTAAAATGTTCCCTTTTCTTTTCATAACTTCTACTTCTCCACTGCGATACGCGGTATATATATATAAATGTATATATATCCCCGATCTACAGTACATACTTTAGCATAGGCAAGCCACACGCTGTGGCTCAATTGTAGAGTCTTTGCCTCTAACGCCGACATTCGAGGTTCGATTCCGAGAGGGATGCACTGAGTATGTACGCGCTACCGATTCATTTTACCTTCGATCTCCTTGGTTTGGGACATATGAAAAAATATTCGGTTAATGCAGAATCATGTTACGTTATTTTTAAAATGTTTCCCTTTATTAGCACAAGCACAGCTGAGAAGCTTCGATGCATGTACTCCATAACGCGTTAAAAAAATAATGCATTTAATCACACTTTCAATTCCAAGCAAACGGGAACTTTTGTCAATGCATGATTTCCTGGTACATCCATTACACTGATGCACACATCACAGCTACAAAAATGTTAGAGTCGGAATAAAGCGCTTCTCGACTGATCATTTCGACTTCCAGCGAAGCCTTGATAAAAGCATGGTTTTGTGCACACTGAAAAGCAAGCAAAATTAGATGCATTACAGAAAGCGGACTTTGTGGCTCTTACTGGGGATCATTGGACTTCCGTGACCGTTAGTAATTCTAATTACATCTAATTACAAAATGTTCAATGATCACACTGTTTTAGCCTAATGTACAAAATAATTTTGGCTAAGGTTACTCAGAGTTTAAAGATTAAGTTGGTCAAATTACCTTTTATGTTTCTGACTTATTTTTTTAAGAAAAACTGCACTTTATGTTGAAATTTTGGTTATTATTATTTAAAGACAATACTATTCTGAAAATCTACTTAAAGTACTTAAACTACCACTTTATTTTTAAGTCTGCCCAATTTTAACCAGGGATGATATTGTTGTTTCTGTTTTGAATTCAAATGCAGTTTAAAGGCTTTTTTTTTCAGAAATTAAAACAGCTTCAGTTTACAATATTCATGTACATATCTATTATTTGATTCTGTCGCCCACTAAAACACTTTTAAATTAAAAAAAAAACATTTGCGATTTGGGGCAAATTTACGTGTGCGATTACATACGATTAATCAAGATTAATTCTTACACAGCCTCTAATTAATTGGATTAATTTTTTAATCGAGTCCCACCTAATATATATATATGTGGATATATATATGTAGATATGTATATATATATATATATATAACTGTGTATATATATGTGTATAGATGTATATATATATATATATGTTTATATATGTGTCTGTGTGTGTATATATATATACATATATATATATATATATATATGCCAGCAACACTCATGACAATGACAAAACAATTACATTGTCAATCATGTTACGTTATTATTAAAATGTTTCCTTTTCTTTTTACTTCTCCGCTGCCAATCGCAGGTATTTTGCTATATATATATATAAATAGATAGATATGACAACAACACTCAATATCAATGACAAAACAATTACATTAACAATCATCTTATGTTATTTTTAAAATGTTTGCTTTTCTTTTTCATAACTTCTTTAACACACTACTTCTCCGCTGCGAAGCGCGGGTATTTTGCTATAAGTAATAATAGTAATAGGTCACTACTCTTGAACATTAGATTTCTGTTTCTACTAGTAACTTGGCTTTGGTTAATGGTCACTGCAAAACCTTTTTACAGGAAAGTATATTATTTTGAACTGCAACAATTTATCAGTAGGAATAATGTGAAATTAGAATTTCTATTTTTATTATTATTATATATTTGCATTTTTCATTTGTCAAGTACAGTATTTCTTTACATGTCTTTTGTAAGCTGTATGTAGTCCGCCATTGAAGTTTGCAGAAGTGAATGTATATGCAAAGTAGGGCTTGAAGTGGATATACATAAGTGCTGGTAACTTGTTTGTTACATTGATGTTTAAACATGGAAAGCATGAAGTATTGAGCACTTGCTTTGAGCACCTTGCTACAGTTTCGTTGTCCTCCCCATTTGAATTTTATTCTATGTTAATTAATGTTGACTTATGTTTATTTTTTATTGTGTCTTCTATTTTTCTATTCATTTTGTAAAGCACTTTGAGCTACATTTTTGTATGAATATGTGCTATATAAATAAATGTTGATTGATTGATTGATTGAAGTTCAAACACCATTGTCTAAGACTGAAATTTCACCATTGGAGTTTGCAGCTCCACAATCAAAGTTGAGTTGGGACGTTATCCCTTAATGTTTTAAGTGCCACAATGGGATAGCAGGGCTGGGAGGAAGTGTCACTTTTTAGTGGCACAAACTGGGGACTGGAGATCAATGAAGCAGAATGGATAACTAAGATGAGAGCCAGTATGCAATTGAGAGTGCCAAAAGTCAACAAAAAACAGTTCTTCAAGTGTGCATTGTCCTTTAGCAAAAAACCATGCTTGAGCTTTGCGTCTTTCTTTAGCTTTGTTGAACTTTCTCTTTCCATTTTACACTGTGTTCATGTCTCTTTTTTCTTGTCCAGGACACCCCCTGTCTTCAGTTGTTCATCCACACTATTGGTTAGTGGTGCTGTTCGCAGAGCTCATCAATCAATTCTGCTACACTGAATCTTTCATTTGCATTAAGCACACTGTCAGCACAGAACATGAAAGTTAATGTAATATTAATAAATATCGACAAATAAAAAAAATGTGTCAGCTAATTTTCTTTTTTCTATAACATCGGCAAATTTCAATGAAATCCTTGAAGGTATTTTTGAGATTTTGGGATATTTAATTTTTCTATTTTAGGTGTGGCTTTTGCCCCTAAATGTTGATATATCAAAATGTCCTTTCTTAGCAGATACCTAGTGCCTTAGATATACCATCCTGCCAAATTTCTGATTTTTAACTAAATGCAAAATAGTGATTTTTATTAATGAGCGACTGAGTGAGTGAATGAGTCTGACAAATTTACATTATATACAGTATATGTAGATGAACGGTTTGCAGGATGCCTAGGACTGCAGATGGAGATCTTGAAGAATGTCCTCATAAGCTTCACAGGGCCAGGCCTAACCTGGAAATAATTCTCCAGCTGAACCAAACTCAAGGGTAGCTAGTGTAACTGTAACTAAACACAAAGTCAGAGGAAATACAGTAAATAAAAATGTAATAGTGCATTTTTGACATGTTTCATACATACAGTAAGTTCCTGTCTAATTTTCATTTTAGATGGTTGTTTTCTGTTTAAAATGTTTATTTACAAAGTTATTTTTTGTTACTGTCTTAGTTTTCCTTGCTTACACATCCCCATCTTGCTTTTATGTGATGTGACCACAATCATACATAGCGATGATATTACAGAATGAGATGATATGAATATGCCGGTGATCCCTCTGTAGATATAACAACTTCTCCAAAGACGTTGGTGTAATTAGTTGAATTTCCAAGTACTGTTCTCTCTGATGTTAGGTTTCTGAATTTTGTTTTTGAATTAAATTCTGGCTTTTATATTTATGCTCATTTATGCTTGGTTCAGTTTGCTCTCTTGATTTATACCCCTTTGACTCCAGTTTTTAGGCATTTTCTTCCAGCATGTATTCTTGTTATCACTATATTCACAAATCAAAATATTTTATACTTTAAGTTGTCATCCAAAATTCCAGGATGTAAATGTCTGTAGTGTCCGCAGGATATTATTTTCCACTGTCTGACTTCTTGACATACCTAACCATATGCTTTCCTGGTTTCCAGAACCTGTCAGAACCACAACTTGTTTACCAGTGCTCAAAGCCAGCTGCCAGAGTTTAGGAAGTGCAGGTCATCTCCAAATGGATGACAATGCTATCAACAGAAGAGGTGGCCACCGAGGACGAGGTGGCATAAGGGGAAGAGCAAGAGCAAGAGGTGGAGCTAATGCTGACAACAGAAGAGGTAAAATAAGTCAACACTGTTATAATCAGTCATTTGTGGAAGAGTAGAATATGCGTTTCTAAAGACAGAAAATTAAAACAAGGAAAGAAATGCAACCAGAGTACACTAAGATCTAAAAGTTTATCCATCGATTAAACCAGCTAAGTCTGTTGTATAAAGCTATCCTGTCTTTTTTAACCCTTCAATATCTGAACCTTTACTTTCATTTTATTTTATTTTTTTTAGATGAAGGCGCTCCTTGGCTAGGTGGGAATCGAGCCCCAAATAACCAAAGAGATGGTTGGAGAGGTAACCGTATAGGAGCTGACCACAGGGAGCTGGAACAAGGTGTACTCGCAGGAGGTCGAAACAGGGGAGCAAACTTTGAAATTGGAAGAAATCATATAGTGGGAGATGGAGAATGGGAAGGGAGAAATGAAAATGGTGCTTGGAGGAGAGGGAGAGGAGGACGAGCTCCAAGAGGAGGACAAGGAAGGCCAAGTGGAGAACCCAGAGCTGGAAATGATCAGGGACCAGGTGCTAAGAGGCTGGGCTTTAATTTTCTTCAAGAACTTTCTGAGAAAGAGCCTTCAGAAGTGGCCATCACATTATCATCAAGTGCTGCTTTACGCGATCTTTTGGAGCAACCATTTTTGAGACAAGACATGGTGCAGCTTCTCTGCAAAGTTCTTAGCAAGGCTGTTGGATGCCGGCTTGACCGAAAGATAGTTCAGCATTTAATAGGAGCTCTTAAGAATTCTGCTTTTCTCCAGACTGTCCTCCCTCATTACATTATGGGTATGGTGATAGAGCCAGTGCCAGCTCGCCGGCGCCAGTACCCAGAACACTTGGAGCAGATTTTGACTTTACTTTCTGATATGGTAAATATCTTCCCAGCCAGCTCAATTCAAGTGGCCTCCATGCTGGTGACAATCCTTCAGCCAGTAATTAACAGCTTACGAGCTACAGGTGTGACAGTGTCTGAAAAGACTGAACAGAACTTAGAGAAAATCATGGAAATTGTTACTCATCTTCAAGAGAAGCGAAGAGATGGTACTTTGCATTCTGATACATATACCTTAATGGGGCCTGATGAAGTGAGTCCCCCGGGAGAGGGTGATTTCAGGACCATATCCATCTATCCCACCTCCGATGAAATACATGCTGAAGAGAAACCTTTTCTCAGGCCAAATGTTATTTCACATGGCTATGCTAGCACAGCTGTCTACCTCGACACACACTTTCGTCTGCTCAGGGAGGACTATGTGCGCCCTCTTAGAGATGGAATCAGGGAGCTGCTAAGAAATTACCTTGCCCCGGCAGAGAGGGAACAAGGGAACATGAAGAATAAAAGATTTGATGACATCAGGGTATATTTTGACACTCGTTTGCTTGTCCCCCTCTGTACTCCCTCAGGCATTGCCTACAAAGTGCACTTTGACACTCGACCATTGAAGTTTGTACGCTGGCAAAATTCGAAACGATTGCTGTATGGCTCTCTAGTGTGCATGTCACGTGACAACTTTGAGACATTTCTGTTTGCTACTGTGGCGGACCGTGATCCAGAGGATCTTCAGAAGGGGTTTGTAAAGCTCACATTCATGAAGGAAAGCCATGAAGCACTTGCTGCCGTGCAGCCTTCTGACTCTTTCCTCATGGTAGAGACAACAGCATACTTTGAGGCTTATCGTCATGTACTTGAAGGGCTGCAGGAATTGCAAGAGGATGACCTTCCGTTTCAGAGGTGAGGGGAAAGAAAAAAAAAATTCTTTTCACAAGAACCACATTTTGGCTGATAGAGATAATCAATTGCTATTCATCAGCAAAACAAAAATTTGTTGTTTGCATGAGTGAGACATGTTTTTGAAGAATTTGTAAGATAAAAAAAAGTAAAATCCAACTTTCACATAAGAGAGAGTTTGTGTTGCTAGGCCTTATCTCACACTCTGGTTCTTTCTGTCACATGTCTTTTAGAATGCACTTGAGAGAACAAAATATATAACAGAACTATGGGACACACTGTTTGGCAGTAGTATGTAGAATGGCCTCTAAAAAATTTCTTCTCTTCAGTTAAAATAATTCAATATAAGTGACATTGGCCAGTTAGTGTTGTGGATTTGTATCTGGACCAATGAAGAGGCTTAGCTCCCTGGCATCACTTTCACTTGGTTACCAACATGATACAATTGTTAGTACTTCACCTACAGAGTCCTGTTGGAAAATCCCATTCCCTGTTACGGCCTTTGTTTAGTTTGTCCATTCTCCACACTTGCATTTGTATTTTCTCTGATTTTCTTTCACATCTCAAAGATTTGCATGTTCAATGTGTGGCATTAAATTGGCCTGAAATCTATGAGTGCATGTACAGTGGAGGTTCTGTCAGCATGGATACTCTTATTACACCTAACTGTTTCAATAAAGTAAGTTATTCTTCTTTTTGGATAACTCCCCAATCCTTATATAATGAAAGACCAGTCCTTTGTTTTTCTTTATTGAATAAAATGTCCTTTTATATGAAGGTTTATCTGGTTATTCTAGAAAGACATGGAAAATGTGTTTCTAGATTGAGAAGAATGGTCTGTGAAAACCTGATTGACTGGCTTCTGTCATAATTTGTTTATTTTTTTTACCTTGTTTTCCCTCTCATTTGCCTCTTAGTGACTTACAGTCATCTTTTGTTGATACTCTTAGGTACATTGTGGAATGCCAGTCAGATGTCACCTACCCAGGTTACTTGAACAATCCTGGAGCTCTTTTTGATCTGTCTGTAATTCGAGCTCCTCCTGAAGAGAGCAATGAGCAGGGAGCTCCGAAGCAGCGGTTGCCTCTTTTACCATTTGACGTGCGAAATCTCAGGGCCTGGCCAGTTCAGGAGGAACTAGGTCTGGATGAGTCCCAGATGAATGCTTTTCAGTTGGCATTGACAAAGGAATTGGCCATTATACAAGGACCACCAGGGACTGGCAAGTAACTGAATCAATTTGATTTCAGACATCACCACCGAGATACTAATGTACATTCATATGTGCACTCCTTTAAATTCATTGTGTTAGCTTAATTATCCAAATTAATTGATGTTTATTTTATACATTAAAGATAATGTGGGTGTGTTTGTCAAAAGTGTTACACCCATCTAGCTCTGCTTGCAAGTTTAGTGGAAGCAAATGTTTCATGATGAGGAACTAAGCAGCTCAGGTTCACATTTAGGAGTGAGAGTAGCAAGGAGTGAAAAAACGGAATGAAGAAGTTGCTATTGTCTGTGTAGACAAAGAAAATATTTTAATATTGTTTTACTACTATTCTCTGGATACCAACTCCCATTTTTGACAATGGTTTTGGGTTCTTACAATACTCAAAATAAATTTTCGCATCTTCCCATTACTTGTTTATTTGTTACCTGCTACCAGTATGTTGTTAAGGTACATCACTGTCTTCTTCGGACACAGAGATGGCAGGAAACAGCCTTAAGATGCTACTGTAAGAATATAGAACCTTATGGACACATCTGATAAACATGGATGTGACATGTTGTAATTGACACTCATGACAGCAATCACATTAGTACAGTAGGTAATCTTATTGTTTAATCCATGAGAAACAGCCTAAATTATAACTGTTCTGTCAGCCTTACTGTTCACAAAATGACTACCAAGAAGATATTCCTTGTGCCAGTTTCAAAAATGGAATCCAATTAGCCAAGACTTTATAACTGGTTGAATGAGGAGCAAGTAACATTGAAATTGTTCTTCACTGTCTCACCTTTAGTGGTTTCATTATGTTATTTATTTCATCAGGCCTTATTGGAAATTCATTGTATAGTTTTACAGCATGTACAGTATGCAGATGGAATCAGAATAAAGTAGGTGTCACTACAACTGATGAATAAACCTTCTTGTTGCCATGGATGTGAGTTATTTGATGAATGTTGAATTACAGTCAGTTTCAGTTAATACAGTAACTTGCAACCATAGATTTGAGGTGTTGTAATTATGTGCCTTGTGTGTCGTCTACCCAATTTTCTTTATAGTTTCTTAAATAGATTCTGCTGTACCTCTACATCCTGAAATATTCTTGACTCCATGCCCTGTTGCAGTCAGTTGCCTCAATCCACTTAGAGGCAGTGAATGAAAATATGCCCTCGGATCTGTACAAAGAGAATTTACAATTAGAATCTTCAGTTTCTTTTTGGTTTAGTTTGGTACTCCTTGCTTTCGTAGAAGTTACTCATACCTCTTGACATTTGTGAAAGGAAGAGTTTAAATTAGATTTATTTATTTACTGCCCCAGGCGTAGTCTCCACATACACTACAGAAGTTGGAGAACAATGAATTTTGGGGCAGCTTGTTCCTCTTGATGTCTGTGATATTTTGGAAGAGGTGATTGTGCTTGGTGATTACCAGAATTAACATTTGAGGTAGAACTTTAGAGAGTTCTTTGGCTTTTTACCTTACTGTGAGAAATGTTGAGGGTGATATGATTCTGAAGTTCTGATGGTTCTACTAAATAATTTTTAAAACATTTGTTATGTTCATTGTTTGAACTGTTACATGCATACAGTCAATGGCACAGTGGTTAGCAGTGCTGTTCCACAGCAACAGGGATGAGGGTTGAAATCCAGGCCTATTCACATTCTGCACACTCTCCCCTTGTCCACATATGTTTCTGCTCTGGTTTCACTCCAAAGACATGCAATTTAGGCATACTAGTGATGGAATTATACAAAATATTTTCAACTCAAGTTAAGTTTATTTTCATGTATACATAGTACGAGGAAATTAATATTTTTAAGTGTTCTCAGACAGTTGACAAAAATACAATACCCCAAAAATATATATACTTAGTATGCAACATGTATATTCAATATACTGTATATTTGCAAATATTTATGTTTGTAACCTTATGACTTGTGAGTAGAAACAGTCCCTGAATCTGCTGGTGCAAATGCCAATGGTCCTGTACCATTTGCCAAAAGAGAGTAGTGAGAAAAATGGCTGTCCGGGATGGCTGAGGTCTTTAATTATACTCTGTGCCTTTCCAAGGCAGCAAGTGTTGTATATGTCTTGTAGAAAAAGCAGCTGAGTGCCACCAGTCTATAGTCATTCAGACAGTCCACTTTTGTTGTTTTAGCATAATTGTTTTCCTTTTGAAGCAGGTATGGACAACAGATTCTTTCAGTGAAATATTAAAGAAGAGAAGAGGAGATATCAGCTAATTGGATCAGATTCCTTCTGCGCAAAAACTCATTTAAATGTCCTCCTTACATTATTTAAAGAATCAAAGAATGGTTGAATCATGTAATGCTGCAGGCAATCTAGTGACAGGCTGCTTGTAGTTAAAGTTAAACTGGGCAGAAAAAACATTAAGTTGATCAGGAAGGGAACTTGCATATGAGACTGGATTAGGTTTACTTTGTAGTCCGTAAGAAGCCCTATTCTCTGCTAAAGTTTGCACAAATTCTTACCACTGCTAAATTTCATAGTTTACTCTCATACTAACATTTAGTCATTTTAGTTGCATTTCTGAGTTTGTATCTGTATTGTATGTATGTGTCTATGTTTGAAATGCATTGCTTTGTACTTTTATTCAATTCCTGATATCAGCAGTAATCAATGGTGTCTTACTAGGAAATATGTGTTTTGTTTACATACTCACACAGTCATCCACATGTTATTTAAATGAAATGACATGACACCATATCAGTGAGTGTAGGTGTGTGAATAAGGGTGTCCTGATTGGATCCCCATTCAGGGCTTGTTCTTGACCTGTGCCAATTGCTGTTGACGTTGACTCAAAACACTCCACAACCCTGAATTGTAGTGTTCTTGCTCAGAACATGAATGACTGTCCAATAGTTAATCTTAATAGAACTCTGATAACTTGGAGTAGCAATTGTATAGCTCAATTAACTTGCCATTCTGTATGCATGGGAAAGAAGGGGAATGGGTTGATTGATGTTAATACACAAGATAATTGTAATTGAAATTCTTTATCACTATACTTATGTCAAAGTAACTGCAGCATGCTTATTTTAAGAAAGAGAATTAAGAGAATAAAACAATTTTATTGATAAATGATTATATGTGTGTATATATATTGAGGCCACCAGAGAGCGCTGCAGCTCCTCATACCCAGAACACAAATGCAGTCACACAGTCAAAAGGCTTCAATAAAAAGTGGTTTATTAAATCCAATACCTTATACAGGTTTTACTCCTCCACAAACCGACTTCTCTCCACAATAAATTCACCGTCTCTCCTTCAGGCAAGCTTTGGCCACCTCCTCTGGACTCAGCTTACTTGGATGAGGCAGGGTGGCTTATCTTAGGACCCAGGTGTACTTCTAGTGTCAAATGACTATAGCCTAGCGGCTGTTCTGGGTCAGGCAGAGCCATCTTCAAGGATTGCATTTTTTATAGCTCCCTCTTGCAGCACCCACACACCCCAACAGGGTTGATCTCTGAGACTTTGCCCTGCAGGAGTATGAATGGGAGCTCTTCCTGATGGAAGCTGCCACCTAGTATATTGGGGGAATAAACAGTCCCCAGAGATGGACTTTCCCTGTCTTTCCATTTTATCCTGGCCAGGAAAGGTACTGAAAACACATTCAGCTGGGATGCTTGTCCATCCACTTGGGGCTTGTCGTCTGGGTAAGGAACCTTCCCATCTCCTGGTTGGGCTGCCCATCCATCCCGTTTGGCACTTACAGAATACAATGAAAAGGGTTGGACATCCACCTCATATATTGTAGGGTTCACTGAAAGTAAGCAAGTAGTAAATTATTAAGTAAGCTAGTAGTAATAAACAACTGAGACTGAAGTAGACTGACTGCAGAGCAAGGCTGTTGGCTTTTTATTGCTATGGAAGAAGAAGAGGCGGGTCATCTAGAGGGAAGTGGTCATCTGAAGGCATGGTCTGGAATTGAAAGAGGGAGGAGACTACGCCTTACTGCTGCTGTAGGATAGGAAAAAATGGCCTTAGTACAGGACAAACATATAGCAAAGAAGAGGCTGATTGTTCTTAATCATTTATAGATTGTATTTTTGATTTTACAAGCTTTTTTGGTTAGCATTTCTCTTGTGGATTTTACTGTGATGTCACATTAAGCATGCCCCTGCTCTAAAAGCCATGAGTGAGAGAGGGCAAAATCTTTTGGGTGTTTTGAAATTAGTTAGAAGCTGATATTCATGAGCTTGTTACAACATAGTATTTATTCATTAGAAAGCAGGATTTTATGTGTCTGTTTACAGAATTCTAATTTATCTTGGCACAGATAAACAATTTTCTGATACAGTGTGTTTAAGGATGGCGTCTAATACTGTGTATGCTTGCATATTGTGGCTGTAGATTGAAATGAGTAAAGAACTTTGCTTGTGGTAATGGGGTCCTTTGACTGTGTCTATTATGTGACATTGTCTCCCTCATATCCTTTGCAATTTCATATGGAAGAACATGACTCTTTATGACACAAAAGCATACAGTAAATGTTAAAATTTCAATCTTAAAATAAGGCTTCTTTTCATTCATCCTAGACTGGGAAAATCCCTAGCATAAAGGTTGTTTTGTACTAGTAAGAGTGGATCTCAGAACTAGTGGACCCATTCCAAGGCTGTGTTCAGACGGGTTCCAGACTGCAGCTAAAAGACTCTATAGAGAGTAGCTTGTAGGCTCTAATAAAACTGCATCTTGACTCGCAAGAAAGTGAAGTGTTTTAAAGGAAGTTGTAACCTCTGTTGTTTGGACCATGGTTCACTTTCACTTATTTCATCTTGCGGTTGCAAATTTAAGATGAAATTTCATTTTAGGTGTTTCTTTGGTCTGGAGGTAGTCTGCAAAGATGTCACCTCAGCTTTGACTAACATCTCTTGTTATCAGTTGAAACTCAGAAGGCAAGCAGACCAAATATCAGTAGAGCTATGGAATTAAAATTATAGGAGTGTCCTTTTGAAATGAAAGCAGGTATCTGACTGAAACTCCTTTAAATGTTGTACACATCATTTTGATGTTTATAAATATATTTAATGTATGATTTAATCATACTAGAAAGTCAGGTTCATTTTCAACATACTGTATATCACAAAATTTAAATTAGCAAACAGTAAAGAGCTGTGGAATTAAAATTATAGGAGTGTCCTTTTGGAATGAAATCAGGTATCTGACTGAAACTCCTTTAAATGTTGTACACATCATTTTGATGTTTATAAATATATTTAATGTATGATTTAATCATACTAGAAAGTCAGGTTCATTTTCAACATACTGTATATCACAAAATTTAAATTAACAAACAGTAAAACAGAATTTAATTTCATGGATAGACATTCCTGCTTCCCTCAGCTACCATGTTTGCATAGCCAGCACTTCCCTAACTTTATTATCCAGGTAGAGAGTTCATGGAAAACATCAATATTTGAACATCAGGCATCAAATTTATTGTATAAAACCAACATATATGAACAAAAAGATGCTTGAAATGACTGTATACTCCTTCCCACATAAAAGTCAGGATTTATAAAGGAAAACTTGACAGGAAATCTTGCATATGTTTGCAGTGTCTCTGACCCATTAACACAAAACATTTTGCAGAAAGTGGGAAATAGCAACTCCCTAGATCAAGTAGGGAAATGCAGCCAAACCAGGTAAATGATGACTCATGTGCATAATAATTCAAATCATCAAGCTGTTACCATAATGTGTGTTGATGTGCGTTGATTAATATGATATACAGACTATTTTAGTTCACCTTTACGATGACCAATGCTGTGTATTTGCACTGAAGAACTTTATTGTTTTTTCGTCAGCTTGTATTGGCTACCTGTTTTCACACTTGAGGATTAAAATTCAAAGCACAGTAAAAATACAGGTGTGACTCACTCCCTGCTTACACAAAGCTATAAATATCATGCCCTACAGCCCATTCATAGCCTAATTGTTTAACATAGCATGGCTTGTTTGGCACTGCTTGAAAGCTGTATAGTCATATGTCAAGGGAACCAGGACCGGTTGTAATTTTTTGACCATGATGATGAGTGACTTATGAGGCGATTTAGACTATCAAGAGCCATTGTCTTGGAACTATGTGCCGAGTTGTCCCCCGCATTAAAAACACTGCCCAAAATTGGGCTGTACCTGTTCATATCCAGGTTTGAACAAATGGTATGCTTTCTGGCTACAGGTACCTACCAGTGTGAACTGGCCAGCCAGTCAAGAATATCTCAGCCAAGCTTCAGCTCCATCCTGCCCACTGTTCTGGAAGCCATACACAGCACACTACATGCTACATTCAGTTTCTGTGTGGTTTGGTTGTACGTGCCAACATAAAAAGGGGTGATAATGGCAACTGACAGCACTTTATTTCCAAAACGTGTACCTAGGTTGAATGGTGCAGCTTTTGTTAATCATAAACAGTTACATTCCATTAATATGGAAGTCATCTGTGATGCCAAAATGAGGCCGACAAATGTCATGGCTTGTTGGGCTGGGTCAACCCATGATTCATTTATTTTGCGCCAAAGTAGCTTTGATTAGATAACTTGCTGATGGCACTGTGCATGATGGCTGACTTGCTGGTAAGGTAATAAGCTAAACCTTCAGTGTTTCATATGGCTTATACTATTCCTTGTAAATTAAATAATTTTATTACAGCTGCCAGGTGATAGTGACTACCTGCTCTGACACACCATCGAGCTTCTCAAATGCAATTGGCAGTGGTTGTATGTGTCAGGTGGGAGGTCTGCAACATCATGATTGCATATGTAAATAATATGTTTATTAGCCTAGTCCAACAGGGTTTCTTCAGAGTGGCAACCAGGCAAGGTTTGTGGCACATTTACAAGATGATTGTGATTTATAAAGGTAAATTGCCTAGATATGTGTCTATGCCACATATAAATTACGTTTTTTTGTTGTACACTTTTTCTTATTTATTTGGCGTGCACATATTTTTTTGATTGAATCCACAAATTTTATAAATGAGGTCCCAGGTCATATGAAATTTTAGAATTTGAATGTCTTCTGCACTTGTAATAGTAAACTACAACTTACCTGCCTAAATATTTATTTCTAAAGAACATTAATGTATTGATTTTTATATGCAAAAATTGCCATGAACAACTTTATAAAATATTACTTAAAATGCGCCAGAATCTTAACAATACTTTTTATATAAAATAATCAATTCATTATCTTTCTGAAACTTTCTTCTTCTTCTTTCGGCTGCTCCCATTAGGGGTCGCCACAGCGGATCATCTTCTTCCATATCTTTCTGTCTTCTGCATCTTGTTCTGTTACACCCATCACCTGCATATCCTCTCTAACCACATCCATAAACCTTCTTTTAGGCCTTCCTCTTTTTCTCTTGCCTGGCAGCTCTATTCTTAGCATCCTTCTCCCAATATACTAAGCATCTCTCTTCATTTACTTTCTGAAACTACATATTCCAAATCAAGTTTATATGGGACTGAACTCTACCTTGGCAGTAATCAACACAAAGTAAGAAATATCCTTGGATGGTGCACTGATCTAGCTTAGGGCAAACTCAGCTTAAACAGTCACCAATCAGACTGACCTCTATGCACCCAACAGGCACATGATGTTCCTGCCCCTGCCAATTGCTGTTGATGTGGGCTCCAACACCCCACAACCCTTAATTGGAATGCTCATGCTCAGAAAATGAATAAGTGACTTTCCTACACTCCATAGTAATAGAAGTCTGGGAGTCATGGAGAGGAAATTCATAATTACAGTGACTCGGTTTCAGAGGAGTATACCTGTAGTCAGTTGTTGACATGTGTCATCACTTTTTGTACACATTACATTTTTCCCTTGAAGATCTGCTGTGGACTTGCGACAATCTTGTAAAGTTACGTTAGATCTGTTTCAGTTTAATCACATTTTTTTTAATTACTGAGGAGCTCCTATAAATATAGTACTTTTGCCTTGATCAGGGATGTACTGCTGAGGACATGAGTATAAGTCAGAAATTTCAACTGCTTCAACAGTGAGAGCAGAACAGTAATGAAACTGAACTATTATCATTTTTATTTTACTGTATATATCTGTATGATAGTAGTTGTCAAATGCATTATTCTTCATAGGGAGAAACAATCCAATTTGTACTGTTTCACTGTTAAGCACGCGCATTTCTGCTGGAAATGATACAACAACGACAGTTTATTTGTTGTATAGCGCAAAGTCACCCAGGGTGCCGCAATGGGATTTAACAGGCCCCGTTTTTTGAAAGCCCCTTAGCCTTGACTCCCTAAGAAGACAAGAAAAAAACTTCCAAAAAAATACTCTTGTTGGGGAAAAAAAATGGCAGAAACCTTAGGAAAGGCAATTCAGAGAGAAAACCCTTTCCAGGTAGGTTGGGGCGTGCAATGGGTGTCAAGAAATGGGCTAAATACAATACACTAACTTTAAATGACAGCAATTATAAATGACAGTTGGTGTCTCTTCAGACATCTTCTGATCCAGGTTCAAAATAAGTTTATTCCAAAAAGCAATAAAACAAAAAGATTACAGAATCGGCCAAAATGGATAAATAGCAATATTATTAAAAATGGAAAACTGAAAAGATCACTGTACAAGAAAATAAAAAAGCCAGGTAATTTTGACATGGAGGAATGCCAGAAACACAGCAAGAGATAAAAAAAGCATTTCAAATATCAAACAAGAAATCGAAATAAAAATTGGTAGAGAAGCCAAAACAAACAGCAAGCATTTTTTTCAGCACTACTCCAGGAAAAAGACAACACAAGAGAATTTAAGAAACCTTAGGGACATGAATGGAGAAATAATTGAGAATGAGAAGGAAATAGCAAAGGAACTGAACAAATATTTCACCCAAGTATTTGTAAAGGAAGAAACAAGTGGAATGCCTCATGCAGGAGTAAAAACAAACTCTGAGTTCATAGATTTTAAAATAGAAGAGTCAGATATTCTTCAAGCTCTTACCACGTTGAAGACTAATACAACCTCTGGACCTGATGAGATCTCACCAGTTTCATTGAAAGAGGTGAAAGATGTCATCTGTAAACCCTTATTAGGTGCATTTCAGCAGTCACTTCAGAAAGGAGAAGTACCTGAGGACTGGAAAGTTGCAAATGTGACTCCAATCTTTAAGACAAAATGGATCCAAGGAATTAAAGACCAATTAGTCTTACTTCTGTGCCATGCAAAACTATGGAAACTAGAATAAGAAATAAATTAGAAAATTACTTAAATGAAAATAATATTCTAAATAACATCTAGCGTGGGTTTCTGAGAGGAAGCCCCTGCCTTACCAATATTTTAGATTTTTTTGAAGAAGCAACTGAAATAGTTGACAAAAACAAAGCATGTGACATAATTTACATAGGCTTTCAAAAAGCATTTCATAGAGTCCCACACCAAAAATGAAACTACAGTAGAAGCTGTAGGCATCAGAGCTAACTTACAAAACTTCATCTCGAGTTGGTTAATAGGCAGAACACAAAAAGTACAGATAACAGGAGAATGCTCCACATGAATCAAGGTTATCAGTGGAGTTCCTCAGTGGTCTGTCCTTGGACCATCACCTTTTCTGATTTATATTAATGACATTGATTCTAGTATAGTTAAGTAAACTTGTCAAATTCACAGATGACATTAAAAGTGGAGGGATGGTGGTCACTGAGGAGGCAGCTTCAAGGCCCTGTAACTAAAAGCTCAACCTGCCAGTTAATTAATTAATTCTTGGAATCACAAGCAGACCAGCATCTTGAGATCTGAATGTGCATTTTAGTTTGTAAGTAATGATAACTCCAGATTAGTAAGCATGACTTTGGCCATTTAAGGCTTTACATGTTAAAAGAAGGATTTTGAACTCTGCCCTAAACTTAACTGGGGTCCAGTGTAAGAATTTAAGAATTGGACTTATGTGTTTGTATTTTCTTGTTCTTGTAATAATTTTTGTAGCAGCTTTTTGAATTAACTGAAAGATGTATAAAAATTATTTGATCAGCCAGAGAACGCTGTATGTTGGCATAGTATGATAGCATTCATACTGAAATAAAAGTCTTTATTTTATATGAGGGACATTCAAAAAGTTTCCACACTTTTATATTTTCGTTGGAAATGGTAAAGGCAGGAGGAATAGTAATTGGGCATTAAAAAGTTGCTATGACCCTGGGGAAATTGTATCACAAAGGAAGGTGACTATGTAGAAAAGTGCTCATAATTTGTTTTTGAAATTCTTAATAAATAGAGTAAAAAAAGTGCTGAAACATTTTGAACATCCCTCATGTTTCAGGCATTCTGTTTTTCAGCTTTCAGTAGGCAGCAAATCGCAGTGCCTTCATGAATTTCCTAAAAGGCTGATTAAACTTAAAGAACACTTTGTATTTAAAATGTAACTGTCACTACTGTATTATGAAATGAGATTTAATGAGTTCATGGAGTGACCTCTTTATGTTGGTCATTAAGGCAATTTTGTTTGGTTTATATTTTGTCAAAAATAGCTCAGCTTTAAAAAATTATACCTACCCACTGTAGTTCTGTTGGGGAGATATGAAAAATAAAGTAATTGTGGAGCCCGTAAATTCACATTATTAGTCAGTATGGTAAGGTGGAAGTGCATAGCTATAAGAACGAACAAGCAAATTAACTTTATTTGTCCCTAGGGACAAATTTGGCTTTTTACTTTTATTTTTACATTTCTTTGAAAAAGCAAACTTGGATAATTCAAAAACAACAACAATTTATTTCTTGTATAGCCCAAAGTCATACAAGGAATGCGTCTTTGAGGTTTAATTAGGACCGTTGTTTGACAGCTCCCCCAGCCTTGACTCCATGTTTTTACTTTAAAAGTAACAAAACATCAAGGCTAGGATTTCTAAAAAGACAACAGTTGGGAATTATTAAAATTAAAAAGTAAGACAATGTAGGGCATTGTGTGGGACAAGGTTTGCATGTAGTATAGTTTTTTAAAATTAATTTAAAAATTTGAAGGAGAGAAGGCTATACCACCAGACATAAACTGTATTATAAAAATAAGTTAGGCAGTGTAGCTACACAATAAAAATCTTTAACAACAGGTAATATTTGATAGTGAGTTATTTTTGTAAATTCTCAAGCTTACTTAGACCAATTTAGGATTCTTGAGTGCCAGACCTTATCCTGAAAGCAACATCTGACATGCGATAAACAGCCCTTGATAACATGCCAGCCTATTGTAGGGCACACAAACACATCCTCCCAATTACACTAGGTCCAATTTAGCATTATGAATTAACCTAACCACCATGTCTTTGGAAATGTGATTGGGAAACTGGAGTACATGGAGAAAGACAAAACAATACCCGTATGTAGGATAAGAACGCAGAATGCTAGATTCATGAAGCACCCGCACTAGTGAAGTGCTATAGTAATACTGAGAGAAAATTGTAAATTATATAGAAAACTTTAGTATAATTCTCCTCCTGCCTGGTCTTAAAAACATATCCAATAGTATTTCAAAAATGCTCTCAACAAATGGACACATAACAGTCTGTACAGTGTGTAAAAAAAAAAACATGGGTCTACTTGGCATGGATGAATATCACAGTACATTTTAAAATTAAATTTCTTGGTATATTAGTATTCAATCTGTATTCCATACATATACATCATGACTACATATTGGTGAACCCTGTGAACAAGTACTCAGGATAATAGGCTGTTTGAACAATGTAGTATTTCAGATACTGTATCATAAGTGCATATTTCAGGCTGGCCTAGAAAATTATGGCATATAATTCTTCTGAAATAGCTTTATACATAATATGTAAAGTGTATGATATTAGAAAAAATGAGTAGTTCTTCAGTCTTCAAAGTGTAGGGTGAAGAATGATTCCAAGGGAAACAGCATTTTTTGAGCTATAATTAGCTGTTGGTGAGAGAAGATTATTTGTTATCTGATTACATTAATTTCTTCAGCTGTTTAATAAAAAGCAAATAATATAAACCAGTAGGTTTAATATTTATTATTATTTGGGAGAGGCATTAAAGTAACTTTATTTCATAGCAGGAGTATAAAGCAAAAATTACACTGGCATGTTTTTTGACAATTGAGGATGAGGCAAATTTTTGTTACATTAATAAACTCTATTTTAAAGAAATGAATATTAACTTTTTATATCATAATCACTGCGGTGGGCTGGTGCCCTGCCCAGGATTTCTTCCTGCCTTGCCCCTTGTGTTGGCTGGGATTGGCTCCAGCAGACCCCCGTGACCCTGTGTTAGGATATAGCGGGTTGGATATCATAATCTCCATAGTCAAATGAGACTATCATTGCATTTTTTAAAACTCATGTGAAGCTTGCTGCATGTAGTCTCTTCAGTACACCCTCTGCAAAAGGTGCTGACCTTGAAAGTGAATAATCTGCATTGTTTATTCACAGCCCTCAGTCATTCTGATGTATGAAATGTTAACATCTTTGCTGTTACAGGAAAGACCTATGTGGGGCTGAAGATTGCCCAAGCTATTCTGGCGAATGAAAGAGTATGGCAACGACAGCATGACAGGAACCCTGTGCTGGTGGTCTGCTATACTAATCATGCACTGGACCAGTTCCTGGAAGGTAGGTGTTAGTTTTGGAAGCTAGAAGTTGATTTTTGTCAGTTTAAGCTTTATGAAGTAAGCAGAGGACAATTAAAACTTGGTGATTTTTTACTGTAAACCATGATTTCAAAAATCCTATAATAAATATATTTGATTCTATATAATAAATGCATTTATTATGCCTGCAAGGCTACTCAGGATAAGTGGTTTTGGAAAATGGATGTATAAAGAATATATGCAGGGGAAACTACATTGTTTTTGAGTGGCAGAAGCTTATAGTAACTCTTTTAGTTGTTTGATAAAAAGTGAATAATATAAACCAGCAGTATTTATTTATGCAGTATGAAGTGGTAACCAACAAAAACTCCTTTGTTCCTGATCATTCTCTTTTATTATTTTTCTAGTAATGGGCAATGTATGTAATTGTTTTGGTTGCAATAAGTGGTTTATGTTATAGTCCACCTTGATAAAATAAATTACTTGTACTATTAATAATATTTAATTTGTATCCCCTTTTTAACATTTTCGCTGACATTACTACTCCTCAGGCATTCATTCTTTTTTGGAAAAGGGTATTGTGAGAGTGGGTGGCCGAAGCAATAGTGAAATCCTTAAGAGTTTTACACTGAGAGAACTGAGAGGTGCTAAGAATTTTCGAAAAACTTTACCTAATCACCTGCGACGAGCTTACTTTGAGGTGAGTTGTAATAACTACTGTGAATTAGAGGATATGCTCTTAACGCCATTCCATTATTCTCTTATAAAATTTTTAATGGCCAAAATAAGACAAGTTGATATACATTCAAATGAACATAAAGCATGTAACCGTGTCCCATATCCTACAATGTAAAGGACCAATGTGAGCAAGAAATATGTTTCAGTGTATAGAACTCGCTTAACTTTAGAACACAGTTTTGCAATGCATTTATATTATGTTTGTATAGAAATAACTTTGATTTGAAAAATCACACACTTTCCTAACTTGGCAACTCCAAGCGCAGTGTTAAACTGATCAGTAGGAGATTTTAATGGCCAACCACAAACTATATCTTGGGATACACTTTTAGGGTCTTGAATGCCCTCTGTAATTCACTTGACTGCCCTTCTAGCTCTCTTGGTAACTCCACAGGTGTCCATGCAGTTCTTCGTGTCATCTTATGTTTTAAAGTACTAGGCCATCCCCAAATAGCTGTCCACTATAATAATAGACAGGAGGGGATATATATATTTGTCTGTTTCCCACTGTCAGCTATCAGATTGTATAACTTCTGCCAGTTTGTGTTCCAATCTCTATGCCCTGGTAGTATTTACTTCTTTTGATTAAAACAATGATATGTGTCACTCATTCCACTAACATTCATGTCTTAGCCCTTTCTTTGTTCAATAGTGCTACCTGTTTTGTAACAACTTCTTAACTAGCTAAGCTGCTTTCTAAAGTGGTTATGGAGGCATAATTTCAATGTAAATACCTGTCATCAATTGTTATCTGTATATTAGAATTGGATCCTAATGTCATATTTGTGGGGATAAGAGAAGTTAAGTGGCTTTATTGTCATAGCATCAAAACACAACATTGCAGCCTACAGTGCCACACAATAATGTTCCCCAGGACTGTGGTGCAATATATCAGGAATATAGGACAAGTGCAAGACAGGTAAGGGAGTATACTATATTTTAAATAGACAGATAAACACTTTAGTTTAGGTACTGCAAAAATGTATCAATTACTCATTTTCTCTTACGTAACAAAGTCTTCTTTTGTGGCTAATAACACTTACAAAACATCAGTAAAGTATTTATTCATCTGTGCTATGTAGCCTAATAAAATAACTCCACTTTGGAATGGCCAGAAGTGGCTTATGTGACTCATATATCCCTTGATATTGCATAACTCAGCATAAGACCTAGGAATCTTTCATATTCATAAGTAATTTTTCCAGAATATCTCATACTCTTACTATGTCAAACTGCACAGAGATCAGTACACACTTTACTGATGATTTCTAAGTATAATTAAGAACAAAAGAGGCTTTTGTTAAGGTTTTGTTAAATAAGAGTAAATACGTAATAGATGCTGTAAGGGACAGCCAGCAGCCCAACCCAGCCAGGACACCCAAGAAATGGATGGGGGAAGCTTTTCTACAGCACTTCCTCCCCCAGAATGCTAGGTGGCACCTCCCCTGGATTGCAGCATTGCCCCAGATTCCCAAAGGGCACCATGAGACTTGGAGTTCTTTATTTAAGCCCTGTTGGGTGCCATGGGTGCTGCCAGGGTGTGTGGTGAAAATGGAGGAGCTGTATGGCATGAGATTTCCACCTAACCCAAATCATGGTGTCCCGGCCGGGTTCGGCTGCCGGCTGTCCCTTACATTGCATTTCTGCCAATGTAAAGTGCTACAGATAAATAAATAAGAGATAAATAAACAATGAGTGAATAGAGAGTAATAATTTGAATCAGATAGTAATAAAATAAATAGTAACAACAACTAATATTTAAAAATAGCACAAATAAGAAGTGTAACTAAGTTACTAGGAGTAGATCGGAGCACAGGGTGACAGCATAGAGTTTAGAGTCAGGACAGCCAAGGGGTAGAAGCTGTTGTAGAACCTACCAGAACTGGTTCTGATGCTACAGTACCTTCTGTGAGAGGAAAGTGGGACAAAGATTTTGTGGGAGAGGTTGGGTGGTCCTTCACAATGCTATAAGCTTTCCAGATGCAATGCTTTATAAGGATATCTTTAATGGAAGGCAGAGAGGTCCCAAAGATCTTTTGTGCTGTGTGCACTATATATTGAAGAATGTCGCATTCAGAGACACTGCACTTCACACACCGGACAGTGATGCAGCTGTTTGGGACACTCTCAATGGTCTCCTTGTACAATGTGGTAAAAATAGAGGGGGGTAGGTTTGCCTTCTTCAGTAATCGAAGGAAGCGGAGATGTGGCTGCATCTTCTTGGCTGTGGAGTTAATTGACCAAGAAAAATCAGTTGACAGGTGCACACCAAGGAATTTGGTGATCATGACAATTCCATCACAGAGCCCTCGATGTGCAGTGTGGTATGGACAGTCACCTCTCTTGTCTTATCCACATTAAGAAATATGTTTAGACTTGCACCAGTCCGCCAATCATTGTATTTACATTCTGTAATCTGACTCATCACAATTGCTGATGAAACCCACCACCGTTGATGGTGTTAGAGCTATATACAGCCGTAAAATCGTGAGTCAGCAGAGTAATCAGAAGTGGGGAGCACCAGTGCTTAGCATGATAATACAAGAGAAGTTGTTCCTGACAAGTACTTTTCGGGGTTACTTGATCAGGAAGTCCTATATCCAGCTGCATAGGGAAGTATTGTAGCCAAGCAGACCCAACTTCCCTTTCAGCTTCTGAGGAATGATGGTATCAAAAGCCTAACTGAAGTAAAAAAAAACATTCTAGCATATGTGTCTCTTTTGATCAAATGGGATAAGGTCAGATGAAGAACAGATGATAAGCCATCTTCAGTGGAGCTGTTCAGGCAAACTGGAGAGGGTTGTCTGATGTCAGAAGTGGGGCTTTCAAGTGGCCTAAGACTTGCCACTCGAAGCACTTCATGATGACAGGTGTGAGTGCTAAATGAGCGACAGTCATTAAGGCTAGAGACAGAGGACTTCAGCATAGGTGTGATGGTTATAGTTTTGGAGTACTTGGGGACAACTGCCTGCTATAGGGAAATGTAGATGTCTGTAAAGATATTCGTCAACTGGTTTGCACATGCCCTGAACACTCTCCAGTTATATTGTCTGATCCAGCTTCTTTGTTTGGATTTACATTCAACAAGACAAGTTTCCTTTACCAGGCAATTTCTGGCAGTACTGATATGAGTGTTAACTTCTTAAAAGAAATTGCTTTCTTTGCTGCACATACATTGTAAATGTCTTATAGACCTCTAGCATGATTATTTTAGTAAAAAATGTTATACAAACTGTGCCTCATAGTCTTGATGTTTAATGATTTAAAAAAAAAAATAATGATACTGATTATATTGTTCTTGAATGAAGTGGATTAGGATGATTAAAAAAAGAATGTCTGTCTGTCTAATATTCTCACAGATTACAAGTGAACTGGCCCAGGCTGAACATCGGATCCGAGAGGAGGCAGGGCATCTTGAATGTATCCTGCGTGGGGTTCTGCATGAGCAATTTCTGGAACGGTTCATTCGTGTGGAGCACTGGAATTCTCTCCATTATCTGCCAGTAAGGTTTTACGCCTGTATTGTACCAAGGTGCCTAATAACTCTGCATGCACAAACAGCAAGCCGCAAAGATTAAATTAATTTGGTATCTCTTTTTGCATGGGAAGCCCTGAAATGTGAATATATTTAATTAGGTAAAGCCAACTTTTATCTGACTCTAACTTGTCTGTGTCCAATGCTGCCTGGATAGGCAATAGTTCCTTACAACCCGAAAGTGGGAAAGCAGGTTTGAAAATGAATATATGAACGGATGAAATTGATCTAGTTTTGATCTGGAAATGACATCAGGTTTACATTATCTGTGGTTTTGTTTTTCTTTAGCACTGAGGCACTACTGCTATAATAACAAAATAATGAATACAGACTTAAAGAAGTGGACTGTTATATAGAACCTTTCCATAAAGCGACACTACTGACTTTTTGTATATTATGTGCATTTCTGATATGGCAACACTGCTGTGTAAATGTTAGCACTACTGATTCACAACTGTAGGGCCTTGGGTTCCATTCCCAGCTGAATCAGTGTCTGTGTGAGACATTCTGTCAAGATCTACGTCAGTTTTCACATGCTAGAATCACTTGTGAACCTAAATGGAGAGGGTGTGCCCTATAATAGATTGGGGTTTTCACCCAGGGTTAGGGCTGCCAATTCTCTTTCTCTATAAATGAGGACATTTGGTTAAAAAAATGAGGACTTTTGAGGACGCCTTTCCCTATGATGCCAATATATGATATCAACCTTTAGTAGCAGTTTATCACTATAATTATGATATGATGGCCACAATCAGTCACCGTCAAACTAATAATCCATTAAATATTTTGAATATTTCAAGCCTCATAAATTAGCAGACTTCATTCCTTCCATTCTTATTTGGATAGCTTAACTGTTGTAAACCTGTAAAAATATGATACGCATGGTAAATTCACTTCTAGTAAAATAAAAATAATTTTATTCTTTTCAGTTTAGTTTATTTGCAGTTATCTACATTCTTTTATATTTTTCCACTGGAGCTATTTTTCTCAGAAAATCTGAGTTCTTGGAAAAATATGAATAGAAATCTTTACATGGCATGCTACTGAAATTGGAAGCATTAGCCACTTAATTGAATCTGTTCTGCCCTTTTGAAAACAAGGAGATGTGTTGTTCAAGAATGTCTGTGAACATGTACTTTCTTTTTGGCATACTGGGTATTCTAGAATTAATGTAAATGAAAGAATAATGAAAATATTAAATTACTTGAAGAAATGGCTTATTACTTGATCAACTGATAACTAACACATTAAAAATTAGGACATGTCCAGGAAAATAAGGATGGTTGGCAGCCCTACCCAGGGTTTAATCCCTGCCTTGCACTGCTAGCTCTTGGTGTAAGTTCTGGTACCCAGTGAACATGTATTAAACTTGGAAACTTAAAAAAACATGGTTAAGAAAAATGGATAGACAGAATACATCTTTTAGAAATTCATTTATTAGTATATTTTTTGTTTTTGAAAGTAGAAAGAATCAATATAAACTCTTAATGATATGCAGTGAAGTAATTTTATTAACACATCATAATACCAGTAAGACCTGGTGTACCACTCTGCAAATAAAACATCCCTTGTTGATAAGAAATTGTGTTTTAATTTAACTATTGACAAATTTCCTTTTGACTGTTACTCCAGTTTTCACATTAATGTCATGACCGTTCAATATAGAGAAGAATGATCAAGACAAATGGGAAATATGAGCAGCAGAGATTTATGGCAAACCAAAAATGAGCTTGGCTACTGAAGCAAGTATTTGAAAATACAATAAATTGTAACTTAGCTATTTTGCCACAGTATGACTCATTCATTATTAACGTCTTTGGTTTTTGTTTAAATATCGTTTGATTATTGCCTAGTTTGCTAGTACAATTCCATCCATCCATTTTCTAACCCGCTGAATCCGAATACAGGGTCACGGGGGTCTGCTGGAGCCAATCCCAGCCAACACAGGGCACAAGGCAGGAACAAATCCCGGGCAGGGTGCCAACCTACCGCGCTAGTACAATTAATTCCCTTAAATTCAAATAAATCATTGGATGATTTTTTTGTACAATAATAACTCATAAAAAACAAAGCTTTTTAAATTGATCCCAAAATGCAAAACAAGTGTCAGTATATGATTCTACTGTATATGCATAAAAAAAAACAATAAAAATATACATGCATGGAAATGCACGTATACAGGGTGGTCCAGATCTAATTATGCAGATCCAGATCATCTGGATAACTTTGATTTATGCAGGGACGATTCTAGTTCGGCGCAATGCAATCTCAGTAACCACCAACACGAACAGAAATAAAATCATCGAACACAAAAATATAATGCACACTTTCAGAGACTACTATAAATCCCTATATACTACTGAGTTTAAAGAAGACAACACACAATCTAATGCATTTCTGGATACATTACAGGTACCACAAATAGACGCTTTTAGTGCGGAAGAACTTGATAAACCTCTGGCGTTATCAGATTTACTAGATGCTATAAAGTCACTCCAAGGCGGGAAAGCAGCAGGCCCTGATGGCTACCCTGCAGAATTTTACAAGAAATTCTCCGCTCAGCTAGCTCCCCTCCTATTAGCAACATTTACAGAAGCCAGAGATAACCAATCTCTTCCTCAAACCGTTCGCCAAGCACTAATCACTGTTTTTCCAAAACAAAATAAGGACTTATTACAATGTGCATCATACAGACCAACCTCACTTCTGAATTACGACGTTAAAATACTCTCTAAAATCATAGCTAGAAGGATGGAGAAAGTGCTCCCCTCGGTAATATCACAAGACCAAACTGGATTTATTAGGGGCCGACAGTTATCTTCAAATCTTCGACGCCTGTTTAATGTAATATACTCACCAACTAAATCAAACACCCCAGAAATCTTATTATCATTGGATGCAGAAAAAGCATTCGACATGATTGAATGGAAATACCTTTTTACTACATTGGAGAAGTTTGGGTTTGGCCCGAACATTTGTGCATGGATTAAATTACTGTACACTAACTCAGAAGCTTCAGTTTGCATCAACAACATTTGCTCAGACTACTTTAAACTAGAACGTGGCACTAGACAAGGATGCCCCTTATCACCGCTGCTGTTTGCGATTGCCATTGAACCACTGGCAATACATTGTCAGAATACTGATTAAATAAAGGGGATTAGCAGAGAAGGACTGGAACAGAAAATATTATACGCAGATGATATGGTATTGTATATATCGGACCCAGAAAATTCTGTGCCTGCAGTCTTAACAGCACTCACAGAATTTCAAAAGATCTCTGGTCTCAGAATTAATCTGAATAAAAGTGTACTCTTTCCAGTGAATTCTTAAGCATATAATATTAGATTAGATACCCTACCCTGTCATTGCAGAACCCTCATCCATGCTGGAAAAATATTGCTCAATCTCAAGGACTTAGACTCCATCTCTACAATATATAAAATCATTTTACAATCCCTCTCTTTCAAAAATCCAAGAGAACACTGGGAAAAAGATCTCTCAATTAATATATCAGAAAAGGAGTGGAAAGTAGCAATGCAGAGAATTCACTCGAGCTCCATTTGCGCAAAGCATACAATTATACAACTCATTTATGTATCGAGCACATCTGTCTCGACTAAAACTCTCCAAAATGTTTCCAGGGCATGATCCAACCTGTGAACGTTGCAACCAAGTCCCAGCCTCACTGGGTCACATGTTCTGGGCCTGCACCAAATTAACATCATTCTAGACCAAAATTTTTAATTACCTTTCAGATAGCCTTGGACTCACAATCCCTCCTAATCCATTAACAGCTGTGTTTGGGGTTCTTCCAGAGCGGATTAAAGTGGAGAAAGACAAACAAATTGTGATTGTATTCACTACACTTTTGGCATGCAGACTGATTCTGATAAACTGGAAGAACCCAAACTCTCCTCTTTTAAGTCAGTGGGAAACCGATGTGTTATATTATTTGAAATTGGAAAAAATCAAATACTCAGAGGATCCATACAGACTTTTTCAAAACATGGCAGGATCTAATCAGTAACATTTTAAAATAAGGTCATGAAGCACGGAGAATTTTTTAATTTATATATGTTTACAAGCCTTAAATTTTATGCCGTTTGGCTTGCTCTCTCTCTCGGGGTGGGGATCGATCTGTTCTTAACTCAATTTTTCTTTTTGTAAAAACTTGATTGCTTTGTATAGATTGCAATAAAATTAATAAAAATAAAAAAAAATTTTAAAAAAAGAAAATCAGTCCATTGCTTTGTGATGCATCTTATGTTTTACTCTGTATTGACATATGAATTTAATTTCTGGAAGTTCATAAAGCCTTGTTTAGCTTATTTATTTTCGTTATTACAATATGACTTCACTACAGCTTAATTTTTTTTTCTGATTTTCTGGACAATGCCACCATTTTGTGAATGTCTCTGTGTAACTATGCCATGTTGTATGGTGCTGCCATGGTCATTGTAGTCATCATTCCCTGCCCATATAAGATGAAATAATGCACGCCTTTAAAGCACCAAAAAGCCTGTTCTGATTCTAGTGTTATTCAGCCACCCCACCAAACTAAAAAAATAAAGTACTAGAAGAGCTTATTTGTTGCATAATTGAGTAATTCATGCAAAGCAGACACAGTTACTTTACACTACATCCCTCTCTCATCACATGTTAGGGAAAAGCATAATGGTTGTGAACTTGCGCATTCAATTGTAAAACCAGTTTAGACAATCTAATGTAAATGTGTACCTGAATTAGTAATTTAGATCTGACTCTCTTGTTAAACTTTAACCAATCATAAAGTCTTTAAATAAGTTGAAGACATTTTTTTAAATTATTCAGTAACCATATCATTCAACCACAGAGGAAAAGTGCATCAATTTTTTCCTATTCATTTCTAACATTGCATACACTCATTCACGCCTTCACATAAATCTTTTGTATGTGTGATTAAATGGAAATATACATTGTAAATTTCACTGAAATAGATAGGTTTCTTCAATCTCAGAACTGTTAAATTTTATGCCGATTGGCTTTTCATTGTGCAGTTATTGTGGTAATTCATACATTTATTAATACTTATCATTTATCATTTTTTCTGTTTCTGTTTCTCCTTTACAGTTTTACAAGGACATCCCTGTCTATGGAAAAAAAGATTCCCTGATTCTTGAGTGGCTGGGCCTAGGAACTTCAGGCTTCCAGATGACACATCATCATCAGGATGCAGAGCACAATGCAGGTATGTTGCATATAGAGTTTTAAGAACTAATTTGCAAACAGGAAGAATACAACCACCCAGAACACCTCATCCACAGAAAAAAACTTCAGTTTTTAATAATAAAGAGTTTAGTATTTTAACATAAGAAAAACAAATTCAAAGCAAAGAATCAGTAATAATAATTCAGGGAATAAATATTCCAAATATCATAAATTAGGTACATACAAAGTCGCAAAAATAGGATCCACAGGCTAAAGTAAGAAAACAAAAACTGATACTTAATAAACTACTGAACCAAAATTAAAAATCCCAGTACCAAAATACTTAATTATAAAAGCTAAAGTTGCTAAACAAAAAACATAGAAAAAAGAGTAATGAATACTATCTTACTAGAAACATGAAGTTAACCGAAAAATAATGTTGCAGAAAACATACAAAAAAGAAGCTGTAGCAACAGGTGTCCTAAATAGCACTTGGGTAACTGCAGTCGTATTGAGCATAGCACCTGAGGGCTGTAAACTAATAAGAGTTTCCATCCTCTAATATTAATTAATAACTTAAAATAAAGAAAGAACAGGTAGTTAACTAAGTAAGAACAATCAACGATCAAAAAAAAAAACGTGAAAACCTTAAACAAAGAAAACAAAAACTGAGAAAATAAAGCTAAAAAACAGAGACAGAGCACCAGCATGATCCTGACATAAAGAAGCATGTAAGGATACGTTTGGGATTAGTCAAAGTTTTTTCTTCACAATAAAGGCATATATTAATTTACCAAATGTCTTCTAAATGGAAGCATTTTAAATACATTTTAAACTATAGCATGCATGTTCCTGCAATTAAAAATGATGTCCAAGTGGCAACAGTCGAAATACAAAAAGAAATGCCTTAAGATATACCAACTATGTCTACTTTGAACCAGTAAAGTTTCTGATTTAAGAAAACATGCCTTCTCTATTTCTAAGGCATGCTTGTGTCAACAAAAGGAAACATGAAGTAACACATTTTATCACAAATGCTTGTACTATTTTTCTTGTAAGAACATGTTTCCTGTGAATTTGTCTACTGTCACAATGGCTGTCATTGATAGAGTGTTCCTGCCAATTTTCCATAACCATGCCTTAGCTTTGGGAGGCATATCATTCTTCTTTTCTTCTTTTATATCTCCAATTCACTTACATCAATGGGCATGTTCTGCCATGATTCATTTTCATTACATATCTATACATCAAACCATTGTGACTGTACAAGATTCAAAATGCCCACCTGCACTGGCTGCAGAGGCGTACACCAAATATATTTTTTCCCATGCAATGTGCACTCAAATAATATATTTCTTACATGCAGTGTCAGCACACTTGCTGAATTACTGTATATTCATACACTGTGGTTTGATGGGAGAGGCATACTCAAGCCAAGTTCTGCTTTACATAGGTCCTTCATCACAGTACAATCTCACCTTTGTCAGCAACAAGCGAAAGAAAAAATGATTATTTATTTTCACATGATCCTACTTTATCAGGTTTAACTTGAGCAAGCCACCTTTCATCATTGTACTCTTTACCCTCGGCTTGCTCTTTCCACTTTGTGGTATCCTCTTTTTTCCCTATACCGGTTCAGGCTGTGTAGTAATTGCTGCAAATTGTATGAAGAACATTGCAATACCATTCCCTGTGATTTTATATATGGTTTTACCTATCTGAAATCAAGAATTTTGGAACCAGCAAATGGGAGGGTATAGGTATGTGTTGAAGGCCACGTTTCTCCTGATACATTCAGTGTTGTTATATTTTACATAGCTTACAGAGTGAGATTCATGATGCCAGTAAGTGGCAGCATGGTGCATGTTGGTGAATTGTGCAGATAGTAGTTTGATTTCCAATGAGGAAGCAGAGTCTTGGGAATCGGAGATGGGCTCCCCCATCTCTGGGACTGAGGTCACCGAGGTGGTCAAAAAACTCCTTGGTGGCAGGGCAGGGTGGATGGGATACGCCCAGAGTTCCTCAAGGCTATAGATGTTGTAGGACTGTCTTGGTTGACACGCCTCTGCAACATCGCATGGACATCGGGGACAGTGCCTCTGGATTGGCAGACTGGGGTGGTGGTCCCCCACTTTAAGCGGGATCACACTCCTCAGCCACCCTGGAAAAGTCTATTCGGGGTTCCTGGAGAGGAGGGTCTGTCAGATAGTCGAAGCTCGGATTCAGGAGGAACAGTGTGGTTTTCGTCCTGGTCGCGAACAGTGGACCAGCTCTACACCCTTAGCAGGGTCCTGGAGGGTGCATAATGTCATTAAGACAATTTTCAGTACTTACTAAAGAATAGATATTTAGCAAAGGACATTTTTAAATGTTTTGATACAAGTTAAGTTAAGTTAAAGTCAAAATATCAGTTAAGGGGCCGCTGCTGGATGATCTGAATTGTGTTTTAATGTATTTGTTTAAATGTGTATTGAGCTGCAAAAACATAATTTGTGGATCAGGGTGAAAGAAAAAACTGTGAATGTAATAATATATGTGTTTCAGTTTTAGAAAGAAGCTGGACACTATTAAATTCTGAGGTGCTTTTTCCCTTTCTTGACTCAGTATCATATGGTGCAGTTCATATTCAGTACTTCAGATCCTTGAAAACTGACATTGTCAGTGTGCAAGCAAGAAGAAGTGAAGCTGATGGTTATTGGATGCATGAGAGTCTAGTTTAGCCTCAACCTCAACAATGACAGCCCTAAGAAGACATTTCACATAAACTGCAGGATATTTATATTTAGAAATTCTAACATTCTAAGCACAACTAGCCTCCAAATTGCTGAGAGTTCATCTATCTGGGATCTGAATTTGTGTTAGGAGCCTAGCCTTTTGATTTTAGTCTTTATCTAGCATGCACTCTGCAGTAATTTAGTTCATGTATCTTTGCCACCAGTACTGGTAACTACTATGCAGTACATATTGTATGACACATTTTGCACAGTTACATTATGTATATGTATAAGATACTCTTTATTAAGCACTTGTCAAATATACTGGAAGGAGCACAGAATTAAACACTTAGGAATCACAGACTAAGACAGTGCAGTGGGGACAGTCTGTTGTCAGATGTTGAATCAGTCAACAGTGGACAGGTACACTGCTCCAAGCTTTGGGAATGCTGTTCTGCCATTGCTCGCTTGGATTAGGAAAGCATTATTCTTGTTGCAAAATCAGTGTTAAGAAATGGACAAGGATTTTCTGTCCATTTTGAATGCATTTTTAAAGAAAAATATGAGTAGTTTACACTCACAGAGCAAACAGCAAATTATTAGGAACAGCTGTGCACTTTCTTGCCCATGCAATTGATCAGCCAATCATGTGGAAAAAGAGCGATGCATGAAATCATGCAGATATACAGGTCAGGAGATTCCATTAACTTCAGATTGGCAAAAAAATGTGATCTCAGTTATTTTGACCATGGCATGTTTGGTTTGAGAATTTGTATGACTTCTGGACCTCTGGGAGTTTTACACACAATAGTCTCTACAGTTTATTCAGAATTGAGCAAAAGTTAAAAAATATCAAGTAAGCATCAGCTCTGCAGACAAAACACGTGTTGATGAGAGAGGTCAGAGGAGAATGGCCAGATTGGTTCAGACTGATAGAAGGCTACTGTAACTCATTTAACAACTGTCTACAACTATGGTGAACAGAAACGCAACTCAGAATACATAACATGTCAGACCTTGAGGCGGATGAGCTACAACAACAGAAAAGTACTTTGGATTCCACTCCTGTCAGCCAGTAACAGAAGGATGAAGCTGCCATGGACAGAGACACACCAAAACTGGACAGCTGAAGACTGGGAAAATGTAGGCTGGTCTGATGAATCTTGATTTCTGTTCAGGCACATACATGGTAGGGTCAGAATTTGGCACCAACAGCATGAATCCAAGCACCAGGCTGATGTTGGTGTAATGGTGCGGTGAATGTTTTCTAGGCATAGTTAATACAACTATATCATTGTTTAAATGCCACAGCCTATTTGACTATTGTTGCTGACATTGTGCATCCCTTCATTACCACAATTTACTCATCTAATGGCTACGTCATGCATAATAATGCACCATGTCGCAAAGCAAAATTTGTCTCATGCTGGTTTTATGAACTTGACAATGAGTTCAGCATTCTTCAGTGGCCTTCACAGTCACTATATCTGAATCGAAAAGAACACCTTTGAGATGTGGTAGAACGTGAGATTTGCAACATGAACGTGGAGCTGACAAATTGTGTGATACAATTATGTCAACATGAACAAGAATCTCAGCCGAATGTTATTCAAAATCTTGGGCACTTCATGCTATGAGGAGTTTTGAAAGTAAAAAGTAGCCTTTAAACCTCACCCTGGAGTTACTTCTGGAGTTGACAAACTCTTGGATTTGAAGTCCCAGTGCACTGTTAATGGGTCAAATATGCTTGGTGACACGTGACAGCAGGACCTGACCTGTTCCCCAGAAGTCTCTCTGTTTTCTTTTCATCCTCCATAACCTTTCTGTTGTCTATGGAATAATTACTTGTTTTACTTTCCACAAAATTAGGGGGCATAGGAACAATGTGGCAGCTGTTTACCCACCTTCATCTTATTGTAGGTTCTCCTAAACAAACATTTCCTTTTTCCAAGTTGATTTTCGGTTTACTCTGTGCTTCCTGTCTTTTTTTTTTGTAATTTAAATGACAATGAAGAGTAGAAACAATAACAATCTTTGAAGTTTCTCATAAAATAAAAGCTTATAAAAACACAACAATAACAATAGTTGTAACAATAAAAATACCACCCTACCATATCCTATCTCACCCATCCACAAAATTTGCCCTGTTACAAAACAAAAAGTAGAAAGAAAATGGCTTGAGGAAAAACTAGGAGGGAAAATCATTTTTACTTTTTAATATAAAGGTCTTTAGGCTTCTGCATAGCTTTGAAAGTATTTAACTTTTTAATAAATATTTACTTTTTTTCTCAGAAGCTGAAAATGAAAATGAGAACGAGGATGAAGAGAGTGAAGAGCTGATTACTGTGGAAGAACAGGCAGCTTTAATCGAAGCTGAGAGGATGATTGATGAAACTGACGTAAGAGACAAGACCCGCAAGAAGAAGGAGGACTCAACTGTGAAGGCCCTATCCGGACTATTGCTTGCCATGAGCCTAGACCATAAGGAGGAGCAGGAGGACACTTTGGGCAATCAGGCTCCTCAAGATGATGGCTGGAAGGTAAGAGGTGGGAAGGGTTCTTACATTTGTGGTCTTTCTGAATTTAAAAAAATAGATAAACCTAAGGATCGGAACTAGGACTGGGAACTATTGGAGGCTGCATCACATATGATGGAGATTTTATACTTTAAATATAAAATATGCACATTTTCACCATAGCCTTATTACATGACTTATAAGCTACACATGATTTTTGTTTTTATTTTTTTTATTATGTGTAACTATTATTTGATATGAATATTTGCTTGGTTTGTGTGAATATACACTTTATAATATAGAGTATTATATTGCGTTTTGAAACTACAGATGCAGCGTGAGCAGAAAAAAAGAATCAAACAGCGCATGAAGAAGGAGCTTCAGAAAACTTCAGTGATGGATAAGGAAGAGGAAGAAGGTATTAGAGATATCTGGAGGCTTGATCTGAAAGACCGCTGGAGGCTATATAGGTGAGTAAGCACAGGGCACATTTAAAGTCACTGTCACATTATGCTACTTTTGGCCGTGGGACATGTAAGATTTGCCAACTGCAATCTCAGATCTTGTTGATGCATCATGTCAGATTACATGACTAAAAATTGCCGGGCATGTCCTCTGCCTTGTCCACTTGTCTAGCAGATTGCTGTGAGAAAGATGCAGACTCCAATAACTTTGTGGAGGTTTCTGCCACTTCAGCATTTTGCTTCTCCAGCACATATCATACTATGCATCCGACGGACACATCCCGTAGCGTTCTATGTATAAATTTCTGTATTCTGTTGGTTTATGATCACTGTACCCATTACCAGTCACATGACATGGAGGTCACATGATGGCTTCTGTCATCATGGTGTGCCTGTAAAAGATGGCAGCATGCAGCTCCTAATATACATGTATTGGATCTGTCTCTGAAAGTGACACTTTCTACCTTCTTGCTACTGTTAATAGAAACTATAAGGTAACGTACTTCCATGGGTAGTGTTACAACTTATTGTTTTGTTCATGTGATTCTTCCATTTCATTCCACTTCATAAAATACAAATCTGCAATATCTTATTACTAAATTGTTGCTTTATTTAGATAAAAGTCATGCACTGGACACATCATTTTTTTGTGCTTAGTGAACAAATGAATGGCTGCAAGAATGTGTTTTTGAGACAGTATGGTGCTTAAGATTTGTTTTCATGGAGAAATATTGTTCACCAAGCACTTGTGAGGTTTCACAGCTGGGCAGGATTTTGCAGAGTGCTCTGTTTATTTAGATATTTTATCTCATTTTGATACTCATAATTTGGTGTCAATGCTTTCTTGTTGCCTTCTGTATTTGCTGTAGTGTCATCACATTGATTGTTGGAATTGGGCCTGCAATGCATAGAAACTCTTAAAAAGGGCAATAAAATTTTCAGTTGTATTGTAAAAACTGTCGAATATAAGATGATGGACGTTATGCTTAGACTATATAATACACTAGTAAGACTGCATCTACTGTAGTCTGTTATGGGCAATTCTGGTCACCACATTACTGGAAAGACAGCAGCACTTCAAGCTGTGCACAGTATAGAAAACTGACATCCCACCACTTACAGATATGTCCTACTCTGACAGACTCAGAATTAAGCCTATTTAGTCTCAAGCAGAGGAGACTGTATGGGACCTAATCTAAGTTTTCAAAAATCTCGAAGTCATTAATAATGTAGATCTAGCAGAATTCTTTCAACTTAAGGGCGAAACACATACTTGAGGACACCAGTGGAAATTAGAGGAAGTGGGATTTAGGACTGAAGATAGGAATCACTTCTTTAACAATAAGTTCTGGACATCTGGAACAAACTACCAAGACATATGAAATGTGTGCCTTTACAACCTTGAAGAAGTCTCTGGATGAGATGATAGGATAGCTTAGCAATTAGCTACACAAATAAGCTTGATGTACTGAATGATCTCCTCTCTTTTGCCAAATTTCTTATGCAATTTCCAGAGCATTCACATGACTTTATAGCAGTCAGTATTTAAAGGGGCAGTTCTGGGGTAGCCAGGTTTTCAGATTTTTTTCTGATCTTTATCAGCTAGAACCTGTCTTAATGAAATTTCTTATTCAGTTGCCATGGAAGTGGTACATTCCTTGTTTGTTCTGCAGTTTTCTGATATGATTTTTTTCTGTGGTCTGTGTCTGCTCCTTGGATGAAGTGTAGTTTGACAGGTGTCTCTCGCTTTGTAGTGCTGGGTTGAAGAACACTTAGGTGTTCTGCTTGGAGGTCACTTTGTGAGGCTTAGAGTGAGGTGGCTATCCATCTATTTTCCAAAACCACTTTTATCCTGAGCAGGGTCACAGGGAAACTGGAGCATTTCCCAACAAGCACAGGACACAAGGCAGGACTCCAGTCCACTGCAGGGTGAACACATAGACAGACACTAAGGCCACCTAACATGCATGTCTTTGGACTGTGGGAGGACACCAGAGCACCTAGAGAAAGTCCACATAGACATGGTGAGAACATGCAAACTCCACGTAGCAAGGTTCCCCAGGAGTGAATCCCAGCCTCCTTATTGTGAGGCAGCAACACTACAACTATGTCAGTGTGCTACCCTGTGGCCATCCATGTAATAATAAATAAAAGTGCAACAGCCCAACTTTAATTCCTTATGCCAGCTGATTCCTGACAGAAATGACTGATTGATTTTTCTATTGTCTGTTCATTTTCAAGTTCAGTTAATGTTATATTTAGAAACGATCAGTCCTAATTTTATGGGCTGTCATATTTAAATCAGACAAGTGATCCATGAGTAGTAGTCACATTTGATTTCCTGTGATTGCCCTTAGGTGAGTAAATTCTCTTCAAATCAGTCAACAGAATATGTCTTTTAGAACAGGCAGTGTGATACTGCTTTGTAAGTGAGCAGAGATTATGCAGGATAAATCTATTCATTTGTAGAAAATGGTTGAATTCATCTAAGTGAGCAATGAAGCACTGTGTAGAAGCAGAATTTCAAGCTCCTTTCAAATTTGACTGTCAATTTCGGGACTAAATTGGGATATTGACCACACCCCAGTATGGCTGGCACGGTGGTACAGTGGTAGTTCTACTGCCTTGCAACAATGAGCTTGAGGTTTACATCCCGTGTGGTCCCAGTGTGAAGTCTGCCAGTTCTCCCTGTGCCTTTTTAGGTTTCTTTGGGTGCTTTGGTTTCCTCCCACAGTCCAAAGACATGCAGGTGTATGTGATACTAAATTAGCTCCTAATTAGCATCTATCCATCTATCTATCTATCTATCTATCTATCTATCTATCTATCTATCTATCTATCTATCTGAGCAATGCAAAACTCATGTAAGATGCAGTTCTACTATGGACTGTACAGAATCTTTGACAGTTAGTTCTTAGACACTAATATTTATTTTCTGTTTTTGTGCCAGCTGAACTGGGTTACAACGTTGCATTACAACACTGTGTTACACTTCAACATAGTTGAGTTACAAGTATGTTGAAGTATAAGTGAGAAAGACACTTAAGAAGTTAAATACAGACTTTGTGTCCTTTTCAGGAGACTGTTGTTGCATATAGGATACTTAGATTCGTGTGGACTGTTTAGAGCATGCAGGTGGACAGGTCACAAACAGGTCATTCTATAAAGGCAAACAGGTCAAAATAAACATAATAGTAAAAGACTGGTTACTGGTTTGCATTTGGAGGCTGTACAGGGTCATGGGAGTCTGCTGGAGCCAATCCCAACCAACACAGGGCGCAAGGCAGGACACAAACCCCAGACAGGTCGCCAGCCCACCGCAGGGTGGTTAATATGTTTATTAAAGTTAAAAAAGTAAGATTTTCTAAAAATATTGTAATATCCTAATATTAGACATGATTTGATTAGCTTTTTTACTTTCTCGTATAGGGAAAGTACTGTAATCGTCCAAAAATTTGACCTCGAGATTTTGATGAATCTTGACGTTTTAGACCCCCCTGAGTCCAATTTACTTTCTCATTGGGAAAGTATTGTAATCATCTAAAAATTAGATTTTGATGAATCTTGACGTTTTAGACCCCCCTGAGTCTGAAAATACCATTTTTGGAGTTATGTCTGTGTGTCTATCTCTTTTGAGCTATTTCCGCTAACCAGAAGTTGTACTTTTTTATTTATGCAGCTTCAGAGTCTGATTTATTCAACTTTATTTTTATAATAATTGTTCAACATGTTATTAACTTGCTTTGATTTGTTGTTGATGGTTCTTTAATGTATGTAATATAAAAATATGATCATTGTCTTGCGGTTTACTCCTCAAATATCCATCCCTATATCTGAGTATACGAGAAAGTCTAGGGGAACCACTCCCGATTTTTCATATTTTGTCCTAAAGATAAGGTAACTGGCTAACTGCTGTTTCTGCAGATTGTGGGTGCAGCGCTACCAGACGGACATGCGTCGTCGTGCTCAGCAGTCAGAACAATTGTACCAGAATGCTGCTGAGCGCCTTGCCGAGATCCGACTGCGAGAAGACCTTTGCATTCTGAAGGAGGCCCGTGTCATTGGAATGACAACCACAGGGGCTGCAAAGTTCAGGAAGCTGCTACAAGAAGTTAAACCCAGGATCATTATTGTGGAGGAGGCTGCAGAAGTGTTGGAGGCACATACAATCACCACTTTGAGCCAAGCCTGCCAGCACCTTATCCTAATTGGAGACCACCAACAGGTAAGTGAGGTGTGAGTGTCAGTGCAGAGTTAACAAACACATCTACTATAGTCTCACACACACGAATGTTCATTGATAGCATTATAAACTTTATTCTCATGCAAACTACTTTATTGTTTATGAGCATGTCCCTTGCATGTCTATGTAGGGGGGCTGTTCAGCTCCACGTACATGGAGCTGCAATATTTGATTTACACTTAATGAGTGGAATGTCTAAATGTTAGGGATGGATGTTTTCAATCAATAACTGTATTCAAATATTTTAATAAATGTAATTATCCAAACAGTTTCCTGGTGTAATAAAGGTGGGCATACCTGTTGTTCTGCTGGCATGATTGGACAGCACTCAAGTATTCAGATGTAAACTATTATAAATTTGATTCATTTCTCCATACTGTGTCTAGTGCTATTCTAATGTGTGAAACACTGTGAACATTTCACATCAAACACAGTTTAATTAATATTTGCAAGTATGGCATTTGTTATGCGAGGAATAATGAATGATGCGTGGGACCAAAGAATCAAAGCACTTATCACTCAGAGCCAACCTCATAAAGTTTCATGTATGGAATTAGTGCATAATAAAAAAAAAAGAAATTAATAAGTAAAGTTCATATGTACATCATATATGTATATTTTTATTAAATAGAGAGTCAATGCCTAAATTAATTATTTTAAATGTATACAAATATACATACTGCATCAACCTCGGAGGTGGTGAAAAAGATCAGAAATTACTTTAAAGAAGTCACAAGCATTTAGTAAATGAAGAAAATTTTTGTGATTGACAAATCAGCCAGCAAAGTTTAGAACATTTTTACAAACTTAATAATTGAATTTGTTTAGACTTAAACAATGTAACACTGTTTTAAGATCAAAATTGTGAAATGCTTAGAACAAGGACTCCAAAGGATAGAATGGCTCTGCCTGGTTCACTGCGCTGTCTATGTGTGCTTCACCATGCATTTACTGCACACAGACAGTGGCTGAGGCAGGAATTGAGCCCACGACTTTGAAAGTTTGAGGCAGCAGACTTTATTAGACATTGCACCACCATGCTGTCCCACACTAACACCTGCTTATCAAACATTCATTGTTTTGTAGTAGGATTTTTAATAGAAATTGTCTACTTTAACATGAATGACCAAAAACAGATTGGTGATCTCATCAGACAAGCTTTATTTTACATTATAGTTTTTCCATAGAGACACATTCCATGGCACTTACAAAAATGCTGAATATAACTGTCTACGTCAATTTCTTACAGCTAAAGCACTGGTAGATTTAAATCAGCGATTTCCCCTTTGATCATAAGATTGGACTGTTAGATGTGTGGACCACCACAGACAGACAGAGACACAAGTGCAGCACACAACACACTTTTATTTCTGTGGGGAAGCACTTTTCCCTTGCTCCCTACAGCAGCACAATACAAATAAGCACCAAAGCACAGACCTTTTCTTTTCTTCATCTCTGTCATTCTCCGCCTCCACTCCTCTCCTGGCAAGCTTCGCCCACCTCCTCCCAACTCTGGCTTGCCGAATGGAATGAAGTGGATCCTTGTAAGCAGCCCCTGGGAGTGTTCCAGGTGCCTCATTAATCAGACCTGGCATCACCCGCAGATGTAGTGAAAGTCCCATGTAGGGCTCCGCTGCTCCCCCTGGCAGCCTTCATGGAACCCAACAGGGCTGTGCCACACTCCAACTCCTAGCGTACCCTGCGGGAATCCATGGCACAAAAGCTACCCAGGAGGGCTTCTCTTCAGCGTCTTGGGGGAGGTAGTGTCTTGTAGATGCTTTCTCCCCCAGTCCTACCATCCAGCTGGCCGCCCATCACAGCTGATTTGAAGTAAATACTAAACAATAGACACATTTTGCATTATTGATACCACCAGCATTTCTCATAACCAGAATAACGTCTAGCTAAATCTCAGATATCAAAAATGGTGTTTTGACAAAACTTACAGGGGAGGAATAATTATAGGAAGAGTAGAGTATACCAAAGGAATACAAGAAACAAAGCAAATCCTGCTACTTTTCTGGTACCCTCCTGTTAGTGACGTCGTTACCTATGACAGTCCACGACTGGATTATAACACTGATATGGTTAAAATATGTATATAAGAAAGGAATGATTTTTTTTTTTAAAATGTCCTTCTCTTTGTTTTTGCAGCTTCGCCCCAGTGCCACTGTCTATGACTTGGCAATGAACTTTAACCTGGAAGTATCCTTATTTGAAAGACTGGTCAAAGTAAAATTCCCTTATGTCAGGCTCAATTATCAGGTGACACACTCTTACATTTACTATCTGATTTTTCCCAGTGTCAAAGGTGATACAGATTTAACCATTCCCTTTTGTTTACCAGCATCGAATGCGGCCTGAAATCGCTCAGCTTCTCACCCCCCATATCTATTCAGAGCTGGAGAACCACCCCTCTGTTGAGCAATATGAAAATGTTAAGGTTAGTAATATATCATTCTTTTGTATGTGTGTCATTTTTATAATGGTACCCTTTGAAAAGAGGAAGATCTGAGGGAATTTAATTATGGCGGATTTACTAAAAGTAAGAATATTCAGGTGTTTTCAGCCAGGTACAGGAGTGGTGCAAACAAACATGAAAATCTTTAAGAATATAGTAGGATTCTTAACTTGTCAGTTTTGCTGCTGCATATTTTCATGATAATTATAGTGCTTTTTATTTTGTATTTTTTATTTTTCGGTTTTCCAGCATATTTGTGTGTGTTTACTTGGTATTTGACCATACTATAAATTAATAATTATTTTGTTATGATTCACCTGTTTTTCATCATCGCAATTTTTTTTTATTACACTTCCTTTTGATGTTTAAAGATAGCAACATACTGAAGTTAGCTATTCCTAGCAACTTTCTCCAGCCATTCTTTGGGAATGTCCAGGTGCTTCAAGGATAGTTGAGAGATCTAATTCCTCAAGTGACTTGTGTCTGCTCCATTGTTTTCTCCTAGTGCAGTGCACTTGGTATACTACGTGCTCTGATAGCTTTAACTCCTACCAATCTGGAGTGGCGCCAGTTCTACTCCCCAATTGTTCAGCTCCTCTCCCTCTCATTGAGAATTAACATACTAAACCAGCAGAGGAACTTCATTTTGGCCGCAATACTCATGATCTCATTCTTTTAGTTACTACCAAGAACCTGTGACCACAGATGAGAAGGGAGATGTCTGTCTGGTAAATCAGCAGCTTCACCGTTGGACTTAGCTCCCTCTTCAAATCTGTTGCTACACTAATTTGTTGGAAAAAATCTGCCTTCACTCTTGAAGACGACTTTGGGGTACCTTAACTCCTTCACCTGAAGCAGCTGCTCAGCGATATTTTAAATTAGTAATTATTTTGTTATATTCCAATAAGACACCAATATATAGCACTTTGAGGATAATAGTTTCCCCAAACAAAAGTTCTTATAACTTTTGGAAGTTTCGCATCATCCAAAAAGGTTTGCTGTTTTCCCTAATAACAGAATAATCTTATATATAAATGTCTACACGTGGAAGTGTGTGTGTCTGTCCGTTCCGGAAGTGAGAGGTGGAGTAAGGGTTCCACCTCCGAGGATACACAAGCGAGGCCAGCACATCAGCAAAACAAAACCTCCAAAGAAAGAGTCACTCGTTTAACCGCTAATACACAAGCAAGGCGAGCACATCGGCAAAACGGTTTCCCTTTTACTTTTCCTCCTGCTACTAATACACAAGTGAGGCAAGCATGTCGGCAAAACGAAACCTCCTAGGAGAGAGATGCCCAGAGTAGTTCCTTTCAATTATCTGACATTTCTACATTTCAAATTTTTTTCTGACAATTTCAACAGTTTCTAGGACCCCGTGCTTTTTACAGCACAGGCTTACACAGCTAGTACATTAATAACAGAAAAAGGCAATGTGGTGGAACTATGTGTCTTTATGTTTCTAGCTACAGTGACTGAAGTTCAGATAATAAATGGGTTGCTGTCTATGTGAGTTCTGCATGTATTTATGTCATGCAATTTAGTTTCTTCAGATATTCTAAAGACATGGATGACTGTTTGAGTGGCAATTGTAAATTTCTTTGGTGTGAGTGACTAAATTTATGTGGTTAGTAGTGTACTGTTATGTTCTCTAGAACTAATTGTACTGTTGTAACTAACATTGCTACCCTATAAAGAAGATAGCAGAGTCAAAAAAATGAGGTTTGGACTGTCTTGCATGTTGATTAAGTGATTTTAGTCATCTGATTCACTCTCCTTCATTGCTTAAAGTTAACGTTCAGGTGTAGTTTTATTGTCAAGTCTACAAAGAACAATTAGGTTTTTACTTGCAGGCCTCTTACAAACTAATGACAGTAGTATAATACCGAGGCCCTGAATACAACATCATAGAATATATTTGAAGAAACTGCATCAGGTGCACTCACGCATTTCTCAGTATGAGCATTGTATAGTGCATTGGTGCTGTGTTTACACCCTCTTGAAAGCATAAATTTGTGTTGCAGCTGTGCGAACCACTGTGCCATTGTACTTCCTTGTTAATTTTTGACAGAATTTAAATTTCATTATTGATCTGTTTGATGATAGGAGTACTTCATGAGTTCCTGATTTAATGACTCAACTAAAATGCACAATTATTGTTTTAAATATTTAAACAAATTTTGATAAGAGCAGGCTAATCTGTCCAAAGTAGCTAGAGTCCCTTTTTACTTTCTCGTATACAAAGTATAAGGAAAGTATTGCAATCGTCCAAAAATTAGATCTCGACTTTTAGACCTTCCTGTGTTCAAAAATGCCATTTTTGGAATTATGTCGGTGTGTGTGTGTGTATGTAAACATGATAACTTGAGTGCGCTTTCAGTTAGTTCAACCAAATCTTGCATACAAGTATTAGGTACAAAATGTAGATTTCTATCAATTTTCCAGCTATTTTTTGCTAACCAGAAGTGGTACTTTTTTAATCATGAAGCTGCAGAGTCCGATTTATTCAACTTTACTTTTATAATAATAGTTCAATATACATTGCTCAAAAAAATAAAAGAAACACTTTCAAAACACATCAGATCTCAATGGGAAAAAAAATCATGGTGGATGTATACACTGATATGGACTGGGTAATGTGTTAGGAACAAAAGGGTGCCACATCGTTTGATGGAAATGAAAATGGCTGAATTCAAAAACACCCCAAAAATCAAAGTGAAAAAATGATGTGGCAGGCTACTCCGTTTTGCCAAAATTTCATTGCAGCAACTCCAAATCTCAGTAGTTTGTATGGCCCCCACGTGCTTGTATGCATGTCTGATAATGTCAGGGCATGCTGCTAATGAGACAACGGATGGTGTTCTGGGGGATCTCCTCCCAGATCTGGACTAGGGTGTCACTAAGTTCCTGGAGAGTCTGAGGTGCAACCTGGCGGCATCGGATGGACCAAAACATAATGTCCCAGAGGTGTTCTATTGGATTTCGGTCATGCGAGCATGGGGGCCAGTCAGTGGTATCAATTCCTTCATCCTCCAGGACCTGCCTGCATACTCTTGCTACGTGAGGCCAGACATTGTCATGCATCAGGAAGAACCCAGGACCCACCACACCAGCACAGGGTCTGACAGTGGGTCCAAGGATTTCATTCCGATACCTAATGGCAGTCAAGGTACAGTTGTCTAGCCTGTAGAAATCTATGAGTTCCTCCATGGATATGCCTCCCCAGACCATCACTGACCCACCACCAAACCGGTCATGCTGAATGATGTTACAGGCAGCATAACATTCTCCACAGCTTCTCCAAACCCTTTCATGTCTGTCATATGTGCTTAGGGTGAACCTGCTCTCATCTGTGAAAAGCACAGGGCGCCAGTGGTGGATCTGCCAATTCTGGTATTCTATGGCAAATGCCACGGTGCTGGGCAGTGAGTACAGGGCCCACTAGAGAATGTCGGACCCTCAGGCCACCCTCATGATGTCTGTTTCTGATTGCTTTGTCAGAGACATTCACAGCAGTGGCCTGCTGGAGGTCATTTTGTAGGTCCTCTGGCAATGCTCCTCCTATTCCTCCTTGCCCAAAGGGGCATATACCAGTCCTGCTGTTAAGAACCTTCTATAGCCCTGTCCAGCTCTCCTAGAGTAACTGCCTTCCTCCTGAAATCTCCTCCATGCCCTTGAGACTGTGCTGAGAGACACAACAAACCTTCTGGCAATGGCACATATTGATGTGCCATCCTGGAGAAGTTAGACTATTTGTGCAACCTCTTTAGGGTCCAGGTATCGCCTCATGCTACCAGTAGTGACACTGACTATAGCCAAATGCAAAACTAGTGAAAAAACAGTCACAAAAGTTGAGGAGGGAAAAATGTCAGTGGCCTCCCTCCACCTGTTAAGCCATTCCTGTTTTGGTGGTCGTCTCATTGTTGCCCCTCTAGTGCACCTGTTGTTAATTTCATTAACACCAAAGCAGCTGAAACTGATTAACAACCCCCTCTGCTACTTAAGTGACCAGATCAATATCCCAGAAGTTTCACTGACTTGATGCTATACTCGGATTAAAAAGTGTTCCTTTAATATTCCTAAGCAGTATTTTATTAATTTGATTTGATTTGTTGTTGATGGTTTTTTAATGTATATAATATAAAAATATAATAATTGTCTTGTGGTTTCATCCTCAAATATTCATCCCCATACCTGAGCATATGAGAATGTATAGGGGAGACCACTGATTTTTATAGAAAATTACTTCAGAAAAGAAACCTCCTGTCAATATTACTCTTGACAAGCTTACATGCTGGTATAATGTCTTGTTGCCTGAAGTTCTGATTTCCATGCTTTTCATAATTTGCTCCTTCACTCCTTCTAGGGTGTCTCATCAAACCTCTTTTTTGTGGAGCATTCTTTTCCGGAGCAAGAAATTCAAGACGGCCGTAGCCACCAGAACCTCCATGAGGCCCAGTTTGTTGTGGCACTCTGCCAGTACCTAATCTGTCAAGACTATAAGCCTTCACAAATCACAATACTCACCACATACACTGGGCAGCTTTATTGTCTGCGTAAACTCCTTCCAGCACGTCGGTTTTCTGGGGTAAAGGTACATGTGGTGGACAAGTACCAAGGAGAAGAAAACGATATTATCCTTTTATCACTTGTTCGCAGCAACCAAGATGGCAAGGTAGGGTTCCTAAAAATCGCTAACCGTATATGTGTGGCACTTTCCCGTGCCAAAATGGGGCTTTATTGCATTGGGAACATGAAACTGTTTGGGAAAATTCAACTGTGGAGCAATATCCTGCACACATTGAGAGAAAATAAACATATTGGACATTCTTTGATACTTTGCTGCCAGAATCACCCTGACACCAGGTCCTTAGTATCATCAGCCAAAGACTTCCAACAAGTACCTGAAGGTGGCTGCAGTAGACCATGTGAGACACGCCTACAGTGTGGACATGTTTGTACCAGAGCTTGCCACCCCTACGACAAAGATCACAAACTTTTCCAGTGCTTAAAACCCTGTCAGAAAGTACTGTGTGGTTTAGGGCACCGTTGTCCTGGACTTTGTTTCCAGGACTGCCAGGAATGCATAGTCCCTGTGGAGAAGGATATCCCCTACTGTGGGCATAAACAAATGGTTCCCTGTTACGAGGACCCCTTAGACTTCATCTGCAAAGTGCCTTGTCCTAAGAAGTTACGCTGTGGGCATCCATGCACAAATTTCTGTGGAGAGTCATGCACCAAAAAATGTGCCGTAGTTATACAGATGAAATTAGCCTGTGGCCATGTGCAGGAGGTGGAATGTTATTATAGAAGACAAGTATCTGAGGGTGGCAAACAGCCAGCTTGCAAGGTAGCATGTGAAACCAAGTTGCACTGTGAGCACCCCTGCTCTGGCACATGCCATACTTGTTTCCAAGGCCGATTCCATGTGGACTGCAGCCTAATTTGCCGAAGACCACTCATCTGTTCTCACCATTGCCGGGAACCCTGCACAACTGACTGCCCACCCTGCTCTTTGCCATGTGAAAACCGTTGTGTGCACAGCGCATGTAAAAAAGCCTGTGGTGAACTTTGTGCTCCATGTGTCGAGCCGTGTGAATGGAGTTGTCCTCATTTTAGATGTACCAACCTTTGTCATGAGCCTTGCAACCGTCCACCATGTAATGAGCCTTGCAACAAACAATTAAAATGTGGGCACCCCTGCAATGGCTTGTGTGGAGAGCCATGCCCAAATAAATGTCGTATATGCCATCACACAGAACTCACAGAGATTTTCTTTGGTAATGAGGATGAACCTGATGCCCGCTTTGTTCAAATGGAAGACTGTTTCCATATTTTAGAGGTGACAGGTTTGGACCACTACATGAGCTTAGATGGAGAAGGGCATGGTAGCAATGACGAAGAGAGAACTGACCAACAAAATAGAGTAATTAAGCTGAAGGACTGCCCAAAATGCCGCACTCCAATTCGCCGGAACTTGCGTTACGGCACCATTATAAATCAAAGTCTAGATGAGATTGAGAAGGTCAAACGTCTTATTCTTGGCTGCCCTGTGGAAGCCGAAAAGAAACAGAAATACTTAAGTCGTCTGCTAAAAGAAAAACAAAGCATCAGTCTTCTTTTACCAAAAGAATTCCAAAATCTAAAATCACAGCTGAGCCAACCTGAGCTTCCTCAGAGAACTTTGAATCTTCTTGAGATCATGATGACTTTTTATGAGAGGCTAGCCAAATTGAAAGAAGCCGAGCGGAAAATGGAGGGAGAGGCACTGAGAATTTTTAATACGCGGGTGGCGGAATGCATTGAGTGGCTGGAAAGTCCTAGTATGCGTTTCTCTGAGCAACAGATCTTTGATCTGCAGAGAGAGTTTCAAAGACTAGGTTTGCTGGCAAATCTGAATGAACGATGTAGACTTGCTCATGTTGCAGGAAGGTCTCTGAGCCAGGAAGTGAAAAATGATGTGGCCTGTTTACGTGACCTCCTACAGGGTAGGTCCAAGTTCACCAGTGAGGATGAAGAGAAAGTCCACAGAAAGCTGGAAGAGCTAAATTCTGATCTCCCCAAGAGTGGACTAGGGATTACGCAGCAGGAAAAAGAGATGATAGTTCGGGCAATGGGCCTCTCTCAAGGGCACTGGTACAAGTGTCCTTCTGGCCATGTTTATGTCATAACAGAGTGTGGAGGAGCCATGGAAAGCAGGAAATGTCCACACTGCAACCATGACATAGGTGGCAGCAACCACGCCTTAGCTACTGGAAATCAGGTGGCAACAGAAATGGATGGAGCCCTTCATCCAGCATGGTCTGAGGCCAACAATTTGCTGAATTTTGAGGATATCAGGAGGTTGAATCTGTGATCTAAGTAAGTAGTAAGAAATGGAAGCTGAAAAACATGAGGATTAACTAAATAATTTAGATTCAAATCATAGATACTAAAACCTATATTTATATAGAGACTAGTTTAAGAATCTTTTAATGAACAGACAAATGCTGTATGAATTTTGTTTAGAGGAAGCACATAATCTAAGCCATATGGTGAAATGTTAATAAGTAAAGGGCTAGGCCATGCTACAGATACTCCTTCTCAACTTCAAACCTTATTTCTTTTGTTCTGTTAAATTAGCTTTTCTGTGGGCAGCTGTTTTACCAATTTACTTTTATTATATATTTATGTACCTGGCCCTTTGCTGCAGTGGGCTCCTGTTGAATGTAGATACTTGCCTTTCTTCTAATACTTGACAACCCTCTAAAAGTTGTGGTTAGTAAATAGATGAATGAACAAATGAATTGTTCTTGTTCTATCTCCAAAATAGTAAAATGTCAACCCCAATTTATAGACTTCTCCTTCAGACAAGATGGGAGTGATTAAAACCTACAGCTTTGACCTTGACAGTGTCTATGTCAGTTGTACATTCTAATGACACAGTAGCCCTTTTCATTGCAGAGTATAGTAGAATACATGGAAGTAATGAACTGCCCTGTCTCTACAAATAACAGCTTAGTGTCACTGCCCTTAATCTGTTGATTTAACTGATTTGTTAAATAATCCCAACTAAACAGTGTCTTTTCCATTCAGAGAAATCTAATGTATAAAGCTAAATGTGTGTTTTTCTGGTAAATGGATCTACACATTGAACTCATCTTTGCCAAATTTTGCATATATCTCCCATTTGTATGATAGAAGAACACAGACTATGGTTCGTTCCAAAATTTCTCCCCTTTGGGAACTTCATTTAGTGACCTTACCTCCTCTTTATTAAGGAAGTGCCCCTAGGAGGCATTTTTGTAAGTTGGATCAGACTGATGGTTTGTAGGTAAAATTTATCACTCCTAGGGAATTTATTTAGTGACTGCACCTGGCGAGCACCAGGAACCCTTGCTTTTAATTCATATATTTGATTTCACCACACATCATGCAGTCTATAGTGCAGATTGGTGGTGTTTTTTAAAACATTAACAATACAAAAATGTTTTTCTTGTTAACTTTGTAAGTTGGATCAGACTGATGGTTTGTAGCTAAAATTTATCACTCCTGGGGAATTTATTTAGTGACTACACCTGCACTTAATTCCACTCTGGCGAGCACCAGGAGCCCTTGCTATTAATTCATATATTTGATTTCACCACACATCATGCAGTCTGTAGTGCAGATTGGTGGTGTTTTTTAAAACATTAACAATACAAAAATGTTTTTCTTGTTAACTTAATGATTGTTACTATTCCCCTTGTTAATGCAAAAAAACAAAAAACAATACAATGACAGTGATTAGAGCAATATTCTGTGAGCACAGCCGAAGAGAAAAGATCAACTAAATAACCATATACTCACAGACAGTCATGGATAATAACTTGAATAGAGATTATTAAAATCAGATACACATCATTGCATCTCTGTGTTTGTGCTGTTTAGCCAGTGGCAGTGAAGACTGTTAAATATACTTAGTTTTGACAATATGTACTGATAGAAGCCATGTCACATGAGTTGAGTTTTCCAGTCGGAGTTTTCATTTGCACAATCTCAGCACAACGGTGACAGTCGGTGACATGTTGCTGTAAATCCCAGTTCTGTAATCAGACATACCCAGTGACTCACTCTAACAAGTCCACGACTTGACCTGACAAAGCAGTTTTCATTTTGTCTTAAGTTGTAGTGGCAGGCTTTGTGTACACGACAGCTGACTACCAGTGTGCGCTAACTCAGAGGTACAGTTCATATAATGCAGCAACAAAGAGTAAAGAATACAGGTGTTTTGGACCTTGAATAGAGAAGAGTCTTGTTTGTTTGACATCTCAAGTTTTATATACCACAACAGAACAGAAAAGAATAAATACAGGGCATAGATTGTAGCTGAACTCTCTGTATCTGTTAACTGTACATACAGCACTGGCTCCATCAGGCAGCATGTTATTGGCTGTCGTCACAAAGTCACTAAATTGACATGTCCAGTGATTTTTAGCAACTTTAGCCATTAAGTCTGACAAACTCTCCAAGTAGAAGACATTCAATGTGACATGGGCTTAAAAGTTTCAACTTGCCTTTGGACTGAAAAAGAACAAGTCATATATTTGGTCAATCTAACAAAAATATTGATTCTCAAGAAGTTTTGAAATCATAACTTAATATAGTATGTTAATTTTTCGAACAAGTCATGGATATTGATGTGTAAAGACAAATAAAAATGCAATTTCAATTCAGGGAAAACATGAGACATTTGTATTAAAACCAAATTAGTCTTTGCCTTCCAGATATGCTCTTGAAAAATAGACTAGTTTAGACAGTTTAGGGAAATTCAGATGCATACAGCAGCAGAAACATAAAAAAAAAAGGTATACCGACTCACAAGACAGATGATACTGCCAATAAATAAATAAATGTATATCATATATGTATGTATAAAATAGTGTTTAATAGTGAGAGTCAAAAGTGTCAATTTTATACATTTGGAACTTGAATGAGCATATGTATACAAAATAAACAACCCCCAGACCTGGTTACTAGTTACTATTTTTACATATCTCAGTTCACGATCTTACTTTCCTTGCTAATGTTTTGATACACTGCTTTTTTATAATGCTATAAATTAAGGAAGAGCTCAGATTAGTGGGGCACAATGGCTACTGAGCCCTGAGTTTGAATCCTGGTCTTGTTACTATCAGTGGACAATTCTCAGAGGACTAGATGTCCTGGCAGTTTCCAATGTAGTTCTATGCATTGCACTGACTATACTGTAGGTGTCATTACTTACTCCAAAGTATTTGTCCCATACTTTAGATATAGCTTAACTCCCAGTGTTGTAACTTATGCACATATCACACTGTACATGTAGTTGCATGTTGCACCTTGAAATGCTCTTTAGTGCTCTATATTTATGATCCTCCCAATATATATTTTATGACAATTCCAACTGAATGATCTTTAATAGAATTATGACTCATGTACTTTTTCATCCCCATTCTGTGCTATGACCCTGCTTCAGACACGCAGCCGAGTAAAGGACATGTTTAGATATTTTTTTTAAATTATTGCTCAGTTGTCAGTAACATTCTGTCTTTGATATGGAAGTTTACAGTTTGTGATTAGTGGTTTGTGTCCTATGAGGTGGTTTGTTTCTTTATTATTGCTCTAATATGCATAACACAATGTTTCCAGGGCATTAATAACATAACCTGTATAATCTGAGTGACTGCGTAGAGCTGTGCGTTATTGCTTATGTGAGCAGAATTAACAATGTTAAAGATATGAGTATGCATTCCACTGCTGGCATTATTAAATCTGTATCAAGAGAGTCTGAAAATATGACAAAATGTAATTAGACTTACAGATTATTATAAGATATGCAACCACCTACAATCCCTCTTATTGCCTGTTTTGCTACTAGAATAATCTGGTAACTCTACTCATTCTGCATGTCTCAGTGGGATGTTCTCCAGGTTATCCATTGTTCCTACCAAAGGTTAAGTTATATTTCACTATATATGTGTGAATTCCTTGGTTCTGATGACCCATAATCTTAAAATGTCTTTTAAGTGGTGTAGAGGAGTGGCTAGGAAGCAACTAGACGTGCAGGCAATAGGAAGGGATTAATAAACAAGGATAGAGTCTAATGATGCCCTCATGTTAAGATAAGCTTTTGCATGGAAAACTTGGCCAAGTCAAGAAAGAAAATGGGTCCAAATACAAACATTAATCAGACAATGAAGCAATATTAAATATAGAAGTCCCACAATCTGGTATGGATGCCCAACATATTATTTGTGGCACTCTTCTATGTATTATGATGGCCAGGCAACCTATGTATAATATGAAGGGCCACCCAACCATTGACCCTTTGGACAGGCAGCTATTGTCTATATTTAATGTCCTTATTTCTGTCTCTTACTGCCTGCCCTTCAGATCGCTTTCTAGACACCATGTGTACCAGCGTCAATTAACAGATGGATGGTTGAGTTAGAATTATCAGTAAGTTAACCAATGACTGCTTCTGACTGCTTCCAAATATAAATTATTGTTTTTGGCTTTGACAAAATTATAAGGGCACAAATTTTATTGGGTGAAATGATGTTCTATTTATCAGTTTTACTGCCTGTAAACAGTATCATCTAATTGACCATTAAAAACTTGCATTAAGCTCATTCCTGCGGTGCAATTTGTTTTCCAGCCTATAAATGAAAAAATTATATTTTAGAAGCCTGCATCGTATAAAGTGTATTGATCAATAAAAATGGATCCCTATGGACCTGTATTTTCTTGCAGAGATGCACATACTAGTTCACATGTAATATGAGCTATATGCCTGTCTCTGTTTTTCCATGGCATTTCTCACTCTTTCTCAGGTTTTTCTTGTATTATGTTTGTTTTGTGTGTGTGTCTCTTGGCCTATAACACAGAGGACATGGATGGAATGTTCAGGGGTCGTCCATACCCCAGGCCTCCTTTGTGAGTAAGACCACTAGATAGAGTATAGCTCCATTTACTCTGTCAGTAAAAGCTAAAGGTTTAGCAAATTACAGTTCAGTATTAGCTTACAAAGGAACATCATATTGAAATGGCAACATCAACCCTTTATGGGAAAGATGCACAAGTATGACATTAAAGGACCGCAGTGGCTTCAGGCTCTTTTCCACTGAAGCCAACCCTAGGAGAAAATAAACCTTACGTCATATTATATGGCTTGCTGGGATTTTCAGTTTTTTAGGTCATTTTTGCATTGTGACTTTATCTTTTCTTGGCTTATCATCCACATGATTTATTGGTCTGGAGCAAATGAATAATTCTCAGTCTTTACTTTTTTCACTTCCCATTTTTGTTTTATTGAAATGAATCTTTCACACTGGCAAATAGGATTAAGTTATATGGTAAGTGGCAGGCTCCTTTTTCATCTACATTTCATTGGTAATTGGTTACTGGTTAAGAAAATAAACCAAATAAAAAGAGTGAATGCTATTTAAGACTAAAACAAGGAATTAAGTGTTGGGAATCTTTTTAAAATAAAATTATGCATAAATGTGTTTTAGCAGTTTATGTTAAACATTTTAAGTTTAGAAGAAGCTTCCATCTATGTTTCTGTAAGCCTTGAAAACCTAAAACTGGTTGATGATAAAATTGCAGGCGCTGTGGTCAAGTGGCAGGTTCAGTGCCGTATTTTACACCGGTCAAGTTACTATAGTTCAACTACTTGAACTTTAGATATAGAAATGTATAAAGAAATGTAATGTATCTGTGAATGGAGATTATACTTACTCTAAATGGGACTGCATAAAAATAAAGATGGTCTGAATTTACTTCTCAACATTGTCTATAAATTTGTGATGAAACAAAACAGTCTGCCGAATGGCAAAAAGAAGCACCTCTGACCACTACACAAAATGTTAAAAACCGTGTGTCATTCAGATGTTGTCTCTGGTGATGATGACATAGGATTTGGCCTTCTGTGACTCAGAATTAAACCAGTCAAGGAGGCAGACAAGACAGACGTCAAACTGTGAGTTTTTAGAGAGGCACCCCAGAGATGATGCATTTACAATGAGTACAAAACAGCTCAGGATAGAGGTAAATGAAAGGACACCATCATATTCTTTCCTAAAAATGCATACCAGATTCAGGTTTTTAAATATGACGGAATTTATTTGTTCAATGTCCAAATCTTTTAGAGACTGACTTTGTGTCTAAGAAAGATCTGTATTGCCATTTCAGCAACTATAGCATTTTAAGTCGAGTTATTTGATTTAAAGATATTGTGATACAAAAGATCTACCCATTGTTGAAGGTGTCCCTCTGGACGGGAACAAGAGAAAGATGCAACATAACAAAATTTAACATTTTCAAATCAGCCTGTTCAATTCAGGGTTATAGGGTGCAGTAGCCTATCTTGACAGCACTGGTCACAAGGCACGAAGCAGCCCTGACACAAGTGCCAGTCCACTGATGTCCATACTCTATTTGGACTCATGCATGAACCTATCCTGACTGACAAGTCTTTGTGAGGTAGGAAGAAAACCTGTGCAGGCTTTGGAAGGACATGCAAACCCACATTGGCAGGATCGCCATATCTGATGCAGACTTAGGGCACCGGATCAGTAAGAAATCAACACTACAAGGTGCCATCATGCTGCCCTTGACAAATTTTTTTAAAAGTGTTTCTTACTTCTTTAAAAATACATGAGGAGTGGACACAGTATCAAGAACACGAAGATAAGCCCTGCTGATCTCCCTTACTCTGATTTTCTCTTTTCCTGTCTCAACTATTGACCTGAAAACGGCCTTTTGTTAGGTATTTCGCTTGGGGTATACTTCTCACCCACAACCCTGAATCCCTTTGAGAATCCATGGCCAGTCTGTTTGCTAGTGACAACACAGTCCCAACAGTGCCAGGCAGTGATTGTGTGGTGCCTCCCGTTTACCTGAAGGAGTTGTGTCATCCCACTGGTAGTTCTTTGGAGCTTCTCTATTCTACTAGGAATTATTTCCTTGGCACTCACAACATTTACAGTTCCCCTCATTAATAGTGGTACTTTTAGTAAATAAAAGAATCATGTACAGTGCGCGAGCGCAGTGAGCAGGGGGCAGATCCCCCTAGTTAAATAAAAAAAACAGACTTCCTCCGCCAGGAGAATTCATCTGGGCCATCTTTGGATCTTCCAGGAGGTCAATGTTCCGAAGTGTACCTCATGATCATCACAGAAATAGTTCCCTGATCATGGACTCACAATTTGGCCATGGCCATCCCAATCTTTAAATATAAACTGCTAAAAAAATTAAAGGAACACTTTGAAAACACATCAGATCTCAATGGGAAAAAATCATGCTGGATATCTATACTGATACGGACTGGGTAATATGTTAGGAACGTAAGGACACCACATTGTTTGTTGGAAATGAAAATGATCGACCTACAGAGGGCTGAATTCAAAGACACCCCGAAAATCAAAGTGAAAAAATGGTGCTGCAGGCTTGTCCATTTTGCTGAAATTTCATTGCAGCAACTCCAAATCGAACTTGTATGGCCCCCACATGCTTCTATGCATGCCTGACAACGTCGGGGCATGCTCCGAATGAGATGACGGATGGTGTCCTGGGGGATCTCCACCCAGATCTGGACCAGGGCATCACTGAGCTCCTGGACAGTCTGGACAACCTGGCAGCGTTGGACGGACCGAAGCATAATATCCCAGAGGTGTTCTATTGGATTTTGGTCAGGTGAGCCTGGGGGCCAGTCAATGGTATCAATTCCTTCATTCTCCAGGAACTGCCTGCATACTCTCACTACATGAGGCATTGTCGTGCACCAGGAGGAACACAGGACCCACAGCACCAGCATAGGGTCTGACAATGGGTCCAAGGGTTTCATCCCGATACCTAATGGCAGTGAAGGTGCCATTGTTTAGCCCAGTGGTAGTCAACCTGGTCCCTACCGCCCACTAGTGGGTGTTCCAGCTTTCATGGTGGGCGGTAGCGGAGCAACCAAATGGCACTGCGATTACATACTAATCGACAGAGGTACCCAGCATTTGTTACTCTGTCAACATATTCATCATTTTAACGTACAAGGAGCTACGATTACTACATCCCGATCCTGACTCCCAACGGCTGCTGTTGGATTCACATATCTTTCAACATTACGGTCTGACGAAAACCTTGTGGGATCGTGATAGCCAGCACCTTGACTGACCATCCACGTCCAATGTACGCTGTGCTGTCCAGCAACCGGAACGCCTGACCCTGCCTGACCAACGCCAGGAAACGAGAAGGACGTCTCGCATACCGGATCTGAAAAGCACACAGCCTTCCAAATGTCGCGACCACGCAGCAGACTTCAAGTGCATAAGTTTTGTTCACATTACGTAAGTGAAGGTAAATCATTAGGTAATCGGAACTAAAGTCAATACGTAGTTAGATTTCTGAGAGCAAGCACGTGCTTACAGCTTCAAACAAAATATTGTGAAATATCGTGAGCCCATTTCTCAAAAAAAAATATGCATGCGGCTATTCGCCAGAGTATCTGAAGATGGGTTTCATAGAATCTGTTGCAAATAAACAACATCCAATGTGTTTATTGTGCCATAAAACATTATCCAATGAGGCAATGAAGCCAAGTCGATTCCGAGAACATCTTTCTACAAAGCATCCAAATGACAAGGACAAGCCCATTGAATATTTTCAGGAAATAAATAAAAAATTTCAAAATCGTTCAACTATCGTTGCATCATTTAAGAAACAACATACAACGAACGAAGATGGATTAATTGCCACTTATCGCATTTCACAATTAATTGCAAAAAGTGGTAAAAGCTATAATATTGGAGAAACGGTAATAATACCCTCTATAAAAGAATTTATCTCAACAGTAATACATCAGGATATACCTCAAATTTTAAAAACGTTGCCCCTAAGCGATAGCACAGTAAAGCGACGAATTGATGAAATGGCAGTTAATGTTGAAAACAAACTTATAAGTATTCTCCAAAACTCTTCATTTTCCATGCAACTGGACGAATCTACCATTGCAGATAATCATTCTTTATTGATGGTATATGTATGCTATTTTGATGAAAACAATATATTACGAGAAGAAATGCTATTCACAATAAATCTCATGACAGATACAAAAGGATTATCTATATTTAATACTGTGAGAACATACTTTACAAAAAATAATATTCCTTTGAATAATATTGTTGCATGCGCTACTGATGGAGCACCATCAATGGTAGGTCGCTATCATGGATTTGTTGCTTATTTGAAGCAGGAAGTGCCAAATGTTTTATGTATTCATTGTGTGGTGCACAGACAACATCTTGTAGGAAAACATCTAAGTACAAGTCTCCATTCATCATTAACTATAATAATTTGAGCCGTAAACAAGATCAAATCCAATGCAAAGAATGATAGAATGTTTCGGCAGCTTTGCCAGGACAATAATGAAGATTTTATTAAGTTACTTTTGCACACAGAAGTTCGGTGGCTGTCAAAGGGTACATCTTTGCCTAGATTTGTAGCATTATATAATAGTGTCATAAATTTTTTTAAAGTAATAATGAAACCAATCTGCGTTAACAGTTAAAAACAGTAAAGAATGATGCCTTTTACTTGGCAGATATTTTCAAGAGATTTAATGATGTCAATTTGCAGCTTCAAGGAGCTAATAAAACTCTTATAGGTTGCCAAAGTATTGTGCTATTATTTATTGACAAACTTGAACTACTTCGTCATAATCTATTGAAGAGAGAATTTCATCAGTTTCCTCAATTATCATCTATACAAGTTGATGTAACTCCAGAGGATATTGACAGATTCAGTAGCCACCTCAACGAACTTAAATTGGACATGGAAAAACGATTTGAAGATATTTTGAAACTGAAGGTATATGACTGGATGAAAAATCCTTTTACCGCAAATATTGAAGAGGCTGATACAACTTGCCAAGAAGAACTGTTAGAAATTAGATATGATGAAGAAAGTAAACATAAATTCGACAGTGGTGGATATGAAAACCTATGGCAAAATAAAAAAATGCCGGTCTTATATCCAAATATGTGGAAAATGGTATTCAGTTTATTGATACCTTTCCCTACCTCATATCTTGTGGAATCAGGATTTAGTGCTGTTAATCATATTATGACCAAAGAAAGAAACCGCCTGAATATTTCCGAAAGGGGAGAACTTTGTTTGTTCCTCACAAAAATTGAACCGGATATTCAATATTTAGTTTCCTAGCATCAGCCTCAGGGATCCCACTAATAATTAAATCAACTAATGTAATTTCTATGTATGCAAAGTATAAATAAAAAGATAGATTTAACTATAGTAAGTTGTTTTATAAAGATTTATTCTGCCAAACTTAGCGAAAATCTGACATAAAGTACTTGGTAAGTAATTATTACTATTATTAAGTTATTATTATTTGCTTTAACTTGCTATAACTCTGCTTTATAAATTTTATAAAGTAAAGTTAATTCCCTACTTTATAAATCACCATTACTGTGGAACTGTGGAATTTTACTACTAACAGAGATACAAAAGTGGGCGATAGGTATAAAAAGGTTGACTACCCCTGGTCTAGCCTGTAGAGTTAGAGGTCTGTGCATCCTTCCATGGATATGCCTTCACAGACCATCACTGACCCACCACCAAACTGGTCATGCTGAACGATGTTACAGGCAGCATAACATTCTCCATGGCCCTTTCACGTCTGTCATATGTGCTCAGGGTGAACTTGTTCTCATCTGTGAAAAGCACAGTGGTGGACTTGCCAATTCTGGTATTCTATGGCAAATGCCAGTCAAGCTCCACAGTACCAGGCAGTGATCACAGGGCCCACTAGAGGACGTTGGGCCCTCAGGCCACCCTCATGAAGTCTGTTTCTGATTGTTTGGTCAGAGACATTCACACCAGTGGCCTGCTGGAGGTCATTTGGTAGGGCTCTGGCAGTGCTCCTCCTGTTCCTTCTTGCCCAAAGGAGCAGATACCAGTCCTGCTAATGGGTTAACCTTCTACTGCCCTGTCAAGCTCTCCTAGAGTAACTGTCTATATCCTGAAATCTCCTCCATGCCCTTGAGATTGTGCTGGGAGACACAGAAAACGTTCTGGCAATGGTACATATTGATTTGCCATCCTGGAGAAGTTGGACTACCTGTGCAACCTCTGGAGGGTCCAGGTATTGTCTCATGCTACCAGTAGTGGCACTGGCCATAGCCAAATGCAAACTAGTGGAAAATCAGACAGAAAAGATGAGGGAAAATGTCAGTGGCCTCCCTCCACCTGTTAAACCATTCCTGTTTTGGGGTCATCTCATTGTTACCCCTCTAGTGCACTTGTTGTTAATTTTATTTACACCAAAGCAGTTGAAACTGATTAATAACCCCCTCTGCTACTTAAGTGACCAGATCAATATCCCAGAAGTTTCACTGACTTGATGCTATACTCAGATTAAAAAGTGTCCCTTTAATTTTTTTGACTCACTCATCCACTCATCAACAAAAACACTATTCCCCATTTAGGTAAAAAGCTGAACTTTGGCAGGATTGTACATCTAGGGCAGTAGGTATCCTCCAAGAAAGGACATTTTAATATATCAATATTTGGTAGAAAAAGAAAAAAGCTAAAATAGAAAAACTAAAGACCCCAAAAACACTTAGACTGATTTGATTGAATTGAATAATGCTGTAGCAAGTGGGTTATTTAAAGGCACCCCATCTTTTTTTCCATTCAGCACAGAAACGTGTGGCTGCCATAAGTACAACAGTAAAACTCACCACTAAAAGTAACCATTAATTAGGGAAAACAGACAATAAAATATGTGGTGGGAGCTCTGAAGTGGAAGAAGCAAGGGTCACCAAGGCGGGAGTAGCATGTGTGGACACACGGAAAGTGCATGTCTACTTTACTGACTGGGTTAAGGCATTCCAGCACAGCTGTTTTCACCCCTTTTTCTGACTGGGATGCCTGAAAAAGCCTGCAGCTGTATGAAGAGATTTTCACGGAGAGTTCAGCAGCAATCACTGCCACCCTTTTTTTCCCTCTTCTCCATTTAGACATGGTACCTTAATCCCGATTTTTCAGACAAACTTCTCTTTTATTTGTGAGGTCCAAAACCCCTGTGCTGACTGATGAACCCAGAGCTGCACTGTTGCTGTGCAAAAGGTTAATGGCTACAGTGAGTTGAACTACAGTCTTGAAACTTTTTTTTCCCACCTTGTTTGAACTAGTAAAACATGAGAAATGAGAAACAACTGTTTATGAGGTTCAAAACACATCTTTTCCTTATTCTTTGTCGCTACATTCTATGCATTGAAATTCTGGATGAGCATTCACCGGTTTTCAGCTCTTCTGCCAACCTGCATACACATCACACCCCTCCTAGGAAATCAAACCTCTCTGATTTTATCTTAGCCAGTTGCAGACTAGCTAAGATTATGTAAATAAAAGCTATGACCGGGTATCACTTGAAAAGTAATCAAAGGTGGCATAGACTTGAATTAAAAAGTCCAGAATCCACTCCACGAAGTTAATAAAATTAACCAATCAATTCACCAACTAAAATTTTGGGCTGGATTGTATTAAAAGCTAATGTGAAAATTATCACCAGCAATCTTGTACATTTATTTGTCCTTCCAAGTGCTCTTGCAGTAAATTCAGAAGAGTTGCTGTGGCATCCTTCACCCCTCTCTTTGCTCTTCATGCAAACAGGTAAGGGACTAGATAAGCCTGTGTTTTGTTTAGTAGCTGTCTCTTAATAAACTTCTCAAAGGATTTCATGATATGAGAAGTTAAAGTCACCAGTCTGAAGACACAGTATTTTTGGACACTTTCTGTAAAGCCAAAGACATCTCAAATATGAAGTGAAATGTTGGACTGCACAGGAGTTAAGCAGACATCCACTTATAGTCTAACATTTTTTTGATTTTAGTTTGCTGACTGACATCTTTCTGGTCAGAGAAAGGCTGACTCTCAGCTCCAGTCCCAAGTTTTTTCCTCTGCTGACTACTTTGCAAAGCCAAATCCTGTGTCTCAATTCTTCAATAGAATTCATTGAATTTTTGTGCCAACTGCTGTTAGTCTTAACTCTGTTTCAACTTGAATATTGCATTGAGTGTGAATCACAGCCATTTTCTTGATGCCATTACATGATAAGGCCAGGTTATCAGTCCATAGTTCATTCTCAGTTCTGTCTTTATATCTCAGCTTTGCTTGATTTCATGTTTTCCTTACTTCTGTAGTTGTTTCTGTTTAGTTTTTTTTCAGTTTCTCTCTTTTAAATCACTGGTAATCCATGGTTTCTTGTCAGCATATATTTTGACTGATTTGGCAGGAATTATGCATATCCTTGCAGAAATTTATATAGGTACTTAAAGTGTCCATCAGTTCCTCAATGTCTGCACAGGATTCATTAAAGAAAGATCAGTTAGTGCGTACAAAACAGCCATATAGGCTTGCAACAGAATCCTTGTCCTAGACTTTAATCAGTTTAATTTCCAGAGACTGGTTTAAAGATTCAAATAAATTGGGCCCAATTGTGATCTTATGAACCCAGAAGGTGTTTGCTTTAAATCGGGCTTATTTTAAAACCTACATATATAGTATATGTTTGGTATCATTCTTTTCAGAATTTATCAAACTTGAATGTGATGTTGTTAGATTTTCAGATTCTTATTCCGTTTTTAAATTTTAAACTAAAAAATTCCAAGAACACACATCCTGCGAGACGAGACTTTGTGCCAAGATATTTAACCAAGCCCCAGGACCAAAAATAAAAGACAAAGAGTAGGACAGCTACTGTACAGGCTTTAAAATGTTCGAAGTGTTGCACAAGATGCAGATCACACAGCACGGCAGCAGCAGCTGATCGAGCAAAGAGGAGGTAAAAAAAAATATATTTGTTTTCCGTTGTATCACTGTTTAAGAAGGCTTTTCAGAGGAGCGACTGCTGTCTCCTTGGGGTGTATTCAGCCCCCTCTTTACAACGCGGGTGGCAGAGATGTGAAGTGGCTGGCACACAGCGCAGGCCAGGAGAATGGGCGAGCGAAGCGAGCAGGAGGCGAACCCCCTAGTATAGTATATTCAAGGATAAAAGGACAGCCTTTGTTGGAGCAACATTGGGTATTAAGTCACAAAAACTAAGATAAATTTAAATGACTTTGCAGTGCAGAAACTTTATATAATAGTGTATATTTAATAGTTTAGCAGAGTACAGTGAAATTCTTACTTGCATGTGCTAATCAACATGCAACATGTATTATGTTACTGCAGTACAAATATTTTATGTTAATGTAGTAGTAAGCATATTACCTTGAAGATAGGTGGCATTGGATGCAGACTGGCAGCAAACTGACACACAGGTACACAGAGCTCTGTATTCTATAAACCCCACAATTATTTGTGATACACTATACACACCTAGGTAGGCTGAAGAATACAGACAGAGATTCTTAGGATAAATACAGTAAAAGTGCTATTCAATGGATTACGGGGTGAGACCATGCATGCCTGATGGTGGCAAGAATAACCATGGCTATTTGGCAGTTGGTGTCTGCTATTTTATGAGATATTCCATGTAGTGATAACAGCAGGAAGGTGCTACTTCTCAGGGTATGATCTTTCATCTAAATTTAATAATAATTACTTACATTTATATAGCGCTTTTCTCACTACTCAAAGCAATTTTCATGGACAGAGGGTGAACCACTTCAACCTTCACCAATGTGTAGCACCCACGTGGATGATGTGATGGTAGCCCTTATTGCACCAGTACACTCACCACACGTTAGCTGTAAGGAGGTGAAGGGGTGAAAGAGATAGCCAGTTAGAGATGGGGGTTGATTAGGGGGGCAGAATGAACAAGGCCACAGTGGGCAATTTATCCAGGACATCAGGATACACCCTACTCTTGTCAAATGCCTAGGAAGCTCTAATGACCACAAAACTCATCCGAAGGATGGAACCATTTTTACAATACAGTGCCTCCCTTACTGCACTTGGGCATTAGGGTCCACACACGTACCACAGGGTAAGCACCCCTGATGACCACACCAACACCTCTTCCAGCAGTGATCCAGGCTTTTCCTAGATGGTGTGCCATCCAAGTACTGGCCGGACCAAAACATGCATATATAAAATTATAAGGGTTTTCTGTCAGTCACACTAAAACTTAAACACCCCTGGCCTTTGAAGGTTGATGTTGGTCTCTCAATCCACAGCTTATGGGAAATGCATGGCTGTGCACTTCAAGTGAAATAAACACATAATCACTGCTGACAATGAAGTACAATCTACACACCAGTGACATGTACATTGACTACAGAACATGGAATGAAAAGAAAAAAAAAAAACTGACAGCTGCCTCTGCAGACACTCCTTTCACTAAAATAAGTCATATACACTATATGACAATGATAAACAACACAGTCCTCGACCTCAGTTCAGCATCAGCTACACAACGAGACAGTGAAACACTGCCGCAAATACTAAATCCAAAGCACAGCCTTAATGTACATAGGAAGTGCAAGAATGCACGCTTTACAACACATTCAGTATAAACTCCAACTAATTTACAGCAACAGCAATCAAATAAGTTGAGCATGAAAAAGAACAAACACCACACACAGCCACATGACAGGTTTATCAACTTATGTACATACCTGCTTTCATACGCTTAAGCAAACACTTTCACGGCCTGAAAATACACACAGAAGTACAGAATTTCATTAACACAATCATTTCAGCCAAGAAATCCAAAATGTGACATACACCGTGAGCTTCAGTTAAAGCTGTAGCACTGTACCGTTTATTAGCACTTCTGTGAATTTGTGTTTCATTTAATCAGTTGCACACGCATTACTGTCTAGCATCTATATGTGGAGTTGTTGCTATCGATGCAAAATACACCGTAATGCACTGTTGTTATCAACTGCTATTTATTCCAATGGAACAAACACAATAAATGTTTTCCTGATTGTTTTACTGAAACGTGGTCAGCTAAGGTCTGCCATCATTAAAGATCTGACTTACGAGATAAATGGAACGCAGCATAAGCCCCTCTCTCATGCCACCATTTCCTCCATTAAATTATCAGGGTCATAGCACCCAAAACTCTGTAATGTGGCACTCAAAAGTCGAAGATCCTCCTTCTCCTTTCTACCCACACACACACGTACACATTTAACACACTTTGTACATAAGGCTTTAGGTAAACCACTTAACCCAACACCTTCATAGCCTAAAAATACAGAAATCTTTCCACCTTTGCTTTGAAAAGCACAGGATTTCATTTACACTACCATCCCTTATGCTCAAGCACATACAAATAGATCTGAACTTAAACAACAAAAACTCCCAGCACTATCTGACCTATTTGGTGCCCCAGGCATAAAAATCTGTACTCCCATCCCCACCAATTTCACACCACCGTATATAGACATACATACACTATATGCTACTAACACAGGTTAATCACTTATTTTTTTTATTTTTTTTTTATTTTATTAATTTTATTACAATCCATGCATAGCAATCAAGTTTTTACAAAAAAAAGAATTATGTTTAGAACAGATCGATCCCCACCCCTGAGAGAGAGAGAGAGAGGTTAATCCCTTATTTAATTAAACATAAATGAATGTAAATAGAATAACAAAATAATAATATAACAATAGAACTCTTTCGTACATAAATTGCACATGTACCAATACATACAAAACTTATATAGAACAATAATATAACAAAATACAACCATTTTACATGTAAATAACTTATTTAACAGACTCTACAAACTTAATATAGAAAAAGGAATTACAAGAAAAAAATAATATCAGAAGCATGTCACTGGTAAATGGGGAACTTAACATTACAAATAAAAATCTTTTTAAAATTGGACACGCCTTGACATTTTGCAGCAAAATCATTTATAACATCATCATATGATATTCCTAGCCACGTCTCTGTTAATGCTCATCATTGCAAGGCCATTGAGAAGGTCTTGTGACATTGTAGACCTCAAGTCATTTTTTTATGAGCTTTGGTTTTGAGAAGTTTCTCTCTGCAGAAGCTACAGCTATGGGAGTAATGGCTTCAATTCTGAGGGCTGTCCACATATTTGGATGTTTTTCATTTAAAATAATTTCTTGCAAGAAAGAAAGCAATTCCAGTTTGATCATGTTTAGCTTTAGGAAAATCTGGTAAAACGTCCATTTCTTGTGCCAGTGCTTTCCCAACATGGTCTGACTAGTCATTGTAGCGTCACCACCAGGGTCTCTTTGAGGGGAGGGACAACTGTCACTGTGCTTGTGTACTGCTAATGAGGAGCCTGGATGGCTCCCCAAAGCAGCCGTGAGTCGAGGTAATTCTTAGTAGTGAAAACCAATTAGATCGCATTCTGCTACCATGATTCCACCAAGAATTGAAAGCTCGGGCCAATCGCAGCCTGTATCGGCTACCAAGAATTGACAATTCACAACTCGTTTCGGCTACCAAGAATTGGCCAATGACGGCTCACTCGGCTACCAAATATTGGCGACTCACAGCTCGAGTTGGCTACCAAAACTCGGAAAGGGCGGCCCAGCCTCTTGTCAGTTAATGTATTTTACAAAAGCTCGTTCAAGTCGTCACACAGACACTTTGCGATTTGCGTTTCTTTTTAAACTGTCTAAAAATGTTACTCACGAGTGTCAGTTTGTGCAGATATATTTACATTCACGTACACATTTTTTGAATGATTTTTTAAACATTCTTGATTACGTTTATTACATTTATTAAATATGTGTGCAATACGTGTAAAGACAGATATAATAATGTATAAATATAATAAACATTGAATTGTATAATCATAGTTTAATTTTACAGAATGAGCTTAAAAAATAATAATATGAAGTACTCTATAATTATAAAAATACAATTCACAGAAAGTGAAAAGTTTTTTTTCTTGACTTCATCTTTGCCAATTTAAAAACTTTTTTTTTTAATTCATTGTTTGGGCGAGTTCATTTTTATCTGAAAAGATAAATGAACTATGTGTAAATATTTCCTACAAAAGACCCTAGGAAAGTCTTTCTGGTATATAAAGACCAAAAATTCTTAATGAATTACTGCAGTAACAATTATATATATACTGTATATGTATATGAACCTGTAAAAACTGGTATTCTTTTTTTTAATACTTAGCACTAATTTCACAAATTGTTCATATCAATGCCAATATAGAATAATAATTACAGTTACTGTATACTCTATATTAATATTGACATTGTAAAATATGCTTATAAAACAGACTTACACCTTTAATACTCAGACGATTCTAATCATGCTGTAGGGATATATATAATTAACTAAGTGGTGTGTATGCTGTTTACTAGAACACATATAGTTATTTTGCACTAAGTATATAAGCATTTCTCTTTGCAATATTTCCAAATATTTATTTTTAGCTACTTCAAATTAATTAAATGTTAGCATCAATGAGAATATATTACTTTGAAAATTTTATAAATACATACAAACACAAGGCTGTGCACTATTATTTATTCATTTTTATTGTACCCCTCTTGATTATCTGTGCAGCCGTCTCAGACCATGGTAAAGGTGCTATATAAGGAAGTGAAATGCTTCATTATTTGTTATAATTACGATTCAATAGCATGGGCAGGCAGTTTGTTTAAGTGTGATTTTTAACCATGCTTGTTGTCCGTGTGTTCCTTGACAAATCATTCATGAAACCGTTTTTGTTTAATCACAAAAAAATAAACAACTACATCTGCAATGTAGGATTCAAAGCACCGTTCGTTGAAGGGAAAGTTTTTTAAAAAATTATTTAAGAGGTATATTCTTCCATTCAGCAATGTGCCATGAACGGGATTCGAACCCGGATCCCAACAATAATTTTTGGTAGATCATTTCTTAAGAGTTGCAGATATATCTCGACTAATACACGCAATCCTTGGCTCCCCTGAGCAGCCGTGAGTCGAGGTACAGTGATCCCTCGCTATATCGTGCTTCGACTTTCGCGGCTTCACTCCATCGCGGATTTTTCACTGGTTCACGGATTTCTGCGGACAATGGGTCTTTTAATTTATGGTACATGCTTCCTCCGTTGGTTTGCCCAGTTGTTTTTATACAAGGGACGCTATTGGCAGATGGCTGAGAAGCTACCCAATCAGAGCACATATTACGTATTAAATAAAACTCCTCAATGATATACGACATGATTCCCGTGCGGTGCTTCGCATACTTAAAAGCTCTAACAGCCCGTATTTATTTTTGATTGTTTGATTTTCTCTGTGTCTCTCACTCTCTCTGACATTCTCTGCTCCTGACAGAGGGCGTGTGAGCAGAGGGGCTGTTTGCCTAGAGGATATGGACACTCCGCTAAAAAATGCTGAAAGACTACCTTCACATTGCTCCCTTTCTTGTGGCCGCTTTATCGCGGTGCTTCACATACTTAAAAGCCCAACAGCACGTATTGATTTTTGATTGTTTGCTTTTCTCTCTCTCTCCCTCTCTGTGACATTCTCTGCTTCTGACATGCACTCCTTTGAATAGGAAGATATGTTTACATTCTTTTAATTGTGAGAAAGAACTGTCATCTTTGTCTTGTCATGGAGCACAGTTTAAACTTTTGACTAAAGGGTGTTATTTCATGTCTAGAGGGCTCTAATAATGTTAAAAAACGTATTTAGAAGGTTAAAAACAGGTTTTCTATGCTCTTAACTTCGAAAATATTAGATTTATAAATTAAGAATACTACTTTGCGGAAATTCGTTTATCGCGGTAGAGTCTGGAACGGACCGCGATAAACGAGGGTTTACTGTAATTCTTGGTAATGAAAACCAATTAGATCGATTTCTGCTACCATAATTCTACCAAGAATTGAAAGCTCGGGCCAATCACAGCCTGTATCGGCTACCAAGAATTTACCATTCACAACCCATTTCGGCTACCAAGAATTGGCCAATGACGGCACACTCGGCTACCAAAAATTGGCGAATCATGACTCGAGTTGGCTACCAAAACTCAGAAAGGGCGGCCCAGCCTCTTGTCAGTTAATGTATTCTACAAAAGCTTGTTTGATTCGACACACAGACGCTTTGCGATTTGTGTTTCTCTTTGAACTGTCTAAAAATGTTACTCACGAGTTTCAGTTTGTGCAGATATATTTACCTTCATGTACACATTTTTTGAATTATTTTTTTATTCTTGGTTAAGTTTATCACATTTATTAAATAAGTGTGCAACATGTGTAAAGACAGATATAATAATGTATAAATATTATAAATATTTAATTGTATAATCATAGTTTAATTTTACAGAATGACCTTAAAAAATAATAATATGAAGTGCTCTATAATTATAAAAAATACAAATCATAGAAAGTGAAACGTTTTTTTTCTTGACTTTATCTTTGCCAATTTAATTTTTTTTTTAATTAATTGTTTGGGTGAGTTCATTTTTATCTGAAAAGATAAATGAACTATGTGTACATATTTCCTACAAAAGACCCTAGGAAAGTCTTTCTAGTATATAAAGACCAATAATTCTTAATGAATTACTGCAGTAAAAATTATATATATATATACTGTATATGTATGTGTACCTGTAAAAACAAGAGACTGGTATGCTTTTTTTTAATACTTAGCGCTAATTTCACAAATTGCTCATATCAATACCAATATAGAATAATAATAATTATACTATATATTAATATTGATGATGTAAAATATGCTTATAAAACAGACCTACACCTTTAATACTCTCTAATCATGCTGTAGAATAGCATACAGTGGAACCTCGGTTTGCGAGTATAATTCGTTCCAGAAACGTGCTCACAGACCAAAGCACTCGTATGTCAAAGTGAATTTCCCCATAAGAAATAATGGAAACTCGGATGATTCGTTCCACAACCCAAAACTATTCATATAAAAATGATTAATGCAAAATATAAAGTAAAAATACATAAAACAAATTAACCTGCACTTTACCTTTGAAAAGAATCATGGCTGGTGTGAGTCAGTTTCTAAACTCTTGTGGGATTCCAACCAATGGGACAACACACAGAAGAGTGTCCCAAAGCAATCGCAGTCTCCCAGCGTTGTAGCAGTTCGCCATAAAAGCATATCCAAAAAGATCGCAGATATGCTATAAGCTCCTGCTGTCGATGGGTGATACAAGGAATATTATAAATGCGCAGGGCACAGTACTACTTGGCAAACGACTGACCCTGCCTGACTGCTGTGTCTGTGTATAGGAGATTGCCAGATCCCGCTAAAATAAATAGCCGCGCTGTTGCTGTTTCAAGCTGAATAAAGCTGGTGTTGTTAAAGTACTGAGACTCAGCTTCGTGTTTTGGGGAGCAAGACGGGGACTCGCACACACACGCATACTTGTTTTTGTGTTTTGTGAGGACGCAAGTCAGGAACATGCTTTCTGGGGACACCACTTTCCTGTGGTCCTATAGATGTGAAAAAAATTCTGGATGTTTAAAAAAAATATGGGAATATAACCAGCACCTCAAATTTTAGCTTCCTTTAACTAGCATTTTTCACCTTGTTTTATCACACTTCTAGGGACATGATTTGCATACACACAAAATATCTGGTATACATTACTAACTGGGGACATTTTCAGTAAACTCATTTGAATACAAACAAAATATTGCTTTTTATGACATGAAGGGGCATATTTTAAAACCATTTAGATTTACACAAATTTGCTCAAAAATTAACAAATTAAATTACTATTAAGCTAAAAGCTTTGCAAGGATACAGACTTTAAATAAAAATTAAACCACTCACATTTTATCCCCGTCAAGATTTATTTGGAAATAGAAACTATTTAACTGAGTTAGACAACTTTTACATTATATATTGCAAAAAGAAAACCAAATGAAAATTGCAGTGTACCAATTGTAAAAACAATAAATAAATAACACCTCTTTTACAAGCCACAATGCTTGGCATTCTCAAAATATTCTTAGCATTAATGAACTGACCAAATGAAAAATACAGTGTACCAATTGTGCATATAAAGTCGATCCTTGATATACAACCGGCCTGACATGCAAACAACTTGGTTTACAACCAAAATTTTTCCTTTGAATTACGCCAGCGTCTTGCATTACAACCCTGAATCCGTTTACGTGTATCCACTTGTGGGATTGTTAACAAACAGCCAAGAGCATTCATAAGCGTCAGTCGGAGACCAGATACACGTGTTTGTGGACGTAGTTTCAGTCAGTGCAGTGATTTATAAAATTTATTTCAATAATTGCTATCAAAATGGCCCCAAAAAAGCTAGAAAAGAAGCTAAGGAAGGAAGAGAAAGTGATCACAATCGAAACGAAGAAGTCAATTGTGCAGAAATATGAGCGTGGCGTTCGTGTGACCTATCTCACAAATATGTACAGCATGTCAAAATCCAATATCTCGACAATTTTACAAAGAAAATATTTGTATAAGGAAGCTCCTTCCAAACAATAACCACCTTCAATTTCATTCTTCTCCTCCTCCCTTCCTGCAAGCCAAAGATGTCAACTTAAATGGTGAGTACAGTATGAAATTGTTGTTTCTGGTAGGCTAGGCACTTTTTATAAATTTTTGGTTAGTACATCAGAAAAATTATTGGTGCTTTTGGTAAATTATGCACATTATACAACCCTTTTTTATTATGAAAAGGTTAAGTAGGTGTTGCTGTGGGAGGTTCAGAATGTATTATGGGTATTTCCATTATTTCTTAGGGGAAAAATAATCTTGACTTACAACCAACTTGAGTTACAATCAGCCCTCGCGAACGAATTGAGTTCGTAAGTCAAGGGTCCACTGTATAAGGAAATAAAAACATAAAATGACTAAAAACTGCCATAAAAATTTCTGAGATAATTGAGCGGCAAGAACAATATTTTTACATATAATTTGACAAAAAATTAGCTTGATATGAAATCAAGGCCTACATTTTGAAATTACAACATCCTATCTGGTTACTGTATACAAGAATGAAGGTTATACTGTAGTATGAATATTACCACAGAATGCTTAGATTATGCATTTCCATGTAATACCATAAGTTCAGGCATTTAGTAAATAAAATAAATCAGGATGATATTATAACTTACTATTTAGTCAACGCTTTTATCTAAAGCGATGTACATTTATTACTAACTACAAAGACAATCCCCCTGGTGCAACTTTGGGCTAAGTGCCATGCTCAGGGAGACAGAGGTAGTGGCAGCACCTGGATCTGAACCCACAACATTGTGCCTTAACTAATTATAAACTTATTAAAGATTCTAATTATTCACAAAAATGTGATAATCAGACATATTATGTTATCACTAGCTGAAGAACATGTAGCACTCTTGTATCCTACAGAAGGCAATATCTGTGATGGTGGCAGGTTTTGTTGGCTCTTACCAGTAGTCACTTTGTCCTTGTCTGCTGACTGTGAATTTACATTTTATTAACAATAAGGTAACATAAATTCATAATAAAACCGAAGTAAATATCATTGCACAATATAACAAATGAAATTTAACAAATCTCTGAAAATGTAAAATCATTAACACATTTTGGTCAAAACATGCTTTAAAGGAACCCTTAACATAGATCTTGTTTATCTTCCTTGTGGGGAGATTTCTAGATTAAAACATCCCACTGCCAGTTCCTTGGTTCACACACACACATTTTTGACTTAAAGTGCTTTGTGGGGACTTTGTGAGGGCATCAAGACCACATGAAATAACTGACAAAATAAACACATTTTAAACTTGAAACTTCACCAAGACAAGCTTTCCAAAACTTCACCTATCTAAAGACATTTTTTTCAGGCATTTATCCAATGGCTATTGCATTTAAACTGCCAAGCAGTTATAAAGGCACTGATAAATTAGCAGATCCCGATGATTCATAAAAATGTGATGATCGAATATATACCTATTCACTAGCTGAAGAACATGTAGCACTCTGGTATCCTACAGAAGGCAATATCTGTGATGGTGGCAGGTTTTGTTGGCTCTTACCAGTAGTCACTTTGTCCTTATCTGTAGACTGTGAATATGCATTTTATTAACAATAAGGTAACAGAAATTCACAATAAAACCAAAGTAAATACCAATCAACATCATAGCAAATGAAATTAATCAAATTTCTCAAAATGTAAACTCTTTAACACATATGTTGGTCATAACACACTTTAAGAGGACCCTTAACACAGATCTTGTTTATCTTCCTTGTGGGGACCTTTCCAGATAAAAACATTCCTTTGCCAGTTCCTTGGTTCACACACACACAATTTTGACTTAAAGTGCTTTGTGGGAGCATTGTGAGGGCATCAACACCAAATTAAATAACAGTCAAAATAAACAATTTTCACACTTGAAACTTCATCAAGACAAGCATTCCAACTTCACCTTTCTCAAGACATTCGTTTTCAGGCATTTAACCAGTGGTCTACTGTGATGACTGTTGGTTGTTACTAGTCTAACAACATTAAGATTCTAAGATAAAAAAAGATTAGTTTTGTCTGTTGTGATTGTTGGTTGTCACTAGTTTAACAATATGCATGTGCCACAATTATTAACACCCCTTTGTTGGCAGTTCCCCATCAATAATTTTTCTCTGTGCTATTATTACATTTAATTACTTTTGACATGAAAACATTCCTCCTTAAAAACATAAATTTGAGTTTGGCCCATATATATGTGTATGGACTAAACTACTTTATACCTGTCCAGAAGCCTCAGTTTGTATTAACAATACTATTTCAGGCTACTTTAAACTAGAATGTGGCACTAGTTAAGGATGCTCCCTGTCATCATTGCTATTCACTATCACCATTGTCAAACTGGCTGTTTACTTTCAAAATACTTCAGACATAAAAAGGATTACCAGAGAAATACTTGAACAGAAAATATCTCTATATGCAGACAACATGGTATTGTATATATCAGACCCAAAAGTCAAAACTCAGTACCAGTAGCCCTAAATGTACTAGCAAACTTTCAAAAGATATCTGGACTCAAAATCAATTTGAATAAAAGTGTGTTTTTTCCAGTGAATTCTTTAGCACATAACATTAGTCTGGACATGTATCCATTTATCATATCAGATCAGTTTAAATACTTATGGGTTAACATCACAACCCCCCAGGCAGACACGCGGCACAGTCCTTCCCTCTGGAAATGACCTTCTATCTGCCGCAGCCAGGTGTTACGTTGGCGACCTCTTGGCCTGGTCCAGCCACTTGGGTCCCAAACAATAGGGATCACCCTTTGGGTGATGGCCGTAGTGCTGTAACTGACGCTCCCTCACAATGCAGGTAATGTGCCTCATTTGGTACTCCATGTGCAGCCGCTCATTTGACACAAAGTCAAACCAGCGGGACCCAAGGATTTTCCGGAGAGACACAGTACCAAAGGAGTCCAATCTTCATCTCAGGTCACTGGATAGCGTCCACGTCTCACAACCATACAGCAAGACAGGAAGCACCAGGACTCTAAAGACTTGGACCTTTGTCCTTTTGCATAGATATCATGGATATCACACACGCCTTTCCAGTGACCTCATGACCCCCCATGCTCTCCCAATCCATCTACTGACTTCACAAGAAGAGTCACCAGAAACATGAATATCACTGCCAAGGTAAATAAACCTCTCAACAAGTTCAACACTCTCTCCGCAAACAGACACACTGCTGATGGCCATGCCCAAGAGTTCATTAAAGGCCTGGATCTTGTTTTTTATCAGGACACTTGCATGCCCAGACATTCAGTTTCCTTGCTCAGTCTCTCAAGTGCCCTGATCAGAGCCTCCATTGACTCCGCGAAGATCACAGCAAAGTCAAGATCCGTGAATCTTCACCAACAGATGCCCCACATCCACTGGACCCCATGACCTTGCCCAACACCCAGTCCATACAAGCATTGAACAGGGTTGGAGCAGAACACACCCCGATGAACCCCAGAATCAACTGGGAAAAGCGCGGAGGTCCTGCCTCCACTCTGCACAGCATTCACAGTACCAGTGTACAGGCCGTCATGATATCCAGCAACCTCGAGGGGATCCTGCAAACCTTTAGGATGTCCTACAGGGCAGCTTGATCAACTGAGTCAAATGCAAGTGATCACGGATCCTATTGAGGACGACCCTAGCGAGGACCTTACCCAGCACTGAGAGCAGTGCTATCCCCCTGTAGTTGCTGCAACCCTTCCCTTTCCAGATAGGGACGACAAATCCTGTTTCCCAGTCAGTTGGGATGATGCCAGTCTCCCAAATGGAAGCAAAGATTGCTTGCAATGCCAAGAGGACAGTCATACCACCTGCCTGGAGAAGTTCACCCCAGATACCACAGAGCCCCGCAGCATTCTCAGCTGGTTCACCTCTTGTGCAATCTCAGTGAAACTGGGTGGTTCACAGCTAATTGGAGGATCAACCTCAAGAACCATGGACCCAGAGCTGACACTGTAAGTTCCCTACAGGTCTTTCCCGGGAAATCCCACCAGGAGCCACCACCTTGAAGGGGACATCTTTTCCGGTCCCGGCCCCGAGGACGATGTCACTTCCCCCCGACGTCCTATAAAGCCTCCCACCTTTGCTCTGGGAGGCAGTTCTGTTTTGGACTCTGTCGTGTAAACTTGACTTACGTGAATCATTTGCTTTTGCAGCCAGGAAACTGCATTAAACGGGTGGCTGCCCCAAACCTTGCCATGCCTCATGTCTCTTCTTGTTACACACTTGAGAGAATTGTATATAGATAAAATATTTTTGCATCATATGAACAATTACGCATTATATTTAATCTCCCAACATCACAACTATTCCACTACTTTCAGATTAGAAACTTGCTAAACAGAACCTGCCCTGTTTTCCTCACCTCCCACCTGCTTCTATCCCAGAAGTAATATTGATATTGATCTGTGTGCCAATATTCATAAAGAAATAATTGTAAAAAAGATTGAAAGATGGAATACAGTAATCCCTCCTCAATCGTGGGGGTTGCGTTCCAGAACCCCCCGGGATAGGTGAAAATCCGCGAAGTAGAAACCAAATGTTTGTATGGTTATTTTTATATATTTTAAGCCCTTAGAAACTCTCCCACACTGTTTAAACTGTGCTCCATGACAAGACAGAGAGGACAGTTTTTTTATCACAATTAAGAGAATGCAAACATATCTTCCTCTTCAAAGGAGTGCCGTCAGGAGCGGAGGATGTCAGAGAGAGAAAAGTAAACAATCAAAAATCAATAGGGCTGTTGGGCTTTTAAGTATACAAAACACCCGTGATAAAGTGGCCGTAATGAAGGGATCAATGTGAAGGCAGTCTTTCAGCATTTTTTAGAAGAGGGTCTGTATCTTCTAAGCAAACAGCCCCTCTGCTCACACCCCCTCCGTCAGGAGCAGAGAATGTCAGAGAGAGTGAGAGAGACAGAAAAACAAACAATCAAAAATCAATACTGGCTGTTAGAGTTTTGAAATGTGCGAAGCACCGCGCAGGAAGCATATCGTATATCATTGAGATTTATTTAATACGTAATACGTGCTCTGATTGGGTAGCTTCTCAGCCATCCACCAATAGCATCCCTTGTATGAAATCAACTGGGCAAACAAACTGAGGAACCATGTACTATAAATTAAAAGACCCATTGTCCTCAGAAATCCACAAACCAGCAAAAAATCCATGGTATATATTTAGATATCCTTACATTTAAAATCCACGATGGAGTGAAGCTGCGAAAGTCGTAGCGCAATATAGCGAGGGATCACTGTAAAGCAATTTGTGATAGAGCTAACTGGGAAAGGCACTATAAAAACAAAAGTAGATTGACTATAATGTGTTCTGTTGTAATCCTTATTGAGATGGGCTTGTAAAAAAGTACAGAATGATAGATAAAGCAACTACTAGTAGAACTAGAAAAGGTGCTATAAAAATTAAAACTGACTATATAAACATTCCTCCTTACAAAATCTCTCAACAACCATCTGATGTTGAGGTTTACTCTAGTTTTAGTCAGAAGACAATGAAAGCCTTGGGAAAGCATTGTGCCAAAAGTATGGTTTGGATGATTATAATTGTGGATTACTGTAATCTGTGTTACTAAAGACAGGCACTCACATTTTGGTTTGATATCTACATAAAATGTATGAACATCAGGACCCCGTCTCTCCTAAACGATTTCCCATGGTCATGGGCACAAAAACTTGTGAACAACATTAATGTTTCACTACCTTCCTTCAAGGTGTAGAACTTTTTTACATAGTTATCGGCTTCATCAAATCCACTCCAGGTATTTGCTTCACCCAATGGAGGCTCAGGACTAACAATTTTAGTACTATTTTTGCAGCCTGAGTAATGCTCGGGTCTAACAGTAAAGAGGTTAAAACAATGCAGATAGTCCTTGTAACTTTTAAATTTTTGAATACCGTTCTATGTGGCCAAACATCCATATATTCTGACAAAATTTAAATACACATTATTGCTTATTAAAAAAAAAGTTTCTTATTTCTATAGCAAATAACTAGCATTAATAATCGATGACTAGATAGATAGATAGATACTTTACAATCATAAACATAAAATTAAAAATTTTTAATAAGAAATAATCTGATAGTAATGAGGTGAAAATTGATTTTAGTCTGTCAGCTTCATTAGAGGGTCGGTAGGGATTTGTAATTTATTCTTGCTTCCTGTTAAGTGTTTTCTTACCATAAGACTCTAACAAAAGAACTACATTCGGCATTTTACAATTGTAATGCTTTAGCCACTGCATATAAATCTTAAAAATGATTACTTAAAGAAATTCTTAAGTTTAACAGAAAAATATAAACGTTAAAGCGTTTAAATTTAACTATGCTTGTTGTCCGTGTGTTCCTTGACAAATCATTCAAAAAAAATAAACAACTACATCTCCATCTATCCATCCATCCATCCAATGTCTAACCCGCTGAATCTGAATAGAGGGTCACGGGGGTCTGCTGGAGCCAATCCCAGCCAACACAGGGCACAAGGCAGGAACCAATCCTGGGCAGGGTGCCAACCCACCACAACTACATCTGCAATGTAGAATTCAAAGCACTTCATTGAAGGGAAAGTTTTTTAAAAAATGATTTAAGAGATATTCTTCCATTCAGCAATGTGCCATGAACGGGATTCGAACCTAGATTCCAACGATAATTCTTGGGAGATCATTTCTCAAGAATCACAGCTATACCTCGACTAATACGAGCAACCCTTGGTGCAGTCGGTAAAGCATCAGACTTTTAATCTGAGGGTCTAGGGTTCACGGCCCTGTTCAGGTGAAACAATGATTTATCATCACAGAGGATTTCACATGGACTGATCATATTCAAGCTCAATCTAAAAAGGCAAGGCAGCGTCTTTATCATCTTAGACAGTTGAGTAAGTTTCAGGTGTCTCATGTGATCCTAAGGACTGTTGGTCCTGTAGAAAGTATCCTGACTCAGAACATCACCTGGTTTGGGAACAGCTCTGTACGGGACATTAAGGAATTAGCAGAGGGTGATCCGGGTATGGAACACTGCACAAAATCTGGTCTTCCATCTGTGCAGGATATTTATACCTGGAGAGCAGTAACTATCTGTTCGACCTGCTGAAAACAAGCAAACGATTTAGGAGTATTATGGCCAGAACAGAGAGGCTCAGAAGGAGCGTCTATCCATAGGCTAAAAGACTTCTTAACCTGGACATGCCACCACAAAGTGTTTCAAATGTTTATAAATACAGACTGAATTCTCTACGTCAGTGTCATTAAGTCTATTTTAACCAGCAAACTAGCACACTACACTTTAAGGAAATAGATATTCTATTCGGCTACATTTGCACACTGTTCAGATCTTGTTTATAATTGTAGAGTTTTGGAAATATACTTTTTCCCTATATATTGTATCCCCTTAGTTCTACCCTTTTAAGTTTCTTTTTATTAATTTAACTCCTTATTTCTGTTTTTTAACTTTAATTTAATTTATTTTAAATGATCTATTTGTTAACTTATTACATAGTCTCATGGGTCAATTCATCGTACATTTCACTATATGTTGTACTGTGGTAAATAAAGAATCTTGAATTTTTTAAATGTGTCCCTGCGTAATGTTCCCCTGGAGTGTATGTATTGTTTAAAAATCCCTGATAGTACATTGTCTACAGTGCCCCTGCTGCAGTGCCAGTGCTCCTGCCTTTAAGTCCTTCTCTCCTCATGTTCACTCTCTCACCTTAGTACCACCTGACCCGAGGAACAAGCCAAGAAGGCAGCAGTGATGAAAGGAGGAGGCTGCCTGGACACAGTCACTCACTGCACCCGGGTTGGCGATCCCTCACCCTGGAACACTGCACATGAAGAGGAGGAGGAGGGACTGGGACCCAGCTTTGTGTCCATCTGCAAGGCTGCGCATCATGTGGGAAAACCAGGGGGTGAGTCCTGACTCCTGCTCCTGGGAGACTCTGCCTCATGAAGTTGTAGCAGCTATTCCTCATGGTCATGCACATGGTGCACATGGTGTACAGGTAGCGAGGAGGCTGCATGTCACATAAGATGCCTGGAACGCTGCTGTCACTAGTGTATGCAACAGCACACAGACTGCAGACAGTGCAGGTGCTGCTGAGGCACACAACATAAAGATTTCTTTGTGCTCTGGTCAGGTCCAGACATTTTTTTCTTAACAAAATCAAGAAAGGAATCTCTATAGAGGGTTGCAGCAATATGACTTGACCACTAGAAGGCGCCTTAGGCCCTTGCCTAGACAGCCTATGCCCAGAAACAGCCCTGCCCAGCCCAGAAAACTCCCACTTCTATTATTGCCATTAACTTCCCAATATGATTCAGCAACCAACATTAACCATTACTGAAGTAAGAAAAACACAGATGGTTATTTACAAGAAAAGAAAAATAAAACACAATGAACAAAACACTGCAAATTAGGCACAGGAGCTACCTAGAAAATGTTGCTTTCCAATGTGTAAAAATTTTTAATCGTCATTAATTACATGATTGTCTGCAATTAATCGTGATTAATCACAGACAATCCCAATCACATTGTTATACGCAAAATTCAATAATGAACTCAAAAGCAGTGTATTGAGTTTATTTGGTTTGCAAACACTTTAAACAAATAAGGTGCTTTTTAACTGCAGTATTCCCTTTACATAGTAGCAGTTTAAATATTTCTTGTAAATCTCAAATTAAACATTAATGTAATCAATTCAAATATAAAACCAAAACTATTTGCCACTTCCAGGGCATTAACGTTTTATCTAGTTTGTTATAGAAAAACAAGTTACCCTCAGAGTCCAGAGCCACAATCACAACATTATAACAGGCACCTTCCGAGCAACAGCAAGTTAGCATTTCTAAATTTTTTTTTCTTTTTTATCTGAACAGATACCAGCAGAAACATTTTCTTTTATCAGTCAGCAGCATAAACAGTCTATGTTCAGTAGCAACTCTTTGAGGGCTAGCATTTTTTCCAAAATATGCAGTTTTCTGAAAACCGCATGAAGCAATGTTTTCACACATAAGTTAACGTAAAACGTCTGTTGTTGCCTGTTTTGCCTGCTGTCGGCCCCTGTTTGCGGCAGCAGCCGCTCGACGGCCATCAGGAATGCATGGTGGGCTGGCTGCCTGTCTTTGTGACACAGGTGCGCTTGGGTAGCAGTTGCAGAGAGATGCAATATGGTTTGTACCTCCTGTCATCGTGTCTGTCGTCCAGGCGAACGTTGCCATAGGTGCATCAGCTACACAAACGTTTTCAGCACCACGATCAGCTGATGCTGGTACCTCACTTTCGTTTTCTTTCTACATCTCCAGATCACTTGTATCAAAATCGGAGTCCGACAAATCAGAGTCCGATTTAGTGATAATACGAAAAAAGTCATCCACGGATTATTTTGCTTTGAGCATTCACTTTGGTGTCTCTCCACATACCATTTTTGAAGCTGTTTGCTCTTCGCTACTCATGCACACACAGGGAATAGAGGTCAAATTAACAAAGATAATGTTCCTTCTAGCAAAAGTGTATCAAAAAGCACCGTAATAAAAAGATCTTTGTTCTCTATTGATCGCTAGCGTGACTGAGGCTTTCAAAATAATAATAACAAAAGCTGCGTTAACACGCGATATAATAATTGCTGGCATTAATTAATTAATGCCATAATAATGCGTTAACTTGCCCAGCCCTAGTAATACTAACCTTGATTCTTTTTGGTTGGTGAACATGACTTGAAGCCAACAGTATAATAAGTCAGAAGTGATTTTAGGCTTTGACAACAGGATTTTTACCAGTTTTTTGATTGGAATGATTCAGGTTTTAATTGCCTTCATAACAGTTACAAATTCTACTATTGGTGATGTCCTATAATATGGAATTAACATCTGCAGCAATTTCTTCACACACAATAACATCCAAGACCTCCCATAGAGTAAGTGCTTTCCTTGGTGACTACGTACTCAAACGTTTACTAACAGAATGTAAGTTACAAAAGAAGACAAACTACAACCACAGACAGATGCCATAAAGGTTAAAGAACTTAAAAAGTGCTTCTTCAACTCTTTTACACACCACCACTGCCGTTATAACACACAGTACTGTAGGCTTTTGTATAATAATTTCTTAAGCTTCTTACATGACTTTTTCTTTCTGTTTCCCATGCTCATTTCATTTTTCAGCAAAACCTTTCTTTTGTGTTGGACTTCCACATTTCACTGTGTCTCACTCTGTTTTCCATTTACTTTTATTTGAGGACCACACGAAATCCTACATACTACCAACAGCTCCTTATCTTTGGGATCCTTGAAGCCTCTATTGATAATCCCCCAGGCATGTGCAAGTAGGAGACATCCTCAATGCTCTGTTCAGGTAAGCAATGCCACCCCGGTTTGAGAGGAGGCGCACTTGTTAACACAGCCTCTCTTTCCACCTGCAGTTCATGTCGACCGGTAGGCAAGTGACTCACATCGGGGAGTATTTGCTATAAAGCCATGAGGGACCGGAAGGAATCAGTTAGTTTGATGACTACCAGCGACTGAGATGGACTGCTCAGAAGCACCATGTTATGTTTCCTATTTTAGCACTCCTGTGTGCTGTTTATTTTGGCCGATTTGCCCCATTACTCTCAAGGTTTAATGGGGCCCACTGGTTCCCCAACACTCTTTGTGGCTCAAAGTCTGCTATTATCATAACATTTATTATTCTATTACTGAATTTCAGCTCTTTCAAACCATTTTTATTTGAGGCAGTGTTCTATAGCTGTTAAATAAAAGCACTCATTCTTGGGCTTAACTATCATTTACTGTGTGCCTTTCAATGTTAGTGTTCAATATTTGAGTTTATTTTATTTTAATACAAAAGAACAGGTTTAAAAAATCATACATTAAATCTTGTGTATTTGCTTACTAATTCGAATTTATTTTGCAATTTTTTGATTAATCAATGTCTAATAGTAAAACTAAACAGTACATTTCTTTAATGAAGTAATATTCTGGAAATATAGTATTGTGAAGCCTGAACTGCAGTATGAATTTTATGGGAAAAGTGTATTGTCTCATGCCTAACCTCGGGCTCCACCAGTGATGTGTGGTGAAGTTCATGGCTGGTGAGGCATTGACTCCTTCAGAGTTAGACTTTCAAATATATGAACCCAAAAGAGTAGCTTATTCACTATCCAATTGGCAGCATACATACTGACTACTGGTTATATTTCATATCTCATCAGCATGCTTTACGCACACACAGGTCAGGTACTTATTTGGCTAAGAAAGAACGTTACATTTATAGCAGTGAGAGTGAGCGCATTTGCTCTGCACCCTCCATGTTTTCTAAATTTGCCATTGCAATTCCACAATTCATACTCATTGAATACAAATGAAAGTATAGAGTGGTGTACAAAAAATGGATTTCAATTTTGACCTTAACTGAAATATTTAGTTGTTTTTAAAAGCTTTCAATTCTGATGCTTTAATGAAATTCAATACAGACAGTTTAACAAAAGGATAACCAAAAAAAAGCAAAAGAATATTTTATTTAAAATCTAATTCAGTTGTCCGTTAGTTTGAAGCAAACTTTTAGTTTTGGCATTGGTCTTCCGTTATTTACCACCTCCTGTTTTGACTGAAAGTAGAGTTTTGAGAAATTTTTAAGCTTAGATATATAATCTTCCATTTTGGCAGTCAATCGGAACAAAAAATAAAAATAAATGGACTGCTGAAGAACACTTGATTTTATGATATCGCTAACTTATTGGCGCCCAGAGTCTCTGCGTAGAAGAACAGCAGTAACAAGCACCTCTTGGGCTCACATGCACCCCCTTCAGGGAGGCACGATACTGTCTGCCTCACCTTGTGCCTTTTCACTGCAGTTTTATGCCCAATCAGCAAGATTAAATATGTCACACACATGCATTAAAGATATTAGCCAGACTGTGGAAAGTCAGGGTGTATAATAAATCTGTCTGCAAACATTATATTGGCAACATACAAAGAGACAGCAAAAGGCACTCGCCAATTGCAGGCATCAACACAGTGTGTGCGAGAGAGCGCAGTCCTAGGTGAGGTGAGGTTCATCGTTGCCGCACCTCATGTTTCTCCCCTATATTTTAACAGGAAATACGCCAATTCAGAGATTTTGACTATAAAAATGATCAAAATTATTGGAATCATACAGAAAACAAATTTGTAGTACAGACCAGTAGATAAATTTATTTTATGTTATCATTATTAGTTTTTTTTACTTTTCATGATGACCCTCTCCTGACCACACGTCCCAGGGCTCCACCAATATCAGCAACCTGACTGCCTCTTTCAGGAGGCTTACACTGGGCCACGGTTGGACCTTCCAGCAAGATAATCATCCAAAGCACACCTCAAAATCAACACAAAAGTGGTTCAGTAACCACAAAATCAAGATTTAGCCATGGCCATCCCAGTCCGTTGACCTTAACACCATTGAAGATCAGTGGGATGCGCTGAGGAGGAGAGTTCACAGTGAACCTCAATGTTTTAAGAATCTAGAGAGAGTTTCTGTAAGAACAAGTAGTCTCAGATCCCTTGCCGTGCATTCCCCAACTTCATTAAACATTAAAGGAGAAGACTGAGTGCTGTTATCTTGGCAAAGGGGGTCATTACAAAATACAGTATTAAGAGGTGCCGATAATTGTGGCACACATATATTAGAGAAAAATGTTTGTTTTATGATAAGTGATTTCAATTATTTTACTTTAACTAAAAAAAAATTTTCCACAGTCTAGCTTGATTTTTTAGGGCGGCATGGTAGCGCAGTGGTAATGCTTCTGCCTCGCAGTAAGGAGACCTGGGTTCACTTCCTCCCTGTGTGGAGTTTGTATGTTCTCCCCGTGTCTGCATGGGTTTCCTCCAGGTATTCTGGTTTCCTCCCACAGTTCAAAGACATGCAGGTTAGGTGTAATGGCGATCCTAAATTGTCCCTCGGGTGTGCTTGGTGTGTGTGTGTGTGTGTGTGTGCCCTGTGGTGGGCTGGCACCCTGCCCGGGGATTTGTTCCTGCCTTGCACCCTGTGCTGGCTGGGATTGGGTCCAGCAGACCTCTGTGACCCTTTGTTAGGATATAGTGGGTTGGAAAATGACCGACATGACATGACTGACTAGTCTGATTTTTGACAATACTAGTGGGAGGCACTGGGCAGTTTTTAATTTCCTTTACCTCTACCTTCACCAAAACAGGTTTTGCAGTGATATGAACTGACAGAGATTGTAGATACCCAAATGTCTCGCCCTCAGTTGTTCTGTCTGCTGTTCCATTTGTAATCCTGGTAATCCCTTAACAGCCAGTTCACAGCATATAACAATTTTAAATGAGATCTTTACTAATGTACATTTTATCACTATGAATCAAAACTTTTAGTATTTTAATATAAAAGGTATGTAGTTCTGTGTGATTTAATACATCATTTAAAAAAAAAAATCAGAAATATCATCCCTCTGATTTATCTGAACACAAGCAGGTGCACTCCAGTGAAGTATAAAAAGGCTCACAGAATTGTTTTCCTGCTATTCCAACTTATCACAACTAGATGGTGCAATCGGACAGGTTGAGAGAGGATCAATGAGGACTGTGAGCTTCTCTGTTTGGACAGTAGATGGCAGCAAAACCTTAGCCTTGACATATAATAACACACTTCTCAAATGTCTTCAGTTTGATTTCCAGACTTTGTGCTCTTTTCACCATTTCTTTATTCAACAGCCTTTTGTCATCTGGGCTGCATACCTGCACATTTCGCCGCACTAGTGGGCTCTTAAGCACTTAATTGTAAATGTTAAAGCTGAATGGATTCAGTTGTAACTGCTCATTTTAAACATTTGCTCACTGAAAGCCTGGTTTTCTTTCGTGGGAGACTACAGTGATAATGTTTTGCAATGAATGATTTTGGGTCTCTTTATTCTGTCGTTTGCTTTCTCTTTGCCTGTGTAACTACAGGTGCTGGTCATAAAATTTGAATTTCATGACAAAGTTGATTTACTTCAGTAATTTCATTCAAAAAGTATTTCAGATGTTTATTTCTTTTAATTTTGATGATTATAACTGACAACTAATGAAAGTCCCGAATTCAGTATCTCAGAAAATTAGAATATAAATTAAGACCAATGCAAAAAAAGGATTTTTAGAAATGTTGGCCAACTGAAAGGTATGAACATGAAAAGTATGAGCATGTACAGCACTCAATATTTAGTTGGGGCTCCTTTGGCCTGGATTACTGCAGCAATGCGGCGTGGCATGGAGTCGATCAGTCTGTGGCACTGCTCAGGTGTTATGAGAGCCCATGTTGCTCTGATAGTCGCCTTCAGCTCTTCTGAATTGTTGAGTCTGGCGTATTGCATCTTCCTCTTCACAATACCCCATAGATTTTCTATGGGGTTAAGGTCAGGCAAGTTTGCTGGCCAATCAAGAATAAGGATACCACGGTCCTTAAACCAAGTACTGGTAGCTTTGGCACTATGAGCAGGTGCCAGGTCCTGTTGGAAAATGAAATCTGCATCTCCATAAAGTTCGTCAGCAGCAGGAAGCATGAAGTGTTCTAAAACTTACTGGTAGAAGGCTGCGTTGACCTTGGACCTCAGAAAACACAATGGACCAACACCAGCAGATGACATGGCACCCCAAACCATCACTGACTGTGGAAACTTTACACTGGACCTCAAGCAACGTGGATTCTGGGCCTCTCCTCTCTTCCTCCAGACTCTGTGACCTTGATTTCCAAAGGAAATGCAAAATTTACTTTCATCAGAGAACATAACTTTGGACCACTCAGCAGCACTCCAGTCCTTTTTGTCTTTAGCCCAGGCGAGACGCTTCTGACGCTGTCTCTTGTTCAAGAGTGGCTTGACACAAGGAATGCGACAGCTGAAACCCATGTCTTGCATACGTCTGTGCGTGGTGGTTCTTGAAGCACCGACTCCAGCTGCAATCCACTCTTTGTGAATCTTCCCACACAGTTTTGAATGGGTTTTGTTTCACAATCCTCTCCAGGGTGCGGTTGTCCCTATTGCTTGTACACTTTTTTCTACCACATCTTGTCCTTCCCTTTGCCTCTCTATTAATGTGCTTGGACACAGAGCTCTGTGAACAGCCAGCCTCTTTAGCAATGACCTTTTGTGTCTTGCCCTCCTTGTGCAAGGTGTCGATGGTCGTCTTTTGGACAACTGTCAAGTCAGCAGTCTTCCCCATGATTGTGTAGCCTACAGAACTAGACTGAGAGACCATTTAAAGGCCTTTGCAGGTGTTTTGAGTTAATTAGCTGATTAGAGTGTGGCACCAGGTGTCTTCAATATTGAACCTTTTCACAATATTCTAATTTTCCGAGATAGTGAATTTGGGACTTTCATTAGGTGTCAGTTATAATCATCAAAATTTAAGGAAGTAAACATTTGAAATACATCAGTCTGTGTGTAATGAATGAATCTAATATACAAGTTTCACTTTATGAATAGAATTACTGAAATAAATCAGTTTTGTCATGATATTCTAATTTTATGACCAGCACCTGTATTATTACTACATATCATTCTATGCTGCTTTCTTGTCATTCAAGATAAACTCTTTAAGACATGTGCAGAAGTTGGCCCCTGAGCTGAACCTGAGTGTAAGAGGCAGCATCTAATTGGTTCATCAAATCAAAAAGTCCACATACCTTAGGGCTAGCCATTGCTAGATGTTTATTATTTGATTTTAATAAAATTAACAAAATGTTTAAAAAAATAAATAAATAAAATTAAAAAGATGTGTTGGGACTGCGTGTCTGCCTGGGGGCTTGCCAACCAGAATCCCGAGCTGTTTCATTGTGTGGTGGGTGCAGCAACACACTGTATGAGTGCATGCTCTCCAACCTGACCTGACATGTTGAGGATATTATTCAGCCCAAAATACACAACATACAGTAACATTCTCAAACCCATCTATGGTAGTGTGGGGCTGCAGTCTGTCCTGGTGGCACTAGGCACACTATCCACTCTCACTCATTAAATTTCAGACACAGGGCCAATTAAGTGTCACATCAAAATTGTCTTTCTCTATATGATTCATTACAGTCCCATCTCCTTTGTAGTGCTTTTCTAGTGGCATCCTTGCCCTGGGCATATTAGGGATGTTAAATGAAGAATTTATTTAGCGGTGCTAATATAGGTCCTACAGTTGGTGTGTAATAAATGAAAGACATTTGTCTTTTTTATATCTATCTACCTTTCCATCACTCAATCATATAGTGACTTTCTCATTCATCTCAAGGATTAACAATCTTGTATTCCATGTGCAGAAATGAAATTTGATACTTAGGTCCTGGATATTAAACAATTAACCCCATAAAAATAAAAATAAAACCTACATAATGAAAAGTAGCCCCTTAACGACACAGACGTTGTGATAAAGGTATTAAAGATAAATGAAAACTAGAGTAAAATAACATTAATACAGTAAGATAACTATGACTAAAATAAATATTATTGCAGTATGCTCTGTAATTAGTAGCAAGTAAAAAGAGGTGGTAGAATTAATTTAGTGCATGAAACTACTGAAACAAAATGCAAAGTGTAGTGTAAATCACACAAAGAGTATAGACAGATTTTGTGATGTTGTATTCATCAGTTTCATAACCCATCTATTTTAAAATCTGTCTTGGGTATCAAAATCATGGCCAGCTATATGTGATTTGGGTGAGCACCCGGGGGATCTGCTTGATTATAGACCTACCCAATTAAAGCTAATTAACAAACATTAAAAAAAAAAATATGAGTAGGTAGGCCACAGTCGGAGCGGGTGTCTAGCTGGCCACTTTTATGAGCTCATACATTTGATATGTTACCGGTGTAACACTAACTTGAAATATAGAGACCACATTCATATAACATATTTACTAAGACAAGGTGTGATTTATTTTATTTCAATTGGGTTCTATCAAGTTCCCTATTAAACCTTTCATGTTCCACTTACCAACAAAAAAACACCCTTAATGACATTAGATTATACATACATTCATAAAAGTATATATTAGAAAATTCCAAGTCCCACCCAAAATTCAGTTCCTTTTCACATTGCTTCACTCTGTATCTGCACCCACATGCATATGTATAAAAATCAACTTACAAAACTAAACACAATCATGAGCCCATATTCCAGGGATCAAACACAATCAAAAAGCAGTGATAAGATGTCAATGGTGGTATAGAATGCATGAATAAGGTGACTATGAAATGAACAGCCCCAAAAAACAAGTGAATAGTTTCATCCTACTGATAGATGAAGTTACTTCATTCATCCAAGAGAATGTCCACAGGACAAGAGGCCTAGTCACATTCGTTCCAGATTGGCAGCTCACAGTTGACCTGGGGAGTCAGCTTGTGTTCCTAGACGCCAAAGTCTTAACAGTGTTGTGACCAGACATTGTCCTACCATCAGAAGCTTCACACCAGTCATGATGGAGCTAACAGTGGAAGACATCATTGAGGAAGCGAATGGTGGGGAAAGGAGCAGGTATGAGAAGTTGGTGCAAGAATGCCACAGGAATGGACAGAGACCAAGGTATGACCTCATCAAAGTCAGGGGCAGAGGAATCATTGGTCATTCGCTCTGCAAAGCCAAAGAAGGAGCAGAGCCGTCAGAGAAGCCTTGGAGGCTGCAGAGAAAGTCTACAGAATGCTCTGGATGAGGACAAATAACCCGTGAACTAATGCTGCTTGGGCACAAGTTGGTGTCTGATGCGCCTCCAACTGGATTGCCCAGGTGAATGTGTCTGAAAGACCAGAAACACTGAATGACTTCAGGTAACATTACTGATGATTTGTCCCAAGACATCACTAAATGTACGGTATGTTAAAGGACAAAAGATGCTGACGGAGAGGTGCGAAGCCTTTTTAAGGTGGGACGGTAAATCTATGTGGATTACATGCATATGTAATAAGGGTAACAGGGGGATGTGGGACGTCAAAAATATGCCTTGCCTCAAGCATCACAACTTAAAGCACCTGCCCTGCACCCAGTAACATACACAAATTCACAAATAATTATTACACTCCACATACCATGCATACTACAAAAACAAATAAGCAACAATAGTCTGAAATTCACAGGAAGTTATATGTAAAATTATAATTATGTTAAATGCTATTTTTATAATGCAGTTTATGTCTGAGTATATGGGAATTTATCATAAGCAGCCAGAGGGCCAACAAATGCTCAATAAAGGCCTTGTCTCCTCAGCTCAGAATATTGCGTTCTGCATTGAGAACCTAACAATCACAGCCATCCATTCCCTTGTCACTCTGACAGCATCCATTGTGGCTGGTCACCGTGGAAGAGAAAAAGTGCTAGCCTAACAAATATATAAATACAATCTCTAAATGGAGGTCCTATAAATAACTGAAGAGGTGTTGCTGAAGCACTGCCTACTTCCCATTAGTTGGGGATTATAATAAATTAAATTTATCTCCTGGAGGAAATCTCATGTGAATTATAAGACGCATGTTTAGAGACACTTCCCAGAATGTTTCATGCAATGCAACCTCATTAATTCAAAGAAAATAAACGAGTGCTTGTAAAAATAACACCTCTTTTTTCAATGACAGCAATTCCCATTTTAGTGAGATGATTAGTCATGTTAAGAAAAAAAGTTAATAGTACATGATGTTACATGTTGATGAAACAAATCTGGCCTTAAAAAAATGAAGCTGAAAGGAGGCATGACATTTAACAGACTAACTAGATGGGTAGAGAAGGTGCCATCTTCATCCCCAGAAATTGGTTGTATTCCTCCAGATCATGGAAGCTGTCCTGCATACCTGTACTCCCTGGGTCTCAGACTCTGATTAATGACCATGGACCTTCGATACTTAGTTCTTTAAGAATTTGTGCAGATCTGCCATCTGGCTGATCTTTGCTTAATTAATATATTTATATTTTAATGTGTAGTTACAATATCACCACTAGAGGTCTTGGGGACTGAATTAAAAATGAACATAATACTACATTCAGAATGTATTTAGACCCATTCACGTTAAAATCACTTAGATTAATTCTTCCCTTATTAAGCAACACTCAATACCCCAAAATAACAAAGCAAAAACAGGATTTTTAAGAATTTTTGCAAATTTATTAAACATAAAAACACTGAAAAATCACATTGACATGAGTATTTAGACCATTTGCTGTGACACATCATATTTGGTTCAGGTGTATCCCAGTCTATCGATCACCATTGACATATTTCTACAATTTGTTTTTATAGTCCACCGCTAGTATATTCATGTGAATGCACACAATTAGAAAAATCACACATCTGTCTACAGAAGGCCTATTGGCAATGTGCATTAGAGAAACTTTTAAAAGATCATCACTGCATCACTTGATATGCTGAGACAGTGTTTTAAGATTCATTGTGAGTGATGAAGGTCCAGGAGATAATAACATAGTAAGTGCCAGGTGAACAGTCAAAACTTGGATAATCTATATATTGTGAAGAAATAAACTTACACAAAGTGAACTTTTGGGGTTTCCACCCTGGTTTACTGGAACTTAAACAGAGTACCGTCTCCACAATTCAAAGTAAATGGTCACACCGGACAATATTACAGAAGAATAGGGGAACATTTATACAGAGAGACAGGAAATTGAATCAGGGATGCTGCGAGAACTCAGATGCATATTGGGATATTGACGTCATCATCTTGGGACTGGAGGGACGACAGGAACCCGGAAGTATGGCTTCTTTTTGTTTACCCCGGGCTCTCTTACGGCAGCGCGTTCTCGTTCTGGCTGATGAGATAAGAAGAGAAAGGTTAGTGCGCTGCCTCTGTCCCTCGGCATGGGTTGTCGCGATGTGGTCCGAGTCCTTAAACTGCTCCCCATGCGTTTGTGCATGACATGACCCCCCCTCTAGCCCTGACCCACCAGGTCGGGCGGCCCAAACTGAGAGGTCGTGAGCCCGTGAGAGTGCATCTGCGTTGGCCTGAACGTTACCCCGGCGATAAGTGACAGTGAACTTGTACGGCTGCAGATCCAGAACCCACCTGGTAACCCGAGGATTCGATTCCCTATGAAGGGCCATCCACTGGAGGGCGGCATGGTCCGTCACCAGGGTGAATTCCCGACCCAGCAGGTAGTACCGCAGGTGAGTTACCGCCCGCTTGATCGCCAGGGCTTCCCGTTCCACCGCCGCATACTGGCATCTTCCGGTCTAACAGTTTCCGGCTCAGGTACATCATGAGGTGTTCGACACCGTCGATACTTTGGCTCAACACGGCGCCGAGGCCTGTGTCCAAAGCATCGGTCTGGAGGAGAAAAGGAAGTGAAAAGTTAGGTGTTCTCAAAATAGGTGCCGAAGTGAGAGCCTGTTTTAAGTCACTAAATGCTTGTTCCGGGGCTTCATTCCACACCACATGAAAAGGGGCCCTTTTCATTGTCAAACAAATCAAGGGTGCTGCCCGCTCAGAGAAGCGGGGTACAAACCGGCGGTGATAACTCGCTAACCCCAAGAAAGCCTGCACCTGTTTCTTGAGTATCGGACGGGGCCATTCTAAGATGACTTTTATTTTTGAGCACTGTGGCTTCACCATCCCCCCTCCTACCAGGTAGCCCAAATATTTGGCCTCGGTCAACCAAAAGAAGCACTTCCGGGGGTTGATCCGTAGGCTGGCTTTTGATAGTGTCAGGAGGACGGCATAAACCTGTAATACATGCTCCTCCCAGGTGCCGTAAAAAATGACGTTATCGAGGTAGGCGTCACAATAGGACTGGTGGGGCCTTAGCACTCTATCTACCAGACGTTGGAAGGTTGCCGGTGCCCCGTGCAGCCCGAATGGGAGAACCTTGTATTGCCAGTGCCCACTTGGGGTACTGAAAGCGGTTTTTTCTTTAGCGGATGCCGTTAAGGGAATTTGCCAGTACCCTTTGGTCATGTCAAGTGTAGTCAAATACCAGGCTGTTCCCAATTTCTCGAGTAGCTTGTCAATTCGGGGCATGGGATAGGCGTCAAACTTGGAGACTTGATTAAGACATCTAAAGTCATTGCAAAATCTCCAGGAGCCGTCCGGTTTGGACACGAGGACAATGGGACTGGACCACGGGCTGTGACTCTCCATGTCCAGCATCCTTTGAATCTCCAGCTCTACCTCAGTCCTTTTTGCCTCCAGGAGGCGATAAGGTCTTTCCCGGATAACTCCTGGATCTGTCACAATATCGTGCTAAATCAGCGCAGTCCAACCTGGTGCTTCACTGACCACTTCCGGGACGGACAGGATTGCTCGTTCGAGCTCCTGTCGTTGGAGGGGCGTCAAATTGTTGCCGAGGTTAAGCGATATATTTTTGGAGAAAAGAGAGGGTGGACTCAGAAGGAGGTTGCTCCTCCCTAGATTTCCACAACTTTTAACAAGTTTACATGATACACCCTCTCAATCGGTTGACGATTTGGTTGGCTAACCAAATAGTCAACAAGTCCTTTTCTTTCTTTAATCTCGTACGGGCCCTGCCAATGGGCTAGCAGTTTTGAGTGGGAGGTGGGCACAAGCACCAGCACATGATCCCCCGGTTGAAATTCTCGAAGGGAGGAGTTCCTATTATAATTCTGGGCTTGCGCTGCTTGAGCCCGAGACATGTGGTCCTTTAGTATAGGCCTGATTTTATTTAATCGTTGCGCGATATATTCCAACAGGTTTATGTTGAGAAGTGCCTCCCCCTCCCAACCTTCTTTTAGTAAATCCAAAATGCCCCGGGGCTGGCATCTATATAAAAGTTCAAATGGGGAAAACCCTGAGGAGGCTTGAGGCACCTCTCGATATGCAAAAAGCACTAAAGGCAGGAGCTGGTCCCAATTCCTTCCGTCCGTGTTGACTACCTTACGGAGCATCTGTTTAAGGGTTTGGTTAAACCTTTCTACCAACCTGTCCATCTGAGGGTGATAAACAGACGTTTTGAGATGCTTAATATGGAGTAACTTGGCCACCTCCCTGAACGTATCCGAAGTAAAGGGCGTACCTTGATCCGTAAGGATTTCTTTAGGTATGCCCACTCGGGAAAATAATCATACCAATTCCCGTGCGACATTTTTGGTATTAGCAGCTCTCAGGGGAACTGCCTCGGGATACCGGGTTGCATAATCCACCATGACCAATATATATTTATGGCCTCTGGCCGAAGGCTCTAGGGGTCCAACGAGATCGACTCCAATCCTCTCAAAAGGGACGTCAATAAGGGGAATCAGGATTAGAGGAGCTCTGTCCCTCCTAGGAATCTGATGTAACTGACAGACTGGGCAAGACTGACAGAAACGGCGGACCTCCTCATTGATCCCGGGCCTATAAAATTTAGTTTAATAAAGTTTAATCCTTTCCAATGTTTTTTTGGCCCTGAGGTGGGTGCCTAAGAGGTGGGCATGTGCTAGTTCACAGACCTCCCGCCGGTAGGTTCATGGCACTAACAGCAACTTCCGTACCTCGCCTTTGTGTTCTGCAACTCGGTATAACAAGTCATTTTCTAAGACAAAGTTGGGTCCCGGAGGTGTGGAATCTAATGATGCTAGGTCGTCAGCGGATACAACAGCATTCCGGGCAAACTTCAGTGACTCGTCATTCCACTGTTCTCTTTTGAAAGATGCTGGCGTAGAGCGAAATTGAAAGTCTAGGCCAGCTAAATCACCAGGGGTTAGGCCTGGAGCAGCGTCCTCCCAAGGCGTAACTCCACCCTGTTGTGTTTCCGGCACGGGGTCCGTCCCTGAAAGGCATCCCCCCTCGGGCCGTCCATGTCAGTTGCCGTTGAGCATGGTGTGGGAGCAGTTTGGAGAGTCCCCTGACCATCCATAAGCAGACCCAGTTTGTGAACGGGAGTGGTGACAGCTTTACCGCAGTTAATTTTAGACCAATCTTGTCCTTGAACTAACCTCTCTCTCTCTCTCTCATTCCTCCTAGGGCACGAAGCAGAAGCAGAAAATGGCCGACAGTGGGGTAACTCGCGTTGAAATCGTAGTTGAAGAACTCCAGGCACTCGACAAACAGATTCAGAAACTCCTGTCCCGACGGAGATACCTTAGAGGTCTGAAGGCCCAGCTGCTGGATAAACCGTCCTCGCCATCTGTAACCGGCGAAACATCAACCTCGCGTTGTGCCGACCTCACCCTCGCGTCTCGTAGGAGCGACACCGCTGATGACCTCGGTGGATTTCAGCTATCCAGGCGGGGGTTCAAGGCCAGAGCACCTCCATCAGCACAGGCGAGCATCCTATCTCAGAACCGGTTTGACCCTCTCCGCGTCCCCAGTTCGCCTTCAGCCCCTGGTGATGTAATAGTGGTAGGTGATTCGATTGTTAGAAACCTTAATGTTGCATGCCCTAATAGAAAATCGTTTGTTTCTTGTTTTCCCGGTGCTCGTGTCCAAGATGTGATGAGACATGTGCCAGCAGTCTACGAGAAGCACAAGGAGAGGGCAGTTGGAGCAATCGTTTTGCATGCTGACTTCGCAGCTTTGATTAAAGACACGAAGGAGAGGACCCCATCAGCAAAGATCTTCGTTTCGCGTCCACTACCTCTCGTCAGACGATCCAACGAGTACTACAGTCGTCTGCTAGGATTGAACAACTGGCTACAGGGTTTCTGCAAGAAGAAGGATGTCGGTTTCATCAACAATTGGAATCTCTTTTTGGAAAGGCCGCGTCTCTTCAAGCGTGATGGCCTGCATCCGAACAGTTTCGGGCCCGGGTCCTCTCTGAAAACATATCGAAGGTAATTCGTTTTCTTGACTATCTATCTCTGTTCTTAACCCCTTCCGAAATGATACTGTTGTGCTAGGACATAATAAGTGTTTAATAGAATCTTCCGTTAAAGTGCACAACATTAATACTGTAATAAGCAATCTCAATGCATGTAGAAAATCTAGGAAATACGGCATAAACTCCAATAATCTAATTAAAATTACTGTTTTGGAGGAACAATGTATTAAAACTATAAAAACAGATCACAGATTAAACAAAAATACACACAGAGCGCTAATAAAATAATTTAGTTCCTATTCCAAATATCAATAACGCACATAGTATTCATCTCTGCACCTCGAAACATTAAATATGGCTCTATTAAATGTTAGAGCTTTAACTAACAAAACGTTTTTTATCTACGATCTTATTAGTGATAAAAATAGATTTATTGCACTAAGTGAAACGTGGCTTAATTCAGATGCGGCTGTTTTAATCGAATCTGCCTCCGGATTACAGTTTTACTCATGCAGACCGCCAGGGAAAAGGGGCGGATTGGCTAACATTTACTCGAGCGATTAAAATGTAAAGATGTCAGTTTTGGTAAGTTCAAGTCCTTTGAGTATCTCGCCGTTGTTATCATGGAGATTCTCAAGTTCTAGTATTATCCGTGTATAGACCTCCTAAATATAACGTCTTTTTGAGGAATTCTCTGACTTAATGTCAATTTTAATTACTAACTATGACACACTCCTAATAGTTGGCGACTTTAATTTTCATATAGATAATCAGTGTGATCTAAAAGTAAAAGAATTTATGAACCTCCTGGATTCTTTTGATTTGAGACAACTCATAAATCAGCCTACACATAAAGCAGGTCATACGTTAGACTTAGTGATTACTAAAGGACTGAAAGTTGATATAAAACAGATCATTGATATTGGTCTATCAGACCATTTTCTTTTACTATTTAATATAGAAATAATGATAAAAACACTCATGAGAAGCATATTGTTAAAAACGCTTCTTTGACTCGCAGCAGCTTTAAAACTTACAAACATTTTAAGCAATCAGTCCGTTTATAGTGCCAGCTATAATAGCGAGGATAATGTAAATAGTAAGGTGGAAAGATTTAATACTAAAGTGAGAGCTGCTGTTGACATAGTTGCACCTGAAAAGACAGTGAAAAAATCTTCTAGCATTGTTATACCATGGAAGACCCAAAGAGTGTCTGATTTAAAGAGAACATGCCGTAGAGCTGAGCGTCAATGGAGGAAGACTAAACTTACTATCCACCATGAAATATTAAAAGTCAAAATAACAGAATACAATAACACTGTCCGTCTTGAGAGCGCTGCTATTTCTCTAAGATTATAAATAACAATGCTAGTAATCCCAGAGTCTTATTTTCTACAATTGATCGCCTACTAAACCCAGGTAGCTCAAAGGAATGCCTCCTAAGTGCTTCCAGTGAAACCTGTGAGGCTATCGCTGTATTTTCAATCAAAAATTAATGATATTAGAAATAACATAGTATATCCCCCAACACTAAGGATCCTCCTAAACCCCAGCATCCTGTTATAAACAAATTAAACTCTTTCACTAGGATAGATTTACCTGATTTACAAAAATAATATCTCAATTAAAACGCTCCACCTGCGTCCTTGACCCAATACCAACAAGGTTTTTCAAAGAAGTATCAGGCGTGCTAATTGATAATGTTCTTGACATAGTAAATTGTCATTAGATACTGGGGTCTTCCCAGACTGTCTTAAGACTGCTGTAGTTAAACCCCTACTTAAGAAACATAATCTTGACCCCTGCTCTTGAAAATTTTAGACCCATCTCTAACCTGCCTTCTTAAGTAAAGTTCTAGAGAAGGCAGTCATTATGCAGTTAAATGACCACCTAAATAAACATGCTATTCTTGGTAAATTTCAGTCAGGTTTTAGAACAAATCACAGCACAGAAACTGCACTCGTTAAAGTAGTAAATGATTTGCGGTTTAATGCAGACAGAGGCCATTTATCTGTTCTCATCCTCTTAGATCTGAGTGCTGCATTTGACACCATTGATCACAATATTCTTAGAAATCGCCTTAGTCAATGGGTTGGCCTCTCTGGCAGTGTCTTAAATTGGTTTGAATCCTACCTGACAGGGAGAAAATTTTTGTTAGTTGTGGTAATTACAACTCAAGACACATGATATCCATATGGTGTTCCACAAGGCTCTATCCTGGGTCCGCTGTTATTCTCAATCTACATGCTTCCGTTAGGTCAGATTATCTCAGGGCACAACGTGAGCTACCACAGCTATGCTGATGACACACAGCTGTACTTATCAATAGCACCTGATGACCCGATTCTATTGATTCACTAACACAATGTCTGACTTGTATCTCAGAATGGATGAATAGTAATTTTCTCAAGTTAAATAAAGAAAACTGAAATTTAGTGATCAGCAATAATGGATACAATGAGGCTATTAGAAATAAACTGGATACATTAGGATTAAAAGTCAAGACGGAGGTAAAAAGCTTAGGGGTATTGTTGACTGTAATCTGAATTTTAAATCACATATTAATCAGATCATTAGGACAGCATTTTTCACTTAAGAAACATAGTAAAGTTAGACCTCTTAAATCTTTGAAAGATGCTGAGAAATTAGTTCACGCGTTTGTTTTCAATCGACTAGATTACTGTAACGCACTCCTCTCAGGACTACCCAAAAAAGATATAAATCGTTTGCAACTAGTGCAGAATGCAGCTGCTAGAATCCTAACTAGGAAAAGAAAATCAACACATTTCTCCAGTTTTGATGTCACTACACTGGTTGTCTGTGTCATTCAGGATTGACTTTAAAATTCTGCTTATGGTTTATAAAGCCTTAAATAATCTCGCTCCATCTTATATATCGGAATGTCTGACACCTTATATTCCAAATCGTAACCTCAGATCCTCAAATGAGTGTCTCCTTAGAATTCCAAAAGCAAAACTTAAAAGAAGTGGTGAGGCGGCCTTCTGCTGTTATGCACCTAAAATCTGGAATAGCCTGCCAATAGGAATTCGCCAGGCTGATACAGTAGAGCACTTTAAAACACTGCTGAAAACATATTACTTTAACATGGCCTTTTATAACTTCAATTTAACTTAATTTAACTTAATCCTGATAATCTGTATGTTCAATTCATCATAATAACTATTCATGGTGGCTCTAAAATCCGTACTGACCCCTACTCTCTCTTCTGTTTCTTTTTCCGGTTTCTTTGTGGTGGTGGCCTGCGGTACACATGTTCCTCATTGGTCGACTAAAAATACTGTAGGGTGAAATCAACTCTAACCCACCACCTTCTGGGTAGGGTGGGGGGATGATCTTGCAGTCTTGTATGCATGTTGTTATCCAGTTGACACTCGGAACGACCTCTAGAGGGCAAACTGGAGGCGACTGGCAGCATTTTTTATGTTTGAGCACCACCGCACCCCTGTTGCTTTTGAAATTAAATAGAGTTAGCCGGTTCCAGGCATCAACTGGATGATAACATACTTACAAGATCACAAGACAAACAGATTAGTGAGTCTTCATTGTTTGTTAATTTATTTTTATTTTTAAAGTTGTATTTTTTTCGTATATTTTTCTCAAACAATTAAAAAAAAAACGTATTTTCCTCCTGGGCAACGCCAGGTATCTCAGCTAGTGAAAAATATAACAAGCAAACAAGGCATGTGATAAAAGGTCTGTGGTGTCACATCTTGTTGAGCTGCCAGACATATTCTTGTAGTACAGTCCCCACTTTAACAATTATGAATAAAATCTTGGTGACTGCAACCTTAAAGATGCTTTGCAGATAGAAAAGGAACCACTTAGACTGCATATGCCAATCTCAACCTTTTCTGCAGGGGTCAAGAAACAGGAACAGGCTTGGAGACGGCTTTACATGTAGTGAATTTTCATTGGGACGAAACACAGATGGTGCACCTTAGTGGGTCTTTGTGCGGAAAATATTCAGTATGTCACATTTTTAAAAAAACGGGGACGTCAATGAGAGGCAGAAATAGAAATGATTTTCCTGGTGTGCAGCAGATTACATGTACTGTGCAGCTGCAGGAATGAACATAAGTAAACACAAAAGTATGAATGAGGCTTTAGGGAGCAGCATGAAGGTTTCCACTTCTCAGAAAAATCTTTTAAAAACCCAAAAACACATTTTACAATTGTGAAATTGCCTAGTAAAGGAATTTTTGTGTCAATTTCGCTAAACTTTCTTCAAATCAAACTTTCCTCTTTTGCTCATTACTAGTTGCAAGGAACTGTTCCATTGGCAAGTGACTGCCACAGTTAACAGAACAGCAAAGATAGAACAGTGAAGGCTTAAAGCCATGGTACGAACGAAATGCGAGGAACAGTGTCCTAGCTGGACTTAACTTGGGAACCTTACTTCACATTGTATTCAGCTTACTGTCTTCTACATTTGCTAGGTGGCAGTACCCAGGAATACTGGGAATTGTTGTCTGGCATCCACGGGCACCGCTAGGGGGTGCTGCCTATTCTTGGGGACTTCTGTATGGTCCCGGAAGTGCTTCCAACAGGTGGAGCACTGACACATGAAGTACTCGTGGAACTCCAATAAAAGAGCCCATACTGCCTTGTCCAAGTGAGTCGGAGCCAAGAGCAGAGACAGGCAACACTCGCCTTGGAGGAGTAGCAGTGTGGTGATGAGAGATAGAAAATAAAAAAGAAGAGACAACCTGTGTGATTGTTGTAAAAGAAATTTTGTAATAAACCCCCCACTCCTATTTGAACCCGGGACTTGTTTTGTGTATTGTGTTTGGGGTTTGCGGCTCAGTGGCGCCCTCTAACTTTCACACCATACATCAAAGCACCAGCAGAAAGAGACAGAGAAAAAGAAACTCACTAGCACCAGAAAAGCTCTTGCACATTCATTGTGGGAACGTAGAGGTCACTAGAGGCTGGCATACTCTGTATATGTACAGTGCAATCTGATAGAATGTTAGGCAGTGGCTGACAGAGAGATGGTGTGGGTGAAAGCATATATAATGTGCCCCCTACGAAGTGAAAATGGAAAAGGTGTTTCAAAACGTCTAGAAACCAAAGTCAAAAATTAAGTATATGCAACCCACTCCACAATGAAATACTTGGCGCAGTCAGCAGGATTTGCATTGTGGATGGGAGGAGTGTAGAGGCCCATTGGTGCTGCACAAAATAGAGCTAGGCTAAGTGAGAGTGACATCAGAGATGACATCATCAAGAAGCACTCCATTTGAGGTGTTTAAAGGCTGTTCTTACCTGCAGGTGTGTAGAAGTTGTCCAACAGTGCAAAAGGAGCTGATTTTCGGGACCTTCATTGTTTTGCAAAAGTCCAGACTGAGAAAGACCGTGGTGTCTGTGACACACTATATGATAAAACACAATGCTTCCTGATCTGCTTTTACAGGGCTTCAAAATGAATGCCAAAACGTGTGAACATTTCCAGTGACATCATGACATAGTGTTTTCAATTCCTGCAAATGATACAACAAAAGGAAGACAAATTATGAAATAAATCATAAAATAAAATTAACTGGCTGATAAATTTGATAGTTTGTACTTTGCATTCACCTTCATTTTCCTCTATACATGAAGGGTCACATATGGCGGTATCTTTTTACTGCTTTACGTTTATAAGCCAAACAGAAGGACACATATACATCTACATATGGGATTTTCAAGACGTTTGCTTGTTGATCAACCAAATATTAACCTGATAAAGATGTGTAATATAAGCAAATGTGACCATAGCATGACTTTTGGTGCCAGATGTGGTGGCTCCAATTTTAGAAACTGCTGCTTTCCTGGGATTTTCACGCACTACACTCTGTTGAGTGATTAACAAAATACATTTAGGTGGCAACAGTTCTGTATGAAATGCAAAAGCTGTTGACGAAAAGGGTCAGTAAAAAAAAAAGCTAACGGAATGGCTGTATATACACAATGTCACACGTGTGCGCATGGGAGGCAGCTAAAGGGCTTGAGTAAAGGCAATTTCGAATCCGACTGGGATGTGGTAGAGTGCACTGACTCTTTTTCTCGCTTTACTACAGACCATTCACGGGAAGTTCTGCCTGGCTCTGTTGACATCACTTTTGGGTCCGGACCTATAGAGGAAAGCCTTGCTGGCTCTGGCCCCCTTGATGTCACGTCCGGGCTCGAGCCTATGGCTGAAGACCCTTCCGATCCTGGCCCCTTTGACGTCACTTCCTATCCTGAACTTTAAAAACCTTCACCTTTCCCCTATTCCCTCAGTTCTGTTTTCGACTCCAGTTTGTGCACAACAGTGCTGTCATTTATTTTTGCAACTTTTGCAGCCAGGAATTTAATATATGGGTCGCTGCCCCAAACCTTGCTATGGCTCTTTGTGGAGTTTGTGACAACAAGTAAAAGCTCTCTGCAACAGAAGTATGCAAGAAGGGCATCTCAGAATGAACAGTGCTTTGGACTTTGAGGTGTATGGGTTGCAGCAGTAAAAACCATGCTGGATTGCACTCTTGTTAGCTAAGAACACAAAGATGAGCCTACAATGAAAACGTAATCACCAAATCTGCATTGTTCGACTTTGAAAAAATTGCACCTGTCTAAAACATCTTGATTTCTGCTGCATGTTGAGACACTCTGGCATAGACTGCATGAATCCATGGATCCATCCTGTCTTGTGTTAATAGTTGTTTTCTCATAGACAAGATGATATGTCCTAATCCCAGAAATGTACACTGTGGTAACTGTTGGAGGTCAGCCATAAATATGCAACATCTGCAAAACAAAGCTCCTTAGAAGCAGTTTTTTAACACCACGAGCAATAACATAACCCTACATTCCTCTGCCCAGGGTAGTCTCTAAATACTGCAAGTGGTGTGCTTCCTTGTGATGTTAGTTGAGCTGTTTCTCCCTTAGCTCCAATTTTTTGGTGTAGCACTGAGGGGCCGCTGCACCCCACCAATCCACAGTGCAAATCCTAATGACTCTGCCATGCGTTTTGTCATGATGTGTGCCACCCTCTTCATGATGAAGAAACAACAACAGCAAAGGATGTGGTGGTAGTGTAATAGTATCAGTAATGTTTTCTTGGTACACATTAAGCCTCTTAACACTAGAATTACCAGAGCCTACAAAAAAACTCGTAATTCCGTCCCACCTTAAACTGCTTCTTAAATCCCTTCACACTTCTCCGCCAGCGTCCTTTATTCTCTAAATGTGCTGATAAAGAGAAGCTAGGAGCAGCCGGCTATTCTATCCCCCCACCAATTTAGAACGTGCTCGAACTTCTCCCAGCTCATGCCTTGATTGAGTATCTGGGAGTGAAGTGGAGTTTTAGAGTGGAAATAATAGATCGTTATTTGGAACACACGCATTTCATGTCTGTTCCGTTTCTACAGTAATCTGTGTCAACACATTGTTAAAACAGAAACGTTTTTTATATTCTAGTAGTAGATGACAAAATGTAGGCATAAACTATATAATGTATGAAGCCTGAAGTCCTAATAGCAAAGAAACATTTTCACAAGAATAACACAATTGCGCTTTTATTAAAAAATATAACTGCAGAAACAAAATGCCGCCTTAACATGCAACATCGACAGCACTTTATTGAAACTGCCTCCGTGGTTCAATAGACTCAGCCCCCGCTTGGGAATCAAGGGGTCACGAATTCGATCCTGCGCCCCTCCGTTTTCAGAAATAAACTGCTCTTAGTCTTACTGTTTTAGAATAAAAGCATACATTTGATTTCAGTCTGTAACAGCCGGTGCAATTTATAAACCTTGTAAAGGTTAGCTTTTTTTTGTTTTTATTCACTTTTCATTCTCTCAGTCGCGTTCAGAATCAATCCATATAACCCCATCTGACACGGCTGTTTTCACTAAAGACGCACTATAGCTCTGCAGTGTACCACGATGCATACTAACGCCAAACACCCCCCCTACCTTTTATTCAAGTGCACTTTTTCCATCGCCTTTTCCTGTAAGAAGCAGTGTACACACTTCTCTCTATGCTGTGGTTTCTATTACACACCTGAAAGAAAGAGACAATACATATGAACATATCCAGCATACAGCAACATGCGGGGACTGGCAGGAACACTCAATAAAACTGAATAAAAAGAAAATCAAGTGACGGTGAGATACGAAGAAGGCAGCTTCGCCAGCGTTTTTGTGTCAGAACCGTTGGGGTGCGTTAGTATGCATCGTGGTACAACGCAGAGCTATAGCGCGTCTGTATTCTGTTTCTTTTGTACTCCAGGGCACGCAGAGGAGAGAATAGTAAAGAGCAGTAAGTTCGGCGCTATATGCAATCATCAGACACTCCCCATCTGCCCGTTGTTTTGTTATACTTTACAATACTTTTTATACTGCTCAAACGGGCATGCTCAAAAAATACACATGTAATACCACGAAAAGTGCACGCAGACACTTCATTTCGCAAACAAAACAAGTGCACTTTTATTCAAAACTATCTGTATAACCGAAGAAAAAAGAAAGCAAGTTACAGTAGGCGATTGATACGACAGCTTGCATGGTGCAATGCTAAGAAGTGCTGATTTTCATTCCGTGCTATATAAAATCATCACATTCAAATATTAACAGTTCCCACACACCCAAGGACCGTCCTTCCTACATTTACGACACGTGTACTTGTTGCCGTGTACACACCTCTCTGTGCTATGGTTTCTATTACACTGAATGAGCACCTGACACTGTACTTTCTTCCCTGGGGGAAGGTCCCGCATCAGAGAATTTCCAGTTCCTGCATAAATTCACACCCGATCTGACGCTGTTCGTTTTCAAATAATATTGCATTAGTGCGATTATATTTTCACATATATTGTCTCTTTCTTTCAGGTGTGTAATAGAAACCACAGCATAGAGAGAAGTGTGTACACTGCTTCTTACAGGAAAAGGCGATGGAAAAGTGCACTTGAATAAAAGTGCACTTTTGTTATACTTTTACACCAATATATGTTCCTGTGTTTGAACGACACGGGCAGATGGGGAGTGTCTGATGATTGCATATAGCGCCGAAGTTACTGGTCTTTACCATTCTTTCCTCTGCATGTCCTGGAGTACAAAAGAAAAAGCATACAGCAACATGCGGGGACACTCAAGAAAACTGAATAAAAAGAAAAGCAAGTGACGGTGAGATACGAAGAAGGCAGCTTCGCCAGCGTTTGTGTGTCAGAACCCGGGGTAGGGGGTGTTTGGCGTTAGTATGCATCGTGGTACACTGCAGAGCTATAGCGCGTCTTTAGTGAAAACAGCTGTGTCAGATGGGGTTGTATGGATTGATTCTGAACGCGACTGAGAGAATGAAAAGTGAATAAAAAAAAAGCTAACCTTTACAAGGTTTATAAATTGCACCGGCTGTTACAGACTGAAATCAAATATATGCTTTTATTCTAAAACAGTAAGACTAAGAGCAGTTTATTTCTGAAAACGGAGGGGCGCAGAATCGAATTCGTGACCCCTTGATTCCCAAGCGGGGGCTGAGTCTATTGAACCACGGAGGCAGTTTCAATAAAGTGCTGTCGATGTCGCATGTTAAGGCGGCATTTTGTTTCTGCAGTTATATTTTTGAATAAAAGCGCAATTGTGTTATTCTTGTGAAAATGTTTCTTTGCTATTAGGACTTCAGGCTTCATACATTATATAGTTTATGCCTACATTTTGTCATCTACTACTAGAATATAAAAAACGTTTCTGTTTTAACAATGTGTTGACACAGATTACTGTAGAAATGGAACAGACATGAAATGCGTGTGTTCCAAACAACGATCTATTATTTCCACTCTAAAACTCCACTTCACTCCCAGATACTCAATCAAGGCATGAGCTGGGAGAAGTTCGTGCACGTTCTAAATTGGTGGGGGGATGGAATAGCCGGCTGCTCCTAGCTTCTCTTTATCAGCACATTTAGAGAATAAAGGATGCTGGCGGAGAGGTGTGAAGGGATTTAAGAAGCAGTTTAAGGTGGGACGGAATTACGAGTTTTTTCGTAGGCTCTGGTAATTCTAGTTTTAATATCAACTGACAATCTATTAAATATGACAGGGTTTGATTGCTGGTTATGCATATCCCTCTATGACCATATTCTACCCTGATTCCAGATGAACATTTTGAGCAGGATAATTGATCATGTCACAAAGCAAAAATCACCTAAAGCTGGTCCAACAGCATAACAGTTACTTCAGTTTACTCCAATACCCTGCATGTTCCCCTTATGTCAACGCAAAATAATGCTTTAGGATGAGGTGATATGGTAAGTTTGTAAGTTGAATGTGTAACTGAAAAATTCACAGAAACTGCATCGTGATATCTAATCAGAACATCTCAAATCCCCAAATAAATCATCCTTGCTGACTCAATGCTCTGAGAAATTAAGGCTGGTCTGAAGGCAAAATATGATCCTATTCGGTTCTAGATAGGGGCACCTAATAAAGTGGTGTGATGGATGATGCACATGGAGATGGTGCATGGTCCCTTAACTGAGTGACCACAAGAAACAGGGTGAAGATCATTCTTTCTCATCCCCGGAGACAAGCAAAAAATGCCAATATGATAATGGGTACACGGGCACCCCATTGGGTTAAACCCTAGGACAATACTCGCGCGGGAGGACAGTATATTGGAAGGGCAGGGGGAGACAAACTGGCAGGACTATGGGCTCCCCCAAGACAATAGGAGAAAGCTTCCTTGGGCAATGTTCCCTCTGCAGATACCCGGAAGGCTCTCTGGATATTGTAGTGCCCCAGAACATCCTTGTCGGGTTCTGAGGAAGCTGCCAGGGGGTGCCAAAGGGATTCCTCATCCCTGCTGTATGGGACTTCAGTTTGACCTGGAAGTGCTTCCAATGATCTATGCCCTAGCACTGGAAGTACTCCTGGGTCCTAGATAAAAGAAGCTGCTTGACCTTATCCAGGCAAGTCAGAGTTTGGTGGAAGTGGACAAAACTGGCCTGGAAGGTGTAGAGGAGGAGACAATAAAGAAAGACTATGGAAAGATTTGTGTTTATTGCACTTTTAGAACCTTTGTGGAAGGTAGGATTTGTGTTTGGGCTTGGGCGTTCTCCGGCACCCACTACTGTCAACAGTGGCTATTACAGTTTTTCTCAACTTACTTGAAAGATTTCTCAGAAAAAATATATCACATTCTCAACACACATAACACAGCAATCAGAGCACAATGTTTGTGCTACAAAATCCTTTATATTCGATTCAAACATTACTTTTAAGATATTTGTGGATTTTTCTCAAAACTATGCAAACTTGGTAACCAACAAGTAGAGAAATGGTTTACTCATTCCAGAACAGGAATGCATTTCCTTTAAGGTGACATACTTAAGGAAATGTTGTGCTGTCTCATACAAATACAGTGTAATACTTTGTCCCACATGTGCTTAGGGGTCAGCCAAAGGGTATAAATGAGGATGAAAGAGCAAGAGATAGGGGATTGTAACACAGTGCTAATGCCTTTTCTCTTCTCCCATTAGACCAATGGAGGATTAATAAAACATTCTCACCTCAGTCCCACGCAATAGGACCACTTCTGGTTCCCCGTGCTGACTCCACTTCCAGTTCCTTTTCCCGAAGATGTCACTTCTGGCCCCCTACTAATGAGTTCACTTCCATCTCCCCCGATTAGTTGACTTCCAGCTTCTGATGAAGATGTCATTTCCATTTCCTACTGACCTCACTTCCTACCAGATCATTCCAGCTTCCTTTCAGTGTCTCACTTCCTGCCATCATTCCATAAAAGACCTGTGAAGAGATTGCTTGTTGTCACATGTGTGTTTACCCAATTTTGACTGTTGAACCAGCCTACTACGATTACTTAGTCCACCGACATTATACAGGGAAGTACCCTAACTCTTTATTTCTGTATTTCTCTGCTTATTTCTTCACAACTGCAAGATATGAAGTTCAGAGGAACATAATATTGCATATAGCTGTACATTCACACAAATGGGTTTTAGTGAAAGCAAATTATAAACCTTTTCCATGGCTGGTAGACAAATACAAAATTCAGACAACACACTGCTTTACATTGAAATGTTCTATTGATCCAACCTTTGATCCCAGTCAGGGCAGACTACTTTATCCACCTCACAGCTGCTATTTGCTCTTGCAAGGCACCTGGGAATGTCAAATCCAACCCTGACATGACTCGGCTGTTATGTTATCACATGCCTGCTCCATGACATACAAAAGTGTTTCATTTACATATGGGTTGCCATCAGACACTGTTCACCTCCAGGCAGAAAATAACTCCTCAAAAGTATTTAGGTAGGAAAAGTATGAAGGAATAAAAATTAGGCTTCAAACCAATCATGGACATGTGGTGAATGGTACAAAACATACATTGTACTATTAAGACCACATGTGCCACATCTGGTACATCATGATCTCCTACTTGTTTGGGAGTGTATATTGTGTCTTAAAAAGCAAGGAGCTGTTCTGTACTGTGTGGACCTTGCACAGCATTGTGACATAATACATCCTTCATTTTTATAGCTGTACATGTTGGATGTTTCGTCCCTCTTTCCAGGGAAGGTAGCCATGGTACGTTGACCAAAGACATTCCTTCCTCACCTTCCTTTTTGCACAAAATGAGTACAATTTCACCAACATATAAATAGCCACATACTCTAGGACTGCCATCAAGTTCCACAATACTTTGTCAATACAATGCAGCTTGTGGACAGGCATGTAGTTAAGGTAGTGATGTAACATTTTATTGCAGGATAAAATATAATGTTATCATTAAATACAGAAGGAACAAAAACCTGAAACCTTTCTTCTTTTACTCTGTCTGAATTTCTTTCCAAAGGCACTATATAAAGTTGCTTCATTCAAGCAGAATTTCACCTCAGTATGTTGTCAATGGTGTGCTAAACTGTAGCTCTGGATGATTCTAAAAATGTGATCTTCCTGAATGATCTACTTTTGAATTTCTTTGTGGTTTATGGCCTTGTTCTGGACAGCCAAGTCAAGAATTGCATTTACTTCGTCCTCTGTAAACATTTGATGTCTTTCCCTAGCTGCAGCTTTTTTTTCTGTTGTAAGTGAGAAATCAGTGAAATACTGTGTATTTAGAGTACAAGTTATGGTGCATCATTTACTTCCACTTCTATATAGAAATGTAAGCAAATTGTTTTGTCATGAAGATTCAGATCCACATAAGCAGTAAAAGTGTCATACCTGTTTTGCCTCTAAATTGTGTGAATGACCAAACCACTGTTTGCACTCATGGGGCTGACCTCTTTACCCAGCCTGTCTTGGTTGAACATGTGATGAATAAGAGTTGCTCTCAATTCATTAAACAGGTGTTTTGTGTGTCACCTACCTGTTCTTACTCTTATCACCCTACCTGCCCTTTCTCCTCTACCATATGTCCTGATTTGTAAAACTCATCCACACTCTGCTTCTTCCTGCTAGTGTTCTGGCTCAAATGTGGCACTTAGTGCCACTGCCCTCCTGCCAATTTGTTTGCCTACCTATAGAAAAGTCATCTCTGATAAAGGAGCACTGGAATCATTGGGCAGAAGGGTCCTTTCATCAGATTAGCCGGCCCATCACTGACTTAGCTGTTGAATGGCCAGTAGGGGGGAAGCAGCTTGTTGGCCGAGGTCTCCAGGACTCTGAACAAAGCTGAATCCTCTTATGTGAAATAATCTACTCTTGGATTTTGCTCTGTACTTGTACTATAGCTACTGTACTATTGTATTGTATTCTTGAGGTGACAATGACAGATTAGCAATCTAGATCTATAAAGAGGATTTCTTGTGTTCTGTTTTCTGTATTGTATTGTATTGTATTTACCCCATTTTTTGTATGCCCAGTCTACCTAGTAAGGGGTCTCTCACTGAATTGCCTTTCCCATTTTTTCCTCTATAAGAGTTGTTTTTTGGGAGTTTTTTCTTGTCTTCTTAGGTAGTCAAGGCTGGTGGGCTATCAAAAAAACAGTCCTGTTAAAGCCCATTGTGCCACTCCTTGTGTGATTTTGGGCTATACAAAAGATAAAATGTTTTCTTTTCCCTTACTTCAACACTCCCACCACATACAGAACATGCTAGTTGCAAATGTTCACATGACTCCTTTTATAGTAAATAGTAAGCTGACAATTGGTTGAATTAATTGGCAAACAGGATTTGTTTAACAGAATAATTAACCAAATTATTTGATAATCTCTGGGGAACAGATAGTATGATTTCACATGATGAAAAGACATCAGATATAATGTAGTGTGGTGCTTAAATATTAGCATTTTTCCATGTGTTTTAGATAATTACATTTTCATTTTTTTTTATTTTTATTAATCCAGCACTTATTTGATATTGATTCAGTTTAGATCATTGTGTTAAGTGTTTTTATGAGACATGTAAACTTCTTTTAAATAATTTGAGAAAAACTTTAATTGTTATATGTTAAAAAAAGCACAAACACGAGTATATGTATCCCCTCCTGCACAACCTCTCAAATCACTGACCGGCTAGGTATATCCTCTGAATAGCGCAGTCAGTATTTGCACAACAATAGCTACACGAGTTAGGGGTAAACATCACAAGTAAACATAAAGTTCTTTATCAACAAAATTTCGCCGTCTGCATGGAAAAAATTAAACAAGACTTGCATAGATGGTCAACCCTTCATCTCACACTAGCTGGAAGAATTAACACTGTTAAGATGAATATTCTTCCTAAGCTCCTATTTTTATTTCAAAACATTCCAATATACATTCTTTAGGCAATTAGATTCAACAATAACCTCATTTATTTGAAATTCAACACATCCACGCATCAAAAGAGCGACCCTACAAAGACAAAAGGCAGAAGGCGGCATGGCTCTACCTAACTTCCAGTTTTATTATTGGGCAGCAAATATACAGGCGATAAGAACCTGGACACAAATAGAAGAACATACACAGGCTTGGACCGCAATAGAAGTAAGATCCTGCAGTACTTCTTTGTATTCCTTGCTCTGTGCTCCAATAAACACACGATCGATTTGTTCTTAACTCAATTTTCATTTTTGTAAAAACATGATTGCTTTGTATGGATTGCAGTAAAATTAATAATAAAAAAAAAATAGCTACACGAGATGCTGTGATAATGTCGGGTGAAAAAATCTAAAAGTAAATCAACAAATTAAATTTCTTGCAAATTTTCTCTTTTTCCATAAAGCAGTTTTTGACTGACAAAAACATTCCTGTCCTCGATCATCATCCCTATTAGCCTGATTTAGCTCCCTATGATTTTTAATTGTTCCCAAAAATCAAAAGTGACCTGAAGGAAACACAGTTTTCCTCAATGGATGAAATGAAGACAGAAACAGCAAGCCTGATGAAGAGCCTCAAGCAAGAAGCCTTTCAGCACTGTTTCAATCAATGAAAGATACAGTATGTATGGAGTGGTGTAGAGATAGGGAGGGGGAGAATATAGAAGGTAACAATGTTTAGAATACTTTAATTCATCAATTTTTTATTTTTATGTCTCACCTCGTACAGATAGTGTCAGACGTGTGGCTGGACAGCTAGAGGGCACTGTCGACTGATGCCTTTTCTCTTCCTCTCTCTGCAGACCGGAAGATTGACAACCATGACGCTGCTGATGTCACTTCCGGTGTTCATCTGCTTGGACCTGCTTCTTCCTGTCAGGAGCCAATAATACCAGAAATGCTGCCATCTTGAGCAGTGTCTTTTGAGGCTCATGCTTTCCTTTTGCTTTTTGGATTAGTTTTAAACCTGCATTTTCTTTACAATATACGGGGTTGGCCTTTGGGTTCCCCAAAGATTTAGAATCTCTTTGTTTCTTTATTTAGATAGATTTATAGATAGATAGATAGATAGATAGATAGATAGATAGATAGATAGATAGATAGATAGATAGAATGTGTTCCCAGGTGCGTTCAAATCCATCCGCGGTCTCCTATTCGCGCGTGCGTGACAATAGATAGATAGATAGATGTGTCTGTATACTGGTATGCACATTTGGGTTGATGTTTTTAAATTGTATTCCATGTTTTGTGTTTCATTTTATTATATTTGTATATGTGCAAAAAATTCCAAATGTAACAACAGTAAGCAACTATTAAAATATTTTAACTGAATGTAGTCTTTAGTGTAATATGCTGTACCTGATGTTTACGAAATGTGACAGTCCCTTTTGTCTACAAACAAAGGGATAACAAACAGCAGATGGACTCTGTTAACTTGTTGCCTAATGAGAATTTGAAGGGTGATGGCTTTTGTAAAAGTAAATAATAAAGGTGAGTAATAACCACTGCCACAAGGAAGCCATTTTATAATGAAGACATTAAAAAAAAAAACATTCACAGAGTGATGGCAAGACAATTGGAAGATAAAAGATGATCCATTTCTTTAGGACTTTTTAGTTTATCTTTTTTTTTTTTTTTTATTAATTTTATTACAATCCATACAAAGCAATCAAGTTTTTACAAAGTGAAAAATTAAGTTAAGAACAGATCAATTGAGTTTATCTGTTTTGTCAGTGATGTTGTGATTGAGTTTCAGCATTACTGGCAAATAACATCAGGGGGTGCAATCAAGTGTATGACCTGGCCAGGACACCCAGGAGGACTGGAGGAGGGCTTGCGCCTTCCCCAGACCATGTGGGGGCGACTGCCCTGGTACCTTTGGGGGCCACGGGTACAGAGCTTTGAAGCTCCACCCTGTAGGGGCCCGTGGTCACCGCCAGGGGTGCCCCTATACCTTTGGAGCCCTGGACCTCAGCACTTCTGCCACACCCGGAAGTGCTGGGGGGAAGAAGACTGGGGACACCCGGAGTGCTTCCAGGTGCACAACCGGCACTTCTGCCACACAGGTGAGTGTCCATGCAGGAGTGTCGGGAAGCACCTGGAGCCCATCCAGGCTTGCATAAAGGGGCCGCCTCCCTTCATTCGATGGCTGGAGTTGGGTGGAAGAGGACAGAGCTTGGAGGAGAGGAGTGGAGGCGGACCAGAGAAGAGAAAGGCATTGTGAAAGGCCAGGACTTGAGTGGTGATTGGTGCTGCGGCACTGGGATTGTGCACTTTATTGTAGAAATAATTGTAAATAAATGTGGGTGTGGTGATCAATATCATGTCTACCTATCTGTGTCCAGGCTGTACCCCACAACTGCTAAGAACAGTTATGAAGTATTTAAGGAAGACAGCAGTTGCTGTATTTAATTTAAGGCCTTTCAAAGACGAGAAAACACTTTAATCTCTAAATACCATAATCAGCCTGAATATTACCCATTGTCAGAAGGGTGTGGGTTTCACAGCAACACACAATACTGTCATTTGAACCTCAGGAATGTCTGACTGATCTTGCAGGGACAAAAACGTAACCAAACTTCAGATTTTGTTTTATGTTTAACCTAATGAAACATATGTTTAGCTGAGGATTGACCAGAAACATGTATTTAATGAAAAAGCAAACACTAGGACATGAAACATGAATGAACACTAAGAACAAGCACTACAAGTATGGACTTGAACATAAGCTTCTTAAATACAGTATTACACTTTGTAGTGGAGCTACATAATAATAAGTATTTGTTTCTTTTGTTTGTGCTGAGTGCATTTTGTTTTCATTGTCCCGTTTGCTATACTATATGTGTGTATCAGTAAATGTTGCCCCTGTAAATTAAAAGGGGAAGGATGATGAAAGGAGACCACAGCCTCAAGACAGAAATTATCTGTTGAATCCATCAGTTACATCTGGGACATTCTGTATTTAAACAAGAAGAGCGAAAGGCAAAGAAGAAGGAGAGGTGAGAGAGAGAGAGAAGAAAAATAATCATTAACACATCCATATTTCAACTAATTTCCGTTCATCGTACAAGACCATTACTTGCTGCTTAAGGATCCGGATCATTATCACGACTGCCAACACAGAGAAACCCTGGGGTTTGTATACTTATCAACCATTGCTGAGGAAATTTGCGGTGAGGTTGTTTTTTTGTATTGTCAAGAGGAAGCAAAATATCACATCTGCCAATATTCAACTATGACTGGACTTTATTAGCTTTTGGACTCATTTATCACTTTCATTTCATTTGCCGTTTATCATTCATCTCTGCTTGTGTTTTGCGTTTATTCGTTTCTTATTTGGGGGCAAGGGAGGGTTTTTTGCAAATACTGTGTATTCGTGTTTTTGTATAATTAATAATTATTCACTGGTGTCATTGGGATAGTGGTGATTTGTGTGCACATATACTGTATATATATATATTGTTGAATATTTGTCTGTCCTCATGTGTATTTATGTTTATCACTTTCAATATATCCGTATTTGGTTTTACATATTTGTCTACTTACTGCTTGTTATTTCGTTGTGTGAGAAAAAATAGGACAATCTGTAAGGAGTACGGCTTGTTATTGTCTCAAGAGTCTTCAGGCTAGTCCAAGGAAATAGTCTTGGTAGTGTAGTGGCGAGTCTGAGTAAGCGGTCGGCCGTTACAACCTCATTCACAAAATAAACTTGGATGTGGCCTTGTGTAGTTACATGTACTTCTCCATGATAGCAGGTGACAACAGAAGTACCTTTTTGGGCCTGATAACCAAATTTGAAAAACAAAGCTTAGATGCAGTTATGAGTTCCCAAAACATTATAGGACAGTAGATGAGGAAGGGTTCAGTAACACGTGGGTCTGCAAAAGGGTGCCCTGTCTAGGTTTCTCAGGGGCTTTCTGGAGAACACCTGAATAACAAAAAGGTTCCACTCAGATAGCATGGAACACAACAGAACTTCCAAGGATGCTAGAGGGTAACAGGCAATCCTCAATAGGGAACACTGAGAATCTGGTAATTGCAAAACAGGGCAGATAACCTAGAAGCAGATGTAGGTTTATGGCCTTTTGAATCTAGATCTGCAATCAAATGCACAATATTTATTTACAATAGACCCTTGTCATTTATTGGAGTCAGTTTCTTTGAATCTTTATATTGTCACATGAGTGACTTGCATGTGCGTATCAATGTGCAACATATCACCACATCTCTGGCAACTGCATTTCGGATGAAATTTGGATGTAGCCTGAAAGAGGGGATGCATCCAAGTGAAGAGAACACTGGCTTCAAATTTCACATGTTGTGCCTATGATGAAAATGGCATTCCACAAGGGCAGAAAGAAAAAGGATGGGGAGAAAAAGAGGAGTCAAAAGCCAGAAAAAGAAATGCTAAGGTACAAAAAAGTCTAGGGATAAAACCAAAAGTAAAACACTAACTCACAGTTGAAAAACACAAGCACTATTCACATTACCAAACATTTAAACAGACATGCTAAGCCTTAGGCTCATATCCGTAAACTCAGATACTCCTGAAGTATAAGTGACTAAATTTTATATATTTTGGCCTATGACAAAATGCGAATTGTGACCCAATTATCACTCAGTAGCAACTCTTTAGTAACATACTGTATGCATAAAATAGCTGCTCATAACAGATTGAAGATGGTATTTTGGAAAAACATAAAATCATTTTAAATATCTAAAAATGAAAAAAAAAATCACAAGAAGTAATAGCAGAAATTAATTCTGGAACCCAAATACAACCCCATAGAGTGATAAACGAGGTTACATTTGCAATAAAAAGTGATAAACGAGATTATATTTGCAATATTAACATAAAGAAAATAATTGCAACCCAGAAAACAAATGAAAAACCCACTGCTGCTTTTTGTAAAGACCTGGGGCCTCATGTATAAATGGTGGATACACACAAAAATGTTATAATCGTGATGTATAAAAACTAAACTTGGCGTAAAGCCGTGCACATTCTCACGCAAGCTGAAACCATTGTGTAAACAGGTTTTTGACTTTTTTCAAACTGGCCGCACACAGCGTCAAAGCAGTGCTACTATTCCTGTTTGGTTTCCTTTTATATTTTAGATTCACATCCCTGATGCGGTTTTATCAAAAAATCTGAAATTAACCACATATCATTTATTAGTTAAGGCTGATCTGATTGTAATATATATATAATGGTACACAGAATGGCCAAACTATTCCAAATACCATTGCTGCCTAAGCATTGTTACTCTTAGTGTACCACTCAGAGTATTTTAACCCACTGTATCTGAATGTGGAATCACAGCTCTACAGCAGCTGATCGGAAAGAGGTTTATCATTATACAGCATCAAGCACATGCTGCCTCAGCCATGCACACAGTCTGTTTGAACTTTTCTCATACGGCAAATGCTTCAGAGTCTTTGCTGTAGGGACCTTGCAGTTCAGAAACAGTTTCATCCCAAGAGCTCTAAACGCACTCAAATATTCCATCAAGTGCTCTTGGTAGAACTGTTTGCACTTATAATTACAATCACTTCGCTGTAAACTTGCACTACAGTTGTAATATTGTACAACCTAAACCACTTTATAAAGCGAGTATTTACATATGATGATGATTGGCTTTTAAGTCGATTTAGATTTCCAAGTGCTATCTTTTTGGAACTCTTGACATTATTTTAGGATGAAATGCAGTAAAGTACGTATGTTACATTATACAGATACATTTTTAACTTCATTTAAATAATGTATACTGTTAATAATTAAACACGAGGCCGCGGTGGTGTAGCGGTAACGATGAGCTGGCGGCACATTCAGGGATTGTTCCTGCCTCATGCTGTTTTTTTAATCAAAAAATGAATGATATTAGAAATAATGTAGTACATCTTCCCAATACTGGTCCTCTTAAACCCCATTACTCTATTATATACAAATTAAATTCTTTCACCAGGATGGATTTACCTGATTTATATGAAATAATTTCTCAACTGAGACCCAATACCAACACATTTTTTCAAAGAAGTATCGGGCGTGCTAATTGATAGTATTCTTGATATAGTAAACTCCTCATTAGATACTGGGGTCTTCCCAGACTGTCTTAAGACTTCTGTAGTTAAACCCCTGCTGAAGAAAAATAATCTTGACTCCTCTGCTTTTGAAAATTTTAGACCTATTTCTAACTTGCCTTTCTTAAGTAAAATTCTAGAGAAGGCAGTCATTATGCAGCTTAATGATCACCTCAATAACCATGCTATTCTTGATAAGTTTCAGTCAGGTTTTAGAACAAATCACAGTACTGAAACTGCACTCGTTAAAGTAGTAAATGACTTGCAGGTAAATGCAGACAGAGGTCATTTATCTGTTCTCATCCTCTTAGATCTGAGTGCCACATTTGATACCATTGATCACAATATTCTTAGAAATTGCCTTAGTCAATGAGTGGGCCTCTCTGGCAGTGTCTTACATTGGTTTGAATCCTACCTGGCAGGTAGAAAATTCTTTGTTAATTGTGGTAATTATACTTCAAAGACACATGATATTCTATATGGTGTTCCACAAGGCTCTATCCTGGGTCCGCTGTTCTTTTCGATTTACATGCTTCCATTAGGTCAGATTATCTCGGGGCATAACGTGAGGTACCACAGCTATGCTGATGACACAATTCTGTATTTATCAATAGTGCCTGATGACCCCAACACTCTTGATTCACTGACACAATGTCTCACTTGTGTTTCTGAATGGATGAGTAGTAATATTCTCAAACTAAATAAAGATAAAACAGAAATTTTAGTGATTGGCAATAATAGATATAATGAGGTTATTAGAAAAAAACTTGATACATTAGGATTAAAAGTCGACGGAGGTAAAGAATTTAGGGGAAACTATTGACTCTGACCTGAATTTTAAATCACATATTAATCAGATTACAAGGACAACATTTTAAGAAATATAGCAAAAGTTAGACGTTTTATAACATTGCAAGATGCTGAAAAATTAATTCACGCTTTTGTTTTCAGTCAGCTAGATTACTGTAACACACTTCTCTCAGGACTACCCAAAAAAAAACATCAATCGATTGCAACTAGTGCAAAATACAGCTGCTAGAATCTTAACTCGGAAATGAAAATCCAAGCACATCTCTCCAGTTCTAATGTTACTACACTGGTTACCTGTGTCATTTAGAATTGACTTTAAAATACTGCGTATGGTTTATAAAGCCTTAAATAATCTCGCTCCATCTTATATATTTCGGAATGTCTTACACCTTACACTCCAAACCATAACCTTAGATCTTCAAATGAGTGTCTACTTAGAATTCCAAGAGCTAAACTGAAAAGAAGTGGTAATACGGCCTTCTGCTGTTATGCACCTAAAATCTGAAATAGCCTGCCAATAGGAATTTTCCAGGCTAATACAGTGAAGCACTTTAAAACGCTGCTGAAAACACATTACTTTAACATGGGTTTCTCATAGCTTCATCTTAGTTAAGTCATAATGCTCTGTATATTCAATTAACTATCATTATTATTCATGGTGGCTCCAAAATCTGTACTAACCCCTACTCTCTCTTCTGTTCTTTTTCCGGTTTTCTGTGGTGGCGATCTGCGCCACCACCACCTAATCAAAGCACCATGATGTCCTTACATTGATGGATAAAAGGCCAGAAGTCCACATGACCATCATCATCAAATTCATCCATGAGAACCCTGAATACAATGAGGACTGATTGAGGTCATTTATGTTGGGTAGAATGCCTACAGGGCGCTGGGCGGTCTCGTGGCCTGGAACCCCTGCAGACTTTATTTTTTTCTCCAACTGTCTGGAGTTTTTTTTTGTCTTTTCAGTCCTCCCTGGCCATTGAACCTTACTTTTATTCTATGTTAATTAGTGTTCCCTAATTTTAATTATTTATTTTGTTTTTTTCTCTTTCTTCATCATGTGAAGCACTTTGAGCTACATTGTTTGTATGAAAATGTGCTATATAAATAAATGTTGTTGTATGCTTACTGGAACTGGTGCAAATCAGGATGGATAGATGGATGGAATAATTAAACATGTACAGGCAGTCCCCCGGTTACGTATGAGATAGGTTTGTTCTTAAGTTGAATTTGTAGGTAAGTCGGAAACAGGTACATTATTTTAATAAATGCTATTGTTGACCGACTGTAACCAAGTGCTCTGCCAATGAATGATGGAGTTTCATCTCTCTCTGACCTTTTTTATTATTTCTACTTTATTTTCATGGTGATGGTTTTCTCTTCTTTTCTGTATCACCAGCACTTGCATCAGATTTGTGTTTCAGAGACATTGTCGAAGGGTGAAGGCAAAAGTATAAAATGAGCTCTTCTGCACAGAACTGTACACGCTATCACAGCTGGATGGCACCCCTCGTCAGCACTTCTGGTGTACTGATGAGAGATAACTTCCTGCTATGTGTGTAACAGTACAAGGAGGCTTGCTATTGAGAATGAATGGGGGCAGCGAGGGGCAGTTCACCACCCGCCCACCACATAGTCACCTCCACTTGTATACCGTATGCTACCAGCAGCGTCAGCCCACTGAGAGCGAACAGGGTGAGGCCAAAGGCGGGTAGTGAATCGCCCACCACCACCCCCACTCAACAGGCAGCCACCTCCCCATTCACCCTCAATAGCCTCAGTTCAGCCACAACCGGGTCACTGTTTGCAGCATCACCAGCCCCGCACTGAGTACAAACAGGGCAGCTGTTCAAGGGACACTGCAAGGTTGTGTGGTGGGTGGGCAGTGAAATGCCCCCCCGCCCCATCCAGCCTCCATCCTGTCAGGAGCAGTGGCTATGGTAGAGTGGTGGGCAGGCAGCAAAATGCCCCCCTCCGCCCCATCAAACCTCCGTCCTGCACACGAGCGCTTGCCACGTACCCAGCTGCCCCATTCATCAACCAGAGCCACCCAAGGGGCACTACACTGCACGAGCAGCAAAACCGCCCCCCCTCCAGCCACCGCTTGCTACGTCTCCAGGCCAGAGATGACAGAGTGCCAGTAACTGAGGAGTCTGTGTTGCGTCCCCCAGACAGATGAAGGAGTTGCTGCTGCCCCATTCGTAAGTCGTATGTCGGATGTCTGTAACTCGGGGACTACCTGTACTATAAAGATATTTCAATGTTCCCTAAAAGTTTTGAATAATTGGCGTTCTAAGCTTACAGATGGCTTGACATTTATTACAGATCGTATGTGGTGGATACTTGAAGAAAGGAAAGAAAGGACAGAAATTTGGGGTTGGTACGTTTGAAAGAGACAGTACTGCTGCAATAAATTATTTCATTGAAGGTCACATATGGCACAGCAAGCATCTTGTGGGAGGCAGGAACAATTTCTGGACAGGCACCAGCTTGTTGCTACCACTGCGCCACTGTGGCCCCATGTTTAATACATGCTTTAATTCCTATCATCATAAAAATGATGTCAAGTATACATCTTAGTATTTAAATTGTTCAGAGAACTGTAATATCATGAATGTAATGTATTCTGTGTCCTGTTGGCATAAGAGAAAGCCCGTTTAAGAAACACGTAGTGATTCACACACATAGAGCACATCAAAGAACACATGGAATACAAAGCATTTGACGTGCTACTTCAATTACGATGGGATCTGAGAAACTAGCAAATTAAATGATTTTAAGATGAAGTTTATGACATTCTACTTTAATGAAAAAATAAACTTTGTGATTAAAGTGGTCATTTTGAGGTTAAAGTTGACATTTGACACTTTTTTTCACTGTGCCCCTATTTTTTTCTTTTCTCTGTACCCTAATAAACTTCCATATGACTTTGTGAACTTGAAGTTTCGAGTTTCTTTGTCACTCGATCAACTTCCTTTTGTTGTTTATACCACTGCTTAAACCAACAAATATTATGTTTTTTCTTGCCTCTACTTAGTTTTCATTGAAATCTTCTATTTTCCCCGTGCTTTTGCCATTGTCTTTTCACACAACACTGAGCTTAACGGTTTATTTATATTGATTTGCATATTGAGAGAGGCATAATTCTGGGAGTAGTCAGCGTGGGGCAGCAGGTGCGTGCATGTGCATTATATTTCATGCTGACTGGGATTTCACAACATGGAATTTGGCATACGCACAGATTTATGCATCTGGATTTCTCTTTGTGTGTACACAAATTTCCACTTTTGTCCGTACCCCATATTTTAGTGTGAATTCTACGCCCGCCATTATGCATGAGGCCACTGCTTGGCTAGCCCACTTGCCCCATCATAAATAGCCTTTCTTATTTACAACATTTCTACCTGAGTCTTCTTCTTATCCTAAATAGCTCCCTGTTTAATAACAGCCGATCATGTTTATGGCTCTTTCATTTTCTGCCTGGGCGCACACTACTTGTTTCAAAGATCAATAGTGTAATGAATTCACAAGTTAATTTAATTTTTTCCTGTTTTTAATGTGGATAACCTTTTGGCATGTTCAAATTATTTATGAAACCTTTATCAAAAATTTATAAATTTGAATTTTTTTATATTTGCTGCAGTGTCATCTTATTTTTGGGTCGGAGGTTGAGATCAACATCTTTATTGATGGTATAAATAGTGTGGAGCCGACCCGGACACAGACAGGCAGACATGTTGTTGAATCACCACCACACGTATTTATTTACAATATTTACAATTTACAAAAGTCAAGTGCACAAACCCCAAACACAGTCCTGGCCACAATATGCCTTTCTTCGGGCCGCCTCCACTCTCTCTTCTCTTGCCTTGTCCTGCCTCCACCCGACTCCAGCGCTGAATGAATGGAGACGGCCCCTTTTATGCAGTCCCCGGATGAGCCCCAGGTGTTCCCGGCATTCCTCCTCTGGCCACGCCCCAGCGTGGCGGAAGTGCCGGCTGTCCTCCCGGCAGCTCTCCGGGTGCCGTCCTAAATCTTCCCCCCAGCACTTCCTGGTGTGGCGGAGGTGCTGGGGTAACAGGTCCCCAAGGCATTGGGGCTCCTCCTGGCAGTGACCACGGGCCCCTACAGGGTGGAGCTTTCATGCCCTGTACCCGTGGCCCCCACATGATCCAGGGTGGGCTCTGACCCTCTTCCGGTCCCTCACGGCGTCCCGGCCGGGTCGTTGCCCCTGGCATCCCTGACAATAGTTATTATTTTCTTTAATTCACTCCAACTTAATGGATTTCCCACAGACTTAAAAATGCCGGTATTTTCAAGTTTATTTTGGCTATGACTTTGTTTCTGTTTTTCTATGTCTTGCATTTGCCGTTTAGTTTTGGTTTTCACTTGAGACAAATTGTAAATTGGGAGCACAATTATCTCTCTCAATGAAGACCCTAATGTTCCATTGTTTTGTGTTGTTCCATCAAGTTATTGCCTGAATTTTATCAAGAATTTTATGACTTGTTTAATTAGCACAATCAATCTCAATGAGAACAGGCCATTCAGCCCAAAAAAGCTCACCAGTCCTTTCCACTTAATTCTTCCAAAATAACATCAAGTCGAGTTTAGAAAGTCCCTAAATTCCTACTGTCTACCACACCACTTGGTAGCTTATTCCATATGCCTATGGTTTTCTGTGTGAAGAAAAATGTCTTAATGTTTGTGTGAAATTTACTCTTAACAAGTTTCCAACTTATATCCTGTGTTCTTGTTAAACTCATTTGCATTCAAATAGTCCCATCGGTACTGGATTTTTTTTTTGTCCAGAAAGAGAATGGTGGTCTTTGTCCCTGAATTGATTATAGGGAACTTACTACAAGTATAATCAAGAATAGTTATCATTTGCCACTTAGCATTCCAATGTATTTTTCACAAATGTAGACCCTGGAGTGCCTATTCTTTACAATTTTGGAAGTATTAGAAAAGGTGATGAATGGAAAGCAGCATTCAATGCAACCTCAGGGCATTACTTTCTGAATTGACTGAAGACAGACACAGAAGATTAAGACTGTGAAGGACTGTAGTTTAAGAAAAAAAGGATAAAGGAGAAGACATTTTCACAATATTTTTAACTAGAAAAAAGCACGCGCCACCAAACAAGTGAAGAGCAATGGTGATGAGATGGGATAGCGACTTGCGAACTGTTGAGTAACCATTGAAGCACTCTGCTTAATTACTCATGATCATGTGAAATTGGAAATTGTTTGTATCCACAACAATAGAAATTTATTTATTCGGAGCAAAGCACTGATTGTAAAATGTTTTTACAACAACAGATAAAACATCATATAATGCACTGTTAAATTCCCACTAAACTAGATGTGCTGAGGAATTAGCTATGCAATGAATTTGTGATTGTATGTCAGTAACTTCCATGAGAAGGTTCAGATGAGACAGGGCCTTGAACCCCTGCACTAAGTTGACACTCAAATGGGAATGCCACAGAATGTATAGGACATGGGGGGCTAGCAAGTCAACACTCACTTAGAAACTTATGAAATTAAATATTTGGGGTTTTTTTAAGCAATAGCTTTTCTTAAATTTTAGTAGTTTTTTGTGAAGTGTGAATCTGGTGTTTCATGTTTATGTTTTTCAGTGTGGGTACCCCCTGGATTCTGGTGCCTCTGGTTATTTGCCTTATTGCCCAAATGGATAATCTGGTCCTGTCCTTTGAACACAGAATTTCACACTTTCTACTGTGCTTACTGTTGCATCCTCATAATCATAAAGTTATTCATCTTCTCTGTTTAGTTTGCTTCAATGGTCATGTGAGAGAAAGATCATTCCCACACCTATATTTCTAATGGCCTGAGCCAGCAGCATCAGTTCTGCTGGAGTGTAATTATGCTCAAGTTTTATCTATCCTCAGAGTTTTAAGGAGGACTTTATCTTTCAATTAAATTTAATTCAGTTAACTTTTTATATAGTGCTCTTCACTGCACACAGGAGCATAATGCTGTGACAAGTTCTCAGATAAAATACTATAGATTTTACAAATTACTAAATACTGAATTTGTACACATAAAGACAGATTTGTTAAAATACACAAAAACAAAAACAGAAACTAATTAACATGAATATAAATATACAATGTCTGTCCATTAATTAATTGTTGAACTGCAGCTAGTTCAGAGAAAAGAAAAACAAAAACTTCAGTTAGCTGCATCACTGGAGAAAATAAACCTATGGGAGGATCCACGGCCAACTGCAAGGGAGAAAGTCAAAGGACAAAGTCAGACATAGTTACAAGTCATGGAGAACTCGGCCAAATAGCTGCACATTCCTCCTGGGAATTCTACAGAAGAGTCCACCCTGGGCTGTCTGAGCTCATGAGGGAATCTTCACATCGGATGATAGCAAGGCTCCCAGTATCTGAGATGACTTTTCCATGGACAGAAAAGCAGCCTGGCAGTAGAGCAGTGGCATCAAGTGCTACATCAAGTTACAATAAGAGATGTCATGTTTGAGTCTTTTTTTAAAGGTCAAAGTATCATATCTCATATAATTGATTGGACTCCAGGTTTGTTGACTTAAACAAAAGCTAATTGAAGGTTCATATACTTTTTTCAGCCTACACCTGTGAATGTCTGAATGATGTAATTGATATGTACAAGACCAATACAATACTTTTGAGCATTATTAGTAAAACAAATTGTGCCTTTTCATTATTGTAAATTAGGTGAAGATGAGCCCACATTCTAAGACACATTTATACCTGAATACTGTTATTTACATAAGGTTCACATACTTTTTCTTGCCACTGTATGCACTGGGGTATGTTCACTAACAAGTCATGTAAGGTAAGGGGAGGCTAAATAAACCATTATAAATTATACGTGAGAATGTGAGTCAATGTTAAAATTAAACCAAAGAAGTAATTTACGAGCTGGAATTGTGATCCTTGCTGTTGTGCTTTGAATCAACTATAGAGTAGTAAGAAAACAGTTCTTACAATCTGATTGTAAAGCATTACAATAGTCAATTCTCCTTGAGAAAAATAACTGAGCTAGCTAGAGCTTAAATAAATTACCTTAATTTTTCAAAATTCTAAGATGGAGAAAGCAAGTTTTAGAAAGTGCAGAAATGTAATGACTGAAAATGGCTAATGACTATTTGAAAATCAAATGGTTAGGCAAATTGAGGTGTTCATTTTTAAGAATAGCCCCTTAAAGAGTTATTCTTGTGAAGTGTAAGTTATGCATGGCATCTGAGGACAAGTATTGTTCTTTATTTCAGTTTTCTTGCAAATTTACATTTAATCATTGATTGTATCAAGCATGGGCAATGTTAAAGCCAATTTCCAGTGTTTCATATCCTCCCAATGTCAGATATGAGTTGCCAATGCTTAGCAGGTTGTCTGAACAGGAATAGACAGCCCGCTGTAGGAATATCTGAGGGTGGAGCAGCTCAAGTAGATTATGAAAAAACCAGGGATTGGATTATAGGAGGGTTTGGGAAGAGTTTGATTGAGGATTGTTAAAATAATTGTCGAAAATAAACAAGCAGTTGTTTCTGATACAGTTGAATTTAGAATATAGGTTGAGAAAATGTTAGATTTTTTACATAGAAATAGCTGAGATAAATTCACTAAGAGTTGCCTTTTATGCTGGACCTTTGTGCTTTTTAACCTCAGTAACTCCAGAACACAACATGATATTGGTATACTTTTTAGGTAATAAAGCTGATTTCCGGTGTTCATGTTGTTCATGATAATTACCGAGAACTTTAAAATATTTAAGCACATTGAAAAAGAATTAAATTTTTACATTTGCCGCTAAATTACTCTTTAACGGTTGAATATATCTAACATCTATTCACTCTTTTATGCTAAACAAAAATGTCCTATTCAGTTTTTTGCTTTAAGCTGGAATAAAAAAAGTCTTTTGACATGGCAGGAGTAAGAGGGGATCTGCCAGGAGTGCTGCTCAGGGACAAGGAGGGTATCTGTGCTGTTTGACCCTCATTTTTCTCTCAGCAATGGAGTTTTACCTTACAACTGTAGTGCATTCTACATGCTCAGTAACATCTCAGTGTAATTGCTGAACTATTGATATAATTATTATTACTGCTTTACTGCTTGCTTTTTGCAGCAAAATTACTTTTATTTCTCTAAATCCTACTTTTAATTTTACAGTAAAATTTCACAATCTTAATAAAACTCCAGTTAAAATGGAGAAAAAAGCTAAATCTGCAGAGATTTCAGGCCAAAAAGCTGCCTAGCCCTGTGGTATAGTGGGTTCGTGGCTTAACATTTTAGTGGTCTGTTTTTAAATAAATAATTATCTGGCTGGCTTGATCTCCATAAGTGTGCATGCTCACATAGCTGCCGGAGGTTGGTGGGATAGTTGAGGTGAGGGTGCAGTCTGTCTCAGTTGTTTCATCGGCTTTCTGCGGTGTGCCACTGCACCCACAGAGGCATACAAGGGGGGAACTGTCACGAGAAAAAGGAAAAAAAAACGAGAGAGAGAGCCAAGAGAAAGGAGGACAAGCCAGGCAGTGTGGATGTGAGGTGTGAGGCAGCATGATTGTAGGCCTGCAAGAGAGCAAAGGATCGGCACACTAGGATCAGATCATCCTCACTGATTAATTGTCGAAGAATGGGAATGATTAAGGTGTCGTCATACCCCAGGGATCCAGAGTATGTCAGGGGTGTGAAAAGGAAGATGGGAAGACAACCAACCCCAAGCGGTCTGAGTGGTGTCACTTGGAGGCATCAAAGATGGGGGTCAGGTGGTGAGGACTGCAGCTGCACGTGTTTCAGATGGCTGAGCAAGCAATGGGTGAGCTGGGGAGATGAATATGGAATGGTGCTGGACTCATCCGACAGAATATGAAGGACCTGATGGCTATTGGTTTTTAATCTCATTTTAACCTGGACTTTTACCTCATGGACAGTCACTGTTTTTTAAAGGATTATTTATTTATTGAACATTTTCAAGTATTGCACTTTGTTTAGAACACTGTTTTAATTTTTGATCATTTTTAATAAAAGCACTGGAGCAATTTTACGCTAACCCCTTGCTTTGTATGTTGTGTCCTCATCCGCTGGCTCATTACTCAGATACATTAAAAGCAATTTGTGTTCAAGAGGCTCCTGGAATGCAACCAGCAGCATGGACCTGACCCACACCACCACAAGCCCCCATTGGGCATTCTATCTAACATAAATGTTCTTAAGTAGTTCTTTATTGTTTTTTTAGGCTTCAACTTAGAGAATGCTACACAGTGGGTCTTGTAACAAGTTGGGGCACCCACCTTCATTTACACATCACAAGCAGTAACCCAGGAGTTTGATCTGGTGGTAGTGAAGTAGAACAGAAGAACCAGAAGAGAAAACAGGGAAAAGTAAAGATCAATAGTGATTGCAGATTCATTGAAGAGAATGATAATTCTATGTATATCTTGGTTATTATAAGGAGAACTAAATTAAAGCTACGGAAAATGGAAAATTAAAAAGTGGGATTTTAGGAGTTTCCTAAAATGTTCCACAGTATTGGTCTACTGTATCTTCAATTGGTAACGTACGCCAGAATTTTAGTGCATAACAGCAAAAGGCATCCTCACCACTTCTTTTAAGCTTGGCTCTTGGAATTATATGCAGGCTGCTACTGGAATATCTAAGGTTATAATTTGGAATGTAGGGAGACAGGCACTCCAAGATTTTGGGAGCAGCAAGATTATTTAAGCTTTATACACCATTAATAGTATTTTAAAGTCAGATCTGAAGGACATGGATAACCAATATAATGATGCTAAAACTGGTGATATGTGCTCTGATTTTCTTTTTCTGGTTAAGATTCTTGCTGCTGCATTCTGAACTAACTGCAAACAATTGATATCTATCTTATTTAGTCCAGGTAGGAGTGTGTTGCAGTAATCTAGCCAACTAAAAACAAAAGTGTGAATTCATTATTTCTAATACCCTCACCAGTTCCTTTTTTACTACCAACCTACGATTTAAATCAGTCGTTATACTCTTCTAGTATATTCTCTAAACTTGTATCCAGTAAGTTTATTTACTTTGTGTTATGGTTTAAAACTGTTTTCCTTCCATGCCTTACCAACTGCAATGTCGAACAAAGACAAAAAAGTCTATTTAGAATGACAAGAAAATAAGTTTGAGTATTTCATTTACATACCAACGTGTAGGGTCAGGCTAGAATGCCGAACTATTGATTTTACAATAGGTTCTATAAGGAAATATAAAGTCAAACAATGTAATAAAACTAGACAAATACCTCAATTAGTTTAACATAACATTAACTTACTTAAAATGGCTCTTACACTTAGGTTTTTAGGATCATAGTTTTCACTAACTGATCACATAACTTCTGATCTTCATCTTCTAAAAATGCTTTTTGCTGTAAGACCAGATGGAGGACTGTACTTCATTGCTTGATTACTATGTCATTTTGCTGACTTAAGGGAATCCTAACTGCTTACTAAATTAGAATTGGCAAATAGGGGCCTTGTCCCCCCAGTCAGTAACTGTTCAGAATTTGTGAAGTACATGGTAGGATATTATTAACGGTGTTCCTAACCACCAGTCTTTAATCACTGATCACATTCAACGTCACATTCAACATTCAGATAGACCGCCTATCTTGTAGAATGTTTAATTTTTAATATTCTCTCCTTTAATGTATTTTCTCACCCTTATCCCCTTTTTGTGGACATGAGACAACTTAAATGTGATTTGTGTGTATTCAGAACTGTGTATAAATGAAACATGATTGCATTTAACATGTTAACTTGCAATGACCTGTGAAGTGACACACTGTATTGCTGTTGTTTAGTGATCAATTGTTATTTAACAAAGTGAAAAAAAATCAATATGTTTAAATGGGAAGCAATCAATCTGTGAAATAAACCCACATGGTGCCCAGTTAAATAAAGACAATGTTGGAGGCTAGGGTGACTGCCACAAAAAATAATGCTAGAGCAAAGAATGATCATAAAGTGGTAATTGTTTATTTAGTTTTCAAATGTATAAGCTTACACTTGATAAATGATAAGTGATTGTTAGCCTAGTAATGTCAAATTGCCAGATGTTTTCCCTATTAAGCAATGGTACTTTAGTACAGTCCTATAGGGAATCAAGGCTCACAGCCAGAAAATTCCCATGTGGCAACATTGCTCTCCATTTATGCTAAAGTTTGGCTGATTCAGACAGTTTAAATTGAACTGATTTAGCACAGTCAACCTATTACTAATAGAAACACTATGAGTACTAAGAAAGATCACAATTCCAGTACGTAATGAGGCCCTGTTTGCTAAATATGACTATAACTGATATGTTTTAAATTGGTTATGTCATTCAGTAATATATTCATTTCTTAGATTAGATTAGATTAGCCAGAACTGTATTTGTCCACAGAGAGAAGTTTGACTTTTTATAGAAGATCTTTAAATAAATAAATAATATCTTTATATTGGTTATCCATGTCCTTCTAAACACAAACTGGAATGAGTATAAAGCAAAACACAGTCACAGTCAGGCATTATGCAGGCATATTGCTGTTGATATAAAGGACCCCCAGTGGTGTTTCTTGACATGTTTCTGCTGAATAATTTGTTGGTTGAAAGTCCTCAGTGTTAGTGTGTCAGAGAGAGGATGTGCAGTATTGTTCATAATAGCACTCAGTTTTGTTGCAATTCTCTCCTTAGCTACTACCTCCTGGGATCTTAGTACTTAGTATCTGACCAGTTGAGAAGACACAGGATTTATTTACATTGGTGATAATATTAACCTGTAATACACAATGGCAGATTCAATTCAGTTTACTTTCACATAAACTTCCTAAACAAGTCCAGAGTGCCGAGACTTTTTTTAGAAATATAATAGTTAAAATAAAACTCTTATAATAAAACACAACAAACCTTTAAGGATAAGTCTTTCTAAGAGCTTCTGTCATAAATTTCAAGCAGGAGATCTACATAGCACTTAAAAGTCCTCTGGGCTACTTGTCTTAAAAGTGCAGCAATGTCCTATAGCTCCCTTTTAGGGACTATATGTTGCCACCTAATTGCCTGGTGGATTACAACTGACTTGTCCTCTCAGAATTCATGCAAAAGATCACTGCATGATCTTAATTTTCCTGACCTGGAACTGTGTGCTGCCCATTACAAGCCAGAAAGTCTCTGTTGTTCCCCTTCCTGTCAAATTCATCCCAATCAGGTAATACATCACAAGTATAGGTTTCCAAAAATAAATATAAATGTGTAGTGACCAGGAGCATCACTTTCTTTCAAGATGGCCAACCACAAGCTACAGCATGCTGCAGAAGAACTAGAATCTCTTGAGACAAAGATCCAACAGCACTTTTCCAGAAAAAATTATTTCAAGGATCAGAAAGTTTGCCTCTTTGAGACCTCATTGGTGTCTGGAATCAATTTGGCTACTTTAATTCTGCTATTTGTGTACCAGGCTGGTTCGGCTTTATTTCGGTTTCTGCTCAAGACAAAGAAGACAATGACGGAATCTGGAAACTCTGACAATGCAAAGTGGGGGCCCAAGACCAGGGGCCTCATGTATAACGCCGTGCGTAGAACTCGCACTATTACATGGCGTAAGCACAAAAGTCAAAATGTGCTTACGCACAGAAAAATCCAGATGCAGGAATCTGTGCGTACTCCAACTTCCACGTTCTTCCGCTACATAAATCCCGATCAGCGTGAAAACTAACGCTCGTGCATGCGCTTTATGTAACGCCCCAACTCCTCCCAGAATTACGCCTCTTTGAATATTCAAATAAATATAAATCGCCCTTAAACTCAGCCTTCTATGAAAAGACAATGGGAAAAGCACGGGGGAAAATATAAGAATTTCAGCGAATACCAAGTGGAGGCAAAGGAAAAACATACTATTTGTTCAAATAAACCGTGGTATAATCAACAAAAGGAAGTTGATCGAGTGACATAGCGTGTTGGAGAAACTTGAAAGCTCACATTCACAAAATCGCACAGTGCCGGAAATAAAAAAGAAGTGACATATCAAAGTCGCAGTGAAAAGCCGAGTTGTAGCCCACTGTCTGAGTGTCATATGAAAGCTTAATAGGGTACAGAGAAAAAAGGCACACAGTGGGGAAAAAGCACGAAATGTCAACTTCAATCTCGAAATTTCCACTTTAATCACGTAGTTTATTTTGTCATTAAAGTAGAACATCATAAACTTCATCTTAAAATCGTTTAATTAACCAGTTTCTCAAATCACATCGTAATTAAAGTAACACATTAAATGCTTTGTTTTGTATTTGATCTTCTATGTGCCTATGTGTGTGAATCACTACTTGCTTCTTAAACCGGCTCTCTTCCTCCGACTGGACACAGAATCCATTACATTCGTGATATTACAGCTCTCTGAATAACTAAAATACTGAGATGTATACGTGATATCATTTTCATGATGATAGGAGTTAAAGCACGTTATTAAACATATGTTTCTCTTCGATTAAATAATAAATTGCAGCAGTACTCAGGGGCGGCTCTAGGCTTGTGGTGGCACTGGGCAGAGGAAGAATCGGTGGCTCCTTGGCCCGCCAATGTCAGTAAGGTAGCTTATGCACGGTGGATGGCCACGTCCGTTGCAGACACTGCATAGCCACCTCGTGCTCATGACACAAGCATTTAACTTTTGCCAAAATTTGTCGCTGCCTTTTTAGCTGTGTTGTTATTTTCTCTTTCTGTTTTATATTCAATATATATTTGCGTAGCCGCCACTGCAGTACTTACTTTTCTTTCCCCAAGTAACCGATCGCCACACAATCAGCTCTGTAATAGAAGTTAAGCCATCGGTAAGCTTAGCGCCGATTCTTCAAAACGTTTAAGGAACATTGAAATATCTTCGTAGTACATGTTTAATTAATCTATCCTTCACGACACTCCCAGTGAAGAATATACTGTAGATTATTTAAATTAAGTTAAAGTTTTATCTGTATAATTTAATATACATATTTTGCTGCATTTCAACTTAACAATGATATCGTCATCATATGTAAATGCACGCTTTATAAAGTGGCTCAGGTTGTGTGATATTATAACTATAGTGCAAGTTTACAGTTTACTTATAAGTACAAACAGTTCTACAAGGTGCAATTGATTGAGTGCATTTAAAGTTCTTGGGATGAAACTGTTTCTGAGCCGTGAGGTACGTACAGGAAAGGTTTTAAAACGTTTTGCAGTGGCTGAGACAGCGTGTCCATGAAGCTGTATACCGATAATTCTCTTTCCGATCAGCTGCTGCTGTGATTCACACTCAGATACAGTGATATAAATACCTCAAGTGGTGCAGTGAGAGTAATATGGAAAAAGATGATCCGCTGTGGCAACTCCTAACGGGAGGAGCTGAAAGAAGAAGAAGAAAAATAATAAGAAAAAGAAGGTGCAGTGAGAGTAACAACGCTAAAGCAGTTATGGAATTTGAAATACTATGGCTGTTCCCTGGACCATTATATTGTTACAAGTTAATTACAATCAAATGCGTTACAATAATAAACAATATGCGGTTAGTTTCGGTGTATTTATAAAGCCGCGTCATGAAAATAAGGTGTAACCACACAGGAACAGTAGCACTGCTTTGACGCTGGGTGCCGCCAGTCTGCAAAACCGAGCGGAGAACTTGCGTACGACAAGGTATGAGGTACCGTGGAAAAGTGCATGGCTTTACGCAAAGTGTAGGTTTTATACATCGCGATTTGAACGTGGAAAAGTTCTTACGCAACATTTCTGTGCGTACGCACCTTTTATACATGAGGCCCCAGGTCACCTCCACTTACCCAAGCTGACATCACCACTTATAAGCAATTTGACCCTCTCTGCTCCAGCGCCATGCCTGCAGACAGTGGTGATATGGGAGACTCGATTTTGTGCCACCTGAACGTTCAGTTACTTAATCATAAAACTTTTATGTGTTGTTTCCCTGGCACACAAGTAAAAGATGTGGAAAGAGGAGCCTCAACAGCTCTTCAAAAGCACAAGGGCAGGAGTATTGAGACAATTGTATTCCATGGTGGTATCAATGACATTAGCCATCAACAATCAGAACTCTTGAAGATGAACTTTGCATTCCCTTATTCAGGCCACGAGAACTGACACGTCATGTCCAGTTCCCTTGCTAAGTAGATCGGATGAAGCCTATAGTCAACTTCTGGCCCAAGCACCTGGTTATGAGCCATCTGTGACAGGTAAAACATCAGCTTCATGTACAACTGAGATCTTTTCTATGTAACATATTTTTCTACAGATGTGGCGGCGTTCATCCAAATAGGTTTGGTGCACTGGTTCTGTCCAAAAAGTCTCAAATGTAATTTGTCACTCATGACTATGAGCCTTAATCTTAATGTTAACAATAAACCCATGTTAGGATATGATAATTCCACAGTCGGTTCACCTATAGGTGTGCACGGTATTAGAACAATAATAATGGACCATAGTTTATCTAAAATGTCTGGACAAAGCAGTATTAGCACTAATAACTTGATTACCTATCCCACTGTTCTAACACTCCATATAACAGTGCTCTTCTGAGACCTTAAATGTGGCTTTACTAAATATTAGAGAGATAACCTATAAGACTTTTTACATTAATGATCTTATCAATGATAGGAAAATGTGGCTCAGCAAAGATGGTGCTACAGTGTTGATTGAAACAGTACCTTTGAATAAAAATTTTATTTGCTGTGTTTACCAAGGTAAGAAAGGTGGCAGTTTAGTGAGTATTTCATTGAGACAATTAAACTTTAAATACATAAGTTTTGGCACTTTTGCATCTTTCGAGTATCTTGCCATGGTTATTCAAGGAGTAAGACAGTCTCTTGTATTGACCATTTATAGAATTCCAAAATATAATGCATCTTTTATTGGGGAATTTCAAATTTCATACAGATGACTAGTGTGACCCTTACTATCTTACTGCTCTCTTTTGATCTTAGCCAGCATATCAAGCAGCCTATGCATAAGGGAGGAGACACCCTGGATTCAGTAATTTCAAGAGGACTAAAAGCTGATGTGAAGCAGGTTGTGGATATCGGTATATCTGACCATTTCTGAATTTTATTTGATGCAGAAATAATGGGAATTAGAATTACAGAAAAACATAAGGTTAAAAGAAGTTATTTTGATGCATCAGCAGCTTCTAAGTTTGCTAATATTCTGAATAATCAGTTCAAATTTAATGTGTGCCCTAATACAGCTAGCAATGCCACCAGTATAGTGGAAACTTTGAATGCTAAGTTGAGAGAGGCAGCTGACATAGTGGCCCCTGAGAAAAATTAAAAAATTAAAAACTAAAATAGCTTGGAAAGTTCAAAGAGTGTCTGAACTTAAGAAAAAGGTCACTATGAAAAAGTGAAGAACAGGTAGAAAATTCTTTGCTAGTTTTTGTGATTGTTGTTTGGAGGTCCATGGTATTGTATATGGTGTACCACAAGGATCTATACTGCGAACACTGCTTTTATTAATCTACATGTTCCATTAGGTCAGATTCTAATAAAACACTATCACAGTTATGCAGATGACACCCAGCTCTAAGTATCTGTAGTGTCTGATGACCCTGACGCTCAGGCCTCTCTTAATTGTGGTCTGCTTATTTTTCAAGTGCTAAGCATAAAAGAAGTGGTGTTACGGCCTTTTGCTCTTATGCACAAAAATGTTGAACACTTTACCAAATAGAGATATGCCAAGCTTACACCATGGATCATCAAAAATAAAGATATTTTTCAGAGTTTTCATTATCCCCAAATCCATTGCTCCAGTGTCAATTATATCCATACATCCACCCATTTTCATACCTACCTAATCCACTTATAACATTCTGGAATGCTAACACCTATCCTAGCAACTCCAGACACAAGACAAAGACAAAACCTCAAAGTGATAGCTGATTGCAGTAAACATTCACATTCACATCTGCACTCACAATAAACCAAGTTCATCTAAGCAGCACTTCTCTTTCTACAATTTCCAAATCACTCAGTATCTGTTCAGTAGTTCCATTTTCCACTTGTTTATCCATATGCATCAGAGTAATTTGGAGGATTTAGCCATCTTAGAGAAGGTGGTTGAGGTGCTTGAGGGTGCCATCTGCTGGCTAGGTTGTCTTACTGGGTGACTTCAATGATCATGTTGGGAATGACAGAAAAATATGTTTGAATATAAGGAGGCCCATAAGTGTGGTTCCCAGAGAACCCAGGCCGAAGGCTGATAATAGACTTTGTAGTTGTGTCGTGACACCATATGTTTTGGACCCTTTTGGTGAAGAGATGGGCAGAGCTGTTCACTAATAACCCTTTTAAAATGAACTGGATTTGATGTGAGGGCCGTATGCCGCATAGATTGGAGAAGCCTTGACAAACAGAGTGTCCTGGGAATGTCTGGTTCAGGAATCCCATTGAGATTAGTTCATCTCTTACCTCTGAGAAGAATTTTCCAGTATGCTGAGGTAAGGGACATTGAGTTCAAATGGATTGTGCTCAAGACCTCAGTTGTGGACACAGCTACTAAAAGATATAGTCTTTGGGGTCTCTCATGGCAGTAATCCAAGGATTCAATGGTCATCAGTAAGGAAAAATGTCAAACTGGAGAATGGAAGGGAAATGCTGTATGGGGGATCTCCTAACTCAGCTGAAAGGTCCTGATAGGCCACTTGGACTGCTGCAAATGTCATTGCCGAAGCAAACACTTGAGCATAGGAGGAGTTTTGGAAAGGCCATGAAGAAAGGCTATTGGATGATCTCAAGGCTGTTCAAAGATTCAGAAGGAGATGGTGTGATCTTGCCAAGACTATATTGAGCAGGGAAGGAGAGGTGTTGACCTCTTCTGGTAAACTGACTGTGACCTTAGGCATGCACTCGAGTGATTTACTGTTAAGTGTGAAGTGGCGGGAATGTGGATCAGCAGCACCAAGTCTCAGGTCCTGGTTCTATCTCAGGAAAGAATAGATTGTTCTATCCAGGTAAATGGGGGATACTAGTGTATTCAGGAATTCAGGTATCTTGGGATCTTGTTCAAGAGGAGTGATAGAATAAGAGAACGTGCGGTTGTCAAGTTGATTGGAGCAATGACAGCTGTTGTTTTGGGTACTGTTCCAGTCTGTGATATTGAAGCAAGAGTTGAGTCTAAAGACAAAGCTCTTGGTTTACTGGCCAACTTAAATTCATGTCCTCACCTATAATCATGAGCTGTGGTTAATGATCGACAGAATGAAATCACAAGTACAAGTTGCAGAGATGAGTTTTTTCACAGGGTTACTAGACTGACACATTGTAATAGTGTGAAGAGCTCAGCAATTTAGAAGAATCTCAGAGTAGAGTCGTTGCTCCTCTACATCGAATGTTGTAAGGATGGCCATGGACAGGTCCCAAAGGAGCAGCTCTGGGCACATACCACTGGGTGGAGACCAAGGACATGCTGGAGGGATTATATCTCTCAGCTGACTTGGGAACATCTGGGAATTCCCTGGGTACAGCTAGAATTTGTAGCTGGGGACAGAAAAATCTGGGTGGACTTGCTTGGCGTGCTGCCACTGTGATCTTCACTGAGAGAAGCAGAGTTGAGAGAAGAGATGTGCTACAGCATATATATGTAAAGATTGTCAGATACAGTAAATGCAGAAAGAAGGTGTCATGATAGTACAGACTTGTTCAAAAATGTGCACTCTATAACTGTGTTTGATTACTGTAACTGACAAGAGATTTTAAGAACACTAATAAGAATCAAAGTCAGTCATCATGGCAGAGTGAGGACACTTCAAATGAAAATCAGCATGAATGAGAATCTAAACTGATTTTTCAGTTGGATAAATCTCAAATTTTAGATTTTAGATTTTAATAACCTAAAAATAGTTCCTTTCAAAAACGGTCTGATGAGCTACACTTACGAAATTAACCATTTTACAAAATAACCACAATAATGTCTTGCATTGGTGTGTATACAGTAGTTATGTGACTCCTTGTGACAGAAACATTTACAAAAGAAAGAACAAATAATAATAAAATGCCAAAACAGAGATTAGAAATGTCAATGCAAAAATAATGCATCATCCTTGAAGTACAGTCAAGGAAGTGTAAGTACATTTCCAGTTGGCTTAGAGTGTAATCATAAAAAACATTTTCCTTTGCAATGATCTCTTTTATGACACCAGTTTCACATTCATAAAGTATAAATCATTCAGAAGCTGCCTTAGCAAGCTCTTCGAAACACTTGTTAAACTTTGTGCTTTAACTATGTAACCTTTAGTCATTATCAACCTGATGGCATTAAGTAATAGTTAATAGCATCATATGCATAAACATACAATTAACAAATTCATGTGTGTTATTGCATAGCTTTTCTGTAGTAACATTTTACTCAGTAATGTATTTTTATTTCCATTGTCACAGAACTAATTGTAATAGTATCTTTATAATAAAATTAAAGTTTAAAAATAAAAATAATGTCTTAATGAAAATATGTTTAAAGGTCTTTAGAGAGGGAATACAGCAAGGATACTTGGAAGTGACCCTGAATAGGATGAAGTTAGATGTGTTAAGTAAGTGCTTTCCTGCTCAGTTTGCTTATTTTGTAGCTTTTACTGGGTGTAAATAGTTGCACATTCACTTCAATACAGAGTTATGTAGGAATTTTGCATATTTTAAATATTTTCTTTAGTACCAGTAGGCATGACCTTGTTTCAACTTTGAGTCCTTCCTTCTAAAATGTTCTTTGCATGACCCCAACATATGTCCACTGTCCATTTAACCCAGCAAAAGTAAATTGCTTCTCAGCTCAAAATGCTGCTATACATCACTATCATTTAGTTTCCCGGAGGCTGTAAATATTGTGATATTAAGTGGAAAGCACTGTCATTGAAAAGACTTCCAGGGGCTAAAGACGCTGCTACAAATAATAAAAATTAAGGGCTGTGAATGTGAATTAAGGACCAGTATTGCAGAGCAGACAAACTGACAGAGGACACTGGCTGACATGAAAAAAGTTAAACAGATTGGCTATGCCTGGTGTGACAGGAAGTTATTCCAGATGAAAAAGGTCAGACCAACAACAACTACAATATTTATTTGTATGGCACATTTTCATACAAATGACACAATAAACATAAATCTCTGCACATTGTCTCTTTTCTTTTCTCCTCCTCTACACCTCCTTGGCAAGCATTGTCCACTTGTGTTTGAATCTGACTCGCCTGGATTAGGTTGAGCAGCTTCTTTTATTCCGGGCCCAGGAGTAAAGAGTCACATAAAGCAGGGATGAGAAATCATTGCATCACCCCCTGGCGGCCTCCAATGAACCCGACAAAGGCTGTTCCAGAGGAATACAATATCTAGTGTGTCTTGTGGGTATAGACCCAGGTACAATTGCCCAGGGAAGCTGCCTGCTATTGTGTTGTTGGAAGCTAGTAGTTTTGCCGGGTTGCCTCTTCCTGTCCTTCCATACTGTCCTCCTAGCCGGGTATAGTTCCTGGGACCAACCCAGCCAGGAAGCCAGTGTACCTACTCCTGCACTGGCACCTTCTGCCTGTCTGTGGTCTTATATATATATATAAATGACAATAAATAGAAATTAGTAATAGTAAATATGTACAGTATATTTAGTGGATCCAAAAATAAAAGTGATAAAAACAATTAACAAAAACAGAAAATTCGTCTTCCTCCTTCTTTCACAAAACAAAAATTCAGAGGACAGAAAGAAGTACAGTTACCAAAAAAAAGTGAAAAGGTAAAAACTCAAGGAAATTCTATATACGCAGGAATGCAATTACAAGGATCGCTACTTGATTGTTCAGCTACCCTTTTCTCTCCAACACCAGGTGGTCTAAAGACAACCTCTGCTGGTTTTTTATGGGTTTATATGCCGGGAGCAGTTTATACAATACAATACAATTTATTTTTGTATAGCCCAAAATCACACAAGAAGTGCCGTAATGGGCTTTAACAGGCCCTGCCTCTTGACAGCCACCCAGCCTTGACTCTCTAAGATGACAAGAAAAAACTCACAAAAAAAAACCCTTGTATGGAAAAAAATGGAAGAAACCTTGGGAAAGGCAGTTCAAAGTGAGACCCCTTTCCAGGTAGGTTGGGCATGCAATCGGTGTCAAAAGGAAGGGGGTCAGTACAATACAATACACAGAACAGAACAAATCCTCAATACAGTATAACAATAAAAATTTTACAAGTACGGAGCAGAATTTAACAGTAGATGATATCACATAATATGATTTGGATTTTTTGATAGGCCTGAAGACCTCATCCATCAAGCTACCTCCCCTATTTGGCCATTCCACAGCTGAAACGGTGCTGGGCCAGCCAATCCGATGAAAGGACCCCCTTTCCCACGATTCCTGCGCTCCTCCATCAGGGATGACTTTACCTTAGGCAGGCAAAACAACCTGGCAGGTGGGCCGTGGCACCAAGTGCCACATTTGAGTACCGTGAAGAGAAACGGAATAGGTGAGGGTTAGTATCCAGTTATAACTATCCTGTTACTTATGTTTTAATGCTAATGACTAACAACAGAGATGCAGTCTGTACAGTTAATCAGCAGCTCCAGTCAGGATATGTTAAACTGAAGTAGTGAGTCTTCAGCCGGGATTTAAAAGCTGAGACCGAAGGGGCACCTCTTATAGTAGCAGGCAGACCATTCCTCAGTTTAGGGGCCCTGTAACTAAAAGCTCGACCTCCCAATGTTGACCGGCATCTTGAGATCGTAAACTGGCCAGTAAGCCAGTTTATCTGGACAATCTCTTCTACTTCCGCCTGGCACACTTGATCAGCAATGATGACTCGACGTCCAGCTTTTAGCTGCCTCTCTCCTGGATTACCCTCACCTACGCTGCAGGTATGTACATTTCTCAAAATTGACTATAAAAGAAAGGAAAGGCTATAATTAGTTATCTAGATTTCTCAAATGATATCCTTTATGTATGTCCTGAAACCCAGAATTGTAGGAACACCTAGGGCTGGTACGGTAAGTGCTAGGAAGGTGGCCGTAGGGTTCCACAGGGAATTCCTGATCTCTGAAGTACTTTGAGTGCTTAAACTAGAAGTGATCCTTGCCTGAGATTTAAAAGCTCCTTCTGGTCATTGCTGCTGTGAGCATAGAGTAAGGATCTGGCTTGTAACAAGGAGGTTCTCATATTGGGAATGAATGTAAGTAAAGTTTGGATAAGACAGGTGCGTATTGATTAGGTGTGTATATATTTATTAAAATTACTTGAACTGAATACATTACCTATCACCATAACATAATGCCTTTCAGGGTCAGATGCTATGTCTAGTGCTACAAATGGGCATTATTTTATTAAAATTCACTCACCTGTGGTTTTCTTCATATAGTTGGAATGAAAAATGTGGTCAATCTAGTCTCTTTGAATTGGAGACTGATCCTTACTTATCAAGTTAGTGTCTTATAAAAATACAATTCTAACCTTTAGGCCTGTGAGGTTTCAGTATCCTTTTTTCTCTTTGGATCATGCTTGAGGACTTTGACATTCCAGTGCAAAAGGTTCAGTTGTTGGTGAATGAAATACTGCTTCTGAATCCTTCAGATTATTCTGTAATCTTTAGTAAAAATAGTGCATTACTTCAGAATTCAGCTTTAACATTGATTTCATATCATTATCGATGGATATTATGGCTAAGGAGCTTGTCATTAAGTTGGCACTTACAACTGTGAGGGTAAAAAGAATAAAACAAAAGAAACAGTAACTTGATTTCTTCCCCTTCTTTCCCCTAACCCCTCCCTATCTTGACCCACACAGCCCCAAGTGAAACAAGAACACACTTCACAGGGTCACGGACCTCTGTCATGCCAAGAAACATGGTGTGCTCATACCAAAAAGTACAGTCCATATATAATAAACCTAGGATAAGATGTTAAATAGTCTCCTGAATTATAAAGGTCAACCAAGCTGTTTAGTAGAAATTGAATATATATTTCAAAAGTTTAATACTTAATAAGCATCATTAAGAAATTATGTGTATTATATACTTTATATAGTACATTTATATACTTTATTATCTAATTGTATCCCTAACTGTACTGACAACAAGAGCATGAGGAATTAAAGTACTTTCATTCATTTATATAGAAGACTAGCAAAATACCTGCACAGTCTGTGTCTGTGAAGTACTGCCTTAAAATTTTTATTAAGAAGAAAAGTAAACCTTGTTAAACTGAGGTAAAATATGCCAATAATTATTTGTTAAGGATCTCTTTGTATGCCACGTTGTCAGTTCGGCCCTCCGGTTGTAATATGACCAAGCTGTGCGCTGAGCATACTCTTGAGCATGCAACGTACAGTTGGCCATGTGAAAAGCAATCTTATCTCAAATCTCACAGCTTGGATTGCTGCTATCAATCGGTTTGAGTTTCATGGTTTGTTACAATTACATTAGTATTTGCAGGACTTGCTGTGTTGAAGTGACATTCGGCATCTGTCGAGCATTGTAAGCATACAACTGGTTTCATTGATAACTTTGCATCCAGCTTTTGAGAGTTTAAACATTCAGAAACATCAAAGTGTCCACTACTCAAATCGTCACTTGCGAATCTAAGATGTTTAAGAGGCATTGGCGGTTGTCCAAAGGTGTAAAATATTTGGCCATTTCGGTACGCTTGAAAGCGACAACCGAACAATTCAGCGGCAGCCATCAATTCACATGCAGAACCATAGGTGAAGGGCTTAAGCATTTCACTCTTCTAGTGCTCCTGTGTAGTATAATTATCTCCTGTACTGTCATCAGTCCACACTTTGAACCTCTCCCAGTTGTAACGGCCGACCCCTTGTTCCCAGCCGGCAGCTACACCTCCAAGACCTGTGGCCTGGATAATTTACTGAGAAACCTTTCCTGTCAAGCCGTACTCCTACACAGATAAACTTTCCCCACAATCGACGGTTTGAAATGCAAAGACACAGTAGGCAGAATGTAAAATTAAACAGGAATAAATGTATTAAATGAGACAAGACACACCACAAGACAAATGCACACCCAAATATTCCTCCACCCCAACAATCCCAAAGCAAAACTGAAAATATATATACAAATCCCCTCCCTTGTCCACGTAACATATAACATACACCACACAAACGACAAATGACTAGCAAACGGAATGATCGTGAACTTGAGTCCGAACGTGAATAAATGTCCTGAATACGGATACTGATTAGCGGCAATTGTAGTGTTTGTATTTCCCGGCGTTTGGAACAACCTCACCGTGATTCCTCGGCGTGTGGCGAATGATGATTCGACCCCGGGGTCTTCAGCGGCAAGCAGGTTGAAAGGCAGTCCGGATGAATGAAAAACAAACTGGATCAAAGCGCAATGAAAATGATTCAGCAGGCAGGTTGTATTCGTGAATGCGGTATTGGTTCTCCTCTTTCTCTCTCTCTCGTGCTAGTTCTCTCTTTCGTCTCCTTCTTTTCTCCTTAAATAGTCAGTGACGGCAGTAATTGATTGATTTGACACAGGTGCTTTCCAGATTAGTGGTTGTGAACTCCTCCCATCATCCGTCCTCCTTTACGGGGACAACATTAACTGATACACATACACGCAGTCAATGGGACAATGAAACGAGACACACACAGAACTGACATTTAAACACTAACTATGTGGCACCGCTACACAGTCATTCAATACATAAGACACAATGTTCCTCCAGATATCAAGAGTGAGCCTGATATGGCCGTGCAATATGTAACACAGAGAATGGAAAAGGCAGGTGCCATCTCCGGGCATGGAAACCACTCAGTAAGTGACAGTTCTTTGATCGATGGTGATCACCTCAATAGACATGTTAATGCGGGTATGGTTGGAACGATAAAGGTGAACAAAGTCTAAAAACCTATAAAATAACTATAATCATAATAAACGAACAATAAAACAGCGGAGAAGCCGTGGATTAAATAAAAAGGCTGCAGTTATCAGCAGGGAGACATCAATACCGTGGTGAAGCAAGGAAGGGAATGAAGAGACCGGAGCGACAGACGGCCTTATATAGGCAGGCAGCCAACAACATGTGAGGCGTGAGGATGGGGGACCCAACGCTGCCTCATATGGCGACTGAGCTGCAGGCTATGGACGTATGTATGTACGTAAATAGGATTCAGTTAGTGTTGGGAACCTGCATACCAAATTTCTTGAAGATGGGACCATAGGTAAAAAAGACCGTTGGAAAGTTCAATATGGCGGCCGACAGTGGCGTCATACCACCGAAATAAGTACGTACATCGGTTTTGGTTAGCACAGGGAAGCCGCTTACCAAATTTCGTGAAGATGGGGCCATAAATAAGAAAGTTCAACATGGCGGACGTTGTCGACCGTTATGACCGTTATGCATAGAATTTCAAAATGAAACCTGCTTAACTTTTGTAAGTAACCTGTAGGGAATGAGCCTGCCAAATTTCAGCCTTCTACCTACACGGGAAGTTGGAGAATTAGTGATGAGTGAGTCAGTGAGGGCTTTGCCTTTTATTAGTATAGACTAGCAGAATACCCGCGCTTCGCAGCGGAGAAGTAGTGTGTTAAAGAAGGTACGAAAAAGAAAAGGAAAAATTAAAAAAATAACTTAACATGATTGTTAATGTAATTGTTTTGTCATTGATATGAGTGTTGTTCTCATCTCTCTATCTATATATATATATCTATATATATATATATATCTATATATATATATATATATATATGTTGTTCTCATATCTATCTATATATATATATCTCTATCTATATATTATATATATATATATATATATATATATATATATATATATATATATATATATATATATATATACCAGCAGCAGAGAAGTAGTGTGTTAAAGAAGTTATGAAAAGAAAAGGAAACATTTTAAAAATAATATAACATGATTGTCAAAGTAATTGTTTTGTGTATTTGGCGGCAGCGTCACAAAGTTTTTTTCGTCTAGCTGCATCAGAAAATGTACCACGACGTCTGATACGCCTCCTTTTTACTGTTTTCTCACAGCTTGGATTGCTGCTGTCATATATATATATATATATATACTGTACACACACACACACACACACATACATACATACATACATACATACATACATATATATACACATATATACACATACATATCTTCATATCTACATATCTATATACATATCTACATATACACATATATATGTATATATATATATATATACATACCTATCTACATCATATATACACACACATACATACATACACACACACAAATTTTATATATATGTGTGTATGTATGTATGTATGTATGTATGTACGTACGTACGTATGTATGTATGTGTGTGTGTGTGTGTATATATATATCTATATATATATATATATATATATATATATATATATATATATATATATAATGTAGATAGGGGTGTGTGTGTGTATATATATATATATATATACACACACATACATACATATATATACACATACATATACTTGTGTGTATAGCTTTTATATATGTGTGTGTATAGCTTTGGTCACTGAGTGCAAGGGAGAAATAATAAAATATAGTCTATAAGTTATTAAACAGTAAAACATTAACGTTTTAAGAAGTACAGGTACATTGAGCACTACTGGAGTGGTTGGGGTAAACTACATTTTAAAGACTGTGTAACACAACAGGTAAGTAACTAACAGCAGCTAAAATGTATATGGATCATCTCTCGGTAGTAGATCCCTTTTGAAAGGCGCTACACGACGGCTGTGGTATAGAAATTACATTTTCTATGTGAACGTTCAAATTTGTGCCTCTGGTAATGTGCCTTACCGGCATTTAAAGAAAATTAGTTTTGTGTCCTCTGCAGTGTTAAGCGAGAAAGGCTTTAGTTTGGGACAAAAGGAAAAAAGTTGTAAAGAAAGGAAAGTTGCCTTTTTCTTTTATATAGTATAGAGAGATGTGTTCGCTGACGTTATGATCGCCTTTTGACGACAGTCGCGGTGGGTCTTGTGTAGACTGGTGAGACGTCCTCGCCATTAATCGGCTGTGATGGCACTGTCAGTCCTCTACTCGTGTGCGTGTCTTCATAATCCGGGTGAGAACCTCATAATCGTATACGTGCAAAAGAAAGTGTGAATCGCCTTAATATTATTTTGCCGTGGTGTAGAAAAGGGGTCCCGTGTTTGCACTTGTCTGGGCTATAGCGCAGGGGAGGATGAAAAAAATTAAAAGTGCTCACTTTGACTTAAGGCAGAAGCGCAGTCAGCGTCTCAAAGGCCGGCACAGCTATGCACGCGCGCTGGCTGCTCGACTTTTGCAGGGCAGGAGACCACAGTTTTTGCAGACACGTTCATGATATCAAAAGTCTCAGCGCTCTTTGGAGGTCATTCATATATATATATATATATATCAAAATACCCGCCCCTCGCAGCGGAGAAGTAGTGTGTTAAAGAAGTAATGAAAAAGAAAAGGAAACATTTTAATAATAACGTAACATGATTGACATTGTCATGAGTGTTGCTGTCATATATATGCCTGCCTAAATAAGTCACCCTCGCTTTGCTCTTACTTTATTTACCGTTCATTTAATCACAGCTAGTGGCGGAAAAATTATAAAATGGAAGGAGGATGGCTTTACCAAAACAATTATTGATGGCGAATCGATTATTCATAAAGCTTGAATTGGTGATGTTTTTCTGTGTTAACCTCATATTTTTCATACTTCTTCTCAAACTAAGGTGGTGCGAGGGTAAAATGAATCGGGATGCGCTGATCAAAGTAATCGGTGTACCAGGAAATCATGCATTGACAAAAGCTCCCCTTTGCTTGTAATGCAAAGTGTGATTAAATGCATTATTTTTTAACGAGTTATGGAGCACATGCATCGAAGCTTCTCAGCTGTGCTTGTGCTAAGAAAAGGAAAGATTTTAAAAATAACGTAACACGATTGTCAATGTAACCTTTTGTAAGTAGTGCCTGGAGGATTCAGTGTGGAGAAACTCTATAGAGACAGCGTGTGTATTAACTTGTGGATTTTTCTGTGAGTATTTGGTGGCAGTCTGACCAAGTTGCTTCGGAAGACGGCGTTAGCTGCAGAGCTCAGCTCAGAGCCAAATGTGATGAATGGGAGGGGAGATGATGACGTGACTCCCCCACCCACCTTAACTGTCAATCCCCCACAAACACAGTCTCTCGGAATTTGCATAAGCACACCCCTTCACCTACAATTTTAACTTAGTTATAAAGTGATCAAAACTCTCGTTTATATCCTGCGTCCTCTCATTAAACTTGTATCCCGCATTACCTGTGGGCATGTGAAACGCCAGCGGTAGCCTGTCTATGAACTTAATTTAAAGTTTAGGTTTGCACCTTGCTTTCTTTCCGAGGTAGCAGCAGTCATGAATATGGTAGTATATGTCACTCGCTCGCTTCTTATTGTTTCGCTGCCTTCTCAATTATATAATGCATGTTTTCTTAAGGGCTTTTTTGGTGGTCTTCCTGGTTTTCTACGCACTGCTTTGACAGTCAGTTCACGTGATTACGTGGGAGGCGTGATGATGTCACACGTCATTGCCAGCTCAACTCCATTACAGTTAATGGAGAAAAATACCTTCCAGTTATGACCATTAGGCGTAGAATTTCGAAATGAAACCTGCCCAACTTTTGTAAGTAAGCTGTAAGGAATGAGCCTGCCAAATTTCAGCCTTCTACCTACACGGGAAGTTGGAGAATCAGTGATGAGTGAGTGAGTGAGTGAGTGAGTGAATGAGTGAGTGAGTGAGTGAGTGAGTGAGTGAGGGCTTTGCCTTTTATTAGTATAGATTATGCACATGTAAATACATGCATGTCCATATAAACAAAAAAACCCTCATATAAACTAATGTTAAATCTACGGTTTCTTTCAATTACTTAATGGTGTCACAGTAAGACACAGGAAACATCAAAGGTTTAGGGCAGCCACCCGTATAATATCCCTGACTGCAAAATAGGTATTTTTTCCATGAGTTATGCATGGCACAATGTCGAAAACAGAACTGACTTAGGTTGAGTAAAATGACGGTTTTAAAGGTTGTGACAGGAAGTGACGTCGTCTGGACCAGAACTGGAAATGATGTCAGCGGAAGTGACGTCATCCGGAGCTCCAGAACTGGAAGTGACGTCTTCAGGACCAGAAGTGGCTTCATTAATAGTGCTGGTACAGGAAGTAATGTCATCAAAAGCGCTGGCATCTACTGGGATTTCCCAAGGATAGTCTGCAGAAGAAAGAGAGAGAGTTAGTGCAGCTCGCCACCCCCTGGTCTGGCGTGGTATTACTATTATTTAAGCCCTCTAGCTGCTTCTCATGCGCACGTGTGTGACAAGGCCCCTCACTTAGCCCAAACCCATCGGGTCAGGCGGCACTGACTGACAGGTTGTGAACACGAGAAAGGGCATCAGCGTTGGCATGGAGCAAACCCTTATGATGAACAAGCGAAAACGTATATGGTTGGAGGTCAAGAAACCACCCAGTGACCTGCGGATTCAATCCTTTGTGTAGGGCCATCCACCGTAGGATTGCATGATCTGTAACAAGAGTGAATTCACTGCCCAAGAGGTAGTACTTCAATTGTGTAATCACCCATTTAATCGCAAGAGCTTCCCTCTCAACCGCAGCATACCTGGTCTCCCAATCCAACAGCTTCCTGGTCAGATACATAACACTCTGGCTCACCATGGCACCCAGGCCTGTTTCTGAAGTGTCCATCTGGAGAATGAAGGGTAGTGAAATGTTAGATGCCTTCAAGACTGGTGCTGACATAAGGGCCTGTTTTACAGTAAGTCACAAAATGCAGTGTCAGCCTTATCAGTCCATACCACATTGTTAGGAGCCCTCTTCTTTGTTAAATCACTCAAGGGTGCTGCTCTGAAAACCGATGTACAAACCGGCGGTAATTCCAGGCTAATCCGAGAAATGCTTGGACTTGCCACTTGTTTCATGGACGGGGCCACTTCAATTTGGCATCTACTTTGAAACCTTCCTGGCTTCTCACTCACTACCTCTGGGACAGACAGTATAACTGCTTCAAGCTTCCATCACTGTCTGGAATTTAATTCAGTGCTGAAGTTAAGGATATTGTTCTAAGCAAAGAAGGAGCGGGGCTGAGCAAAGGAGGGATCCCTTTCTTTCCATTCCGGCTGCTTTTCTATATATATAATCGACCAAATCGCCTGACCATGGGGTACGCACAACAGAGCCCCGACCGCCCACTCTAACCCTCCTCTCGCGTCATGGGGAACGCATGACAGAGCCCTGCCTGCCAACTCTCACCCTCCTCCCGCGTCCACCCTCGCTCTCGAGGCATGTGCACTGCTTGCTCATGTGCCCACCCCCAACACGTCACCAAACACATCCTCACTCGCTTTGGTCTGTGCTACAGTCCATATGCAGCTGTAAGCCACGTTGACTGTTCATTTGCCTACCATGGTCACCGCCTCAAATGTATTTCATGAAAACACTTCTTTCAATGTTATACAAATTCCTGCATCAGGTAACTGTATCAGATTCAAATTTACCTTTTACTTTAACACACAGACAATTTCCTGTTAGATATGGCGCATGCAATGACAATTAATAAGGCACAGGGCCAAACTTTCAAAAAGATATGCCTGTATCTGCCAAAACCTGTTTTCAGTTACGGACAATAAGTATGTTGCTCTCTCCAGAGTTCCATCTTTTCATTCACTGACAGTTGTATCCTCAAACCCTCCCCATTTGTACAACTGTGTCTTTCAGGAAGTGTTCACACATCAATAAATAATTATGCGGCGTATGCTACACCGCGGGTTGGCTAGTATGTTATATTTAAAGATGGACATAATTGTAAGTAGATTCTTCTTTGTATTGCAGAGACACAATATGACTGCTGCTCATGTTTTATAGGACATTGGAATCAGTCTTTTAACTCCTTTACTACTTCATTGGGAGAGTTAAGGAACTGTTGGTCTTTAACTGTTACTTTCAGTTTAGCCAGAAACAAGAGGCAAAATGTGATTTCAGCAGTGCATAGGTGCTATTTGATGCTATAGAATGCTGGGAAAATGCAAATTTGTCTGTTTTCGAATATAATATATTTCTTTCTGGGATGACACATCAAGTTTTCATTATGCCTTATTATTTTAGAACATGAAAATAATGGATTTCACAGGCTTTTTTTATCAACTTGCCTTCCTTAAAAGCACTAAAAAAGCATTTACTGCTTTACCTGTTGTAGTTCTCTTACTCTATTATAAACAACCCCAGCTGTTTCTTCTGCTAGAAAACCTTTTTCTGAATATCACCTACTGGCTCCGCCTACAATAAATTATATCAGGAAGTTCTTTTAATTCACCTACCAGGATCACTGATAAACACCTTTACCGATTATTGTTGTCAGGGGAAGTCCTATTATTGCTACAGGGATGACATACTAGAGTTCTCCATCTCTACTGTCCTTTGATATATTTGCCCATTTGACTATTTATTTGCCATTGAAAAGCCTGGTATCTCTTCTATTACTAGTGGGCATGTGCTGCCTTTTGACAGACAGGAGATCCTAAGTCTCTCTGAACACTGGGTCAGGTATCAATGGACCCTACAGGATCACCTTTTCTCTAATGTTCTGAAAATGTACTGTATGTTTTAACTCAAGATGCAACTTTTACGGTCCTAGCTGTTGCCTCTCCAGGGCACAAATCCCATGTACAGGGATTCCATCTTCCCTACCATGTATGTCAACTTTCACTTCTGGAAGTTTCCCCTTGTTGATGCTCTTGCTCCTTGTGACCTCTTGCCAGAAGAGCACCAGTTTATTCTGAAAGTATGTTCATTTACAGATTGGCCTACTTGCTCTCTAATGACTACGCTAAAACACTGCTGTCTCCAAAATGAGGGGATACTACAGGGAGACTATTATTTTGTCATTTAGTTTACTACTAGCCCCTCTGATGAATGCAAGTGCTTGTCCCGAGGAGGCAATGCCAATTTCACCATCTAAAACAGGGCCAGGAGATAGCACGTCACTCTGCTACCTGTAAGAAACCAGTACAATAAACAACTGTTATGCTATAGAAAGGATTTTATCCCTGGCACAAGCATGTTTTCTTTATTCACATTTTCTTATTATCTCGTAAGTGTTCTGTTTTTGTTTATAATTCATTCATTTTTGATGAGTATTAATTTGTTGATGCAATATCTTTTTATTATTTTAGATCATTTTGGCTTATTCTGAGTGTGTCAGGACTAACAGTTTCAAACTGTTCTGAGTACTTTATGTCAATGATACACTTTTTAGTCTCTGTGAGAAATTTCAGGTTCTGCAGCTGGTGAAATGTTTTGTTTGTTTTTGGTAATATTTATTGTTTTAACTTACTATTTTAACTTACTAATATTTGGTGAAAACAATTTTCGTGTCATTTTTAGGGGATACAGGTTGGTGGTATTGTCATGATAACTATGGTGGTCATCTAGTGTATATGATGGCTTACTAAGCTGTCATCTTTTCTGCTCTTTTTGAGAGTTAGATGTTATCTTCATGACACTGTTCATTATTTTAGTTAGTCATTACTTACTTCATTTGTTCATTTAGAAGACTTTTTTTCTGATTGTCTTAATATTTTTTTGCATTCCTGGTCCTTGTTTTCTTTGTGTGTACTTTGTTTTCTCCTGTGTTTTCAGCATCACAGCTTTCATCTATATTCAGGGTAACTGAATTGAACTGCATAAGTTTAGAGAAGCAAAGCAAACCTTTGCGGGTTTGACATTAGGAACTCTAAATAACATTAGCACCTGATATTGCATGATTCTTTCCAAAATCACTAGAAGACTCCATCCATTATCCAAACACAGGGGTCTGATGGAGCCAATCCCAGCCAGCACAGGGCAGGAAACAAACCCCAGGCAGGGTGCCAGCCCACCGCAGGGCATGCACACACACACACACCAAGGACAATTTAGGATTGCCAATACACCTAACCTGCATGTCTTTGGACTGTGGGAGGAAACCCACGCAGACAACATGCAAACTACATGCAGGGAGGACCCGGGAAGCGCACCCAGGTCTCCTAATTGCTTGGCAGCAACTCTACCCAGTGTGCCACCGTGCCAGCACTCAAAGACTCAGTGGAATAGTTTTTTTTAATAATATTTTTTTTGTTTTGTCTTGACACACAGATACCAGAAATGTGATTACTCCTTGCCTTCATGGCACTTAGAATTTTAATACTATCAAGATCACTGTGAACAGCATGTTGCTATACTGCCAGCGATGCTGCCACATGCATATACCTAAACCAGGTGCCGTTTTATATAAAACAAGTTCAAAACCGAATTCTTGGAATTGCCTTGCCAAGCAGGAGGATAATGTTGATTGTCAAAGCTATTTGATGATTTTGAAAATGGAAAGAAAAATTAATTGTCAGGTTGTACAGTCAAATGAAAATGTTTTTGTAGTGTTGCATCTCTTAGTGTTGTTTTATTTGTGCTTTCATATGGTGCTGTCTGACTAGTGATTGTTCACTACATTACATTAGGAGTTGTAAGACAACCATTTCATTTATTAAAGGGATTCAGAAAGTATGATCTGATGTCTACCTTTTCTGTCTCTCTTAGGTAAGAAATATCATTTCCGAGTTTTACTTTGTTCTCACCTTTCTTTGGAATTGTGTTATTTCTGCAAGCTTTAGAATTTCTGAATACTTCTTTCACACTATGTTTTCTTTGTAACAATTGGAAGCTATTTAACCATGCCTGGTCAGGCAATTAAAGTCAGTACATGTGCTCTACACCATAAGGACTTCATTTTTATTTTCTTTTATTGGGCTAGCATTAGGGCCAGCCTGTTAAATCTTTAAAGTACCATCTGCCGTTTCCTTTGTTTTTGTTATTATGACTCAGTGGCATGTTTTGTACCTACTTAAAAATGTATTATTTTTTGCTTTCCCTCAGCTTAGGTCTTCCAGAAATTAACAGATTCTTCTAGGAGCTAAACTTTAGAGGGTTTAAGTGTGGCTAATAAACAGCAAAGAAGTACTAGTTTGTATTTTAGGGTGTCTAATGAGAAAAAGAGCAAGTAATCCATAATGAAAACAAGTAATGAAAACGTCAGAGTGTGAAACTGAAAAAAGTATATCTATAGTGTCATGTTCAAAATGGAAATATATGGGCTTTTTAGATTGATTAAAAAATAAAGAAAAACTATTACTTTTTGAGAGACAAGACAAGAGAACAGGAAAATGGCAGGATATAAAGAACAAAATACATTTTTACTGCTTGCGAGGGAACATAAATGAAGCCTCTTATATGCAAGATGGAAACAAGGAATTGTTATTTTTTAGGGGGATATAAATTGCACAAAGCTAGGCATGCTTAAGCAAATTTGTTCAAAGTTTATTCAGGGGATTGGAATTGGGAAGAGCGCCTGTAAGCAATATCGTCACTACCATATAAAAATTCTCTTGACAAAAAAAAAAAAACAAGTTCAACATGGCAATGCAGAAATGTAATAAACATAAGGATAAATAATATTCATTAAAATGAGATGAAAATGAGCAGATGTACACAAAATAAGGATGTAACTGAAAACATAATAATATAATAATAACGATACATTTTATTTATATCTCTACTGGATAGGTGATGGTCTGATTTATTCCTTAATACCTGGTGACACGTTGCTTGGCCAGTTGCTTTAACAACATTTATTGATACAGCACATTTTCATAAAAAAGTAGTTTATAAAAAAAGTTAAGGAAAAATGACAGTTGCAAAAATAAAAATAAATCACAATAAAAATGGAATAGTCCCAAATGGAATTGAGCATAAATTAAATTGTGGCTGAAATTAAATTACTGTTGGTCACCTTATTTTACATTAATGTGACATTTTCTAGCTCCTTGTCATTAAGAATATCTCAGTGATTTCTAAAAAATACACGTTAATGGCACAACAGAGTGCAGGGGGTCACACCGAACAGGCCCTTGAGAGGGACCAACAGCCTTACTGGTTTGAGGTCTCATGAACATCTTGTAATGCTGGAAGGACTTCAAGAATCAGTGAGCGTAAAAAAACTAAATTGTGCAGCTGAGCCTTGAGACAGAGAGAGCCAAGCGGCACATGGTGTCAGTCTAACAAGCTAATGGATGCATAGCATAGCAGCCTGCAAGGGTGTATTTACTTCTCTCGCCCTAAGAAGCAGGTCATTGCACTAACTTGCACCCAAAGACCAAACAAAAATCATGTACAAAAAATTAAAAATGACAAAAATGAAAGGAAAGAAGAAATCAGTGGGGTCAAGGAAAAGCAAAAGGTAAGTGATGTGGAAAAGACCACACTAACCATAGAATAAACAAGGCAACCTTTAGAACCTTTAGAAAAAGTCAAAGTTGAAATGCTGTTTTGAGCAAGTTAACGTTACATTAAAAAATGTTAAGTTTTACATTAAAATTTTACAACATAGAACAAATAAGTAAATAGTTAGTGGAATGATGTACCTTTCAAGCTAATGTGTAAACTGCTGAGTATTTGAACTTCTTTTCCTGTCACTCTGAGCAGAGACTTTTCCTTTTTTCTGTGTTGCAGTTGACAAGACATGAGGGAGCAAAAAGTTTCAAATTGTAACGTAATGTAACCTGACATAGTGAAATTGGTAGTCTGTACCTTGTAACTGTAAATTTATTAGAATAAAGTATAGAAGAGCAATGTAAATTATAAGGTGAGAAAGCTGAGATTGTAACTGCAAAAAAAGCCTTTCCCTGTTTCAATTTTTTCCAGGGTGTAATTTATTTTTTGATTTGTTCTTCTTTGACATTTGACTAAAGTTTTTAAAACAAACTTGATTGATTTTGCACTTTTGTTGTGCATTTGACTTATGCCAGATCCTATCCAGCCACTCAGTAACTGCTCAATTTTGGGAGCCTGAAAAAGACACAGCTCCACAAAGACTTCATATGGGAATTTGAGAACAAAACCTGACAGCTGAAATGCCTTGGCTCTACCCTGTTAAACAATGGCTATGGCAATGCCCCATGCCAGTGTGAGCATGCCAAAGAAAACTGAAAATACATAAACAAAGCCCCCAACACACTGTTCCAGCTATGTGATAGGTTGGATCTTGGGGCTGGCTGGGGGTTTTAGTTACCTCTCCCACCGATTTACTTGATTTTAGGACATTAAAGCAAAGGATTATGAGGAAGAGATGACAACGTTAAAGCTACAGGAGAAAGTAGGGTGAAACGACACCTTTTATTGGCTAACTATCCATCCATCCATTTTCCAACCCGTTGAATATGAACACAGGGTCATGGGGGTCTGCTGGTGCCAATCCCAGGGGCAAGGCAGGAACCAATCCCAGGCAGGGCACCAACCCACACTAGGGACAATTTAGAATCACCAATCCATCTAACCTGCACGTCTTTGGACTGTGGGAGGAAACCCACACAGACACAAGGAGAACATGCAAATTCCACACAGGGAGGACCTGGGAAGCGAACCCAGGTTTCCTAACTGTGAGGCAGCAGCGCTACCACTGCACCACTCATTGGCTAGCTAAATAGAATCTATTTAGTTAGCCAATAAAAGGTGTCATTTCACCCTACTTTCTCCTGTATCAATCTATGGCTAACACGGTACAACACTCTACTGCTAAAGTTAAAGCTAGAAAATGTCATTCTGATACATATGTAAAATAATGAGATCAACAGCAATATAATATAATTTAATTTAATATATATTTCTAAGCTGCATGGAGTGGATTTTAATGTTTTGCGACCAGTAAAGAGATTTACCCCACAGTCGTTGGTCAAATTTGAACTGTTTAACTCTCAATCCATCTGCAATAAAGCCAAACTGATTGAAGAACACATCAGGGAGAAAGGACTTGACTTCATGTGTCTGACAGAAACATGGCACCAGTCAGAGGTTTACTCTGCCCTAAATGAAGCCTGTCCTCCTGGCTACAGTTACTTGGAGGAAGCTTGCAGCACTGGGCGTGGTGGTGGCTTAGCTATCATCCACCGTCAGGATTTGGGGTTGTCCTGTATCTTGATACTTGCAACATCTTCCTGCGAGTGCCTTGCATTTAAATGTAAGCCTCCTTTTCCCATGACTGTTCTCCTTATCTACCGACCTCCAAAACCCAACTCTGCTTTCATCCCGGAAATGACTGATCTTCTCACAACACTCTGTGCTACCTCTACCAACATCATAATCCTAGAAGATATAAATATTCATGTTAACAATCCCACAGGTTATCTCACTGCTGATTTCCTTGAGCTACTACATTCTCTCAATCTGCAACAACATGATGATGTCCCCACACATTCCAGGGGTCACACACTTGACCTGGTCATTTCAAATTCTGCCTTAATCAGTAACCTACAGGTATATGATCTTGGTATTTCAAACCACAAAGTAGTGTCAATGCAGCTGCCCTTTCTTTCCCCCCATACTAAACTAAAACGACAGATCCATTTCAGAAATCTGAAGAACATCAATGTGGATGCCTTGGCCCTGGACCTTAAACTTCTCTCCTCTGACCCTATCAGCTCCCTCTCTGTTGAGGGAGTTTCTATGCAGTTATAGTATGTGTTGTGATGTAAGATTTTGCATATAACTTGATAAATGTTTTGCGACTACGTCTGTTTGTAATTTTACGACAGGATTTGGGGGATGTGTCTTAAACCAGTTTGATGAGTATTTCTCTGCTAAAGTCTTTCTACCGCAAGTAGGCTAAGGTGTACTTTAACATATGGTTTGGGGGGTTGCAGGTATTAAGATGTTCTATTTCCCCCATTGGTCTGAGGTATGGCTGTTTGGAATTGGCTTGTCTCAGAGGCCTTTAAGTACCATGATGTCCTATTGGCTGTAGGGGTTGGACAGAACATCTATAAATGTACGTGCTTAACCTCACATTCTCTCTCCTGCTAACCTGTGATGTTGTAGAAGTACACAACAGATGAAGACCATCACACCATGAACTGACAAGAACAGCACAATGAAGAGCACAGCTTTAGCCATGTTGAGACAGGCTTGAGGCCTGTTCTGAAGAAAGCTGAGCACCAATGATGCCTTAACTAGAGACATTTTAAGTAACTACAAGTCTGTGTGCCACCTGAGCTACACATCACCATTTTAATCAGGTGGTATGGTTGCCAATATTCAAATGTACTTTGCATTTTGTTATTATTTATGAATATTATCAGTAATACATTATTTTATGTGTAACTTAACTCCTTGTTGTCTTTTTACTACATCTAATTGCCTGAGGTTATAGATATAGAAGGGAAGGTGGGGATAAATTATATAAAATAATACCTTATAGACAGTGGTAAGTCTGTGAGATTAGGCATTCTAAGGCTGTATGTTAATAATAAAATAGGGGAAAGTAGAGCAATATATATATATTACTCTACCAAGATAAAACAGTATGTACACTTCATAGCCCCCCTGAATACTCTCTTGCTTCTAATGTGTACTGACAGTTTTATCATCCCAAGCTTGACAGACTGAATAATATTACTAGCGTGTGTACATAAAATCTAAGATGTACAGTGTTATCTCAAAATGAAAGCTGCGTTGATTTGTCTTCTTAATTTAAAAAAATCTCTTTTTTAATTAAAATGAGACATGATACTACACATAAGTACTCCATTATATTCATTGCTCACATTTATTAAGGAATTTTTAATATTTTGATTTGTATTTTTAAATTGTAGCTCAATATGAACCGCTGAATGAGCAATTACTTGACTGTTTTGGAACCAGAAATGTACAAAAGATAATGTAGAATGTGCTTCCATTAGCTTATTATGCATGTCTGTTATTTCTCTGTTCAATTTGGGCTGATCTTTATGTCGAACTCTTTACGTTGAGTTTATACAAGCAAAAAGCTTTTGAGTAGTCAAATGGCATTGAGAATTGTACACTGCAATTAATAGCTTGCCCCATTATACAACACATCACAGAGCAAGATTATAGATTAAGAATATACAGTGTCAGCCTGAAAAGCACATGTGAAAAAAAGAAGTACAAGTAAGAAATTAACACTAGTGGAACTAGGAAAAGTCACATTGTCTGCAATGAAGAATAATGTACTGTGGAAGATGAAGTAAAGTTAATCATTATTTTCACTCTGCTCATCTTAATGAGGGTTGTGGTAGCATCATACTGTGCTGGGCTGACCAGGCCACCATATCCTTAGCAGCCTCTTCCAGACAAACTGAGAGATAGAATTTCTGCAGAATGTCCTGGATCAGCTTCTGGGTCAAGACTTTTATCCCTGGCTTGGAAAATGACACCTTTTATTGGCTAACTAAAAAGATTACAATATGTAAGTTGTCACAAAAGAATTGACAGAAACAATCATAAAGTTTTGGGGATCCTTCCCTGTATTATCACCTGTCGTGGAGAAGTCGAAAAAACTGTTACTTAGGGTCAGATGCAAAATATACAATTGACAACCAACAGTAGACAGATGCATTGATTTATATTATGTAGACAGAAAGGAAATAATAAAACTGAGGAAGTGATGTCATCATTTAGGGACTGGAAGTGAAGACTTGGTTGGTGGACGGAAGTGACATCATCATTCGAGGACTGGAAGTTGCAGGATTATTCGGGGCCAGAACTGTTGTTATCAAAAAGGGAGGATTAAGGTCATCTAGTTTGAATTGAAAAGAGGTGTAATTCTTCGGTAGGTCTGTAGGAATAGAAAAAAGGTATTAGTACTTGTTTCCAACCTCATATTAATCGTACTTTCACTTACATTTGGACCGTTCAGCTGACTCCTAAGCGCATGAGTGTGGACAAAATGTTCAAGGCAACTTGGGCCCCTTCTTCAGGCAAGATATAATCATTACATCTTACCTGAAGAAGAGGCCTGAGTTACCTTGAAAGCTTGCATATTGTAATCTTTTTAGTTAACCAGTAAAAGATGTCATTTTGCTTGACTTCTCATTACATCCCTGCCTTGGGAAACAACAAGGGAGCTTCCTATCTAACTGCAAAAAAGGAAAAAAAATACTGAAACCAGATTATTTAAGATAATTTGCTGTGTTCTTCTTACAATGCACTGTTTCAAGAACTTTTTGATCTTTTACTCATCATGCAAATTACTTGTACCTGAAGCAGTGGTGTATATTTGACTGAAAAGAGATGCCAGTATTTCCCAAATTTTAGGGTACATTTACAACTAACTTAAGATTTCACACAAGAAAACATGACATTTATGTTCTTAGTTGTGAACAAAAAACATATTATTTCTTATTTGGCTGACTCCTTTATAAAATGCAAGCTTACAACATTTGTTAAGTGATCTGGTACATTTCATTTATCCAGTTAGAGCACAGGAAGTTCAAGTGACATGTTCATGGTCACACAGTACCAGTAGCAGGATTTGAACCCACCACATCAGGGTTTGAAGGCCAAAGCCTTAACCACTACACCACCATACTCTATAGGAGCAGCAGATTAAAATTCCACAAAAGTCAGTCACATTACTATCATTTAAAAACATAATTTTCTTCAAACTTGCGTAATCCAGTTCAGGGGCAATTAGAGCAGCACTGGGCAGAATGCTGGAAACAGCCTTAGAAAGGATGCCATTCCATTGTAGGGCCCATTCATGCAAACACCACACAGGAGCCAAGCTAGAATCACCAAATAATCTCGTCTTTAAGTCTTTGGGGATGTTGGAAGAAAACTTGCAAACTCCACAGAGATGAACCACAAGTATAAAATTAAAACTCATAACTTTGGATCCATGAATTGGCAGCACTGCTTACTCTGCCCCTATGCTGCCAATTTGAAAGCAATTTTTGATAAAACCCTGATTATATGTGCCCCAATTTAATGAGATTCAACATTATCTGTGGTGTACCTGTAAGTGTAGTACACTACCTTTCTTATAATTCATAAAAGCCTTGCCATGAATACTGTATCATACTCATAAATACTATACTTTTGACCTCAACAGTACTGAGCCAGCAGTCAAAGAGCTGGTGACTGCGTGACTATGGATGTGACACACTCTCCCCTCTCCAGCGGCCCTCCTTGGCTGTTGACAGTGTGTGGGAAGCGTTGGCTGTGTACAATTTTTGTGTTTATTCATTTCAAAGCACTGTAGTGAACTGTAGTGGGAACTGCGAAGCTATGTTCTCTGTCTAAGAGGCGAGTGCTTTGGAGCATGAGCTAGATGGAAAACTCCATCCATCAGCCATGCAGAGCCTGTCTCTGACCACTGTGAGTGGTGCACATCCCTGGTGATGTCATCTGGCCTCTTTCTGTGTCAGCCTCCACCTTCTCTACACAACATTGCCATTATAGCGGCCATCCATTTCATCCAAGTTTTCAGTTATCCAGGGTACCATCGGTCTACATTACCTTGGATAATCAGGGTTTTACTGTACTTCTAACAACTGACAAGCTATTTGTCTAGTAATGTTCACCATACTTGTAAAAACAGTTATCTATTCCCTTCATAATTTGCAACCAGTATGTCATTGTCATGCATGTGTGTTGGAGGACTCCTTCATAGGCTCAGTTGAAGTATCCAATATTGCACTGAGATGAGTGGGGGAGCTGCCTCTAACTTTATCTTCTCTTTCTTCCTTCACAGTGCTGAGAAACCATGTTGTGAGGGCATCCAGCCCTGACCCTTCTGGTCAGACCACCATAAAAGCCGGGCATCCTCAGAGAGAAAGAGAGAAGTTGGGAGTGTGTGCTGATTGCAGCGCATTGCCACACTCATCCACACAGCAAACCACTCGGATTGGGACCCAAGGGCGGCCGTGCAACGGATGACACCTCAGCACCTTGAAATTACACCTGTTGAGAAGGATCTAGAAGTCATAGTGTACTGGTCACTATCTACAGTATATCGAGACATATACTGTACAGAAGACATTAGGAATGCAGAGTGTTAGGTTATATAGCACAATATACCTGGAGTATTGTGTTTCATTTTGTAAATTATGAAAAGAATTAGTACAATGGATCCAGGCCTTTAAAAATGAGTTCACCAAGAACAGGAAACTTGTTAAGTGTAAATTTTGAACAAACACTGGAAAGTTTACATCAGGGATCGGCTCTGAGCCCTTTTTTATTTGCAATGGCGATGGACAGGTTGACAGGCGAGATTAGACAGGAGTCCCCGTGGACTATGATCTTTGCTGATGACATTGTGATCTATAGCAATAGTACTGAGCAAGTTGAGGAGACCCTGGAGAATTGGACATATGCTCTAGAGAGGAGAGGAATCAAGGTCAGTAGGAACAAGACAGAATACATATGTGTAAATGAGAGGGAGGTCAGTGGAATGGTGAGGATGCAGGGAGTAGAGTTGGCAAAGGTGGATGAGTTTAAATACTTGGGATAGAATTGACAAGCTCTGTTGGGTGGAATGGCGTGTTTTCATCAAATTATTCCTAATGTTCTTATATTCACTTCTAGAGAAAATTCTGAAACATGGTTATAATTCACACTTTCTAATAACTCGGAAATAATGTTAAGTAAAAATGATAGGAACTTAGATATGAGGAGACATCAAGTCCTACTCAGAGAGAGAGATTGGGAGCATGTGCTGATTACAGTGCGTTGCTGCACCCACCACATGATGAAACACCTGGATTGGAATCCAAGTGCAGCCGTGCAATGGATGACACCTTAGCACCATACTGGATTACTTAGTAGCCTTGAATTAAGAAATTTGAATTGACAGGCTGGAAAACAACGGAGCTCCAGAAATGTTAAAAGTAGAAGAGGCTGACACTACAGACTGGCTTGAATTCTGATAATAACCATATCCGAGAATATTTTTTTTCTTTAGCATAAAACCAGCCTCATCTTTACTTCTGTCAGGGTCTTATCAATGTATGAGCATGTGTATGGTGGATCTGATTATTAATACCAGGTAATTTGTTTAGGTGATACACAGCTTCATAATGCAGGATTTAATCAATTTGGCTTTAAGAGCATTATGAAGGGCAGAGCTGTTCAAAAATGGATTGAGAAACAGATAATGATCAACAATCACAGTGTGTTTATTCGCATGAATCCACTCTGAATCACAAATATGACAGCCTTGAGAAGCAGAGCTCATTTTCAACTTCATATAATGTTTAACTGATGTACCGTGAAATACCAGTCTGAGGGGCTTCAGTGCTGTGATTTTGATTTGGCTTATAGAGGTTCCCGTTTATTTATTCACTGAGTTTCAAATACAATGAGGGAATAGTTTCATTACACTACATCTATTATTAGCATAATTTCAAAGAAAAAAAGCTGTTGCGTTTACCTGCGAAATAAGCAAGACAGCAGGATTTTGGAAGCTGTAATAAACTGAAACAACTGAAGATGAATTTAATGCTAACAGGCTGCAAAAAGGTCTTCTCATGGCAGAGTCAATACGGAGAAAAAACTGTAGCTGATTTCAAAGCATAGTTTCTTCTGATTTTTACAACCAAGTCAGAGTTTAATTTTAGACATTTTCAGAATTGTCACATATGAACATTTAGCTTGAGACTTGATGTGCCGTTAAACATACTGTCTAAACGCCACTCAGTCATAATCACAGTTTCCTGAAGATCATTTTTAGTTACATCAGCTAGTGCTCATTGACCGAATCAGTTCAGCACTAGTCACATTTAGGCACACAACCGTGAGGACAAGAGGTTGGGAGCATGCGCTGATTACCGTACGTTGCTGCACCCACCACACGGCAAACAACCCAGACTGAGATCCGAGTGCAGCCGTGCAATGAGTGATATGTCAGGACCACACTGAACATTGTGAGGTTTTTTACAGTGGCTGGAGTGCCAATCCTGCCACTAACCCCCAAGCAGGGCTAGAAGCAGATTAATGTCATAGCTAGGATGGAGTAATTGCAAGTTAAGGGCCTAGCTCAGGGACCCAATGGAGTAGAGTCAATTCTGGCATATATGGGATTCGAAGCAGCAACCTTCTGATTGCCAGCCTCAGAGCCACAACTCTGCCCAAGTGGACAACCAGAAAAAAAAAACTATGGAAAAAAGAATTATGACCCAGAAAATGCAGGGAAAATAGAAACCACTAGTACAATAATTAGACCAAAAATCAGTTGAATTGTCTTCATATTGCTTTTATAGTACAGATTTATAGAGAACGTGAACATGTTCTAGCAGCTTTGGAAATGAAGGAGGAACCAAAATTTTAATGGGAAGCCAAGGCACGCTCAGGAATATATTCAGACTTTGGTTGGCCAATTTCACTGTTTCAAAATTATGGCAAAACAAACATTTTTAAAAACTAATTTGGTTAAAGAAAATTTTTGAGTTTGGAATGTATAATTGAGACATACTTTAATAATATAGTTTTCGCTGCGGCTGTTGCCTTTATACCTGTTTCCTGGCTTTATGGAGTTTGCAAATATTTCCTATGTCCTTATTATCCTCTCCGGTACTCCAGTTTTTCTCCCACAGGCCAAACAAACACATGCTGGGTTAACTGGTGATTACAATTTGTCCCAATGAGAGATGTGTATGTGTATATGTGGTTGTCCCAGGATGGATTGGTGTCCCATGCTGGGTTGGTTCCTGCCTTGTTCCCGATACTAACAGGATAGGTGCTGTTTCCCCACACCCCTCAGCAGGATTAAGTGGGTTAGAAAGTGGAATGTAAAGGGTTTGTCAATTAATTTATAAGATACTAGCAAAATGCCCGCGCTTCGCAGCGGAGAAGTAGTGTGTTAAAGAAGTTATGAAAAAAAGGAAACATTTTAAAAATAACGTAACATTATTGTCAATGTAATTGTTTTGTCACTGTTATGAGTGTTGCTGTCAAAAAGGATTTGATTATCATTATTTCTTTCAATCAGGTTCATATTTGGAGGAGGTGTTGTGTTCAAGTTACATTCCAACCTTGTCAAACGTTGTAAAGATACAACAGGTTTCATTGATAACTTTGTGTCAACATTGTAAGAGTTGAAACATTCATAAACTTTGAAATGTCCACTACCCAAATCGCTACCCGTGAATCTAACATGTTTAACAGGCATTCCCGGTTGTCCAAAGGTGTAAAATATTTCCCCATTTCTATACACTTGAAAGCAACAACGAAACAATTCCGCGGCAGCTATCAGTTCACATGCAGAACCATAAGCTGAGAGCTTAAGCATTTCACTGCTATAGTGGTACTGTGTAGTATAACTGTCTCCTGTACCATCATCAGTCCACACCTTGAACCTGTCCCAGTCATTCAGTACATACAGTAAGACACAATGTCTCTGTGGATATCAAGGCTGAGACTGATATGGCAATACAATAAGTAAGATAGAAAATGGAAGAGGCAGGCACAATCTCGGGGCATGGAAATCACTGGGTACGGGTTGGTGAAATTGTGATCGACGGTGATCACTGGAATAGACATGTTATTTGGGATAAACTTGCACCTGTTGAGAAAGAAAGTATGAAGGAAGGCGAGAAGCGGTGGAGCAGGGAATGAAAAGCAGAAGTCAGCACCAGGAAGACGTACGTTAGCAAGTAAGGAAGCCCAACAATGACAGCCTTGAAGTGGTGGAGTAAAAGAAAGGCAACAGTCAAGAGGAGAAAGACGTGAGGAAGTAAGGAAACCCAACAATGTCAGCCTTGAAGCGGAGGAGTAAACAAAAAGGCAGGAGTCACCAGCAGGAAGACGTGAAGGAAGGCGAACAATAATAGGCTTGAAGCGGTGTAAAGAAGTAAAGAAGAAGGGAGCAGTGAACACGACAAAGAGCTGAGGAAAGTGAGGAACCAAGTGAGGAGGCACATGAGCGCGGGATGTCATTAATATATATAAGCAGGGAGCCAACCACGTGGTAGGTGTGCGGACAGCAGCCGTGCAGAAAAAGGGAGGGGGACCTGGGGCAGCCCTTGTGCGTCTCTGCTGTGAAATAAATCAATCTGTTAACGGAAATAAGGAATGAAACTGCCAAAAGGAGAGGTCAGTTCTGAAAGTTCCTTACGGCATAATGGTGAGAACCACCAAAAAGAGGACGTTATGTTCGAAAGTTCGTTACAGGGCATGGTGCGAAATGAAACATACTTAATGTTTGTAAGTACAGCGTAAAGAATAAGCATGGGAATTTTGGGCTTCCTACGTATATTGGAAGTCACAGAAATAGTGAGGAGGGGTTTCTCCTATCTATATATACAGTTTTGGGGGTACACCTGTTTCCCAACCCTTGGGTGTTGCAATAGGACATGAAACATACCTAAATTTTGTAAGTACACTGCAAGGAATGAGCAAGTGAAATTTCAGCTTCCCACCTATATGGAAAGTGGGAGAATTAGTGATGAGTCAGTGAGGGCTTTGCCTTTTATATATATAGACTAGCCGTCCCCCATGGCTCTGCCCATGTAGAAGTGAAACAGGACAGCGAGGAGGGCCCTACCTGGCTCCTTATTCTTGATGTCACGCTTTCCCCTCCTCTCGGCCCGCAGCCTCTGTCTTGGATTAGCGCGAATATATCACTCCTGCAAGTGAATTATGATTCTTAACTCGATCAGAGAAGTTGCAAGATCAACCAGAATGTTCAAGCAAATTCTAAAAAAAGCGGGATCTAAATCCGTTAAGTCGCTCTTCCATTCGCTAACAAAGCGAAAGAAAGATACGCCTCGAGGCTGGTAGCCTTAATAAGGAGGGCCCCTCCCACTCCTCTTGGCCCGCTGCATCTCTCTCAGATTTGCTCAAATAAATTGGTACCACAAGCGAACTATGATACTTAGCGTGATGAGAGGGGTTGCAAAATCAACCGGAATGTTCAAGCAAATTATAGAAAAAAACCCGATCTAAATCCTTTAAGTAGTTCTCTTGTGAAAAACGAACATACAGACAGACAGACAGATGTTGGATTTTATATATATATAGAGGTGATTCAGGATGTGAAATGAAAATATTGCCCTGTGGGCACCCTAGAGTACAGTACTTATGCACTACTGAGCCCTCTGAAAGCGTCCAATCAGAGATGTGGAGTCAGGAAAAATCATTCAGATTAACTTGTTCATTTGTATAGGCTTTTCTTACTTTATTGGAACTTACAATAAGGAATGCTTTTGTTTTGTATATACATGTAAACTTACATCAGGAGTGTGGTTTCCTGTAAGCCAAGCACATTCACTTTCATAGATCATTTTACATTGAGGGCTGAAATAATACTAAATTAACAGCGCTGCTTATCCACTAGATGTCAGCAATAAATCAATAGTGTGCTTTATTGAAATTGGTCAAAAGGAATTACCCTTTGTTTATTTAGAGTATTAACACAAGGATCTGCTGAAACATAACATTTGGCTTCCCTCATTAACATAGGTAAGCATAATTAAATTATCAAACTGAAATTAAGTAATACCAGTAACAAATACACCTTCATTCAAATGGTTGACACTACAACTCACAGCTGATTGGTTCTCATCAACACCCTCTCAAACCATGAGCAAATCTGGTAGTTTTATTGCTTTAGTAATTACAGAATGTGATTAAAATGACAATAACAAAATCCATTTTTGCATTAAAAGAGATTCTTCCATTTTATTAAATTAAACCAGGAGTTTTACATAACGGCACAATTACTGCAATTTCACACTGAAATTCAAGCTCTGATATGCATACTGTACTTGAGAAAAGTCTTACATGATAACATTTTAAATGCATGCAGGCCAAATGTATTTCTTAAAAATCAAAATTGATAGGCATGCATAATAAGTCTCTGTAAAAGTCAAACAAGCATCTTGCCTATAATCTAGACTGTTGCTCAATGGTTAGAATTGCAGTTTACTGCTATAGGTGTCATGGTTCAAAATCCCAAGCCAGAAAACTTTGTGGAGTTTCCACTTTTTCATTGTGTCTGTGTGGGTTTTCTTGGGCTCTAGAGCTTTATCATGTGCTCAAGACACTTTCTTCACATCTTTTGGCATACCAGCAACAAACCTTTAGTGGATATATATTTCTTTACTATAAATGTAATACATTTTGGACCTGTTCATGTCATATCTGCTGCCCATGAATGTGAAGGGATATCCTGCTGTGATCATACCCAGAAGTGACACTTTCTTTTCCAATTCACCACCTTCCTGGTCTTTTTGACTGCACACTTACTCTATAACTCTGACATGTAGGCCTAGTTCAAACAAAACGTGAGAAGGCAGTGAGCGAAACGCTTATTATTCATTCAGTCATTTATTTTGAGGTAATCCACTAAGTGACACAGTGAAAATGGAGGGATGACTGTATTTTATACATAAAACATAAATATCAATAAGATATAGAAAAGGATGAGACTCCAACCATGATGACCCTGGCTTACTATGGACATGCTACTGTATGTGGCTGCAGTTTCCACAACACAGAACTAAGACAGATGTTTGCTACTGTTAATAGTTAGGATCTCATTCTTTTTTTAAAGCTTTTCTGGCTTACCCCACACCTTTTGATGGGATGAGTTCTATCTGAATGCTACATCTAATATTATTTTGATTTTCAAAATGTTTTTCAAGACATTAAAAGTTATTCATGGCTTACTGCCATTGTTGTTTTATGTGTTCCATCATTTTGAGACAGCCTTTTTCTATGATGTTATGTCACTGCTAGACAGGGAAAGCTTGGAGTTCACAGCACGCAACAGTATAACAGTTTCCCCTTGCTGTATATATTTAGTGTCATTTTGTGTTTTGCCTCTTAGTTTTTTTTCGAGAATTATAAATTTGATGAGTGTTTCATTTTTGGTGAACTGTCATTTTGATTACTGTGGTTTTGCCAGTTGGCTAGGGATAGACATAACAAGGCTTTGCAAAGCACCATAACATTCAAAGTGAATGTGCCAGAAATCAACTTGAGGTTTGAAAGCATTTGGTTCTTACTCCTGTAGTGATTCTCTTGGCCATTTGTAATAATACACAATGAAAACAGAGTTCAACAACAGTTTGTGAAACACCAGACACAGAAAGCTGCTGATGAACCCTAATTGTCCTTTTTGAATCCTTACCATCGAAAAATAAAACTTCAAAAGTATACCTGATGCAAACAGACAGAATGCAACATAAGACAAATGAGGGCTTTATTAATACAAAACAAGATAGCTCGCCCACCGTAGTGCCCAGGCTCTTCTCATAAATATTCTCCTTTCACATTTTATTATTAATATCACTGCTGTTATTAACTTTATCAACCTGCATGTCTTCTTGAGATTGCCTTTATGTTCGCATTGTTTGGGGTCCCAGATTCCCCCGATGTTGCATGTGTAAAAATAATAATATTTTTAAAATGAACCTCATTATTTCTCATCAATTTGTTCTTTCTTCGGACTTAATTAAAACCCAGTAGAGAGAAAATTAAGCCGTAACCCTCTCCTGTGCCACAAAATAGACATGAGAATGGAGAAATAATTGATAAAACCAGGGCTTTATTATTACATTGAGTAATTAAATATTTTAATTACTAATGCATTATGCGGTTTATATTTTAAGGAGATTGCTTGCGACAAAGAACAGAACAACCTCATAGTTGGAACACCAAATTTTCACTTTCCGCGATTGTGCCGTCTTTTGGCCTGATTGACTAAAAAGGGTTGATTTTTGTACTCGGCATTAAATGCAGACCTGAGTTCAAATCCAGAGTTGAAGGACGAGTCACCATAGTAAAGAGGAGCCAATAACAGGGCATTTGTTTATAAACTAATTTGACAAATAATTTAGATATTATAAACTTGAAGTGTAATGTCAGTTGATTGTTCTGTATAGCTAACAGCAACTGTCATTCAGACAGACCCACATCCATTGACATCAGCCTCTGCCCCATCATCATCATCAACAGCATCCTGTACAAAAAATTGTGGTATCATCTGTAGTTCTGTGTCACAGCAAACACTTGTGTGGTAAAAAGATAACTGAGCCATTCATACAGAGGTCGACAGGAAGATCTGTTCAAGTTCTGGCAAGTGGATATCTGCACCAGTTTTCAAAAAACTATCCATCATCCTTTCCTTGTAAACATGTTCTTTCAAAGTCTGGAGAGCTTCTCTTGATAAATGTAATACAAGCTCCAATTCAAATTCACAATCTACCTATTGTATCTATTGTTAGCCATAACCAGAAACTGTCAGTTAAATCTTCCTTGTCATATATATGCATGAAACAAGGCTCATATTTCTTTAAGGAATAGTTTAGTTAATAATAATAATAATGGTAATAGAAGTAACGATGATGATAAGAAGTAAAAGGGAAATATACATGAAAAGAGAATTAGCATTATGCTCAACAGGATGACTTGTTTTCAATTTTTGAAGGTCCTATTTACCACAATAATCATTCCCTTCTTGACATTTTTTACACAATTACTTAAAATTTTATAATGCTTTACAAAATATTTGTTTCACCTACCAGTACTCTGTAGACCTTTGAAAACTTAGACATTAGAAAAAGCTACCCAGAGGAGGATTTCAAATGCACATTACCCCAGGGTTTCAAAATCTTTGGGTGACGTGTGCATTTCAAATAAAATTCAAAGCCGGTTTTGAAATCTTGGGCTGACATGCGCAGTTGACATGAAGCTCGATTAATTATGTTTCCAAACCCTAGAATTCCATGCAAAGTGGGTTTCAAAGCACTGGTATGACATGTATGGCTGACAAAAAGCTCGAAGAAGAAGGTTTCAAAAGTCTGGATTGACATGCACAGTTCAAATGAAAAGCAAAGCGGGTTTCAAAACCCTGTGGTGACACAAAACTTGATGAATGAAGTTTCAAAATTTTGAGGTGACATGTGCAGTTCAAACGAACCATGAAAAAGAGTTTTGCTCTATCTGTGCTTCAAAATCTCAATAGAATAGTAATACACAGAACAAACTTTTTAGAATTATTGACACATTCTAAGCAATTGCTGTTTAAACTGTTTTAATGTTTAAAAAAAAACTTACTCAGACTTTAATGCAATAAAATCTATACTTATACTTTGAATCAAAAAAATCCACACACCAGCTACAGCACCGTTTGGAACAACACTTATTTGGACTGTACAGTTAACAAACTTTAGGGGTAACTTACAAAATATTATGAACTTATATCTGTAGTATTCTAATAAAAGAAACAGGATGTTCAATATTATTTAAAATAAGGAAAAAAGACACTCTATGGGGAACAGCCAAAAAGGTTTTTAGAATCTGCTAGGCATTGATTGATGTTGTTCTCAATTCTCTGAGCATGTTGAACCTTTGCTAACCTTTCAATATGTGTAAGTAGTGACTTCAAATTAAGTCTTTCTTTCTTTCTTTGAATGAGTAGAGAAGCAGGTATCTGATCTGTTAGTAATATGGTGTACCATGGTATGCCTTAATGGCACGTATTTAATGTATTGTAACATTGAGTATGTTTTCATTGGGACTTCCTATCCATTTCCAGATACAATATAATACAATACAGTTTATTTTTGTATAGCCCAAAATCACACAGGAAGTGCCGCAATGGGCTTTAACAGGCCCTGCCTTTTGACAGCCCCCCAGCCTTGACTCTCTGAGAAGACAAGGAAAAACTCCCAAAAAACCTTGTAGAGAAAATGGAAGAAACCTTGGGAAAGGCAGTTCAAAGAGACCCCTTTCCAGGTAGGTTGGGCGTGCAGTGGGTGTCAAAAGAAGGGGGTCAATACAACACAATACACAGAACAGAACAAATCTTTAATACAGCATAAAAATAAAAATTTTGGAAGCACGGAGCAGAATTTAACAGTAGATGATATCACATAATAAGATTTGGATATTTTTAGAGTCCTGGAGACCTCATCCATCAAGCTGCCTCCTCATTTGGCCATTCCACGGCTGAAACGTTGCTCCGATGAAAGGACCCCTCTTTCCCATGATTCATGTGATCCTCCATCAGGGATGACTTTACCATAGGCAGGCAAACAACTTGGCAGGTGGGCCGCGGCACCAATTGCCACATTTGGGTACCGAGAACAGAAACAGAATAGGTGAGGGTTAGTATTCAATTATAACTATCATGTTACTAATGTTTTAGTGCTAATGACTAACAACAGAGATGCAGTATGTACAGTTAATCAGCAGCTCTAGTCAGGATATGCTAAACTGAAGTAGTGAGTCTTCGGTCGGGATTTAAAGGCTGAGACCGAAGGGGCATCTCTTATAGAAGCAGGAAGACCATTCCACAGTTTGGGGCCCTGTAACTAAAAGCTCGACCTCCCACTGTTATTTTTATTAATCCTTGGAATACTAAGCAGACCGGCATCTTGAGATCTTAATGTGCGCTCTGGTTTGTAAGTCATGATAAGTTCAGACAAGTAAGCTGGACCTTGGCCATTTAATGCTTTATATGTTAAAAGGAGGATTTTGAAATCTGCCCTAAACTTAACCTGGGAGCCAGTGTAAAGATTTAAGAACTGGACTTATGTGTTCATATTTTCTTGTTCTTGTAATAATTCTTGCAGCCGCATTTTGGATTAACGGGAGGCTGTATAGAGAACAGTTTGAACAGCCAGTGAACACCGCATTGCAGTAGTCAATCCTACTAGAGATAAATGCATGAATTAATTTCTCACAATCCTGTTTATTTAGAAAGCGCCTTAATTTCCTAACATTTTTAAGATGGAAAAAACATGTTTTGGACGACTTTGTAATATGCGCTTTAAATGACATGCTAGAGTCAAAGATAACACCTAGATTGTGGGCTGATTCAGTAAAATTAATTGGGATTCCAACTGAGTTAAATGACGACAAAATATTGCTGTGATCAGCGTCATTCCCTCCAACAATTAACATCTCTGTTTTATCTGTATTTAAAGACAAGTAGTTCTCATTCATCTATTCCTTTAATTCACTAACACAACTAATTAAAGACAACATCGGAGAAACTTCATTTGATTTAAATGAAAGGTATAACTGGGTGTCATCTGCATACGAGTGAAAATTAACATGATGTTTCCTAATGAGAGATCCCAGTGGAAGCATGTAAAGTGAAAACAGCAAAGGTCCCAGTACTGAGCCGTGCGGGACACCATATTGAACTTCTGTGTATAATGATGGAGTACTGTCTGCACATTTCTGTACATATTGGAATCGATTTGATAAATAAGAACTGAACCAAGCGAGCACGGGGCCTGTAAGCCCAACATCGTTTTCTAGCCTGTGCAGTAAAATAGAATGGTCAATGGTGTCAAATGTTGCACTTAAGTCCAACAACATAGATATCTGCAATGCATTTCAAGATATATGAAAATAACTTCTTGTTCATTCTGCAATATCTCAAATTCATCTAAAGTTATCTTAAAATATAAAGGAAGATCATTTGAAAACATAGACAATTTTACAGAAAGACATTTTGACTTATTTTATGATATCTTGAACTGTATTTGAGATACAGTAATCCCTCCTCGATCGCGGGGGTTGCGTTCCAGAACCCCCCGCGATAGATGAAAATCCGCGAAGTAGAAACCATATGTTTGTATGGTTATTTTTATATATTTTAAGCCCTTATAAACTCTCCCACTCTGTTAACATTATTAGAGCCCTCTAGACATGAAATAACACCCTTTAGTCAAAAGTTTAAACTGTGCTCCATGACAAGACAGAGATGACAGTTCTTTCTCACAATTAAAAGAATGCAAACATATCTTCTCTTCAAAGGAGCTCTGTTAGGAGCAGAGAATGTCAGAGAGAGAGAGTGAGATAAAAGCAAACAATCAAAAAATAAATACGTGCTTTTAAGTGTGCCGAAGCACCTCGATAAAGCAGCATTTTGTAGAGGAACGTCCATATCCTCTAGGCAAACAGCCTCTATGCAAACAGCCCCTCTGCTCACACCCACTCCGTCAGGCAGAGAGAGTGAGAGAGACAGAGAAAAGCAAACAATCAAGCACCGCGCGGGAAGCATATCTTATATCATTGAGGAGTTTTAGTTAATATGTAATACATGCTCTGATTGGGTAGCTTCTCAGTCATCCGCCAATAGTGTCTCTTGTATGAAATCAACTGGGCAAACAAACTGAGGAAGCATGTAGCATAAATTAAAAGCCCCATTGTCCACAGAAATCCGCGAACCAGCGAAAAATCCATGATATATATTTAGATATGCTTACATTTAAAATCTGCAATGGAGTGAAGCCGCGAAAGTTGAAGCGCGATATAGTGAGGGATTACTGTATATAAAATTATAGAGGAACTTATTTCAAGATGTCTTAAACTGCATTTGTGATAGCTCAAAGTGAACACTATATAATTTCTTGACATTTATTTGAGGTAAGCATTCATCCATCCATCCATTATCCAATCTGCTATATCCTAACTACAGGGTCATAGGGGTCTGCAGGAGCTAATCCTAGCCAACACAGGGCGCAAGGCAGGAAACAAACCCCCAGCAAGGCGCCAGCCCACTGCAGGCTAAGCATTCATGATATCTTGAAATTTTAGATGTAGTTTATATTATTGTATCTTAAATGCATTTCTAGATGTCTGAAAATGTTTTCATTTACATATTTGGCTAATGCCTTTATTCATGGCAACTTACAATATCTGAGATACAATTGGTTACATTTCTTTTGTTTTTCCAATCAGAACAGAGGCAAGTGAAGCAACTTGTTCATGGTCACACAACATCAATAGGAGGATTTGAACCCAGAGGTTTGAAATCCAAAGCCTTATCCACTACACCACACTGCCTGCCTTGTAATTTGAGATATCTCTTAATGTTAATTTGGCTTACCACAAATGACAGCAACATATTTGAAGTGTCTTACTCATTATTCATGATAATTATTGTCTACAGCACAGCTAATAAAATATTTATAGACTATTAATATCTGACTTACACGACCCATCAAAATTTTTAAAACACCTCCATTTTTCTAGTTATTATTGAAATTTAAGCAGTGTACTTCCAGTGAATAACCTTAAATGAAACAAAGGTTAGTGATAAACCACCATAGCTTAAATAAAGCTTAGGTTACTATAAACTGACAAATACTGTTATTTTTAGAGATTAAAGAAAGAGGCCTTTATCTGGGAACAAGTAATGGGTTAATATCGTAAAGTTTTTCTGCCGCAATGGAAAGTTGATGCAAACAAATCCCACAAGAGTCCCAACTTTTGGTGATTACTTGAAATCCCTCTGTCTGCATAAAAACCAAGGTTGGAACAGAGTGTTTCTACTCCCTCTGAAGCATTAGTTGGACAGTATTGCACTGTATATTGCTATCATTAAGGTTGAGAACAAGGCAATTAATAAAGGAAGACAAGCAGACGTGTACTGACTGAAAGGATAATCAGGAAAAAATTTATGAGTGATGACCAGGAGAAAAGGACAACCTTAATAATAGGCAGGGGCCAATACCGGAAATCAAAAAGAAAGTCTACAAAGTCAAATTGCTAACAAAAAATCAAAACTATTTGCCAGGAATCACAAAAAATAAGAAACACAAAACTGCTATTTAGATCAATCTCAGATGACCTTTAAACAGTTGCGTCAATGATTTCATCTGTCATGCATCTCCACTGCATCATGGGAAAGATTTGTACAGCAACAGTTATGCAACTATCTCCAAAATTGCAAAAATGGTAGTGAACAATTATAATCTTTTTGGATAAGTCTCTGAATACAAAATATGGTACACCATTGAATTCCTTTTGTACAAAAACCTCAAATAAGCAATCAAAGTGAATTTTTATCTAAGACTGGAAATCCAAAAAAAAACCCACAAACAAAAGTTGTCACTTATAACACAGACCATTCAAATCCTTTAAAGGGCAGGTCTTTCTTTTACAGAAATTGCAAAGAAAGCCAAGATGTCAGTGAGTACAGTTTCCTGCACTATTAAAAGGAACTAAAATTGGAGGAAGGTCAAACAGGACCAGGTCTGGCTGACCCAAAGCCACAACAGAATTAGAAGACAGGTTTGTGCGAGTCAACAACTTTCGTGATGGGCATCTCACAGAGCAGTTGCCAAAGCAAGCATAGCTGTGAAGAGAAGACTTTGACAGGCCAAGTGGTTGTAAGAAAGCCATTGCTAAAAATAAAACTAGGAACTACCACCAGTCTCATTGTAGTCTGAAATTAAAGTGCAAAACAAATAAACAAATGGAGAGTTGGGTACAGCAAGGTTGTTAATCTATGTTTACATCACCGGTTTGAGTGATGTTTAATATCTGCATTAAACTGAGAAAGCTGAAAGGAGAAAGGTGATGGGTCAAACTGAATTGACTCTGACTGGAAAGGAATTGGAGTGAAACCTGCCTGGCATTTTCTACCTTAAGCTAAGAGTTTTGTGAAGTCGGAACCTTGACCACTGTTAGAGGTGGGGGATTCCTTTGCTATGGTAGGCTCTTTCCAGTTCCTAAAGGAGATCTTTTCTTTTCAGATTGGTGGATCTGGTGCCAGTGTTGAAGAAGTGGGAGCAACTGTAGGAAGCTTTGGCCTCAAATTTTGTTGGACCTTTCTGCCAGTCTTTTTAATTTTTATTTCAATACTATTTTTTTTTCAAGATTGATTATGAGAATCCATAGGTGTAAAACCTGAGAAATAACCTCGTTTGAAAATAAAAACAAAAAAAATTAAGCAGTAGAGTCCTAGTGGTCAATGTAATATTACCACTAGGTGACATAGTCAGCCTATTTGGCACTAATGTTTTGGGTCACACTGGAAGAAAAAGTTGGGGGGATCTAAACATTTTGACTAGTAGAGTATAATGGGTACCTAACTAAACTGTTACTGATGTTGCTTGCTGGGTGTCAATGGGAAAATACTTTGTTTCTGTGTGTATGGGCTGGAGATGGAGGAATTTGCTTTTTTCAGGTACTATGCATAATGTGAAAGGAGGCTCAAGACAGAAGGCTCAGTCATTGGTTATGAGCAGCATTGGCTAAGAGATTTTGCAGCTTTCCTTTTTATTTTCTTGTATACGAAGTATAGGGAAAGTATTGTAATCATCCAAAGATTCGATGTCGAGATTTTAATGAATCTCAGAGTTTTAGACCTCCCTGACTTTCTCGTATATGAAGTATAGGGAAAGTATTGGAATCCTCCAAAAATTCCATTATGAGATTTTGATGAATCTCAACGTGTTACTTCGAAAACACCATTTTTGGAATTATGCCTGTGTGTATGTAAACATGATAATTTAAGTACACTTTCACTTAGGTCAACCAAATTTTGCATGCAAGTATTAGGTACAAAACGTAGATTTCTATCAATTTTTGGGCTATTTCTGTTAACCGGAAGTGGTACTTTACCTTTTATTCATGCAGCTGCAGAGTCCAATTTATTTAACTTTACTTTTATAATAATTGTTCAATGTATTATTAATTTGATTTCATTTGTTGTTGATGGTTCTTTAATGTACATAATATAAAAATATAATTTTCTTGCCGTTTACTCCTCAAATATCCATTCCCATATCTGACTGTATGAGAAAGTCTGTGGGAGACCACTCCCAATTTTTTTCTTTATCTTGCTTAAACTGGCTACTATGCTAGTTTACGGTAACTTTATTTATGTACAGGTATAAATGTTAATATTATAAAATTTCTTAAATATACTTTCTTTCTTAAGAAAGAGACCTAACAAAAACTTATTGTAATTTTTTTTCCATTAATGGTTCCAGACTGATACACTTGTTTTTGCCTTGTTCTTTGCGTGTTTTAAGAAATTTGCATTTGTATGTGTATCATTTCTGCAACTTGTAATTAGTATAATGTATACTTGTATTTTAATTGAGAATCATTCACAGTGCTCTGCACCTGCACTTAGTGAAAAGTGCTAGCTATTGTCTGTTTTACCTGCATTTTTATCACTCTTTAATTTAATATTGTTTTTTATCAGTATGCTGCTGCTGGAGTATGTGAACTTCCCCTTGGGATTAATAAAGTATCTATCTATCTATCTATCTATCTATCTATCTATCTATCTATCTATCTATCTATCTATCTATCTATCTATCTATCTATCATAAAAAATAATTTGGGTCCTCAATTGGTCAAGCAGAGGCTCAGTGCAAAGGTCGCCTTTTGCTGTATTCAGACAGATGGTGAAATGGAGTTTCTAAGCATAAAATTTCACATGAAAGCCCTACAGGTTTTTGAGCTATGTATTGGACAACAATGAGAAAACAAAGCTACCCAAATTTTCAGAGTTGTGATATAACACAAACCTTTCAGCTTGGTCAATTTTATAAAATAAGAAAATATAACTGACAAACTGGCAATGCCATTTTTGTGTCATTTGAAGCACTTGATATGTTTAGTTTGTTCCTTATTTTCGTGAAAAGATACAGTTCTCTTTAAAATTTTTTGGTAGTCCAAGTAGCATATCGCCAGTGACCTTAAATTTCTCCAAAAGTCAGACTGGAAATTCATGTGAACACACTGAAGTGGGAAGGTAAAACATTACAAGTTGAAGCTCTGAAAGCTTCAAGAGGACGTGAGCAAAGCATTGCAAGTCCCTGTTGGGAGCTGCACATGTCCATTAGGGTTCTGTGAAATGAACGTACCATAACTAATTTATTTCTTTTGTGTTTATGTAACATAATATTTATCCTCGTGTTCTTAAGGAGGCTAGTGAGTACATATATAAACCCTTGACACATAGGAAGTCACTGAGCACTGGAGAGATTTCGAAGGACTGGAAAATGGCAAATATCATCCCATTATATAAAAAGGGTGACAGGGCAGATCCAAGCAACTATAGGCCAGTAAGCTTAACAAGCATCACAGGAAAATTAATGGAAGGAATTATTAAGGATAAGATTGAGCAACACATGGCAAGGACAGGAGTTATTCTGAACAGTCAGCATGGGTTCAGAAGAGGGAGGTCGTGTTTTACTAACATGTTGGAATTCTATGAGGTTGCAACAAAAGCATACGATCAAAGTGGAGCTTATGATATTATTTATCTGGACTTTCAGAAAGCATTTGATAAGGTCCCACATGAGAGGTTGGGCATCAAATTAAAAATGGGGAGTTCAGGGTGATGTTTTTAGATGGGTGCAGAATTGGCTCAAACACAGGAAGCAGAGGGTGATGGTGTGAGGAACCTCATCAGAACTGGCCAATGTTAAGAGTGGTGTTCCACAGGGGTCAGTGCTAGGGCCGCTGCTATTTTTAATATATATAAATGATTTAGATAGGAATATAAGTAACAAGCTGGTTAAGTTTGCAGATGACACCAAGATAGGATTAGCAGATAATTTGGAATCCCTTATATCATTACAGAAGGACTTGGATAGCATACAGGCATGGGCAGATTTGTGGCAGATGAAATTTTATGTCAGTTAATGTAAAGTATTACAAGAGGAAGTAAAAATGTTAGGTTTGAATACACAATGGACAGTCGGAAAATTAAGAGTACACCTTATGAGAAGGATTTAGGAGTCATAGTGGACTTCCCGGCAGTGTTCAGAAGCCATTAAGAAGGCTAACAGAATGTTAGGTTATATAGCACGATGTGTGGAGTACAAGTCCAAGGAGGTTCTGCTCAACCTTTATAATGCACTGGTGAGACCTCATCTTGAGTACTGTGTGCAATTTTGGTCTCCAGGCTACAAAAAGGACATAGCAGCACTAGAAAAGGTCCAGAGAAGAGCGACTGGGCTGATTCCAGGGCTACAGGGGTTGAATTATGAGGAAAGATTAAAAGAGCTGAGCCTTTACAGTTTAAGCAAAAGAAGATTAAGAGGTGACATGATTGAAGTGTTTAAAATTATAAAGGGAATTAGTACAGTGGATCGAGACTTGTATTTTAAAATGAGTTCATCAAGAACACGGGGACACAGTTGGAAACTTGTTAAGAGTAAATTTCGCACAAACATTAGGAAGTTTTTCTTTACACAAAGGACGATAGACACTTGGAATAAGCTACCAAGTAGTGAGGTAGACAGTAAGACGTTAGGGACTTTCAAAACTCGACTTGATGTTTTCTTGGAGGAAACAAGTGGATAGGACTGGCGAGCTTTATTGGGCTGAATGGCCTGTTCTCGTCTAGAGTGTTCTAATGTTCTAACACTTATTGTAGCCTTGTGTGTAATTAGTAGTTAATCGGAAAATATTTTAATTTATTGTTTTGAATGTCTGTTTTAATATTGTAAATGTTTATGTAAGATATTAATGGTATAGTGCTATAGGTAGAAATGCAAGTATATAAATGGCCCAAAAGCAGAGAGAGAAAGGCAGAGCAAGACTGAGAATACAATTAAAATGTTAAAAGTATTCTGATTAGCAGTCACAGTGAGGGTGTCAAGTTCTTGTTTTTGTTTTTTTTTCTATTGTTTGAGCCTATATGGAAATAAATCTCATTTGCAACTATGCACTGTTGTGGCTGTATCATCCTTCAGATGGATTTGTAAATCCACACAAACTCACTGAGGGTTATGCAGTAATATGAATTTCATTAATACAGACTTTGTCCACCTCCTGTATGTGATACTATTTTTTTTCTTGAAACAGTTGTATTTGTATTGGTCCTTTGGGTGATTTCAGCATTGTCATCCATTTTTGCACATTAATTTGTAAAAGAATGTCAATCTCCGAATGGCATCTCTGGCTTCCCTGGGCCACAAAAAGTCCAACACAAAGTCCTTAGAGGTCACTGGCATTGTCTCATTCATTATTGAAACTGTAATTTGATTTGCTGTCTTTAACTGTGAAAAACACCCGGCAGTATTTATCTTTAATATATTATCAGTGCAATTTACTGTAGTTGCTCAACGTACATAGTCTTACAAATGGAACATGAGCTGGGTATCTAACAGTGAATTAAGCTTTGTATTTGAACCTATGATCTTACTTTCAACACTTTAGCCGCTAGGTTATATTGCAATTAATGTTGAAATCATTTTCTCTCAATACAAACTAGTCATGCTGTTTGAAAATCGATGCTCAAAGTGACACAGTTCTTTTAAAACTCAAGAGCTTTATCAAAGAGAGCAGAACTCTTAGAGTGAAGAGAAGGGATTCCGATTCATTAGTACAACAGCTTACAGCAGCTTCATTTCATAAGCTGGTGTTCACAATTTTCCCAGCAGACATGCTTTTGAATCTTCTGTTGCTGATAGTTATTATGCCCCGCAGAAAGACTTGGAATTAGCTACCTTTGTCTCTGTTCATGCATTCAATTACAAATTAGATCTGGTCCTGCATGACATTGAAATTGTTTTTAATACAGTTCTATTGCACATCCTTGGGTATTTATGACCTTGACTTCTTTTAATATTGTTTATTTGAAGTATGACAAGTTGTGTAGTGTTAGATTAAAGCAGTACACATTGTCAGATTGTCTTTTATGTTCTAGCAATTTACAGTATGAAAGTAAATCTAAAGAGTAATATTTCTCTTTTTACAGAAACATTAAGCCTAGATATTAACTTTATTCCCATTATGTTGTGATTTAATTTTGAGAATATATCTTATAGTCAAATGAAGATTAGTGGAAGGTAAACACATTTAATATTTAGAGTTTTTACCAGAGCACTCTAACTATGTTGCCTTGTTATTGCTATTTCAATTAACTCTTTTCTAACAGATTTAATGCACTCAGAAACTGGATCTTTGCAAGGTAAAGAAGATGACTTGGAGACCCAGCTTGACTTCCTGTTTACTGCAAGTTAGGTGACAAAAGTAATAATATAAAATTCTTCTCCATCATCAAACATGCCGTCATATGCCTTTTACTCAAGAGTAACTGCTGTCTAGCCACTCTACCATAAAAGTCCAATTAATGGAGTGCTGCTGAGATTTAGATAAGTTCTCCCATCTCTGCCGAGGATTTTTGAAGATCTGACCATTGAGTTCTTGATCACCTTCCTGATCAAGACCCTTGACTAGAAAGACTCCTGGTGGTTCCAGACTTCTTTCATTTCACAATGAATGAGGCAACTGTGCTCCTGGTAACACTCAAAGCTTTAGGAATGGCTTCATACCCTTGCCCTGATCTATTCCTCATCACAATTTTATCATGGAGGTCTACAGAGAGTTACATAGACTTCGTGGCTTAATTCTGATATACAGTGTGAATTGCCTAAATGTTGTCCGATCAATTCAATTCGCCACAGGTGGACACATGTCAAGTTTAGATGCATCTCATGAATAATTAAAACAAACAGGATGCACCTGACCACAGCAAAGGTTCTGAGATGTAAATTTTTGAATTTCAATATACTGTATATGCAAACCTTTCTGAAAAATTATTTTAACTTCACAATTATAGCTTATTAGTCTAGATTGGTGAACAAAATAAAAAATGTATCGGTTTGCTGCCCATAACGGTGTGCAGTTCAGTAGTTCCCCGCTCCGTTTTTCCCTCCACAAAGTGCCGCCAGCTGCACACTTTTTCGCTCTTATCTGCGAGCTGTCACTATGTTAAACATTAAACCTACGGCTGAGAAACAAAAGTGCCCTTCAGAAACTCCCTCTTAAACAGTATTTCAGTGGGAAACGAGCATACTCTTAACCGTCATTTGCGGGATCAGGTTCCACCTTGCAGGCTTACCGCGTAACTTGCTTCTCACATGAGGTTTAGAACATTTAAAACACAGAGCCCCAGTCAAACTAAGGCTCACTCTCCTGTCCTTTCTCCCTCAGACTGTGTCTGCCCCAGTCGCTGCTTCCGAGCTACTGAACCTACTTGATGAAGAAGACTTTGTGTTCTTTTTGACCTGGAGAGAAGAGCTGGACTGCCATGTTTGCCATATTGCAACCTGTGTGTTTTCTGCTGTTGATAATCCCTTTTTGAATAAAGTCTTGTTTCTGTACCTGCCAGTTAAGCAATAAAGTTTTCGTATCTTGGGAACCTGATTCCTTTATCCAGTCTTCTGTGCAACTCTGTGACCCAAGCTTGACAGTATATATATTGAAATGGATGGCAAGGTGGAACCAACTTAATCCAAATTAATGATCTTTGTGTCCATAGAAGACTCCATGAAAATTAATAGGCAGTAGGAGAATGTCTATCAGAACCTAATGCTCACCTAAGCTGTCAGGTGGCAGCATCCCATGGTTGGAGCACCCAAGTGCATACCAGCATGGCAACCTGGGTATTGTTGTCCTGATGCACAACTCTGCTGGATGGTATGGTTGCTGCCAGGGGGCCTTCCTCAGAATGAGTGTCTCTATCCAGAGTGGGGCCTAATCCAAAAGTGCTTTCTCAGTGGCTGATTGTGCCTCTGGAAGTGCTCCCTGGGTTCAGCATAAAAGTAGCCACCCTTCTTCACTCAAGGTTTTGGTTGGAGTTGGTAGACAAAGTCTGAGATGGAGTGGACTGAAGTGAAACAAGAAGAAGGAAGATAAAAGAAATGAAGGAATTTATATTGTGCTGCGCTGTCCCCAGTGCAAGGAAAGGCTATGGCGAGGGTTAGGTTAACATAAACAACGATTTCAAGCAGGAACTGTGGTGGGAAGTTGTGTCTTGGGGGTTTGGTGCCTAGGTATGCCCTCTGGTCGCCATGATATAAAAATTATATCTGCAGTTCGTTTTTAATGCAACAGCTAAATGTGTTTAAAATGAATCCGGTTAATTTGACCATGCTTCACACATTATTTATGAAAAGGCACCAAATAAATCCAAGTCTAGCAATAGTAGTAGCAGGTCAGCAACTTGTTCATTTCTTATGTTGTTTCTTGGTAATAGTGATAATGGTTCTGATGGGCAAGCACTGTAAGCTGAGTGAGACTGTGGTCAGCGTCATGCCAAATTGACAGTTTAAAACTGTCCAGAAAAAAATGATATGTGCACTGATGTCAGGTAATTGAAATCTTCTTGTGAAATATTAGAGGCTATCAAGCTATTGATACTAGAGGAAGACAGAGTATCAGTGGGTCAGCCCTGATCCTGTTGATGCAGTTAAGCTGTTTTGTTCACACTTGCATCAGTATTTGACCTGAAACACCACAGTACTGATGCAACCCATTTCCAAGCAGCTAAAGAGCAGATGACACAGAGAAGAACTGTTCGACTCCAAACTAAGCAATAACCAGTGCAAATTGATCAAGTTAATACTTCCATTCATTTGGGCTTAAAGTTAAGATAGTTAGAATTATTGATACATTCTATGACAACATGCAATTTAAAACATTAAAATAAGTAATGCTATCAGGCTATCCTGTATAAAGCATAACTATTATACATATTTAAATGCTTTATTTTTAAAGTTGACTCTGCTTTACGTTATCATTTTGATTTGGAATGGAGTGGTAATGAATATTGTAATATTTTCGTTTCCTCTTTGTTCAAGGAAATACATCTATTTTGATTACAAATATGGGTTTCATATCTCTAATAGAAGAAAAAATAACACAAATTTAAAGTAGAGTTTGTAATGCATTATATTTTATAAGAAACTACATAGCATATTTAGTTACTTTTTTGTAAGTAAGAAGTAATGTAATTAAGTTGATTTTAAAAGTATAATTTCTCAATGCGTCTCTTAAGAACACTTATTTTTTTGTATCTAAAGATCATCGCTTAAATATTCAGTGCAAATAAACTGGTATGCCTAAGTAACTGGCTGAATAAATAGAAAATCAATAACATCTTATTTTTTCATCTTCATATAATTTTAAAGACAGAATTATTGAACTTATCAAAGTGCTAGACTAATTTGCAATGTGATGGGGCTCAAAATAATAAAAACAATTACTTTGAACAATTGACTGATTAGTGTTTCATTGCTTATTCAATTGTTTCTTTTACACAATAAACTAACTATTTATTTATTTATTTATTTATTTTTCAATAAACTGACATAATTTAATATGCTAAAAATTCTAATTGTGCAATTAATTGTGATTCAAGTTTTGAATCAAACTGCAACAAATATATATATATAGTGGTAAAAGGCGCTATATAGTGCCCGACCCAGCACAGACTCACACTGAGGCACGTGTAAAAACACAAGAAGACCTTATTTTTCTTCAGTTGGAGTGCACGTCTTCTCCGTGAACCCCCGAGCCACAACACAGTCCCAAAAGGACTTCAAATCAATCACAACACTCCCTCCTCGAACCACCACTTCTCCCTGGCAACCTTGTCCTCTTCCTCCCGATTCTGGCCGTTGGGTGGTGGCTGCTGGCCCCTTTTATAGCCCACCTGGAAGTGTTCCAGGTGCTTGATCACCTGCTTCTGATTGCACTTCCGAGCGGGGCTGTAGAGTTGTCCAGGCTGGCTCAGGGACCCATGCAGCGCCCCCTGGCGGCCACCACAGATCCCAACAGGGTTGTGGAGAACTCCATCTCCCATGAAGCCCTGTGGGAAACTGAGGCACCATCATCAACCAGGGAGGCTACCACCAAGCATCCCGGGGGATGTACTGAGATGCCCATGGTTGCTCCCCCGGAACATATATAAAAGGGGCATCCCGGTCAAGCATGGGACCTGGCCGCCTGCCACTATATATATATATATATATATATATATAGTGGTATATGACCGGCTTGTCATCCTGGCCAGTACCCCCAGGCCGCCAGATGGAGCCCTCCCTTTTATACACAGCCCTGCTGGATACCACAGGGGCCGCAAGAGGGAGCTGCAGGGAGGACCGAAGAGTCATGTGTGCCCTATAACCCGGAAGTGCGTCATAGGAGGAGTGACGACAGAAGTACTTCCGGGGTGAAGAAAAGGACTTGTACCTGATCCGGAAGTGATAAAGAATCATATGGACTGGGGATTGGGAACACTTCCGGGTCAGGAAGTATAAAAGGACTGTGGGAGCTCCCAGACGGAGAGCTGAGCTGAGTGGAAGGGTGGCAATGCGTCTGGGAGTGGATGATTGTATTTGTGATTGATTATTGGTTTGTATATGAGTATAGTGGAGTAGAGGGTGCTTTGTGCACTGTGGCATTTAAATAAAGTCAACATTTGGACTTTTTTCCTGGTGTCTGGAGTCTTGGACAGGGGTTCAAGGGAGCAATAGTGCCCCCTATCTGTCACAATATATATTTCAAAATTTAGTACCTGTTCTGGTTCCTGTCATTTGCAATATTCAAGCTTTCCTTGCATCTGCATTGTTTTCCTTTGGGTAAATTAGTTTTTCTTTTGCATCCCAAGAACACATTTTATAGGTTAGTTGTCAAATTAAAATTGGCCAAGTGTGTTTGAATATGCCCTGCTACACCCCACCCGCTCTAGATTCGGGCAGCCAGATACACTACAGCTCTACACAACCCTCAGACTGGATTAAGCAGTTTCATTATAGATAGGGGGAGATGAATAGATAGTATATATCACTGGATCCCAACCTTTTCTATGCCCTGCACCCCTAGAAAATGTTTGATATATGTTTGCACCCCCTACAAAAGTAATATCACATGTGAAATTGACAAATTTCTAGTTTTTGAACCACTAATTGAACCACATACAATACTGTGGGAAAAAAACTGAACTAAAAAAAAGCTTTTAACTTAGTGCATACAATTAAAATGTGAACTAATTCAAATATTAATTGAACAATTTACCCTTATAAATCTCAATAAACTTGTAAAGGTGTCCTAAAGTTTAAACACTTGATTGGCGATTTGGGAGTTGGGGTATCCAGGGAAACATCAAGGAAATGTCACACTCAGTTAATGATCGTGGGATTTGAGGGATTTGAGGGATTTTAAACCACCGTGAAGCAATGGGTGTCAGCACTAACCAATGAGACTCAGTCGACGAGCTTTGTCCCCTGATAAAATCTACACTGTAGTTCAAAGTCAGCTCAGGTTGGGGAGCATGCACTGGTACAGCACATTGCAGCACCCACCACAGTTAAAAATGGCACATAGTCAAAATTTCTGCACTACTGCCAGGATTGTGAGCCGGAGAGATGACCTGAGTGTAATCAGCAGGTCTTGAATCCAATTCAGTCCCCCTTGTCCCATAGGCAAAAATGTCAATCAAACCTCAAAATAAGTGATGTTTTATGACCTGGACTTGCACAGAAATCAATACTAGAGCTTGTCCTTCTCTACAGATCATTGAAAGGTCCACATTTCACCTTCTTAAAAAAAGTTATTTGCTTTTTCAAATGCTCCACCCAAAACAAGGAACACGCGCACAATGCTTGATTCTTTTCGTATCACAGAACAAGAGCGCTAACAAATAAATTACCTACAAAAGATGGCATACTGGAAGTCACCTACTGCACCATGATGAAGTCAGAAAATTTTTGGTGAATTGCAATGCTGCCTTTCTCTTTGTCGCACTCCCTGAAATGCCATCTCACACCCCCTGGGGTTCCCACCACCCCTGGTTGGGAATTCAAAATAAATATGACCTGTGGATTTCTTGATCTCCAAAAGCACACAATACAATGTAAAACGAAAATTAAGAAACCAAAGAACAGTCAAAAACAAAAATAGCCAGATCATTACAAATGGGAATTAATAAACAATGGGAATTAATCTCCTTATATAATACGCGACCGTGGCTGTTCATTTGTCTGTCCAGGATTTTAAATCACCTGTTACTTGCAAACCGTTTGACCTAATGACCTGAAATTTGGTACACATATACTTTGTGATGTCTACTATACGCTTGCGGGATGATGATTGACCTACAAGGTTATTCCTCTTCTTACTTTTATTTTATTTTATTGTAGAATAAGCTCTCAGCAGTGGCCAGCAGTGGCCAGCAGGGCGGCCGTGCGGCGCATTTGTACGGGCGCCATTCTCATCCCTACAACCTTCGCCGTCACTTCCCCTACCTCTTCATATCTTAAATCATTCTTGAGGCAGATTAAAGACTTAAGTGCCAGCTTAAGTGAAAAATTAAAGAAAACGTACTAAGTAATTGCAACACAAACACTGACTTAACCAGTTTTAATGCATAAAGATGCAGACTAAAGAAGAGAAGAAGATGGCCGCTAGGGATGTTTAGGTTACAGGGAAACACACACCTTCTTAAAAGCATGTAAAACAGAGGATGTATTGCCTTAATATGTAGCTGTTATATTTCATAGTAATAAAAGTCATCATAAGTGCTTGTTTGTCTAATGCAAGAAGTCTTTCCCAGACTGGGGTACATCTGTCGTTCAGATCTGAATGGAAGGCATTGTGTGGCTCCATCAAACCCCAAACCCCTCAAAAGCATTAAATCAAACTTGAAGTGAGATGACACAGAGACAGTGACAAAGACAAAGACTGTCAAATTGTTGCTGAAGATTTACTTTGTTTTTGTGCTTTTAAGGCTGTAACTATGACTCTACAATAAAGCGTGCTTTAGTTCATTTTGTGCAATTTAGAGATCAGAATGCCACAATATTAATGCCTGCACAATGTTATTCTAAGTGTGGTTGCTATAACCACCTGTTATATAAAATAAACATGGATTCTAAGGAAAAGGGGGTGTAGTCCATGAAGCGTGCTTACGTAATTGAGACTTAGCTGAGTACGCGTCACTTGAATAAGCCTCAATTTCCAATCAAGGCTCAGTCTGTTGAATGAACAGCAAGAGTTTCTTGTTAACTCAAGCGAACTTGTGAGAATTAAGCAGCCTTGAGAACTGATCGTCATTAACATCTACCAGAACTCAAAAAGCACACAGAGAAGGGTGGAGATGGTGCGATGTCAGCAGATTGAGTACCTGTCACTTCAAGAATGAAACTGTTGTGGTGTATGGTGTTTTATGGCAGAATTTTAATTATTCATCGTAAAATGGAACAACATGTATAGCACAAAAAAAGAATTGCATTTGCAATAAAAGAAGCATAGGAGGACAAAGGCAAGCATTAGCAGACCAATGCCACAGCACATTATGGTTCTGAATTTGTACATTGAATAATTAAATATTAATGGCATACTCAAATTTTTAAAATGTATATTATTTGTTTTTGTGAAAGTCATTATTGAATCAGTCAAAGCAAGGAAATATTCTGTAACGATATGAAGCGCATTTGTCAGGAATTGAAAATCATATACAGGAACATACTAAGGAATTCCTAGAATATATATTTACATGTAAATATATACTGCACAATTAGCAATCCAAGAAAACTGCAGCTTCAGCAACTGGTGCAGTGTTTCAGTGTCACTCCTGCTGTATAGTTTATCCTCATCAGAATGTCAGATCGCACAATAAGACTGGCCATAAATGTCAATGTCATTTAAAAGGACTGACCTGTGCAGTGATGCTATGAATGATTTGTATTTTACATATTCAGTCTCTGTTTAGCTTGTTGCTGCCATTATTCACACGCAAGTGCAGTCTATTGTGTTTATGACATATGGGAGGCTTAAATAACATGAACTAATATCACTAATATGGCTTTGGAAAGACACACTTAACTGATGCAAATGGTTTGCTCACTGGTCAGGCATTTGCTGTGGTAAGCTGACTTTGCAATGCCCAGTGATGTGCATGAACTTGTTCAAAAGAGCGCGTTCATTAAATAAGACCGGTGAACTTAACTCAACTTTGCAAGTGAAGAAATGTGAGTTAGTTCAGTTTTATGTACCATTCTGAATCTATTTTAGGTCCAGATTAAACACCCTGTAATGTAGAGGTGGAGCCGAATCCAAATACGGAATTTGGATAAGCACAAATAGTGGTTTTTATGAATATTTATTTTGTACAAAGTTTTTGCCATTTATTTGTATTCGAAAAATATAATACAAAATCAGAGAGGGACTGTCTGTGTCTGCCTGCTCGTGCTTAAGCTACACTCTCACTGACATGAGCACACGGTGAAGCTCTGCTTTCACTTTTAGGAAAACGTTGTACTTCACGAGGCCACTTTATATTTTTCCCCATTGGACATGCAATATCTGACGTGAAGTTTGACTGGCAGCGTAATTGGTTAGTTCACCTACACGCTGTTTCCACAGTCACCATTTGTGTCAAACATTTGGAAATAGAGCGGTAATTTATATGTATACTTGCATCTATTTAACTTCTTTTTTGACCAAGAGGATATTAGCATATATGGTTATACATGTTTGTTTCTGGGTATAACTCAATAAAGTGTATTTGAATAAAAACGTTTTCATAATAATTGCATTTTTTTCAAGAACACTGTAATAGCCTAATATACGGCATGCAAAATTGAAAAAAGAAAACTCATTTAAGGAGTCATTTATCCTCACTCCTTAAAAAATACAAAATGAACTGAACATGAACTAGTTCAAAATTGAAATGATGAACTATGAACATAAATTTATTCATTTTAGTCCGTGTGAAATGAACTTTGAGCTAGTTCTTGTGAGGTGTGTGGAAGACGAATGTTCTCTTCGTTCCCTTGTACTAATGTCTGAGAAGTAAGCTTTAAGAAACCAAGTAACAGCATGCTTTGTTTTAGCAAACAGAAAAATGTTTGTGCAGAGGACTCAAGGTCTGAGCATTCCACACATGAGTCTGCCTTATCACGTTTTCCCTTAGCTTGCATCTGAACGCCATAACTAAAGGGGCCAAGAAATCAAGTTGCATAAGGGACATTAAAGGGGCTCAAGGATTGTGTATAATAAATAATAAATGTGTTGACTGTTGCATTTTATAATGATATTAAATCACGCATTTTAGGGGTATAAAACTGGACCCCACTCAACAGACGGGGTTCAGAAGAGCCCTGACGCTGTCATGTACATTTGATTGGCTGCTTTTCTGAAACTCTTCTCACCGTGACTCTGAAAACCACACCTGCTGTCGGATCTGAGTTTTCGTCCACAGGTGTGAACTTGCACAACACTAACAATGCCACACTTCAATTAACTGTATATATATATTTTTTTTTTGGCAGGAAATGCCAAGGAGTCTGTGCTGCACTTCCTCATTCATCAGATTTTCAAGGAATCGACACACCATGGATGATCTCACAGTGTTGTTGAAAATAAACTGACTTTATAGATATTGAATTTAACCAAAAACATCTTTATGAAAACCATCATTACACGTACCAGACCCGACCTGACAAATTTTATAATTAGTGTTTGTATTTTATTGGCATATCCTCAGTTACAGATAGCCTGATAGCATTATTTATTTAGATGTTTTAAACTGCATATTGACTTAGAATGTATCTCATTTATGAATTATACAATGAATCTAAATATCTTAACCTTAACCAAATGAACAGAAGTATAAAGAGGAGGAGGAGAAGGTTAGGAGTATTCCCTGATACCGTGTGTTGCTGCACCCACCACACAATGACCCACTTCAGGATCCCAAATTAGGACCCGAGGGCAACAGTATTAGCATGATCAATTTACACTGGTTATTGCTTAATTTTGTTGGTTAAAGAGTAATATAGGCTATGTAGGTAACAAAGTAGGCTACAGTAGGTAACATATGATTAATTAAACAGCAACAACATATGTCTGTTTTGGGGGAAGTCTAAATGAGGTATAAGGAATCGAGCAATTGTAATCTGTGTCATCTGCTCTTTAGCTGCTTGGAAATGTGTAGCGCCAGCACAGTGCTGTTTCAGGTCAGATATCCCTGCAAGCATGGCCAAAACAGTTTGACAGCATCACCAGGCAAAGGGCTGACCCACTAATATATTATTTTCCACTCGGACTAATACCTGGACAGCCTCTAGCAATTCACCGGTGAACTTGCCTTACCAGACATCACTGCACATAGCATCTTGTTCTGGATGTTTTTTTTACCTGTCAATATATGAACGCTGAATAATGGCAAGGATGATGCTGACCACAGTCTCACTCAGGGCTTGTCCATCTTCATCACTGTGAGAATGTGGTTAATGGCATGAGACAGGTTTTAAATGAACAACCAACCATTGAATCATTACAGAGGGACATGGACAGATGAAATTGAATGTAAGTAAATATAAAGTATTATATGTAGGTTTGAATATACAATGGGAGGTCTGAAAATTGAAAGATCACCTTATTAAAAGGATTTAGAAGGTGTAGTGGACTCAACACTTCCAGACGGTGTTCAGAAGCCTTTAAGGCTAACAGAATGTTCAGAAGCCTTTAAGGCTAACAGAATGTTAGATTACATAGCATGATGTGTCGACTACAAGTCCAAGGTTATGCTGAAGCTTTATAACACACTGGTTAGACCTCATCTGGAGGACTGTGTACAGTTTTGGTCTCCAGAACATAGCAGAGCTTGAAAAAGTCCAGAGAAGAGCGGCTAGGCTGATTCAAGGGCTAAAGGAAATGAATTATGAGGAAATTTTAAACAAGATGAGCCTCTTCAGTTTAACAAAAGAAGATTAAGAGGAGACATGATTGAAGTAATAAAAATAATGAAGGGACTTAGTCTAGTGGATTGAGACTGTTACTTTAAAATGAGTTCAACAAGAACAGGGGGATGCAACTGGAAACTTGTTAAGGGAAAATTCTGCAGAAACATTAGGAAGTTTTTCTTTACACAGAGAACCATAGTCACAAGGAATAAGTTACCAAGTAGTGTGGTAGACAGTAGGACTTTAGGAACTTTCAAAACTCAACTTGATGTTATTTTGGAAGAATTAAGTGGATAGGACTAGCGGGCTTTGTTGGGTGGAATGGCCTGTTCTCATCTAGATTGTTCTAATGTTACCACCTTTTTTGTCAGCGACAGAATTTTATAATATATCTAGTGTTGCTGGATTCTTGTTACATTATTGATTAAATCAATATAACCTTTGTTGCAAAGGTATACTGCTTTTGAAAAAAAAAACAAGCATTAATATGTCACAAATGACAGACTGTATGCAAATAACTTTAACAAGGGGAGAGCATAAGTCAGTAAAATCTATTGCAGCACATGTTATTATGAAACTTATTTGCATACAGGATATCAGGTTTCCCAAATCAATGACATGCATAATATTCCATTCTCAAAGTCATAAACATTTCAAGTTCACCATCACAAGAGACTGAAACCTATACCATCAAGTTCAAGGCAGGAACCGCCACTGGACATTGTACCAGTTCATCTCAGGGCAAATTCACAGTTCATCACAATACTCACTCATGCTGATTTTTGGCCAACTTGGATTTGCCCACCATTCCTAGTTGTTTGGCTAACCTGCACATCCTTGGGGGATGAGGACTGAAAAACTGAATACCAGGAGAACACCCCACACAGACCCGGAGAGGACATGCAAACTACATACAGTCAATAACTGGAAACAAAAATTACACTGTCATACCTGTCCGACATTACATTTTGGAGCAATGAACTGTATATACATATTCCATGGAATCACTGCAATAGTACATGACAAATAAAACTTGCTAAAATGTTTAGCTACAATCTTATCTGATCTGTTCCCATACTCCATTCATCATGAAATGCAAGCCAGATATGGAGATGTTTTTAACAGTAGCTGTAGGCAGCAAACATAGCTTACGTACAGGAGGCAACTGACACAATGTGGTTGAAAGTTTTAACTTTTTGTTGATTTTGTTTTTAATTATTTTGTCCTTTTCTTACATCATGTAAAAAGATGACATCTTAACTTTAGCTTATTAGTTACCAAAATGGCAGACATCTGTAGGGTGTATATCCTACATGATGTTTGCATGTTAACTGTATTATTTTTCTGGACTTCTTTAGCACCTTCAACACCATCCAACCTCTGCTCCTCAGGGACAAGCTGACAGAGACAGGAGTAGATTCATACCTGGTAGCATGGATCGTGGACTATCTTACAGAAAGACCTCAGTATGTGCGTCTTGGGATCTGCAGGTATGACATTGTGGTCAGCAACACAGGAACGCCACAGGGGACTGTGCTTTCTCCGGTCCTGTTCAGCCTATATACATCAGACTTCCAATACAACTCGGATTCCTGCCACGTGCAAAAGTTCGCTGACGACAGTGCTATTGTAGGCTGCATGAGGAGTGGGCAGGAGGAGAAGTATAGGAACCTAATCAAGGACTTTGGTAAATGGTGCGACTCAAACCATCTACAACTGAACATCAGCAAAACCAAGGAGCTGGTGGTGGATTTTAGGAGCCCGTGATCATCAGAGGTGACTTTGTGCAGAGGGTGCAGACCTATAAATACCTGGGAGTGGAGCTGGATGATAAATTGGACTGGACTGCCAATACTGATGTTCTGTGCAAGAAAGGACAGAGCTGACTATACTTTCTTAGAAGGCTGGCATCCATCAACATCTGCAATAAGATGCTGCAGATGTTCTATCAGACAGTTGTGGCAAACGCCCTCTTCTACGTGGTGGTGTGCTGGGGAGGCAGCATAAAGAAAAGGGACGCCTCATGGCTGGACAAACTGGTGAGGAAGGCAGGCTCTATTGTGGGCACGGAGCTGGACAGTTTGACATCTGTGGCAGAGTGACGACCGCTGAGCAGGCTCCTGTCAATCATGAAGAATCCACTGCATCCACTAAACAGTATCATCTCCAGACAGAGGAGCAGCTTCAGTGACAGACTGCTGTCACTGTCCTGCTCCACTGACAGACTGAGGAGATCGTTCCTCCTCCACACTACGCGAGTCTTCAATTCCACCCGGGGGGTTGTGGGGGGGTGATAAACGTTAACATTATGCAAAGCTACTGTCTGTTATACCTGCATTTTATCACTCTTTAATTTAATATTGTATGCTGCTGCTGGAGTATGTGAATTTCCCCAAAAACATGAAAATTTCTGGGTGTGTAAGACATACCTGAATCATCAGTGGAGCAGCCATTTGGTTTTAGAAGTCACAGCATTAGTTCCATGGAGTTCACCTGTGTGTATCTGAGGTGTTTTCAGTTGATTGTAATATAAATGTCCCTGTATCTGGAGGGTCCAACTTATGGCGACTCAGCATTTTGGCCTAACCTGTTGATCAGGATGTGAATAATTCTTATAGGCTCTGTATATTAAACTACTCCTAAATGCAGTCTAAGTTAGCAGTCACAACAGAAATACAGAAATAGTTCATGAGACGTCAGTTTCAATTTAGCAGTTATCTTCTTCTTCTTTTGGCTGCTCCCGTTAGGGGTCGCAACAGTGGATCATCTTCTTTCATATCTTTCTGTCCTTGGTATCTTGTTCTGTTACACCCATCACCTGCATGTCCTCTTTCACCACATCCATAAACCTTCTCTTAGGTCTTCCTCTTTTTCTCTTGCCTGGCAGCTCTATCCTTAGCATCCTTCTCCCAATATACTTAATCGCCTCTCCTCTGCACATGTCCAAACCAACGCAATCTCGCCTCTCTGACCTTGTCTCCCAACCGTCCAACTTGAGATGACCCTCTAATGTGCTCATTTCTAATCTTGCCCATCCTCATCACTCCCAATGCAAATCTTAGCATCTTTAACTCTACTACCTCCAGCTCTGCCTCCTGCTTTCTGGTCAGTGCCACCGTTTCCAACCCATATAACATGGCTGGTCTCACTACCGTCCTGTAGACCTTGCCTTTCACTCTTGCTGATACCTGTCTGTCACAAATTACTCCTGACACTCTTCTTCACCCATTCCACCCTGCCTGCACTCTCTTTTTCACCTCTATTCTACAATCCCCATTACTCTGTACTGTTGATCCCAAGTATTTAAACTCCTCCACCTTCACCAACTCTACTCCTTGCATCCTCACCATTCCACTGACCTCACTCTCATTTACACACATGTATTCTGTCTTGTTCCTACTGACCTTCATTCCTCTCCTCTCTAGAGCAAATCTCCACCTCTCCAGAGTCTCCACAACCTACTCCCTACTATCGCTACTTCTCTGCCACTCCCGACTTCCTCATACTATACCACAACTCCTCTCAATGCACCCTGTCATATGCTTTCTCCAAGTCCACAAAGATGCAATGTAACTCCTTCTGGCCCTCTCTATACTTCTCCATCAACATCCTCAGAGCAAACATTGTCAAGTTTGCGAACAATACTACCGTGGTCGGCCTCATCACCAACAATGACGAAGCCAACTACAGGAATGAGGTGAGCCAACTGGTCCAGTTGTGTAAAGACAACAATCTCTTCCTGAACGTGGGAAAGACCAAAGAGATTGTGGTCGATTTCAGGAGAGTTCATTCACAGCATCCCCCACTGACCATCGATGGCGTAGCTGTGGAAAGGATGAGTACTACCAAGTTCCTGGGGACCTGCATCTCAAAAGACCTCTCCTGGTCAGATAACACCATATCACTGGCCAAGAAAGCTCATTCCCACCTCTACTTTCTACGCAAACTGAGGAGAGTACAAGTTCCACCCCGCATCATGTGCTATTTCTACCAGGGCACAATCAAGAGCATTCTCACTAGCTGCATCTCTGTGTGGTATGGAAGCTGCAATGCCTCCTGTAGGAAGTTCCTACAACGAATAGTGAATGTGGCCAGTAAGATCATTGGTGTCCCACTGCCCTCCCTCAAGGACATTTTCTACACCTGTCTCAGCCGTAGAGCCATCAGCATTGCTGGTGACTCCTCCCACCCCTTTCACTCCCATTTTAGCCTCCTCCCCTCAGGGAAAAGGTACCGGAGCCTCCGGGCCCGCTCCACAAGACTGTCTAACAGTTTCATCTCTGAGCTATCAGGATGCTGAACTCTGTCCACTACCTTCCCCCCTTGCCCCCTATTATATAAGGACTCAGTCTTACATCTGCTGCTAACTGTTTGTCTTTTTGTACATCTCATAAGCTACTCTATAATGCACCTTCTCATTTTTTTACTGTAATTGGCTTTTGCACTAATGACTATTGCACATTGTACACAGGTCTACTTTACAAGTTCTAATGTTATTTATCTTATATGTTATACTTTTTTATACTTTATTGTACTACTAAGTTGAGAGAGAAACAGTATTTTGATTCTCCTGTATGTTCTGCGAATATAGTGAGTTGACAATAAAAGGCTACTTGATTTGATTTGATTTGTGGTGCTCTTTCTTGGCATGAAACCATACTGCTGCTCACTAATCATCACCTCATTTCTTAACTTAGCTTCCACTACTCTTTCCCATATCTTCATGCTGTGGCTCATCAATTTTATCCCCTGTAGTTACTGCAGTCCTGCACATCCCCCTTATTCTTAAATATCGGCACCAGTACATTTCTTCTCCACTCCTCAGGCATTCTCTCACTTTCCAAGATTCCATTAAACAATCTGGTTAAAAACTCCACAGCCATCTCTCCTAAACACCTCCATGCTTCCACAGGTATGTCATCTGGACCAATGGCTTTTCCATTCTTCATCCTCTTCATAGCTGTCCTTACTTCCTCCTTGCTAATCCGTTGCACTGATTCACTATCTCCACATCATCCAACCTCTTCTCTGTCTCGTTCTCTTTATTCATTAGACACTCAAAGTACTCTTTCCATCTGCTCAACACACTCTCCTCGCTTGTGAGTACGCTTCCATCTTTATCCTTTATCACCCTAACCTGCTGAAAATATTTCCCAGCTCAGTCCCTCTGTCTAACCAATCGGTACAGGTCGTTTTCTTCCTCCTTAGTGTCCAACCTCTCATACAACTCATGATACGCCTTTTCTTTTGTCTTCGCCACCTCTCTCTTCACCTTGCTCCTTATCTCCTTCTACTCTTGTCTACTTTCGGCATCTCTCTGAATATCCCACTTCTTCTTTGCCATCCTCTTCCTCTGTATACTTTCCTGTACTTCCCCATTCCACCACCAGGTTTCCTTTTCCTCCTTCCTCTGTCCAGATGTCACGCCAATCACCCTTCTTGCTGTCACTCTTACTACATCTGCTGTAGTTTCCCAACTGTCTGGTAATTCTTCACTACCACCCAGTGCCTGTCTCACTTTCTCCATAAACTCAACCTTGCAGTCTTCCTTTTTCAACTTCCACCATTTGATCCTTGGCACTGCCTTCACTCTCTTCCTCTTCTTGATCTCCAACATCATCCTAAAGACCACATCCTATGCTGCTTAACTACGTTTTCCCCAGCCACCACTTTGCAATCTTCAATCTCCTTCAGATTGACTCTTCCGCATAGGATGTAATCTACCTGTGTGCATCTTCCTCCACTCTTGTATGTAACCCTATGTTCCTCCCTCTTCTTAAAATACATTTTCACCACAGCCATGTCCATCCTTTTGGAAAAATCCACTACCCACTGACCTTCTTCATTCCTCTCTTTGACACCATACCTACCCATTACCTCCTCATCTCCTCTGTTCCCTTCACCCACATGTCCTTTGAAATCCGCTCCAATCACCACTTTCTGCCCCTTCGGTACACTGCTCATCACTTCATCCAACTCACTCCAAAAATCTTCTTTCTCATCCATTGCACACCCAACTTGCAGGGCATATACACTAACAACATTCATCATCACACCTCCAATTTCCAGCTTCATAATCATTACTCTGTTTGACACTCCTTTTACCTGCAAAACACTCTTGACATACTGTTCCTTCAGAATAACCCCTACTCCATTTCTCCTCCTATCCACACCATGATAGAACAGTTTGAATCCACCTCCATTCCACCTTGCCTTACTCCCCTTCCATTTAGTCTCTTGTACACACAATATATGAACCTTCCTTCTCTCCATCATATCTGCTAGCTCTCTCCCCTTACCAGTCATACTGCCAACATTCAAAGTTCCTCCCCTCAGTTCCACTCTCTTTACCTTCCTCCTCTCCTCCTGCCTCCAGACACGACCCCCCTCTTCTTCTCCTTCTTCTTCTTCGGCCAACAGTAGCCCAATTTCCCCCAGCACCCTGTTGACTAACAGTACTGGTGGCGGTCGTTGTTAACCCTGGGCTCGACCGATCTGGTATGGAAATTTGTATTGTTGTCTGCATATTGATTTGGCAAAATTTTACACCAGATGCCCTTCCTGACGTAACCCTCCCCATTTAACCTGGATAGGGACCAGCACGAAGAAACACACAGGTTTGTGCATCCCCTGTGGCTGGATTAGTTTCAATTTAGCAGTAAACTGACCAAATTAGGTTGATAGACTAAGTGGTCTCCTCAGACTTTTCAAACATCTTATGTTCAATGTGTTAGTGACATTTTTGAAAACAAATCTGTAATCAGAAAATGCCAGAGGGAAGCCTAATTTTTCAATTGAAAGGGACATCAATAATGTGTTTCTGCTTGGTGCATTCATTAATAAGCTGATGAAATGTCAGGAAAGCAGTCCTGCAGACAGAAAAGACTTGCACTTTCTTCCTTATGATAAGAAACACAAACTGACTCAGAATAACTCTCTCTTCTAGTTCCTGCAGAATAAAATCTGTTTTACTTTTTGTTTTAATGGGAAAAGCAATGATATTATAAAAATTAAAAGGAAATTTTTCAGTCTTTCTGTAAGCATTAAGGAAGTGGACTTCTGGACTCAGCTGATTCTAGGAATGAAATGTCTGACTAGTGCTTCTTAGAATGAAAGCAAACAAAATACACAGTATATTCTGTGTTTTATTTTCTGTCTGATCTCTGTAAGCATAGATTTAAAATAAATCCTGCTATAAAGTGAAGCAGCTGCTTTGAGGCAGCCTCTCGGCCGAATTTCAACTCATTGTCATTAAGGGGAGATTTTAAAATCCAGGTTTTAGCTTTTTTGATCTTGGTGCTCTGTAAGGATTAAGAAAACAGAGCCCAGTCTAATGAAGGCATTCCCTGCACATCTGTCCAGAAATGGCTCCTTCCTGAATTTGTTATTAATTATTTTACACAATAAGAAGGTTGTTTAAGCAAGCAGTGCGGCTTTCTGGCTGGGGCAGTAGACTTTAGTTGGTGTCAGGGTATACTTACTCTTTATCTCCCTTTTCTGCAGCCCAGTTACAGGACATTCTGCCTGGCCCTGATGATGTCACTGCCGTTTCAGCCCTGATGATGTCACTGCCGTTTCCGACCCTGATGACGCCACTTCCAATTCCGGGCCCATTGATGATGTTACTTCCGGTTGACATCAGTCCTGGTTCCAGTCCCATTGATGACATCACTTCCTCTGTTTGCCTTTAAAACCACCATCTTGACATTCTCGAATCAGTTCTGTTATGGACTCTAAACTGTACTATCATTATTCACTCAATTTTGCTGCCAGGAAAACAATATACGGGTGGCTGCCACAAACCTTTTTTTTGTCTTTTTCCCTAGTTTATGACAATATATATATATTTAAATTTGTAGCTACATGACCTGTCCTGAGGAAATCACTCTACCTGCCTTTATTTCACTAGTTAATCGTGTCAGTATATAAGGAACTGCATCTGGATCTTGGAATTAGCCTTGGGGAAGGCATTTTCTGAACAAATAATTTATTTTACATGATTAATACAGGGCAGCATGTCACAGTGTTTATTGTTGGAGCCTCATGTATCTACCTTCTGGGATTTGAAACACTTATTCAGTTCCTGTGACATCCTCATGTTCATTCTATGTTTGATTTTACTTTCGATAATACTTTTTCCTACCCAGAGATACGTGTATTAGGTTAATAGGCTGATGCAAATTGGTTTTGCAGGATTATATGTGTGTAAAGAAGATGGTCCTTGCACATCATCCAGGGCTAGTCCCTGCATTGATGCCCATATTAGATGAATTGGATAAGAGATGTTACCCCATCAAAGTCTGGTTTGTGGTTAGCACCTAGGGACCTCCAGACCTAGAACTGGATTCAGCAGCATTAGGAATATTACGTCATATTAAAATAAAAAAAAGAAAGAAAGAAAGACAAGAAACTGGTCAATGCTAGAACAGACAGTAATTTACTGTCCAGTGATATGAATTAGCTGAACTTTTAATGGTTTTTATGCTGCTTTTGTCCCACTATTAGGAGACTGTTGTAATACTACTGCTGCCAAGCACCAGAAAATAACTTATTAATCATATTAGGTTTGGCCATGTGATACAGAAATGTTTACACCTGAACACAGCAGCTGGAATCATCATAAGAACACGGCCTAAGGAGTACAATTTCAAAATGGTAACAGTACATTCTAAACTATGTTTAGATCAATTATATATTTCAATTAGCTACCAATCATTTCATTTTTGGGAGCATAGACAAAAAAACAACTTCCTCTGTCTCTTCACTGAGTTACATAACAAAGATTTAAGTAGTGTCACAAAAGCCACAATGAGACATAGCAAGGTTTGGGGCAGCCACCCGTATAATTTGGTTTCCTGGCTGCAAATTGTCTTGAAATGATAACACTGCTGTGCACAAAACCGAGTCCAATACAGAACTGAGGTTAATAGGGAAAAGGTGGAGGCTTTTAAAGGGGAAGACAGGAAGTGAAGTCAAAGGGGTCGGGCTCATGTAGGTCTTTTGCCATTGGTGCGAGCCCAGACGTGACATCACAGGGGCCAGAGCTGGCAAGGTCTCCTTCCATTGGCTCAGTCCCAGAAGTGACGTTAAGAGAACCAGGTGGAATCTCCCGCGAATGGTCTGCAGGCAAGGGAGGAAAAGAGTCTGTGCACTCTGCCCCATCCCAGTATGTCTTGGAACTGTCCTTACTCAAGCCCTTTAGCTGCTTCCCATGCGCATGTGTGTGACAAGGCCCCCCCCTCAGCCCAGACCCTTTGGGTTGGGCAACCCTGACCGAGAGGTCGTGAACCCGAGAGAAGGTATCAGCGTTGGCATGAAGAGTGCCCTGATGATGAACAAGCGAAAACTTGTACGACTGGAAGTCAAGAAACCACCTGGTGATCCGCGGATTTGACTCCTTGTGCAGGGCCATCCACTGTAAAGGAGCATGGTCCGTGACAAGGGTGAATTCCTGGCCCAGCACATAGTACCTCAGCTGAGTAATCGCCCATTTAACCGCCAAAGCATCTCTCTCCACCGCAGCATACCTGGTCTCCCGGTCCAACAGTTTCCCGCTCAGAAACATAATGGGGTGATCCGCATCATTGATGTTTTGGCTCAGCACTGCCCCCAGGCCTGTGTCCGAAGCATCCGTCTGGAGGATGAAAGGTAAGAAAAAGTTAGGAGCCTTCAAAATTGGTGCGGACGTAAGGGCCTGCTTCAAGTCACTAAATACAGCACCTGTCTTTTTCAGTCCATACCACAATGTTTGGGGCCCTCTTCTTTGTCAAATCAGTCAAGGGCGCCTCTCTCTCTGAGAACTGGGGCACAAACCAGCGGTAGTACCCTGCTAACCAGAGAAAGGCTTGGACCTGCCGCTTGGTTTGCGGACGGGGCCATTTCAAAATGACTTTGGAGCACTGTGGTTTCATGGTACCCCGACCCACCAGGTAGCCTAAATACTTGGCTTCGCTCAATCCAAAGAAACATTTCTTGGGATTAATCCGAAGCCCGGCCTCATCAAGTGTCCGCAATACCGCTTTTACCTGCTGTAGGTGTTCTTTTCATGAGCTGGAATAGATGATGACGTCATCCAGGTAGGCAGCACTGTATGAGTTATGAGGCCTGAGCACTTTGTCCACCAGACGCTGGAAGGTAGCTGGAGCCCCGTGTAACCCAAATGAAAGGACACGATACTGCCAGTGTCCGCTAGGGGTGCTAAACGTGGTCTTAACCTTTGCAGAGTCCATTAAAGGAACCTGCCAGTACCCCTGGTCAAATATTGAGCCTGTTCAAGCCTTTTGAGGAGGTTGTCCACTCGTGGCATTGGATAAGCATTGAATTGGGAGACTTGATTAAGCCGACGGAAGTCATTGCAAAACCTCCAACTCCCGTCAGGGTTAGCGACTAACACAATGGGGATAGACCAGGAACTATGACTTTCCTCGATTACACCTAGTTCCAGCATATGTTTGATCTCAAGCTCCACTTCAGCCATTTTTGCCTCGGGAAGCCGATACGGACGTTCTTGGACTATAACCCCGGGTTATGTCACAATGCCATGCTCAACCAGAGAGGTCCGTCCAGGGTTTTCACTCACTACCTCCAGGACAGTCAGGATAACTGCTTCCAATTCCCATCATTGTCTGAGACTTAAATCCGCACCAAAGTTAAGGCTAGCCGTGTGAGCAAAGAGTGAGTGAGGCTGACTGGAGGAGGGATCAGGATCCCTGTCCTTCCACGATTTCAGCAGGTTTACATGATAAACCCGCTCCCTTCGGCTGACGATTGGGTTGACTCACCAAATAGTCGACGAGTCCTTTCCTCTCCTTAACTTCGTAGGGACCTTGCCAATGGGCAAGCAACTTAGAGTGGGAGGTAGGTACTAGGGCCATGACCGGATCTCCCGGGCGGTACTCCCAGAGAGAGGTGCTGAAGTCGTAATAATGGACCTGTGCTGCTTGAGCCTCTTCCATGTGCCTTTTAAGGAGGGGCCAAATCTTACCAAATCTATCGCATAACTGCGAGATATATTCCAATATATTTCTAGAGGGAAAAGCCTCTTCTTCCCATCCTTTTTGTCTAATATGCCCCGGGGTTGTCGCCCATACAGTAATTCAAAAGGGGAGAACACCGTGGAGGCTTGATGGACTTCTTGATAGGCAAAAAAGGACGAGGGGGAGGAGCTGATCCCAGTTCCTTCCATCCTCGCTGACCACCTTACGCAGCATTTGTTTGAGAGTTTGATTGAACCTCTCCACCAATCTGTCGGTTTGAGGGTAATATACCGCGGTCTTTAAATGCTTTATTTTCAGTAACTTGGCAGTCTACTTGATTGTCTCCAAGGTAAAAGGTGTCCCCTGGTCTGTCAAGACTTCCTTGGGGATGCCCACACGCGAAAAGACCCCTAGTAATTCCTGTGCGATGGCTTTGGAAGTGGCTGAGCGCAACGGAACAGCTTCGGGGTATTTGGTAGTGTAATCCACTAGGACTAAAATGTACTTGTGTCCTCAGGCTGAGGGCTCTAGGGGTTCAACTAAATTGACCCCAATTCTGTAGAACGGAACATCAATCGAGGAATAGGAATGAGAGGAGCACGGTCCCTCCTAGGAATTTGTCACAATTGACACTCCGGGCAAGAAGTGCAAAAGCAACGAACCTCCTCATTGATTCCCGGCCAGTAGAAGCAGAGCTTGATGCGCTCCAGGGTTTTCTCGGTGCCCAAATGGCCACCTAGGAGGTGGGCGTGTGCTAACTCACAGACCTGCCGCAGGAAGGTCTGTGGGATTAGCAGTATCCATCTCTCCTGCAAGTCATGCTCAGCTATGCGATAAAGAAGGTCATTTTCCAACACAAAGTGAGGACCCTGTGGCATCGGCTGGTTAGTGCACTGGCCGTTGACTAGGACCATTGCATTTTTTGCAAACTTCAGGGATTCGTCACTCCACTGCTCCCTTCTAATTGAAACCGGCGTCTCTCTAAATTGAAACTGCAAAAGGGAAAGAGGGTCGGCGTCGACCTCAAAGGGCGTTGTTGCCTCCCGTTCCGCTGCGGCGCTGGTGGATGATGTGTCAGCACGCGACGGTTGAGTCGCCACATCATTCAGGTCGGCCGCTTTGTCTCTCTCTGCCAGCTGATTACACGGCATGGAGGCAGCTTGAGACGGCTCATCCTCATCCATAACTAGGCCCAAGTTAACCCCAGGAGTGGTATGTGTCTCACCGCTTTTAATATTAGACCAGTCATGCCCTAGTATTACTGGGTGTGGGGGATTCGGATGGACGGCCACGGTTAGTTTTTGTACAGATCCCCCGTAACTGATGACACAAGCGGCAGAGTTGTACCAACGGACCAACGGATTTCTCTGTGGACACAGGCTATACTGGTCTTAATTTTTAACTACTGTCGCGGCAACACAAACCGTTGGGCAACAATGAATTAAATAAGGCTGTGGTCTTGTGTCCGTTGATGATCACCTCGCCAGTATGTGGGACTGCCAACGGATTAGCCAGAGCACACCAACCCCTCCTCGTCCTCCACCTGCATTCCTCCTTGCCTCCAAGTGGTTTGCGTGCCCGCAGCTCTGGGGACACCGATACAAGCTCCGAGTTGTACAGTGGGGGGCTAGGTCTTGGGATGTACTCTGGCTGAGTTCGACAAAGGGACGGTTCTGCTCCCCCAGAGTGTGAGGCCGCCCTTTGTGTCTCCAGAAGCTCTATGAGCTCTGCCATGTACTTAAACTGTTTACCCCAGACTGGCTGGGTGAAGCCATGGGGTAGCACTTTCAGGAGCAGATAGCAGGCTACCTGCTCTATTATTTGGTAGGGCTTGTTCTCCGTTGACCGTAACCACTGTCCTACCATTGCCCAGAGGGACCAGGCTTGTCTGTGGTTTGGCCGCTCTGGGTCCAACCTCCAATTTTTAAATTTTTCCACCTGCCAGTCTGGGGCACCTCTAGGTGGTACTTGGGGCTCTGGTTTCACAGGGAGGTGGGAACTCTCCTCCAAGGGAGCATAGTAAGTCCCTTTTGTCTCCCTCTCTGGATTCGCCCACTCTGTGAGCCCCTCCCATACACTCCCTGGCCTCTCTAGGTTGCCAAGTTAAGCGTGCTGGGAGCATAGCCCCTCCTGGGTCTCGCTGAACCACGGGACACCCTCCCCACCTGAAAACTTGGCCCTGGTACACTCCCACCTGGGTACATTGTAGGTCCTGTCCCCTTCTCCTCCAGGACTTCTCCATCCTGCCGACTACGCCAGTGTCACAAAAGCCACAATGAGACATAGCAAAGTTTGGGGCAGCCACCCGTATAATTTGGTTTCCTGGCTGCAAATTGTCTTTAAATGATAACACTGCTGTGCACAAAACCGAGTCCAATACAGAACTGAGGGAATAGGGAAAAGGTGGAGGCCTTTAAAGGGGAAGACAGGAAGTGAAGTCAAAGGGGTCGGGCTCATGTAGGTCTTCTGCCATTGGTACGAGCCCAGACGTGACATCACAGGGGCCGGAGCTGGCAAGGTCTCCTTTCCATTGGCTCGGTCCCAGAAGTGACGTCAAGAGGACCAGGTGGAGTCTCCCGCGAATGGTCTGTAGGCAAGGGAGAAAAAGAGTCAGTGCACTCTGCCACATCTGCACGTGTGTGACAGAAGTTAGTAAAGAAACTGAGAACTGTAGATGCATATAACAAGTTATTGAGATAACTATTTGAAATCACAGGCTTACAGCCCTTTACTTCTCATTAGCTGCTTGAAGAGAAATTGTCAGTCTCTTTTGGGTGGAATTTCTCTTCTCAACTAAATGTTTTATTATATTCATGTGTCGTTCTTATGTATGTAACTCTTGTGAGTTGAGAAGGAGGAGGAAATGAGAAACTAACATACATCATCTTGGACTGCCTGAGCTTTAGGGGCTATTCCACAAATCACACTTAGTGAGTAAGCCTCACTTAAATTGACACACTGAGTTTATCTGAGCTGGTTTTGGTTCCATGAAAAAGAATTAGGGCAAGTTGCTCTCAGTAACTGAGGCACCTAACCATCATGACCAAGCCTGGTCTGTACATGACTAAAGATGAAACTCAGCGGAAGTGTTGTGGATTGAGAGTTTAAAATTCTTGTTTAATGAGAAACAAAACCTCAGAAAATGGATTTTTATTTTTCTAATGTTGGGGAATTCTTATTTAAGTTAGTCTTATTTGTTTATTACAAAATGTCAAATATTTATAACCTAAACTATCTATTGAAAATAAATGACTTTTAAATTATGTTATTTGGAGGTTTGGCTGATGTTTATGTCAAACAGAATTTAAATGGAAGTTCTCTTGAAGTGGATGATAAGCCCTGTTTTAGTGAGGACATCTGGGTTCTTTTGCAAAGCTTTAGGGAATGAAGTCTTATTTTAGGAGTGTGTTATAGACTGCCCAATGTGGGCAGTAATTTCAATGCACATCTTTTTAGTAATATTAAAAAGGGCAAGTTAGAGGGATATTATAGTCATGGAGGACTTTAACTAGCCGAATATTAACCGGGCTAACCTTGCATATAGCAGAACACAACAGCAGAAGTTTTTGGAAGTAATCAGTGACTGTTTTTTAACACAGTAGGTTAAAGCTCAAACACAGGGGATGCCTGTATGGATTTAGTATTTTGTAATAATCAGGATAGAATTGAAGGGGTAGAGGTGATTGGACCACTAGGGTCAAGTAACCATAACATAATACTTTTCTCAGTGTTTTGGAAGAATCCAGAGGTAAATACTTAAACTGTCAAATTTAACTTTGGTAGTGAATATTTTGAGCAGATATGCACAAAGTCTAAAGAGGATGGTCTGGTATAAAGCAATTTGGAATTAGTAGGAAATTAAAAAAAAAAACCAACTTCATAGTGGGTTAATAAACAGTTTAAAAACAGTATGCAAAGGAAAAACAGCTGTATAAGGTATATAAGACTCCAGTGTGAATAACAGGGCATATAAGAACATAAGGCCAACCATTAAGAAGAATATTAGGGAAACTAAAAGACAGAGGGGAATATAGCAGATAAGACTAAAGATAACCCAAGAGATTCTTTCAGCATTTTAGCAGTAAAACAGCAGTCAAGGAGAGGGTGAAATTAGTCAGGAATAGTAAAGGAGAATAAAAAATACAAACAGTAAAGAAGCAGATGCTCTAAAGTCACATGTGATGAAGTTGATAACCTCTCTTTAGTTAAAGGAACTACAAAGGGAACATTGAGTGATTTTGAAATTGTAAATGGAGAATTTCTGCTCAAATAAAATCAGCTGATATTAAACAAATCAACGGGACTAGGCAATATTTGTCCTCCAGTTCTTAAGGAGGTTAGTGAGTAGATATATAAATCCTTGATGAATAGTTTTAGGAAACGCGCTGCGCACTGGGGAACTGCAGAACTGGTCATATACAAAGGGTAATCAGACAGATGCAAGTAAATATTGGCCAGCAAGCTTCATGTGCATCACAGATACAGTAAATCAATGAAAAGAGTTGTTAAGGAAAATATTGACCATCATGTGGCAGGAAGAGGAGGTTTACTGGACAGTCAGTTTGGGTTCAGACGATGGAGGTCATGTTTTCCTAGCATGCTGGAATTATATGAGGAAACAACAAAAAGATATCATCAAAGTGGAGGCATCAAGCTAAAAGATGTAAGAGTTCAGGGTATTGTGTGTAGATGAGTGAAAGATTGGCTCAGACTCAAGAAGCAGAGGATTATGGTGTGAGGAACCCTATCAGAATTGGCTGATTTTAAGAGTGGTGTTCCACAGGGGTCAGGGATAGACTTGCTTTTATTTTTAATATGTATAAATAAAACGATTTGGATAGAAGTATAAGTAAATAACTAGATAAGTTTGCAGATACCAAGCTAGGTGGATTGGCAGATAATCTAGAATCCGTTGATCACGTCCCAAGAGCATATAGGCTCAGAGTGGGTGGAGATGTGTGCATGATGGCGCTGCTCCAGGGTTGATTGCAGTGCTTGGCTGATCAAACACTCACATGCAAAAGTGAGTGGATCAGTCAAGCACCACATTAATGCCTTGGAGTGGGTAGAGGGTTACATCTTCCCCCAGTCAAGCCAATATAAGAAGAGACTGAGAGAAAAGAAAGAAATGTCAGGACGGGGAAAGAACAGAAACAAGATTCCAAGGTTAAAAGGAAAGATCGATGAAAGTAACTTATGGAGATGGCAGGATTAAGAGCCATCATTGTGCCCAGGGAAGGCAGCCAGGAGGAAAGCCCCTCGATGAAGTGTAGGGCTGACGCTTAAGGGGGCTGAAGAGGGCCATTCTAACTGAGTAGCTGGAGTAGTCTGATACTCTCGTGTATGGCCAAGGAGTGGCAGCAAGAGCGGGAGGAATGAGGCTCGGCAGGAGTCACTACTGGGAACTCGTGGGACAGCAGGGACCCGAGCCTGTGAGAGAAAGGGTGGCTGTGCCCGTCGGCAGGATGTCTCCTCTGTCTGCAGGATCCCATGTGGGAAAGCAGTGGAGACGTTGATTTTAGAATGAATGAACCAAGGCTTGTGAAGGTTTTAAGGAAGAGATTCCTGCCACATGAATTTAGTCTTGTTTTAATGGAAACATGTATATGGATAGTCTAACATCTTCACCTGGATATGAATTATTTATTTACCTATTTAACTAGAAGAAGAATTGGATATACTGCACTAATTGCACTTTGATGTTCGATTTTTGATTGCTTATAATAAAAGCACTTGACTATGGTTTTTGACTTTTTGATATTCGGATCTTATTTTGAGCTTTGTTTGCTGCCACTTCTTTTCTTTTACTTTTATTAGCAATAGACTCTGACCTGTTTTTCCTCATTATTCTGTTGTCCTCTTCCATAACTCTTAGCACTGCATCTTCTCATTCTGTTTAATCTTATTTTATGTATTTATTTATTTGGTCATTGTCTAGCCTATTATCTGTCTGAGATAATGAGCTTTTTTGAGGAGAACAAACAGCTCCAGAGGGATCCAAAGCCTTTTCAAAAACAAGTAAATGTCCTTACAGCCACTGCTCAGCAATTGTTAGTTGAATTTAGTGCTCAACAACAACATTTTGACATTGCAGCTACATTTGTGCTTCACACAGCTGCACTATTTAGATGGTCTAATAATCCACACTCTTAATGTCTTAGTGGTGACCCAAACAGTTGTGGGGGTTAGTTAATGAATATAGAAAGAGGCTGGGAGCATGTGCTGATACCCACCACACAACGAGCCACCTGGATTGGGTCCCAAGTGCAGCAGGTGACACCTCAGCACCACACTGGAAGAGTGTGAGGTTTTTTAACGGTGGCTGTAGTGCCAGTCCTGCCACCAACCCCCAAGTTTTCCTTGTAAATTGAAGGACCTGCTTCCAGGGCTGGATGCAGATTAACGTCATACCCAGGACAGAGCAATTGCAGAATAAGGGCCTTCGTCAAGGGCCCGGCAGAGTAGAGTCGCTTCTGGTGCTTACTAGATAGACTGATGCAAATCACCCATGTTGTGCTGATTAGAAAACTTTGTTAGAGAAACCACTCATGACGTATCAGAAAGAAAAAGAGATGGTACAGCATCAATTTTAAATACCCATCAAGGGACAAAGTCCATATGGGATTATGTTAATCCTTTCAAAATTACAGCAGATGATGACAGATGGACTAAATCTGTTCTTATTCCTGTACTTCATGATGTTTTTTCAGAAAAACTGAAAAGTGTGCTGGAAAGTCATGATGTGGGGAATACTCTAGAAGAGGTGATGAATCTAGTGTTAAAGAACAATGTTAACTTTCCTGAACATGAGCAAGAGAGAGAGACAGATGGAGTGTCAATAAACCAACTACTCACAAATTTATACTACAAGTTTTATAACCATGTTTAGGAGTTAGCAGTGTAAGCAGTTATAGTCAACTCCAGGTGGATAATTGTTTACATTTGCATTTTAAATAATAAAAATGAAGCATTAGCTTACATTGACTCTTTGGAATAGAGGTAATTATATTAACTTTCATTCCTTACATCAATTATATGTATCCAATTTTCCTCTACAGAAAAAAAAATAAATGCCATGCTATTAGAAAACGGTAACTGAAAACGTCTCTTTGCATACAGACATTTTTTTCTTTGTGTATCGGTATTCTTCACCCTTTTTATTATTCAGTGCAATTTGTTCCAACTGGTATTAGGATGACCCTGTTTATGCAAGCACAGTCAAATCAAAGGGAACCAAGACTTTTTACCTTGAGTAAAGATCTTTTTGAAACCTACGTTTCTTCCAATCATCCACCCAAGTTAAATAGTTTTTCTGTTGAAGTTTCACCAGGTCAATATGAGAAACTCCATGATATCTTTAATAAACAGGGTAATTACGTCCTCATTGCAATTATGATTGTGCAGAAACTAACAGTTACTCTTTTGCTGAAATGGAAATATCCGTCTTACCCCAACCTGAAACCTGTGTCATGGAAGAACATACAGTACTAAACTTTGCACATGGGCTAGGTTAGTTTTTTTGTTAAAAAAATCTTTTGCTTTGATCTTGTATTGATTACATACAGCTGAATAAAACCTCTCTTCCAGTAATCTTGTCTGCTACTCTGTTTATTTAAGGAGTTTAATTTGTATACGTTAAGGTAATGAGTGGAAAATTGGGTTTAGAGCTACTAATGGAGATTACGAATGCCTTGTGATGCTGTATGGTTTGGCTTATGCTAGGGCCCTATTTCAGAATTTCACAAATGGCATTTTTGTGATATTATAGGTTTTTAGTAATAGTCTATATGAAGCCAAACCTCTCACCTCTCTATATGAAGGATCTTAAATCCTAAATCACTCATGTTACAGAGGTCTTGTTAAGATAAAAAAATAGTAAAGTATTCAACAAATCTGAGAAATGCAAATTTCAAAACAGATGTTTTGTTCTTAAGTACCAAATGTAAGAGCCAATCTTAGAAAGTTAATGCTTTCAGTTAAACTCATATAAGTGTCTGCTTAATTTGAATAAAATATAGATAGATAGATAGATAGATAGATAGATAGATAGATAGATAGATAGATAGATAGATAGATAGATAGATACTTTATTAATCCCAAGGGAAATTCACATAATCCAGCAGCAGTATACTGATACAAAGAAACAATATTAAATCAAATAGTAATAAAAATGAAAAATGAAAAAAATAAAAATAAAAAAGCAGACAATAACTTTGAGTAATGTTAGCATTTATAATTCACTCTCATAGCTATAGATTATGGTATAGCCTTTTACTCCCTGTAGTTAACGTGAAATACAAACCTTCTTGGCTATACCTGTAATAGAGGGTGATAATTAAGCCAGGTTGGAATTAGTCTCATTGCTAGCATGGACTGATAGACTCATTTGCAGTTTGTAAATGGGATGGCATACAGTTTTCTGACCATATAGAAATGGATTGACTGTATGACCAAACTTAGAGAAATGAAACAAGATATACGCCTTAAACAGAGTTTTCTTTACTTTGCAATACCAACTTTTCCCCTAATTTTGTGTGAACTGCTTTGCTTTGAACTTTTACTAAAACTTTTAAAAAGGAATATATTTGGTCTGTAGAATTATTTCAAAATGTGTCACACTATTGCCAGAATCCCATGAAATTAACTAAAGCTGCAGAACTTTGGTAACTTTGGATGAATGCAGCTATGCCAAGCTAAAAGCAACTGTTGACTGGAAAACACCTAATTCAGTCAAACAGATGCCACGTTTTATAGGTTTTGGAAATTATTATCATCCGTTTATTCATAACCTGCCTTGCAAGTATTTAAAAAATTAATACTGCTTACACAGCAGAGCAGCTATTATGCTATTTATTGTGGAAGCAGACATTTTCAGTATAAGGGTGGCTTCATTCTGTGCCAGTGCTTTCCAGACACCAGTAAGATTCAACACTGTGCATTTTCTACAGAAAATATTCTGCAGCTCACCAGAATTATGATGTTGGCAAAAGAGAATCCCTGTCTATAAAACTTGCTTTGGAGGAGTAGCACCACTGGCTTTACAGAGCTGAGCATACTTTCACTATATTTACTGACCAAAAGAATTTACATACCTTAAATTAAAAATAACACCCAATGCTTAACAAACTAGATGGACATCATTCTTTGGTCATTTTAATTTTGTAACTTCACATACAGCTTGACAGAAAAATATGAAAGCAGACAGCTTGAGGATACAGAATTAGGAGCAATTTTTTTTATACCACAAGAAACATTATTAGCTGCTACTAGCATGGTTAACATGAATACTGACACAAAAGCAAAATTTGATTCATTTACCATTGCTAAGTGCCCTCCTAGATTACATTTCATACCTGAGTCATTGAGGGATGAGGTTCTTGGCTGGATTTTACCTTTTTTTTTTTTTTTGACTGGTCACTCAAGAAATAAAAATGAATTAGAATTGACAGATCAGTATTTTTGGAGGCCATCTGTAAAGATAGATGATAAGGATTATGTGCAGTCCTGTGTAGTTTGTAGTTTTGGACTCCTTTGAGCAATCCCTGCATTTGGGGAGAAATATTAAGTTTTATTTCATATTTGCCTTCCTCGATGGGCTATACTACTATCTTTTTAATCCCAAAGGAAAATGTTACTGCTCAAAGGTTGATCTTTGATGGCTCATGAGACTTCACAGAAATTCTCATTTATGTTTTGTTTAAGAATCAACTTTGTCACATATGCTCTTTCCTAAATTTCCCTATGAGAAACAGCTTTAGACAAAAAGAATACATGACATACAACTCAGGTAAAAGCAGTCAAAATTTAATTAGGTTTAAAAGGCATGGTATGTTTTGTAAAATTTCTCTCTAATCTTGTTTTAATCTCTTTCAGGATTTCATATTTTTATTTATTGTAGGAGTGATGCCTTTAACCTAGGTGTCTTAGCACATTTGAGTTATGGTCGCTTACATTTCTTTTGTTTTTCCACAGACAGACAGTTGGAAGTGACTTGCTCATAGTGACACAGTGGTGTCAGTAGTGGGATTTGAATCCACACCTTTAGGATATGAAATCCAAAGTCTTTTCCACAATGCCACACTGCCCGTCTCTTTCCAGAATGAGTATGACCTAATTAGTGAATAGCAAGGATTACAGCTATGTAATCATGATAAGGTGTTTTATTACTACCATCCATACATTTCACAATCTATTACTGAGCACACAATGTAAATACTTTGAACTGACGAATAAATGTCAAGACACTACTTGAAAAATCTGAGCCCATTGTGTAACATTGCCGAGAATTTTGCTGAAACTCAAGAGACACTTGTGAGATCACTAGGGAAAAGTATTCAGGAGAAAAATCTGAGAAGCAAGAGACAAAAGAAAATACAGTATCTCTATTTTATTTCTTTCTGATCTCATTGTTGTCTAGCCGGAAACCAAAAAAATATTAAGGAGGTCTCTTTTTTTATTTTTCATTCCTATGGGATAGCAGACCTTTTTTTCCACGAATGTTTATTTTATTGCTCTAAAATTGAATTGAAAACTAGTCTTTCCCTGTCATTTGCTAGTTACAGTAGATTCAGAGAATATTCAAACTCCTTCACTTTCTACATACTTTATTTAAGGTATTTATCTTTAATTTTAAATTGATAAATTTGCCATTTCTGCACATCAACCTATACTCAATAACCCATAATCAAAAAGTTTGGAAAATTGATTAAAAATCAAAAACAGACATATCTTCTTTATATTATTACTTCATAGTATTCAGACCCTTAATTCCGTACTTTGCAAAAGCTACTTTGGCAGCGATTACAGCTTCAAGTCTTCTACAGGGTTTGAACACCTGGATTTTGGAAATTAATCCCATTCTTCCTGGCAGATACTCTCAAGTTCTGTTAGACTGGAATCATCTGTAAACTGACACCTTCAGGTCTTTCCACACATGTTCTATGGAATTTAAGTCTGAACTTTGGCTGGACCACCCAAGGAGAGTCAAAGACTTGTCCCAAAGCCACTCTAGTGCTCTCTTGGTGGTACAATTCAGGTCACTGTTATGCTGAAAGGTGACACATTGCCCCAGTCTGAGGTGGCATCCACTCTGGAGTAGGCTTTCTTCAAGGATTTCTCTGTATTTGGCTGCCTTCATCCTTACCTGATCAGACCAGGGATTCCTCTCCTTCCTGATGAGAAGCCCCTGCCCCCCATAATATAATCTTGCCAACACCATGCTTCATCGTAAGGGTGGTATTAGAAGAATAATGAGCAGTGCCTGTTTTTCACCACACATATTATTTGGATTTTGTCTCAACAGACCCGAGAACGTTTTTTCCTAATGTTCTAAGAGTCATCTAATTGTGGTTTGGCAAACTCCAAGACTATTGATTAATGGAGCTTTACTGAGACGGTTTTTCTTCAGACAGGTTCTCCCATGTCAGCAGAGAGCTTCTGAAGATTTGTTAGAGTGACCATTTGGTTCTTGGTCACCTCCCTGACCAAGGACCTTCATGTTCAGTTTACCAGGCAGCTGAGGATGAGTCCTGCTGATTCCAATTTTGTTTTCGACTTCACATTTATTGGGGCTACTGTGCTTGTGGGAATGCACAAAGCTTTAGAAATGGCTTTATATCCTTTCCCTAATCTATACCTCACCACAATTCGATCATGGAAGTCTACAAAGAGTTCATTGGATTGCAGTGTGAAATGTGGGACCTCATATACACAAGGTGTGTGGCTTTCTAATCTGTCCAATAAATTCATTTTCCCACACCTGGACTCCAGTCAAATTTAAGACACAGGGGAATTAAAGGTAACAGAATGCATCTAAATACTAAATACGTATATAAATGAGAGATTTTATGTTTTGATTTATAATAAATCTGAAAAAATTTCTTAAAATTTATTTTTAGTTTTTCCTTATGAGTTACTGAATACAGATTGATGGGAAAAAATTGCAACAATATCCATTTAAAATGAAATGTACAACACAGTAAAGTTTGCACAAAGAGAATGCTTTCAAAATCCACTCTAAGACGTGATCCTGTGTGAAGTGTTAGCTCTGCATGCACTACTCTGACTTTCTGGAAGTATTTATTTAACAATATTTACCAAGAAAATGGATAATTTTTTGCTCATTGTGAGTCTATCAGTGGATGTCTTGACACATGGATTATTTGAGTAATGCAAGTTTTGTTTAAGGATGTTTCACAAGGTCTGTCCGAAAAGAAAATTATAATAAAAAAATATATATTAATATGCTTACAACTTAATCAGACTTCAAAGTATTCCCCTCCTCTATTTATTCACCACTTTTTTCATTTCTGGAAATCATTTTGTTGAATGTCATATTGGTCAGGCGGTGAATTTTCTGTTGTTTCAGGGTGCATTTTAACTTCAGGAGCAGAAAAAGGTCTGCAAGGCCTGTACCCTCCCATTTCATCTTCTGTAATGACATGTTTCAGAAAGTTGTCATTAACATTTGAATGATCTAACAACTCTTGACTGACTATATCTGTAGTTTTTCAGTCAAAACTGTGTGACACAAAATTTTACTGATGGCTTCTGTAGCAACTTCATGGGCAGTTAGGTGACAATTTTGAAAAGCACTTACTTTCTCAACGTAATCACTGGCTTGTTTTGGGGTGGTATGCCCAATTTAAATCAATTTGTCCGCCTGATTTGAAATATTCATTCCATTTGCAACATTGTATGCAGCTTAAACAATCCTCTCCTTAAGCTTGCTCCAACATCTTGTAGCACCACCACATAGAATGTCTGGTTTGCTTGTGTGGGCAAAGAGAATAGCCCATGTTTTGGAATAGACAGAATCTGGTGATTGACAGCAGCACCCCTGAAGGCTGGATGTCCTGTTTCAGAAATAATTTGCATATGGAGAGGGAGGACAGTAATTGAAGGAAAAACACCTGCAAACTAGCAAAACAGATTAGCATCTGCATTGGCTGTGTAAAAGAAACTACAGCTAAAAAGACCTGTCTAGATAGATGAAGGTCAGTGTTCATCTCCAGGGACATGAATCCTGCATTGCTCTTAGTTACAATTAGCAGACCCAGGTAGGCTCATTGAAGTTCTTTTTTTATAATGGCACATTACTGACTGAGAAAACATTTTACATTTAAATATTCAGATTCTTTCATTGGCCAGCTTCTGTAATTAATTCACTCATTATAATAAGACACCTCGAACTCTGGACTATTTTATGAACTTCAGGAGAGGCTGGGGTATACATTTCACTGTATATATTGTATTTCATTCACACATAGGGTTTATTGTGTGTTGGGGAGGGAAAAAGGTCATTACTGTTTCATGTTTTTCATCTGTTTTTCCTTTTTAAGTATATAGTATTTTTTTCTGGCTTTGTTAAAAATTCCTTGTCACTGTCATTGTCACAGACACTGTATATATACATTTGAGTTTTGAGAATTGATTTTTATTAAAAAGAGTATGTACAGAGGGGTACTTTGGGGAGTGATATTGGCCTATACTTAGCTTAGTTGCTCTACAGTTTAGGAAAGTGAGTAGCAGAGATCGGCCTCTTTTCAACATTCCAGGTCCGATTTCTTACATTCTGGAAAGTCTTGCAAAATTTTTCTTTGCTAGTTTCACATAGGATTTCTTGGAAAAATGTTGCTCTTCAAGATCCTTCATATTTCAACTTGCAAAAAATGGCAAAAGGCACAGGAGATAGGTTCACTCTACAGCATGGGTGTTGAACTCAGGTCCTGGAGGGCCGCAGTGGCCGCAGGTTTTCATTCTAACCGTCTTCTTGATTGCTGCTAATTAGCTTCTTTTTCTTTTGTTGTAATTAACTTGACTCAGACCACTTAGCTGTTTCTTTATCCGTAATTAGCAATGAAACAATCATGAGACACGAAACAAGTCGCCACATGTCCAGCTCCCCTGTGCCCATCACACAATATCTGAAAATAAAGAAAGGTGAAGGTCTCGGTATGGTTGATCTGCTCAGGTATTCAAAACATTTTTTACGATGTTCTTAGAAAAAAACAGAAAAATCAACAGTTTAGGAAATGTTTGTTGTGGCAGAATTATAACGGGTTTAATTAACAGCAAGAATGTGAAGTTGGCTGGAGTTTGAAATTCCAGTTTAGCTGGTCATCTGTTGGCTCGTTTCTCATCTCATTTCTGTTTGGCTGCCACTTAATGAAGAAACGAATCAATTCAGAGGACTGAATCCTTAAAGCCAGGGCTATTAAAATGAAAGGAAAAGAGTTAATTAGCCGTGGAAACTGCTCACTGATTAGGAAAAGGGTTAGAATGAAAACCTGTAGCCACTGCAGCCCTCCAGACCCGGAGTTGGACACCCCTGCTCTACAGCAAGTACTTGATGAATAATTGACATGATTGATCAAGTTGGGATTACAAAAGTCAAGGCCACTGATACACAACACCACTATCATGAGTCTTTTATGTTGGCTTTTTGGCACCCTGTTTAAGAATTTTGGTTTCTTTTTTGAACAGACCTCATATATTGTTTGTAATCTCCATTCACCATAAAAACATGAGATTACATTTTTTTCTTGGCCATCACTACAAACCACATGGGGTAAGTATCATATATCTTTTAAAAAATTATGTTTGGGTTGGAGTATTGCTTTAAAAACTGTCTAAAACGCCATTAACCTAACTTATAAAACAACTGCACAAATGTTATTATTATGTTAAGTTCCATGGATTTGAGTTTTTTATGAAAACCAATGTACAAAGTGGAATTTACAAAACATGAAACTGATGTGAAAACATTCTTGTAAGTATGCAAAAGCAAAGCAAACTTTTCTTTGTACATGTGTATTGGTAGATTGCTGCTTGCTCACTTTGTTCCCCAGGTCAGGAAGACATACTTATGATGGAACAAAGTTTATACAAAAGCAACAACAAACAAAAAATTTTTAAAAAATTAACATCCAATAGGAAAACTAAGACAAGAATAAGAAAATGGACAACCAATGAAGGATAACCAAAATGAGAATGATATTAATATTGATCTAGGCAGCTGGACCTGCAATACGGAAATGACTGCTGAGAGCAAACAGCTAAAAGTACTGTTTCTGTTCAATTTAAATTAAAAAAATGATTGACAATTGATGAAAATTGATTTTGGCACAGTCTATAAGGAAAACACACACTGTTGATGTGCCATTAATTAAAATGCTACCTAGTTAAAATGTAACATCAACTTCAATAATCTAACACATCATTAAACACTAAATAGGGTAGGTAGTGAGTCCCCTATATACAGGGACAGAAATCTGTGAAGAGTAAGGAGGCTTAGCTGGATTTGCTGTACTAGAGGATATGGATGTGCATTATAAAACCCAGTATCTGAAACAGTGCAGTACCAGCCTTTTGTGATTTTCGGTACTGGAAATAAACACCAACTTTCTACTCAAATCCCTCCGCCGACACTCGCTTAAGTAGCCAGATAAAAGTGTATGACATGCTGGAGACTTCATAAATCCACATGCTTTAATTCAATCCTACAATCTTGATTTCATGGGACCCCACTCCTCTCCCAGTTGCTTCAATGTAATCGAAACTTCATGGGGATCACTCCTCTGCAGCCCAATTGCTTCGATGTACACTTCATGCTATGCTATCAACAGGGAAGTGGTGTGTAGACTTTCTTGCTTAGAAAAATGAGTGTCTTATAAGAAACTCTTTGCTACCAAGGGCCATCCCTCTACCAGAAGATGCGTCTCAACATGCAGTGACATTGTTCCAATGGTGGTGGTTTTTTCTGTCATTGTAACAGGGACCTTTCATAGCTAACATGCAGACAGGTCTGGAGTATCTCAGCCTACTCTTCTCCAAATCTTAACTGATGCTCACCTGCTGTTTTGACTGCCATCATTAACCTGCCAAGCAATATACATGATTTGTGGAATGGCTGCATCCATGATTTTATAAGCTTGACTGAATTAACGGCCTGCTCTTTTCTTCTAAATATCCTTCAAATGTTCTCTTTAGACTTATTCATTTTCAATTTGCTCTCCATTTAAAGACTAAAGACTTGTTCTGTCCTTTAGTTTTTGTTTAATTCATTCCTTTTTCACTAGTAAATTTGACACAAACTGCACAGTCAGTGTAACTTTTGGCCGACATGCTTGAAAGCTGCTTTGGCTGCCACTTAGCATTTACAGGATACGCGTGTCTGCTAACTGCTTCTCATGTAGTTTAAAGCGTCATTACATAAGAAAATACACACTCACTGATGTTGACAGACAAGCAGGATGTCAGGCAATTACATGCTGGCTAATAAATATCTCATAATAACTGTAGTTTAATTAGCATTCTGTAATCTCTTAATTAACAAGCCATAGTTACAATTAGTTCCACATGCTAATACAAACAAAGAGACTTTTTCTTGGCTCCATTTTTAATGAACGCGTAAACAAAGTGCAAAGCCAAAGCCTTGAATTAGCCTGAATGAATTAAAAATTAAACTATTCCATTCCAGTTTTCCTCATAAATAACCTAAAACAAAAAGTCATCACTGTGATTAAAGCTTCTTCTGGTTCTTCAAATATAAATCTTTTGTAAAATGAAGTGGACTATAACTTCATCTCATATTGACCAAGACATTTTTGTTGTAATGTTGTAGGTCATATGATTGGTACTATCTATTACAGTATCTATCTATCTATCTATCTATCTATCTATCTATCTATCTATCTATCTATCTATCTATCTATCTATCTATCTATCTATCTTATATAGTGCCTTTCACATCTATCTATCTATCTATCTATCTATCTATCTATCTATCTATCTATCTATCTATCTATCTATCTAAAGATCTTTTGTAAAAATCCATATTTCTCCCTGAGGACAAATTAAGTTCCATTTAAATAATTAAGTTCTATTGATTAATCCCACTACTACTATTTTTATTTAATTTTATTAAATTATAACCAGCTAGGCCCCCCATACTCTAAGACAGGATCACAAATCGCTATACCAAAGTTAAAAATTTCATTAGGTGGATTCAGGAAAACAATTTAGACCTCATTTTACCAAAACTAAGCAACTGGCTTCAGAAAACATACGTCGCTCTATTCTCCAATGTACAATGAAACAACTGGTCATTGAACATGAAAATTCTGATTGAGAGGAACATATAGTAAATAACTGTTCATCTCTTTTATAGTATCACAGGAATTTGGTTAGAGCTTTTAGGATTACAAAAGTGCAAGTGAATTTACCGTTTATTTTTTCACAATAAAAGAAAAATATAAAAATTGTTCAAAAATATTACTGCCAAGAATTACAAGTCTCTTAAACAGAATGTTATGAATTGCCCACCATAATACTGGTATAATGTTTTCCTTGGTGAGGGTAATCTATAGATCTAGAATATGTATAAGGAAGGGTAGTGCTGATTGTTAAAAACCTTAGCAATATGTTATTATGAATATTTATTACTTTTCAATAAGAAAGACATTTTGAAATTTCTAAACAAGCATGTAGTAACAGCATTTAGGTTTTGTCTAAATGTTCGAATACAAGCAAGTACATTGACTGTGGGGCATGGCCGAAAGCAGTCGTTAACTACCTCTTCTTTCTTCACAGCAGAACAGAAGACAAGTCCTGGGATGAGCTGTAACACCACTTCTGATGTGCTTTTGGAGGCCCCAGATCTCTATCCATGGGAGCTAGTTAAACAACTGCAGCACCCAAAGTTGCCACCCATTCTGAACCACACTCACATAGAGAGCTAATCTCTGTTGTAGAAACCTTTGAACAAGGAGTTAACTTAAGGACCTAAGACATACTTCCTTTCTTATTACAGTATATTTACAATATTTTCAGATTCATTATTAAATGGGGTTCTCAGTATGTTGCCCAATCCTTTATGGTATTCTGCCTATTTTATTTACAAAATTAGAAAGCTTTTACATTTACCATATTTTAAATTATTCTTTTCAATAAAAAAGACTAGTCATTGTTGCCCCATGAGCTGATGTGTGGTGGATGTCACACTGCTAAGGACAGTACAAGGTTTTGTGCAAGTTACAATGTTTGACTCTTTGGGCTGTTATCTGTTACTGCTTTGAAGATTTCTGTTTATTGTTTGGATTTCTCGTACTATATTGTAATTGATATTGGTGTTTTATTCTTTTGGATATATAGTTGTGTCTCGCTTAATGATGACATATGGTTTCGACCAATGCATCGTTATCAATTTTGTCATTAAGCACATTGAATCATATTAAGGGGGTGGGGCGTGACACTATATCTGATATCATTTTCGCTGTACTGACTTTGGATAAAAGGTGCCACCTCTTCATTGATGCATTCCATGCACAGGACGTCCCAGTGAGGCATGCCTTTGCGTCAATTTCAGCACAATGATACATCAAGTATGCACCTGACGTGATGTATTCTACCCTAAGCTGACTTAACCTCAAGTAACCTAACCTAACTTTAGCATAATACATACATCACATATAATAATCCATCTATCCATTATCCAACCAACTATATCCTAACTACAGCGTCACAAGGGTCTGCTGGTTGTGGTATAGCGGGTCCACAGCTCAATGAGTAAAGGCCATTTTTAAATAAATAATCGACGCCCTCGCGGCTTAGCGAGGAGTCGTTAGGCCATAGCGAGCCGCGGGGCGATCCATAGGGTGTGGGCGTTTCTCACCTAGTGCACAGGTGAGGAACCGCCCACATTCGTGATTGTCCCGTGGCTAATGCTGCAGCTGCTGTGGCCCTCGTCATTTTAAAAGAAGCGCGAGTCGGTTGTGGGGGATTGAGAAAGGAACGAGAGAGAGGAGAGAGAAAGAAATGGAGGTTGGAAGCAGGAAGCAGGAAGGAGAGAAAGAGCGCGAGCAAATCGGTGCAGCAGGAAGGATGCGAGCAAACGCTTCAGCTGCCTGGGTGTTTGGCCAACACCTGGGAGAAGTGGTTGTGGTCACGCCCGCAGAAGTTTGTTGCAGGGCGGGAGTGACCGGGAAGGTGCAGGACTCTCCGCAGTCGGTAGCGGGAGTCGGGACTTGGGACGCAGTGTCCCTAATGTGAGAGCCTTGGCCATTATGGGATTCCCAAGTCACTGTCAGGTGGGAGCCGACCGGAGCCAAGGATCGGGAAGGCGACTGGCAGTAGCAGAGGCATAGACAAGGTCAGCTGCAGAGTGAGCGTCTCCTTTGTTGCATGGCCCTGATGGGTGAAGCAAGAGGGACGCTAGTTTTAAAAGAAGGCACCGGGTTTGTTCTTGTTGTTTTTAAAGACTGCTTCCTTAAACATTTTACCTCTCGTTTTAAAGGATTGTTTTTTCTATGTTTTTAACCTCCACATGTTTTATTGGACTATTTATTTATTGACTCTTTTTGAATGAACTGCATTTTATTTATGTGAACACCTGTTTTGATGGACAGTTTTAAATAAAAGCACTGTTGCACTTTCAACCATCCCCTTGCTTAGATGTTTATTGCCTTCACTGACTAGCTCACTTGGTTACGTTATCGACGGTGTTGGGTTCAAGTGCTTCCAAAAATCAGCTGGGAGTGTGGAGCCAGAACCCACATCGTCACACTGGTGCCAATCCCAGCTAACACAGGGCACAAGGCAGGAAACAAACCCCGGGCAGGGTGCCAGCCCACCACAGATAATAATACATTAATAACAATATTAATACTGTAATACCACCACTTTAGATAGGGGTTTCAATGATATTCAATTACATTTATTGTATCTCTATAGAAGTTTCATTGTTAAAACACGATGTTGTTATACAGGACATTGCTAACCAAGTAATGACTCAATTTCATTACTTTAGATATACAATTTGCTTATGAATGAAGAGTAGATTATACTGCTACTTCAGTGATGTGTGTTTCAAATATTGGCTGGGTAACTTGTAGCAGAGCTACATGAAATGTCAAATGTGTTTGTTCAAAGTTTGTAAATGATGAGTTTGTCTGACCTTTTTCTTGTATAAAATATGACTTTGTGTGTATATACCTGAAAAGAAGTGTTTCTCCCTGCATCCATAAGGATGTCATGAATTACAGCAATCAAACTTTTTCGAGGTGGGGGTTTCCTTTTAGGTTCCAGATTGCATATAATAAAAGACAGAACCAAGCATTTCAAAAGCAGTGGAGAAAAGGAAGCAAAAAAAAAAACTAGATTTATCATAATAAACGCTGCTATAATTTCTTCAAATGAACAACAGATCATCACTTTTCATCTAGTTGCACATGGCAGTAAGGTGTTTTGGACTTTTCATCATACACTGCCCATGATTGTCGTACTTCTACCTGGACTCACTGGTGAGATTGTTTTAGTTCACATTTCGATAGCCCATTTGAACTGTGCTTTTGCTGTCATTTCATCATTTGGGACATTGCTGGGTTCCATCCACTTATCAGACTCTGCAGTTACTGTGTTTTCACATTGAACTTTGTGTGTATATGGATGATTGTTCTTTGTTTTGAACTTTATATTTGTTTCACAGTTAAGATAAGGGAGGTCGTGTTTTTCTCTTTTATCACTGTAAATATTTCAATCTTTATCAGAATCAGGGAATTTGTGATGTGTATGTGTAATATTTTCATTTTTTTTTCTAATGCACTCATTTTCACATTTACTTAACCTTTATCTTTGAATCATTTATTTGTTTTAGTCCATTGACTGTGGAGCTTGAGTGGAGGGCAGTTAATAAACTGAAGCATAAGTATAGTTTGCTGAGGCCAAGTCTGGACTTTAATAGTTGTTTCAAATTGTTTGCTTAAACTTTGCACCTTATAGTTGTATCAGTTTCAGCCATGTGCTCCAGTTCCTCCACATTACTTTCCTTGCAGGACAATAGCGCAAGCCCTGCATGTGATTTTTGAGGGCAGTGATGGGTATGTATGTGTACTTTGACAAGGCCTGCCATTTCATTTAGAGGTTTTTTTTTTGTCTTTTATCTTGATGCATACAGAATAATGGAGAGAATGGGAGATATTTATTGTTTAACACTGCTTCCTTGTCACATGTCCCCTACATGCTGTGTCTCCATATGACTTTCTCCCATTTTCCAAAGATACCGAGAAGGGAAAGAGGTAATTGATAATTGTGTAAATGGTTAAAAATTTTATTACATATGACTATCTGTCAAACAGTTGCATAATGTAACCCATGTGTTTAATGTCCAAGGCAAAATCAATTCACTATGTAATGAAGTATAGAATTTCTTAGATATGAGCTCATGGTAGATGTAATAATACCAAAACAAAAAACTTTGTTGTTAGTATCTCTTTGAATTATTCTGTAGTACTTGCTTGATGTAACTCTATTAATAAAATATTTAAATTGTTTTTGCATTCTTGGTTTACTGAAAAGCTCAATACATTGAACATCAGAGAGAACATTTTGGTGTATTAAAGAACATGAATACAATTCCAAAATATGTGAAAGCACAGGATTGTTTAACTTTGTAATTAAAAATTAATGTTATTTTAATTCAGTTATAGCTGTGTTTACCCGAAATTACTAAAATTCTGCAGCTTTAGTTTGCTTCATGGGATTCCAGTTACTAAACCAGTGTCAGTTTCATTGGAAAATGTATTCTCACCTTTAAAGACAGGTAGGAGACAGGTTTTGCATGCAGCACATGGTTTATTTACAGTGCACAAATCACCAAGACACAACACAATCCAGTCCCTTCTCTGCCGCCAGTCCATCTGCCTCCATTCCTCCACAGGCTTTGTCCTCTTCCTCCAAATTCTGGCCATTGAATGGTGGGAACTGGCTCCCTTTATAGGGCACCTTGAAGGACTCCAGGTGCCCAACAAGCTTCTTCTGGCAAATAGGGCCCTATAAAAGTCCATATACCCCCTGGTTGTGGCCACGGGCCCCAGTAGGGTTGAGCTCCCATGTTCATGACCCGTGGCCATGCTGGAAACATAGTGGGCTGCTCTCTGTTGGCCCAGGGGAGAAGTTGTTCTTAAAATACTCTCTACCTAGGTCCTTCCTTACTCTGGGTGTCCTGGCTGGGTAACGGATCCGGCCGTCCACCCCATCATCAAGCCAGTTTGTTAAGGTAGTAGATAAACTATCCAAATATCTTAAACAAATATTTCTTATATTTCTTATTTCTTCTTGAAACCTTTTGGTAAGGTTTCTGCTTCAACTACTTGTTTTAGTAGATTGTTTCAGGTTACATCTCTTTGATTAAAGAAGTGATTTCTGGCTTCAGCCCTAAATGCACTTCCTCTTTAATTCCACCGGTGTCCTTCAGTACCTGTTTCACCCTTAAGTAGAAAGAATTCTGCTGGATCAACCTATTAGTGCCTTTGAGATTATTGAAAAACTGGATTAGGTCCCCAGGTAGTCTCCTCTGCTTGAGACTAAACAGGTTTAACTCTTTGAGTCAGTCAGAGTAGGACATGTCGCTAAGTCATGGGAGGTACCTGGATGTTCCCCTCTGCACAGCTCCAGATGCTGCTATGTCCTTCTTGTAGTGTGGTGATCAGAAATGCACACAATGCTCCAGATGTGGTCACACTAGTGCATTACATAGTGTAAGTGTAATTCTCCTTGTTTTATATTCAAGGGTTGATTGGGTCAGAAATTATAGAAAAAAATCATTCAACCAAGTCAAATATCAGTATCTTCTTATTTCTTTTATAGTTTTTAATACTGGAGTGATTTTATATTATGCGCTAACATAAAACTATTTTAAGATAGGAAAATAACTAATGAAATAGAACTGCATTTCTTTTGAAAGGTGCATACAAATAACTATTCAGCAGCAGCAAAAACAATGTATCGGCTGTGCCTTTTTTTCCATTTTACCAATTTAATCAGGATTACAATTATGAACTTAATAAACGAAAAATCCATGGAACTTCCACTGCATAAGGCTTATGGTTAAGCTTTAGGCGAATGAGCTAGGACATCTCATACTAATTGTATCGCATGCTCTTTCACTTCATCGAAAACTGAGCCAATGATAAAGTCTGTCATTATACAACTTTTTTACAGTAGATGTATATAGCGTGTATATTTTAAAAAGAATTAAAAAGGGAAATGTATGGAAGACTACAACAGAGCTTCAGGAGTACCAGGTTGTAAATGCAGGGTTTTCAGTCTTTTGTTAATAATATTTTTTCAGTATCTTTTTAGGGTGCTTATCCTTGCACCAATTCAAGATGATACATTATTTTTAATTACAATATGTAATTGCTGGCATTACTGTTTAATCTATTATTTATTAAGGTAAGGAATCTGAATTTCCATTAAAGAATCTACAGTATACGGTTTCTAGGAGTGGTTCCAGCAAATTCATATCAATTCAAATTGCTTTATATCCTTGGAACCTTGAGCCTGTGACCTGATGGCAACATCTGGAATCGAGAATGTAGTGCATGAGTTCTGTCAAATAAAATACACTATGCTTTCCATAATACTTGCATTTTGCACAGGTCTGTGAGATATGAATGTTGAGACCCTGCTATTTCCCTGCTCATTTTTACAATTTATTCTGTGTTTGTTGCTGACATTATGATTTCTAGAACAGGGACCTCATGCATAATGGCATGTGTAGAATTCGCACTATAACATGACATAAGCACAAAAGCCGAAATGTGCTTACACACAGAAAAATCCAGATGCATAAATCTGTGTGTTTGCCAACTTCCACGTTCATCCTCTACATAAATCCTGGTCAGCGTGAAAAGTAACGCTCTTGCACGCGCCTGCTGCCCCACCCGAACTCCTCCCAGAATTACGCCTCTTTGAATATGCAAATCAATATAAATAGCCCTTAAGCTCAGCATTCTGTGAAAAAACAATGGGAAAAGCATGGGGGAAAATAGAATTTCAGCAAATATCAAGTGGAGGCAAAGAAAAATGTACAATTTGTTGGTTTAAACAGTGATATAAACAATAAAAGGAAGTCAATCAAGTGACATAGCGTGTCAGAGAAACTCGAAAGCTCAAGTTCATAAAGTTGCACAGTGCCTGAAATAAAAAAGAAGTTGTCACATATTAAAGTCGCCGTGAAAAGGCAAATCGTAGCCCACTGTCTGAGTTTCATATGAAAACTCATTAGGGTACAGAGCAAAAAAAATAGGCACACAGTGGGAAAAAAGCACGAAATTTCAACTTTAATCACGTAGCTTATTTTGTCATTAAAGTAGAACATCATAAAATTCATCTTAAAATCGTTTAATTTACTAGTTTCTCAAATCCCATCGTAACTAAAGTAGCACGTTAAATGCTTTGTTTTGTATTTGATCTTCTGTGTGCTCTATGTATGTGAATCACTACGTGCTTCCGGGTTTTGTCTTCCTCCGACAGGACACAGAATCCATTACATTCATGATATTACAGCTCTCTGAATAACTAAAATACTGAGATGTATACGTAATATAATTTTCATGAAGATAGGAGTTAAAGCATGTTATTAAACATGGGAACACGGTGACACAGTGATTGTGCACGACCTTCGATAAAATAATTTATTGCAGCAGTACTGCCTCTTTCTAACGTACTAACCTCCAATTCCTGTCCTTCATTTTCTTTCTCCAAATACCCAATCGCCACATAATCAGATCTGCAATAGACATTAAGCCATCTGTAAGCTTATAACACCGATTCTTCAAAACTTTTAAGGAATATTAAAATATCTTCGTAGTACATGTTTAATTATTCTATCCTTCACGCCAGTCCCAGTGAAGCATACAGTGCGAGGCAGGAACAATCCGAGCACCAGATCCTTACTAGTGTAGGGACACCGTGTCCTTTAATTATTAACAATATAGATTATTTAAATAAAGTTAACGTTTTATCTGTATAATATAATAAACATATTTTGCTGCATTTCATCTTAAAAATTATATTGTCATCATATGTAAATTCGCGGTTTATAAAGTGCCTCAGGTTGTGCAATATAATAATTGCATCACAAGTTTACAGTGAGGTAATTGTACTTATAAGTACAAACAGTTCTACAAGGTGCTGTTGATGGAGTGATTGATTGCGTTTAGAGCTCTTGGGATGAAACTCTTTCTGAACAGCGAGGTCCATACAGTAAAGGTTTTGAAGTGTTTGCCGTGTGAGAAGCAGTTCAAATAGGAAGCATGGCTGAGGCAGGTTGTGCTTGATGCTGTATACCAATAATTCTCTTTCCCATCAGCTCGCTCCGAGTGGTGTAGTGAGTAATATGGAAAAAGTTGATCCGCTGTGGCAACCCCTAACAGGATCAGCTGAAAGAAGAAGAAGAAGGTGCAGTGAGAGTAACAATGCTAAAGCAGCTATGGTATTTAGAATAGTTTGACCATTCTGTGAACCACTATATTGTTACAGGTTAGTTACAATCAGATGCCTTAAACTAATAAACAATATGCAGTTAATTTCAGTGTATTTATAAAGCAGCGTCAGGGATGTGGATCTGAAAAAGAAAGATAAACCACACAGGAACAGTAGCATTGCTTTGACGCTGGGTGCCGCCAGTCTGCAAAACCAAGCGGAGAACTTGCGTACGACAGGGTACCGTGGAAATGTGCGTGGCTTTACACCAAATTTAGGTTTTATACATCGCAATTTGAATGTGGAAACTTCGTACGCAACATTTCTGTGCGTACGTACCGTTTATATATGTGGCCCCAGGCCAGCAGAACATGACCAAAGACAGGCTCAATAGAAGATTTATAAAAGAGTGACATAATAGGAGGACTCACATTTAAAAGACTACGTCCTTAAGCAGCAGAGACGCTGCTGTCCCTTTTTTTAAGATGGCTTCGATGTTTTCCTTAAAATTCCATATTGGGTCAACAATTGTCCCCAGATGTTTGTACTTTAGTTGTCCCTAATATTTATAGCTGCCAACAAACTCTGTGTCCAGGTCTTTGATGATAGCTTCATGTGTTTCTTGTGAAATTAATTAAAAGTTCCTTGGCATTTGGCATGTTTAGACTCACTACACACCAGTTATTTTTGACTGATGATGGCCAGCGAAGGATTTAATACCTGATCACACTGAGCTCAAATTTTGTGTTTTTCTGTTCAATTTTATCCTTATAGTCAAATGTAACTTTTTACAATTTATCTTTCAATTAGTTGTAAAAGATATATTGTAATGTTCCATTTTGAACTCAAAAAAACAAGTTAGAGTTTTTCAACTTTTGCAAAATATTACACTTTACCAAGAATACTAGTGAAGTGCATCTCCTTTAACTTCTCAAAAATATCAATGAAATTATACATTTGGGCCAATTATTCCTAAACTGCATGTTTTAATTTAATTGAATTGTCTCTTCACATCCACTCTACTTTTGCACCTTCCTAATTGTTTCCTTCAATGGGAATCAGAGGTAGTACATGATACATTAAGGGTAGCAGTAGTGTTTTGTCATTGATTTGTGTGAATGGATTACAAAAACTGTGCACATTACTTGCAAAAACTTGCATCAGCCAAACACATTTATTATGCGTGTATCCTAAATTATGTTGGCTTTAGAAGAATGGAGATTTTTTGGAGAATGATTCATACTTTTGGAGGATTACAAAATCTTTGTTTACCTAAAGATAGCTAAATGTCACAATTCTAGGGATCATAGTGGGGCTCTTTTTAAGTTATATATGGTTTTTACAATTATGTACTAATGAGGGAACAACAATTTTCGTGCGGCTGTTGTTCCTCCCCAACATGACTACTCGCTGTGAACACCCTTGTAAAGCTCATTGATTGAATAATTAATTAATTTGAACATGAGACTCATATCACATCATAAACTCTCAAAAGAACTGTTCTATACCAATGCAAATATCTAGTAATTCCCTACTACAGGAATTGGGAGTTTATTTTGGAGTCACAAGTCCTTCTGGTTATCCACACAACCTAATATTTTATTCTAAGACATTTTTGGTGGTCAGCCGCTGGAAAATTAAAAGATGCAAACAGAAAATGTACTAAAGCTTGTATAATAAGTAGCAGATCAAACTCTGACTTTTAGACCTATTCAACTGTTCCCCATAAAACTTCAGCTCATCACTGTATGGATTTCATTACTGATTTATCTGTGTCTGACTCCACTGTTAATTGTTGTGAGTAAGATTTCATTAGCTGCTCATTTTATGCTTTTAAAGACACCGTCCATACCCGTGTCAACAAGCTTCTCGAGTTTTTTTCTGGCAACATTGCTTTTTCACACTGGGGTATTAAAACAAATTTCTGGTATATCAACTACAGCGCAAAGATTAACTGAGAGGATTAAGTAGGAGTTAGAAAAGGGCGCAGCTCTTGATAGAAGCGTCTTGAAAGGACTCTAGGAAGGACGCTGTGTGTCCCGAGATAGCACATAACATGATTGTCCCACTTTGTAGTCTACAGACCACCAGGGCCATATTCATTGTTCATGACTGAATTTAGCAACCTTCTGTCTGATTTGGCTATAAATTATGATCACGTAGTACTGATGGGGGATTTTAATGTACACATTGATGTGGAAACTGACACTTTTAGCAAATGTTTTAATTATTTGTTAAATTCAGTAGGATTTTGTCAGATTGTCAAAGGTCCAACTCATAATCATAACCACACATTAGATTTAATTATAACTTACAAAGTTGAAATTCAAAATTTAAATATTACTCCATTAAACAAAGTTATTTCCGATCACTTCTTAATTACATTTGATTTAGTCCTGCCCTTGCCAATGCACTCACAGATTAAAACAAAGACACTGCGACATCTAAATTGTAATTCTGCTTCAAAATTTATAGATACCTTGAGTAAGTCGAGTGTAATTGTGGAAAACCATTTAGATCAGTTAACATCAAATGTAAACGTGGAAAACAATTTAGATCAGCTAATATCACATTATAATGTGACCTTGAGAGATGCTCTGGACACAGTGGCTCCCCTAAAACAAAAGTGATCAAAGCACATAGAAACTCTCCCTGGTTTAATGAAAATACTCAAGCTCTTAAATTAGAGTGTCGAAAACTGGAGCGCAGATGGAGAACAACAAAGCTACATGTCTTTCAAATTGCATGGACAGAGAGTGTTAATAAATATAAAAAAGCCCTCTTTAAAGCTCGCTCAGAATACTATTCTACATTAATAGATAGCAATAATAAAAATCCTAGGGTACTGTTTAGAACAGTGGCTAAATTAACAAATGGGAATTCAGATCAACAGTGCAAAATACCAACAGATATTAGCAGTACAGACTTTATGAACTTCTTCAATGAGAAAATTAAAAATATAAGATCCCAGATCTCAGCATCACAGTACAAACCAAATACTAGCTTAGCAGACCCTGTCTCACATTGCATTCAGCACTTTAATAATTTTAATCCTGTAACTGAGCAGGAAGTCTTAACTTTAATTTCTAAAATGAAGCCCACTACTTGTTCCCTAGATCCAGTGCCAACAAAACTAGTAAAAAGTGCAATGGATGTTCTTGCAGCACCTGTTCTAAACATTATCAATAGTTCATTATTGCATGGCACATACCTGATGCACTAAAAGTGTCAGTCATTAAACCTTTACTTAAAAAGTCAGACCTAGACCCACACATACTAAATAATTATAGGCCTATTTCAAATTTACCATTTCTCTCTAAAATACTAGAAGAAGTAGTCGCCAGTCAGCTTCAGTCACACCTTATGCATTACAATTTATTTGAGAAATTCCAGTCTGGTTTTGCACTGGTCATAGTACAGAAACGGCACTAACACGGGTTGTAAATGACATTCTGATATCCTCTGATGAAGGAAACTCCACTGTAATTATGTTGTTGGACTTAAGTGCAGCATTTGACACCATTGACCATTCTATTTTACTGCACAGGCTAGAAAATGATGTTGGGCTTACAGGCCCGTGCTCGCTTGGTTTAGTTCTTATTTATCAAATCGATTCCAATATGTACAGAAATGTGCTGACAGTACTCCATCATTATACACAGAAGTTCAATATGGTGTCCGCAGGGCTCAGTACTGGGACCTTTACTGTTTTCACTTTACATGCTTCCACTGGGATCTCTCATTAGGAAACATAATGTTAATTTTCACTCGTATGCAGATGACACCCAGTTATACCTTTCATTTAAATCAAATGAAGTTTCTCCGATGTTGTCTTTAATTAGTTGTGTTAGTGAATTAAAGGAATGGATGAATGAGAACTACTTGTCTTTAAATACAGATAAAACAGAGATGTTAATTGTTGGAGGGAATGACGCTGATCACAGCAATATTTTGTCATCATTTAACTCAGTTGGAATCCCAATTAATTTTACTGAATCAGCCCACAATCTAGAGTTATCTTTGACTCTAGCATGTCATTTAAAGCACATATTACAAAGTTGTCCAAAACATGTTTTTCCATCTTAAAAATGTTAGGAAATTAAGGCTTTCTAAATAAACAGGATTCTGAGAAATTAATTCATGCATTTATCTCTAGTAGGATTGACTACTGCAATGCGGTGTTCACTGGCTGTTCAAACTGTTCTTATACAGCCTCCAGTTAATCCAAAATGCGCTGCAAGAATTATTACAAGAACAAGAAAATATGAACACATAACTCCAGTTCTTAAATCTTTACACTGGCTCCCAGTTAAGTTTAGGGCAGATTTCAAAATCCTCCTTTTAACATATAAAGCATTAAATGGCCAAGGTCCGCTTACTTGTCTGAACTTATCATGACTTACAAACCTGAGCACATTAAGATCTCAAGATGCCGGTCTGCTTAGGATTCCAAGGATTAATAAAATAACAGTGGGAGGTCGAGCTTTTAGTTACAGGGCCCCTAAACTGTGGAATGGTCTTCCTGCTTCTATAAGAGATGCCCCTTCGGTCTCAGCCTTTAAATCCCGGCTGAAGACTCACTACTTCAGTTTAGCATATCCTGACTAGAGCTGCTGATTAACTGTACATACTGCATCTCTGTTGTTAGTCATTAGCACTAAACATAAGTAACATGATAGTTATATTTGAATACTAACCCTCACCTATTCTGTTTCTTTCTGGTACTCAAATGTGGCAATTGGTGCCACGGCCCACCTGCCAAGTTGTTTGCCTGCCTATGGTAAAGTCATCCCTGATGGAGGATCACAGGAATCATGGGAAATAAGGGTCCTTTCATTGGATTGGCTGGCAGCACTGTGGAATGGCCAAATGGGGAGGCAGCTTGATGGATGAGGTCTCCAGGACTCTAAAAATATCCAAATCATATTATGTGATATCATCTACTGTTAAATTCTGCTCCGTACTTCTAAAATTTTTATTTTTATGCTGTATTAAGGATTTGTTCTGTTCTGTGTATTGTACTGTTTTGACCCCCTTCTTTTGACACCCACTGCATGCCCAACCTACCTGGAAAGGAGTCTCTCTTTGAACTGCCTTTCCCAAGGTTTCTTCCATTTTCCCTACAAGGTTTTTTGGGAGTTTTTCCTTGTCTTCTCAGAGAGTCAAGGCTGGGGGGCTGTCAAGAGGCAGGGCCTGTTAAAGCCCATTGCGGCACTTCCTGTGTGATTTTGGGCTATACAAAAATAAACTGTATTGTATCGTATTGTATCCATTGTCACAAAAATTAACATGCTTACAGACCATAGCAATATCCCAATGCCCCTAACAATCCTCAACCATACTACTTTGTTCCTGAATTATGCTCAAAATTGCATGGAATGGTCCAAGACAATTTAGGTTCCATGAGATCATTGGATCCCTAATGCAGCAGGGTCTACCTATAAGACCTGGCACCGCATGTATAAAGGCTTGTGTAGAATTCAGACTAAAACATGACATACTGAAAAAACTAGAAATGTGCGCATGCACAAAAAATTCACATGCACAAAACTGTACATAAGCAAAGTTCTATGCACTTTCCCTTAATAAATTCCAATAAATGTGAATTTTAAGGCACCTTTACAACTCTGAATTTCACATATCTAATTATGCAAACCAATATAAATAGCCCCTTCTGTTCAGTGTTTTGTTAAAAGACAATGGCAAAAGCATGTGTAAAAAATAAGACTTTCAGCGAATGTGAAATGGAGGTCCTGCTCAGTCAATTGGAGGCAAAGAAAAATGTACTATTTGGTAGTTTAAGCAGTGGTATAAACAACAAAAGGAAATTGATGCAGTGGCACAGGCTGGAGGAGGAACTCAAAGGTTTACGTTCAGAAAGTCACACAATGCCCGAGATAAAAAAAAAGAAGTAGACAGATACCAAAGTTGACATAAAAAGGTGAGTCGCAGCCCACTGTCTGAATGTCAACTCCTGGAGCAGGTACCAGAATTCCAGGGGTCATACTACTTGATGAGACTTAGAGAGATGAAATGAGATGATGAAGACACTTACATATCTCACCACAACATTAATGAGATGTATTTCCCATCACAAATAATTTTCACATTAATAGAGTGGAAATGCTTTCTTTTTACATAAACAAATGAATTCTCTGAAGGCACCTTTATAGCAATGTGCGTGCAGTTGACAGTTCTGGAAAAGTGAATGTTGCTGCGAATTGTGCTTTGATGTTTGCCTGTTCAATCACAGCATAAGGAAATTTTATATATCTGGATGACAAGCAGATAATACTATCCTATACAGCTGGCATGGCACGACTCAGTGATGACTGAGAAATACCTGATCAGTCAGCCAGTTCGCATTGAAAAGCTCCTGTGACTAGAAACCTGAGGGTGGACATAACTTGCAAAGGAGCAGATACAGCACAATTCCTCAAAGTCTGTATTTGTAAAGTTGGCCCCAGTTCAGCACACAACTCCAAAAGGAAAGCTTTTGGAGATCAAAATTGATTTAGAAGCCAGTCATCATCTTGGGAGAAGAAATTAGTATGATCTCTTAAATATGCTCTCTCTTCTTATTCTTATATTTGTCTTCTAACAACACTAATGCAGCCATGGTAGTTAGAATAGTTTAGCCATTCTGTGCACCATTATATTGTTAAAGATTGATTACAATCAAGTGCATTAACTTTGTAAACGATATGCAATTAACTTCAGTGTATTTGATAAAGCCCATGTTGTGAATGTGAATCCGAAAAAGAAAGGCAAACCACACACAAACAGTAGCACTGCTTTGATGCTGGGTACAACCAAGCAGAAGAGTATGAACGTGTGGTCTGAGGCTGCCTTAATAATGTGTGTGTCATTACGCCAAGTTTAGTTTTTATACACCTTGACCTGAGCGTGGAAACGGGCATATGCAACATTTTTGTGCGTATGCACCATTTATTCATGAGGCCCCAGAACAGCAAGGGATTTATATGCCATCAAAATATGGTCCCATCTCCCCATTAGCCAGCTATACCATGGCCCACTTCCTCCATTTCCTGAGAATGGATGTCAGAGAGACCTAGATTCCCTGGCATGGATGTGGGAGTTTGGATTTTGCTAACCAGAAACAGAAAATAGTGTACTGTCAGAAGCAAACACATATAAACCTGTATAGGTAGCTCTTCATGCATAGCAGTAGCTGTAGCTGTATAAGGACATGTCATGCATTATATTTGCTTATTGACTACTTGGAGCAGTCTTCCTGTAAGTAAGTATGGCAATATGGCAGCTGATTTTTAAAAATTTCTTATTCTTACTTTTCATTACATTCAGCACAAAAGCAAAAACTTGATTTTAAAGGTTCTTTTCAGTAACAGGAGCACTTAATGGATGCATGAGTTCAATGAATACAAAGAATGCGAAAATTATTTGCTTTTCAAAAGCTTTACAAGTGCCCAACACCAATTAGTTTAGTTATTACAAGAAAGGAATAGAACTGACATTTTCTTTTCTGAACACCTCCTTGAAGCAAAAATGGGACTTACGCTTTTTTCCTTTTTACTTCAACTACAGTAATTTTTGTAATGGGTACTGAAACCGTAAGATTTTATCAGTCACCTGATAAAGTACCTCCCCAACAGTTTCAGAGCAAAAGAACATGTAATTCCTGCTTTAGGAAATCTAAAATAAAACTACTTACAGTATTTTAACTTTAATGGGTTGAGTAACTTCCCAGTTATTTCCTTTTCTCTGAGAGAAATGCAGAATGAACTGTGCCTGTAAATTTTAGTTGCCAAGTGTACCTGCACTAATATAGACTTTTATTTTTCACATGTCTCAATTGATCTTTTAAAAATAGAACTGTAAAAGAGTAAAAGACAATGAATTAGTGGGTAATCTTCATCTAACACTATTCTTTTCAAGATAACCTTTATTTAAATTACTGCTCATTCAAAAAGAAAGGATTCGGTTCTAACATATTCTCAACGGTGTCCATCTGATGAGGGCAGAGCTCAAAAAGAATGAAAGCAACCAGGAACGGTCTTATCAAGTGATATCATAATAAGGGATCTGTATACTAACATCATACAGAGATCTGTGAAGAAAGAGGGAGGGAGGAAGTGAATTTGACCATGAATCTGATGTTCCATGAAACAGTAAAGAATGACAATCAACAAGCTAAAAAAAGCTGGTCATCAAAACACAATGTAAAGGAAAATTACGGATTTCCAAAAGAATTCCAAATTTCTTATCAGTGGAAAATATATCATACAGTATATCATGTGTGGAGCTTCCCTTCCATGGGCTTTCATACAAATAACGAAATGTTACATTAAAAACTTAGCAATATGGGTTATATTGACAGCAGATGTTAGTAAATTATCAGAAATATCACTAAAGGTTTATATACACACACACACACATATAGTACATTCTGGAGCCCTCCTCATAGAGGGGTGTTAATTATGTCAGTCATTTTCTAACCTGCCTAGTCCTGAACAAAAGAAATAAATACCTGTCAGAAAAAGTCCCACTTTACAAACTTTTCACCAACAGCACAGACGCTTGCAGCAATCTGACATCCAACAATACACACCTACTCCACTTTGATCTTCAGGATTATAAACTTGACCAATCAGACATAAATGAAAAGCTTGTAAAGGAAAAATATGAGTCCCGATTGGTTGATTTGACTGGAGCACGATCAGAGCAGGTGTCCGATAGGTCACTTCTAGGAGATTATAAATGTGACGTTTCGCTGAGCAACAAAAAAGAAGAAGCCCACATGGATGGCTGTTCAAAAGAAGATCTTGGGGATGCGGCAAGAAGAAACTTTTTTAAAAAAAAAGAGATGGAATCAAAAGACATTGTTTTGCTGAAAACTGTACCTGACATTTTCAAAAAATCCAACTGAGGGTCACAGGGGTCTATATACCTATGTTAGATTGACATTTTTTTTTTCTTTTTAAAATGTTTCCCAGCATTAAAAAAACATTTTTATTGGCAGTAGGATTGTACCAGGAATTTGCAGTCAAGATGTTATTTTGATTAGGAGCACAGCAGCTTTGCATATCATTGGGGGAATCACAAAGGGTCATAGAAACACGCCGACTTTATTCCTCATTCAGTTGTTTAACTTAAACACCATTGAAATGATTACAGTCTTCATGTATACTTGCCATTTATTCTGCAACAGCTACAAAGTAACATAATAAGCAAATATGTAGCACTTTCTGTAAAGCAAATAAAAAGCCTCAGCTGGCAATCAATTAGTAAATAAATAGTGAAATCAACTCAGACATCAGAATTGATCCATCTTTGAGTGACAAGGATAAGATCCATCAAAAGATCATTGCCATACATCAGTAGTCTCAAATTCCAGTCCTGGAGGGCCGCAGTGGCTACAAGTTTTTGTTCTAACCCTTTTCTTAATTAGTGACTTGATTTTGCTGCTAATTAACTCCTTTTTGTTTCATTTTAATGGACTTGTTTCATAAGATTTGTTCCCCTGAATTTCTTCAGCATTCCTCTGAATTGTTTAATTTCTTTCCTTAAATGGCACCCAAATAGAAAGTGCGTGAGCCAACAGAAGACCAACTAAGCCAGGACCTCAACCTCCAACCAATTTCACTCAAACTGGTTGCTTAATTAGGCTCTGATTCTTGTTGTTAATTAAACTTGTTCTTTAATTTTATGGCCTATTGCTGGTCTCATTGTGCAACAGCCTACAGTTCTGAAATTGTTGATTTTCACTTTTCTAAGAGCACTGTTCAAATGTTTTGGGGACCTGAGTGGATCAGCATTCCTGAGACCTTCATCTTTATTTATTTTCAGATATTGTGTGATGGGCACAGTTTGCTGGTCATGTTTTAGCTCGTTTTGTATCTTATTATAGTTTGGCTGCTAATTAAGGAGAAAGAAACAATTAAGGGGACTGAGTCTTCAAGAGCAAGTCAATTAAAATGAATTCAGAAGAAGTTAATTAGCAGCAAAAACAGGTCACTAATTAAGAAAAGGGTTAGAATGAAAACCTACACTACAGTGGGCTGGCGCCCTGTCCAGGGTTTGTTTCCTGCCTTGAGCCCTGTGTTGGCTGGGATTGGCTTTAGCAGACCCCCGTGACCCTGTAGTTAGGATATAGCGGGTTGGATAATGGATGGATGGATGAAAACCTGCAGCCACTGCGGCCCACCAGGACTGGAGTTTGAGACCACTGCCATACATAATGTATATCACACTGTCAAAAATGGGTATTTTATCTTTTCTTCACAAAAAAGGTGTGTAACATAAATATATATATGAAATCAATATATATATCATACATCAAATCAAATGTGTTACTAAATTGTGTATGGTCTTAAAATGTACAAAGTATTAGTTGTTCCTGAATGTCATAAAGAAACAACCTACTAGTAGTCAGGATCAGAGGTCCTGTTAAAACTAGTCAGGAGACACTAAACATAAATTAGGCCCTGAAACATTAAGTAGTTTGCTTTAAAAACTTAGGTCATGCATGAACCATTTAAGAGCATATAAAAACTGTAGTCTCTAGTACAAGACAAGCAATGATGGGCTCACTGCTGAAAGCTTTTAGACATTAAGAAGTCTTCTTAAACTTCTAGTGAGACAGATCAGAAGGCTACAGCCCAGTTACCGTATCATATTAAATTTCAGAATAATGTCTCCTACTCGGTGAGTCATATTTTCTGCTGCCGCTACTGTGAGGTACTATAGGAGGCAAACAAATCTTTTGTGCTTTAACAGAGAAGGTACATTCAATCAATTTACAGTGAAGTTCAACAGTGGTGCTGCAGACATCAATCGATTGTAGCTAGTGCAGAATGCAGCTGCTAGAATCTTAACTAGGAAAAGAAAATCCGAGCACATTTCTCCAGTTTTGATGTCACTACATTGGTTACCTGCGTCATTTAGAATTGACTTTAAAATACTGCTTATAGTTTACAAAGCCTTAAATATTCTCGCTCCATCCTATATTTCAGAATGTCTTTCACTTTACACTCCAAATCGTAACCATAGATCTTCAAATGAGTGTCTGCCTATTATTCCGAGAGCTAAACTTAAAAGAAGTGGTGAGGCAGCCTTCTGCTGTTATGCACCTAAAATCTGGAATAGCTTACCAACAGAATTCACCAGGCTAATACAGTGGAGCACTTTAAAAAACTGCTAAAAACTCAATATTTTAACATGGCTTTCTCATAGCTTCATTTTATTTTAATCCTGATACTCTGTATATGCATTTAATTATCAATATCATTCACGGTGGCTCCAAAATCTGTACTAACCCCTACTTTCTCTTCTGTTCTTTTTCTGGTTTTCTGTGGTGGCGATCTGTGCCACCACCGCCTGATCAAAGCACCATGATGTTCTAACATTGTTGGATTAAAGGCCAGAAGTCCACATGACCATCATAAAGTTCTTCCATGTGAACCCTGAATAAAATGAAGACTGATTGTGAGGTCATTTATGTTAGGTAGAATGCATGGAGAGGGCTGGTCTTGTGACCTTGGAACCCCAGCAGATTTATTTTTTTCTCCAGTTGTCTAGGTATTTTTTTTTGTTTTGTTTTTTCAGTCCTCCCTGGCCATCAGACCTTACTTTTACTCTATGTTAATTAGTGTTCCCTAATTCTATTTTCTTATTTATTTTGTCTTTTTTCTCTTTCTTCATTATGTAAAGCACTTTGAGCTACATCATTTGTATGAAAATATGCCATATAAATAAATGTTGTTGTTGTTGAAAGAGATACATTGAAGCACACACTTCAGCATAGCATTATGTAAACTTCAGTCTCAGTGTTAAAAGCAGTAGGTGTGGTTGCACTGGGCAAAGGAACACAAATGGTGTACTATGTTGCTCTGAAAATTACCATGTAGTCTAATGAATTCCTGCTAATAAATGCTGATGGGAGTCCCACAATATGGCAAAATCCTCCAAAGTACGATCGATTAGTTTTACTAGGTGCCAACAGTGCAGACTTCTGATGGTGGTATAATAGTTAGGTTTGTGTTTTCACTGAAAGAATTGGGTCTTTTGAAGCTATTGTGGGGTAAAAAATCTGTAAATTATGGTCATATTTTCATTATATTCTGCTCAAGCCAACACTATATGAACTTAAACACAGGACAGATCAAAGCATATCCTCTTCAAAATTGTTCCTCACTTTAAAAACAGCTGTTCAGACAAAGAGGTCGTTTTCATCTGATCGTCAGAAAAGCATCTCATGAACAACTACGAGTGCTAGATCACAAGCCGCCTGCAACATTCATCCTTGTCATCTTTACTTTTTCATAAGCTTTTACTAAAGACTATATATATCCAGACTTTGCTATCCACATTTTCTTTTATGCTTTTTTCTACTGGTATTATTACCAGTAATAATACCAGTAGTATAGATGGTAATAAATACCACGCTGTTTTTAACTTTCCATACTTTGTCTTCATAATTAGAGTGATTGAGGTAATAAAGTAGTTTTTATTAAGAGCACCTGGAGCAGTTGGAGGTTTGCCATTACCTCTGTGCTGCAAGGTTTATTAAAGTTGCGTGTGTGAGCCCTACCCAATAGTAGGGAACAGTATGTAAAGTAAGGCATTCTTGACTGATAAATGACCTATAGCCAAGGATGCTGAGCCTTTGTATGTTTGAATATATTCCTAGAGACGAAAGTAATATTTAAGTCTGAGACATATCTAAAACATTGTATGTTGTTCGTGCTGATAAGTACCATATATACTCACGGATAAGTTCTCCCGCTGATATGTCGGGACATGATTTTACCGTATCTTTCTGGTATTTTATAATGTCAGTTGTATAGGTCAAATGCAGAAAACTCATGCTATTGGTCCAAGAGATTATGATATGCTACCGCCCACCTGGCAGAGTAACTACGGAGCACACTGCCTTTTTTTTCTATGTGGGTGCAGCAATGCTCTGTATCATCACGTGATCCTAACCTGCCTCTCTCTCTCCCGCTCTCTCTATTGTGCCTATGTGACCACACAGTAATACCCAAACTATTCTGAAGCAACATTTGCACTGATTTCTGTTTTTTGTATCTCACACCCTTATACACCTTTATTGTAACAGCATCCCTTATCTACGATGGAGCGTTTTATCAGAAGAGAATATGAAGCTGGTTTAAATTAAATATTGTTGAAGTAGCAAAAGAATCAGATGCAAGATTGGAGGAGGCAAGAAGATGCAAAAAAAAAATGATGTTGCATTTTTGAACAGGCGTTGAACAGTCTGATTTTATGATCGATTTTTTTGGGTTTCAAGACCCGACTTATATGGTAAGTCTCTTGACGTGTTAAGAGAGTGACAGGCTGTGTTATTCCTAAGGTACTTGTTTTGCCTAAAATGCTAGTGGTTAACCAGCTGTGTGTGTGTCATTCATGGGGCACCATTGTGGTTAGGGTCTGTGTGTATGTGTGTATTTATGTATGCGTGTGATAATCTTAAGGTGCGACAGTAGAACACCCCGGTAATGAACCTGATGAGTACACTTACCACTAGGTAAATGGTAAGTAGAGGGAAATACCATGATAATACAGATGCATACAGAGTAATATTTGAATGCCACATGACATTTGAACACATCCTGTCACGACACCAGCATACGGGCTTTTTAAGGAAGATAATAATGTCCATAGCACATGACTGGTAAAGTTCCAACTTGGAAATTTAGTATTTTACTGAAGCTCAAGAAATATCATAACAAACAACAACAACCTCCCTCACACATCTTCCTTGACTATAGATAATAGAGTAGTTTCGGTGAGCTATTATAAAGGTGTATTGTTGTAGGTATAAAGGAGAATTCAGTTTAATGCAGTGGCTTCTGGAATGATGGCATGTGATTGATCCTGTGTGAGATGAGATGTTTTCAGTAATGATCCAAACCAAATGATGCTCACCTGTGAATTTGCTAGTCACAAGTCACCTTTTTGTTGACATGGACTGTCATCTGTGTGCTGCTGTTTATGCACCATTGATTCTCTACCTTGACAGATTTATGCAGTTTAGAGATTAAATGCTAGGCTGTCTCCAGTAAAGTTGTTACTCTCTATGAAAATCAACTATAAAAGTCCCTTACGATGGCTTAAACAGCAGCTGGGGTTTCAGCCCTTTGGACAGTGAAATCCATTCCAATTTTTCACTTTCGTATTAAAATATGTAGAATATAGGCAGTTCAAGACATGTAAACTAGGAAATGTTTTGATTTTACAAACTTGGAGAATAATGTTCATCCCCTTTCTACTGGTCCACACTGTCAACCATACTTTGTCACAGAGCATGATAAATATTTTTAATATAATTAAAATATCACTGAACATAGGGATGTCTTTGCTGCAAGGGCAGCATGAGATTATCCTGATGTAAGATGATTTCTTTCTTGAAGAAGAAGATCACTGGAGGGCTCATTGTGCACCACTGTAAATGAGGGGTGGATGCTCTGAAAAGGGCACATCTTGAAGATGTACTGCGGAGTGACATTTATCAGATTTATTTTAAATAAGTATGTATCTGGGTCTTATTATCAACATATATTTCAATGTACAGTAACTGCTGTAAGCTTAATCAAGAATGCAGGTGTATTCCACATTTTATGACAAAGTTCACTTATAAAATACGTCAGACTGGCTTAATATAATATGAAGTACTATAAGATCAAAATATTTAAGGGATTATGAAATAAACTAAGCCCCCAGCATGTTTGTAATATTCTCCTCGTTTAACTTTAATCCATTTACTTATATTGATTTCATTATTAGCAGTGTCAGACATCTGTTTAAAATTCACTTTGTACATAGAAGAATAAGCAATTTAAATATGACTGTCAGCTTAAAGCAATTTAGCAGCATATATATATATACTATATATATATATATATATATATATATATATATATATATATATATATATATATACTGCGGTGGGTTGGCACCCTGCCCAGGATTGGTTCCTGCCTTGTGCCCTGTGTTGGCTGGGATTGGCTCCAGCAGGCCCCGTGACCCTATTCGGATTCAGCGGGTTAGACAATGGATGGATGGATATATATATATATATATATATTTTTTTTTTTCTGTTGTTACCCTCTATAGAATAAGATATGGGAAAATTTTTGAATCAGCATGTACTGACGTTGCACATAAAAATGATTGCTGTGCTTCTTTTAATTGGTTGGCACAGTGGTTAGTGCTGCTGCCGAATGAATCAAGCCTCCTGGGTTTATCTTATAAATTTTATATTCTTCTTGTATTTGTGAGCTTTTCTCTATGCACTCTGTTTTAAAGTTACTTGGTGATTCAAAGATGGAACCATATGAGTGTAGCTGTGGTGTGGGCCCTACAAATGCCTGGTGTCCTTATCCTCTCTGGGTCCTGCTTTGTGTATAATGTTACTGCAATAGGTTCCAGTCCCAAATAAGTGGTTTAGGTAAGTTTGAGAATACTATGTTATGTAAAAAGCATTATTAACAAGAATGTATAATGTTCACTGTGAAGCTGGAAGAGTCAAATGCAATATAATAACAATTTTAAAGCAACATTTACCAGATTTCAGGACCCATTCGATTCGTAGTCTTTTTAGGTGACATTTTGGTTTAATATAAGAGTGTTATTTTATTGTGTCTTTGTTTGCATTTTTTGTTTGTTGTGATTCTTAATATTTTCCTTTTTTCAATCAATCAAAAGCACAAGGCTATTTAAAAAGAATATTCGTATGTACCAATTACCTGACACTGTACAATTTATTTTTGTTTGGCTACATTAAAGACAGCATCTATATGCCACCCATGCCCATAGACCCCCAGGAACTAAAGAACTACATTGAAGCTGCTGTGGCTGCAATAACAAGGAACTTGCTGAAGCAACTGTGGGAGGAATTGGACTACCATTTGAAAGCTTCTCATGTGACACACAGGGCACACATTGAGGGTTATAAAGTTTCTCACATGCGCACATAGGGAACACTTTCCAGACTCTGCTAATGTAAGCAGTGCCAATCCAGTATAAGAGGAGGTGCTGTCTTTAACTAACTACCCGCTCCATTTTCTGTGCACCTCCTAGGGGCTATGCCAGAGGCTTCCTGAACATGCCCAACCAAGCATCTCAGAAGTCCCACTTCATCCAGAATGATCATTATTTATTCAACTTGCAAAACAGAAACTGGAATTCACTATAGGACCCTCTTGAGAGGGAGAGAAAGAGAGACTGAACGCTCACCTCTCCAGCTCAATTGTGAAGTGCAGGACAATGTGGTAGTGACTGTAATTTTGTTTGTTACCAACTTTATTTTCCTTATATATTCTCAAAATAAAACAGGGTTTACCAGGCTGGTACCCCAACCCTTAAACTCATTTCTGTCCGATCTTGTGACACAGAATCAAGTTTTCCTATCACTTGGTGTAAATCACATCATATCAGAATCTCAGAATTAAGTGTATTTTGTTTTTCAGTTATTTATATTAATAATAGTAATAATTTATTTTTATTTATTCTGGTGATATACTTTTTATGCTTTGATTGAATTACCTTCATTTTGTCTCAGTCCTTGTGTGGCTGTGGCCATGTTGTTTATTGTTGCTAGGCTGGTTGCCAGTCACATGACTAAGAAATGACCTGACACCTTATGTCTTTCCTTCTTATCTGTTTTGGATAGCTGCTCAGAACCTCACACATCCAGGCTTTTGGAAAATTCAAAACTGTCATATCTGTGTGCCTTTTTGCACACTTATTGCGCACTTATTTTGGTTTGAGAATTTTGTTTGGTTAGTTCTTATTATTTTACTTGACATAAGGGATCCAACCGGGATCCCGGGTTGTTTGGTCATGTAGTGGATGCAGTAACACACTGTACCACTGCATGCTCCCCAACTTGACTTGACTTGACTATGAGTCATTGCACTTTGTTGTGGTTTACTTGCTAGGTAATTTTGCCTTTTTTGAAACAAGAATTGCTTTGATTGTGCCTGCTCTGCAGTGTTTTTTTTTGTTCTTTCGTCTCCTAGTCCATCTCTCACCACATTTTATAGTGAACGCTTTTTGCATGTCAAAGTGTACACAACATTGTTTAGATTTCTTTTTTTTTTTTAAATTTACAGCACTGCATCATACAAAGCATACATTTTGTATTCACTGGCAGTGGGAAAGAAGACATTATTAATATTACAAAGTGACAATGCATTCAAATTGAAAATTCTTGCTAAAGGTTGTGTGTTAATGAACTACAACTCTGTCTGGCTCAAAACTTAACTAAATGAAGCACGCAAAATTTCTAACAATCACGCTTGATTAATTTTGTTGGGTCACAAAAATACTACCATGGAAGAACCATAAAGGTGGAGAAACACTGCTTAAGTGCATATACTCGTACTGTATATAGACAACTGTCTACAACTGTGGAGGTTTATGGTGGTTGAGATTTTGTGATGCTGAGTAGAGAGCACCTGACCCATAAAGCTGTACATTGTATGTACAGCACACAGTAGAGCAATGACCTGTGGAAATATGGCAACAACATGAAAAAAAATTGATCCATCCTGCCTTGTATCAAAGGTTCAGGCTGATGGTGGTGGTGTAAAGGTGTTGGGGATATTTTCTTGGCACACTTTGGGCCCCTTGGTGTAATTGAGCATTGTTTAAATGTCACAGCCTACCTGAGTATTGTTGCACAACATCCCTTGATGACAGCAGTTTATCCATCTTTTAATGATTATTTGCAGCAGGATAATGCGCCATGTCACCAAGTTCAAATCATCTCAAACTGGTTTCTTGAACATAACAATGAGTTTACTGTGCTCAAATACCCTCCACAGACATGAGATCTCAATCCAACAGGGCACCTTTGGGATTTGGTGGAATGAAAGATTTGCATCATGGACGTGTAGCCGACAAATCTGAAGCTACTGAGTGATGCTATCATGGCAATATGGACCAAAATCCCTAAGGAATGTTTCCAGTAAATGGATGAATCTATGCCACAAAGAATTAAGGCAGTTCTGAAGGCAGGCAAAGGGGGGTCCACCCTGGTACTAGTAAGGTGAACCTAACACATTATTATAATATATATATATATATGTATATATAAAAAAACTTTGCCTGTATGAATTAATTACAAGGATGACATTTCACCTTTAAAAGAATAATGAAAAGGGCATTCTTATCCCTTAAGGCGGAGGTGTCAAACTAAAGGCCCACTAGCCAGATGCAACACTGGACTATTTTAATGCAGCTTGTTTCATCATCATTCAAACATGCTACATACTGCTTGCAATAATCATTAGTTTTCTTCAAAGCTCCCTTTACACTCAGCATTAACAAAAATATCATATCTAGATTGTATTTATATAAAGTTTGCCCAAATTAAATTTACACCTGGCAGTAAAATGAATCTCTAGTGTCCACATAGTGTCCAGGTGCCTGGATACAGATTACATGGACTCCCAAGACTTGTGTGCAGAACTCTTTTGTATGATTTAGAGGGTTTGAGATTATTTTTCCATATCGGCACAGAAGAGTACACTGCAGCCACTAACAGTTAGAAAGGAAAGAAACTGCCTGTAATGTCCCAACATGAAAATGTAAGAAAAGGTGACACTTGACGGCACCATTAGAGAATTAGTGTTTTAGCATGACATCAAATATGTGACAGACTCTTAAAGAAGAATGGCAGCTTGACACTTTGCTGTCACCACTTAGCACACTTTTTAAAGTCATACAGATGTCAGTGCTGGCTACCCTTGCACGGCTTACCTGGCAGCTGCCAGTATGTGATGGATTATTCTTTACTGCTCACTTAATTGTTATTTTATTTACATTTATACTTGTAGTAAACATAGTTGCCATCTTTTTATGACCAACCCTGATTATGGTCTGAATGATCTGATCACAAGTGCATTTACACTTTGTTTTTAATGTGTTCTAGTGTCACCTAATTGTCATCTGAATACCAAAAACACATGTTCAGGGATGTTCATAAGGTCTAACCTATTTTGCTTTAGCTACAAATTCACACATGTCTCTGGACTGGCACTCTCGTTGTATTTTATGTGCTGACTTAGTTTTTTCACTTGATGTCGATGTTCGTCCTGTGGTTGCAGGTAGCTTTCCTAACTCACTGCAATGCCCAATAAGAAAAAAGTTTTTTATAGGTGGATGACAGTTTCAATTAAGATGGGAGGCAGAGTATATGTTTTTGTAGAGCAGAAAGGTACTTGTTTGTAAAGAAATGAGTGATGGTAAGTAGATTGTTAATACATGTTAAATTTAGATTGTCAATCCTGCTTTAAGGATTGTCTGAGTCATATTTTCCTGATTTCTCCTGTTAATTCCCCTTTCCCATCAGGCATAACAACATACAGTAAGAACATTTTTAAGTAGCACACTGTTTTTAGTTCAATGGTGATCATTTACATAACTTTATAAAATTTTGTCAACTTGAGATGTTGAATTTGTTACTTCAAAATATGAGGGACATTCAAAAATTTCCATACTTTTATATTTTCATTGGAAACAGTGAAGGCGGGAGGAGTAGTAATTGGTCATGTCTGAGAGTGTTATGTGACTGGGAAAATTGCATCACAAAGGAAGGTGACTATGTAGAAAAGTGATGTAATTTGCTTTTGAAATTCTTAATAAATGGACTTAAAAAACTTTTTGAACTTCCCTCATAATCTTCTGAACCATCCTCTTAACATCTGTACCTCTTTGATCTTGCTGAAAAACTCACGTAAAAATAAAAGTCTTATTAATGCCCTTCATGCATTCAGACACTTCTGTCATGAGGCTGTATGCTATAATTCTGCATTTGCCTGAAATAAGAGAATAATCCCCAGATCGCATATCCCACAGTTGTGGAATCAGTCGGGTAGGTCATCTCATGACTTTCTCAAGCACTGTAGCTGATGGACAAATATTGTTGTTTTTCATTTGTTAATTAGTTTCTGCTTTAATTAGTTAATTAGTTTCTACTAAAATTTCTTTTATGTGATAGTTCTGTATTTAATCTATACTAATAAAAGGCAAAGCCCTCACTGACTCACTGACTCACTGACTCATCACTAATTCTCCAACTTCCCGTGTAGTTAGAAGGCTGAAATTTGGCAGGCTCATTCCTTACAGCTTACTTACAAAAGTTAAGCAGGTTTCATTTCAAAATTCTACACGTAACGGTCATAACAGTCAATAACGATCGACAACGTCCGCCATGTTGAACTTTCTTATTTATGGCCCCATCTTCACGAAATTTGGTAGGTGGCTTCCCTGCGCTAACCAAAACCGATGTACGTACTTATTTCGGTGGTATGACGCCACTGTCAGCCGCCATATTGAATTTTCCAAGCGTCACTAATTCTCCAACTTCCCGTGTAGGTAGAAGGCTGAAATTTGGCAGGTTCATTCCTTACAGCTTACTTACAAAAGTTAAGCAGGTTTCATTTCGAAATTCTACTTGTAACGGTCATAACGGTCAACAACGTCCGCCATGTTGAACTTTCTTATTCATGGCCCCATCTTCACAAAATTTGGTAGGCGGTTTCCCTGCGCTAACCGAAACCAAAGTACATACTTATTTTGGTGGTATGACGCCACTGTCGGCCGCCATATTGAACTTTCCAACGTCACTAATTCTCCAAATTCCCATGTAGGTAGAAGGCTGAAATTTTGCAGGCTCATTCCTTACAGCTTACTTACAAAAGTTAAGCAGGTTTCATTTTGAAATTCTACACGTAACGGTCATAACGGTTGACAATGTTCGCCATGTTGAACTTACTTATTTATGGCTCCATCTTCATGAAATTTGGTAGGTGGCTTCCCTGCGCTAACCAAAACCGATGTACGTACTTATTTCAGTGGTATGATGCCACTGTCGGCCGCCATATTGAACTTTTCAACAGTCTTTGTTACTTATGGGCCCATCTTCAAGAAATTTGGTACGCGGGTTCCCAACGCTAACTGAATCCTACTTATGTACATATATACGTCCATAGCCTGCAGCTCAGTCACCGTGTGAGGTGACGTTGGGTCCCCATCCCAACGCCTCCCACGTTGTTGGCTGCTTTCCTATATAAGGACGTCTGTCGCTCCAGTCTCTACATTCCCTTCCTTGCTTCGACACGGGATTCACGTCTCCCTGCTGATAACTATAGTCTTTTATTTAATCCACGGCTTCTCCGCTGTTTTATTGTTAATTTATTACGATTATAGTTATTGTGTAGGTATTTTTGACTTACTTTACATTGTTCAGATACCCATTTCCTTTATCATTCCAACCGTACCCACATTAACATGTCGATCGAGGTGATCACCATCGATCAAACAACTGTCACTTACCGAGTGGTTTCCATGCCCGGAGATGGCACCTACCTTTTCCATTCTCTTTGTTACATATTGCACGGCCATATCAGGCTCACTCTTGATATCTGGAGAAACATTGTGTCTTATGTATTGAATGACTGGGACAGGTTCAAAGTGTGGACTGATGGTACAGGAGACAATTATACTACACAGGAGCACTATAAGAGTGAAATTGTTAAGCCCTTCATCTATGCATCTGCATGTGAGTTGATGGCTGCCGCTGACTTGTTCGGTTATCGCTTTTAAGTGTACCGAAATGGCCAAATATTTTACACCTTTGGACAACCGCCAATGCCTCTTAAACATCTTAGATTCACAGGTGACAATTTCAGTAGTGGACACTTTGATGTTTATGAATGTTTAAACTCTCAAAAGCTGGATGTTAAGTTATCGATGAAACTGGTTGTATACTTTCAACGCTTGACAGATGCTGAATGTCACTTCAACACAAGTCCTGCAAATACTGTCGTAATTGAAACAAACCATGAAACTCAAACCGATTATGACAGCAGCAATCCAAGCTGTGAGATTTGAGACAAGATTGCTTTTCACATTGCCAACTGTACATTGCATGCTCAAGAGTAAGCTCAGCACACAGCTTGGTCATATTATAACCGGAGGACCGAACTCAAAATGTGGTATACAAAGAGATCCTTAACAAATAATTATTGGTATATTTTCCCTTAGTTTAAAAAGGTTTAATTTTCTTCTTAATAAAACTTTTAAGGCAGTACTTCACTGCTGCGAAGCGCGGGTATTTTGCTAGTTAATGATATAATCTATTCATGCATTCTGCCTTGTAGTTTGTACTGTTGTATTGTATTTCTGGGGTAGTAATGATAGATTGGCCATCTAGTGCTGTGAAGGGGATTACTTGCATTTTGTTTTGTGTATTATATTTACCCTATTTTTTGACAACCATTGCATGCTCTACCTATGCGGAAGGGGGTCACACAACCTTTCCCAAGGTTATTTTTTTCCCTATGTAGCTGCATTTTCCCAAAATTACCAAAGTTCAGCAGCTTCAGCTCAAAAAATGAGATTCAACAAAAGCCTGACGCACAGAAATGATTCCACAGACAAAATATCTTTGTTTTTGAAAGTTTAGTTAAGTTTGGAAGTAAAACAGTTCACACAAAAATAGGGAGATTAAAATAACAAACAATGAAAAATTAATGTTAAGAAAAGTTAAGTTCTAAGCTTAATCTTGTTACATCTCAAATCGTTACTTCTTACTTAACATTTCTGAACCATTTCAAAACGGTCAGAAAACTGTATGCTTATCCCATTTCTAAACTTAAAATGGGTCTATCGAGTCCCTCTTTACAACTGAGCTTATTATCACACTGTTTCTTAGTTACAGTAAGAAGGTTCTATCTCTTGCTAACTTATAGGGGGAAAAGACTATACCATAAGTTATGACTATGAAAGAAATTTATATTCTATTCAAATTAAGCAAATATTAATATGAGTTTAACTCAAAACTTTACCTTTCTAAGATTGGCTCTTACACCCTACAATGTTTTTTTTTTGGAGGGAGTTTTGTCATGTCTTCTTAGGGAGTCAAGGCTAGGGGGCTATCAACAAACAGGGCCTATTAAAGCCCATTGAGGCATTCCTATGTGATTTTGGGCTATACAAGAAATAAATTGTTGTTGCAATAAGCTTGAGCAAATCAAAGTGCGATCAGAGACTACATTTTTAAAAGTCTAAATTTTCACTGGTCCACATTTCAATGCCAAGCCAGTGTTTTCAGAACTACACAGGTCTGGAGAGTGTTTTCTAAAGTCTTCATATTCTGGGGTTAAAAATGCCAGGGTAATATGGAGAAAGAAGACTAATATTTATTTTTAATTGAAAATGTACTAGTGTGGACATAGCCTAAGACTATGTTAGTCTGCCATTTAACGTAGACTCATATTTAATTTCTCTCCGAATGGGAATTGACACCCACTTGTTTCTGGCCAATCTTGCTTTTCTAAGTGGAGTGTATTTATTCCCTCTGGGATAATAAACTCTACCTAACTTGACACATTTATATCATCTTCATTCCCATCTGAAGAACTGAAACAGGTTTAGTAATTTAACAAAGGAGGAGACATTGTAAAAGTATATTTCACACTTAACTAAATTTATCCCGGCCAATACCCCCACACCGCCAGATGGAGCCCTCCCTGCAATGTGGAGAGGCCCAGAATTCCAGCAGGGCATCTTGGACCTTGGAGTTTTCTTTCACAGCCCTGCTGGATACCATGGGGGCCACCAGAGGATGCTGCAGGGAGGAGCAAGGACTCGTATGTTTGATATAGAAGTACTCTGTAGTTATGAGGATGGAAGAAATAAAGTACTTCTGGGCTGAAGAAAAGAAGAGTTTAATCTGACCCAGAAGTGATAAGAATCACATGTACTGGGGGCATTGGAAACACTTCTGGGTCAGGGAATATAAAAGAACTATGGGAGATCCCAGCAGTTTAGTCGAGTTTGGAAGGAAGGGTGACTGAGCTGCTGGGTGGATTGGAGGAATTGTTATTTGTATATTATTGATTATTTATCGAGTATTGTGGAGTGGAGGATGCTTTGTGCACTGTATAATTGTAATAAAGTCAATATTTGGACTTTTATTTTGTGTCTGCCGTCTGACCTGAGGGTTCAAGGGGACGACAGAACCCCCTACCTGTCACAACAGTAGAACTTTCAAAGCCTGACTTCATTTCATTTGGAGAAATTATGTGAATAGGGTCAATGTGCTTTTTGAGACAAATGGTCTGTTTGGTTGAAATTGTTCTCTTCTAATTTCTGAAAAAGTTACTGATTCAGGTGTTTTTCTTAAGGTGAAACTCTTTATTAATCCAATCTTTGGATCATGGAAAGGCCAGAGCCTATCCAAGCCAGCTTCAGGTGCAATGTGACTTGAATTGCATGACACACTGATGTGCTCAGTTTTACTCCAGGCTGGCCTATAGATGAAGAACTGAGTTAAAATTAAACATGGGAGCAACAGCGAGTAATCTCATGTGTAAGAAATTGCAGGTTTAGACAAAATGGCCATTCAGAAATTTCACCCCAGCATTCTGGAGCTGTGAGCCTGGAGTGCTAAATAATGTCAATATGTGAATAATTTGTGATGAATAATAGTACATTTTGCCATTATTATTATTTATTAATGAGAGATACAGAAGAGGCAATGGGATGAACCCAGGTACACATTCTGGGTGCTGTATAAATGAGTCCATTGAGGACGAACTGGAAGATTCAGTCTTACCAGACGTATCACATACTCAAATAGATCTTAATATTTAGCCCCTACATTCTGTTTGCTTGTGTTAGGGTAGGTTTTCTTGCTGTAGAAAGGCTTACTGTACCTCATTCCACATTTCATTTTTGAAGCTTCTGCCTACAAAATGAGCCTCCTTTATTTCATTCTGAAATTATCCTTCTCTTCATTGTAGTCTCCCACTCTGCTTATTTTTTCTTTCTTCTGAACAAAAAGTTATGTACATTTTAATTAATTAACATTTACCTATTATGTAATTAGTTTTGGGAAAAGTCAGTCTTTTTTTAAAAAAAAGGCCTTAGACCTACGCAATGTGAGGGAGGCTCAAATCCAATGAAGAAATATAGCAGGCGGCTAACGTCTAATGGGCATGAGACTGCTGACTATGCAAAAGGACAGTTTAAAAAAATCCCTTGCTGACTGATGACTACTGCTCTGCTGAATTAGTAAGTTTCAATATATCAGCCACTTCAGAGCAGCCAGGCGAGATCTTAGAGCCTGTAAGAGCCGTTACACATGGCTCATTGCAAATCTCCTTTCAGGTTGTAGCATCCAGTTAACTTTTATAAGCCAACTCACTACTGAATTTTGAGGTGCTTCTTCCTGAGATGTCTTTATTTTATTCAGTTCCATTTTTTAAACATTAAACATTAACATCTGTGAGATTTTCGGTTACCTGCCAAAAAGTAAGATGCACACTTCATTAATTTAATAAATAAGGCACGTGGAACTAAAAAGCAGATTTTCACAATCAGCTGATCAGTGCATGGTTCATTTGTTGCCTTTCTGACACTTTCTTTTTGAAAGCCCAATTCACAATGTAAAAAGTCATGTCAAATCTTTTTTTACAGTCCTACTTAATTTGTATCTCTAACATGCGTCTATGCCATTGTGTAGTCTGCGGTTTCCAATATATCAACAGAGAATTGCTTTTATTCAGTCTTTTTCTCATAATTAAATTTATAGAAAAAGCCAGCATGCTGTGTTTGCCATTTTATATTTTTTTCAGGAGCAATTATAATTATAATTATTGTTTCCAATTACTTTGCATTTTTGAGCCAATCTGTTAATCTGTAGTTGCCAGGAATGCAGAAAATGGTCTTGTTGTCTGGTGATGGCTGCTTAATGAGTGATTTCTGACCTTTCCGTTGTAACAAGTCCACCACCTTTTCCTCAGCTGTCTGAGGACAACAGACAGGTTTTGGACCATTCCCCACTTGTGGTTTGGGACTGGTGGGGCAATTCACAGACAAGTGATTGCACACATTTTTAAAACTATAAAAACTTTAAATAAAAAAGCACCAAGTATGATCTTTTACAACATGAAAACAAAGGAAAAAGATAAATAGTTCTTAGGTGTTAGACAGAGTCTTTACTTAGCTCTGAAACTTCAGCATCTGACTCCCTTAAATGAATATACTATCTGGAAGTATTCAAACACAAAACAAATTTTAAAAATACAAAAAATGATTACACAAAACACACTTCTTACTAGTTCTATTACCTTCTTCCCAGTGTCAGACCTACTGCTCAAAGCCCCCATGACACCACGAAGACACTCCTTCACAAAGTTGAACATACTTCCTCAGTTTAAGGTCAGGGCCACTTTACAGCATGGAAAGCAACAACATTGAATCACCTCCCAACAGGGCAGCAGCACTCACCCGCCTATAGGTCCTTCTGCACCTTTGGCCTTTCAGTATAAAGCATGTAGTGCACCATTGCCTAAGTCCCAAATGAGTTTTTCCAACCCTCTCACCACATACCTAGACCACAACTTAGTCCTTCCCTGCAAGTCTGCTGTTTCATTTCATATACCATGTTTCCCTGAAAATAAGACCTACCCCAAAAATAAGCCTTAGTCAAGCTCGTCAGCTGAAAAGTAAGGCGCCTAAGGCCAAGTTTATACTTCACGTGATGCAATGCACATGCCCGAGACATTCATTAAATTCCGAGGACACCTTGCCACAATATCTCTGAAAAGGATGTTTAATGATTTCATCCATCAATTGGAGGATGTGCCCATTCCAGCATGCATTGGTGCAAAACAGAAACAAAATCTCTGGACGAGGCATCAGCTCATTGCAAGGTGAACACAAGCACACACATATACTGGCGTCATTGTAGCTTTACCAAATTCCCAAACCTTCATGTGTTTGGATGGAAAACTGAGCACACTGTGGAAACCCACCAGGAAAACATGCAAACTCCAGGCAGGGATCACAAGGGACGTGACTCCTTGGGAGACAGCAGCGCTACCACTCTGCCACTGTGCCACCCCATATGTGTAACTATTAAGAGTATTCATTATTTAAAAAAAAGTTAACGCTTTATCTGTAAAATGTAACATAAATATTTTAACGCATTTCATCATGAAAGTGATATCAAGTATATATTCAAGAATTCTAAATGTGCAGAGAGCTGGAATATTATTAATTTAATGTGTTCTGTGTGGTGATGCTGCTTGCCGCTGCTGTCAGGTCAGGAGGAAGCCCAAGAAGCGCGTAGCGATTTAACAACAGGGTTAGTTTTAAGATGATGTTTACAACAGTCTACTTTAATGATAAACTACAAAATTAAAGTGGTCATTTTGAGTTTAAAGTCAAAATTTCCACTTTAATCACAAAATAGACATTTTCATTATGTCCTTATTTTTTTTTCACTGTTTTTCAGAAAAGAAGCCATACATTCTGATATGCTGTAGTGAAGGTGCAAAAAAAGACAGCAGAGAAGATGGTATGTGAGACTTTTAAAATTTATTATGTAATTACTTTGGGGAGTATGCGACGCTTGAATATAAAGGCAACATGAATACATTTGTAAATCGCAATTTGCTTCACCACATCGAACCATTCATCAAACATTGAAGCACGCACATTGATCTGCAAAGTGGCTGGAGTAGCAAGAAATTCAGGCTGGAATTCAGGGTTTGAATGTGGAGAGTTATGACGATATTCCAAAAGAAAATGACATGACTGTATTTGGATAAATGTACAGTGGAACCCCGGGTTACGAGTTTAATCCGTTCCAGAACCGAGCTCGTAACCCGATCCGCTCGTAACCCGAACAAATTTCCCCCATTTAAAATAATGGAAATGAGATTAATCCGTTCCAGCCCTCCCAAAAAGTCCCCAAAATATCATAAATAATGGAAAAAAACATGTTTTTAAATAAGAAACAAACATCAAAATACTTTATTAGTAAATAAAAGATAAACCAACTTAAGAAAATGTAACCTTACTTTGGCGGCAGACGATTGCAGTTAGCGGAGAGCAGCTGAGGAGGGAGGGAGGGAGGACTAGAGGACTGGCTGCATTTTCGGCACCTTCACATCAAAAAAAACTAAAATTGCGCTTTCTTAACTGTACATACGTACATGAATTGTAAAAAAAATAAACGTTCTTAACTTTAAACTTAGCCTAACACTTAACATTACATACGTATGATTTTTTTTTACGCTAATCATCTGTTTTTGCCTTTTTGGCTGCACTTTCGGCACCTTCACTTATAGCAGTTTCAGTTTTAGTATAAAGATACGTATGCAACGCCGTTTGCTTTTGCCTGCTTTTTAAAAGCTAACGGAAGTGAGCCAAGCAGCTGTCATCAAAATTTGCTGCAGAACGACTAGTTGCCATTTTTTCTGGATGTTTCTTTTCAATGAAACTTGCAACCTTCTCCCACATTCCCAGCACTTCTTTAATTTCACTTGTCGAAATTTCCTCTGTCTCGACCTCCTCCTTACTACCACTGATCTCTTGCAGAGCCTCCATACGTTGCATGTCCTGCAGCTCAAGCAGCTCCTGTGTTGAGAGTTCCTCCTCATGTTCCTCGACAAGCTCATTGATATCACCCTCGTCACCCTGCAGACCCATCGACTTGCCGAGGGACACGATTTCATGCACTGGATCTACGTCAGGCACGTTGGTCTTGGTCTCAGTATCAAGACCAAATCCTTCAAAATCCCTCGCTGCAACCGCATCAGGCCATAACTTCTTCCATGCAGAATTCAGTGTTCTTCTGGTCACTTCTTTCCACGCCAGGTCAATCATGCGTAGGCATTGCATGATGTTAAAATGTTCTTTCCAGAACTCTCGGAGTGTTAGCTCCGTATTTTCTGTCACATCGAAGCATCGTTTGAACAGATGCTTCGTGTAGAGCTTTTTGAAATTGGAAATGACCTGCTGATCCATCAGTTGCAGGACTGAAGTCGTGTTGGGTGGGAGGTAGAGGACTTTTAAGAATTGATATTCTTCCCGGATGTTGTCTTGGAGACTGGGCGGGTGGGCTGGAGCATTGTCGAGGACGAGTAATGCTTGCAGAAGCAGTTTGTTTTCTTGAAGATACTTCTTCACCGCAGGTCCAAAGCAGAGATTTACCAAGTCGATGAAGAACTGCCGCGTAACCCATGCCTTTGGATTGGCACGCCACATCACGTGCAGTTTTTCTTTAAGAATCCTGTGAGTCTTAAAGGCTCGAGGATTCTCTGAATGATAGACTAGCAGTGGCTTCACTTTAAAGTCACCGCTAGCATTTGCACACAATGCAAGGGTGAGGCGGTCCTTCATCGGCTTATGTCCTGGCATCTTCTTCTCCTCTGCTGTGATGTACGTCCTACGGGACATTTTCTTCCAAAAAAGTCCTGTCTCGTTGCAATGAAAAACTTTCTGGGGGATGTAACATTCTGCCTCGATGAGCTGCGCAAAACGTGTAATGAACTCGCCAGCTGCCTTCTGTTCTGCACTTGCTGCCTTGCCATGTCTTACGACAGAGTGAATGCCTGATCGCTTCTTAAATCTGTCGAACCATCCATTACTAGCCTTGAATTCTGGTTCTACTACATCCGTAGATGTGGATGGTTCTTTCTGCTTCAGGTCATTGTAAATGATGCGAGCTTTCTCGCTTATGACTGTTTCAGTAAGCGTATCTCCTGCCAACTCTTTCTCTTTTATCCACAATAACAGCAGGTTTCCATTTCTTCGTGGATAGCCGACCTTTGCTGTGTAATTACGGTCATGCCTTTTGCTACTTTTACACTCTTAATGGTCTCCTGTTGCTTTAGTATTGTGCATATCGTGGACGTACTGCGGTCGTAAATTTTGGCGAGTTCCATCACACGCACACCTCTCTCATGCTTTTCTATAATTTCCTGCTTCAACTCGACTGACAGCATCCTTTTCTTCTTGCTGCTGTCCTTTCCACTTCCTACCTTCTTTGAAGACATGGTTAATGCCCAATATGTATGATATGGCTCTGGGTAGAAGGGGTAGAGGTTTCCGGGTAAGAAAGACGAAGCGGAAACTAGCGGTGACGTATTGGAGCTCGTCTCATAAAACGGGCATGCCTCGTAAACCGGGCAGAAATTTTGCTCGGATCGTGGCTCGTAAACCGAATTACTCATATACCGAGCTGCTCGTGAACCGGGGTTCCACTGTATATTGTTGTACATGAAATGTCTGTTCAGATGCAACAGGGCCTATTATTACCAGAGCCATCTTACCACCATCATAGACACCCATGCAAAGTAATGCTTTTGGGCCCCTGATTTGATTGCAAAACTGAAACATGCATAGGCATCAGAAATATTGTGGGCCCCTATGTTCCTGGGGCCCCTGGCCAGTATCCATTATGCCCATACATTATGTCAGCCTGATTATTACGTCTCTTAAGGCCAAAACCAGCAAGCCTTAGCCTCTGTGCTTTAGTTAAAGAGTCCCTGAATTCTCCATTCTACACACAGGGGAAGTTTTGCATCTGGTTGCAATAGAAGAACTCAAGGAAGTTCTAAGCTAGTTCTTATTGACTTTTTTAGCAAATTATCAGCTGCTTTGTTTGAAACGCTGAATTAAACTGTCACTCAAAACCCTAGAGCGAATGCAATCATTTTAGACCACTGTCGCTTATGAACTCTGATGCAAAAACCTTAACCAAATTCTTCAATTACACTTCCTCATACACAAAATAAATTGTATATACCACCCTGAATTTTAAAATATGTAAGCTCTGCATAGGTTCAAGAATAACATATGATATCCACATCTGATACAAAATCTATTGGGTCACCTTCCTGAAAAGCACATAGTGAATCTTTATAATAGTTACATTTTTTGAATTGCTGTGGACCAGTCAGGACATACATAGCCCAATATGAATGACTTCTTTGGTAGTTCTGAGGACAATACATCACAAAAACTTCAGATCTAGTTCCACATACCTTCCTGCACCTCTGTTAAATCAGCTTTCTTAACATGTCTGGTGTGCCAGTAAAGGCAAGCAGAATGGGCAATGCCCACTTTGACCTGCATAAGTGCCACTTAATCTTGATCATTTTAATAAACTTTTGAAATTCCATAACCCCCACGTGAAGCTGATGGTAACCCCTTAGCTTCAGATATGTCTTGTAAGACAAACTACTAATGTGTTTCTAAACTCTTTCTGTAGTATAGTCCCTGCTGAAGAATTACTGCTTTAGAGATGGTTTATTTTTTGGCAGAATATATCATCAATTTGCATAATGAATTATGTATATCCCTTGTTTTCTACTCTAAGTATTAGGAGGTGAAGAGCATCCTCTTATGGTAGCCACTCATCTGTCATTTTCTGTTTTGTTGAGACAATGGATCTTTGCAGAAATTGGCTGATGGAAGCCTGCACTTCAGGCTGTATTGTCAGAGAGCTGGATGAACTGGCAGAAGAGTACATTGTTTAATAGTCGTGATCACAGAAGTACAATAGCTGGCTCCATCATTAGCACGCACACTACTGTCACCTTCACAGATTTGATTTCAGATTCCATCTGTTTTCTCTGGAATGTGCTTTTAACTTGTAATTATGACTCAGAGAGCTACTTTTAGATTGAGTGACTTTGAGAGAGGATCTGTGAAAGTTTATGAAGTTTAAGTGTTGCTAAGAGTGCTTTCAATCTCAACAGGACAGCAGGTGACATGCACACACAGAATGCCTGGGCATCTACTTACTGGATGTAGTAGCCTGATTTTCACCACTTGATGTTATCATAGTAGATATGTTTATGGTGTTGATTGAAGGATTGTATATTATAATGGATGGCAGGCAGGGACTGGCCCAGGTGACAAACAGACATGAAAAGAAGCAAGAAGTCCCCTGCCTGCATAAGGATGCCATATGAAGAATGGGTACAATGGCATCCCAGCAGGAACTGATGGAGGAACATTACCCAACCGTGAGGCCAGCTTAAAAGAAGGACTGAGGGAGCTGGATTGTTACACATTCTCCCAAACCGCTAGATTTCAGCATCCCTGGAGGCAAGTACATCAATGGACTCCCGCAGGGCATGCTGGGAATTGTAGTGCTGTAGAGCAGCCCTGTGGGGGTGCTATTAGGAGCTGTGCTCCGTTGTCTTTGGGACTTACAGCTTACCCAGAAGTGCTTCCATTGGGCTATCCTCTGGCACTGGAAGTACTTCCAGGTCCAAGATAAAACGAGTTGGGCGAGTTGGGGTAGGGAGGAGGGAGGACAATGCTCGCCTGGAGGTGTGGGGGAGAGGAAAAGACAAAGAGAGGCATTGTGTGTGCATTGGAAGACAATTGTGAATAATTTGTGCAAATAAATCACTTATTTGACCCTAGGACTTGTGTTTGTGTGATGATGTCTGAGGTTTGAGGCTCTCTGGTGCACCCGTGTGGTCACAATATACTGTATTAAATTGGTCTAGTGTATGTCACTATATTTATTGCCTTTATTAAGTAAACATAATTTTTTGGGTTGGTTGATGGCTGTAGAGAAACAGATGAATTTGCAACAATTTACTAATGACAGCAGATGCAAACATAAGCACATTGTCAAGCTGAATCAGTTTCATTTCATAAGACCTGAAGGTAGCAGATGACTTTCAGACGATGGAATGCAGTTCTTTGGATGTACATCTGCTTTAATCAAATTGAAATTATATCAAATTGTATTTAGTATAGTGGTTTTACAAAATATCTGCATGTACTTTTTTGTAGCTGTGCATCTGGATCTTAGACTGTGCTTGCTCGTGCTGCACAAATTGATATTAAAGCTTGTAAGCAAATATTGAGTGCATTAAGTCCATAGTGATGTGCTGCTTTTGAATTTAATTCAGATCAGCGTATTCTGATGAGTGCAGATCTATCCACAAACCCAGAGCACAGTACATATTTACAAATATAATAGCTAAACCAAAATAAAGCTTACATTGCTGAATAGAGAAACACTGTGTGAAGCATACATACATGTTATATATGAATTTGATTTCCAACAGGGTTTGTTTTAAATATAAAAATATAAATACAAATAATAACATAGTAATGTATGAATATGTTACACCAAATGGAAAACTTAGGTAAAGGTTATTCCCTCATTGAAAATAATAGAAAAGAATGTAGAAGACACAATGTAACCTTCATCGGGTACGTGAGTAAAAAGAAAAAAAACAGAGAAGCAACAAAGCCAAAGAAGATGAAAGGAGTGAAAGACATGAGTAAGTGTGAAGTAGCCATTAGAAATCATGAAGGAAAATGTAAAAAGGTTAGTCAGTCATAAACTCTTGGGGAATTGTGCAGTTAAAATCTAAGAATGAGCTGAACTCTGTCTGTTTTTCCTTAAAAGGTGAATGAACACAGAGAGATCAATGTGGCCATGATTAGGTGATTTGGAATGTTCTGCAATAAGCTTTGTATGGTCCTTGATCTTAATGACTGAAACGATCAGTAAGCCATGTCTCTGGACACTTTTTACAAGAAATTAAACTAAAACCACTCAGGCAAGGGAGAAGAGAATGAGAAAAGTGATGTCTACAATGGGTCCATCCATCCATACATTATGAAACCTGCTTAATCCAATCCAAAGGCTTTAACAATTTCCAGTGAAAATAAACATTTTGGATCCATGATCAGTATAAAAATGTCTGGTCAGTCTCAAATTGTAATTCCTCCTGTTCCTGGGATTCATCATTGAATTCTGGAGGCGGCCATTGTCAATGATAGCAGTGAATTATGAATAGGGTGTAAAGGATTTTTTTATTTTTATTAATTTTATTGCAATCCATACATAGCAATCAAGTTTTTACAAAAAAAAGAATTATGTTAAGAACAGATTGATCCCCACCCTGAGAGAGAGAGCAAGCCAAATGGCATAAAAGTTAAGGCTTGTAAACATACCTAAATTAATAAATTCTCTGTGCTTTATAAACTTGTTATAAAAATGTTACTGATTAGATCCTGCCATGTTTTGAAAAAAGTCTGTATGGATCCTCTAACTGAGTATTTGATTTTTTCCAATTTCAAATAATATAACACATCGGTTTCCCACTGACTTAAAAGGATTTTTGACCACCACAGAACAATAATAAATTAATAAAAAAGGAAAAAAGAAAATTAAAGGTGTTTCCACATTGTAAAAGAATGAAGGTTACAGACACCACATTTCCTCTTTGTGTAATTAAAGAGGAAGGAGCAGGTAACTCATTCAGCAGGGAAAGATGGGACAAAGCCAGGGCAGAAGAAAGGAGAAAGGGTGAAAGTACAGTAGGTGAGAGAAGATGCCAAAAGATGAAATAAAGGAAAGATGAAAATATTAGTTGGTCATTAAGACCTGTAAAAATATTTTATCTCAGGCTGAGAATAAGTTTGGCTCCTTGTGTTTTCCTTTGAAAATTGTCTTTGAAGCTCTGTGAAAGAACACAAACACAGAGATGAGTGTGACTATGGTCAAGAGGTGGAAAAGGGTCTGTAAGGCTGTTGGGCTGTTGATCTTAGTGGCCCAAACATACTCCATGAACGTTCAGGTAGTCAAATGCATGTTTCACTTATGTAGACAACCGGACATTTCCTGTACAAATATATTAAATAAGATATTTTAGAATGGAAATTGTTTAATGTTTAATTGTTTACCATAGAGATCAGATACAAGGGTATTGTTGGTAAAATGTTTACAGCTGGCAGAGCGGCTCCTATTACAGCAAAAAATGGCTCTCCTCTGTGAAGTGAGCTACGGACAAGAAGTTTACTTAAGAGACGTGGTTTATGGAGAGAGATCAAAGGAACGTTAGGAAAAAAAGTCTCTTGTGAAAGGATCAGTCTGCAAAATGGGGAAATTTTGTTTAATGACCTGTGGGAGAGATAAGTGTGTTAGGATGGAATCAGAGGACCAACAGAAAGTGGGTTTCATTATTGGGGTTTGTTTGAAAGTAGATCTTGTGAGGTCTACTCCCAGCTTAATTGAAGCCTTGTCCACAAAATGAGAAAGGTAGCCTCCTTTGATGAAGAAACCCCTCATTCATTACAGAAGTGAAAGTCTAAAGAACTTTGACAGAGATAGAGTGTTTTTAGTGTGCCAGGAATGGAAGGGGCTGTAGAGAAGAAAACAGTGTGAGTCAGATGGCTTATAATAGGCAGATCTTTTAAGTCCTAGGAAACTAATAGAAAGACTAATGTCAAGGAATGGTAGAGTTGTGGTAGAAAAATTGACTGTAAACCTGAGAGATGGGTGAAAACTAGAAAAATCATTAATGGATTTCTCCAAGGCTGGATTCTGCAGGCAGCACCAATAAAGTCATTGATTTATGCATTGCACAGGTCCAGCAAAAAGCCTAAGGAGAAGGAAAAGAAACATTTTTCTACTTAGCTGACAAAGATGTTGGAGAGCAATGAAGCCTTCATTGTTCAGAACAACAATGTGCAGACGGTGATGTTAATGGTAAAGATAAAGCAGTAGGGACTATGAAATCTGAAGCTGTCGGACAATTGTAGAACATGGTTAGTAAGTATCTTTAAAATATGAAGGGAGACGTTCAACTAATGGCCTCATAAGAAATTATAAGAAATTAATTTATGAGTGCTGCGACAGTTAAATGAAGAAACAATAGAGTGCCCAGCCTGGTCCAATTTGTGGATTTTGTGGAGAAGGTAAAAGTGAGATTTCTGTAAGTTTTTAACAATGTGGCAGTGAGCATTATGAGGCAATTCCTTTTTGCAGATACACGAATCTAAATTTGATTTAGCAGTTAAACAAAAAAGCAAGTGAGGCTTAACTGTTGCTCTGTGCCCTGACAGCCTAATTGTTTTGTCATTTTGGATTCACTCTCTTCACCACCATAATCTATCATATGTGGGGAGGGGTGTGAAAGTTTTAGATTTGTTAAAATATCTTCGTGATGGGTGTGTGTCCATCTGTGTCACATTTCCATGAGGATAGTCTACAGCTAAAACGGCTGGATGGAAAAATACCAAACTCGAAAATTAAACATGACAATGTTCTGATTAGTTTTTGAGCCAAATCGTACAAGAGGAAGAGAAAATTTAGAGGAACCCTCAAATACCAAAATTCTGCAATTAATTATGAATTTCCTCTCATCAATTGCTATCGTAATGGCCTATTTTATGATCAGAAAGATCAGCATCAGAGCAGTAAATAATTACTGAAATATTATGGAATAGTTGGGTAGTAATAGGTAGGTAGGTAACTTGGTTCCTAAGGTGCAAAGCCTACTAACACTCACGTCTGATTTGTATATATAAACTTTACAAACTGAGGAACATCCAGCTTCAAATTGTAAGGATTGAACCTGCACTTTCAGAAAAAAGACGAAGAATGTTTGTTGTGGCCATTAAAACAAATATCCTTATTTAGAGAGGTGTAAATTACTAAAGGAGCAAACCATAAATTACTTTGAGAAAATGTGTTTAATTGCTTCAGTACTAGGGTGTTGTACCATGTTAGCCATTATAAATGTAGAGAATAGCCAAGCAAAATGACACCTTTTATTGGTTAACTAAAAAGATTACAATATGCAAGCTTTCGAGGCAACTCAGGCCATTTACATCTTGCCTAAAGAAAGGGCCTGAGTTGCTTCGAAAGCTTGTATATTGTAATCTTTTTAGTTAACCAATAAAAGGTGTCATTTTGCTTGGCTTTTCTCTTTAATTGCCTCAAAGGATATTATCTCCAGATATACAGTTTAGGATTCTAGTATAACAGCAGACTTTTGAGAAACAATGAGCTTATCTTATTAATGTTGTGGTGCTGTCTCCCTTTTCAATAATATTTAAGCTACATCTGTTGCGTTATCCTTGCCAGCACGTTCACTTTCCAATAAAATCAGTGACTTTACTTTTTATTTACAGACTTTCTGTAAGACAGTAAGTGAAGTTTGTTTTTGTAAAAATTTAAAAAATATTGGTGAGAAGTTAAGCAAAAAGAGACCTTTTATTGGTTAATTGGAAACATTACTATATGCAAGCTTTCGAGGCAACTCAGGCCCCTTCTACATGCAAGATGTAATCATGTTTCCAACCACATATCCACCTTGTATCGTATACTTTCACTTACTTTTTGACTCTTCAGCTGCCTCCTAGGCACACATGTGTGACAAAGTTTCCGATGGAACTCAGACCCCACTTCAGGCAAGATGTGATCATTATATCTTGCCTGAAGAATGAGCCTGAGTTGCCTCAAAAGCTTGCATGTTGTAATCTTTTTAGTTAGCCAATGAAAGGTGTCATTTTGCTTGACTTCTCACTACATCCATAATGGCTAACATGGTACAATACCCTAGTACTAAAATATATTGGTAAATTTTAAATTTATTAGTTAATTTGTTTTGTAGATTTCAGTGCTTGAGAGTTTGTTTTTATTTACTAATATGTCATTTTTACAGTGCTTTGCCAAATGTATTAATTTTTTTACTTATTTGTCTCTCTTACTCATGAAGATGTATTGTTTGGCTTAAACCAAGCAGGAGTGTGTAGAGATGGTAGGAATGTTATATTCATGCACAGATTAAATGATTAAACTGGTTTAACCATTGGAAATATTTTCTTATCTATCTATATTATATAGTGCCTTTCACATCTATCTATCTATCTATCTATCTATCTATCTATCTATCTATCTATCTATCTATCTAAAGATCTTTTGTAAAACTCCATATTTCTCCCTGAGGACAAATTAAGTTCTATTTAAATAATTACGTTCTATTGATTAATCCCACTATTACTATTTTTATTTGATTTTTTAATCTATCTATCTATCTATCTATCTATCTATCTATCTATCTATCTATCTATCTATCTATCTATCTATAAATCCAAATTTCTCCAAAGGGTCAAATAAATTCTATCTATCCTAATAATAAAGTTCTATCCATTAATCCTACTATTACTACTGTACTTCAATTTTCCTTGGCTCTTTAACTTCATAGGGCCTTATCCTTTGTACTATCAGTTATCTTTATGTAAAATACTTCTGGTCCTACATCAAGCTAAATATTGTGTACATACAGTTGTAGCACTGCTACATGCAGTAAGTGACTCCAAAGCCCCTGGGATGACTGCAACACCAGATTGTCCTGATACTGTTAAGATGGATGATTTAAAAGGACGTCTTGGGAAAATGATAAAGATCTCTTTTTTAAGTTTTTCTTCAAAGCTAAGGCACACCTTTTTCCATTGCCCTTTGGATTGCAATAGTAATCACCTATTAAGGATTACGGCTATTTTTTAGATTTTTGTCTCCTTTGTTCATTATCTGGTTTGCTTTGTGAAATTTCTGTTTTGTTTGAAGTTATCCCCATCCATAGCACGCTCCTTTCACGGCAGATCAGTGTTGGATTTTCACACTCACAGTTTAATTCACAAAGTATTTTTTTAGAAGACTGTTCACTGGGTTTTAATTTCACATATCATTGTCACGTGTTTTGGACTGCGTTGGTGTATGTCTGATTGTTTATTATATACCATCATTGATTTGTAAATAGTTTTATATTTGATTGTGTATGTAAATTGTTTAAGTAACAGATTTTTTGGGCTTTTAATCTCAGGGTAATGGGGTGGGTGCAAACCGAGCCAGGCTGGGTGCATTCCTGGTGTCCTATATATAAAATAAATAATGCATTGTTTTAAATAATGTGAATCAGAGGGTCCCATGGCCGCTACACAGTAAACTTTTGAAGCATATCAAATTGTCACTGATATGTCTGGGTCTCATTAGTATGAGTCTGTGTTGACTTTGTTTTTTAATTTTATAATTTTACTGCAGTTATCTTTTTTATTATTAGTTATGATCCAGTTTGAACATATCCAGATTTGTTCTGTTGAATTTGTGGAATTATTATTGTCCTTTTTGTTATTTCAGACTGTTACTCTTTCTCATGAATGCTGTTGTGGTGTTGATAACAACTGTACCTTTAATAAACCACTGGAGCCTGTAGTACTTTGCAGCACGGCATGTACAACCCTGTGTTTAAACGTGAAAACAATAAAAGGCTACATTCACGGCCACAGCTCAGTTACCATTTTTCTCAGTCATATGTGACACAAATTTGACCATTTTAGTGAAGTGGCATCAGCAAAAAATGACAAGAATTCACGACTTGTCAAAAAAGATTTATACTACTTCTGTAAGCACTGTTTCGTATGCAAAACCTCAACATCCAGACCTTCAGGGTATGACTTATGTGGAGGAGTGAAGGAGTTGACCCTTTCCAGTCTAAGCATACAGAGATTTAGTGGTGATGTGCTTTAAGCGTTTAAAAGTATGAAGGGAATTATTGCAGTGGATCGAGGCTGTTACTTTAAAATGAGTTCAACAGGAACACAGGGACACAGTTGGAAACTTGTAAAAGGTACATTTTGCACAAATTTTATAAAGTTTTTCTTCACACAGAGAACTATAGACACATGGCATAGGCTACTAAGTAGTTGTTTAGAGAGGTGGACTTTAGAGACATTCAAAACTCAACTTGATGTTATTTTAGAAAAGTTAGGTAGGTAGAACTGGCCAGCTTTGTTATACTGAATGATCTCTTTTTGTCAATTTTTTCTAATATCTTAATGTTCTAAAGTTCTAATCTCATCTTCACCAGTCCTGGTTCCTCTCTCATCTCCAGAAGTTTCTATATTCAGATTTGACAGTCAAAACCATGCTCAAAGCAACAGCTACAACTTTTTTTTTTCCTGTTCTTTTCCTTGTCATCATGAGTTGATGAATTTGCAGACATTGTGTGCTGAAATGACATGAAGTAGTGCAGCAACCAGCATGTGTTTGGCAAAATTACTTTTATTAATTTTGTGCATGCAGTGCACTCTCAGAATTGATATCTGTCCACACATTCACAAGATGGTGCCGACTGGTGTGGCTGGCCATCTGCTCGTCTCGCTAATCTATGTTTTAAACTTTGTTTTTATGTTTTAGTTTATCCCAACGGCCACTGTCCTACGACCGTGATTCATTACTGAACATATTTTCTTGCTTGCTTTCCTTTCAATTTTCATCTCCTGATAGGATATTATGTGAACCTCCACCTTTGTTTTATTCATCTCCTGACTTCTTCACCTGGACGCCGGTGTTCACCTGTATCAGTGAATTGAATGCCTCTAGGAAATGCAAACGCACCCGCCGACGCCGTGGAAAAAGAGTCGGTATTGCTGTTAAACAACGCCGACTCAAGTCCCAGAGCTTGGATTCCCGATGCCTGCGAGTCATCTATGACCCATCTCCTCCTGCACAGGACTCCATCCTTGGTCCATGGGTGCTGGATACCGGATTTAATTTCTCCATTTCAAGGTGGCATCACTCTTCCTCGGCGTGATCTCGGGCAGTAAACGCTGCTAATCTTCGCATGCTCACCCGTGGTCATCCCGCAACAAGTTCTTCTACTTCTATCAAGGTTACTTTTTTGAACGTGAGATCAGTGTCTAATAAAACCTTTATTCTGCAAGACTTTATTATCTCAAATAATCTGGATTTCTTTTTCATCACTGAGACCTGGATTGTAAATGGTGACTCTTCATGTTTTACCGACTTGGTACCATCAGGTTATTCATTTTTAAACTCTCTGCGGCTGACTTGTCATGGTGGGGGCATTGCCACTGTTTTTAAAAGTATGTTCCTGGCTCAGAGCCTTACAAAGGGTCTGTTTAGTAGTTTTGAACTGCAACTTTTCCAAGTGTGTAGCTCCCCTTCTTTGTTGTTTGCCGTGGTTTATAGACCTCCTGTAATTAATGATATCTTCATTTCTGAATTCTCTGATCTCCTGGCTGATATTACCCTCTCCCATGACAAAGTATTTATTGTTGGTGATTTTAACATACATGTTTGTTGTCAATCGAAACCTTTGGTTAATGACTTTTTATCACTGTTGGACTCGTTTGATTTTATCCAGCATATTGATATTCCAACTCACTCTCTCGGCCACACCCTTGATGTCGTTCTTACACGTGAATTTTCAGTTAATAGTATTGATTTATGCAATGTTTCTTTCACTGATCACTTTTCTATAATGATGGATTTGAATATTACTGTTGATGTCCCGACTATTAGTTGTCCCCCATGGTGCTCTCACTTTCTAAATTCTTCTATTATATCCGATTTTAAAACCATATTCTCTAGACTTGATGTGCATGTCCAAAATGATGGTATCGATGATTCTGTCTTAAAATTTAATTCTTCTTGTAAAACAATTTTAGACTCAATTGCTCCGCTCAAGATACGCTGTAATAAGGGAAGACCTGCTCCCTAGCTAAATGAAACTACATGATTGCTGCACCGTGCCTATCAAGCTGCTGAACAGTGTTGGAAAAAAGATGGCCTGATTGTTTCTAAACAGATTTTTAGGACTTCTCTATTCAACTTCCATGCTGCAGTTAAGAAAACTAAACAAGATTTCTTTGCTGATTTAGTATCCCATCATTCTAAGAATCATAGAGTCTTATTTAATTCAATTAATGCAGCCATTCACCCTCATTCTGTGATGGGATTAAATAGCACTGTTCATTCATGTGAGCAGTTTCTTATATTCTTTGTCAGCAAAATTGATACTATCTGCTGTGGTATTCTTCCAACTGGCTATGAACTTCCTACTGTTAAACAGGGAATTGTCTTGGAATCGTTAGATCTTGTCTCACTTTCACAGTTAAGAAGAACTGTTGACACCCATAAACCAGCTCTCTGTCCTCTTGATATTGTACCACCATGCCTTGTAGTGGAAGCCTTTGATGTTTTGGGTCCATCTATACTAGCCATTATCAATGATTTTATTAGTGAGGGATCTGTGCCCTCATTTTTTAAACATGCTGCAGTCCGTCTCTGTCTAAAAAAGGCAGAATTAGATCCTGGAGTTTTAGCCAATTTTCCAACTGCCATTTCTGAAATTTTAGAAAGAATTATTTATAATCAAGTAGTTGATCACCTTAACTCCAATAATTTATTTGAGATCTACCAATCTGGCTTTAGGCGTTATCATGGTGTTGAGACGGCCCTCCTGAAAGTGTTCAATGACATCTCTATTATTACTGACTCAGGTGGTGCTGCAGTCCTTGTCCTCCTTGACCTGTCTGCTGCCTTTGACACTATTGACCATGAGATATTGCTGTTGCGGCTTGAACATCTTGTTGGGCTTAAAGGGGCTGCTCTTAACTGGTTCAGGTCATATTTAACTGGTAGACACTTTTCAGTGACTTTAAATTCCTCTTTTTCATCTACAGCTCTTCTAAAATGTGGTGTTCCTCAGGGATCCATTTTGGGTCCTATTTTGTTCTCTATATACCTTCACTCTATTGGAGCTATTTTTAGGAAATTTAACATTTCTTTTCACTGCTGTGCTGATAATACTCAGGTTTATATTCCTGTCTGCAACTCTGCAATGAATCAACTGCACAATTGGTCTTGGACTTCTCGGCTCTTTCTCTGTCTTTTGCAAACCTCAAGTCCGGAATCTTGGTGTTATCTTTGACAGTAACCTCTCTTTTCAGAAACAGATTAATTCTGTAGTCAAGAGTTGCTTTTTCCAGCTTCTATTAGGTAAGATCAAGCCTTTTTTATCTTCTAGGGATCTTGAGAAAGCTACTCAAGCTTTTATCTTTTCTCGCCTTGATTACTGCAACCCTAAAAAAAGAAGCTAAACTTAAAAGAAGTGGTGAGGCGGCCTTCTGCTGTTATGCACCTAAAATCTGGAATAGCCTGCCAATAGGAATTCGCCAGGCAAATACAGTAGAGCAATTTAAAAAACTGCTGAAAACACATTACTTTAACATGGCCTTTTTATAACTTCACTTTAGCTTAATCCTGATACTCTGTATGTTCAATTCATCACAATAACTATTCATGGTGGCTCTAAAATCCGTACTGACCCCTACTCTCTCTTCTGTTTCTTTTTCCGGTTTCTTTGTGGCGGCCTGCGCCACCACCACCTACTCAAAGCATCATGATGCACCAACATTGATGGACTGAAAGCAAGAAGTTTACGTGACCATCATCATCAGGTCCTTCCATGAAAAGCCTAAATACAAAGAGGACTGTTTGACTTATGTTAGGTAGATTGCCCAGAGGGGACTGGGCGGTCTCGTGGTCTGGAACCCCTACAGATTTTATTTTTTTTCTCCAGCTTTTGGAGTTTTTTTTTTTTTGTTTTTTCTGTCCACTCTGGCCATCTGACCTTACTTATTCTATGTTAATTAATGTTGATTTTTTATTGTGTCTTCTATTTTGTAAAGCACTTTGAGCTACATTTTTTGTATGAATATGTGCTATATAAATAAATGTTGATTGATTGATTGAACCCGCTGCATTCTGGGATTAGCAAATCCCTAATACACAGGTTACAGTTGGTCCAGAATGCTGCCGCTTGCTTTCGGGTTGGGGCAAGAAAGTCTGATTCTGTTTCTCCAATATTAGCTTCTTTACACTGGCTGTCTGTCAGTTTTTGAATTGATTTTAAAATCCTGTTGCTAGTTTTTAAATCTTTACATGGGCTTGCTCCTGCCTATTTATCTGAATTGTGTGTTTTACACCAGCCATCTAGAGTACTTAGATCTTCTGGTCAGTTGTCTCTTGTTGTCCCTCGTACCAAGTGTAACACCAAGGGGGACAGACAGGGCCTTTGCAGCTGCTGCTCCTCGCCTGTGGAACTCTTTACCTCATCATATAAAGGAGTCGTCTACAATTGAACTTTTAAAAACAAGATTAAAGACTCATTTCTATTCACTGGCATTCCGTGACCTTCAGTAATACTGATGGTTTCCTCATTGTGATTATGTAACATTACTTCTATTTATTATTTATTTTATTTATGTTCATATATTTTATTTCTACTAATGTTATTTATGTTATTTGTATGTTTTGTTTTATTCTATTATTGTAAAGCACTTTGGCCACAGCATTCCTATGTTGTTTTAAATGTGCTATATAAATAAATTGACATTGACACTCATAATAGATTAGAATTACTTGAAAAATGAATTTTAACATACACAAAAAAAAATCATATACAGGACAAATTCCGAATAGAGTTACTTTCAGCTGCAGTGTGACTGTTATCCTTAAAGACTTGTGCTTCTTCACAAAATAATCTTTTTATTGTTATTATTATTACACAATTTTAATCAACTTGCCCTCTCTGTTCGTCTGGGTCAAGCTTTGCAATCCATTTTTTACCCATTTTACTGAACTGATTTCCTTTATATTTTGCATGTATGCTGATATCCAGTGACAATGCACTATTTTGACCCGGCATCTGTACGTTAGTTATGTGAAATTTCAATTTTTTATTTCCTTATATTATACTTTTAGCGAATACAGATGTATTTAGTGCTTTTAGCCAACACACATATATATGAAAAATTAGCAGTGTTGGTCAAGTGGATAGCATGTTGGACTTTCAATCAAACGTTCGAAAGTTCAAGACCAATGTAGACAAATTAAAATGCATAGACTCCTTAAATGATTAAAAAAATAACTCACCATTTGAACATTTCTTTAATCAACTTTTACATGATGTGTCGTTTTCTTTCCATAGTTAAGCTAGTTAGAAATTTCTCTTTAGCTAATCTATGTATTTAAATTGAATTAAATTAATTGTTTTATGGGCGACCCACAAATTTATTTTTAGTCGCATATGACCAACAAAATCTTGGTACAAGAAAAAAAAAATGTTTTACTTTTTAGTGCATTTTTTAATAAAATCTTATCACTTAAAATCATTATATATATATATATATATATATATATATATATATATATATATATATATATATATATATATATATATATATATACTGTATATTTTATGCCCAACAACAGCAACCAAAAAATTTGAAATAAGGCAAACTACTAAATATGTGAACATTAAATTGGGATTCTACAATATATATAAAGTATACAGTGTATATATATAAAATCAAATATGTGAGTACAGAACTACTGTTACGAGTGTCAATTTTATGGTTGCATCAGTGAGGTATGCTGGTGTAACACTATCACTTCCTTTCTTCTCTGTTCCATCTCTAGTTATAAAGACCAGGATCAGGAAGAAGAGTGAACTCGACTCCAACATCACCTCTTCTGATTAAAGCTCCTTAAGGCCAGCCAAGTATACAACGTGAAGTAAGAACTCAACAGTGGCTGAAGAAGCCCCATGGATGCTGTTCAGCACTTACTACATGCTTAAGTCCTATTGTCAAATGACAGTAAACAGGGTTACCAGTTTGTACCCAAACCTTCTTATGTTGTCTACCTGTTTTTTTCACAGTGGCCTAGTCAGCAGGGTCATAGATGTATGACAGACTAACAAGCCTTTTCACACATAGTTGAACAAATACAGTAACTCAGTGCAGCATTTGACACTGTCAGACATGACATTCTACTGTCCAGAATGGAGAACATGCTGGGTATCTCTGGCACTGCCCTCCAGTGGTTCAAGTCTTATCTGACTGAAAGGCAAGAGTCTGTTAGTCTTGGCAACAGCAGATCCAGCTCGGCGCCAGTCACACAAGGAGTTCCTCAGGGCTCTGTCCTCGGCCCTCTTCTCTTCTGTATTTATATGCTTCCCCTTGGCCATATTATTCGTAGTTATGGACTGGGCTATCATTTTTATGCAGATGATACTCAACTCTACTTCAATGTTAAAAGTGGAACTTCATCAGAGCTTTCTCAGCTCACAACTTGCCTCAGTGAAATTAAAACCTGAATGGAGCAGAACTCTTTAAAATTAAATTGCAACAAAACTGAACTCCTGCAAATTGGGACTAAAATGCAACTTATTAAAATGAGCTCCTTCCCAGTCAATCTTGGCGGTGATCTCATCAGACCTGCCTCTACTGCAAAGAGTCTTGGTGTCATTTTTGATTCCTCCCTTTCTGACTCCGCCCACATAAATCACATTAAGAAACTTTCACAGCTCCAGCTTATTCAAAACTCGGCTGCAAGAGTCCTTATTTGAACCAGCAGCAGCGAGCACATCACACCCATCCTGCTCCGTCTTCACTGGCTCCCTGTGTCTTACAGAAGACAAATATATAAAAATATAAAATATAAAATCCTACTAATAACCTACAAAGCCTTAAATAACCTCGCGTCAAACTACATCAGTGACCTTCTCCATCACTATATGCCTGCCCGCTCACTAAGGTCCTCTGATTCTGGCAATCTTGTTGTGCCCCACACTAATCTACACTCCATGGGTGACAGGGCCTTCAGCTGTATAACGCCCAGACTCTGGAATGACAAACCAAAATTAATCAGGTCAGCTGACTCCATGAATTCTTTTAAAAAACAACTCAAAACTCATCTGTTCAGGAAGGCTTTTAGCTCTGCCTGACTTTATTACTCTTCTCTCAGTTTACCTCTATGTCAAGATGCTCATGTAACCTGTGTGTGTGTGTGCTAGACCATCAATTATGTTGTCTGTTAGGATTTCTCTGAATTTACTGTCTTAATCTTCTTATTTATTTATTTGGTTTGTACAATGCTATATACTGTATACCCTGCCATTCTTTCAAATATTCTGTAAGTGCCTTGAGCATGGGAAAGGCACTATATAAATAAAATGTATTATTATTATTATTATTATTATTATTAATTACAACTCCAGACTGACAAACAACAAACCATGCAAGTAGGGGCAAAAGCTGAGCTAAGGAGGATTCACTGCAATGTCGAGATAAAACCAACCCAGCTGTGTGTGTTTGAGGATTCTGCCATGCACTGTCAGTGGTTGCAACAGGTCTGAGAACATCAAAGTCTTTTTATCAGGTCAGACCATCACTGAGTACTCCTTTGTGAGCATACAAATGCCTCTTTGAGGCAAACAAATGTTTTCTAGTCTCAATCCCATGACTTGTTCTTTTTTTTGTCTTCATTGTGTCAGTTGGGCCATGATACTGCTTGGTCACAACCTGGACCTTTCACATAAGGTGCATGTAGACTAAAATCAATTGAAATCTCAGACAGGGGGTCTCCATTGAATTAATTCCGTTACTTCTAAAGCAAGCTGGCTAAACGAGCAATGATTTAGGTGTGTCATATTTAAGGGGGTGAATACTTTTTCCATTAAACATTTTCAGTTTTTTATAATTAATTTAGGCCACTTTGCAGAAGTTCATTTTGACATAAAGGGTCTTTTTCAATTGATCGGTATCAAAAAAAGCCAAATGAAATCCAGCATGATTCAATATAGTATAACAATAAAATATGAGATCCACCAAAGGGGTGAATATTTTAAATGGGCACTTTATGTTTATATGAAACATATTATTATGAATTATTCTTTAACACTGGCTACAGATATACTGCTTGATGGCGTTAGTATTAGTCTTGGTTCACAATGCTACCTCAATTCATTGGTGATATTATGATGTGAAACTTTAAATTTGGGTATTGTTCAGCTATGACTTTTTTTTCAGGATGCCATAAAGGCAAGTCTTAAATCTATTTATCTATTCTTATTTATTTATTTAATTAAACAAAAACTCATTAAAAATACAGCCCAAGCAAAAAAAAAAAAAAACTAAACACAAAATAACAAACTCAGTAGTGCATTCTAGAGAAAATCCATCCAATGCAACTCTCTGTCCCAACCCCATGTAGGCTTTCTTAGTGCTGCACCCTAACAGCACCCTGCCACCCTACACTCTTACCATACAGCAGCATCTTAAAGCCCAGCACCACAACTTCATACCATTAGCCACTCATCCCGGGGTGCCTCAGGCACACATTGCTCATCCAGCCTACTTTGTCTTAAGCAGGCATGTACGGCTGTAATTTTCTTACTGTTATTATTATAGATTTTCTCTGCGAATGGGCAGCAGGCCCACACATGACTCTCAGCTTCTGGCAGTGCAACTTACTGTTCAATTTGCCTCCTTTAATTGCCTCGGTACACAATGTGATATGTGTAAGAAGCCTGTTATGCCTTTCTTTTTTCTGTTCAGTAGACTGTGTGAGTCACAAAACTGGCAGAGATAGCTGATTTTGTTTGCCTTGCAGAAATTTAGTGAAATGTTTCCTAAATATCACCAATGCTTTTCGGCCATTGTACAAAACTTATTAAGCATCTGTGAAAGGCATGAAATCATAAAAGGTCTGACAGCAGTGTGGCTGTGTGGTGGCGACTGTGTCTAGTAGTTACCTAGCTAGTCAGATATGAGTTCTTATTCCTGCTTGGTAAAGCTGCCTTTTTTGATGTAAGATTCACATTCTAAACTAAAAGTAAGTCAATTCATTGTCACCAGGACTGGAACAAACCCTGGACAGATGGCAGGCCATGGCTGACTCAAGTAGACAGACATGCTGACACAATTTAGAATTGCCAGGTAACTTAACACACATGTCTATAGAAAGTGGCAGAAGAACCATAATGGAGAAACAGTCATCTGCATGAAAAAGACTGCAAAAGAAGCTTGTATTATGTTTTAACCAGGGTTTAAGCCTTTTTTATTCTTTTTTAGGTTGATTATATATGGCAATGTTACATTGTTTTTAATTATTTTCATTGTTCAGCTTTTTTTTTTTTTATCTTCAGGCCTTTGTTGTGTGCTTTGTGTTTTGTGGATGGTTCTCCTGTCCTTCACCGTCAGAGAATGCCCTGTAAATGCAAGGGTTTGCCACAGTTCCTGGTGGTTCATCTCACAAGCTCTAGGGAGTACCTTGTGCTTATTGTGTTTTCTGGATTTTTTTTACCATTTTTTGCTCTTTTTGACTTTGCCATTAAATTGCTGTATTGGAACTTGGTTGATTTTGGGATTGCTTTTTATAAGTAGTTTGGGGTTTGCGTCTCCGGCCCTTCCCCAGACCAAAGACATGCAGGCTTGGTGAACTGGCAGTCATAAATTAGCCACAGTGTGTATTTGGGGCGTGTGTGTGTTGTCCCTGTGATAGACTGGTGTCCTGTCTGGGATTTGTTCCTGCCTTGTGCCCTTTGCTAGTTGGGATTGGTTCTGACACCCCCTCCATGACCCTGTTCAGGACTAAGCAGGTTAGAAAATGATTGACTGACAGTCTTGCATGCCTGTGAGCAACTGAATTCTGCATTTTACAATATTCTTTACTGTCTAATAAGTAAAACAAATAAAAGCCAAGTTAAAGATCAGGAGCTGTTCACACTTCTTATGTTTTCTAATATTTTATTACTTCTGGTGGCAACATATTTTTTTGCTTTTAACATGAAAATCACCACTTGGCATTGATCACATCACTAATATAGCTTTGCAAAATAGTTGTCTTCAAAGAAACATTAATGATAAGGATGTAAATCTTTCATATGATCAGAAGTTTCAGCTATATGATGTCCTTTTTGATTGTTTCCGTGCATTTCTGTCTCTGGGGTATTCTTGCATTTTTGCATCCTGGACTTTGTCTTGCATGCCTATGAACCACTGTGTTTGTCTGCGGCTAAACTGGTCCATATTCAAAATTCATTCTTGCTTGTCAATGTGGTTCATCTTCTCGCCTTCTGCGCTTTGCTTGATGCTCAGTGTATGTTGCTCTTCTTTTTCTTTTTTTTAAATATATATACAAAATCAACGAAACAATGCAAAATATAGCAACAACCTGTAAAGTGACACTTCACTTAAAGTGAACTTACTTCAAGGTGGTGGGGTGCCAGAGCCCATCCACCGCAGGCCTCACACCCACATTCACATGGCGGCGAAACTGGGATTGCTGTTGTGGAAGAAAGACAACAGGCTTGACTCACAGAATAAAGGGTTTATTTATAATTCTGTATACGAGACAATGGACAGAATTCTGGTGAGGTGCATTAGAGCATTTTTTTTATATGCTCCTTTACCATCACTTATTGCCAAGGTGGCCCTTCTTTACCAAACTTCATTACAGGTTTACAGAATCTGCTGAATGCCCCTTTCCACAATGCTTTCTGTACAGTCTGTACCATTCTTTATCAATTGCCAGTCCAAGGGTCAGTGCCACATGTGCGGTGCCTGTTTTTACAGAATTAGCTAATAAGTACAATTTATAATGGATTAACAGTTTTGAGATTTGCACTGATTGTGACACTAGAGGACGCTGTTGCTCTTTTAACTTGACAGACAGACTTCCAGGACATCAGGTAAAAGTACAAAAAGGTATTTTTTAATTTCTTCCCTTTATAAATATAGTGCCTTTGTAGCACCACAGCCACCATATACAGTTTGAGACATGCCTGAACACCACCAGACAGACACTGCATCTTTATACAAAGCACACTTATTTTTTCCTCCATCACAGCACATTCCTGCACAACACACTGTGTTACTCATCCCAATCACCAGTCCTCCGGGCTTCTTTCTCTCTGTCCCTGGACCGGCTTTCCTCTCTCCACGGGAGCCTTGTCCTGCTCCCACTCCCTACTCTAGCTCCCAGACTGTAGGAAGGTAGGCCCTTTTATTTTCAGCCAGATGTGCTCCAGGTGCTCCCTCTGACGACACTTCCTGGTGTGGCGGAAGAGCACTTGGAAGCACTCCGGGCGTGCCTGGAGGGATCCTCCTCCATCTTCCCGGGTGTGGCGGAAGTAAATCAGTCCAGGGCCCTCTGAGACTTGGGGCACCCCCTGGCGGTGGCCACGGGCCCCAGGAGGCTTGAGCCTCCTTGCTCTTCTCCCGTGGCCACCTCCCAGTCCTTCCAGGCGTCCCGGCCGGGTCGCAGCCCCAGTGACTCGCCACAACAGTCAAGTAAATAAGCACAATAATCAAACAATAATCGCATGCAATCCTGTCCTCCACACCTCCCAACTCCGGCTCACTTGCTGGGTTTACAGCAGTTCTTTATATAGTCCTGATCCAGAAGTGTTTCTATTCTTCTGTCCCCATGACTTGCCAGCACTTCCAGGTTCGATGGAGAACTTGCATTTGCTTCAGCCCAAAAGTACTTCAGGACTTCCATCCCCGTAACTTTTGGCTATGCAGAAAGTAGAAACTCCCTGTACTCCCTGGAGCTTCTCCTGGTGGCACCCACGGTACCAAGCAGGCCTGTGAAGCCGAACTACAGATCCCATGGTGCCCTGTGGGAATCCAGGGTGCTGCTACACTGCAGGGGAGTCTTGGGGAAGGAATTGTCCCAAAATAGCTGCCTTCCCTCATCCTTCCATCCTTTGAGCATCCCAACCAGGTTAAGATGCTGGCCATCCATCATATGAGCTATACTAAAATTAAGGTAATTACTTCAATACTGTTTAATCTTAAATGCATGTCTTTGGAGTAATAAAAGCTATACAACAAATTAAAAAAAAACCAACTGATATATATTGTAGCGACCTATGGTTGAGTCTTAAAGTTTTTAGAGCCGTACTCTGCCGTGCACCTCTCCCAAGCTGTAGGCTAGCGGACTGCCAGCGTTATGCACGCAGCTGCACCCAGCTCTTTAGGTAGCGAGCACTCATGTCCCATACACCGCATGACTCCGAGTGTCTCGGTAATAATTGCTTCGATAGAAATCTTAGCAATACACAGCTCTGTCCTGTTGTATCTCTTTATTAGAGCAGATAGTCAGCAAAAACAAAGCTCAACTCATTTGCTTAGCCATTGCCAAGGTCATTAATGAAGCCATCTTTCTTATCGATGGTGACTATTTACATTCAAATAACACCCGGACGGCAACAACCCAACCCACCCCACCAGTTGAGCACAGACACATACAATAATTACAACAGGAAACACAATTATATTACTTGGTTAATTTAATGCAACAATCAGCTTTTACATAAATTACCCACAATGCTATTTACATAAATTACCCATAATGCAACACGCCGCCAGCACTGCTGCCGGGTCGCTACAATATATATATATATACTGTACTGTATATATAGATTTGTAAAAACTCAAGTAAGAACATTTACAAACAACAAATGACAATTTTAAAAATGCTCTGAAAAGTGTGTAATACGGAAGCTTATTCCCGCCACTCAAAAAAAAAAAATATTGCGTTATTTCACAAAAGAATTGCATAATATCGCAATAATAATTGCGTTATATCGCAAAAGAATTGCGTTATTTCGCAATAATAATTCCGTTATATCGCAAAAGTATTGCATTATTTTGCAATAACAATTGCGTTATTTCGCAAAAGAAGCCATTGCAGGAGGCTTGTAGTATCTCCACATTGCTGACTAGCAGCGACTCGTGTACTCGCACATCCATCTTCTGAGGACAAAGCGCTGGTTCACAACGCAGGCATCTGCAAGGCAGAGATAATCTTTAACTCGAAACATCAATTAAACCTAAATCATATATTTCAATGATAATATAGGTTGATAGAGATACTGATGACATACAGCTCGGTTAAAACAACGGTTCGAGTGTAAGGTGTCTGTTCCAAAAACCTACTAGTAAAGATAACGCATTTTTTAATTGTTTCAGTAAAGATAATGTTTAAAAGGAGCGGCAATGTGCTCATCTTTAACTACTGTTTGACCATAATGTGTGTTGAGATTTCACGATTTGATTCAAAGAATTCCCGACAATGCAATAAACATTGTAAATAAAACTGCAAGCTGTAGAACTATGTATACAAGATGCTACGTATAAGCTGGACATCTCTGTCAGTTCATAATTTCTCTGAACCAGCTTGTAGTCCAACAGTTAATTTGATCAGAGCCAAAACCAATCCTCTTAATAAGGCATGAAAAAATAACTCGGACGTTTATTAAGTACTTACACAGAATAATACGCCTTAGGTTTTACCAGCGGTTTGTGTAACCTTTGCCTGTAAACAAATGTACCAAATCTATACCTTTTTACAGCGGTTAAATATAGATAAATTGCACTAAGTTTTGGATAAATCAGTTTTACGAAATACACAACATTTTTGGGTTAAACGTTTTACTGTACATTAACAAGTAAAATTTACAGGCGATGCTTTTTTGTTATACTCTGAATGAGTGAGAGTAGGTGTCCTTGTGTGACCTGAGATATGCTGACACCCCAACAAGCTCCAAATTGATCCGTTTGCCGATACTGCACTACCTCGGTCCCCGCAGCGCTATCAGAACACGCGCAGTCTGAAAATGTTCAGAAAAACGTATCATATTTACACCGATTACACAATCGGTTATAGACCAGTGTCGATAGGCATCAAGCAGATGAGGAGGTGTAAAACAAGCACGATTTAATACAGAAAATATATAACCGATTATTCATAATTATGAAAAAATTTAATCTGTGTGCAGGGAAGTACAGTATTTTCATATTGCAATAAACACAGTACTTAACTGTTTTTATCAGCTGAAATACATTTTAGGCTAAATGTAATTTCTTATCACTTTGTTGTTAATCATATTTTTAAATATATTGTACTCATTTTAAGTGAGTATCTTGTGTTATATTATTGAAGGTAAGCGTTAGAGTTTCTTTTAGCAAATGTTTCTCAGTGGCATCAAGAGTAAATTAAAATAATTATTAATAGTAGTCTTCAGCATACAGTGGCAATACATTGAAGCTTTGTTATTTTTTCCTGTACTGTCTATTTGATGTTTTTTGCATGTTACACTAAAATAAACTATAATATTTTAAATGAATAAACAGGGGAAGTTATATCAAATCATTTAAATTATTTTCTCTTTGCTTCTGTTTTCAAGCTATTATTCATATATACATTGTGGATTCAGTACAGACGATGTTAAGTAGCATAATAAGAATGTACTTTGATCTTGGACTAGAACAAAAGGACATTTTATTGTGTTTGGCCCACAATCATGGAATAATTGTTTCCCTTCGAACTTTGCAAAGAAATCTGCAGTGCTTAAACTTGTACAGACGGAAACACAAGACAGATTCTCTAGACTTAGCTCTATTTCTTCAACAGGAAATCAATAAATCAGGAAGACTTAATGGATGTAAATGGATGCATGCAAAATGCTTAGCAAAAGGGTTTGTTACTGACTCTGAAAGTATAAGACTTCTACTAAAGATTCTAGACCCAGAAGGAGTTGAACAGCTTAAACGTCGTTGTTTAAGATGCCGTCAGTTTTCCAGTAAGGGGCCTAACAATACATGGCACCTAGACTTCAATGATAAATTAAAACCCTATGGTATTTTCATAAATGGTTGCATTGATGGCTTTTCAAGGTTTATTTATATGGTTAGAAGCAAGTAACAGTGGAAAGGCTGGAATAACTGCAAATTATTTTGCACAAGCAGTTAAAAAAAGGATCGGCTGTCCATGCCTTGTTCGAGCTGATCTCGGGGTTGAAAATGTGTATGTTGAAAAAATGCAAACAATTCTAAGAAGAAATCACACTGATTTTTATGCTTCAGAAAATGGTTTTATATATGGTCAAAGAAGAACAAATCAGCTTATTGAATTTTGGTGGGGCATACTAAGAAAACAGAATCTTCAGTTTTGGATGGATCTTTTTAGGCAAATCCAAGTGGATGGTTACTTCAGTGGGGATTTTCTAGATAAGGAGCTGATAAGATTCTGCTTTATGAAATTAATACAGGTATGGAATTCTTTTATTACATTTATGATATTCCCATTGCAATTAGCCTTGCCCATAATCTACTCCATTTAGATAGATAGATAGATAGATAGATAGATAGATAGATAGATAGATAGATAGATAGATAGATAGATAGATACTTTATTAATCCCAAGGGGAAATTCACAACATTTGTAGAAACACTTCCAGCACCATCTTAACTATGTCCTACAAAGTAATATGACAATATGTAATCACTCCATTATGCCATGTGGAACAGTTTGCTATTAATTATTGCAAATATATTTTGTCATTCTGATTTAAAGGGAAGGGAATCAATTTAATGTTGCGCCAGGTATATTGATCGATCTGAAAATGCATTACTTTTATCAATGAGTACAAAAAATAAGCAAACCTTTTAATGGTATGGCAATTGATGATTATTTAATGTCACAGTTAGTATAATGTTGCTGAAAAGCACAGTACAGTTGATTACATGTTAAATTTGATCATTAACTATTTATAATGTATTGCCTTTCAGGCTGAGTTGGATGATGTTATTGCCATTTGGAACAGGCACTGTATGAGAGCCAATCCTTCAGATATCCTTCCCAGTGGGAAACCTTTTCTTTTGTATACTCTTCCCGAAATGTTTGGTTATCAAGATGAACTTGTTTTTGTTGATCACCTAGAAACTGAAGTCTGTGAAGAGGAAAGCATTCCAAAAAATGAATATCCCTGTGATCAAGATATACATGAGCTGTGCTGTATACTTATGGAAGAGAATGGCTTTAGCATGCCACCTGACCCTTTTGATGCTGTAACACTCTACCAGGCACTTAAGACAATAACACATAATTTACTTTAGAAATACACATACATTTAATTTTGTAATGGACAAATATATTTATTAGAATTTTTCTGCTATTATTTACAGCATGTTCTTTAAATCATTGCCCCAGGGCTTCAATCTTTTATATTTGCAACACTTGCACAAAAATGATTTTATAATTTAAAAACTATTTATGTGTGTTATTCCGAATTACATTATTACCACTTTGCAGTACAGTGTCTATGATGGAAACAAGAAAATTCACCTAGCAATGTGATGTTTAAGTATATTGGTGTTACACATACTTTTCATGTTTTACATTTGCTGTTTGAAATGTTAGTAACTCACACAATATTTTAGAAAAAATACAATTGTGCTTTCAACACCACACTCGCTGTTATTTCTGGATCAATATCCTATGCATTTATATACTCCTTCCAGTTACAATATTTTGTAATGTGCAGTTAAATATTAATGTGTCTAAATAAAAGTCCACACTCTTATTTTCAGTGTCAGAATAAATATTATCAGTTCCTAAAATGCCTGTGAAATACTATGAGGCTAACAGAAAATGTCTGAGCCTAGTATAAAGCTCAAAAACTAACATCAGTGATTCTGTGAATTATAACTACATTCATTATAAGTTGGTAATTATTTACTTGAAATAAAAGCATTTTTGAATTTGACAATTGATCGTAGAACGAACAAAGATTGTGTATGTTATCTGTATTAATGAAACCACAATATTGTAACACAGATCAGATCTACTTGAAGCCACCCTTTTATCCAGGTCCAGGGGTGATGTTTCAGGGCGTAGTAGATAGGTAAGTAGATGACATAGTCTTGTGCATAATCTGAAGGAGCTATAGAGAGGTCTGTCATTCAGAGAGACAAAGAATGGGGATTAAGTAAAATGTTACTGAGTTTAGCCAAATTTACAAATACATTCAGACAGTAATGAAACATAATTACACCACTGGGAAAGATAACAGTTCTTGTGCTGGTGGTTGAAAAACTGCTTGTATTGTATGAATGTTACTAATAGCTATGTAAGATATTTATTCTTCCTTAAATGCAGCATTCCAGGGTTGACTACCTACTGAGTCCAGAATCCATTTGGGGGATTTCTGTGATCACATAGTGAAGGATGGGGATAAATAGAAGGGTTTCACTCTGTGAAGGCAATGTCCTGATATGAATGTGACAGATGAAAATTACAGTAGATAGATGTGGAAGGCACTATATAATAGACAGATAAGTAATATTTTTCTAAGTGATATTTATAGTATTAAACTACATCATTCTCATGACATCAAAAAATAAAAATATTTCATAACTTTGAAAGTTATATTTTATAGGAAGTAAACAATTAGGTATGACTAAAACTGGTTTTAGCCTAAATACTAATGCACCTTTAAGGGCACATGCATAGACAACACTGTTTATTTGTTTATTATTTTTTATTAAACTATTTGATGCAATTATAAAAGGCATATTCTACTATACAATCTGTTCATTTTCTATTCTACTAATGCAGATCAAGGTCAAATGGACATTATGCACTTTTGGGTAGCATCAGGTGCAAGGTATGAAGCAATGTAGGAAGGGATATCAGTCATTCACAGAGTACATTTTTACACATACGCGGATTCACTTATATAGCACCTGTTTAGAATGACAAATTACAGTGGAAGACTGACATAGCAAAGACATGAAATTGGTATAGAAAACTTAACACAGACACAGAAAGAACACACAAACTACACAGGCAGTGTCCAGAATAGTGTCTGAACACAGGACTACCTCTGAGAAAATAGTGCCAATCCAATTACTGTGCTTCTCATGTTATTAGCACATATGCTCATAGTATTTCTTGCTATATTTCACAGTATTTCACTATACAAAGATAGCAGTTGCAAATTAGGCAAAAATGTAACACTTTATGAAAATGAAGGAGTATAAAAGTTGGTAATAATTTTAAGTTTATTATTAACAAAAAAACTGTAAAAGCATACATAATTCTTTATTCTACATTCAAATTGTTGTACAACAAATGTTGTTAATTTCCAGAAGAAAAAAGTGAAAGGACAGTCCAAGAAAATACACATAATATGTTTTAACCATTTCACAAGAGTAATGATAGCATTACAAATTTTATTTTGTGACAAAATTTGCATCAAACTGAATACTTAATCAGTATCCATATAACAATTAAGTCAATATTTCAAACAAATAATATTGTTAAAAATAATTTAGCCAAAATATTACAATCTTGTTCTTTAGTAATCACAAAAATATGCCTCTCTTTAACGCACTATATGAAAACATTGAAATAGGAAATAATATACTTTGTTTTTCCTGACATAATCTAGAAATTTGTTTTAAGTTGTACTGCTATATTTGCATTAATAGCATTTTTTAAGTGTGAGTCAATGTCCTACATGAAGAACATCTTTTTAATCTCAGAAAGTACAACACTGCTTGTATAATGAAAGATACTTTCTACTACTAATGAAACCATCATTTCTTGGTATTCCAAATATTTTTCCTCACTCCCTTTGGAACATAATAAGGGGAACACAACAGACAACAGACCAGGGTTCGCTTCCCGGGTCCTCTCTGAATGGAGTTTGCATGTTCTCCCCGTGTCTGCATGGGTTTCCTCCGGGCGCTCCGGTTTCCTCCCACAATCCAAAGACATGCAGGTTAGGTGGATTGGCGATTCTAAATTGGCCCTAGTGTGTGCTTGGTGTGTTTGTGTGTGTCCTGCGGTGGGTTGGCACCCTGCCCAGGATTGGTTCCTGCCTTGTGCCCTGTGTTGGCTGGGATTGGCTCCAGCAGACCCCCGTGACCCTGTATTCGGATTCAGCGGGTTGGAAAATGGATGGATGGATGGATGGACAACAGAGAACAATGCCAACTTTTGCTTGTAAAGTGCAAAGAACTGTAAATGGAATATATTTATATGGCTGTACCGTAACATTTGTTTAGTCACAAAATATCCATTACCCATATGCCCGACTTTAGAATAGCTAAGAATTCACTGCGAAATTCAGGATAACTTTCATAGTTATCTGGCAATTCCAAAACACCACCACAAGTATGAGACACTGGCCGGCGTGCCAAACCTTCAAGGTTCACAAAAGTTACATCAATATTTTCTGTGCAAATTATATCTGAGCCTGTACAGAATCGAAGAAATGTGGCCAACTCTGAATCATCTAGTTCCTTGATGAATTTTACCAAATAGTTTGAAACAGTTTTTTGATTTTGGTTCATTTCATTTGGAAAATGGACCATCTTTCGAACTTTCTTGCTGTCAGGTACTGCCTCTTCATAAATTTTATTTAATGATGTCACAGTAAACATTATATTTTTCAGAACTTCGGTCCAGATATCAATAACAAACATTGGTTCTTGAATCAACTCCTTATGTGCTATCTCCATTATTATCTGCTGTATATTATCAGCTTTGGGTAGCCTTTTGCATGAGTGTTCCTGAAGAACTTCAATGAGCTCAGGTAATTCCACTTCTGTGAAATTAGAAATTGCCATTTGGAGAACCTCGGATTCCAAAGGGGCTACAAATTTCATGAAGCTGTCTAAAGTGTACTGTTTTTCTCAATGCTTCCAAAAAAAACCTGCTGCATGAAAGCTGGGGCAAGCTGCACTGGAAAGTACCTACACTGCTCGTATCCGATCAAGATCACTTTTGCTATGGCTCTCCACTTACTTAATGTAAAATCATGCCTCAGAAATGGCACTCTGAATGTTTTACCAAGTGTGCATTTATTGTAAAATTCCTCCCAAAACTCTGCTAATGCATCACGTATTACTCCAACAAAGTCATTTGCTTCTTCCATTTCACCTGAGGGTAGAAGTCTATTAATCTTCAGGGTGCAGCCAAGATCAATTTCTGGATTTTTCTCAAAAGTGTGTACTATATCTTCCATAGCATTTCCACGTCTTACGATAAGTTCAAACTCCATGAAACATGTTGTAGACTCAAAAGGTATTGTGTCTGATAAGACATCAGACTCAAAAGAAGGTACAAAGACAATTATGTTGCTGTCATCACTCAATGTGCTAAATACTGCATCATTAGAAATTTTATGTTCAGTACCCTGTTTATCTTTTTTTTGGCACTCTTCAGGGGCCTCATGTATAACGCCGTACCAAGTGGAGGCAAAGGAAAAACATACTATTCGTTCAAATAAACCGTGGTATAATCAACAAAATGAAGTTGATCGAGTGACATAGCGTGTTGGAGAAACTTGAAAGCTCACATTCACAAAATCGCACAGTGCCGGAAATAAAAAAGAAGTGACATATCAAAGTTGCCGTGAAAAGAAGAGTTGTAAGCCCACTGTCTGAGTGACATATGAAAGCTTATTAGGGTACAGAGAAAAAAGGCACAAAAGCACGAAATGTCAACTTTAATCTCGTAATTTCCACTTTAATCACGTAGTTTATTTTGTCATTTAGTAGAACATTATAAACTTCATCTTAAGATCGTTTAATTAACCAGTTTCTCAAAATTACATCGTAATTAAAGTAGCACGTTAAATGCTTTGTTTTGTATTTGATCTTCTACTCGTATGTGATCTATGTGTGTGAATCACTACTTGCTTCTTAAACTGGCTCTCTTCCTCCAACTGGACACAGAGTCCATTACATTTGTGATATTACAGCTCTCTGAATAACTAAAATACTGAGATGTATACGTGATGTCATTTTCATGATGATAGGAGTTAAAGCACATTATTAAACATGTGTTTCATGAGCCTCGTGCTCATGACAAGCATTTATCTTTTGTCGAAATTTGTTGCTCCGTTTTTAGCTGTGTTTTTATTTTCTCTTTCTGTTTTATATTCAATATATATTGGCGTGGCCACCCCAAGAGTCCTTGCTTTTCTTTCCCCAAGTAACCGATCGCCACACAATCAGCTCTGTAATAGAAGTTAAGCCATCTGTAAGCTTAGCGCCGATTCTTCAAAATGTTTAAAGAACATTGAAATATCTTCGTAGTACATGTTTAATTATTCTATTCTTCACGACACTCCCAGTGAAGAATATAGATTATTTAAATAAAGTTAAAGTTTTATCTGTATAATTTAACAAACATATTTTGCTGCATTTCACTTTAAAAACGATATCGTCATCATATGTAAATACGCGCTTTATAAAGTGGCCCAGGTTGTGAGATATTATAACTGTACTGCAAGTTTACAGTGTGGTGATTGTACTTATAAGTACAAACCGTTCTACAAGGAGCAATTGATTGGCTGCATTTAAAGTTCTTGGGATTAAACTGTTTCTGAACCGCGAGGTCTGTACAGGAAAGGCTTTAAAACATTTTGCAGTGGCTGAGGTAGCGTGTCCTTAAAGCTGTATACCGATAATTCTCTTTCCGATCAGCTGCTGCTGTGATTCACACTCAGATACAGTGATATAAATACTCCAAGTGCTGCAGTGAGAGTAATATGGAAAAAGATGATCCGCTGTGGCAACTCCTAACGGGAGGAGCTGAAAGAAGAAGAAGAAGAAGAAGAAGTGAGAGTAACAACGCTAAAGCAGTTATGGCATTTGGAATACTATGGCTGTTCCCTGGACCATTATATTGTTACAAGTTAATTACAATCAGATGCATTACACTAATAAACAATATGCGGTTAGTTTCTGTGTATTTATAAAGCCGCGTCATGAAAATAATGAGTAACCACACAAGAACAGTAGCACTGCTTTGCCGCTGGGTGCCGCCAGTTTGCAAAACCGAGCGGAGAACTTGCGTACGACAAGGCATGAGGTACCGTGGAAAAGTGCGTGGCTTTACGCCAAGTGTAGGTTTTATAAATCGCGATTTGAACGTGGAAAAGTTCTTACGCAACATTTCTGTGCGTACGCACCGTTTATACATGAGGCCCCAGGTGATTTGGGAATTTCATAGTTTATATAGTTGTAATCCAAACGTTCTTCATTTATTTTTTGATGTTTATTTACATCAAATGTAAAATGATTTGCAGAATTAGAAGCATCTGCAGGAAAATCTAGTAGGGTATTTTAGCAACCAGCTTTGCAAGTTTCAGATATCAAGGCATCAGGCACTACAAAGATAGCATCATTCTGTGAATTTGAGACTAATCCCTTATTAAGATCTGTAGACTTTGCAGGTGAGAATGCTGGAAAGTTGCTCAGTGATTTGTGAATATTAGGAGTTTCCTTCTCTTCTAATACAGTCTTAGATCTGCAAACTGCTTCACGATTTATGATTTCTTTCTTGCAAGTAACCATATAAAAACGCAGCAGTGGGAGTTTTGTTTGGTCATATAATTCTCCAACTGTGTCTTCATCCATTAGAGACTTACGCTCAAAGTTGGTAATATCAAAATCAAATTCCTCAACTGATCCGTGTGATGACTTACCATTAGGAAAGCACTTTGAGCTACTGTTTGTATGAAAATGTGCTATATAAATAAATGTTGTTGTTGTTGTTGTAGGAAAGAAAATAATTTTTGCCATATTTAGAATGTCTTCTTTTGTAGCACTCTTTAAAACTGATAATTTCCTTGTTCCTCCACCACTTTTTGTACGTACTTGTTTAAGATCACTTGTTTGATTTTCTTTCTGAAGCCACCCAATTTCAATTTTTCGTGCAGACTTTTTAGCATTACTATTTCCATATCGACCCATATGTTTAGTTGGTCGTTTATCCTCTTCATCTGAACAAGGATCAGGTCTTTTCAAAACACAGAGTTTCTTGCGTAAATTCTGTAGTAGCTTTTCTTTTCTAGACATTTCATGCGTCTGAAATGTTTGCCTCTTGCAGAAGTCTAAAACTGCTAAACGATCACCATATAGGGGAAAATAAGTGGATAAAGCCTTCTCATCTATGAGTAATAAAACATTCTGATCAATCTGTATTAAAATATAACAGCAATAAAAGAAGTACATTAATAAACAAATTATGACAGTGTCTGGTATATTCCTCAGGATGTCCATTTATTTATAGCACTTTTCATCCAGCAAAACTCTACTGCTGGCCATGACCTTTAAAATGAAGTGGAAAGGATTTACTTTAAACTGCAAATAAGCAGACTTACCAGTTTTTCCCTAGAATGTATCTAAAGAAAAGACAATCCTCTGACTACTCTACAGTCAGCAATGGTGATACACCAGGCTTACCTAATTTACTTTCAGGGCACCTGTTTTCCTTATATCAGCAGTTATCACTATTTGCCTTTGTTTTTGTTGTCCCTCTAATCAACTTCAGTTTGTGCTCCTCTTGAAAGACAGATTTAAAAGTTTCATCTAACAATCAACCTATCATCATCAACCATCAACCACCATTTAAAATATTTTTTCATGTCACCTCTTATGATCCAATTTAGTCTTAAGTTCTATTGTAACTCATAGCTGTATTTTAAGCTCCTGAACCTGGTCTGCAGTTTCATTACTTTTTTTACATCTTTGCTGTAATATGGGGACTAGAACTGCATACAGTTCCAGATGAAACCTGACAAGTGTGCCAAACTAGGGAAGCTGAATCTTTCTGACCAACTCTGTTCAGCAACTCATGGATACTGAGTAACATAACATCCTTATTACAATTTCTAATCTCTTGTATACACTGTCTACTTTAGTCCCTCTGTTGTTATTTTTCTTTACTTATCTGGCAATCTACCAACTTTGCAGTCATTATCAACTGAAATTAAGGTAACAGCCACATTTTTACTTAAATTAATTATACAATTTTTAAAAAACTGCAAGCTTAATATAATTCCCTGTGGGATTCTTGACCCCACATACTTTTAAAAAGCCCAAGTTCCTTTTTGAATTTAAGAAAATTGTGCAAAAGTATGTGTACTATACCCTAAATCTGTATCTTCTGTAATGTGATGATTACCCTCTCCTGGATTTTGTCCTCAAAAGACTTTTGAGAGTCTGTCTGTTTCCCAAACCCATTTAGACAGGGCATGGCTGTGAAAAAGCTGAAGCCTATACCACAGCCACTGGGGCTAGTTGAACAAAACCAGTACATCTAACCTGTATGTCTTTTGACTGTGGGAAGAAACTCACATACTCATGGGAAGAACATGCAAAGTGCACACAGAAAGCACCCGAATCCAAGTCACCTTGTTGCCATCACCACAACACCCTTTTTGGAGAGCAAAGTGGTGAATAAAATACACTGCACTGTTTTGTTGTTACTGTACACTATTAAATTCAGTAGTTTAATGTGTAGCAAATTCCCCATGTTAGCATATGCTGACAATGAAATGAATTAATTGCCAATACCTTTTCTTTTTCTAACTTTGGAATGATTTCCTGTAGATTTCTGCTCTTCAAAAAGTCAAAAAAACTGGTCATACATTATGTCTTGTAAGGCCATTCTTAACTGGAGACTGAAAATGCTAGAAATAAAATTATAAATAATTAATTTTTGTATCAAATCATTAATTTTTTAATCCTTGGATAATATTTTATTTAAAGCATTATTATTTTAGTTGGTATCAGTTTTAGGGTTTGTCATTACCAGGAGCGCATTTTATGTGTAAGTATTGTATTTCAAAATTATAAAAATCAAAAACAACACATTTACAAAACATGTTTGAAAACTGCAAATTTAACAGGCTGTCTGGTTGGCAATGATATTGATGTAACAGACACAGATATGGTACATAAAGATGGAGACAAGGGTGGACAGTAACTGATGAATGACAGAATTATGAGGTGCTTTAAATGTATGTAGAAGTATGTGGAATATTAAAATAATTAATATTGATGGTTCATCTATTTAATCTATTTAACCATTTTTTAACTTCTGACAGAATTTTATTATTATTCCATTTTTCCTCCGTCAGGTTTGGCTTTTAGAATTCGACATGACTGCTTATTATTTTAAGATGTTCTCACACTTGTAATGCATCTGTTTTCTGAAACAGAAACAGTGCATAATTAAATATAAAGAGTATATGTAAACGTTTCATAATGAGAAAGACAGACAAAAACATTTCACACCTTTCTTTTTTATTTATTAAAACTACAATTAAAAGGTTCATTAGATATGACTTACACAGGATTTTTGTGTAGATTGTTATGGGTAAATTCCAAAATCAGACACTTTGTGACTGCAAAAACTGTAAGAAAATGGTTAATCAATAAATACAATATTTATATGTAATGAAAATACACTGAATAGTAGCTTCTGAAATTTCAATCGTTGTCTATACTTGTTTACATTGCAACTGAACCCAAATCTTCCAACTTGAACATAATCACTTCAAATGTAAAGGAATGTAGTAATGAAATAAACCGTTACATTATATTAAAACACGTGGGTCTTAAAAAAGCAAATATGGGGAGAGCGATCTTTACTTTAAGTTTGTTTGCTGTGAGCTTCTTTTCGACTTCGTTTAGGCAGTACGAATGTTAGCTAAAAGTAAGACTGTAGCAGCAATCCAATCACGTTTTATCCATCCATCCAGTATCCAACCCGCTATATCCTAACTACAGGGTCACGGGGGTCTGCTAGAGCCAATCCCAGCCAACACAGGGCGCAAGGCAGGAAACAAACCCCGGGAAGGGCGCCAGCCCACCACAGGGCCCAATCACATTTTATTTTTGCCCAATAAACCCTCGTCAAGTTTAATCAGTTACGTTTTACCTAGTCGGGCTATGGCCCTTGGAACCATGCACCTCACCACCGTCATCTCTAATTAGTACAGTAGGTGTGCTTGCGCTTGGCAATGCACTCTGGTATACTAAATATAGTATGCACCCGTCCATTTTTGACGACCCAGTCACTTATAATAATGTTTGATGCATTGTCGGGAATTCTTTGAATCAAATCGCGAAATCCCCACACACATTACGGTCAGGCGATAATTAAAGATAAGCACGTTGCCTATCCATTTAAACATTATCTTTACTAAAACAATTCAAACGGCTATCTTTACCACTAGTAGGATGTGAATTAGACACCTTTCACTCGAACCATTGTTTTAACCGAGCTGTATGTAATCATTAAAACGGAACTTATGGATATACTTATATTGTATCTCTATCAACCTATATTATCATTAAAATATATGATTTAGGTTTAATTTTTGTTTTGAGTTCTAAATTACCTCTGCCTTGCAGATGCCTGCGTTGTGAACCTGAGCTTTGTCCTCAGAAGACGGATGTGCGAGTACACGGGTTGCTGCTAGTCGGCAATGTGCAGATAATACAAGCCTCCTGCAATGGCTTCTTTTGCGAAATAACGCAATTGTTATTGCAAAATAATGCAATACTTTTGCGATATAACGGAATTATTATTGCGAAATAACGCAATTCTTTTGCGATATAACACAATTATTATTGCAATATTATGCAATTCTTATTGCGATATAACGCAATTCATTTGTGAAATAACACAATAATTTTTTTTTTTGAGTGGCGGGAATAAGCTTCCGTAGTTTTTTGAAACATACAGAGATCAAAAACTTGGCCAAGACAGCCATCTTTTAACATCACAATGAGTCCAAAGAAATCACTTCATAGTGGAGCCTGACATGTCCACCCAAACTGATGTTCTTGTTAAGAATAATACATGCTTTAGCATAGAATGGTGTTTCTTTACCATATCGAAACTCAGGTCACATGTGAGAAAAAGAGCATTTAAAGGCATAGAAGTTTCATTAGGGACAATACTGATGTCATATATGATGTCACGTCAGGAAGTTTGGTACTTTTTTTAATGTTTTCATTAGTTTTTTTTTTCTTTGGTGATGTCACCATTGTTAGTCTGCATTTGCACATGCAGTATGTGTATATCATATATATAAACCTGTACGCGTGGAAGTTTGTGTGTCTGTCTGGTCCGGAAGTGAGAGGTGGAGTCTGGGTAAGGGCTCCACATCCGAGGAAACAGAAAACTCGCTTAGCCGTTAATAACACAAGTGAGGCCAGCACGTCAGCAAAACAAAACCTCAGAAGAAAGACAAAATCGCTTAGCCGCTAACATTGGCAAAATGGTATCCTTTTTACTTTTCTTCCCGCCACTAATGCAAAAGCGATGCAAGCATGTTGGGAAAACAAATCCTTCTAGGAGAGAGATGCCCAGAGTAGTTCCTTTTAATTACCTGACATCTCTACATTTCAATTTTTTTTCTGATGATTTCAATAGTTTCTTGGACCCCGGGCTTTTTACAGCACATGTCTACACAGCTAGTGTATACAGTATATAACATCACAGCAGCCATCTTTAAAAGACCAACAAGTGGCACAGTTACTGCTTGCAGATCATTAGCACAACAAGAGTACATCATATATTTTCAGGTTCCTTTTGTTTTTGATTTCATGCCTACTTAAAAGATGTATGATATCTGCTTATTTCTTTGGGTTGTAGTTGCTATCATGAATTTAGTAATATCTGACCCACCCTATCTGACTTGTTTTTTTTGGATTCCCCCTTTGAAAAGCCTGTTGTCATTTATGAGTAAATAATTCCATGCTCTGATCATTTCCACAAGCACAACAAAATAATAATATTAATAATCATTTTTTTTATTTATAGATGCCTTTAAAGGCACACAAGGACACTGTACAAAAGACTTTGATTACAATAGTCACAATATCAAATTATTAAAATATTACAGTACAATAAACCAGAATAAATACAATAATAAAATTCAATTTAAATATGTCAGATTAAAATTTACATCAAACAGAGTCATACAGTTTAAAAAGATCTGTTTTAAGGCAGGTTTTAAAGGTAGGAAGAGAGTCAATATTACGAATGTCTTGTGGGAGAGAATTCCAGAGGCGAGGGGCCACTAGAGGACTGAAAGCTCTAAACCCCATGGTAGTTAAGTGAGCAGGAGGTGTAATAAGATTAATAGAGGAAGACGATCTAAGGATATGCTAAGCAATGGAGATATGAAGAAGATCAGAAAGATAAGGAGGTGCCAGATTATGGAGGGCCTTGTAAGTAATAAATAAACTACAGAGAATAGTTATTGTGCAACCAATTTCATATAATAAAGTCGTCACACTTCAGAAATCAGAAGTGATGAAGTTTTGTTAATCGGCATCACTTCCACTTTTTTTTGCAGCACAAAGAATCAGTAGTTATCACTGCTGTCTCATAGCTCCAGGAGATAGGGGTTGAGTCCGAGCTCGGTGACTGTAGAGAAGAAATTAGCATGTTCTTCTTGTGCCTGTGGGCATAGTAGGTTTTTCTGCAAATATTCTGCTTTTCCTCCCACAATTTAGAGGTCAGCATACTAGATTACTTTGTATTTTGTAAGAAATCTTGGCCAAAGATAAGTGTGAGTATAACATTTGCGTAAACTGGTAGTGTATTTACAGGTTTCATTCCCATTTTGAATTCATACTTTGACATGGGCTCCAACCTACTGTTGATCATCTCTTTAAAGGTTAGGTGTATCCGCCTCCACCCTAAGCGATTTAGGATGACCTAATCTGTGGTTCTGTACTTTTTGTTTAAGAAAGCATCAGCAGTTATAGGTGTCTTTTGGAATGCTATTGTATCTCCCTTAATGTTTGAAACAAAGCTTAAAAAGGAGGTTTATTTTTGCTGCCTTATCTCAGAATGACAAAATGCCTCAACATTCCAAGACATTTGATCTGCACAATCTGGCAAAATGATGAAAGAAAAATGGTTTCCTTCTTTAGCTTTTACCAAACAATTTGGGCGTTTCAGCCTTCTTTGTAAAATGAGCTTACTTGTAACTCAGACGTGGGTGTAAATGAGAGCAATCATACAGTACGCGTTGCTAACCATGTTTGTAGTTTGACAAGTAGTTTACCAAAAAAAATGTGTCGGCAGAAATGGATTCACTATTCTTTATTACATATTGCAGTCTAGCTTTTTACACTAAAAGTATCCTAGTCTATTTCAAGCTTTTATTCACAGCTGCTTCAAAAAACTATGAACTCGATTAATTAATTGTGAAATATCCCACCTTCACTTACGAAAATAAACACTCTATTAGCCATTTTACTTCTGCTATCTATTTTCCAGACGCATTTTTTTTATGTAGCTTTTCATTGTTCACTTTTTCTTGCTGAAACATTTCTGCCACCCATCCTATTCTATTGATTGTCTTGCTGGGGTTAATTTCTCTAAAAAGGCGCAGTGTGCTTACTGCCAAAACATGAGTGAACCACAACCTCTGTAGTTATAATGCAAGGTTGTGCTGCTATTACTGTTATTCTCTTAAATTAGCAACAAGGGTTTGTTGTAGCATTGCATTGTTCTTAATATTATTTTTATTTTTCATACATGGTTATGAAAGGTAGGATGTCAAGATGGTCCTGGTTCCCAGGTTCACTGGCACAATTTCAATTGTTTTGTTCCATGCCTGGTCAATATTCAATTTTATATATTGATACTCTTTTATGTTATGCCTCTCTCCTTCTTAGCACTGAGTACTCACTTGGGACTGAAACCTCAATTTTTCAAGAGTATGTGCACCTTATCTTATATCATGTCATCTGCTGAAACTAAGTTTCCTGGCAAGGATTGCAGTGGCAGCAGGCCAGCCCACATGTCCCTGAGCCCAGCTACAGATTCCAGCTCTTTCTGTGGGATTCCCAGGCATTTCCAAGCAAGCCAAAAGATATAATCCCTCCAGTGTGTCCTTGGCCTGCCCAATCACAGAGTGTATGTCTACACAAAAGGTGTAACAAAACAAGTATGCTTTTATTCAAGATTAAAACCGAAGAATTGACATTGGAAAAGTAACATCTTTTACAAGTACCCTAAATTTACACCGGATGTTACAGGCTCACATAAAATGTATGTTTTTCTTATTTGATAATAATAATAGCAGCTCATTACTCAAAGAGCTAAATGCAGAGATGACCTGTTACCTTCGCGATTACTAAGCAGTAGCTTATCCACTGTGCCATTTGCGCAGATACGTGACAGAACAACATTACTACTATGACAACTGGTTGAAAATGAAACGCACAAACACACAATTAATGCAAAGGTCTTCTTTGTACCAACTGATACTTGGGCTTAAGCATCATGTCAATTAATTTAGCAATTTCTTCTTTTTCAGTTGTATTCTTGAATAAAAGCATACTTCCTTAATTACACCTTTTGTAAGAGTGTTTCTTGGATATTTAGGCTTCACACATCCTACACTTCACATCAAAATTATGTCATTATTACTATGACATATGAAAACATTTTCTGTTTTGCCATGTGCTCAGTATTTCTTGCCTCGCATTTCTTCTGTCATTCTCTATTTACATAGATCGTTGTAGACACGGAACACACATGAAATGTACATATTTCATTACCTATATAATTCCTTACAAACGCATCACCAGATAAACACTTCAACACAGGCATGAACTGTGAGGATTGGAGCAGGGAAGTGCCTTCATCTGACTGAATGGTTGGGGGACATGTAGCAGGCTGCATTCTGCTAATCCACACATTTGCAAAATAGAAGGATAAATCTGAAAGTCAGGGACATCGAAAAAAATGGCAAGCTTCTAGTGTTAACTAGGAGGCTGAGACGTGTGAGCTCTCTCTGGTTGGAACACACCCACTGGTCACCTATCTTATATTTGGCGTCCACCACACCAGTCTGCAATTCCAAAGGTACTGCATTTGCCTTTCATATGACATTGAATAGACGCATTAAGCCACAATCCCAACAATGTCCAGTGCTTTCAACATCTATGTTGGATCTCTTCTGCCTCAGTGTTTTTAACATCATGGAGTCCTTGGACCACAATAGTGTCTTCAGCAACAGTCCAGGGATCTCCTCCACCATGCATGTCCAATCCTGCCTCCTCATAGCAATGCATACCCACTAGCTTTAGTAGTTCCTCAGTGTTCCTTCCACTGCTGAACAGTTTCCCCAGAAGAGGTCAGCACCTGTCTATTTCTGCTTAACAGGGACTAGTATTGGTCATACCTTCCCCTTCTGAGGTGTCAAACAGCTTGCAAGAAGAACCTTTTGGCCATCCAATAATCTTTCTCCGTGACCTCTCTAAACTCCTCATACGCTTGAACTTTTGCTTTCAAAACGACTTTTACAGCAGTCCTCTCACCCTGTCAGGACCTCTTAACCGAGTCAGTGATTTCACAGACAGCATTTCCCTAAAGACCACCTTGTTCAGTCTGACAACTTCCCTCGCCTCTAGTGTAAACCATCAGGTTATGGGGTTGCTACCATGACATACTGCAACTGGCTTAAGACCACAGCTTTTAAAAAGCAGCTTCCACAACTGAGGTCTTGAAAAGGTTCCATTTGGATATCTATCTATCTATCTATCTATCTATCTATCTATCTATCTATCTATCTATCTATCTATCTATCTATCTATCTATCTATCTATCTATCTATCTAAAGATCTTTTGTAAAAATCCATATTTCTCCCTGAGGGCAAATTAAGTTCTATTTAAATAATTACGTTCTATTGATTAATCCCACTATTACTATTTTTATTTGATTTTTTACTCATGTGGTATGTGACAGAGCAACCTAACAAAAATAAGCCAGAGACCAAAATAATGAAGCTCATTTTCTCCAGTGGTTCCTGTTGTTGCTCTTCCACTTACCTACACCTCAAATCTTTTTACTGACACCTCTTTTTCTCTACCACTCTCAGCTCTGATTTTTCTCTTCCTCCTTTCTCTTCTTAGCATCTGTGAAGGCACTTGACCTGCCTTGGAGTGGATATGTTATCATATCTGCTGTTCAAATGAAACTGTCATCATTTGTCTACAGAATAAAACTTTTAAGAATGTTGCTTACCTGGGGCAATTGAAATTTGGACCTAAAAGTTCCATGTGTATATGTCCTACAGGAAGCAACCTCTGAAAAGGATTTATGGAATTACCTTAACATAAAATGTTCACTATCTAAACAATGTACAGAAGCATTTAAAAGGGTAAAGAACATGTTAGTTTGTATTCTAAAAACTGTCAAAGTTATGCTCAGACAATATCATGCACAAGTGAGAACGCATCCAAAGCATTGTGTGCAGTTCTAGTAGGCACACTACAAAAAAGCAGCAACAGCATTTGAAGTTGTGCAAAACAGGATGCATCCCCGCACTCTGACAGGCTCAGAGAATTATACCTGTTCAGTCTAAAGCAGAGGAGACTGGCTGAGGACTAAAAGCAGGTCTTCAAATTCTCAAAAGCATTGATAAAGTACGTACAGCAGAATTATTTAAATAAAATGGTGAATTATGTACTCAGAGACACCAGTGGAAATCAAGTGGAAACATGTTTAACTGAAAGCACTACTTTATGCAAAACATTGTGTATGTGGTACAAACCACCAAGTCATGTAGATTAGCACAGATCTTGATAATCTTTAAAAAGTGTGAATGAGATACTGGGACAGCTTAACTATTAGATAAACAAACAAGCTTCATGGACTGAATATCACTCCTCTCATTTCTCATATTCCTTATATATAGGTACGGTATATATAATCACATTATCACTCCACAATATGTAATATGTTCCTACTAAACTTCTTTGCTCATATTATGTGTCTAAATATTGTATATTGTAGTTGTGTCAATGAGGATAAATTTGTAGACTGAAAATTTGAAGTATTAGATGTTATATTTGCAGATAACTGCCCCATTTTAAACATCTCCTGGTTTAGAATTATGAGAATCTGTTCACTTTATCCTGTTGAGATAGGCAGCGTTCTTTAGAAATCCCTGAAACATCACTCTCAATAGAAACAGGCCATTCTTCAGAAATACTGAGGAAATTTTGATATTACACACTTGTACTGTTAAACTAGCAACAAAGGCTTTAAGCCTCTAGCAGCTCACAGTTACATTTCTAACTGTGCTGACTGTGATCTTCCAACACATAAATTATTCAGTATTAGCTTCTCAAGGACACTTTGCTAATTTCTGTTTTCATACTAAAGCAATACTAATACCTTCTCAGGTTAAAAGGTTGGCACTAACTTTTTATTGTTCTGTTCTTTCTTTGCTCATCACTTGACTTGATACCTACTTTGAATTTTAAAATGTAGCTACTGCTTGTCAAACTTCCATTTCAACTGTTATATACCAATTATAATCTAGTATTCATCTTACCCATTTTATTTAATACCTATTAGAATAGCTACTATAATTTATTTGAAAAACAGTACTTGCATATTGAGAGACAAAATGGGAATAGTGGATACAGCAGACTGTCATTAACTAGAAGTGATGCATGCTCAGCACACTCTACTATATTTATTTATATAATCCATGACAGGATGAGTATTTGCACTATTTTTTCCTCATTAAGCGGCAGATTGAATTCTCAAAGAACATTACAAAGTAACTTGCACAGAATCCACTAGGTGGAGCTGTGTGTACACAAGCTCTTACAAAGCCATTCCTGCAATGTTTGGTGCTGTAAGAGGAGAACAGCCAAGATGACCCAACTTCTAGGCAGATATACTGTACTTCACAAAGATGCTTTTTATGGAAGTTAATGTCTCTGTAGAGCAGACAGTGCTGTGCTTCTGCAGACTTAGAAAAGAAGGGTTTTCATAAAGGTAAATGAATTTCTGAATTTTCGAAGCATATATTGTGCCTGTGCATTTTCACATCTTACTATATATAATACATATACTATATAATATGTACATATATAGAATGTATTACTGTATGTACACTGTACATATAGTACCACGTTTTACAGGAGGCTATGCAAATACTGATTTCTGAAAAACACATTTTTATTTTATCTATGTTTATTTACATTTATTCTAATATTATATAGCATCTTCATGACCAAATTAACACTTACTGCCAAGAAACTGGCTTCAGAATTACAGTGGATTCAGAAAGTATTCAGAACCCTTCACTTTCTGCACAATTTATTGTCTTGTAGATTTATTTAAAATTGATAAATTTTATATTTTTGCCCATCCATTATGACAAAGTGAAAGCATGTTTTCAGAAGGGTTTGCAAATTCAATAAAAAATTAAAGCTCAAATCTTTCATTCGTAAAAGAATTCAGACTCTTAATCCAGTATTTTGTAGAAATGCCTTTTTCAGCCATTACAGTCTTATTGAATAAGTCCCTACAAGCTTTGCACACTTGGATTTGGGCAAAATCTCTCATTCCTCCTGGAAATCTTCATATACCTTTTACTCAAGAGTCTCTAGCCATTCTACCATAAATGTCTGAGTGATGGAGTGCTGTTGACATGCTCATCTTTCATCTCACCAGAAAAATTCTGAAACTCTATTAGAGTGGGCATTAGGTTTCTAGTCACCTCCCTGACGAAGGTCCATCTTGCCTAGATACTCAGTATGGCCTGATGTCTGTGGTGATATGTGTCCACAGCTCTTCCAGCAAAGGCTGTTTTGTTTTAAATAAATAATCACTACGCTTGCGGCTTAGTGAGGGGGCATGGTGGCTGTAGCGTCTCAGGGCGATCTGCGGTGTGGGTGTTTCTCACCTAGTGCACAGATGAGGGACTGCCCACATCCGTGATTGTTCCTGTGGCTAATGTGCTGCAGCTGCCATGTCCTCTCTGCATATATAGAGAAGCCCGAGACAGTTAAGGGAAAAAAGAAGGACAAAGAAAAGAAAGATCAAAATGGAAAAAGAGAAGGAAACGGAGGTTACAGGAGGAAGCAGGAAGCAGTGAGGAGAGAGAGAGAGTGAGCAAGTCGGTGCAGCAGGAAGGGAGTGAGAGTAAGCTCGCAGCAGCTGAGTAGGCAGCCTGGGTGTTTGGCCAACGCCTGGTAGAAGTAGTGGTTGTGGTCGCTCCCGCAGAGTTTGTTTTGAAGGGCGGGAGTGGCCGGACGGCGTAGTACTCTCCGCAGAAGGTAGCGGGAGTCGGGACTTGGGACGTAGTGTCCCCTGCATGAGAGCCTTGGTCGCGGGGGAATTCCCAAGTCACTGTCAGGGGGAGCCGACCGGAGCCAAGGATCGGTAAGGCGACTGACAGTAGCAGTAGTAGGAATAAAGAAGGTCAACTGCAGAGAGAGAGTGTGTCTCACCGGCTGCAGGGCCCTAACGGGATTAGTAGGTGAGAAGCTAGTTTAGAAGAAGCACCGGGCTTGACATTGGTTTTTAAAAGACGGCTTCCTGATGAACGTTTTAACCTCGTTTTAAAGGATTGTTTTCTATTTATTGATTTTAACCTCCACCATTGTCACTGTTTCATTGGATTATTTATTTAATTGATGAAGACTTTTGAACTTGGGAATCACTGCACTTTATTTTGGAAACACTGTTTTGTTTGTTGACTATTTTAAATAAAAGCACTGTGCACTTTTATACACCATCCTCTTGCTCTATTGTTATTGCCTCACTGTCTAGCTCATCGGTAGCATTACCAACGGTGTTGGTTTCAAGGGCTTCTGAACAGCGGATAGGAGCATGGAGCAGAACCCACTTCGTCACAATGCCCAACTCTAGAAAGAGTCCTAGGGGTTCCAAAGTTCTTTCCATTTTGCCATTATTGAGGCCATTGTGCTCCTGAGTACACTCAAGCTTTAGAAATGATTTTATTTAGTAATGTTACATGAGACATTGAGGTATTAAAGTATGCTTCACATGAAACATTCAGATCTGAAGCCTGTATCAGCAGTGTTTCAACATGTCGGACCTTTCATGTAATCAATAACAGGTGAAGTCTCGCAGCCCATCGGCATCACATGACCGGTTTGACTTGTGGCTCGAATCACTTTGTAGGATATTAATGTATACAAGACCACTGGAGAGAGATGGAAAAGATTTAGTAAATAAGGATAACAAGCTGACAATGGGTTTTTGTGTACTCTAGTCTTTTCAGTTAAACAAAATTAAAAGGAGACATGATTGAAGTGTTATGAATGTGAGGTCAGAAAATCGAAAGTACACCTTATGACAAGGATTTAGGAGTCATAGTGGAGTTGTCACTATCAACTGCCAAACAGCGTTCAGAAGCTATTAAGAAGGCCACCAGAATGTTAAATTATATAGCATAATGTGTGGAGTACAAGACCAAGGAGGTTATGCTTAAGATTTATAACGCTGTGATGAGGTCTCATCGGGAGTACCGTGTAAATTTTTGGTCTCCAGGCTACAAAAAGGACAGAGCAGAGCTGGTAAATGCCCAAAGAAAAGCAATTAGGCTTATCCAGGACTACAGGGTATGAATGATATGGAAAGATTAAAAAAGCTGAGCCTTCTCATTTTAAGCAAAGGAAGATAAAAAGGAGACATGATTCTTCTTCGACTGCTCCCGTTAGGGGTTGCCACAGCGGATCATCTTGTTCCATATCTTCCTGTCTTCTACATCTTGCTCGGTCAATGCAATCATCTGCATGTCCTCTCTCACCACATTCATATCACCACACCACATCTTCTGTTAAGCCTTCTTCTCCTCTTACCCGACAGCCCTGTCCTCAACATCCTTCTCCCAATATACTCAGCATCTCTCCTCTGCACATGTCCAAACCAATGCAATCTCGCCTCTCTGATTGTGCCCCCAAACCATCTAACATGAGCCGACCCTCTAATGTACTCATTTCTAATCCTATCCATCCTTGTCACACCCAATGCAAATCTTAGCATCTTTAACACTGCCACCTCCAGCTCTGTCTCCTGCTTTCTGGTCAGTGCCACCGTCTCTAACCCATACAACATAGCTAGTCTCAATACTGTCCTGTAGACCTTCCCTTTCACTCTTGCTGATATCCGTCTGTCACAAATCACTCCTGACACTCTTCTCCACCCATTCCACCCTGCCTGCACTCTCTTTTTCACCTCTCTTCCACAATCCCCATTACTCTGTACTGTTGGTTGATCCCAAGTATTTAAACTCATCCACCTTTGCCAACTCTACTACTTGCATCCTCACCATTCCACTGACCTCCCTCTCATTTACACACATGTATTCTGTCTTGTTCCTACTGACCTTCATTCCTCTCCTCTCTATAGCATATCTCCACCTCTCCAGGGTGTCCTCAACCTGCTCCCTACTCTCGCTACAGATCACAATGTCATCGGCAAACATCATAGTCCACAAGGACTCCTGTCTAATCTCATCTTTCAACCTGTCCATCACCATTGCAAATAAGAAAGGGCTCAGAGCCGATCCCTGATGTAATCCCAACTCTACATTGAATGCATCCGTCACTCCTACCGCAGACCTCACCACTGTTTAAAATTATGAATGGAATTAGTACAGCGGATTGAGACTGTTATTTTAAAATGAGTTCAACAAGAACGGTAAATTTCACACAAATATTAGGAAGTTATTCTTTACACAGAGAACCATAAACAACTGAAATAAACTACTAAGTAGTGTGGTAGACAGTGGAACTATAGACTTTTAAAGCATTTGTTTTTTTTTTTAAAGTGGCTAGAACTGGTGAGCTTTGTTCAGCTGAATAGTCTGTTCTCATCTATATTGTCCTAATGTTCTAATGCAAATAGATGGCATAATGTTTATATTAAACATGAAGAAATGAGTTCCGTTTGACTTGCTGACATGTAGTGTGTATCGAGGCTCTTTATGTACAGAGGAGTGTGCCTTCATAAACGATGACACATCAATTCAATTTGCTGCAGGTGCACTCCAATCAGTTCTAGATACATTACAAAGATAATTAAAAGATACACCAGACCATAATTTGGAGTGTGACAGCATAGGATCTGAATACATATAGAAATGAGAATTTGCAAACCTTTCTGAAAACATGTTTTCACTTTGTCATCATGGGTTAGTGAGTGTAGATCAATGGGCATAAATCTATCCATTTAAAATGTGTGCAGAAATTAAAAGGGGTCTGAACACTCTGTGAATCCACTATATGTATTGAAGTTCTGACAACTTCTATTTTAGTTCTTATTACCGGATGCATTCCTCAGTTACTTTTAATTTTGAGATAATCATTTCAGTTAAAGTTGTATTTTAGCTTAATCAAGGGTCATTTGATGAAGACTAAGAAATTCACGTTGTGCCTCCATAGTGCCAAGCTTGTAAAAACTGCTGATAAAAGATTCAGTTGGATGCTTTTTGAGCAAATAACATTACATTATGTAATATAATTATTTCTTCATGTGTAATAATCTGAAATCTGTGTGCCTCACAGAATACACTTGTACATGTAGTTATTAAAAAGTGACATATTTACTGTATTTAAACTTTTCATTGACAAACAATTATTTATTAATTTATTATCAAAGCTGAACCGACATACTCTATGGTACGCATGACCAAAAGTTAAATAAAAATGCAAAGGCAACCTAACCTTAACTAATGTCATACTATTTTTAATACATTACATATTTTATTTGTCTGGGCTATTTAGTACATCTTGATAGATAGAGAGACAGATAGTTAGATAACACTTTTTTCATTGCCAGTGGAAATTTGGCTTTTTCTTTTTTTACAGAAGCTGAGTTAGCTATTATTATAATCATTAAAAACTTTGAATTAGTGTAAGCTGCCCTAATTCAGGGTGTTCATAAGAAATGTAAAAGTTTACTTCATGAGGTAGATGTACTGCACATAACCAACAAGAATAGTTGAGTCAAATATTTGAAATATTAAAAAGTGTGCTACAATTTAAATGTTTAAAGTCAAAATATTCTTAGTTCTAATAGAAATTTGTAATTTCCTAGTGGGCTAGATCAATAGTAAAGAATCAAAAATAACGTCATCTTCATAATCACTGATCTTGAAACAGTGTAAAATGATACCTCACGTTTCTCACATGAACTTTTGAACAGCTGCATAGGTGTTAAGATTTCACTTACACCTCCACCCCCAAGCAGCATGTTGAAATTGGGGGAACGCAGACCCAAATAGTTGATTGTGTGATGGTGCTTCGTGGTGGTTGGTGCTTCATCGGGGACCACAACCTTGGTTGTCAATCCTGTGTCTTAGCTTCATTATGCTTTACGGTCGACAATAACCCCCGGAAATCCTCAATCATTGATGAAGCATCATAGCTTCTTGGTGCTTAGTGCTTCATGGGGCACCAGACCACCCCCTGCTCAGAATAAATAAATCCATAAAGCAGCAAAATTAAAAAAAAATAATAAGGGGAACATAGTTGGTGCCATGTCAGCACTCAAAAAAGTTTCTGGTTTTGGAGAATTTCAGATTAGGAATACTCAACCTGTACTAGAATTACTTAACTTGAATAAGATTTGACAATGACACTTTGTTTTAGCATTATTGTTGGATGTCTTTAAAGTTTTTTGATTGTTTTGCATGTGTTTATTAATTATTTACTCTGTGTTTTTCTTTAGAATAAGAATAACAAGAAGGCACAGTTCAACACTTAGAGGATGCCTAATAGATAGGAGATATAAACTACACAGTAATCTATTTAGATAGTCTTTCTTCTCTTAAATATGACAATGAACTAGAATTAGGATCATCTTAATACTGTTGCAGCTACGAGTCCAGGCTATATACTTGGTATACAGTACTTTGGCCTATGTGTCTGCTTATGGTATTGCACTGAGATTATACAAAATAGAAAAAGTTGCTGCTGTGCTTGTGGTTTCATGTCTAGGAAATAAGAGTTCACTATTAATTCCAGGTCAGCATCAGTGTGAGGAGACATCCTGAATACAATCTGTGCATAGTGTAGTCCTGTGTGAAACTACATTACACGATGAAAGGTTTGCCAAGGTGGCTGAAGCTCCAGCTCCCTAGTGGGCACTTGATGGGTGGCAATCATGTTCAGATGAAAGCTCCATATATTACTACAGTTTGAAATATATACTCCCACACATAGCAAAGAACAAAAACAAAGCATTTTCATCATATTACATAATTTCATTAAAAACTGTTAACTTGGCTTCACCTTCTTCACACTTTGAAGTATATAAAGACTTATATAATTATATAAATATATTATTTATTTCTTTATGTATCTTGATCTTAGTTTCAGCTGCAAGTTTAATCTCTATAATTGATTCCAAACCGCCTTTAAAGGTATTTGCCTTACTAAAATCTTAGTGACTGTGTCTCCATGTTAAACTTAATAATGACAGTCAAGCTGTTAAATTCTATTTGTAATGGTAACCTTTTTTGTAAAACACAGCACTTGGCAATTTTGCATATTCCTGATTGACCAAAGAAATATTGTAAATCAACTGTGATATCCTTCTAGTTTGCATTTTTATGTGAAACTCATGTGATGCTGTGACCCCTTAGAAATGCCATGAGCATCTCCCAACAGTGTTTCCACAGATATCTCTGGAGACATATTTATCTCTAAGAACGATCAATATGTGAGGCAATGAATCTTATAATTTCCTCATCCTCTAGCAATAATGGATTAAATTGCCACAGGCAGGTTATAGAAGTAGGGCATATTGATTTGAGCTTTAGAATAAGAGGAGCATGGTCAGAGATAACAACAGTATTGTATTCAGAGGACCTACATGATGGTAGCACACTTTTCTCAATAAAAATAGTCAATCTGCAAAATAGTGTTTTGTAATGCTATAAAAAAGAATTTTGTGTTGCATATGTGTATAAAAATCTCCAGGGATCAGAGAGGTTAGGGTTCTTAATGACCTATGAGGTAACTGCTAACAGTTCTAGGTGCTGCACTTGCATTTGCTAAAGACCTATTTAGAGCGATGTTCATTACAGTTGACATCTCCAGCCAATATGAGCTTGTGAGAACTCATAGCTGAAATTGTCACAGCTATCAACTGCATTCATGTTCAGATACAATCTAATATAAAAAGGGATCATACCATGTTCGTGAACAAAAAATATATCTTTAAGCTGAGGATATCATGCTCTATGTCTATTCCAATCTCATCATTGCCATTTACAGTGAATATATTTACCAAATTTCACAAGATCTCCGCTTTAAAATCAATGGGAATGAAGGCTGAAAGCTCTACACACCAGACTAAATTTGATCACTTTTTACTTTCTCGTATACGAAGTATAGGGAAAGTATTGTAATCGTCCAAAAATTCAACCTCGAAATTTTGATGAATCTCGATGTTTTAGATCACACCGAGTCTGATTTACTTTCTTGCAGGGACAACATTGTAATTGTCCAAAAATTTGATTTTCGAGATGTTGATGAATCTCCACGTTTTGGACCTCCCTGAGTCCGAAAATACTGTTTTTGGAATTATGTCTGTGTGTCTGTCTAAGTAAACAGGATAACGTGAGTACGCTTTCACTTAGGTCAAGCAAATTTTGCATACAAGTATTAAGTACAAAATGCAGATTTCCGGGAATTTTTGGGCTGCAGCTGCAGAGTCTGATTTATTCAACTTTACTTTATATAATAATTGTTCAATATATTATTAATTTGATTTGATTTGTTATTGATGGTTCTTTAACATACATGATATTAAAATATAATCATTGTCTTGCAGTTTACTCCTCAAATACCCATCCCCATATGTGAGTATACAAGAAAGTCTAGAGGAGACCACTCCTGATTTTTTTTAATGACATAAGAAGAACCTACCATGATTAGGCTTATGATTTTTTTCATTACTTTATGGTATAGTATTTATGTATGTAAACATTTCTGAGGGTGAAAAGATAATGATAAAGGTGGAAAGATGTAAGTAGAATAGTACTGTACTGTACAGTAAAAGAAACACCATTAACAATATAAAGTGAGCAAATTGCACACATCTGGTGCCCTGTGCGTGTGTGTGTGTGTATGTGTGGAGGAGGCTTTACATTCAGTTTACCAATTTGGTTAGCTGCTGTTCAAGTTAGTTGACAAATTTGTGCAAGAATTGCTTGATGTTTTCACAGTAGATGTCAAAAGTCTGGACAATCCTGCTAACCACTACTACTTTTTCTCTTGAACTCCCAAATAAAGTCCACTTCAGAGCCTCCAGTCACAACAGTAGTCAAGAAAGTCTAGGGGACACCACTCCCGAATTGAAATAGAAAGTACGCAGCCAGCGTCAATTTAACATGAGGAAAGGAGAACACAAGATGCCACATTGTACTGTAGATGGGACAAGCGGTGAGTGAAGATGACAGCATCGGAAGACAGCTCATGTGTCACGGTTTCACACAGACACTGCAGATCTAAAACCATATTTAAAACCATATTTTCTAGTCTTGATATGCACGTCCAAAATAATGGTATAGATGATTCTGTCTTAAAGTGTAATCCTTCTTGTAAAACGGTTTTAGACTCAATTGTTACACCCAAGATACGCAGCAATAAGGGAAGACCTGCTCCCTGGCTAAATGAAACTACGTGATTGCTGCGCAACTCCTATCGAACTGCTGAACAGCATTAGAAAAAAGATGGACTGATTGTTTCTAAACCGATTTTTAGGACTACTCTATTCAACTTCCAGGCTGCAGTTAAAAAAACTAAACAAGATTTCTTTGCTGATTTAGTATCCCGTCATTCTAAGAATCCTAGGGTCTTAATTACCGTATATCTTCCAATAGTAGCCCCGACATTTATTCAAAAAATTATTTGGATGGCTCGGCGTTTAAAAGAAACTGGTGGTTGTTGGAGACCAGCTATTATTTGCCTCGCAGATGGAATGGTAAACGGGGTTCATTTGGCAGTAAAATACGGTATGGTACCGTATTTACGGCCACAAAATGTAGGCAACAACACCGGATAAACATTTCAGGATTTAATGAAATTATCAGTACGGTATTATTAAACAGTATACGGTATTACCATAAGCATGAAAAACAGGTACGATAGATGTCTACTGAACTTTCTTGCCATTGATGCCACCAGCACTGGCCAGCCGAGCATCAGTCCGAATTTTGCACGAAAGCGCTCATCAGCCCAACAAGTCCCCTGCGAAAAGTAAGGCAATGCAATAAGCTCCAAACTCACGCATATACGTATACATTATCACATGAGATTGGATAAGATACAATAAAGTACAGTACTTACCATCTACTCGTCGTCTGAATCGGTAATGATTGCTTCGTTATTTGCGAGTTCTTCTTCATCTTCCTCTTCTTGTGATGGCAATACAGGTAGTCCCATTGCTTGTTGTCGCTCAGTAATCAGTTTCGCACTCCCAGCATGGCATGGCTGGCCCTCCTTAAAGCAGTGGATAAGATCGTCCTCAGATCCATCGCATGCATTGATGATTCCACAATCCTTGAAGGATTTTCTTATCATTTCTGGGGTGATTTCTTGCCAAGCTGATATTATCCACGTTACTAACAAATGTAGTGCTGGTGCTTTCAAATTTCCACCAGCTGTAAACCCCTTATCTTCTTCCCCTGCCATCCAATTATCATACAACTCTCAAAGCGCGTCTTTGAGGGGCTTGTTCCAAACAACATCAGCAGGTTGGGCGTACTTGGTGCAACCACCAGGGATAACTGCCGTGACAGTGAAATGAGATTTCTCGTGACCAGAAGTTTTTATTGTAACACTCCTACTGCCAGTTGGTTCGACTGTTGTAGAACCAGGCAGATGTCTTGTCCATTCCAATGATTTCGCCATCCTTATCTCTATCTGCAGTTTGCTGATTGGCAACCCACATCACAAAAGAGAAAGGCTTGTCAATAACTTGTTCTGGATCCTTCTGCGCCAGCGATGTCTTCCGATGGAGTAATGAATGATGGCATTTTATAAATTTGTCAAGCCAGCCAGCACTGGCTACAAATGTTTCTTTTCCTTTTGAAGCATCATCAATATCCGTATCAAAAATCCTCTTCGCTTGTGTGAGGACCATTTTCCTGGAAACACGTGCGCCTTTCAGTCTTTGTTCAATAATCCATGTTAATACCAGTTCATCTAATTCTTCGCTCACTTTCTTAGCTCCTCCACCAGGCAATCGTTTACTTCCGGTACCTTTTTCTGCCGCCGTTTTCTCAATATCAGTCATCTGCTTGCACCATTCTCAGATACGTTTTGGATCCACCACAAAATGCCGTGCAGCTTCTTCTCTTGAATGTTCTTTTACATATGTTACCGCACGGAGTTTGAATGCTAAATCAAATGAACGTTTCCTTCCCATCACTCACACTACAAACATGGGCCCACAACAAGAACACAGTGACACGAACAGACACCCGCACGACCCTTCCGAAGGCAAAAGTGTCAGTGGAGGTAAAGGTTAACAGGTCACATGTCGAAGATGGCATTTTCATGTTCTTCCCGCACCTTCCACCCACCTCTGCCCTCCCTGTGGGGTTATGATTGACGTGGAGATGAAAGGGCAAAATGTACACAAAGAAATTTCGTTTTGACTTTCTCTCTTCCTCGATAGCATCCGACAACAAAACATTTTTGACACGAAAAGGTACTTACCTTATGATTCACTGCAGAAGGGCAGTAGCCCAGGTGGTACGAAAAGAGGATTATCGTACGGAAAAGGCGGTGGGTCATTGGAGTTCAGCGTTTACTACAGACCGGCACTTAAAGGGGACCGGCTACTATTGGAGACCGGCGTCTATTTGTCGCGACATCTCTTCAAACCCGGCGTTTATTGGAAACGGGCGTCAAGAGCCAGCCACTACTAGAAGATATACGGTAATTCAACTAATGCAGCCATTCACCCTCATTCTGTGATGGTATTAACACTAGAATTACCAGAGCCTACGAAAAAACTCGTAATTCCGTCCAACCTTGAATTGCTTCTTAAATCCCTTCACACCTCTCCGCCAGCGTCCTTTGTCTTCTAAATGTGCTGATAAAGAGAAGCTAGGAGCAGCCGGATATTACATCCCCCCACCAATTTAGAACGTGCACGAACTTCTTACAGCTCATGCCTTGATTGGATATCTGGGAGTGAAGTGGAGTCTTAGAGTGGAAAAAAATAGATCGTTATTTGGAACACACGCATTTCATGTCTGTTCCCTTTCTACAGTAATCTGTGTCAACACATTGTTAAAACAAACGTTTTTTATATTCTAGTAGTAGATGACAAAATGTAGGCATAAACTATATAATGTATGAAGCCTGAAGTCCAAATAGCAAAGAAACATTTTCATAAAAGGTTCAAACATAACACAACAATTGCGCTTTTATTCAAAAATATAACTGCAGAAACAAAAAGCCGTCTTAACATGCGACATTGACAGCAGTTTATTATGGCTGCCTCTGTGGTGCAATGGAATCAGTTCTTGCCTTGGAATCAAAAGGTCGTGAGTTCGATCCTGCACCACTCTGTTTTGAGAAGTAAACTGCTCTTAGTCTTACTGTTTTAGAATAAAAGCATACATTTGATTTCAGTCTGTAACAGCCGGTGCAATTTATGATCCTTGTAAAGGTTAGCTTTTTTTTTTTTAATTCACTTTTCATTCGCTCAGTCGCATTCAAAATCAATCCATACAACCCCATCTGACATGGCTGTTTTCACTAAAGACGCACTATAGCTCTGCAGTGTACCACGATGCATACTAACGCCCCCCCCCACTCCCCAACTGGGTTCTGACACACAAATGCTGGCGAAGCTGCCTTCTTCGTATCTCACCGTCACTTGCTTTTCTTTTTATTCAGTTTTATTGAGTGTTCCTGCCAGTCCCCGCATGTTGCTGTATGCTGTTTCTTTTGTACTCCAGGACATGCAGAGGAAAGAATGGTAAAGAGCAGTAACTTCGGCGCTATATGCAATAATCAGACACTCCTCATCTTCCCGTGTCGTTCAAACACAGGAACATATATTGGGGTAAAAGTATAACAAAAGTGCACTTTTATTCAAGTGCACTTTTTCCATCGCCTTTTCCTGTAAGAAGCAATGTACACACATCTCTCTATGCTGTGGTTTCTATTACACACCTGAAAGAAAGAGAAAATATATGTGAAAATATCATCGCACTAATGCAATATTATTTGAAAACGAACAGCGTCAGATCAGGTGTGAATTTATGCAGGAACTGGAAATTCTCTGATGCGGGACCTTCCCCCAGGGAAGAAAGTACAGTGTTAGGTGCTCATTCAGTGTAATAGGAACCATAGCACAGAGAGGTGTGTACACTGCAACAAGTACACGTGTCGTAAATGTAAGAAGGACGGTCCTTGGGTGTGTGGGAACTGTTAATATTTGAATGTGATGATTTTATATAGCACAGAATGAAAATCAGCACTTCTTAGCATTGCACCATGCAAGCTGTCGTATCAATCGCCTACTGTAACTTGCTTTCTTTTTTCTTCTGTTATACAGGTAGCCTTGAATAAAAGTGCACTTGTTTTGTTTGCGAATAGAAACCACAGCATAGAGAGAAGTGTGTACATTGCTTCTTACAGGAAAAGGCGATGGAAAAAGTGCACTTGAATAAAAGTGCACTTTTGTTTTACTTTAACACCAATATATGTTCCTGTGTTTGAACGACACAGGCTGATGGGGAGTGTCTGATTATTGCATATAGCACCGCAGTTACTGCTCTTTACCATTCTTTCTTCTGCATGTCCTGGAGTACAAAAGAAACAGCATACAGCAACATGCGGGGACTGGCAGGAACACTCAATAAAACTGAATAAAAAGAAAATCAAGTGATGGTGAGATACGAAGAAGGCAGCTTCGCCAGCGTTTGTGTGTCAGAACCCTTTGGGGCGTTACTATGCATCGTGGTACACTGCAGAGCTATAGGGCGTCTTTAGTGAAAACAGCCGTGTCAGATGGGGTTGTATGGATTGATTCTGAACGCGACTGAGAGAATGAAAAGTGAATTAAAAAAAAAAAAGATAACCTTCACAAGGATCATAAATTGCACCGGCTGTTACAGACTGAAATCAAATGTATGCTTTTATTCTAAAATAGTAAGACTAAGAGCAGTTTACTTCTCAAAACGGAGTAGTGCAGAATCAAACTTGTGACCTTTTGATTCCAAGGCAAGAGCTGATTCTATTACACCACGGAAGAAGTTATAATAACCTGCTGTCAATGTCGCATGTTAAGGCAGTTTTTTTTTTTGCAGTTATATTTTTGAATAAAAGCGCAATTGTTGTGTTATATTTGAACCTTTTATGAAAATGTTTCTTTGCTATTTGGACTTCAGGCTTCATACATTATATAGTTTATGCCTACATTTTGTCATCTACTACTAGAATATAAAAAAAGTTTCTGTTTTAACAATGTGTTGACACATTGTGTTGATTACTGTAGAAGTGGAACAGACATGAAATGCGTGTGTTCCAAATAACGATCTATTATTTCCACTCTAAAACTCCACTTCACTCCCAGATACTCAATCAAGGCCTGGGCTTGGAGAAGTTCGTGCACGTTCTAAATTGGTGGGGGGATGGAATAGCCGGCTGCTCCAAGCTTCTCTTTATCAGCACATTTAGAAGACAAAGGACGCTGGCGGAGAGGTGTGAAGGGATTTAAGAAGCAATTTAAGGTGGGACGGAATTACGAGTTTTTTCGTAGGCTCTGGTAATTCTAGTGTTAAATAGCACTGTTCATTCATGTGAGCAGTTTCTATCATTCTTTGTCAGCAAAATTGATACTATCCGCTGTGGCATTGTTCAAACTGGCTATGAACTTCCTATTGTTAAACAGGGCATTGTCTTAGAATCCTTTGATCTTGTCTCACTTTCACAGTTAAAAAGAACTATTGACACCCTTAAACCAGCCCTCTGTCATCTTGATATTGTACCACCACACCTTGTAGTGGAAGCCTTTGATGTTTTGGGTCCATCTATACTAGCCATTATCAATGATTCTATTAGTGAGGGATCTGTGCCCTCATTTTTTAAACATGCGTCCCTGTCTAAAAAAGGAAGAATTAGATCCTGGAGTTTTTAGCCAATTTTTGCCCAATTTCCCCTCTGCCATTTCTGTCTAAAATTCTAGAAAGAATTATTTATAATCAATTGGTTGATCTCCTTAACTCTAATAATTTATTTGAGATCTACCAATCTTGCTTTAGGCGTTTTAATGGTGTTAAAATGGCCCTCCGGAAAGTATTCAATGACATCTCTATTATTACTGACTCAGGTGATGCTGCAGTCCTTGTCCTCCTTGACCTGTCTGCTGCCTTTGACACTATTGACCATGAGATATTGCTGATGCAGCTTGAACATCTTGATGGGCTTAAAGGGGCTGCTCTTAACTGGTTCAGGTCATATCTAGCTGGTAGACACTTTTCAATGACTTTAAATTCCTCTTTTTCATCTACAGCTCCTGTTCCTGTTCCTCAGGGATCCATTTTGGGTCCTATTTTATTCTCTATATACCTTCATCCTATTGGAGCTATTTTTAGGAAATTTAACATTTCTTTTCACTGCTATGCTGATGATACTCAGGTTTATATTCCTGTCTGCAACTCTGCAATAAATCACCTCCACAACTGTCTTTCTGAACTAAGATCCTGGATGGCTAATAATTTTTTTGATCTGAATCAAAATAAAATGGAGGTGCTTATAGTGGGTCCATCAGCTAAAGCCCAAATTGGTCTTGAACTTCTCGGCTCTTTCTCTGTCTTTTGCAAACCTCATTTCTGCAATCTTGATGTTATCTTTGACAGTAACCTCTCTTTTGAGAAACAAGTAAATTCTGTAGTCAAGAGTTGCTTTTTCCAGCTTTGTCTATTACGTAACATCAAGCCTTTTTTATCTTTTAGGGATCTTGAAAAAGCTACTCATGCTTTTATTTTTTCTTGACTTGATTACTGCAACTTGCTGTATTATGGGATTAGCAAATCTCTGATACACAGGTTACAGTTGGTCCAGAATGCTGCCGCTCGCTTTCTGGTTGGGGCAAGAAAGCATGACTCTGTTTCTCCTATTTTAGCTTCTTTACACTGGCTGCCTGTCAGTTTTTGAATTGATTTTAAAATGTTGTTGCTAGTGTTTAAATCTTTTCATGGGCTTGCTGCTGCCTATTTATCTGAATTGTGTGTTTTACACCAGCCATCCAGAGTGTTTAGATCTTCTGGTCAGTTGTCTCTTGTTGTCCCTTGTACCAAGTGTAAAACTAAGGGGGACAGAGCATTTGCAGCTGCTGCTCCTTGCCTGTGGAACTCTTTACCTCATTACATAAAGGAGTCGTCTACAATTGAACTGTTCAAAACAAGATTAAAGGCTCATTTCTATTCACTTGCATTCTGTGACCTTCAGTAATACTGATGGTTTCCTCATTGTGATTATATAACATTACTTCTATAAATTATTTATTTTATTTATGTTCATATATTTTATTTCTATTTATGTTATTTATGCTATTTGTTTGTTTTCTTTTATTCTATTACTAACAAAATACCCACGCTTCACAGCAGAGAAGTAGTGTGTTAAAAAAAATTATGAAAAAGAAAAGGAAACATTTTAAAAATAACGTAACATGATTGTCAATGTAATTGTTTTGTCACTGTTATGAGTTTTGCTGTAATCAAGGATTTGATTATCATTATTTCTTTTAAACAGGTTCATATTTGGAGGATGTGTTGTGTTCAAGTTACATTCCGTGTTTGTGTAGTCTATCCCTGACCATCTCATCTTTGTTGTCAACCGTTGTAAAGATAACAGGTTTCATTCATTGAAGTGTTCACTACCCAAATCGGTACTCGAGAATCTAAGATGTTTAACAGGCATTCCTGGCATTAAGTTGTGGATTTGCCTGCGAATATTTAGCGGCAGCGTGTCTAAGAACGTAATTTAAACTTAAGCTTTACACCTTGCTTTCCTATTGATATGTCTACAAAGGCTTGTTCAGCGTCAGAGAGTTGTTCCATCAATAAGCAGCTCGTCTTCCTTTTTATCTGAGACATCACACACTGCATGCACAGGTTTTCCTTTCCCAGTCCTGCAAAGTCAGTTCACGTGAGCCGCTCGTAGTACATGTATCGAAGGTTCTCAGCTGTGCTTGTGCTATCTCGTGCGATCTTGCGATATCCACGGCTTTATTTAATGTTAGCTCAGACCCGGCACTTAAAAGTTTCTCTCGCACTTTTGCTGAGTTTGTGCCAAACACTATTCTATCCCTGACCATCTCATCTTCGTTTGCATAAGCACAGTCCTTCACCCGCGAATATTTAGCGGCAGCGTGTCTATTGGATTGCTGCTGACGGATGGCCTTATATGGGCAGGCACTCAATTACGTGGGAGGCGTGACGATGAGGGACGCAACTCCGCCTCACACGGCGACTGAGCTGCAGGCTATGGCCATATATATTTACGAAAGCAGGTTCCAGTTATGACCATTACACGTAGAATGAAACCTGCCTAACTTTTGTAAGTAAGCTGTAAGGAATGAGCCTGCCAAATTTCAGCCTTCTACCTACACGGGAAGTTGGAGAATTAGTGATGAGTGAGTGAGTGAGTGAGGGCTTTACCTTTTATTAGTATAGATTGTAAGCACTTTGGCCACAACATTCCTATGTTGTTTTAAAAGTGCTATACAAATAAATTAACATTGACATTGACCTGACAATGTATTGAAGAAGAATAAACAGATGGCTTTCTTTACTTGTCCAACACAAAGATGCTGATATGTACCTGAGCTTGTACAGTGGCTGAAGCTGAAAAGACTAGTGTAATGTAAAACTTGCCCATAAAGAAGGTGCTATATAAGAAGAAAAAATCCTGATTTGAGTACACCTGTATTGAAATGCTGTGGTGGGTTGGCACCCTGTGTTGGCTGGGATTGGCTCCAGCAGACCCCCGTGACCCTGTATTCGGATTCAGCGGGTTGGAAAATGGATGGATGGATGGATGGATGGCTGTATTGAAATGCTGGTACTAATACTGAATTCCACACACACAAAGGTTTGATGGCAAATCCATACTCAGATCATACAATTTTTTTCCTAAATTGTACCAATGGCATACTCTCAGTTCTGCTGCTATATCAGACACTTGGCACATTAAAATCACACACATTGTTTCACAATTGAAGAAAAGAAGAAAAAGAAGAAAATAACAAACAAATCTGAAAAAGCTTTGGGCCTCCAGGTATTTCAGTTATTTAAAAAACTAAATATAAGTCACTTGAAATGCCATCACAGTGTTTTTAACAGAATTTACAACACTAAGTGCACAGCTAGCATCACTTTGACATGAGGAAAGAAGAACCTGAGAGATTGAAAGCACATCACTGGAATATGGCTCATCCATGTTTTCACACATACTGTAGACCTGACGATGTAAAAATATGTGAGAATGAACTGTTAGCGTTTTTTGCTTGTGCCATATGAGGATAGTGATACACATCTAAAACTGAACTGGGCTGGAAACTGAGGGAACCGATGGAATGTGGTACTATTTTGGAAAAAAAAAGAATATAAATTGACTACAGGTATTTTGAAATCCTGGACCACATACATAACACACATAATGGTCAGATGTGCACTCAAATCATATGATTTTTATTCCTAACTTGTGTAACTTCTTTTGCCTCTATATCAGACACTTGGTACACTTCGTGCAGAAATGTATCCTATATTATATAGCAAGTAAAGGAGAACATTACCATTAATGTGCAGTTACTCCAGATTACATTTTGATGCCCTTTTCCTCAGTACATGTAAAGCAAACCAGAAGTCTGGCATCAAATTTGAGAATAATATATATATAATTAATTATTTATTTATTCATAAATAATATGATACTGTATTTATAGTAATATAAATATATATTTAAATACATGTACATACAACACATATATACAAAATATATTTTTTTAATATTTTACAACAAATATATACTAAATTTTATTCCCTATTTACATAAAGATCCCACTGATTATTACGAAAAGACAGTCTGCAATTGTTGTAATGTGACTAGCTGAGCCTGTCACAGGCTATTAGAGAAAGGTCAGCACTGAAAATATTGTACAACTACTTACTAAAATAACAAAGCTGCTCTGCCCCATACTGATAAACAAAGTGAGATGAGAACTGCCACTCTACTCTGAAATATCCCAGCTAATTTTTGTATATGTCATTTTGATATTTTGCTAGAAATAAAATATGCTAAATATTCCAGAACCCTTGCACCATCCTCTGTTCTTGAAGCAATACCAGCCAGTTTTGATATAGATTCTGATAAACTTTCAAAGATTTAACAACTATTTTTAAGGAATTAATCCCTAGAATACTTTCATATGAAGAAAGGAGAAAGTATGTTTATATTAGAACTTTATATATCGAATGAAAATTCTTGAACTTATGCAAATCATCGTGTAATTCAGTTAAAAGTTGAACATCAGACACATATATCTTGTTTAGAACTGTGAAAACTGTATCCAGGGCAAGATCTGAATTTCAACTGCTGCCAACAGATGTTTGTGACACTAGATTATATGTTTGAGGTGTGCGTTAGAGTCAGGCTATTTTGGTAGAAATTTTTCAGTTATCTTTCAGATTACTCTTAATTTAATACCACTTCCAAACTCTTAACAACAATGTTTGAAGTAAAACTAGATGGAATAATATAATCTGAAAGAAGACACAATATGGTTTCCTATACAACATTCCTGACATGAAGACTCATCTTGCCTCACTGTAAGAATTCCAATCCACCTTTTATAATCCAATGAAATATGAATGTTTTATTTTATCTTAAAAGTCTTTCCTCTGAACTGACCTCCATGTGGAAGCATTTACAGAAGCATTCTCTCACTTTTTTTATTTTTTTTTGTAATTATACATTTTTAAAATTCATTTTTAATTTAAATTAAAGAGCTGCTACTGTCAACACAGACCCATTGGTTCAACTTAACTGTCTTTCAGATAACCTGCAAATTTAGGAGGTGTCATAAGGTTAGTGTAAAGAATCTGATGGTTACCTACGTCTATAACATCTCAGAATGTAAGAGACTCGGAGGAACGTAAAGTGGGATATATATTACATATTCAAATTTTCACCTGGTAGAGCACTGCTATTACTGCCGCCTAATGAGCTTTTTAACACATGTAACACACGTGTGAGTAGGAGGCAGCTAAAGGCCCTGAATAATTGTAATTCCTCAACAGACCAGGGGGCGGCAGGGTGCACTTACTGTCTCTCTCACTTCCTTGCAGACCATACTCGGGAAATCCCACCAGATTCCAGCGCCTCTGATGATGTCACTTCCGGTCCTGACAACATCACTTCCATTCTCCGCCCCAAATGGTGATGTCACTTATGGTTCTAGGCCCGATGATGACATCACTTCCGGCTCCGATAACATCACTTCCCGTTTCAGCCCCAGTGATAATGTGACTTCCTGTATTGGACTTTAAAGCCGCCATCTTGCCTCCAAACAATCAGTTCTGTTTTGGACCAGTGAACATCTCTGTTCAATTTCAAACATGTTTTGCAGCCGTGGAACAATATATGGGTGGCTGCTCCAAACCTTTATGATGTCTTTGTCTCATCATTATCACACACCGAAGGAGCTGTTTTTCCACAAAAGGTGAAAAAGTGATCTGCAGTGAGGACGAAAGCAAAGTGTAAAAAAATTCATACTTGGCCCGACTCCAAATAATAAGATATGAACTGTTATATCTCACAGTGAGTTATGGTGAGGTCAGTTACTGTGATGTTTAGGGTACTGTAGAGATGCTATTTTAATGCTGGGTGGATTTCATTAGGTGGAGTGGAGAAAGCCGGAGGAGGACTGGAGATGTATGTGAATGAGCAATGGTGAAAAAGGAAACACAGTACAATTAAAACTAAATGTGTGATCCAGACATTAAACTGCGGACTAAATTTGACCATGTTACTGCCCATCGAGATAAGTTACAACATCCTGGCTGACTCGGCAACAGAAATGATTCACAAATGTTGAATCATGCTGAATGCTGGGAACTTCAAACAAGGAAACAAACATTTATCATTTATCATCATATTTTATTTGTGGAAACCAAAAGGTAGACCTGCTCCATTCAAATGCATGCAGATCCGAGTATCTTAATGCCACCTACAATCCTGTTATTGACAGCAGCAGTGCCCTATTATCTGAGCCAGATAATGTGTGTTTTAGGGGATTGTTGTTTGTATTTGTTTTATATACTGTATAGAATTATTTTTTGAGCTACTGTTAAATTTTAATTTCCCCTTGGGAACAAATAAAGTATCTATCTATCTATCTATCTATCTATCTATCTATCTATCTATCTATCTATCTATCTATCTATCTATCTATCTATCTATCTAATTTGGAAAAAAAATTTAATTCCTCCTCTGAGGCACAGGTCTGGAATTAAAAAAAAGTTAAGAATTAATTAATGTTAAAACAGTCTGTGTGATCTTTGCAGTTGTTTTTATAGTTATGAGCCATAACACTGTAGCCTTTTTTGCTACTGAATTCTCTTCTTGTCTTTTTTATTGCTTTATAACCCATGTGATTATATGTTTGACAGAGCTGCCTAATGTTCTATTATAAATGTATCCTCTACATAATAATTCCCTGAGCATTTTATTATATGTCTTAATCAAATATTAATAACTGCTTTAAATTAATGCCCAGAATATTTAACAAACAAGCACAACTTATAGGGAAGGGCTGTTCAGGGTTCCTCTGCAAAAGGAAACAGTAATTCAAGATTAGTTCTGAAAAAATAAAATGGTTAATAAGGTTAGAATCACTCTTTATAATGTGTAAACAACCTTGGCATGTTGCTTCTTTTTGTATCATTTAGCAGCACACTGGACTTTGTAGCTTATAGCACTGTTTAGTAAACTTGAATGTATGTTTCTAGGACTGCGAGATTCAAAGGTTAACATTTAGCTGGAGTCACACACAGTGTTCTTGTTGAAAAATGATGTCATATTCCATAACAAGAGCCACCTTTACTTTATTGTGCCCCATTATTGTGCCCCAGTATGCCAAGTCACTTGACAAACACAGACACATACTTTACTGGCATCTATTTTTGACAGCTGATACACAGGCAGATTAAATGGCTTGCTTGTGAGTCACACAGAGAGGCAGTCACACAGGGTATTGAACAAGTTTAGAGAGCTTGGAGTTTAGAGAGCAGTTCTTTAGCTACAACAGCATGCTCTCTTTGCTTATCTATAAATTTGGCACGATTCCAGACACAGCATGAATCAAATGTGTTGCATTTTCTAGTGCTTTGCATTCCCAAGCTTTGTCACTATAAAGACTGGTCATAATACAATTATTCTACATTTTCCGCAGTTTTAACCTTCCTTTTTATATCCAATAGCATACCATTAAATAAAATCTAGTGGAAGTGATTTGATGGTGGGGTTGGGCAAGCTTTCCAAATGGGATAGATGGACCTTTACATGCCTGGGAGACCTGTATAATTGAAGGACAGGGAAAGGCTGCCTATCAGAGCTATGGACTTCCCCAGAGAGCTAGATGGCAGTGTCTCTTTGTTGGTCTGCCCATGTGTATAACTTCTGAGCATCTTGGAAATTGCAGTCTTGTTTGGCAGTCCAACGGGTACCATGGGTTCCGTCAGAGGCAGCTGCCAAAAGCAGAAACCCCTACTTTGGGGGACTTCCGTTTAGCCCAAAAGTGCTTCCTCCATGCAATTTTGCACCACTAGAAGTACTCCCAGGTCCAGTTTGAAGGGTACCACCTCATCTTACTCAAGGAGTCAGAGTTGGGAGGAAGTGAACAAAGTTCTCATGTGAGGAGTGAAGGAAGGAAAGAGACAACAATTTGTTGATTTTTGAAGGAGAAGCCTGTAAGAAGGTTGCTTGCTATAATAAAAATATTTATTTGTGTGGGTGAACTTGTTTCTGGGGTTTGGAGAGCTGTTACACATCCCCTACAGGCCACATTTCAAAACATATCAACAGGTAAAAATGTGTACAGTATATACAAAAAACAATTACTAATAATATAAAATAAACACTCCGGTGGGCTGGCGACCTCCCCAGGGTTTGTTTCCTGCCTTGCACCCTGTGGTGGCTGGGATTGGCTCCAGCAGACCCCCATGACCCTGTAGTTAGGATATAGCAGGTTGGATAATGGATGGATGGTTAAAATAAACACTGTGAAGCACACCACACAAAACTTTCTAATTTCATGTATGGCTTACTGTAAATACAAAACTAAAAAACAATAATCTCAATATGTTCTTATGAACTTTTTTTGTTTCATAGAATAATAATAAAACATAGTTATACACATCTTCTCAAAAAGTCAACAGCTGGATGCTTAAGAATAGAAGATATGCAGCTCACCAATTACAGATAGGTACACTTATGGTTAAGATCAAGTCAAGTGGCTATATTGTCATACCATTTATACATAATATTGCAGCATACAGTGACACAAAATCATGTCCCCAAGGATCGTGTTGAAGCATATACAGTACATAAACACAGGACAAGTGATTGACAGGTAAAGAACTGTACTATACTATAAATAAATAATAGGTACAGGCAGTCCCCGGGTTACATATGAGATAGGGACTGTAGGTTTGTTCTTAAGCTGAATTTGTATGTAAGTCGGAACAGGTATATTATTTTAGTAAATGCTATTGTTGACCGACTGTAACCAAGTGCTCTGCCAATGAATGATGAAGTTTCACCTCTCTCTGAACTTTTTATTACATATTTCTACTTTATTTTTGGGCAGCACGGTGGCACAGTGGATAACACTGCTGCCTCGCAGTTAGGAGACCCGAGTTCGCTTCCCGGGTCCTCCCTGTGTGGAGTTTGCATGTTCTTCCCGTGTCTGTGTGGGTTTCCTCCGGGTGCTCTGGTTTCCTCCCACAGTCCAAAGACATGCAGATTAGGTGCACTGGCGATTCTAAATTGTGCTTTGTGTGTGTGTGTGCGCGCCCTGTGGTGGCCTGGCACCCTGCCCATGGTTTGTTTCCTGCCTTGCGCCCTGGGATTGGCTCCCCATGACCCTGCAGTTAGGTTATAGCGGGTTGGATAATGGATGGATGGATAATTTATTTTCCACTGTGATGGTTATTCTCTTCTTTACTGTATCACCAGCACTTGCATCAGATTTGTGTTTCAGAAACATCGCTGATGGTTGAAAACAAAAGGCTAAGATGAGCTCTTCTGCATAGCACTGTACACGCTATCACAGCAGGATGGCACCTCTCATCAGCACGTCTGGTGTACTGACGAGAGACAACTTCCTGCTATGTATGTAACAGTACAAGCAGGCTTGCTATTGAGAATGAATGGGGGCGTTGAGAGGCGATTCACCATTCGCCCACCACACAGTCACCTCCACTTGCATACCGCATGCTGCCTGCAGCGTCTGCCCACCAAGAACGAACAGGGTAGGGCCAAAGGTGGGTAGTGAATCGCCCACCACTGCCCCCATTCAACAGGCAGCCACCCGAGGCACACTACAATGTTGCGCCCCACCACCCCATCCACCCTCAATGGCCTCCATTCAGCCACAACCGGGTCACTGCTTGCAGCATCACCAGCCGCCCACCGAGAATGAGCGAGGCAGACATTCAAGGGACACTGCAAGGCTGTGTGGTGGGCGGCCAGTGAAACACCCCCCTCCGCCCCATCTAGTCTCCGTCCAGTCAGGAGCAGTAGCTACTGTGGCATGGTGGGCAGGCACCGAACCGCCCCATCAAGCCTCTGTCCTGCACACAAGTAGTAGCAATGGCCCAGGCAACTATGAACACCGGGTCACTGCTTGCCGCGCATCCAGCCGCCCACTGAGAATGAATGGGGTGCGGCTCCCACCGCCCCATTCATCAACCAGAGCTGCCCGAGAGACACTACACTGTGCGAGCAGCAAAATCACCCCCTCCAGTCACCACTTGCAACGTCCCCAGGCTGAAGATGACGGAGCAGCAGTTACTGAGGAGCCTGCATTGTGTCCCCCAGACAGATGAAGGAGCAGCTGCAGCCCTGTTCGTAAGTCGTATGTTGGATGTCTGTAACTTGGGGACTACCTGTAAGTGAATAGATAGTAATAATTTTATATAGCAATAAATAAATAATAAAAACAACAGAAGCATCAGATGTACTACATACAGTATAAATAAGCCACTAGGAGCTGATCTGTGGCCAAGAGAGCAGCACATAGTTCAAAGTCCAGATAGCTAAGGGGTACAAGCTGTTGCAGAATCTGACAGAACTGGTTTGGATACTACAGTACCTTCTGCAAGATGGAAGTGGGACAAGGAGACCACAGAATGGTTGTTAGCATGTAACTCATGCCGTACGGTGATGCACCTTGTCAGAACACTCTCGATGGGGCCTGTGTAGAATGTGGTTTGAATGAGATGAGGTAGGCTTGCCATCTTCAGCCACCAAAGGAAGTGAAGATACTTCTCCATCTTCTTGGCTTATGGATGTGGTGTTAATTGACCAAGTAAGGAATTTGGTGCTCTTTTCCAGTTCAACTGCAGAGCCCTCAATGTGCAGCAGGGTGTGGACAGCATGTACCTTTCTGAAGTCAACACTCATCTCTCTCGTGTTGTCCACATTAAAAGACAGATTGTTGCACTTGTAGCAGTTTGCCAATTGTTGTGTCTCCATTCTGTAAACAGAAGTGTCCCTATTTCTGATGAGATCCACCACCCTTGTGTCCGCAAACTTACTTATGGTGTTTGAGTTATACAGAGCATGTGGTGGCAGGCAGTGTGGTGTAGCAGTTAAGACTTTGGGCTTCAAACCCTGAAGTTGTAGGTTCAAATCCCACTACTTACACTGCATGACCCTAAGCAAGTCACTTGACCTGTCTGTGCTCCAATTGGAAAACCAAAATAAATCTAACCAATTGAATCATAAATGTTGTAAGTTACCTTGGATAAAGGAATCAGATAAATAAGTTAATGTACTGTAAATGATGGTAGATTTACTGGAGATGGTGTTTGCAATGCAGACTGTCTAGGGTTTTTCCATCAGGAGGCCCAGGATCCACTTGCCCAGGGAAGTGTTGTAGCTTAGCAGACTCAACCTCCTTATGTGTATCTAGTGGATGATGGTGTTGAAAATTGAACTAAAGTTAATGAAAATCATTCTTCCATAAATGTCTGTTTTGGCCAGATGAAATGTAAATGAATGATATGGCATCTTCAGTGGAATATTTCATATGATAGGCAAACTGGAGATGGTAATATGATGTGGGACGTCCCATTTTCAAATGTCCCGAGACGAGCCTCTCGAAGCACTTCATGCTCCCAGGTGTGAATGCTGTGGTGCGATAGTCATTGATGTATGACACAGATGACTTCTTCAGCATGAGTATAATGGTGGAGGTTTTGAAGCACTTGAGGACAAATATTAGCCTCAGGGAAATGTTAAAGATATCTGTAAAGATATAAAGATTCAACTAAATAAACAAGGTCTAATCCTTACACTGCAAAGCATTATGATAAATTATATTTATTATATTATGATGACTCAGGCGCCACCGTGAGTGGCAGCCTTTTCAGCATCTCCGTGTATGACTTTATCTTTCTACCTTTTTCTCTATTTTTCTCTATTTCACTGATCACTCCTACCACTTTCTTTTATGTGGACTCGTTCCCTGGACAGTTTTTACTACTTTTTACTACTTGGACATGGATTTTTACACGCCAAGACACATCTATTCAGGTAGTCCACTTCAAGCACTGAGAACAAAGGCCCGTGCCGGTGTGGTTCCCTATTTACCCGACGAGGTAAGAAGGTCGTATCGTGGCAGCAGAGGTAGTGCTAAGCTAAAAGCTAAGCAGCTAGCGAGAAAGTGGCAATACAAGCCTTCGGTGCCTTCTGTGATCCTGGGAAATGTGAACTCACTACCAAATAAGATCGACGAACTGGCTGCGGTGGTGAAAAATGTCAGGACCTACAAAGAATGCAGTTTGTTGTGTTTTTGTGAAACTTAGCTAACAACTAACATCCCAGATGCTAACGTGGAGCTACCTGGGTTTAGCACAGTTAGAGCGGACAGAGATGCAAATACCTGCGGGAAGCGGAAAGGAAGAGGAGTCGCTCTCTATGTGAATACAAGGTGGTGCAACTCTGGACATGTAAATGTCAAAATCTCCACTTGCTGCAGGGTCATCAAACTGTTGGCCATACTATAAGTCTGCGTCCCTATTACTTGCCCAGAGAGTTTGGACATGTCATTGTTGTTATTGTTTACATCCCTCCTCGGGTGGACATGGAGATAGCGGGTGACATCATCCATGCCGCTGTTGCTAAACTACAAACGCAGCACCCCGAGGCGCTTGTGCTAATCGCTGGAGACTTTAACCCTTTAACTGCCAACTCCCTAAATATTCCCCATGCCGGGCGAAATCTGAACAATTTTTGTTTTTTTACTTTTTTACATTTATTCAAGCAGTATTTACCACTAAATGTTGTGCAAGTTCTAGAAATGGGCAAATGCGTAATAAAACACAAAAATGTACATTTTCTCAGGATTCTGGATTTAGTGTCTACTCCAAAACGGAACAGTCAAAAGCTATCGAAGTAGTTCGGTCAATCATAGTTTCATTCCCAGTATTTGAGTTTGCTGTGCCACAGGCCAAAGCAGGGAAATGCACAAAGTCCTGGATTGCTGGGACACTTTGAGCAGAAAGTCTTGACGTCTCTACGTTGACCCTTCTTTGAACATACACGACAGTGTGCCTGTGGCTTGGTCCAAGTTGTTGTTGGTTCGAGTTTGTCCGGAAAGTGACGTTCTGTGAGCCTCACCACTGCTTCTACTCTATCTGCATGTTGTTCCTCACCAGAGAAAATGAAGTCTGCAATGACGTCATGGTCAAACTGCAGAAATGTATTTGTGCCTCCATTTTTCTGGTACAGAATGTGAGCATTCAGCATTGCCATTTGGAGCAGATGAACTGATAACTTTTTATACCACTTCATAGTTTTTCTTGCAGTCGAATAGGGTTTCAATACTTGGTCCTGCTTGTCAACAGCACCCATGTTGCTGTTATATTCAATGATGCATTGTGGCTGAGTTGTTAGCATGTGAACATCTTTCTTGTCTTGAAATTTCAGGCACAGCAATGTGCCACATGCTGTAGTTTTACGATGATGAAGGTAATGGAACAGCCTACAACTGGAGTACCAGTTATCCATCCAAATGGTGTACCCATTGTCCAATAGTGGTAGGGCAAGGTACACAACAATTTTCTCTGAAAGACCAAAGTCCTTACATTCATCTGGCAACACTACTGAAATACTACTCATAGGATCCTCTTTGCCAGTGTATACACGAAATCTATAAATGTAACCTGAATTCTCAGCTAAGCAAAACATCTTGATACCAAACCGTGCCCTTTTCAATGGTAGATACTGTCGAAACTGTAAGCAGCCCTTCCACAACAATAAACTTTCATCAACTGCAACTGACAGCCCTGGTACGTAGGGCAACTGAAATTTTTCAAATAAATGGTCAATCAAAGGATGTAGCTTGAACAAGCGGTCACTGTTTGGATCTTTCTTATCTGGCTCATTGCTATTATCATTCAAATGAAAGAATTTCAGCAGCAAAGAGAATCAGTTACGTTTCATGATAGCTGCAAAAATAGGTGTTGCATACATAGGATCTGTAGACCAGTACATCTCAATATCTGGTTTTCTGATTATTCCCATCAACATCAAAATCCCAATGAATTTTTTCATTTCGTTTTCATCAGTGTCTACCCAAGCATGAACACGGGAATGTGGAGGTAAATTGGGATTTTTCTCAATAAACTGTGCTGCATACAGATTTGTTTGATGAACAAAATGTCTTATCAAGTCAGGTGACACAAACAGCTCATAAAACTGCTTAGCAGTGTAATTGTTTACATCAACAGTAAACCCACACGTTGCCTCAAACGGATACAGAAATGGGAGTTCACCACGGGCAGCAGTCCAGTTGAGATGTTGCGGATACACCCACTCATCGCTATCATCCGATGCATCGTCATTCACAGTATCATGTAGCGCACGTTGCTGATCATCATTGTCGCTAAAATCTTCTTCAGAACTGCTAAAATCGTGATAATTATTGTCCAAAATCGCCTGCAAAATCTCACTTGAAATCAGTTTATGTTTCGCCATATTCACAACTTTCACTTCCGACTCACAAAGTAAAGAATGGTTATTTCCGGCCAATACAACCATAGAGTTGTTGAAATACAATGTAGTAATAATACCCACACCAAACCGTTAGTTATGCTACGCGCCAGGCATTCACATAACCATAAGCAAATGTGCCGGATAATTCCAGCAGTAAGGCGTCCGCAATAACGCTATGATGTCGGATATATCCGGCAGAGGGTGGTTAAGAGGTTAACCATGTGATGTTGGACAAAACATTACCTGCCTTCTCCCAGTATGTGGATTGTAACTCCCGTGGAAATAGGACTATTGACCTACTGTATGCAAATGTTAAAGATGCATACAGCACCACCCTGCTACCTGCGCTTGGGAAAGCAGATCATAACCTGGTTCTGCTTCAGCCTCACTACAAACCAAGAGTGAGGGAGCTACCTACAACTACAAGCTCATTCAGGAAGTGGTTCCCTGAGGCAGAGCAGGCTCTGAGAGACTGCTTTGGAACTACAGACTGGGATATCCTGCGGGGATTATATAGTGAGAACATTGAAGAGGTTGTTGACTGCACAACTGACTACATCAACTTCTGTATGGACATTGTAGTTCCAGTAAGAACAGTATGCTGCTATGCTAACAACAAGCCATGGATTACAAGTGACATCAAGGGCCTTTTGAACCAGAAGAAAATGGCTTTTAAAGGCAGTGATCAGCATGAGCTCAAGCGCGTGCAGAAGGAACTCCAAGTCCAGCTCAGGGCGGCAAAGGAGCAGTGCAGGAGAAAGCTGGACAGAATAACAGCATGAAGGAAGTGTGGGATGGGATGAAGATCATCACTGGCTGCAGTTCGAAGTGGGGTGCCACCATCGAGAGAGATGTGGAGAAAGCAAACCAGATGAACAACTTCTTTAACAGGTTTGACCACCCTAACCCACTCTCACCTTGGAGTACTGCACCCTTTACCCATCCTTCTGCTGATACCAGCAGAGGAGAGAGTTTCCCTCCACCCACAATTACAGCAGCCCAGGTAAGCAGAGAGCTGCGGAGACTTCGTGCCAGCAAAGCAGTGGGTCCAGAAGGAGTATCGCCACAACTGCTGAAAGCCTGTGCGTTAGAGCTGGGGAGTCCACTACAGCACATCTTCAACCTGAGCCTGGAAGAGGGGAGAGACCCAAGGCATTGAAAAACATCTTGCATCACTTCGGTCCCAAAGGTATCACGTCCTAGTGAGCTGAATGACTTCCGGCCTGTCACTCTAATGTCACATGTGATGAAGACCATGGAGTGGCTGCTGCTTCACCACCTGAGGCCACAGGTCTGCCATGCCCTTGACCCTCTGCAGTTTTCATACCAGGAGAAGGTGGGAGCAGAGGATGCCATCATCTATATGCTACACCGTTCCCTCTCCCACTTGGACAGAGGCAGTGGTGCTGTAAGAATTATGTTTCTGGACTTCTCTAGCGCCTTCAACACCATCCAACTTCTGCTCCTGAGGAAGAAGCTGACAGAGATGGGAGTAGATTCATACCTGGTGGTTAAATGGTGCGACTTAAACCACCTACAACTAAACACCAGCAAAACCAAGGAGCTGGTGGTGGATTTTAGGAGACCCAGGCCCCTCATGGACCCCGTGATCATCAGTGGTGACTGTGTGCAGAGGGTGCAGACCTATAAATACCTGGGAGTGCAGCTGGATGATAAATTGGACTGGACTTCCAATACTGATGCTCTGTGCAAGAGAGGACAGAGCCAACTATACTTCTTTAGAAGGCTGGCGTCTTTCAACATAATAATAATAATAATAATACATTTTATTTATAGGCGCCTTTCAAACACTCAAGGACACCTTACACTTTACACAACACCCAACACACAATACAGTACAGTGTTTACATAGAGAAGGCAAGTTTAAAAAGATGAGTTTTAACTGAAGACTTAAACAGAGAGAATGAATTAATGTTTCTAATCTCAGGAGGCAGTGCATTCCAAAGTCGGGGGGCAGAACGACTGAAAGCTCTGTTCCCCATTGTGGAAAGACGAGCGGAAGGAACAGTCAATTTAATTGAGGAGGATGATCTAAGAGTACGGGAAGGGGTGACAATGTGGAGAAGGTTAGACAGGTATGGGGGGGCTAAATCATGAATAGCTTTAAAGGTTAGCAGAAGGATTTTAAACTCGATGCGGAACTTGACAGGGAGCCAGTGAAGTTGATGCAGAACAGAAGTGATGTGGTGAGTAGAAGGAGATCTCGTGATAATACGGGTGGCTGAGTTCTGGACTAATTGAAGTTTGTGAAGAGTTTTTTGAGGGAGACCAAAAAGAAGAGAGTTACAATAGTCAAGGCGAGAGGTGACAAGGCTATGAACAAGAACTGCAGCAGAGTGGGGGTGAGAGAGGACGAGACGGTTGATATTACGTAGGTGGAAGTAGGCAGATCGTGTAATAGTATTGATGTGTGAAAGAAAGGAGAGGTTATTATCCAAGATGACACCAAGACTTTTGGCCTGAGAGGAGGGATAGAGTACAGTTATCAATTATAATAGGGAAGTTATGGGATTTGGATAATGTGGATTTTGTACCAATAAGAAGGATCTCTGTTTTATCACTGTTGAGTTTAAGAAAATTAAATGTAAACCAGTTTTTGATTTCGGCCAGACAGTCAGTAAGGGTGGTAGGTGGGAGGGTGATTGTGGGTGAAGTTGAAAAATAAAGCTGGGTGTCATCTGCATAACAGTGGAAATGGATATTATATTTCCTGAAAATATTGCCCAGAGGAAGGAGATAGATGGTGAACAGAAGGGGGCCCAGGACAGAGCCTTGAGGCACTCCTGAGGTAATGGATACAGAGTGAGATGAAAATGATTTGAGCTGTATGAATTGGGAGCGGCCAGAAAGGTAGGATGTGAACCAGTTATAGACATTGTGGGTGACACCAATGGAAGATAGTCTATTGACAAGAATGGAATGAGAAATGGAGTCAAAAGCCGCACTCAAATCAAGTAGGATAGAGAGTAAGCCGGAGTCTGCTGCCATGATGAGATTGTTAGTTATTTTGATTAATGCAGTTTCTGTACTATGGAGTGGGCGGAAACCAGACTGGAATTGTTCATACAGGTTATTCAGGGATAAGTGAGAGTGGAGCTGTTTGGCTACCACTTTTTCTAGGATTTTGGATAAGAAAGGTAGGTTAGAGATCGGACGCAGGTTGTTAAAATTAGATGGATCGGCGCCGATTTTTTAAAATTGGGGTTACTACAGCAGTTTTGAATGAAGCAGGAACAATTCCAGTTGAAAGAGAAGAATGGATAATAGCAGATATAATATGGAGCAGAGATGGAAGGCAGGCTTTGACAAGTGATGTAGGTAAGGGGTCAAGCAGACAGGTGGATGACTTAGAATGAAGGATTATATCTGATATTTCTAAGGTGGAGGGAAGTTGAAAGAAAGAAAAAGGGTGAGTAGATGGGAAGAATTCAGAAGGAGTAGTGTGAGCGGATTGCAAAGCAAGGTAGTGGTGGATACTCTCGATTTTGTTCATAAAAAATGACATCAGAGAATTAAAAAAGGCATAAGAGTAGAGATGTGATGGCCACAAATCAGGGGGTTGGGTGACACGTTTGAGGAGTGAGAACAATGATTTAGTGTTGCCTTCATTCATGCTGATTATATTAGTAGGCAGATTTAGTTTGATTAATACAATCCTTATAATGTGAAAGATGGTGGAAATACATATCTTTGTGAACCGCAGCCCAGTTTTTATAAAGTCGCTCTAATTGCCGGCCTTTCGCTTTCATGAGACAAAGTTCCGGCGTAAACCAGGGGGCAGAGAGGGAAAATGAAACAGACTTTGTTTTAAAAGGGGCAAGAGAATCCAGAATATGATGAAGGATGGTGTTATAATGCAAAATCAACTCATCAGCGGTAGTTAAATTAGGAGTGGCAATATGTGATTCAATACTGGATCGAACAGAGTCCAAATTAATGTTCTTGATATTGCGAAAAGTTATTGTGCGGGGTAGCTTCGGGATAGATATAGAGAGTTGAAGATTAAAAGAGAGGAGAGAGTGGTCAGAGAAAGGCAGTTCATCAGTTGTATGATCGAAAGAAGAGACACCAGAGCAACAAATTAAGTCCAAAATGTGTCCTTTTGAATGAGTGGGGACCTTGGTGAACTGTTGGAACCCAAAGTTCTCCAGGCAGGACATAAAGTCTCTAGTAAGAGGGTTATTTACATTGTCCATATGAATATTGAAGTCACCCAGCAAAATAATATTAGGGGAGACCATGACAAGCTGGGCAAGGAAAGCAACAAAGTCATTTAAAAAGTCACTATTCGGTTTAGGTGGACGATAAACAGCAGCGATGACGGTAGGCGAAGATCCAGGTAACTTGCATACAGTACATTCAAACGAGTTGAAAGCAGGGACAGACATCGGCAAAACTTTCCACTTCTCGCGTATAACATCGCGAGACCTCCTCCAGCGGCCAGTGCCGCGAGGTTGACAGATGTAAACAAATCCCGGCGGAGTGGATTCATTGAGTTCAGAAAAGTCATTAGGTTTTTGCCAAGTCTCAACTAAACAGAGGAAATCAAACTTACGATCAACGAGGAGATCCTGAACAAGAGACCCCTTGTTCGTGAGCGAATGTTCAGTAGTCCGAAGTTGAAGGTGGTAGTCCCATGGGTAGTAGAGGTGTTAGCCGACCTAGTTAGGCTGGCAAGCACACTATGGTCGACAGCCCGATCAGCGTGGCGAGGAGGACGGCGAGAGTTGGACCAGAAAGACTTTATTGCAGACGAGGGATCCTGGTGGACCGTTCGTCGGGATCCACGATGAATGTATCTCCGACGTGGTTGGAAGATGATGTCCGGATGGAGCTGCAGAGAAGCAGGAGGAGGCATTGACATGGAGAGACGCAGCCGGAGAAGTTCAACAGCAGAATACTGGAGCAATCCCAACGCAAATCGATGTACAGGCAGTAGGAGAGCCCAGATAATCACAAACCAGGCAGTAGTCCACATATTTGTCGGCGTCAGGGTAAACAGACCCAAGACGATCAAACAGAGTTGCAAACAAACAAAGTTTTACCGGTGAGCAGCAGCAGCCAAACGCGCCAGCGTCCACTCAACCGGAAGTGCTAAGATAAGATGCTGCAGATGTTCTATCAGGTGGTTGTGGCGAGTGCCCTCTTCTACACGATGGTGTGCTTGGGAGGCAGCATAAAGAAGAGGGACACCTCATGCCTGGACAAACTGGTGAGGAAGGCAGGCTCTATTGTAGGCACGGAGCTGGACAGTTTGACATCTGTGGGAGAGCACTGCAACGGGCACTGAGCAGGCTCCTGTCAATCATGGAGAATGCACTGCTTCCACTGAACAGTATCATCTCCAGGCAGAGGAACAGCTTCAACGACAGACTGCTGTCACTGTCCTGCTCCACTTACAGACTGAGGAGATCGTTCCTCCCCCACACTATGCGACTCTTCAATTCCATCTGGGTGGTAAACGTTAACATACAACGTTGTTGTCTGTTTTACCTGCATTTTTATCACTCTTTAATTTAATATTGTGTTTTATCAGTATGCTGCTGCTGGAGTATATGACTTTCCCCTTGGGATTAATAAAGTATCTATCTATCTATCTATCTATCTATCTATCTATCTATCTATCTATCTATCTATCTATCTATCTATCTATCTATCTATCTAATGACATGTTATCTTATTCTTCCACAGTTAGACACATTGAAAACAAACATTTATCATTCCTGAACCTTTCACGACAATTCTATCGAACCTTCGTTCAATATTTCTAATTGCATACTAGTGTTGTTGAAGTTTTATTTAAAAAGCTGAATTAGCCTGCAACTCCAAAAGGAAAAAAATATCAGTAAGGATTAGTTCTACGCTAAAATAAATGAAAAGAACTTTAGAGAAATAATGTTTTTACTGAAAGGGAAAAAGATAAACAGAAATTAGGTTACCTGAAAGGAAAATAAAAAGTAATAAACAGATTACCCAAAAGAAAAGTGGAAAAGGACAAAACAGGCTGTCCTGTAGTACACCTGATGAAGAATCTGCAACTGAAATGTTTTGTCTCTTAAATTCTTTTCTATTTTTTCATTGTGAAAATAAGCTTCATTATTTTTTTAAACTAAGTCCAGGTCTTTGGAGTTATCAACTTCAAACTCAATAATAAACTGAAGCCAGTGGTAGGCTATTAAATAAGTTTCTGCTCCAGTAAATACAAATTATCATCAAAACACTAATAATCCAATTGCCCTTCATTCACTCAGAATATGGAACCAATGTAGGAAGCACTTTATGACAGAGAAGCTCTTATCTGTTGCACCTCTACTTGACAACTACTCTTTTCCACCCTCTCAAACATACACAGTATTTAAGGCTTGGAAAATGTCTGGGATTAAAACATTTAGTGACCGTTTTTTCATCCTACGAGAAATTAAGCTTAAAATTTAACTTCTTATGAACACAATTTTTCCACTACTTTCATGCTAGGAACTTTGCTAAATTGAACCTGCTGAATTTTCCTCACCTTCCACTTATTTCTATTCATAAAAAATAAATACATAAGTTTCTTGATGTCACGCTTTGTTCTATTTGAGCTCATGGTCCTCTTGGTGTGTACCTCATTTGGTATTATCTTAATGGCCACTGCTATACTGCCATGCTGTTACTCCTGCCCATGGAAAAGACACCTGCTTTTTGACACCCTTTCAGTCTGACCACTAAAAGTCCATATAATACTGTAGAATGCCCAGGAGTGATGTAATGGTGGTACTGAGGTGGGGACTGAGTGAGAGAGGGCGAGAGCTCCACTGTCATCAGCAGGAAATGCTCCACTTGCCGTCCTTACCGTCAGTCTCAGCACACCTGAGAATAAGAGTTCTTGTATTGCTCACAGCACAGAAGGAGCTGCTTCTGAGGGTTTTTGAAACCCAGATGTCACATATTCATGGCTGACCACCGACAGTTACCACAAAATGTGTGAGCTGGGGTGGATTGTGGTGTGATTCTATGACAAAACAAGAGGGCAGGGGGAGGTAGGCTTTGTCTATGACTTTGTATCTCATACCCAACTCTTGAAAGGATTATTTTCTCCAGAAATGCTGCTCAGTGGACTTTGTATTTTCTTCTCACTTGTTGCCAGCTGGCCATATCTCAATTAAAGAACTAATGGAGTTATATTGTCTGAATTCATTTGTTTCATTTTAATCTATCTTGTTTTGGTATGTTCAAATTAATCTCTATCCATATATGTATGTGTACATCATATCATTTGTAAAATGCATAATTTGTATTTTAGTGGCAAATTTGAGCCTTTATCAAGTGTAGAGTGTTAAACAAAACCAATTGGATTGAATTGAATTGATCCTTAGTGCCCTTCTGAGAAATATGGAGTGCAGAACCACTGCAGGCTGATATGGAGACCTATAAGGTGATGTTTGTATTGCAAAAGAAGGGCCAAACTTTACTGCAGTAGTGATCCTTATATGAGCTTTACAAGCACCTTATGTTAGAATGATAAATGAGTTGAGGGCAGATTTGCGAAAAAGGATTGATGGTGAGAGAAAGGGCCTAAGGTCATGAGAAAGACTTGTGCCTGGTATTGAAATAATGAGTGTCACCCAGTCTTTATCCTATTTACCAAATATACAGCTATATCAAACCATTCTCATATAATTCATATTTTATCCTGGAGGTACTGTGCAGAAAGCCAACTTGGATAGGATGGCAGACCATCATGGGACCCGCTCATGCACCCACCCACTCACAAAGAGTCAATATGGAATCTCTGGTTAGCCTCACATGCACATGTTTGGGGATGTGGAAGAAATAAAAACGCTGCAGTTACATGGCTAGGCTTTAAAACGAGTGTTCATAAAATAAAAAGAAAGAACATTATATTTAAGGTAAAGTAGTAATGTTAAGGAGCGGCACGGTGGCACAGAGGGTAGTGCTGCTGCCTCGCAGTTAGGAGACCCACGCTCTCTTCCCGGTCCTCCCTGCGTGGAGTTTGCATTTTCTCCCAGTGTCTGCGTGGGTTTCCTCCAGATGCTCCGGTTTCCTCCCACAGTCCAAAGACATGCAGGTTAGGTGCATTGATGATTCTAAATTGTCCCTAGTGTGTGCGCCCTGCGGTGGGCTGGTACCCTGCCCGGGGTTTGTTTCCTGCCTTGCACCCTCTGTTGTCTGGGATTGGCTCCAGCAGACCCCTGTGACCCTGTAGTTAGGATATAGCGGGTTAGAAAATGGATGGATGGATGGTAATGTTAAAAAATCCAATCAAGAGGCAATAAGGTTTTATTAGCCATGTGGCACTGAAACCCAGACACAGTAATATATTAAAGTGCTGTCTTATTATTTTTATTTAATATTCTGGAGCTTGTAATCATGAGAGCTAAAATCAAATGCTAATAAATTATTCATGTTTCCATAAGCTTCATAGCCCAAGTCAAAGTTGCTCGCAACTTTCTAGTTATTCTTTATTTTTATTCTCTGTCTGTTTGTCTCTCTCTCTCTCTCTCTCTAAATAGAATTAAAATGCTAAGTAGAGTGTATTCAACTTAGTAAAAAAATTAGAAAGATGCAAATTGTTGTCATAGCTTTTAGCACACAGAAGTCAATTCATTCACTACATTCATCTTTCTTTTTATGCTAATTAACTTGCCACTTTAATTATTTCTAAATTGTCTTTTTTGAATAATGAAATTAGCAATGAGCAGACCCAGGTGCAACTGTCAGAGGATTTTATTTCATTTGCACCCAAAAATACAAAATTTCAAATGAAGAAAACCTGCTGCCCCAGGGGTCCTCAGCTAACAAAATCTACTGTATTAAAATTTTTCATATATAATAAATCTGTCCCCTTCATATTCATGTGTTTTCAAAATGAAAGCCAAAGAGGGTCTCTGGTGGCAAATATTTCAAGCGTGAGTGGCATTAAGACCAGAAACACTAATTTAATCCAGTGTGAAAAATTTTGCCCTTCATTACCAAAAATTAGTTAATAAGGCACTGTAGATTTTTTCATTACTTTGTGCTTATTATTTTTAGTAGGCCAAATATTTCTTTTTCTTTTTTTTGTTTGTTTCTCATAGTATTATAGTGTAATAACATTTTTAAATTTCATCGCAGCAATATGCAAAAAATGCACCAACTTTGTAATGAAACATGGTAAAATAATTAAAATGGACATTCTTTACGCTGTTGCTTGTTTTCCTGTCAAGTACACTTGTATGTATAAGTGTGGAAACCTCTGGCCAGCTTGCATGTTTTACTAAATTGCTAACTAAAAGGAGGGTGCCAACTTAAAAGTTGAGATATTTCTGCACATTCTGATTTTTAAGCTAAATTTAAAAGACTGAAACATATTATATTGCTTGCAGCATTTGTAAAACTTTGCATGCCCTTAAACTTGATTCTAAAATAGTGTTTTAAGAACCTAAAATGTCATTGATTCATGGGGTCAGTTGCATTGTGCTCTGAATTGGGGACGATTCCATGCTAGCCTGGTCTTACTACGTATTATGGAAAATAAAAAGTTATGTATTGATAGATGTAAGATGTAAACTTAATATGAATTTTTACAAGCATTAAACAGTACGACCTTTTACACGAATCAGGTAAGTCAAGCAAACCTACCGTAGATCCCGGAATAAAGGCCGACCCGGTATATTAGCCGAACCCCTTCTCTACCTACTAAATTACATGTATTTGCCGATGACCGGTATTTAAGCCGACCCCTTTCTCCAAGCAAAATTTCCTAAATTTCCTTAAAAGTGTCTCTTCGGGTATATTTATAATGTTTATCGGCGAGAATTTGAGACTGCCGGCATTTTTGATATATTATATAATGTGCATAATTTACCAAAACACCAATAAGTTTTCTAATGTACTAACCAAAAAGTTATAAAAAGTGCCTAGCCTACTTCGATTAAGCTAGGAGCATGGCGGCGCCATGGTCGCAGCGGCTCAGGGCTCTCCTTTTCAGTGCACTTTTTTGTTGTTTTTGTACTTTTTGTCCTTGTTTGTGCACGATCGGTTCGTCGAACATCCGCTACACCATTCAGAACCTTATAGACATCGGTGTCCAGAGCCAGACATCTGTTTCGAGTGTTTTTCATCACACGCACAACATCCCAGACAACATAACGAGACCAGCGGGCTCTCCTTGGATTGTTGTCGGGTCAAGGAGACGACACAGACGGAGGAGAGAAAGAAAGCAGAAGCGGGGCCGCAGATCCGCCGTTATGCTGAAGCTAAAAAACAACCATACAAGCCCTATACAGAACTTTTTTCTGCACTGAAGGAGCTGCTTTTAATCTCATTGTAGATGCGTATAGTGACAATAAAAGGCATTCTATTCTAGAAACAATTTCATACTGTACTCACCATTTAATTTGACATCTTTGTGCTGCAGGAAGGGAGGAGATATTTCCACACAATGTCCATCTTCGTTTCGATTGCGATCGCTTTCTTTACCTTCTCTTCCTTCCTTAGCAATTATGTGTCTTGCTTGCATGGTCTTAATGAATTATATATATAGGTAAATCACTGCAATGACGGAAATTACATCCACAAACACATGTATCTGGGCTCCGACTGACGCTACTAACGCTCTCGGTTGTTTGTTTACAATCGTGCAAGCGGATACACGTGACCGCATCCGTTTCGCAAGGCAAGATGTTGGTCGTAAATCAAAACAAAAAAATTCATTTTAAACTTCCCGATAATTTATTATAAATTTTATTAATAAAATCAACAACTAAAACACTTTTTTGAATAAATTCTTTATTTAATTTAAAGTACCGGCATGCAAAGTTACTTCTTCATCTGAAAGATGGCTCTGTGGTTTCGTCATTATTTACTTCCGTATTCATCGGGCAAAACCGGCATTGCGCTGGAAATCTTGAATCTGAAACGATACTCGTTGTATAAACCGACTCCCAAACTCCAAGCCAAAAATCTAGGACGAAATTCTCGGCTTATATAACAGGATCTACGGTATATATATAAAAGCCAAATACCACTGACTCACTCATCACAAAATCTCCCGAACCATGAGGACTTGGGACTTGAAATTTGGAATGTAGGTTACCCTTGGCCCATAGGTGCTCATAGGTGCTCGCTAAGAAACAGTTTTAAAAATTCGTGGACCTAGAAATTTCTTCTAGGTTTTTAGACCCGCTTGTATGTCTGTCCGCTTTTCACGCGAGAACTACTTAACGGATTTCAATCTGTTTTTTTTTCTATAATTTGCTTGAACATTCCATTGATTTTGTGACTTTCTCATCACTCTTAAGCATCATAGTTCAATTGTGGTATCGATTTATTAGCACGAATCCAAGAGAGACTCATCGGGCTGCGTGGGGGGAGGCGGGGCCCTCCTCACTCACACGTCTGCTTCGGGGCGTAACCTTAACTCCGCTTAGTTAGCAAAAGAGAGAACTACTTAATGGATTTAGATCATGAACATTCCGTTTGATTTTCTGACTTCTCTCGTTGCGCTAACAATCATAGTTCGCTTCCAGGAGCAATATATTCGAGCTAATCTGAGACGGAGGCCGTGGGCCGAGAGGAGGGGTAAGAGTGACGTCAGGAGTAAAGAGCTGGGTAGGGCCCTCCTCACTGTTCTGTTTCACTAATGCCGGACAAAGCCGCAGGGGATGGCTAGAAGTTAAATAAAGGCATATGCCATATTTCTTTTTTAATTTAACTCAGAGAGAAACCACCATTATTTAATAATCTAAGAGGATAGAGAAGGGGGAGAATGATGACTGGAGACAGCCTGAGGTCAGAGAAGGGAGAGCACCTGCTGGTTGGGAGCCAGCCGGGAAATAAGTGAGGCAAGGAATGATATTGAATGACGAGATACAGGAAATATTTCGGGGCTACAGAAAGGGCCTGCAAGAGGCCAGCTGGAGTGGGGAGTCAGAATAAGCAGCGAATAAGCTGTTTCAAGTGAGGTCAAAATGATAAAGAAATGATTATATAAACTGTAACTTTTGGCTTGTTCTGGGCTCAACTCAGCTTGGCTTAATTCGGTTGAGTCTGCGTTACTGTTTATTGCAATAAAACTAAATGCTCTCTTTGTCTATCCTTCGACTCCTAGATACTTCTTTCAAGGTGAGTATCTCCGGTGCATTTTAGGCTCCAACAGTATTCACAGTAACAAGACTAACTTTGAGGATTAGGACCTTTGCAGTGTGCCTCAGAGATGTGGCCTAGCAGTGAATCAAGACCAAGACTGAGTCCTTTGCACTGTGCTTTTTGGAGTCAGAGTTAAGGAACAAAGTTACATGATAATGTAGACCACCTCATGAGCAGGTTCCACAGATTTAGCACATTAGGTAATGATACAAGATAAATTCAACACGAATCAGAAAGACTTTTATGGACATGAATTAGAACAAATATGCCATTAAAACATGCCAAGGTGATTTTAAATTTATATTTGGACTGGTACTGAATCAGATATATTTAACTTAATGCCACAGGAAAAGACAAGAAAGCATGGCAATATAAATATATTACATAATATAAAATTGTATATATCATGGAGGGCAGCAAGGTGGCGCAGTGGGTAGCACTGCTGCCTCGCAGTTAGGAGATCCAGGTTTGCTTCCCAGGTCCTCCCTGCGTGGAGGTGGCATGTTCTCCCCGTGTCTGCTTGGGTTTCCTTCCACAGTCCAAAGACATGCAGGTTAGGTGCATTGGTGATCCTAAATTGTCCCTAGTGTGTGCTTGGTGTGTGTGTGTGCGTGTATGCGCCCTGTGATGGGTTGGCGCCCTGCCCGGGGTTTGTTTCCTGCCTTGTGTTGGCTGGGATTGACTCCAGCAGACCCCTGTGACCCTGTAGTTAGGGTATAGTGGGTTGGATAATGGATATAAATTACGGATCAATGTACATTTAGTCAGTAGTGTTCTGTAAGAACATGTAAATTTTATTTCTCTAAGTTGGCCACCAATTCATATAGCTCATATTAAAAGATGCTGCTAGTTTTCTAAATACTGTGTTCCTTTGGAGTATTGTTGAGGTATTGAGTATTCTCAGGATCTGGTATGAGGTGTCTCACAATTGTATTATATAGCTGCCGTATTCTACTGTGAACTTTGTGACATATTCTTTACGAATATTGTCCAGCCTCTGACTAGGTATTTTATACATTTCAATGAATGTTGGATTAATTTGGTTATTAGGAAAAGTTGAGTGCGTAATGAATGACAAGTATCAACCCCTCTATTGATAACAATTTTAACATTTTGTTTTCTCTCAAAGTCAAGCCTTCCTTTCAGTTTCATTTGCTCTCTCCCTGAAACCTGGCGATTTAAAGTGTATGGACTGAAGTATATTTTTTAAGGAAGAAGCTCTGTGGGCATAGACTGATACTGGAATAATGGTCCACAGGCTACTTGTAAATACTTACAATTACTTACAAAATAATTACTTGCATGTTATTATTGTCAGTAGGGCCTCGACAGAAATGTCAAAGTTTAAAAGTATTCCAACAAAAGATAGGAAAGCCACAAACCTCTTGAAGAAAAGTGCTAAGGATTAATGAAACAAAACACTTTTGGCTACAGCAACAAAGGCCTGAGAAAATGGTTAAAGCACTTGAAGAAAACACCACACTACCTAGTATTAAGAGTAGGTGGACCACTGATTCTGTTGGACTATGTAGTAGTCTGTAGCTCAGGAAATATTATACAAAACACTGAATTTGTCTAAATATTCACTCCAAAATGAAACTGATCCAAAAATATTCCCAGAAATCAGTCAAATTATTATTATTATGATGATGATGATGATGATGATGATGATGACGTTAGCAGGTCCTCCAACTTGCAGCAAAAACTCAAGGGTTGGTGGCAGGATTAGCACTCTAGCCACTGCAAAAAGAAAATGTCACGTTGATTCATTGGAACTAGCGTGGTGCTGAAGTGTCACGCATTGCACAACTGCACTGCGGTCCTAATTTGGGATCCAGAGGTGGTTTATCGTATGATGGGTTCAGCAACCACTTGAACTACAATCAGTTCCTGGTTGAAAGGTCAAAACCAGGAGATCAAAAATTTATTGAATAGGCAAGGCACTGTGGAAAAGCAAAATTCAAAGTCAAAAATAGATCACAAAACTGAAACAAACCTAGCACTAGGTCAGCTTGAAAAGAGAAGCTAAATACTTACGGTTATCTACGTTTCATTCAGATGAAGGATACCTTCTACTTATTTTGTGATGATATTTACCCTGGAGCATCTAGGATTGACTTGACAAGTTGTGGTCACAGTCCTGCCAATCACAGTGCAAAAATAGTAAACAAAATGAAATAAAATACACAAAAATAACAGGTAGTATAACATGCTTGCTGCGGTGGGCTGGCACCCTGCCCAGGGTTTGTTTTCTGCCTTGCGCCTTGTTTTGCCCCCAGCAGACCCCTGTGACCCTGTGGTTAGGATATAGCGGGTTGGATAATGGATAGTTGGATACCACAATGATAAAATGGTCAGTGTCTTGCACTTTCTGGTTGTCCAAAACTGTGGATAATTACAAATGCATCTTGTAGCTTTTGTTTTAGGTTTCTCCATTTAACAAAATAATTCTTGCTATTTTTATTTTGGATTTTGACTTTGTTATGTTTTTAAGACTTGTCACTCTTGCTTGCTAGTAATGAATGTTTACGCAAGGTTTTATGTCATGGAATCTAGTTTAGCGATTCAGGTTCCAATGCTCGGTTTTGCGCACAGACTCCTGGTCCATTTCCTAAATTTACTGTATCTTATGGCCAATTTACAGACACTGCTACATTGTGGCTCTCACGTGTATCTGCTGGTCCCCTTTGTCCTCCCCAATGCAATGGAACAAGAAACATCAGAAGATGTGGATGATCAAGCAGTGGACAATCCGTGCCCCTTCCTCTTCATCCTTTTCCTTCTCCATCCATCACCCTCTCACTCATTGCCAAATTACTGAAAAGCCCATGACAATAATGCTATTATCACCTCTGCCTATTCTCTTCATTTGTTTGGTGAGTGTGATATTGATAGTGCTTTTTCTTTTCTTTGTAGAGATAGTTTTGCTTTGCTTTTTTAATCAAAGGTCATAACACTGTGCACATAAAGAACATTAAACATTTTTTGACAAGAACAGGCCACTCAGACCAACAAAGCTTGCTGATCCTATTCCTCCAAAATAATATCAAGTCAAGTTGTAAAGACCCTAAAATCTTACTGTCTACCACACTACTTAGCAACTTATTCCATGTGTTTATGGTTCTCTGTGTGAAGAAAAACTTCCCAATGTTTGTGTCAAATTTAGCCAAAACACATTTTCAATTGTGTCCCTGTGTTCTCATTGAACTCTGTTTGAAGTAACAGCCTGGCTCCACTGTACTAAATCCCTTCATAGCTGGAAAAACTTCAATCATGTCACCTCTAATTCTTCATTTGCTTAAACTGAAACGGTTCAGCTTCTTTGATCTCTCCTCATACCCTGTGGTTGTGAAATCAGCCTAGTAGCTCTTCTCTAGACACATATGTTTGAAAATGTTAAGTGTATGCTACAGAGTAGCTACAAAAAAGCCTAATGAGAGCCATATTGTTGACAGATTAAAAAGATGGAAATGTATCTTTTAGAGTGTGTTTTGATATATGCTTTTAACTATTGAAATAATTGTAATCTTTAAAGAATTTGCCATTATTTTAGAGAGTAATGGGTGTCAATTTTGGGACTCATTTCTTTCCCATTGAAATTGATGGTGGTTATGTTTTGGAATTAGGAGGGTTAACTTGTGAGGGTTTTTCAGGAACACATTATGGTATTAAAGAGTGGAAGACTATTTTTACTTTAGTAGTTTATTTTCACTTCTTCACCACCTGCTCCCCTTGTTTTGGTTTATAAAACATTTATTTGTAATTATGAAACTCTTTACACAGAACAGTGTATTGCACAAGAGTGTCCTCCATGTCAATTCATCCTTTTCCAGCTTCTTTGCGTTAATCGGATATCCTTGTTGTAAATGTGCCACACCTTGTTCTGCTTAAAAAAGAAACACAATTTTATATTTTCTATACGTGTTATCTGGATCTCAGGCACTATCGGGTGTCATGGTAGCTCCCTTGAATCTGACCCAGAGTACTTTCTGAAATCCATGACTCTTATTTTCTTACATGCTCTGTATTATTGACTCTTTTAATTGCCTCAAGAGTTCTTTTTACTTATGTGAAAAAAAGGCTTCCGTAAGAACTTTCTATTTATTGTTGAATCTCAGGCCATTGACATCATTTGACATTTCCATCGGAATCACTCCATACTCTATTCTAGACTAACGTTTCACTTCATACATAAATCTCATGCCTGACACCAATTGCTCCTGCAGGTTTTGACAGAAGCAGTGCTACCACAGTGAAGTCCTTATCTAAGATTTTTTGCTACCGCACAGAGATTTCAGCACAATTGGCTTTGGGTCTTTTAGGCTTTTTTGCTTCATCCCTGTATGCTATTTTTCAATTTATGGTTTGAAAAATTCTTTTAGACCAAGCTTAAGATTACTTAGCTTTCCTTTATTCATACTTATCTCTTTCTACTCCCCATTTCATTCTCAGGATTCTGTCTGAAGGAGAAGTAATCTTCCACAGTGCTGGTTCCTTACAGCTATTTATTCATTATTTTTACTGAAAGACATTATCAGCTACTGCTGTGACAAATTCCTTAATTTTCTTTTCTCACACTTGGTATAAATTTATTCGGTTCTGTCAAATATTTCAGCTGGCAGAATGTCTTCTCAATTCTAGTCTTGTACAGTATCTCAAACTTTAGGCCTCCATAATTAGCTTCTTTTGAATATGTAGGACTGAGTGTGCAAGAATTTCTAGATTTTTTGTTTTTTAATTTCACATTTCAAATACAGATTGCAGATACAGAAAACAAGTATGTGAAGGAAGCACACAGGATACATTCAAATCTTGACTTGATTATATTTTCAAAATGTTATGCAAATAGTAAGTGTGGCAGATTGTGCTGAATGTCTTGTTCTAATCCCAGTTATTTGTAAGTTTTCTTAAGTTTGTGGCCTGTGTGATAGTTTGCTGGGGATCTTGGACGCCCTTTTGAAGAGAAGACCGGGGAAAGGGACATATGACCAGCAGTACCTCCCGCAGGACACGAGAGGGCAGCCCCCTTGGTTTACATTGGGGCCACGGAACTGTAGGTTGAAAGCTCAACCCGGCAGGGGTCCGTTGCCACCACTAGAGGGTGCCTGGACAGCTCTGGAGTCTGGGCATGAAGCACATTCTGCCACGCCCAGAGGTTCTGCCAGAGGAGGAGCTGAGTTTATATGCAGCACTTCCAGGGTGCAGTATAACGGAGGCTGCCTCCCTGCTTTTTGGGAGCCAGAGTTGGGAGGCAAGGAACAAAGAAGAAGAAGAAGAAAAGAACTATGTATGATGTTGATTGATACACTCTGTGTGCTGTAGATGAGAAAAAGAATAAATGTGTTTGCTTTGGGACAATTGGTGTCCATTTCTGTCTGTGTCCGGGGTTCAAGTTCACACCTGTAATGCAAAGGCATACAATTTAGGAAGATATATAACGTCATGTCATTGAAGCTGGTATAGCCCAACCTTCTCAAAATGTAAAATAGTATAATTCTTTAATTACCATTCTTTACCTTTGTCTGAGTGCTTAACATTGTAGAGCGATAACAATAAACGATTCTCTTTATGTAGTCAGTATGGTGTGAACGCTGAAATCAGAAACAATAGAAGACAAACACCAATTTAAAGTAAAAAGCAATATATTTATTCTTAGTACAATACAATACAATAGAGTTTATTTTTGTATAGCCCAAAATCACACAGGAAGTGCCGCAATGGGCTTTAACAGGCCCTGCCTCTTGACAGCCCCCCAGAACTCCCAAAAAAAACCTTGTAGGGAAAAATGGAAGAAACCTTGGGAAAGGCAGTTCAAAGAAAGACCCCTTTCTAGGTAGGTTTGGCGTTCAGTGGGTGTCAAAAGAAGGGGGTCAACACAATACAATACAGTACACAGAACAGAACAGAAAAAATCCTCAATACAGCATAAAAAAAAAATTTAGAACTACAGAGCAGAATTTAACAGAAGCTGATATCACATAATAAGATTTGTGTATGTTTAGAGTCCTGGAGACCTCATCCATCAAGCTGCCTCCCCCATTTGGCCATTCCATGGCTGAAACAGTGCTGGGCCAACCAATCCAATGAAAGGAACCCTCTACCCCTATTCCTGCGATCCTCCATCAGGGATGACTTTACCATAGGCAGGCAAACAACTTGGCAGGTGGGCCATGGCACCAATTGCCACATTTGGGTACCGAGAAAAGAAACAGAATAGGTGAGGGTTAGTATTCAATTATAACTACAGTGGAACCTCAGTTCACGACCATAATTCGTTCCAGAACTTTGGTTGTAAACCGAGTTGGTCATGAAACGAAGCAGTTTCCCCCATAGGATTGTATGTAAATACAATTAATCCGTTCCAGACAGTACAAACTGTATGTAAATATGTAAATATATGTAAAGATTAAGCACAAATATAGTTAATTACACCATAGAATGCACAGTGTAATAGTAAACTAATGTAAAAACATTGAATAACACTGACACAAAACACCCAGGCTCCCTGCTCAGCTATAGGAGCTGGCTCGCTCGCGCTCCCTCCCTCCCTCAGCTACAGGAGCAGGCTGGCTGACGCTCTCTCTTTGTAGCACACACACACACACACACACACACACACACACACACACACCCTATCCCCCCATCCCTTCCCTGTCTGCTGCCCCCTCTCTCTCTGCGCTTGCTCGCTCACGCTCTCTAATCTCTCTGTAGCACGTGCTCGCGCAGCATTTTTTTTAAAATGAGTTTTAAGCACAGCAGAAAAAAACGAACATTAAAACAAATCCGAAGTGCAGTGCATGCAAACACCAACTCGCAAGCAACCAGAAAAGAAGGATTGCAGGAGATCACGCTATTAAACTTAAAGCCTAATCGCTGTAAACACTGTTTTTAAAATGAGTTTTAAGCACAGCAGAAAAAGGAACATTTGAAAAAAGATAAAAGTAACATTGCAACAAATCGCGTTATGAACTGAAAAATTAACTTTTGAAAAATCCGTAATACAAAAACCACCAAGAAAACTAACCTTGCATGAGTCGAGTCCTGGCATGAAGTGTTTTCCTTCAGGTGTTTTCTCTCTTGTGATTTCTTGGGTTTCTGGTGCTTTTAGCTGGTAGGAGTGAAAGCCTCATGCAGCCATTCCAAAAACAAACTCCTTGTGACCCAATCCTTCGTGTTTGCCCTACATTACTGGCAGTCTGGCTTTGTTTACATTGTGCTGCTTGAAAGCACGAGGGTTCTCAGATTGGTAAATGAGTAAACTGGTAAACATTTTTTCCACCTTTTGTAATTTCTTTCATTACTTCGATTTCAATTTTCTTCAAAACTTTCTTCTGACCACTCTCCACTTGCTTAGAAGCCATAGTTAACTGCAAAAGCACACGAAATACTGTAGAGCACAAAGAGAGTGCACGTCTTATTGAAAACAATGAACAAGGAGCGGCTTTGCTTAAATGAAAAGCATGGCGCTCTCTTTCTCTCTCAGGCTGCCTGTGGGGGGAGGGGGAGCTTGCACTACAGCCTACAGATAGGCAGGCAAACACGTGCAGCAATCTCCTCCTCCCCCTTCCCAGCAGGCACGTGCTCGCTCGCTCTTTCTCTCTTTCTCTTTCTTTCTCTCTTTCAGCTCAGCTTGCAGGCAGGCAAGGGAACCTGGCTTGTTCGTATACCGAGTGTGTGGTTGTGAACCGAGGCAAAAGTTTGGCGATCTTTTTTGGTCGTGAACCGAGTTGTACGTGAACCGGGACGTTCGTGAACCGAGGTTCCACTGTATCATGTTACTTATGTTTCAGTGCTAATGACTAACAACAGAGATGCAGTCTGTACAGTTAATCAGCAGCTCTAGTCAGGATATGCTAAACTGAAGTAGTGAGTCTTCAGCCGGGATTTAAAGGCTGAGACTGAAGGGGCATCTCTTATAGAAGCAGGAAGACCATTCCACAGTTTAGGGGCCCTGTAACTAAAAGCTCGACCTCCCACTGTTATTTTATTAATCCTTGGAATCCTAAGCAGACCGGCATCTTGAGATCTTAATGTGCTCAGGTTTGTAAGTCATGATAAGTTCAGACAAGTAAGCGGACCTTGGCCATTTAATGCTTTATATGTTAAAAGGAGGATTTTGAAATCTGCCCTAAACTTAACTGGGAGCCAGTGTAAGGATTTAAGAACTGGAGTTATGTGTTCATATTTTCTTGTTCTTGTAATAATTCTTGCAGCCGCATTTTGGATTAACTGGAGGCTGTATAGAGAACAGTTTGAACAGCCAGTGAACACCGCATTGCAGTAGTCAATCCTACTAGAGATAAATGCATGAATTAATTTCTCAGAATCCTGTTTATTTAGAAAGCGCCTTAATTTCCTAACATTTTTAAGATGGAAAAGACATGATTTGGACAACTTTGTAATATGTGCTTTAAATGACATGCTAGAGTCAAAGATAACTCTTAGATTGCGGGCTGATTCAGTAAAATTAATTGGGATTCCAACTGAGTTAAATGATGACAAAATATTGCTGTGATCAGCGTCATTCCCTCCAACAATTAACATCTCTGTTTTATCTGTATTTAAAGACAAGTAGTTCTCATTCATCCATTCCTTTAATTCACTAACACAACTAATTAAAGACAACATCGGAGAAACTTCATTTGATTTAAATGAAAGGTATAACTGGGTGTCATCTGCATACAGTGAAAATTAACATTATGTTTCCTAATGAGAGATCCCAGTGGAAGCATGTAAAGTGAAAACAGTAAAGGTCCCAGTACTGAGCCCTGCGGACACCATATTGAACTTCTGTGTATAATGATGGAGTACTGTCAGCACATTTCTGTACATATTGGAATCGATTTGATAAATAAGAACTAAACCAAGCGAGTACGTGGCCTGTAAGCCCAACATCATTTTCTAGCCTGTGCAGTAAAATAGCATGGTTAATGGTGTCAAATGCTGCACTTAAGTCCAACAACATAATTACAGTGGAGTTTCCTTCATCAGAGGATATCAGAATGTCATTTACAACCCGTGTTAGTGCCGTTTCTGTACTATGACCAGTGCGAAACCAGACTGGAATTTCTCAAATAAATTGTAATGCGTAAGGTGTGACTTAAGCTGACTGGCGACTACTTTTTCTAGTATTTTAGAGAAAATGGTAAATTTGAAATAGGTCTATAATTATTTAGTATGTGTGGGTCTAGGTCTGACTTTTTAAGTAATGGTTTAATGACTGACACTTTTAGTGCATCAGGTACTGTGCCATGCAATAATGAACTATTGATAATGTTTAGAATAGGTGCTGCAAGAACATCCATTGCACTTTTTACTAGTTTTGTTGGCACTGGATCTAGGGAACAAGTAGTGGGCTTCATTTTAGAAATTAAAGTTAAGACTTCCTGCTCAGTTACAGGATTAAAATTATTAAAGTGCTGAATGCAATGTGAGACAGGGTCTGCTAAGCTAGTATTTGGTTTGTACTGTGATGCTGAGATCTGGGATCTTATATTTTTAATTTTCTCATTGAAGAAGTTCATAAAGTCTGTACTGCTAATATCTGTTGGTATTTTGCACTGTTGATCTGAATTCCCATTTGTTAATTTAGCCACTGTTCTAAACAGTACCCTAGGATTTTTATTATTGCTATCTATTAATGTAGAATAGTATTCTGAGCAGCTTTAAAGAGGGCTTTTTATATTTATTAACACTCTCTGTCCATGCAATTTGAAAGACATGTAGCTTTGTTGTTCTCCATCTGCTCCAGTTTTCACACTCTAATTTAAGAGCTCGAGTGTTTTCATTAAACCAGGGAGAGTTTCTATGTGCTTTGATCACTTTTGTTTTAGGGGAGCCACTGTGTCCAGAGCATCTCTCAAGGTCACATTATAATGTGATGTTAGCTGATCTAAATTGTTTTCCACGTTTACATTTGATGTTAACTGATCTAAATGGTTTTCCACAATTACACTCGACTTACTCAAGGTATCTATAAATTTTGAAGCAGAATTACAATCTAGATGTCGCACTGTCTTTGTTTTAATCTGTGAGTGCTTGGCATGGGCAGAACTAAATCAAATGTAATTAAGAGTGATCGGATATAACTTCATTTCATGGAGTAATATTTCAATTTTGAATTTCAACTTTGTAAGTTATAATTAAATCTAATGTGTGGTTTTGATTATGAGTTGGACCTTTGACAATCTGACAAAATCCTACTGAATTTAACAAATAAGTAAAACATTTGCTAAAAGTGTCAGTTTCCACATCAATGTGTGCATTAAAATCCCCCATCAGTACTACGTGATCATAATTTATAGCCAAATCAGACAGAAGGTTGCTAAATTCAGTCATGAACAATGAATATGGCCCTGGTGGTCTATAGACTAGCACTAGTACTGGAATCTGTTTTAATATTTAAAGTGAATGCCTCAAAGGATGTAAAGTTGCCTAAATTTTTAGAAGTGATTTGCATTTTGTTACAATGAATTATTCCAAGGCCTCCTTCTCAACCAGAATCTCTTAGTGAGCAGAGAGGCTGCCTCCACCTGCCAGCTCAATTTGCTACAGGCAGCAAGCCTTTCACTATCAGTCAGATCAGACAGCCTGCCAGCAGGAGGAGAGACTTCCTTTAAATACTCAAGTTCGTTGACAAGAATAAAAAAAAAGAAAAAAGAGGAAACGTAGCAGTTCATCTTGAGGTTATTACATGGATACATAAGTGTCACGCTTCTTATAGTCCTATTAGCATCATACTTTTATTATTTGGAAAGACTGACGTACCTTAATTCTAAATATTCTTTCTCAATGGCCTTAATGTAATGCAAATTACAGAGAGAAATGCAATGAAAGATGAGTTGACAGTAGTGGTGCAATGGTGGCACAGCAGTTAGTACTATAGAAAGATTGGTTTGAATCTTTGTGCAGTTACTAACTATATGTTATTTGCACAGTTTTCCTTTTTTTGTAGGTGCTCTAATTTTGCTCCTGTTAATTTAGCCTGCCATGAAGTATGTGCAAAAGTCTCTGCATAGGTTGTAGAAATGAAGCTGCTGATTTAATGACATTTACAAGATAGCTAAATAAGATGGCAAATACATGTAAAGCACATGGCCAAAACGTCTCCTTTGTTCACATCCACTTTAAATTCAGAGCATAAAAAAGGATGCAAAAGATTCGACACTCACTTACTTAAACAACAACATTGCACACAATTCAAAATCATTTTCTTCATGTAAATTAACAAGCTGATATGACAACATATATATCTTTTATCTGTTAAAGAACACATGAGTGTTAAAACAATGCAAACCTTTGAATTTATATTTTATATATACTACCAGTCACAAGTTTATGCACACCCAGACATTTTTCATGTTTGTTGTAGCAATTGGTACCTTTTCAATCAAGAAACCATTACATTTATTTAAAATATAGCCCAGAAGAACAACTGCATGAGGATAAATATATTAGAGTGTAATTTGAGAAACAAAAGCCTAACACGTCCTCAGTTGGCTTCTTCATTAAATAAACTGGATTGAAGATGATTGGATTGGTCTGCACCCTGGAGTTGTCTTTTCTCTGTTGCAGATGACACTGTTTTTGATTTGTATTGAAGGAAGAAGTCAACTTACAATCTTTAAGGAATTTGTTCCACACCATGGACTGATTTTCTTATCCTCTTAGGCAGTTGTGCTTCTGGGCCTACCCCCTTCTTTTTCTGTTCTATTTAGATCCAGTTTTCCCTCTGGAATAGAAACCATTCTATGAAATCTTCAGTTTCTTGGCAATCTATCTATGGAATAGTCTTTATTCTACAAAAAAAAAAAAAAAGATTCTTGAGAAAGTTGTTTCATTTTGGAACTCAGAACTGAACTATAGGAATGCTAGTACCATGCAACCCAAGTGAATAGAATGGTGGGCTTCAGTGCAGCTAATGCAATTGCAAAGGTTTCTCTAATAACCAATTAGCATTTATACATAACTAATTAAAGATAAGTTAAGTTTACCATTAGGACACTGAAGAAAAGGCTGATGAACATGAGGTTTTGCAGTAATATGTGAATATTAAACTACACATTAAGTAATTTCAAGCAATAACAGCCATTGGAAACACTAGTGAAGTTTTGACTATATTTTAAAAATTAATTTAATGACATCATGATAAATAAAGGCATCAATTTTTATCAAAAAGTTGAACATTTCTGGGTGTGTCTAAACATTTGACTGGTAGTGTGCAAATGATGTCTAAAGTGTAACAATTGAAAATTAAAAGTAAACACTATTAAATACAAAAAAAATAATAATAACTTGAAACAACTTTTACCATGGGTGTGGATGTGTGCCTCAAAAAGTGCCTTTTTGATGCACTGGCACCCTGTTTCCTATTTTGTACTCAGTACTGTCAGGATATGCTCCAGCCACCCCAAACCACAGAAACAATAACATCAATTTGAGAAGGTTAGATTATGTTGTTTAAAAATACATTTTAACATTAAAAATGGGGAAGATCACTAAGTAACATTATTTAATTAAAAAAAAGTTACTTATGATCAGTTGGCAATTTTAAACTAGTCTAGCATGAGTGAGGGTGAATGCATGCATGGGTGTGCCCTGCAATGAACTTGCAACAATTGTTACCAGGATGAGCTCTTGCTGAAGACCGTGAATTTGATTAATCAGGTGTGAAAATAGATGCAGCAGATTGAAGGATGAATGGATGAATGAATAAATGAATATATTATATTACTGCATGGTGGTTATTATTGCAGCATTAGTCGGTTTGAATTCTATCTGGTAACTATGTAAGTGAAGTCTGCATATTCTTCTTGTGTCTGCATGGGTTGCTGTTTTCCTTGCACTGCCTAAGACATTTATGTCAGGATAAATATTTATTGTAAACCTTTGTGATCTTTGTCAGTTTAAGCATGTGATCCTTCTCTGTGATGGATCAACTCATCATTCATGCTTAGCTTTTGCATTATACCTAAATCTGCTAGCCCTATTTGACCTGAAACTGGATTAGAGCGGTTCAATAAATGTATGGATAGCAGAGTCATAACTATAATTTGGCCTTCTCAGTGTTGTGTTTACTATTTCTACCTTTATATGACAATCAATCCAGCCCTGTCTTGCAAAAAGAGTTTTTATACATGGGATAAGCACAAAATCATGAATCTGCTTCCCCTTTTTGGTTCTATTAACTCCCACCCGAGGGTCACATGCTGTCAAAATATAAGAGCTTCTCCTTCACACTGGAATCACAGATACCTCCATCTATATTTTTGGTGTTGGTTCAAGTACATTTTTTAAACAAATCCTTGTTCACCATAGCTTGGTAAAAGAACCTTAATAAATATTCCCCTAAATAATTTAAATTAAATAAATAATAAAAACAATAAAATGGCAGCATGGTTATCGTGTTGTTTTTCCACTGTCATATATTATAAATAAAATGTAATGAAAACAGTCATTAAATGTTGGATTTTTGGTTGGAGAGAGGCACCATAACTGCCACAGACTTGATGTGTTCTTTTACCTTTCCTCTTGTAATGTTACTCAAATTGGCACTTTATTTGAACGTGCCTCCATTATCAGTGTAACCCTAGGTTCTTATTTGTTTCATTGTTGAGCATTTCTGCAGTATTTATGAGACATAATAAAAGATTGCTTTAGAGCTTCAAGTTGAGAAGGTTATGACCTATGTCAAGAAGATAATTGTGTCTCAGTAAATCATTTTTCATTATGTCATTATTATTAGGGTATCTTTGGCTGATGCCAAATCATTACAAATTGTAAGATCAGGATAGAAGAGAACTGTTTACAGGTATTTAGAGTAGGGGCAAAACCCAGTGAGTCAGAGACAGGAATTAAACCTATAATACATGGAGAAAGCGTGGATGACATAAGCAGTGTGATATTTGTCAAGTATTGTTTTAATGGTTTTTGTCCCATTGATAGGTGGCTCTAAATTGTGTGGAAGACTCAAGGTGGGTAGGCACTCGTTACTGGGTTGTATCCTTCTGTGATATGCTTCTCTATGACCCTGAAATGAAATTAGTGGTGTCACACACGAGCGAATAGGGAGCCGCTTAAAGACCCAATGAACGACGTAACATCCTGGGCCAGGGGACAAAAGCGGGGTACTAACCTCTCTTTCTTTATTTCCACAGAAAGAATGAAGCACCACCACCTTGAATTCACCCAGACTCCCTAACAAAACCCAGCCACTTCCGCATTCCTTCCTTCCTTCCCTCTGGTCCCCTTCTGATGACGTCATAAATCCCATCTATCACTACGGTTCCTTCCCAGCATTCTGTCTGCCTGTTTCCGGTCCCACCCCATAAATTGTTCCCCTACACGTACCATGGCTGTCTGTTGTACTATTTGAGTAAACATTGACCATGATTTTGCAGAGTATACGGGGCCGGAAAACCCCAAACCTTTTTACTTGGTTTGTGTCTCTTTTACAGTGGATTCAGAAAATTTTGTCCCTGACTTCACTTCTTCAAGCATAATGCGTCTTATAATAAGGTCAAAACTTGTTACATCTTTCTCTCTTAAATTGTTTTGCTTCTCAATGAAATTTCATTTATCAAAGACAGATCATAAATGTAAAAAAACATTATCATAACTTTTTACACAGTTTGTTCTGATCACTTTCTTTTTGATTTGTAGCATTATAAGATTACCTATGATGTGCACCCAACATGAAAGGAAACGACTAAACTTTTAGGTTTGTTTTAAATGGAGGCTAGGAAGAAATGTCAAAGCCAGCTGAGCAACTATTACAGGTAACCTCTTACCTGCCTCACTGTGTGTGCTGCGCCCCAAGTGTTCCCCCCCTCAGGACCTCTATGGCAGGCTACTTGCTGACTGGGGCCATGCTCACTTTCAAACCTTAATTTTAACTCAGTTTACTACTAATAGAAGCCTTCACAGAGGCGTTCATTTGTGCCCATAATGGTCCACAGTCAGACAAGGAATGAACAATCTAACCTCAAAAGTAAACTCAAAAGTAGCAGTCAAACAGAGGACTGGCTTTAAGCTTTTGTTCACAAAATATATTCATTTGCATCAAAACTAATACCAGCAAGTACAAACTGATGCAGAGCATCATACTGTATGACTTGGTTGAATTCAATCTTCATGCTGTCCCATTAGCAGCAGCAAGAATTCTCTGGTGGCCCTGTTTTACATCATAATCAAAAATGAAGAGAAAGAGTTATTTCAGCAGATGAGATATGATTCTCTGAAATTGTCAGTTATGAAAAAGACAGCAGTTCCCACCCTTTCTTCCCCAATGAACACACAAACAAAATACCCTCAACAGCATGTTATCATTTCTGCAAGCAGGGCACACTGACATTTTACAGTTAGTTAAAACACATTTAAAATATATGCAAAAACAATGTAAAAAATGTTGTAATCATCATTATCACTCAAACTCAAGAGTGTCAAACTCAAGGTTAGTTCCTTCGACCCTGAAGCTCATTGACAATCTGACTATGCAAAAACTCTAAAATCCATGCACTGCACTGCTTGACCAAACTCAGGCTTAAGGCACTTATCACTTAACATCTATCAGCTGAAAAGTTTAAAGCATTCCATATACAATTTTTAAAATGCCTTGCATAGTAGGTTGTACACATTATACAATTAAAAACTTCCCACATTTTAGGAGTAACCACAATTATTAAAAATAAAACTAACATTAAATAAAATGTGAACTTTTCTATGCCTAAGCACATGGAAACTGTAATGTGAAATTTTGAAAATGCCTAAAATTTTTCATAAACTAAATTATGCCCATTCACGATAATTAAGCATGGATGAAAATCATTTCTGAAGAGACTAAATAGCGTTATTTATCTAGTTTTCTAAACCTGCACACAACAGGGTCAGGGGAAGCTGTAGCCGATCTTGGCAGGATAAGATGAGATACAAACTCATACATACTTCAACACCAGGCAAATTTCCAGGTGCCAGTTCCAGTATAATACACTTGTTTGGGGTGTGAAAGGAAAGCCAAGTGGCTGTAGAAAATCATCCAAATGCAGGAGGCCTGAAGAGCTGATGACAGAAAAACTAGTCACTGTAGCACTCTTGGAATATTTGTGCTGTTTTCATCTCTTAACGTACAAAACTCCAGAATTAAAGCACAATGTCTTAGCCTTTATTTACTGAAGTATTAACATTAGATAAATGCTCCATCGATGGCTGGCTAAGTTAGCTGCAGTTCTTACTTGATACTGTCGGTCGCACCAAACAACAATATTGAGAACGCAATTTTTATGACTGATGTTAGCTCAGGGTTTCCCTTAAGTATTAGATAAAAAGTAATTGTTTTATTTCTCAACTCAATTATTTATTTCTCATTGTCTTTGAGCTGATAGTCTGGTGTTTATGAGTCATAACTGTAACTGCCGACGAGCACATTATTCAAATTTGAACTCAAATAGCTATTAAAAAGTAATTAATACATCATCACAGTAATTCTCAGAAATCATTTAATTTACTAATTCAAAATTGTTCTAGATTTTTCAGCATCATGATTATTAAGTATAATTATCTTACCTTGAAGTAGTTGAAATGACTATCTTACCTCGAAACATCTGGAAAATCTCAGTACATGTTTGTCATAAAAATATTTATTTGAATAACGAGAGTACAGAATTATGGTGCAGCATCAGTTACAATCATATCATTTTTGGATCCTTTTAAATAGATTACTTTTTCTTTAAGTCTTCCACTTCTGGTTGCACAGAAGAAATGTTTATTCTAGGGCAAAAAGTAGAATCTTTTAAACATTCATATGCTTCAGAAAATACTGATAATAGAAATACAGGGATAACAGATGAGAGGTGTAGGAATTTAAGTTGGGTAAAATAACTGCCACTTGAAGGCATTGACAAAGAACTTGTAATTGAGGTAGATACTTCTGGTGGCCATCCATGAAGAAAGACATTGTGAATTGCGTTAAAGTCTGTTAAAAGTGTTTCTTAGCTAAATCTAACAATACTGTACTTTTCTTTCTAGTTCAATACATCTACTATTATATAACAGGCCGTGGGAACTTATTACTATGGATTTTATCAGTACCCTTCCATCTTCACATGGGTACACTGTGTTTTTAGAAAGGTTGGATAGATTTTCAAAGGCAGTACATTTCATTTCATTGAGGTAATTACCAGTGTCAAAGACACTGACAAATATTTTTATTAAGGAAATGTTTAGATTATGTGGGTTTTCTAAAGTTTGTTTTTATGGACTGCATAATTATTAGACTAAGGCAAGATCTTCCTTTATAAATAAGGCTGAATGCTGCTTAATATTACTCTGTTTTTAGATTTCACTACTGCATTGCATTCATGTGTTTAATTTGTATAATAAGGAGTGAAGGAAAATGACACCTTTTATTGGCTAACTAAAAACTTTACAATAGTCAAGCTTTCGAGGCAACTCAGGCCCCTACATCTTGCCTGAAGAAGGGGCCTGAGTTGCCTCGAAAGTCTGCATATTGTAATCTTTTTAGTTAGCCAATAAAAGGTGTCATTTTCCTTGACTTCTCACTACATTCATAATGGCTGACACAGTACAACACCGTAGTACTACAATAAGGATGTAATTTCAGATAAGGAAGACAGAAATTTCAAGGTAAGGTTGTTATACTTATTGACCATAGCACTGGAGGGAGGTGTTGTGTTGCATCTTGATTAGCACATACGAAGGTAAGAAATTCACATTACTCTGTACGTATATGACAATATGGACCCATAAGCCTACTGTATGTGTGTGCCTTTTTTTTAAAGTGTAGCTGAAATTAAGTCATGCAGTTTAACAGGATACATCCATAAATACGACATTATGGTGCCCATCTACACAACTACATAAAATTGCAAAACCCCCAGATAAACAAACACACAATAACAATAAAAATATCACCAAAATTAAAACTAGCACAAAAACAAAAGCAGAGTGCAATGTTTATTAACTGTTTCCTTCTCAAAAGTATTTGTTTAGAATCTCTGTTAAAGTCAGTCCAGCACATACAGTAAGCTCTTCTAAAGCTTTATTTGGGATCATCTGCATTGGTAAATGACAAGCTTCATTTTTTGCCAGTGGATGAAAGTGAATACAGATTTATAGATATTGTTGGCAGAACTGCTGAATTATGGCTGCCAACAATGCAAAAACTGTTTTTTGATCTGATATATTAATGATATCTTCAGTCTACAGAAATATTCTTAATACATGTAACATGCTCTCAATTAGCACGGTTGCCACCGTGTAACCGATCAGTGCAATGAGACTATTGTGGAAATGTATAAATAATCTTAAAATTAATGGACGAGTTAAATATGGACACATTATTGACTGTAAAACATTTATCTTGAAGAATGAAACTGAAATGCACCCAATAAAATTAATGGAGAATTTTCAGATTTAAGTGCTAGCATATATACTCAGCAAAAAAAGAAACGTCCCTTTTTCAGGACTGTGTATTTCAACAATAATGTTTTAAAAATCCAAATAACTTTACAGATCTTCATTGTAAAGGGTTTAAACAATGTTTTCCATGCATGTTCAATTAACCATAATCAATTAATTAACATGCACCTCTGGAATGGTCGTTAAGACCTTAACAGCTTACAGAAAGTAGGCATTTAAGGTCACAGTTCTAAAAACGCAGGACACTAAAGAGACTTGTCTACCGACTGTGAAAAACACCCAAAGAAAGATGCCCAGGGTCCTTGCTCATCTGCGTGAACGTGCATTAGGCATGCTGCAGGGAGGCATGAGGACTGCTGATGTGGCTTGGGCAATAAATTGCCATGTTCGCACTGTGAGACGCCTAAGACAGCGCTACAGGGAGACAGGAAGGACAGCTGATCATCCTCGCAGTGGAAGACCACGTGTAACAACACCTGCACAGGATCGGTACATCCGAATATCACACCTGCGTGACAGGTACAGGATGGCCACAACAACTGCCCGAGTCACACAAGGAACACACAATCCCTCCATCAGTGCTCAGACTGTCCGCAATAGGCTGAGAGAGGCTGGACTGAGGGCTTGCAGGCCTGTTGTAAGGCAGGTCCTTACCAAACATCACCAGCAACAACGCCGCCTATGGGCACAAACCCACCTTCGCTGGACCAGACAGGAGTGGCAAGAAGTGCTCTTCACTGATGAGTCACGGTTTTGTCTCACCAGGGGTGATGGACGGATTCGTGTTTATCGTCGAAGGAATTGAGCACGTCTGGGACCTGTTGGATCGCAGGGTGAGGGCTAGGGCCATTCCCCCCAGAAATGTCCAGGAACTTGCAGGTGCCTTGGTGGAAGAGTGGGGTAACATCTCACAGCAAGAACTGACAAATCTGGTCCAGTCCATGAGGAGGAGATGCAATGCAGTACTTCAAACAGCTGGTGGCCACACCAGATACTGACTGGTACTTTTGATTTTGAGCCTCCCTTCATTCAGGGACACATTGTGAAACATTTTTAGTTTATGTCTTATGGTGTTGACTCTTTTACTGTTCATACAAATATTTACACATTAAGTTTACTGAAAGTAAAAACAGTTTTCTTTTTTTTCTGAGTATATATTAAGAAGATATTTAGCAATTTTAAGGAATGATCAAACTACACAGAAATCTGATGTTTATGAAAACATTTGGAACCTCTTGGTAGGAAATTAACTACCTTTGCACAGCTTAATTTAATTTCAATCAACAGTTAGATGGAATTCCCATTATAAAAAGTCACATGAAAGCAGCTCTACAGAACTTGTATACAAGTTAAACATTATAATCAACTGAAGGTGTTATCAGATACCTCACTGATGCACTGTTGTCAGCTTAGTGGTCAACATACAAGCCATCTTTGGCAAACAGGGTGGGCGATGTAGAGAGGAGACTATTGCATGTCACTTTTTGAACTTCTCTTCGTTTTTTCAATCTGGTGGTTTCTGATGTTTGACATTTTTGTACTATAAAGTATGGTGGCCCCGAAGTGACAAAAAATTTAAAGGAGTCACATGCACAATTAAACAAGATGACATGCACACTTAAGTTGACGCGCACATTCAAATGAGGTGACGTGCAGAATTAAACGTGGTGCCACATAATTAAAAAGGTGAACCGCACATTCAGTCTAGGTAACATACAAAATTAAATGTGGTGCTGTGCAAAATTAGAGATGATGTGTACAAAATCAGAGGGGTGACGACAAGTAAAAGTGTACAGAAAGGGTAGGTACCATGGCAAAACTAAAGGAAAACACTGATTGGTGGCAAGGTTTGTAAGTCACTCCACATGGGAAGTTTCTGGTTAAGAGGTGTGCTGAGTGAGGGAAAGTTAATATAGCATTCTTTTTTCAATTAAATTATTTGCAATCACAGTTCCTGGTGTATGTTTATGATGGATTACATTAGCAGGCGGACATCTATCCATCCAAATGAAAAAAATGTAAGAGAAAGTTAATTTTTAAAAAAACAACCGCAAAGTAAACTGGGGTGCTCCCTGTTCTTTTTTTAACTTATTGTAATTGTCCAAAACTTCGACCTTGAGATTTTGATGATTCTCAATGTTTTAGACCTCCCTGAGTCTGGAAATACCATTTTTGGAACTATGTCTGTGTATCTGTCTTTGTGTGTGTGTTTGTGTATGTAAACACAATAACTTGATAATGCTTTGAATGAGGTCAACCAAATTTTGCATACATCCAAAACTGAAGTTTCTATTAATTTTTTGTTCCTGCAGTGCAGTGCTTGATAGATTTTTCCAGTTTGTTAAGATTCTACATACCATTTTATTGTAATAATAATCACTAAAGGAATATATTTGGAATCTATCGCGGTGCTTTTATGTTCCACCGGGTACTGTATCATTGAAAAGGTATAGCAGCAAAAGGGACAAAAACAATCAACCCTCACATTCATAATTTATATCTTCTCCAGGTGCCCATATGTTTGATGGTTCTGGATATTGCACAGTATTACTTGTTCAAGACAACAAGGCATTCCTTTAAATAGTGTAATGACTTCTAAGGAAAAATGCAACATTTAAAATTAAGACCTAATTAGTAAATAAATCTAAGGATCTAATGTTTATGAGGCAATCCATCTTTACAATTCTTTTTACAATTGTTGCTTTCAGTCCTATAACTGAATGTATCCTGTGAAAGAAAAATTAACTGCTTGCAAGCAACTTAGAATTAATACCTGACAAAGCCATTTTGCTATAATGGCAGGTTATTCATACAGGGGTCTGTCATAAGATGGTGCAGTAATCTGATCTAGGAAAATTTCCAGTTTCTTAGGAACGCGCCTATTTGACACAAGAGAGCTGACCGTTCCTTCTTTAGTGTCTAAGTTAAAAAAATAAGAACAGATGGCCCATTTGCGTAATAAAATAAAATGCTTAAGTAATCAATATGTTTTTTTAATAAATAAGGGGAAGGGGGAGAAAAAAAAATTATAAAAAGCGAATAGAAAAAAATGTAACGTTGCTCTTCTGCCTTGCAAAGTAGAATCCAGGTACTCATCTGTGACTGAATAAAAATCTAACTATTCCTGTTTTCCTTGGGGAGGTTTTCTTCTACAATCCTAAACGATTTCTTTCAAATAAGAGTAAATAAAATGTTATTAATAAAAAAAGACCCCAAGGTAAACTGGGGTACTTCCTTTTTTTTTAAAAAAAACTGCATTTTTCATTATGTCTTTGCACTACTTAAAGGAATGTTTTGTTGTCTCGAACAAGTAATACTGTGCAATATCTAAAACCGTCAAACATATGGACACTTGGAGCACATACAAATCATGAACGTGAGGGTTGTTTTTTTGTCTCTTTTACTACTATACCTCTCCAATGATACAGCACCTGAGTGAACGTAAAATCACCATGGAGCACCATGTTAGATTACAAATATGTGCCTCACTTGTTCATTCTTATAGTGAAAGACCTCAAACTTTATTATGATACAGAGTCTTGTAAAGTCATCAGTGACTGTATATAATGGCAGCATTTTGTTTAGAATTCAGTTAATAAAAAGAAAGGGAAGAGACAACAAATTTGCCATTGAAATTTTTGGACAAAGTCAGCTTAGAAATCTGAAAAACTCAAAAGAATAAGAAACACTTCAGGAACTGCACGATGTTCAGTTGTGTACTGCTATGTAACAAAACCTTAGTTAAGTCTTCTTTTGGTCTTAAAGATGTTTATAAAACATCACAAAAGTGACTGCTGATCTCTGCAATCTGGCCTACTAAAATAACTTCACTTTGGAATCATAAGCTATAATATAATATAATATAATATAATATAATATAATATAATATAATATAATATAATATAATATAATATAATATATCACCCTGCATAGAATTGAATAACCAATTTAGTGATGCTTTGTAAATGATACCTTTGTTAAGGTCTTATTCCATAACAGTCTGTGTCTGTGACTAATAGACTAATTTCTGCAGTACCTTAACTATGTGCTAAATTCAGTGTTCAAAATCCATTAATTCTTTTTAAAATGTTATGAATACTTAACGTCTATGTGCAAAAAGAATAATGTGTTATTAGATTTTCATTTTTATAAGTCTACAAAGAGTATTAAAATGTTCAAAAGTGAATGAGTAGTATTGTATGATACTGTTTTAATAATTTCATTATGTTTTGGAAGGTTTATTGTTTCACTAATTGATGGTCCTTTCAGAAACGTCTACCTTTTTGCCATCCATGGAGCATTTTTTGTGGTCTTTTTTTATTCAAGGAAGGAAGAGAGTCCTTCACAAAGATTTGTTAATAGCAGTAGAATATTGAGAAGCAGAGTTTAACACTCTTGCTTTATTGGTGTTATGCTGAGTAGAAAAATCAAAGTAAACGCTATGTAATGGTGTTACGTGGGAAACTATTATCTTGACTGAAATCTATAGGTTTAGTAATAAAATGTTATAAATGACACAACCATGACTCTGAAAAGATGTCTTGACAGGCACAACCGGAACTGGTTGATCTGAGGAGGATGGAAGACAGCTGAAGAGGAGAATGTCGAAGAAACATCATATATATTAATAAAATCTTATGTTAAGTTTAGAACCTCTTACTATTAGAAACCAGACAGGAGAAGAACAGTTCTATGAGTCTTTAATGACACTTCATGAAGAGGGAGCACTCCTCATAAGCAGTCCATTACAGTATGGTCAGAATGGTCAAAATATTAAGGGTAGAGGTCTGTTTTACAAGCAAATGAATTTACATAACAGTGTCACATTTACTGCGGTTGGTTCATCAGCTTATACCCTAATAACATATAAAATAAAAGTCAATTTTATAATTTTTCTGGTTCTTCTTATATCTTTTGAGATGAGCCTCCACCCTTTACATTTCTGTGCATTCTCGTTTATAAGACATCTGCTGACTTCTTAGTCATCCTTCAGTACATTTTGTATATTGTATCAACCTTTCTTCTGCCACATTCTTTATTTACTTGACCATTGACCAATTCTTATATTTCAATGTAAACACTGCAAAACAAAATATTTACTGTTACATCTAGATTATTCTCTCACAAGAAATAAAGCAACTCCTGAAGCACAAACTACCAGGTTTGTATGAAGAAGAAAAAAGACAATTGAATCTACAACACCTGCAACCTGGAAGCACAATGATGGACTTGGGAAAATGGATGGCTGAATAAGGGAATTTTAGAATATTAAATAGGAAGAGCTGGGACATGTGATTTGCTGTTTTGGATTCTGGATTGCTTTGATTCCAACTATATATATATATATATATATATATATATATATATATATATATATATATATATATATATATATATATATATATATATGATTTACTTAAAAAGAAGGAATGACTAATATACAGTGGTGTGAAAAACTATTTACCCCCTTCCTGATTTCTTATTCTTTTGCATGTTTGTCACACAAAATGGTTCTGATCATCAAACACATTTAACCATTAGTCAAATATAACACAAGTAAACACAAAATGCAGTTTTTAAATGATGGTTTTTATCATTTAGGGAGAAAAAAAATCCAAACCTACATGGCCCTGTGTGAAAAAGTAATTGCCCCCTTGTTAAAAAATAACCTAACTGTGGTGTATCACACCTGAGTTCAATTTCCGTAGCCACCCCAGGCCTGATTACTGCCACACCTGTTTCAATCAAGAAATCACTTAAATAGGAGCTGCCTGACACAGAGAAGTAGACCAAAAGCACCTCAAAAGCTAGACATCATGCCAAGATCCAAAGAAATTCAGGAACAAATGAGAACAGAAGTAATTGAGATCTATCAGTCTGGTAAAGGTTATAAAGCCATTTCTAAAGCTTTGGGACTCCAGCGAACCACAGTGAGGGCCATTATCCACAAATGGAAAAACATGGAACAGTGGTGAACCTTCCCAGGAGTGGCGGCCGACCAAAATTACCCCAAGAGCGCAGAGACGACTCATCCAAGAGGTCACAAAAGACCCTAGGACAACGTCTAAAGAACTGCAGGCCTCACTTGCCTCAATTAAGATCAGTGTTCACGACTCCACCATAAGAAAGAGACTGGGCAAAAATGGCCTGCATGGCAGATTTCCAAGACGCAAACCACTGTTAAGCAAAAAGAACATTAGGGCTCGTCTCAATTTTGCTAAGAAACATCTCAATGATTGCCAAGACTTTTGGGAAAATACCTTGTGGATTGATGAGACAAAAGTTGAACTTTTTGGAAGGCAAATGTCCCGTTACATCTGGCGTAAAAGGAACACAGCATTTCAGAAAAAGAACATCATACCAACAGTAAAATATGGTGGTGGTAGTGTGATGGTCTGGGGTTGTTTTGTTGTTTCAGGACCTGGAAGGCTTGCTGTGATAGATGGAACCATGAATTCTACTGTCTACCAAAAAATCCTGAAGGAGAATATCCGGCCATCTGTTCGTCAACTCAAGCTGAAGCGATCTTGGGTGCTGCAACAGGACAATGGCCCAAAACACACCAGCAAATCCACCTCTGAATGGCTGAAGAAAAACAAAATGAAGACTTTGGAGTGGCCTAGTCAAAGTCCTGACCTAAATCCAATTGAGATGCTATGGCATGATCTTAAAAAGGCGGTTCATGCTAGAAAACCCTCAAATAAAGCTGAATTACAACAATTCTGCAAAGATGAGTGGGCCAAAATTCCTCCAGAGCGCTGTAAAAGACTCATTGCAAGTTATCGCAAAAGCTTGATTGCAGTTTTTGCTGCTAAGGGTGGCCCAACCAGTTATTAGGTTCGGGGCAATTACTTTTTCACACAGGGCCATGTAGGTTTGGATTTTTTCTCCTAAATAATAAAACTATAATTTAAAAACTGCATTTTGTGTTTACTTGTGTTATATTTGACTAATGGTTAAATGTGTTTGATGATCAGGAACATTTTGTGTGACAAGCATGCAAAAGAATAAGAAATCAGGAAGGGGGCAAATAGTTTTTCACACCACTGTAGATCCATGCAGATCCATTCATCCCTGAAAGTTCTAAAAGTTCATCCTTGCCTCTTTGTAATGGTTTTTGTCAGATGTGTTCCAGTATTCCATTTTAAATCCTCCCGAGATTTTTATTTTTTTTTTGTATATTTGCGCTGCTCTTTTTGTATGGATTTTCCTTAAAGTTTTATTTTGAATGAATGATTCTGCAACCTGTTGTAAAGAAAACTGCCACCCCTGTAAAACCTCTGTATTAAGAGTTGATAAGAATGTTTGCTGGAGGTTTCAGAGTAAGTTTCACTTAAATCGTCTTCAAGTTTGAAATGAAACAAGAATAAATGGTCTTTCAGTAAAGCAGCAGTGATCCCTCGGGGCTTCAGTCTTCAACTATTACTGCTAAGACTGATATATACAAATCTGCTTTCATGAATCATTCAAAAAGACTTTCATTTTCCTTTTGCGACTGTGTGAGATTTCAAAATGTAGATGTTCAATTTGTTAGCATACTCATTAAAGAATGGAGAATCTCATCTGAATTCTGTTTGCATGAAAGACTAAGATGGGCGAGATCAAACATTTGCAATCCTCAGGACTATTTGCAATGTTTGAAGATTTTGTATATAAGGGAAATACAACGTGACTTGAGAAATAATCAGAAATCCTTACCTTGTTTTACACTACCTTACTTTCATGTCTTAGGATCATTAAAAGTTATGTATCCAGTTATGTACCTCTCCTGGCAGCATCAAAATAGACAGGGTGCCAGTTTGCTAAACTTTAATAATTTCTTAATAATTTGATATGCATGAGTATGTACACTGTACATGTGACAATATGAAACCTACCAACTTATATGTGTATCTGCTGTGTATATTTATGCATAATATGCAGGATATTTTGCTTTTTAATGTGAGGACTGTGACCTTACTTTGCTATCTAGGAGTTACCTGCAATGAAAAGGGAATGAGACAGGAATGGAAAAAAGGGACGTTTCTGGCAAGGTTTGAATTACAAAAGAGAGACTACCACTGGTAACAAGAGAGTTTCCAGGTGAGCAGCTGTTGGAGCTCGATGTGCAATTTGGGATTAAACAATGTCCTGTATATAAATGCCCTGTGAGCATGAAACTGAAAGAATTCCTTCAAAATGCTAGGCGGCAGCAGAGGACTGTCACAAGACGTGATCAAAAAGCAAGCAAAGGTCAAAAGTGGGACTTAGGAAGCTGTTTGCCACTAACACCAACCAAAAATTATAGTCCACAAAATGTCAATGACGGGGTCATAAAGAAAGATTGCATGGCATTGCTATATTTGAATCCACATTTGGGATAGGTTGGAAATTAACTTGATGATTTTTATACCATTGTGCAAAATAATGTCATTCATCATGCACTGCTAGAGGATTATGGGAAGGATTACCATAGCGATAGGATATAATTAGATCCCAGAATGGCTGTGCCCAATAATTTAATCAAAATGACATTCAAAATAATAAACAACTTTTAAGGAACGCAGTAAAGCACAAAACAAACAACAGAATTGAATTCAATGGTTTAGAATCCCCCAAAACAATTTCATTTTTACTTCAACAAACCCCCAGGAAAAATGAAAAAAGATCGCATAACAAAAAGTGATTATTGGCCATAGTCAGATTGTTTTCTAGGAGTCTATAACCTTAACTATTGTAAATTATAGTAAGTCACCTTAATTCAAATATTACAGAAATGTATAACAAATTCATTGCATAAACACAAAATTAGTGTTTTAGACTAAAAGCAATCATCGGCAGTCAGATTCATAGCCCATACTCGCCTTATGTCGGTGGTTAAGAGACGTGAGGCTGTAGTGAAACCAGCTGATTAGAGAAAACTAATATCTTTCTAAACTTACAACCAGATAAAACTGGTTAATTCAATTCAGAACTGTAAGACTATAAGGCAGGATGCTTTGCAGAGGAAGGCCATTCACCTTTCACACCAGGATATATCTGAGCGACCTATAACTGTATTTAAAGGTTATGTGACCCTTTAAAAAGAAAGTGCCCCAGACTAGAATTACAGCCAGAGTTCAAATGCAGGGAAACATCAACATTTTACGTTTTCTAATTAAATCAAATCTCCTTTTCTAACTTTCAGTTGCGGCATAATTTCAGTAGCTGGATTTACACTTTGAGACAATATGAGAGCTTCAAAGCTCATCAATATCTGTTGCGAGTGCTTCCTTAGTATCATCTCTTCTCTTTTCTTTCCAGACACTTGGCACCTCGTGAGCTCCTGTCACTAAGTAGAATGTGAGTCAAATGAATTCATTAGCAAAGGCCTTTGAGTCTATCAGCTTGATTTCACAAAATGTGGGAGCATAATTCACCCACCCCTCTTCAACAAAGCTGCTTGTTCAGGCTTAAATTATTGATGCACTTTTCAAATGAGAGGACGTGTAGCTGAATTTTTCCAGCTGAGATGCATAAATATGAATTAAATTGGATACTGCATCTATATATAAGATTTCATAGCAATTAATGATTTTGTTTAAAGAGGAAAAATCCTTAATTATGTTATTAGTCTTCTGTCTTGCAATGAAGAGATTAAAAGCTGGGAACATCAACTTCTAGATGTATAGTTCAGGAGCTTTACAAGACATAGACACACAAAGGGATGACATTCAACCTACTCAAAGTATTTCTTCTCTCTTGGTTATCACTGGCATTTTGAGTGCAGAATTGTTTACTTATCTTGGAACCTTTGGTGCTTTATCAAATCTGCTTATTTTCTTGATAGGCAATATATCATCTAAGCAAGTTAATGGTGCTGGATGGCCCTGTTACCTTTCAGCTGCCATACCCTGGGTTTCAATTCTATAAAACGTTACTGTCTGTACATTCTCCCCATATCTGGGGAATCTGTCTTTTAGTATTCTTCCGACATTACAAAGAATTATTGCTTAGTTTATTTAGTTTCAGTAAACTGGCCATCTTTGAGTGAATATGAATATGTCAATAAATGATCTTTGTGCTGCGGTGGGTTGGCACCCTGCCCAGGATTGGTTCCTGCCTTGTGCCCTGTGTTGGCTGGGATTGGCTCCAGCAGACCCCCGTGACCCTGTGTTTGGATTCAGCGGGTTGGAAAATGAATGGATGGATGATCTTTGTGATTTCATTTTTCATTTATATTTGTGTTAGCCGAAGTACCCGACATTACTGTTATAAATAGGAAAACACTTTCTTTTGGAAATTGAAAATGGCTAAACACAACCCATAGTGAGTCAAAAAGATGTTCTTACTGGTAACAGCTGTACGCCTGTGAGATAATGACACTGTTATCTAGATTAGTTGAGAAGAAAGCGCCATACCTACCTGTGCTCTTTAAGATTACACTTTGGCCAGTAGAAAAATGTGTGTGTGCTGATGACAATATCATTCATCAGCTGTAGCATATTCCTGCTGAAGGATGGAAGTTGTAGTTCCTGGGTTGGCACTGGTTTTTGAGTTGTCCCCACTTCCATTATAACCCCTCTCCCCGATATGACATATAGCTTATATATTTAAAATCAGACAACTGGCAAAGCACATGCAACATTTTGTGAAAATCGGTTGAGCCATTGTTGCAGGATTAATGAACAAACAGACATCAGAACAGATTATGATTTTATTTATATAGATTTTGCAGGGAACATTTGGGGGTTGGTGGCAGGATTAACACTCCAGCCAATTGTAAAAATCCTCATACTGTTCCAGTGTGGTGCTGAGGTGTCATCCACTGCACTCGGATTCCACTCCAGTTGGTTTGTTGTGTAATCAACGCATGCTCCCAACCCCACTACTGTCTCTCTTGCTCTGTAAAAAGTATAGCCTTGAAGCACTGTATCATATTTATAGGTGTTAAACAAATGATCAGTTTTACAAATTATACAATGCACACACATAAAACGATACATTAGGTTAAATAAGTATAGTTAAGATTACATTGACACGACAACATTCCCAAGTATCAAAGTCAATGCTACCATGCTACTCTCTGCTACATTGTAACAAAATGTATTATGAAGTTACTTGCAATGAAAGGCAGCAAAGCACAAAATAATTAATTAGAGGATACAGTGGATGATTATGCTTACTAGATGAATATTCATTTTGATGTGATCATGGCCCAAAAAAAACTAGAGACAGGAGCACCAAATACCTAAACAGGAATGAAAATGAGTAATACTTTCCTGAGACGTGAGTTAGCAGGCTACTTAGAAGATGTCAGAGTAGTCAAACTCTTCTTGTAGAGATTTAGCCCATGGAAGATTAAGGAGAAGTAAAAAACCTACAGGCCAGTAAAGTGTTGCTCACAGTCCCAGACAATGGTTTGCTCCTTTAATGGGTCAGGTACTCCATGATAGTGTCTTCCTGCATACAAATATTAAGCAGTGATAGATTACCTGGCCCAACATAAGTGAGAGTGCTTTGAAATGGACTGAACTTTAGAACTTTATTTGTTGTTAGTATAAAGCAGCCCCAGTAGTGTTTCATTTTATTCCATCCAGTGTTGGCTCCTGGAACAACTTCCCTGTAATTGAATAATGGAATGAGGTTGAGTTCAGGTGATGCAAAGTTATCAGTAAAGCTAGCTCTGCCACAGGACTGACTCTGGACACTCTAGAGGCTATTGCAGAAAAGAGTTTGGTGATAAGACTGAATCCCATCATGAAAAATTATGCCCATCCCTTCCAGTGGGCACTTTCTTGGGAGAAGTTTTAACTACAGACTTATACCTCCACAGTGTAATAAAAAAATCACCTCCTTCTGCCTGAAACCATAGGAAAGTACTGTAGTGCAGAAGTTGCTAGTGCTTTTTTTATCATATTTATTGTACTTTATTCTGTTGTCTTGTAATATACTTAGAGCTGACATCTGTATTTTTTGTATTTTTATTTTGTTCTGCTGCAGTATGCATCTATCTATCTATCTATGTATCTATCGTGATAGGTGGCCATGCCCATTGCCTGGCCAGGACGCCAGCTGGATGGAAGGACTGGGTGAGAGACTATTGGCAGGTTGTTACCTTCCCTGGGGCACTCAAGTAATACCCTCCTGGATGGCTGTGGCACCCTCAATTCCCACAGGGCACACTGGGAGTTAAAGTGTGGCTCAGCCCTGCTGCAGTGCCCTAAATGGGGCTTTCACCACACCTGAGAGTGATTCCAGGTCTGATTAATGAGCCACTTGGAACAATCCCAGGGTCTGTTTAAAAGGAGCCGCCTCACTCCATTCAGGGAGCCAGAGTCAGGAGGAGGTGGATGAAGCTTGCTGAGAAAGGTGTGGAGGTGGAGAAAGAAGAAGAAGAAGGAAAAGAGGAGGAGGAAAGGATTTTGTGCTGGATTGTGCATTTGGTGGCTGTGTACTGTGCTGTTTAAAGCAAAGAAATAGTGCTCCCCGTGTAAATAAAAACGTGCTCTGATTGAACTCAGGTCTCTGCCTGTGTTGTGTCACACACGTGCGCATGGGAGGCAGCTAAAGGGCTTGAGTGAAGGCAGTTCTGAGGAATGCCTGGATGTGGCAGGGTGCACTGACTCTTTTTCTCCCTTTCCTGTAGACCATTCCCGGGAGATTCCACCTGGCTCTCTTGATGTCACTTCCGGGACCGAGCCAATAGAAGTAGACCTTACCGGCTCCGGCCCCTGTGATGTCACATCCGGGCTCGATCCAATGATTGGAGAACACACGTCCGATCCTTAGGACCTCACTTCCTGTCTTCCCCTTTAAAAGCCTGCCCTTTTTCCCCTTTACCCTCAGTCTTTTTCTGGACTCAGTTGCATGCACTTCAGTGCAGATTATTTGATAAAAACGACTTTTGCAGCCGGGATACCATATTATACGGGTGGCTGCCCCAAAACTTTATCTGTTTATGTCTCGTTTTTGTGACAGTTGGTTAGGGTGGCTGTGAGCTCCCCTGGTGTCCACTCTATCTATCTATAATAATCTGCCTCTTAATATCTGTCAATCCCTTTATAATGCATTCTTGTTATCATGGCACCAGAGAGTGGTGGTGTGTTGCACGAGAGTCACACATGCAAGTAACAATTTTGATGTACTCTATACATGTGACAGTACTACTGCTACTCTACATCTTTTTAAAAGCATAAGTGCAATGGTTATTACTGTTGCCTCACAGTTCTAGCTTTGAATGTCTGTGTTACTTAAAATAATCATCTTGTGTCATCATGGAGTTTCCTCCCAGGTACTCTGGATTTTCTTCTTAAATCTCAAAGACTGACTGTTTGGTTAAGTGGTGATTGAAACGTAATTAGGTGAGAGTGGTCTGCTATCCCACCTAGGATTGGCTTCCCAATTACCTCTAAGACTGCTAACAGAGCCTTCAGCCTCGCACCAGCAAAACCACTCCCTCTACAACACCTAAACTTTGGTTTAAGTGGATTCCATAAATCAATTGATGGATGCTTATGTTATGTGAGCTCACTTTGCTGAACTCGGCTTTGATGCCACCCACAAAATAATTTGCTTCTAGTCGTCCACATTACATTTTAGTGGTTTAATTTTGCCAAACATTCTGGCCTTTCTCCACCTTGACAGGGACTGTACTTGTGTCTTCTTATTTAAGCACCCAAACACCATATTTATTATGTGTAGTACACCTGTACAGTGGGTGCCAGTATTGAGGTATAGAAAAGTATTCACTCACTTGGAAGTTTTTATGAGTGGCATTGTAACACAGTAGCAGCATTGTACCCTGGGAGTCCCCAGCATGGAGTCTGCACATTCTCCCTATAACTGTGTGATTTTCCTCTGGGTAATCTGGTTTCCTCCCACAGTCCAGAGACTTTCATCGTAAGTGGGTTGGAGTGTGTGTGCGTGTGTGAGTGTGTAGGTGCTCACTATGCAATGGGCTGCTGCTCAACCCATGTGTTGTTCCTACCTTGTGCCCAATGATTACTGGAATAGCTCCAGCTTTCTCCTTTGCCCGGCCCTGGACATATGGGTTAGGAAGATGGATAGATGAAAGTTTTCTCATTTTCTTATTATGCAACATTGAATCACAGTGGATTTAACTGAACTTTTTTGGCATTGGTCAACAGAAAAAGACTCTTTAATATCAAATTGAAAACACATCTTGGAAAAGTAGTCTTAATTGATTTCAAATATAAAATGCATAGTAATTGGCTGCATAAGTGTTTACCCTCACCAAATCAGTACTTAGCAGATGCATCTTTGGCAGCCATGACACCCCTGAATCTTTGTGCACAAGTTTCTTTCTCTCAATCAGATTTGCACATCTGGATGCTGCCATTTTTACTCATTCTTTGCAAAGCTTGGTCAAGTTGCATGAGGATCGTGAATAAACTTCAGGACATTGACATTGTTGTTTTTAAGAAAATATATTCCATGTTCTTGGTCACATAATGAGTCATAATGTAATGGAAATGCAACCCCGGGGTTTTAATTTTCACTGGACACATCATCACCATGTGTTTCAATTCAGTGCTGGGTAAAGAATGGCGTAACAATCATTATCAATGCATTGCATACTGTAAAGTACTACAAAGGCTGCACACTACCTTAACTGGAATAAACACTTTCTTTTACTGTACAAATAAATTCCAAATCTTTGTTAGCTTCTGCTTAGCCTGGAAAAAATATTTTATTTTACAAAAAGCACCTCAAGAGTTATCTCCCAGACATTCATTTTGTTATACTCTATCATGAATAAAACATTCTAGGGTTCAGTCTAATTGCAGCTATTCACTATATCCAACGAGATTAAACTCAAGAATGGCACTGTAGTATCATTTCATTTTTTGATGAGGGCATTGTCTAGAAGAGCTCTCCTTTTTTCTATTGTATCCAGTAGCCCAAGACAATGGATTATCTCTCTTACTGTGTTTCCCCTTTCAATGTATTCCTGTACAATTGTACCACATAATTGCAATAATGTTCATGTTATATGCTGCTACCTCTTGTAGAATAACATAAAAAAAAATTACTTATCAAGTGTTTGTGTTCAAAGGGGTAGTGCAGTTTGCCTTGCTGACTCATGGATTAAGAATTGTGGATTTGATTCTTGTGCCCAGCTGGTGTCTTTGTGGAGCTTCACATTTTTCCTGTGTTCTCAATTTTTCTACCATATACCAAAACATGTAGATTTTAGTGTTGGTGAGTGTGACTGAGCTGTATGATGCACTAGTATCCTGTTCGAGGTTAGTACTTGATGCTGAGATGCTGAGGTCTGAGCCCCTGTGACCCTTAATTAAGCAGGTTTGAAATTGGTATGTTTTTTTTAATACTATGCCCAGACACAAGGGAACCTTTGAAAATAGGGTACTGTGACAAAATTGTTCTGAAGTTATAATTGGCATGGGTTCAGTAAATAGATATTCTAAAAATAAGGCAGGTAGTGGTCCCAGTTATCATCAAGATACTAACAGACCAATACATGGCCTTTGAAGACCTGATCTAAGCCAATGAGAAACCCTCATTAATATGAAAATAATCCCCCATGTCACTAGAGGAAAAAATTGAGTTACAGTATGGTGCATTTGGACCCTTATAGGATACTGGGTGGGACAATCCTGCTCAAACTATCTGTCTCTATCTGTGATTTAGACATTATGAGAGTGCAGGAGTTCCTGGGGTCACTAGAAGGAACTCTGCAAGTATGGCCCAACAGATTCTACAAAATGTATGAATATGCAATACATTGTTGAAATACTGATCAGATAAAGGGGATTAGCAGAGAAGGACTGGAACAGAAAATCTCATTATATGCAGATGACATGGTACTGTATATATCAGACCCAGAAAATTCTGTGCCTGCAGTCTTAGCAGCACTCACAGAATTTCAAAAGATCTCTGGTCTCAGAATTAATCTGAATAAAAGTGTACTCTTTCCAGTGAATTCTCAAGCATATAATATTAGATTAGATACCCTACCTTTTATCATTGCAGAACAGTTTAAATACCTAGGGGTAAACATCACAAGTAAACATAAAGCTCTATATCAACAAAATTTCGCCATCTGTATGGAATAAATTAAGCAAGACTTGCATAGATGGTCAACCCTTCATCTCACACTAGCTGGAAGAATTAACACTGTTAAGATGAATATTCTTCCTAAGCTCCTTTTTTTATTTCAAAACATACCAATATACATTAATAAATCGTTCTTTAAGCAATGAGATTTAACAATAACCTCATTTATTTGGAATTCTAAACATCCACGCATCAAAAGAGCGACCCTACAAAGACAAAAGGCAGAAGGTGGCATGGCTCTACCTAACTTCCAGTTTTATTACTGGGCGGCAAATATACAGTCGATAAGAACCTGGACACAAATAGAAGAACATACACAGGCATGGACCGCAATAGAAGCAAAATCCTGCAGTACTTCTTTGTATTCCTTTCTCTGTGCTCCAATAAACACACGTTATTGGCAATACACTAATAACCCAATTGTGCTCCACTCACTTAAAATCTGGAACCAATGTAGAAAGCATTTTAAGACGGAGAAGCTTCTGTCTGTGGCACCCCTGCAAGAGAACCACCTCTTTCAACCTTCACAAACATATGCAGTTTTAATATCTGGAAAAATTTGGAATTAACTTGCTTGGAGATCTTTATATAGACAACATCTTTGCATCCTATGAACAATTACATTCCAAATTTAACATTCCAGCTACAAATTTCTTTCACTATCTTCAAATCAGGGACTTTGTTAAACAGAACATTCCAGATTTTCCTCATCTTGCATCCTCATCCATGCTGGAAAAAATATTGTTCAATCTCAAGGAATTAGACTCCATCTCTACAATATATAAAATCATTTTACACTCCCTTCCTTTCAAAGATCCAAGAGGACACTGGGAAAAAGATCTCTCAATTAATATATCAGAAAAGGAGTGGAAAATAGCAATGTAGAGAATTCACTCGAGCTCCATATGCGCAAAGCATACAATTATACAACTCAAAATTATATATCGAGCACATCTGTCTCGACTAAAACTCTCCAAAATGTTTCCAGGGCATGATCCAACCTGCGAACGTTGCAACCAAGCCCCAGCTTCACTGGGTCACATGTTCTGGGCCTGCACAAAATTAACATTATTCTGGACAAAAATTTTTAATTACCTCTCAGACAGCCTTGGACTCACAATCCCTCCTAACCCATTAACAGCTGTGTTTGGGGTTCTTCCAGAGGGGCTTAAAGTGGAGAAGGACAAACAAATTGTGATTGCATTCACTACACTGTTGGCACGCAGACTCATTCTGATAAACTGGAAGAACCCAAACTCTCCTCTTTTAAGTCAGTGGGAAACTGATGTGTTATATTATTTGAAATTGGAAAAAATCAAATACTCAGTTAGAGGATCCATACAGACTTTTTTCAAAACATGGCAGGATCTAATCAGTAATATTTTAAAATAAGTTCATAAAGCACAGAGAATTTATTAATTTAGGTATGTTTACAAGCCTTAAATTTTACGCCATTTGGCTTGCTCTCTCTCTCTCTCAGGGGTGGGGATCGATCTGTTCTTAACTCAATTTTTCTTTTTGTAAAAACTTGATTGCTTTGTATAGATTGTAATAAAATTAATAAAAAAAAAATCCCTTGTTGTATATGGGTTGGAGATGGTGACGCTGACCAGAAAGTACGAGACAGAGCTGGAAGTGGTAGAGTTAAAGATGCTAAGATTTGCATTGGGTGTGACGAGGATGGACAGGATTAGAAATGAGGACATTAGAGGGTCAGCTGAGGTTGGACGGTTAGGAGACAAAGTCAGAGGGGTGAGATTGCATTGTTCTGGACATGTGAAGAAAGGAGATGCTGGGTATATAGGGAAAGGATGTTGAAGACAGAACTGCCAGGCAAAATCTAGAGAGAAAGGCCTAATAGAAGGTTTATGGATGTGGTGAGAGAGGACATGCAGGTGATGGGTGTAACAGAACAAGATGCAGAGGACAGGAAGATATGGAAGGAGATGATCCGCTGTGGCAACCCCTAACAGCTGAAAGAAGAAGAAGTCTATTTTAATACTTTGTTTTCTACTTGTTGCATTTTATCTTCCCTATAATAAATTCCATCCTATGTTTTATACTTTTGGCCTTTTTGGTCTTTTTTGGGATTCATGACTCATGAACACCCCACACAGGTCAGAATATCGTTAAGTTAAGCAATATGTTAAAAAAAATGTAGACACTACATTCTGATAAAACTAGTTGTAATTTTATAATAAAGGCCTTAGTCGGTTAAGGTACAGAATACAATAATCCCAAAGTTGTGAAATGTAGACTGCTTAACCATTCTATTACCAAGACTGAGAAACAGCCATTCTTCAGCTGTGTTGCAATCATATAAATAGTAAAAAAGCAGTAGACTATAAAGACCAGACTGGCTATAGTCTGGAGGTCCTGTAAATAAGAGTTGTGGGGGCACAAGGAATGAAACTGGTGAAAGTCATAACCTAGGCAGACTTCTGAATTTTTAATAAGTGAGGTTAATAACTTAATAGTATCACAGGGAAATTAATGGAAGCAATTATTAGGGAAAAGATTGAGCAGCACATGTCTGAAATAGAAATATTAGCAAATTCTCCACATGGGTTTAGGTTTTTCACTAATATGATCAAAATCTATGAAGAATCAATTAAAGTATATGATGAGAGAGGTGCATATAATGTTATTTATCCTTTCAGAAGGATTTGATAGGGTACCATATGAAATCTTAGTGATTAAACTAAATATTGGGAATTCAGGGTATATAATTCTCTCAAGCACAGGTAATGAATGGTTATACAAGACAAACTTTTTCAGGAAATATTAAAAGTGGTGTCCCTCACAAATCACTCCTTGTGCCACTGATCTTTTACATACCGTAGATCCCGGAATACAGGCCGACCCGGTATATTAGCCGAACCCCTTCTCTACCTACTAAATTACATGTATTTGCCGATGACCGGTATTTAAGCAGACCCCCTTCTCCAAGCAAAATTTTCAAAATTTCCTTAAAAGTGTCTCTTCGGGTATATTTATAATGTTTATCGTGAGAATTTGAGACTGCGGAATTTTGATATATAATATAATGTGCATAATTTACCAAAACAATAATTTTCTAATGTACTAACCAAAAGTTATAAAAGTGCCTAGCCTACTTCGATTAAGCTAGGAGCATGGCGTACGCATGGTCGCAGCGGCTCAGGGCTCTCCTTTTCAGTGCACTTTTTTGTTGTTTTTGTACTTTTTTTTGTGCTTGTTTGTGCACGATCGGTTCGTGAACATCCGCTACACCATTCAGAACCTTATAGACATCGATGTCCAGAGCCAGACATCTGTTTGAGTGTTTTTCATCACCGCACAACATCCCAGACAACATAGCGAGACCAGCGGGCTCTCCGTTGATTGTTGTCGGGTCTAGGAGACGACACAGACGGAGGGGAAAGCAAGCGGAAGCGGGACCGCAGATCCGGCGTTATGCTAAAGCTAAAAAACAACCATACAAGCCCTATACAGAACTTTTTTCTGCACTGAAGGAGCTGCTTTTAATCTCATTGTAGATGCGTATAGTGACAATAAAAGGAATTCTATTCTAGAAACAATTTCATACTGTACTCACCATTTAATTTGACATCTTTTGGCTTTAGGAAGGGAGGAGATATTTCCATACAATGTCCATCTTCGTTTCGATTCGCGATCGCTTACTTTTACCTTCTCTTCCTTCCTTAGCAATTATGTGTCTTGCTTGCATGGTCTTAATGAATTATATATATATAGGTAAATCACTGCAATGACGAAAATTACATCCACAAACACATGTATCTGAGCTCCGACTGAGCTACTAACGCTCTCGGTTGTTTGTTTACAATCGCGCAAGCGGATACACGTGACGCATCCGTTTAAATAACGCAAGATGTTGATCGTAAATCAAAACAGAAAATTTCATTTTAAACTTCCCGATAATTTATTATAAATTTTATTAATATAATCAACAACTAAAAACACTTTTTTGAATAAATTCTTTATTTAATTTAAAGTACCGGCATGCAAAGTTTCTTCTTCACCTGAAAGATGGCTCTGTGGTTTCGTCATTATTTACTTCCGTATTCATCGGCAAAACTGGCATTGCGCTGGAAATCTTGAATCTGAAACGATACTCGTTGTATAAACCGAAATTGTCGGCTTATATAACGGGATCTACGGTATACATGAACAGTTTAGATGAGATTATAAACAACAAGCTAGTTACTGTAAGTTTGCAGATTATAACTGTATAGTTGATACTTTAATGTTTTCAACTAATGAATGACAGGTGATATGTATTAGCCTGCATATCAAGCTGAACAGGAGTGCAATGTATTCTGGGAAGCTGGAATACAACACAGGATTCTGAGTTTTTTACATAGATTGTGCTGCTTTTGATTCCAAAGAGAAAATAATCTTGAGCTTATGATAATGATTATGTAACATTTTCTGTATTAAAATATACTGTAAAATGTAATGAAGATGAAAAGAAGTAAGGCAGGTGTTTTCGTGTGTGTGTGTTCTCATTTTGGGCACAAAAGAAGTGGAAGTGTGGTTGCCATTTTTATTATAAGAATACACTTTTAAGTTCTCTCTCAGCTGTCACAGACACTTGCAAGGAGCCACTCTCTTTCTCTCCATCTCTCACCAGCAATATTTTTCTCTTTTTCTTTTTTATATGAGGATACTTAGGAACTTGGTCATCTGAGAATTTTTATCAGCATGTTGCTGTTGTTTCCAGGACAGTATGAAGACTTAACGCATCTTTGATGTATGACTCATTTAATATTTGATGCTCTTGGTTTTGAAGCAAATAAATAAAGTTTTTGAGTGAAAGCTTAAACCCAATATATTTGTCTAACCTCTACTAGCATTGCATGGAGGTTATATTGTTTAATCTTTGTCTATCTGTGGTCCTTTAGGGTCACGGGAGCATGGTGTTGTTAAGCCCTGTATTGGTGGTAAACTGGTTTGAAGTAAAGGAGTAAAGAAAAAGGCCCCAAATAGCAACCAGTCAGAAAGAGAAGTTCCTAGGGTTGAATAAACATGATACAGTGCTGACATTGAGGCAATTAAGAGGTTACAGGTAACAGCTTAATAACTAGTTTTGACATTTTTTCCTATCCTTCATCTAAGGTCAGTTGATACCTTTCCTGTTAAGAGCATATCAAATGGGATCTGATAACACAGTAAGATAATATTAAACTAGGTGGATGGTCAGATACTGTAGATTTGGCTGAGCTATGAAAGACAGAACTAGAGAGCATATAGGTTTGAGCTGATTTATGACAGATATAATTCAATCTATCCATTGTCCATTATCCAACCCGCTATATCCTAACTACAGGGTCACGGGGGTCTGCTGGAGCCAATCCCAGCCAACACAGGGTGCAAAGCAGGAAACAAACCCCGGGCAGGGCGCCAGCCCACTGCAGCAATTCAATCTAAGTAAATATAATTTATTACACATATGAATTACAAATGATACATTTGAAAACTAAATGGGAGATCTAAAAATTAAAAGTGCACCTTATGAGAAGTATCTAGTAATCAAAGTAGACTTGTCATTATCTACATATAGACAGAGTACAGAAGCCATCAAGAAGCCTAACAGGATGTTGAGTTTTACAGTATGGGCTAGCAACTTCCTCCAGCACCTCCTAAGGAATTACCCAAACACTCTCAAGCCAGCTAGGAGAAATAATTACTATAGCGTGTCCAGGTGAGCTCCATTTTTTCTCCCAATGTACCATTACAGGTACAGCACCTGTTCTAAAGGAGTAGGAATTCTCTATAAAGTAAAAAGAGAAATGCATCCTTATAACCAGGGACTCTGGACCTATGGGATAGCACTAATAAATACTGCTTAATTTTTGCTGTTCAGTGTACAGAGAAAATACTTTAAATAGGTTAAAAATAAAACTGAGATCTTATAAACTGGTCAACAATAAACAAAGTCTCCATAACGTTTTCCATTGCAAAAAAACTGCAATCATGAGCAAAAAGAAAGCTGAAAGCTTTAAATATGCATTGGCCTTTTTCATAGGTCTGACTTTAGAAGAAGGCTTCTGAAAGATCAGGGGCTTCATGCATAACGCCGTGTGTAGATTTCACACTAAAACATGGTGTAAAGACAAAAGCGAAAATCTGCATATGCACAAAAAAATTAAGATGCATAAATCTGTGTGTTTGCCAACTTCCATGTTCTTCCACTCCATAAATCCCGGTCAGCGTAGGAAAGTAACGCATGTGCATGCACCTGCTGCCCTACCCAAACTCTTCCCAGAATTACGCCTCTTTAAATATGCAAATCAATATAAATAGTCCTTAAGCTCAGCATTCTGTGAAAAGGCAATGGTAAATGCACGGGGGAAAATAGAATAATTTCAGCGAATACCAAGCGGAGGCAAGGAAAAACTTACTATTTGTTGGTTTAAACAGTGGTATAAACAACAAAAAGAAGTTGATTGAGTAACATAGAGTGTCGGAGAAACTCGAAAGCTCAAGTTCACAAAGTCGCACAGCGCCCGAAATAAAAAAGTTGTCAGATATTGAAGTCGCTGTGAAAAGGCGAGTTGTAGCCCACTGTCCTAGTGTCATATGAAAGCTTAGGGTACAGAAAAAAGAAAAAAAATAGGGGCACAGTGAGAAAAAAGTTGGAAATGTCAACTTTAATCTCAAAATTTCCACTTTAATCACGTAGTTTATTTTGTCATTAAAGTAGAACATCATAAACTTCATCTTTAAATCATTTAATTTACTAGTTATTAAATACCATCATAACTAAAGTAGCATTGTTAAATGCTTTGTTTTGTATGTGTTCTTCTGTGCTCTATGTGTGTGATCACTACGTGCTTCTTAAACAGGCTTTCTCTTCTTCCAACAGTACACAGAATCCATTACATTCATGATATTATAGCTCTCTGAATAATTTAAATACTGAAATGTATACTTGATATAATTTTTAATGATGATAGGAGTTAAAGCATGTTATTAAACATGGGAAGACGGTGGCACAGTGATAGTGACGAGCTGAGGCCCCGTCCATAAATTGTTCCTGTCTCCAGCAAGATGCTTGCTGTGCCGTGCATGACCTTCGATGAAATAATTTATTGCAGCAGTAATGTCTCTTTCAAATGTACTAACCTCCAATTCCTGTCCTTCCTTTTCTTTCTCCAAGTAAGCAATCGCCACACAATCAGCTCTGTAATAGATGTTAAGCCATCTGTAAGATTAGAACACTGAATCTTCAAAACTTTTAAGGAACATTGAAATATCTTCGTAGTACATGTTTGATTATTCTATCAATCTGTCCTTTCAGTGTCATGCCAGCCCCAGAAAGAATACAGCATTAGGCAGGAACAATCCCTGAACGGGGTGCCAGCTCCTTGCTAGCGCAGTGACACCGTGTCCTCACATGTTTAATTATTAACAATATAGATTATTTAAATGATGTTAACATTTTATATGTATAATGCATTAAACATATTTTGCTGCATTTCATCTTAAAAATGATATCGTCATCATGTGTATATACGCTCTTTATAAAGTGGCTCAGGTTGTGCAATATTAACTGCATCGCAGGTTTAGAGTGAGGTGATTGTACTAATAAGTACAGTTTTACAAGGAGCACTTGAAGGACCGATTGAGTGCGTTTATAGTTGTTAGGATGAAACTGTTTCTGAACTGTAAAGTCTCCACAGGAAAGGCACTGAAGCGTTTGCCTTATGAGACCAGTTCAAATAGGCAGCATGGCTGAGGCAGCATGTGCTAGATGCTGTATACCAATAATTCTCTTTCCGATCAGCTGCTGTAGAGCTGTGATTCCACACTCGGATATAGTGATATAAATACAGTGGTGCAGTGAGAGTAATATGGAAAAAGGTGATTCACTGTGGCAACCCCTAATGGGAGCAGCTGAAAGAAGAAAAAGAAGATGCAGTGAGAATAACAATGCTAAAGCAGATATGGTATTTGGAATAGTTTGGCCATTTCGTGGACCGTTATATTGTTACAGGTTAACTACAATCAGATGCCTTAAACTAATCTATACTAATAAAAGGCAAAGCGCTCACTGACTGACCTGACTGACTCACAGACTCATCACTAATTCTCCAACTTCCCATGTAGGTAGTAAGCTGAAATTTGGCAGGCTTATTCCTTACAGCTTACTTACAAAAGTTAAGCAGGATATATTTCGAAATTCTACACGTAACGGTCATGACGGTCGATAACGTTCAACAACGTCCGCCATGTTGAACTTTATTTATTGCCCCATCTTCACGAAATTTGGTAGGCGGCTTCCCTGCGCTAACTGAAACCGATGTACTTACTTATTTCGATGGTATGACGCCACTGTCAGCCGCCATTTTGAACTTTCCAACGTCACCAATTTTCAAACTTTCTGTGTAGGTAGAAGGCTGACCCCATCTTCACGAAATTTGGTAGGTGCCTTCCCTGCGCTAACCAAAACTGATGTACGTACTTATTTTGGTGGTATGATGCTACTGTCGGCGGCCATATTGAACTTTTAACGGAAACCGATGTACATACTTATTTCGGTGGTATGACGCCGCTGTCGGCCGCCATATTGAACTTTCCAACGTCACTAATTCTGCAACTTCCCGTGTAGGTAGAAGGCTGAAATTTGGCAGGCTCATTCCTTACAACTTACTTACAAAAGTTAAGCATGTTTCATTTTGAAATTCTACGCGTAATAGTCATAACTTAATTTCGAAAGTTGGTAGGCGGCTTCCCTGCACTAACCAAAACCAATGTACGTACTTATTTCGGTGGTATGATGCCACTGTCGGCTTTGTTACTTATGGGCCCATCTTCAAGAAATTTGGTACACGGGTTCCGAACGCTAACTGAATCCTACTTACGTACATATATATGTCCATAGCCTGCACCTCGGTCACCGTGTGAGGTGGCGTTGGATCCCCCATCCCAACGCCTCCCACGTTGTTGGCTGCCTGCCTATATAAGACCGTCCGTCACTCCGGTCTCTACATTCCCTTTCTTGCTCCGCCACGGGATTCACGTCTCCCTACTGATAGCTACAGCCTTTTTGTTTAATCCATGGCTTCTCCGCTGTTTTATTGTTTGTTTATTACAATTATAGTTATTGTATAGGTATTTTACACTTACTTTACATTGCTCAGGTACCCATTTCCTTTATCATTCCAACCCCCATTACCATGTCTATCGAGATGATCACTATCGATCAAAGAACTGTCACTTACTGAGTGGTTTCCATGCCCGGAGATAACACCTACCTTTTCCATTCTATGTGTTACATATTGCACGGCCATATCAGGCTCACTCTTGATATCCGGAGGAACATTCTGTCTTATGTATTGAATGACTGGGACAGGTTCAAGGTGTGGACTGATGACGGTACAGGAGATAATTATACTACACAGGAGCAATATAAGAGTGAAATGCTTAAGCCCTTCCCCTATGGTTCTGCATGTGAGTTGATGGCTGCCGCTGAATTGTTCGGTTGTCGCTTTCAAGTGTACCGAAATGGCCAAATATTTTACACCTTTGGACAACCACCAATGCCTCTTAAACATCTTAGATTCACAGGTGACGATTTCAGTAGTGGACACTTTGATGTTTATGAATGTTTAAACTCTCAAAAGCTGGATGTGATTTTATCGATGAAACCGGTTGTGTGCTTACAACACTTGACAGATGCCAAATGTCACTTCAACACAACAAATCCTACAAATACTGTCGTTATTGAAACAAACCATGAAACTCAAACCGATTATGACAGCAGCAATCCAAGCTGTGAGATTTGAGACAAGATTACTGTTCACATGGCCAACTGTAAGTTACATGCTCAAGATAAAGGTTAGCGCACAGCTTGGTCATGTTACAACCAGAGGGCCGAACTGACAACATGGTATACAAAGAGATCCTTAACAAATAATTATTGGCATATTTTCCCTCAGTTTAAAAAGGTTTAATTTTCTTCTTAATAAAATTTTTAATGCAGTACTTCGCTGCGAAGCGCGGGTATTTTGCTATATATAAATATATATTTTGCTATATATATATATGTGTGTGTGTGTGTGTATATGTATGTGAATATATGTAGATATGTATATATATATATATATATATATGTATATATGTATATGTATAAGTGTATACGTATATATATGTTTATATGTGTGTGTATGTATATATATATGTATGTGTGTGTGTATATATGTATGTGTATAAATATATATGTACATATGTATGTATATGTATATATGTATATGTGTATGTGTATATGTATATATATATATATATATGACAGCAACACTCATAACAGTGACAAAACAATTACATTGACAATCATGTTACATTATTTTCAAGATGTTACCTTTTCTTTTTCATTACTTCTTTAACACACTACTTCTCCGCTGCGAAGTGCGGGTATTTTGCTAGTAAACTATATGCGTTTAATTTCAGTGTATATGATAAAGACGCATCAGGGCTGTGGATCAACAAAAGAAAGGAAAACCACACTGGAACAAAAGCACTGCTAGACGCTGGGTGCTGCCAGTTTGCAAAATCGAGTGTAGATATAGCGTATGCCAAGGATTGAGCTACCGTGAAAACGTTCATGGCTTTACGCCAAGTTTAGGTTTTATACATCGCGATTTGAGCATGTAAATGGGCTTACGCAATATTTTGTACGTACACACCGTTTATACATGAGGCCCCAGGTGTTTTTTGGGATAGCAGAAAAGAAGAATATCCTTCAGAAAAGAGAACAATAAATGATGAAATGACATCAAGATGTTAGGAAGGAATAAAACCAAGATGGTCTCTGAATCATTTTATTTCCTTACCAAAAACATTGAAGAATTCAAACCAAAAAGCTAAAAGCATAATTTTAGCATAGCTGTATTTCTGTGAAATTGTTTTTCTAACCAACATGCTAGTGTTTGAATTTGGGCATTATCATGCAGCTCCACACCAGGTACTTCAGTTGCACTAAAATCATCCAGCCCTCTTGTCACGTAGATAGGATTAGTTGGACTCTGTTAATCTTACTTCCAGTTAGGTAAAGCAAAAATCCAGAGAGTGCCAAAGTGAACAGTGCAGCTATCTACTGCCTGGCAAGTAATATTTTGGCCAATGCCTCTGATCTCTCAGGAGAAGCCAACATTCTAGGGTTAATAGCTGAATGTATTGCTGTATAAAAAAAATAGTCCTAGATGCTCAAATTCATGTGAAAGAATGAAAATAAATCTGAACAGCTGTAGCACGGATGGTACTGTGAATGTCACTGGTTACATAGTGTGACAAGTTACGAGCATAGTGTGTGTACTGTATAGTGTACCTCTGTTTTAATCATAGTAGAAGGACGAATGTGGTTGTGTGTGTGTGTGAGAGGGCCCCGTAATGGAAAGGCAACCTGTCGAGGGTTTGCTCCAGCCTTGCGTCCTGTCTTAGCTTGGATAGACTATAGCCCCTCATAACTCTGAATTGGATTAAGCCGACATGAGAATAAGATGAGTATTGTGAGGTGCCTGTGTTTTCCAATAGACATTGACCTTTTGTGTTAATGTACCTAGAGTGATGTTTGTACTTTGAACAGATAACCTGGATATTTGTGTCTAGTTGACAGCAATCCTTAGCTGATCTAGCTTAGAAGAACTGATGCAGAAAAATTCAAACAGAGATGAGGAAAAAAGGTTGTCTGTGGCACTGGTGAAGATAAACTCATTCAGATTAATCTTTCAACTATTGAGAACAGCAAAACAAATTTGTGTTTGTAGCTAAGAATAAAAAAGATGCATCATCCTGGCAGGACACCAAGCTACAGCAGTATTGTCGGCAAAGCATAGTACTCAAACCCCATCTTAACTTTATTCTGGCCTGAGTCAGAGGAACTTGTCAGGCCATTTTTTTACAGCCAGTTGGAGGTTTTCACATTTTATTGTTATAAAACACTGAATAATAGTGGATTTAATTTGGCTTTTATGACACTGAATAACAGAAAAAGACTCTTTAATGTCAAACAAATAGATCTCTGTAAAGTGGTGTAAATTAATTACAAATATAAAACATAAAATGATTGACCACATAAGTGCTCACTCCCTTTAACATGTCATATCATTTTCTAACCTGCTTAATCCAGACTTGGGCCATAGGGGAACTGAAGCAATTTTTACAATCAATGCACTTAAATTTTTCTGTTCTTTCAATAAAAACATTTTTACCAGTTTTTTTCACAATACATTTTTTTTTTTTACTTTTTTTTTTTACCTTATTCCTTTACACTTTGTACTTACCTGGTCCCTTCCCTCAGTTATATATATATATATATATCTCCAAAAAAAAAAAATACTTACCTTAAACATTGTACTTACCTGTAGCTCCTGTAGATTCCATCAATTTTGGGCCTGGGTTTTCTCCAGTGCAAGTCCATCCATTTTTGGGTGCCTGGTGACTTCTTTTTTTATACTTACCTTTTAGTGTGGAGTTTTTTATTATTTCTGTGCATCCTATAGGGTTAGAGTTAAGTGCATCCCTTTTAATCTGTTATTATTTATTTATTATGACTACTGAGCCAACAAACAGACTCCATTTTAAACTGCTCCAAGCTCTGCATCATTTGGAGATAGTGCAGAACCCAATTCTACCTAAGGGTCTAAAGAATAACATCCATACGCTTTCAGAATTTATTAAACCAGCCATACCAAATCCACAAGTTCTTGAAGGTATAAAGTTGTACAAAGATCAATGGTTGATGGGTATAATGCAAATGTTGAAAGACATTACACAATGGCTAGAGATGTGATTCTTTCTGCACTGCCTCCACTTGACCCAGTAGCTTTACTGAAAACTATTCTTTTTGGTAGGACGAGATATAAAAATAAATTAATATCCTCTTCCTTACTTTTGTTCAATAATTTAGTCTGTCAAAACTCTTCTTTAAGTCCAGTACAAACTCAACAGCCACCTTCTAATTCTTTAGACATTTTACCCTACTGTTTCAGCAGTTAGTGGTTCTATGCCTCCAGAAACAAATCAACAGTGTTTGAAGGTGTCTTCTGACCTTCATTTGCATGGTGTTGCATCTCCTATAGCCCAACTGACTGAGAATGCTATACATAATTCTTCTTCTTCTGATACAAGGCCTAAAATAAAATCCAAATCTAAAAAGGTTATGACACCTAAAAAAAAAAGAGGGGACATGATGAATGACAGAACCTCTAAAACTACTGTAGTAGATACTGTCTATTCTGACACCCCTCCAATAAATTCGGAAATATCTGGTTTAAAGGGATGGCCTCCATGCTTTTCTCAGCCTTGTTTGGTCTTGTGGAATGGCAGCTTTAGGCAACTGGAGGGAGTGAAATTTACTGGAAAACCGGAATTATATGCAGATAAAAAGTTCCATGGAACAGAGAGTTTCTCTAATTCCAAGGCTATTAGTTGATCTCCAGCAAATGCAGCTTCATTTGTTGGTTAAACAGTTAATTACCTGTATAGATTAATTTGATGTTTTACTGTATAAGGTTTACCAGTTAATAAGGTTAATTTTGATTATGTAACCTATATGTGGTATATGGCCGGCCGTTCATCCCGGCCAACACCCCCAGGCCGCCAGATGGAGCCCTCCTGGCAGCATGGAGGTGCCCCGAATTCCAGCAGGGAATCATGGACAATGGAGTCTTTATTCACAGTCCTGCTGGATAAAATGGGGGCCGCCAGAGGACGCTGCAGGGAGGATCAAGGAATATTTTCCCTGCAGCCCAAAAGTATGTCTCAGTCACAGGTACAGAAGAAATGACGTACTTCCGGGTTGAAGAAAAAGGAGTTTTCATCCAACCCGGAAGTGTTGCCAAGTCACATGGATAGAGAAAGAGAAACACTTCCGGGTCAAGGACTTTAAAAAGGACTGTGTTAGATCCCAGCGTTGAGCTGAGTTGGGAGGAAGGGTGACGTGTCTGGGAGTGGAGGAGTTGATTTTTAACTCTTGGAGTTTCTTGAAGGTTGATGGGGTGGTATTTTCAGACTCCTCTTCTTGTGTTTCAAGGATAGAGGTGAAGGATGGGTCTTCTGTATCTATGTCTTCTGGTATGAATGATGGAAGCCTATCGGGAGAACGGGAGCGATGTTGTGTACCACCAAGATGGGGTTCTCCAATATTTTGTAGTAGTAGGGGATTGAATCTGGATCAACTTTTTGTAAATTGATTACTTTTTCCCTCAATTGATTTGATTGGCCTATTTGATTGTAAATCACACAATAGTCCGGGGATTAAAGAACAGATTTATATGGATCAATCTGGATCTGAGGGCTTAGTGCAGGGGGCTATGGCTTCTACTTTAAAGAAATCCTTCTCTGGGCCTTCAAGTTTGAGTAGTCCTACCGAGGGCGTATTGTTGGATAGAACATCTTTGTTAGGGGGTGAAGGGATGATAGGGGTGCAAGGCCTTCAAGATTTGGATGCCTACCCTCATTCTGATCCCCCATGCTTGGAAGGTGGCTCTTCTCTTTTGTTTGGCTTACACGGGAGAGCAGGTACAGAGAATTTGGAAGTGGTGTATCGCCCTATCGACCATGGGAAGGATTGCCTACAAAACCATTCTTGATTCAGGTTCCCTCTTATCTTTACGTACTTGGAGAAGGCACAGCAGGTAGTGAGAGTGATTCATGATAATTTACATCAGGCACAGAGTGAGTTCGAACCGTTGAGATCTATCAAATTGGTGGCGGCGTTTTGAAAAAACAAAAACTTGAAAGATATGTTGGTGCATGCTTCGTGTAGCATTCTGCCAAAAACCGGTTCACTTGGGATATCCCTTTTAAAATGAGGAGGGTTATTCATAAGTCATTCTCTCAGATGGAGATAGTGATCCTACAGGAAATCAGTTTAAATACCATCAATTGCATATATGCGATACAATGTCGGGCCTAATTTATGTGGGAGAGACCAAAAGTTTGTTAAGGGCCCGATTTTTGCAACACATTAGGCTTATATAAAATCAGCTGAAACCTACCATATTATACCAACACTAATTTTGGATTGAGGATCTGGAGACATTTCATCCCCAGAAGTTGAATGAAAGGTGATGGAGGTATTGCACATCAAAAAAAGGTCATTAAAATTGGTGGATTTTGAATGGACCGTATTGTACGATTTCTTAGTGATGCACATTTAGTTTAGTTAGTAGTAGGGAGACAGATGGAGTTTAAATGCAGGTTGTAGTTTAAACGTATTATATTTAAATGGTAAATGGGAAGTCAGTGTGACAGGGCCAGCCTATGGGCTTTCATTGCCTACCCTAACACCGAATCCTTAACCATAACCCTAATGCAACTGAGAATATGTGGCTGGACTTGAAAAGGGCTGTTCTCTCCAGATCCACATGACCTGACAGAGACTAAAAAGAAGAATAAAGAAAAGATACAATGTCTAGATGTGCAAAGATGATAGGGACCTGCACACAGAGACTCAAAGCCGTCACTGCTGCCAAATGTGCATCTTATAAATATTGACTTGAAGGAGATGAATAGTTATGTGATCAATTATTTTGTGTTTTATATTTGTAGTTAATTTAGTCACATTGCAGAGGTTTTTTTATTATTTTGACATTAAAGAATCTTTATCTGTTGATCAATGTTGAAAAATTAAATGCACTACTTCAAACCATGACCCTGTGTGACCATGAACAAACTACTTTATCAGCCTGTGCTCCAACTAGATAAACAAAAGAAATGTAATCAATTGTATCTCAAATGTTTTTAAGTTGCTTTGGATAAAAGCATCGGCCAAATAAGTGAGATCATGGAGATGTTATTCAATGATGTATAACAATAACATGTGAAAACTTTATGGAGTTGAATACTTTTTATAGATACTGTATGTTAGAATCCTGTTTTTTCATTAAAACAGTTCTGTTTATCATCCAGTGAGCTCATTTCTTGTTAGGTGCGTTTTGTGGATTATATAAAGTTTTAACTGTAACTGTCTAATGTCAGTATCAGTGCTCATTGTCTTTAATTATATTTAAATCTTTTTATATATAATTATCTCATTATTAAATTTCCGTCAGTGTTAGTTGTTGGTTAATATCATTTTTATACACACTAGTGACCCAGGTGAGAAATATTGAGTATTTCACACTAAGATTACTGAGAAAAGCCAAAATAAGTACAAACAGAATCTCAAGTATATGCTTTAGTCATGGTTTTCACCTTGGAATGGTGTAAGTAGATTTAACTGTAGGCCGTTATATTTGTAAATTTCCAAAAAAACCATTCATTTCTAATTGCTATTTCTAAGTAATAATGCACCAATGAATTGTGTATATACACAATATAAGTATATAGTTAATAGGGAGCAAAGTTGAAAAAATGTACAGTATATTTACCAATACTGTTAGCTCACTGGGTATGCTGTAAAGCAGCCTAGTTTGCTTTAATTGCGAAGTAAATAATAACTAATTGTTTTGCCAATAGAGGGACTGAATCAGATGTGTAAGTGACACGCTTAAAGAGAAGGTTGGCAGCTATGGCCATGTACACATTTGTGCTTTCAGATGTAGAAAACTACAAATAGTTGCTGTTTAGTAAGAGGAAGTGCAGGTTTATTGGCATCAAAGCCAAGCTGGATGATCTTCTAGTTGACGGGAGTACTTGATGGCTTTGTTGAAGGTTAGAAGTCTTTCTTTAGTTATGTCCATGCAGGGGGCAGCATAAACAGCAAACCCAATCAATGCTTGTCTCCTTGCTGGAAAAATTTGATCTGCAGAACTGTAACATGGCACACTAGCCGGTAAAATGTAACATACACCACAATCCTATCCTAAGACACAAACCTTGGTGAGCTGAATGTTTAAGGGCTATAAGAACAGACGTTTTACAGGAAACCCATTTTCTGTAAACAGTAACCCAAATGACAGAAATTAAGTCAGAACACAAGGCAAGCCAAAATGTTCCAAATAATGATCAAAATGTTGCAAACTGGAAAAAATATGAAAATGTTAAAACCAATACAAGACATTAAGACATAAACGACTGCAGGTGCACAAGACTAAGTAAGGCAACAAAAACTATGCCCCTCTGGGCCTTTCTAAACACAACTGAGTTAACTACATGCATTTCAAACAAAGTTCACTACTTTTTGCCTCCCAGACTTCTTCTTCCTCAGTGTACTGGCTTCCTTTTCCTCTTCACTCCAGGCTTGTCTGATTGACAGGACAAAGGCTGTTATAAGCCTTGATCCACTTCTGGTATAATTCAACTGTTACAGGAAATACCTTCAGGTCACACAAAAACCTCTAAACCTTTGCAGTTGTCTGGATTCATGCAGCTAGTACTGGGCGATATGACGGTATTTATTGTGGGGACGATAGAAAAGTGTCTATCGTCCCATTTCTCTTCTATCGTTTCTAACCTAATTTTATCAATTACTAAATAAAATATTGCATTAAATAGGCTATGACAAATGTATGATAATGTCTTGTCGCTATGCAATGCATACTCTACCCTTTATATAAGTGATAATCAAGAATAAAAATGAACTTTTTCGCAAAGAAACTCCGTCTTGTGGTTTTGCGACAAGACGCTTTACGTTGTTGCGACATGCTTTACGCTAGTTAACTCGTGAGTGCTTAAAGATGGAGACGCAAGAGGTTAAAGATGAATGCCCGGAGTCGCATCAAACTGAAACTGCTATGCAGGCAGCAGCCCAAGAAGTACTTTTACCGACACGTGGGGGTACGTCAGTGATTTGGTTGTATTTTGGCTTCAAGAGCTCTGACACGGAGCAGAAGACAGTCATGTGCAAACTCTGCCAAAAGACTGCTTCCGCGCCCGACGCTAACACAACAAACCTCTTTTACCACTTGAAGAAGGTCCACGAAAAAAAATACGGGAGAATCGAAGAAATGCGACGTAAAGAAAGTTGTGAAACAGCCCGGGCAAGTGGCGAGAAAAAATATAGCCAGCCTAAAATTAAAGAGTCTTTCATAAAAAGCACACCGTATGAAAAAACGTCCCAGCGCCATAAAGAAATCACATGTGCCATCTTGCATTACATTTGTAAAGGCATGACCCCCGTGTATGCAGTTGAGAAGGGTAGCTTCCGAGACCTCGTCAAAGTCCTTGACCCGAGGTACGTTATGCCCAGTCGTAAGCACTTCAGTAAAGTCGAGTTGCCTCACTTATATAACGCATGCCGGGCCCAAGTAGAGAAGGATGTTCGCAGTGTGGTCCATTATGCCTTGACAACTGACCTGTGGACGAGCAGAGCTACGCAGCCCTACATGAGCATAACCATCCATTACATCAGCAAAGACTGGATCCTCTGTGCTCGGTGTTTACAGACTGCGTACTTTCCAGATGACCACCCGGGAGCCATGATAGCCCAAGGTGCGTTACTCGTGCAGTAATTTGTATGAGGTACTTTTAGTTTACTGTTCTGTCATTTTTACTGTAGTAATTCCGAGAAAGACCCCTAATAAAGTATTTATCTATCTATAAATTTGACAGAGTCATTTTTTCTACTTTTACAAAGTAGCCTTTTATGTTTGCACTTTTATTCATGGCTAATGCCTTAAACAGTGTTATGTTCAACTCTGATATTTACTTTTGATACTTTATTTTGGTTTGCAAACTTTGCACTAAAAGGTTGAAAAATGTTTTGTGTTTATTTTTTATAATTGAGTGCTTTTCTGCTCAGAAACTTGAAAGGGTTGTGCACTTTAATTTTTTTTTTAAATAAAGTTTATTTTGATAATACTATTTAAATAACTATGATGTGGATAAAAAAAATGTGAAGGCTACTGTAGCTCTACCTCCACCACATCTGTTGTCAGTTGATACATTTATATTGCTAAACTAAAATGTATTTTTCTCATTTGTGACAGTTAAATGTCACTTCAAAATAAAGTTGCAAAAAAAAGTATGCAATGATATTTTTGTCAAACTTTTCAGAGAATAACTGAAAACGTACTTTATTGTGGGTGGTATATCTATACTAATAAAAGGCAAAGCTCTCACTCACTCACTCACTGACTCACTCACTCACTCACTGACTCATCACTAATTCTCCAACTTCCCGTGTAGGTAGAAGGCTGAAATTTGGCAGGCTTATTCCTTACAGCTTACTTACAAAAGTTGGGCAGGTTTCATTTCGAAATTCTACGCATAAGGGTCATAACTGGAAGCTATTTTTCCCATATAATGTAATGGAGTCTTGAGTTGGAGATGGCCGCGGGGGGCGGAGTTTCGTGTGACATCATCACGCCTCCTACGTAAGTACGTAGAGAACAAGGAAGAACTCCAGCGATGAGCACAAAACGCCATTTCACAATTGAGAAGGCAGAAAAACATTATGAAGCAAATGATGCATATGCAGAAACAAAGCACGGCGTGAACCGTAAGTTTATATTAAATTAAGTTCATAGGCTACCACTAGCGTTTGTAATTTAGTGCCTGCCCATATAAGGCCGTCCATCAGCGGCAATCCAATACAAACACTGCCGTAAATATTCACGGTGAAGGACTGTGCTTATGCAGAGGAAGATGAGATGGTCAGGGTGGTGTTTGGCACAAACTCATTGAAACTGCGAGAGAAACTTTTAAGTGCCGGGTCTTAGCTGACATTACACAGATGGCACCAGTACAGCTGGGAACCTTCGATGCAAGAACACCAAGCGGCTCACGTGAACTGACGCAGTGCACAGACAAAAAGCAACAGTTCCAAAGAGTGCTGAACAAAAACCGAATTACACAATTGAGAAGGCAGCAAAAAATATGAAGCGCCTTATACATAGAATCATATTCATAAGTGCAGCTACTGCGGAAACAAAGCACACGGTGGAAAAAGTGAATGTCCGCTAAAGGAAGACAGTGTAAAAAAAACCCGTGCATGCAGTTTGTCACATCACAGATAAAAGGAAGACGAGCTGTTTATTGATGCAGTAAGGAACTAATCGATGAATGAAACCTCTTATCTTTACAACGATTGACAAACACGGAATGTAACTTGAACACATCCTACAAATACGAGCCTGATTGAAAGAAATAATGATAATCAAATCCTTGATGACAGCAACATTCAATAACACTCACAAAACAATTACTGTATATTGACAATCATGTTACGTTATTTTTAAAATGTTCCCTTTTCTTTTCATAACTTCTACTTCTCCACTGATACACGGGTATATATATATAAATGTATATATATAGCCCGATCTACAATACATACTTTAGCATAGACAAGCCACACGCTGTGGCAAATTGTAGAGTCTTAAGCCTCTAACGCCGACATTCGAGGTTCGATTCCGAGAGGGGTGTACTGAGTATGTACGCGCCGATTCATTTTACCTTCGATCTCCTTGGTTTGGGACGTATGAAAAATATTAGGTTAACGCAGAATCATGTTACGTTATTTTTAAAATTTTCCCTTTCTTAGCACAAGCACAGCTGAGAAGCTTCGATGCATGTACTCCATAACGCGTTAAAAAAATAACGCATTTAATCACACTTTCAATTCCAAGCAAACAGGAACTTTTGTCAATGCATGATTTCCTGGTACATCCATTACACTGATGCACACATCACAGCTACAAAAATGTTAGAGTCGGAATAAAGCGCGTTCCTACGACTGATCATTTCAACTACCCGAGCGAAGCCTTGATAAAAGCATGGTTTTGTGCACACTGAAAAGCAAGCAAAATTAGATGCATTACAGAAAGCGGACTTTGTGGCTCTTACTGGGGATCATTGGACTTCCGTGACCGTTAGTAATTCTAAATACATCTAATTACAAAATGTTCAATGATCACACTGTTTTAGCCTAATGTACAAAATAATTTTGGCTAATGTTACTCAGAGTTTAAAGATTAAGCTGGTCAAATTACCTTTTATGTTTCTGACTTATTTTTTAAGAAGAAAACTGCACTTTATGTTGAAATTTTGGTTATTATTATTTAAAGACAATACTATTCTGAAAATGTACTTAAAGTACTTAAACTACCACTTTATTTTTAAGTCTGCCCAATTTTAACCAGGGATGATATTTTTGTTTCTGTTTTGAATTCAAATGCAGTTTAAAAGCTTTTTTCAGAAATTGAAACAGGTTCAGTTTACAATATTCATGTCCATGTCTATTATTTGATTCTGTCGCCCACTAAAACCGTTTTAAATAAAAAAAAAAACATTTGCGATTTGGGGCAAATTTACGTGCGATTACATACGATTAATCAAGATTAATTCTTACACAGCCTCTAATTAATTGGATTAATTTTTTAATCGAGTCCCACCCTAATATATATATATGTAGATATATATGTAGATTTGTATATATATGTGTATATACAGTATATATGTAGATATGTATATGTTGTATATACAGTATGTATATATGTGTGTGTGTATATATACAGTATGTGTATATATATGTATATGTATATATATGTATGTGTGTATATGTATATATATATAACTGTATATATATTTGTGTATAGATGTGTATATGTATATATATATATTTATATATATGTTTATATGTATATATATGTTTATATATGTGTCTGTGTGTGTGTATATATATATATATATATATATATGCCAGCAACACTCATGACAATTACATTGTCAATCATGTTACGTTATTATTAAAATGTTTCCTTTTCTTTTTACTTCTCAGCTGCCAATCGCAGGTATTTTGCTATATATATATATATATATATATATATATATATATATATATATATATATATAAATAGATAGATATGACAACAACACTCATATCAATGACAAAACAATTACATTAACAATCATCTTACGTTATATTTAAAATGTTTGCTTTTCTTTTTCATAACTTCTTTAACACACTACTTCTCCGCTTCGAAGCGCGGGTATTCTGCTAGTCATGATATATATATCGTTATTGTGATATAAAATAATCCATATCGTGATATATGATTTTTCCATATCGCCCAGCACTACATGCAGCATAGTACCACTGCCGCCAAAAGTTTACATTAATTTTATAGTGCACCCCAGCCACAGATCTGTCGATTTAGCCAAAAATGTACACTAACATGAAGTAAAAATAATGGTTACTGAGGTAAAAGAACCAGAAGACATAAACCAAAGAATGATTGGGAAACCAAGTGCTAAAACCCTTTTAATAAAAATAAGAATGAAAGTAACAAAAACTAAATGGGGTGCTTCAAAATGCTTTTGAAATTATCCAAAACTTGGATAACTTGGAAATGCACAAAAACCCTATAAACTGCCACAATGGTGATGTCACACATCACACTGTCCTAGTTATCCTACCATATCAGCCAGGATGGAAGGATCAACAAAACTCCACAAAATAGTTATGCCCAAGGAAAACAAAATGGCATCCTGCAATAAACAAAATAAGACTGTTGCACTGAAATGCAATCAAAATTAATAGTAATGACATGGACAAGTGTTTAAACTAGCAAGGGATAATAATCAGAAGACCAAAAGGGAGAGTGTCAAAGTCAATCATAACCCAATAACATAGTATTTGAAATATTAAGACAAAAACTCCAACTTAGAAGTGTTTCAAGGTAAATGAGAAAACAAATGTACAAAGTATTTGTTGAATTCTGCCAAACTCAGATAATTATGGTGCTATTGCGCCAGTCTTATAATTGCCACTCCTTCAGACATGAAATTGCTACCATGACTCAAAATAGTAGCAACTGGAAGTAAACAAAATAACAATGAGCCTTTTTGAAACAGATAATAAATATATAAAACTTGAAAAATAACCACAAGGGAAAAATGTGTCGGGAACAAGAATCATAACAGAGATGACAAAGGTGTAAACAATAATAAAACCGAGAGTAAATAAATAATAAAAACAGCAAAAACAGCCTAGAAATGACCAAAAAATCCATGCAAAATTTACAAAGGAAGGCCTAATTGAAAAATAAAAGCAATTTGTAACCTTAACATGTAGTGGCATCCATTCTGTAGCTATCCTGCTCGCTATTACAGTATATACAGTGGATTCAGAAAATATTCAGCTCCCTTCACTTTTTTTACATTTACTCGATTGCAGCCTTCTGTTAAGCTCATTCAAATTCATTTTCCTCTTATAGAGCAACACTTAATATACAATCACTGGCCACTTTATTAGGTACGGAATCTTGAAGCAAATGGGCTACTGCACTCCTGTCAGCTAAGAACAGGCAACTGGGGCTAAAATTCACACAGTTTCGCCAAAATTGGACAATAGAGAACTAAGAAAACTTTTTTTTGTCTGATGAGTCTTGATTTCTGCTGCAACATTCGGATGGTAGGGTCAAAATCTGGCATCAGCAACAAGAAGGCATTGATCCATCCTGCCTTGTATCAACAGTTTAGGCTGGTGATGGTGGTGGTGTAATGGTGTGGGGGATATCTCCTTGGCACACTTTATGCCCCTTAGTACCAGCTGAGCATTGTTTAAATGTCACAATGTACCTGAGTACTGTTGCTTACTATGTCTAACCCTTTATTATCACAGCGTACCCATCTTCTGATTGCTACTTCAAGCAGGATAGCGCACCTTTCACAAAGGTCAAACTATCTCAAACTGGTTTCTTCAGCATGACAATGAATTCACTGTACTCAAATGTCTTCCATAGTCACCAGGGGCCTCATGTATAAAAGGTGCATACGATCGTTTTCATGATCACATCATGATGTACAAAAACTAAACTTGGCATAAAGCCATGCACATTTTCATGCTAGCTGAATCCCTGGCATACGCAAGTTCTTCACTCGGTTTTGCAAACTGGCGGCAGCCAGTGTCAAAGCAGTGCTTTTGTTCCAGTGTGGTTTCCTTTTGTTTTTTAGATCCACATCTCTGATGCAGCTTTATCAAATACACTGAAATTAACTGCATATTGTTTTATTATTATGTTATATTATGTTATTATTATTAGTTTAAGGCATCTGATTGTAATTAACCTGTAACAATATAATGGTCCACAGAATGGCCAAACTATTCCAAATACCATAGCTGCTTTAGAGTTGTTACTCGCCCTGCACCACTCAGAGTATTTATCCCAATTTATCTAAATGTGGAATCACAGCTCTACAGCAGCTGATCGGAAAGAGAATTATTGGTATACAGCATCTAACACACGCTGCCTCAGCCATGTGCACAGTCTATTGAACTGCTCCCAAACGACAAACGCTTCAGAGCTTTACCTGTACAGAGCTCGTGGTTCAGAAACAGTTTCACCCCAAGAGCTCTAAATGCACTCAATCAGCCCATCAAGTGCTCCTTGTAGAACTGTTTGTACTTATAAGTACAATCACCTCACTGTAAACTTGCACTACAGTTATAATATTGCATGACCTGAGCCACTTTATAAAGCGCGTATTTACATATGATGACAATATCATTTTTAAGATGAAATGCAGCAAAATATGTTTATTACATTATACAGATAAAAATTTAACTTCATTTAAATAATCTATATTGTTAATAATTAAACATGTGAGGACACTGTGTTGCAAGGCTAGCAACAAGCTGGCATCCCGTTCACAGATTGTTTCTGCCTTGCGCTGTATTCTTGCTGGGACTGGCATGACACTGGATGGATAGAATAATTAAACAAATACTACGAAGATATTTCAGTGTTCCTTAAAAGTTTTAAAGAATTGCTGTTCTAAGCTTACCAATGACTTAACATCTATTACAGAGCCGACTGTGTGGCAATTGGGTACTTGGAGAAAGAAAAGGAAGCACAGGAATTGGGGGTTAGTACGTTTGAAAGAGACAGTACTGCAAAAATAAATTATTTTATCGAAGGTTGTGCACGGCACTTTCAATTGGGCTGAAGATTTAACTTCCAACAGGGCAATGACCCTAAGCACAAAACAAAGAAAGCAGAGGAGTGGTTGGGAATGTCCTCAAGCTACCCAATTGATCATCTCTGGAGAGACCTGTAATCCACTGCCCACTGACGGGCTCCATCCAATGTGACAGAACTTGAGAGGATCTACAGCACGTTATTACTCAGTGCCCCCTCATGTCTCGGCAGTAAATTACACTCATGCAAGCCTTTAGGCTGTTCTGCAAATGCACGTGTGTGACAGTGTATAAAGTCCTCTGAGCTTTTAAATTAAACTGTGCTATTAAGAAGAAATTTATTTGGATTGAAACTTTGTTGTAGCTTTAGGTTTTATTTGCCAAACAAGGGCTTTAACTTTCAAACAATATTCCTTGATTTTCCATTAATTACTGATTCAAGATTTTAAAACCAGCTTCTGTCTCTCTTTACTGACCACACACTAGTATCCTGCATTTGTTTTCAGGCTCACTAAACAGACACTTTCTCTCTCTTCCCTCTGTGTGTGAAAGCACGAGTTATGTAAAGGCTTACCAAAAAATATAGTGTTTCATACACACATATGCAAGTTACTAAAGTTACAGCAGAAAATACTATATTCACATTTCCTTTTCTGCTATGGCAACATACTGTTTGCTTGTTTTGAAACCAGTTTACTGATTTTCTTGATGAGAATTTAAAATCTTGGTGTTGTTCTATTACTATGGGGAAACATTCACCTGTATGTCAGTCAAAACAAGCAGTGGTCACTTTGCTCGTCCTAAATTGAAGATGTTGACATCCACTCATGTTTTTTCCTCTGAACATCCCAGAGTTCAGTACAGCCTTCAGAGTCTGTCTCTTTACCTTGAATAATAACAGCTGTATTAAATGCAACACTTGTGGAAATGAGACAACCTTTCAGATGTTATGTATTTGCAGAGATCTTGCTAGTGCTTTTATTTAAAGCTGTGGCTGGAGTTCATGGCAGTAGTGATTTGATAAGGCCATTCGTATCTGGTTTCTCTTTAGTGAATTGAAGTCATGTCTCAGATAATGGGAACAGCATGTAGATTAACATCTCAGGTAAATTTATGCAAGTCCTATGGCATACAATATTGTACCAAGGTAAAATGTTTGCTTTGTCTGGTATTCGTTACAATGATCATCACTTTTCATATATTTAAATTATGTCACTCCATATGCAGTTTTTAATATCTGGAAAAAATTTGGAATTAACTTGCTTAGAGATCTTTATATAGACAACGTCTTTGCATCCTATGAACAATTACGTTCCAAATTTAACATTCCAGCTACAAATTTCTTTCACTATCTTCAAATCAGGAACTTTGTTAAACAGAACCTTCCAGATTTTCCTCATCTTGCACCCTCATCCACGCTGGAAAAATTATTGCTCAATTTCAAGGAGTTAGACTCCATCTCTACAATATATAAAATCCTTTTACAATCCCTTCCTTTCAAAGATCCAAGAGGACACTGGGAAAATGACCTCTCAATTAATATATCAGAAAAGGAGTGGAAAGTAGCAATGCAGAGAATTCACTCAAGCTCCATATGCGCAAAGCATACAATTATACAACTCAAAATTATATATCGAGCACATCTGTCTCGACTAAAACTCTCCAAAATGTTTCCAGGGCATGATCCAACCTGCGAACGTTGCAACCAAGCCCCAGCCTCACTAGGTCACATGTTCTGGGCCTGCTCCAAATTAACATTATTCTGGACAAAAATTTTAATTACCTCTCAGACAGTCTTGGACTCACAATCCCTCCTAACCCATTAACAGCTGTGTTTGGGGTTCTTCCAGAGGGTCTTAAAGTGGAGAAAGACAAACAAACTGTGATTGCATTCACTACACTGTTGGCACGCAGACTTATTCTGATAAACTGGAAGAACCCAAACTCTCCTCTTTTAAGTCAGTGGGAAACCGATGTGTTATACTATTTGAAATTGGAAAAAATCAAATACTCAGTTAGAGGATCTGTGCAGACTTTTTTCAAAACATAGCAGGATCTAATCAGTAATATTTTGAAATTATTTTATAAAGCACAGAGAATTTGTTGATTTAGGTATTTTTAAAAGCCTTAAATTTTACACCGTTTGGCTCGCTCTCTCTCTCAAGGGTGGGGATCGATCTGTTCTTAGCATAATTCTTTTTTTTTTTTTGTAAAAACTTGATTGCTATGTATTGATTGTAATAAAATTAATAAATAAATAAATTAAAAAAAAAAAATAATAAATAAATTATGTCACTGAAAAATCCATAATAATGTCTGAGCAAGGGAGAGTCAATTTAACATGATCATGCCTTTTAATGCAGAATAAAAACATTGTTCACCTACATGATCATGCGAGGATGAGTCTATGAGTTCATTGTCATGTTAGTTCTGGGAACCCCGTCCACTCACAACAGGGTGTACAGCCAAGCGGAGTCCAGACATTGCAGGATGGCACAGCATTTAGAAGCTCCCATCAGCAGTCAGATTAAATGTTTTTTAAAACTGTGTCCATGTCACTGCAGTCCTTTCATTTTTAAACCAACACTGCATGATCTGCCTGTCTGGCAAGGTACTCTAATATAAATGGAAAAAAAAAAATCCAGAGAAAAGATTAAAGCCACTTCAGTTTTCCTCATTACAATGAAGGTGCAATTTTAAAAATTTCCTATTGCTGAGCAATTCATTTCAGAACATTCTCTGCCATTCATTAACATAACTGATTCTGCAGTCTGGGCTTTGCTAGCAGCTTAATGCGTATCTGATTATTTTTACATGAAGGTCTACTTTTCTAATAAATACTACAGCCAGCTTTGCAAAAAGAAATCTGTTCAAAAGATTCTTGGCTTGCTATCATGGGATTTGGGAGTGGGGGGCATTTTTTTTTTTGAATAAAAATGTTATACGTTGGCTAATATTTTTTCAAGTGCTGTGCACAGGGTGACCTTTGCATATCCTTTCAATATGTCTGGCAGATGGGTCTGGGCTGGTCAGAACATCACGCCTGACCGAGCTGCAAAATGAGCTTCTAAGCTTTTTACTCTAAGAGGCAATTAATGTTGTGTATGCTGCCCAGAATACTAGAAAATGTTGCTCCTCTTATCTCTAAAATTTGTCTCCTTCAGCTTTATGAAAATGCTCTTGGGTTCAGTTCCTTCTGGCTACTGGTTCTGAAGATGCACGGCTCACGGAAGACAGCTCATTTTTGCACTAATGAAAATTACTCAAGATTTCTTTAAGTAGGTGTTTATAAATAATTTAAATTTTGCAGATGTCAAGCCCTTTCCATGCTTATGAAACATCATAGGATTTACAGACTTGGCAGGGGGTGTAATTTTTTTTTTACTGTTTTATTGCTGAAATGTGAAAAAAATGTTGAAAAAAAATTTTGAAAATCTGAATTTAAAAATATGTGCTGATACCACAAAATAGAAAACGGAAAGAAAATAACAGGACATTCAGCCCACAGATAACTCTCTCTTCTTTTTTGGGCAAGACTACTGTATATTGATCAAATATAAGAAATTAGCAAAGAAAGTTAAATGGTGCCAGAGTAAGTCATCAATGGAAATATCTGTATTTATCAAACAGCATCCTCTGCTGCTTACTCCATTGTTGCTGCTTCCCTTAACTTGGAGGGGAGTTTCATTAGATACATTTCTGCAGTTCTTGATGAGCCCACTTCTTTCCATGAATCACATGTACAACTCTGCCTGTCACCAGTGCTCTAACAATCTTAGGTTAGGTTAGGTGGACTTTATTATCCCAGACAGAAATTTGTTTGCAGCAGGGAAGTACAAAAACAGAAGACAATGTTACAGAGATCCAATAGATGAACACAAATTTGACAACCAATGATATTGCATCTTGCTACTGTATTTTAAAGACTTATGGGTAATTTTTCCAGAACCTTTGTATAAAGTTGGCTTGAGGCATTAAATCCATATGTCAATACCATTGCACTTTTGAATAGTTTATATTTTATTATGCTCTGTTAACTGTATTTGTACAGTTACTGTCATTTATATTGTGCTTAATTTTTCAACCTTATTCATCTTCTTCTGGTGAGGGTTGCAGTACTAAAGCACCAAGCTGGATCGATGATGCATCTCCTCATTCGACAACTTCCTCAAGTCCTTCTTGAGAACAACCAGACATTCCCAGGGCAGTCGCACTTCCTGCAGCATTTGCTTGGTCTGCCCAGGGTCCTCTTCCAATCGGCTGCGCCTGATACACTTCCCATAACAGCATGCCCAGCCCACCTCAGCTGGCTCTTTACAATTGTAGCTTACTCCAGCTTTGATCTTTCACCTTGTGTTTCCAGGCTCTCAGCTCTCAATATGTACAGGTTTGACCCTTGATAGACTCCTGAGATAGCAGGAAAGAAAAACATGTAGTTCTTAAGGCTTTGTTTATCTTGTTTATAATTCACAAGAACGATGAAAAGGTAATTGAAAGAACTGATATACATACACAATTGTTTGTGTAATTAAGAACCTAATCAACAACTGTAAGTCTGTCAATGCCTTCTTTATACTTTACAGCTCCATGCCTGTTAAAAATAAAGGCTTCTATCCTGAGAATTTACCATAGACATAACAACTGGGCAAGGCAGTTTTACTAAAAGATTCTCCCAAAATGCTGTGCTCCTCACTCTCCCACAGAATGCAAGTATAAACAGGCAAGAGCAAGGACCTTATTTTGATAAGGACAAATAACACCAAAGAAAAACATTTTCAAGTCATTGCTCATAAATTGCATGTTTGAGGGATATGCAAGTTAGATTATATTAGCTAAACGTTATTAATTACAAAAGGTGATTTAGGTGCATACAGCAGCAGAATCATAAAAAACAAAAATATAGACACACAGTATAAAAATCTCAATAAATGAATAGATATACTGGTAAATAAATAAATAATACAACAGTATACCGCACAGAAACAGAAAAAAACTTTTTAAAGAGTATTTCATCTGGATGCATTGAATTGGCTGATAGCAGTGGGTAGACAGTGGTACTCCATAGATCATGGTGGGCAACTCCGATCTGGGAGAGCCACAGTGGCTGCAAGTTTTCATTCTAACCAATTTCTTAATTAGTGACCAGTTTTTGCTACTAATTAACTTAGTTACATTGATTTGCTCTTTAAGACAGACCCTTATATCATAGCTGAGCAACGTCAGTCCTGGAGGCCCACAGTGGCTTCAGGTTTTTGTTGTGTAGGAGTTGAATTAGAACCCTGGTTCAATGTGCACCTACCATGTGGTGCAGGTGCACTGTTAAAAGGAACCCAGTTTCATTATTTATTGGGTCCGTGCTTGTCTTTCATAATCTTCTGAGTTTATGCGTAAAGGCTGAAGGTGTTATTCTGATATTTACTGAAATTTGAGGTATTAAAAAAAGGCAAATAATAAAATAAGGCTTAAGAGAAAAAAGTAATCTTTTAAGACATGATCACTGTTCTACTGTAATGTTTAGGCTGTTTCCTGTTGATGGACAATGGCCGGACTAAGAAGGAAACGTATGGTCACACAAAGTGATTCAGAATGAAATAGACATGTATGCCATGCACACTTTTAAAAACACCTAAAAAGTCACATACATACTCCTAAGTTAGCAGGACTGTCAATCAGCCTAGTGCAGTGGGTTAATTGTGACCATTTAAGATATCAACGTTTGTAATGTACTGTTAACAATTGGATATAACCAAGCATGTTAAAAGTTTTCTGATTATGTAATAAATTTCTTGGAACTGTGATCTTATCAATGAAGTTTAGATATAGTGCAGCAGGTGCTGCTCCCTGGTAACACTTGCTTATGCTCCAGTAAGCAAAGGCGCCCTTAGGGGTGTGCAGGGCCTTGGGCTGACCAATCCCAGCATCAAACGCTGCTACTGGCATGTGTGGACTGTATAAAATTGCAGGCAAATTTTATAAAAAAATATGTCAACATACAACAGACTTTCTCATTACAGCATTCTGCTAAATTTTTGCAAGATAATACACAGACTTCATCAAAATATAACTGGAGAATATAACTTGACAAATGGACCTCAAAAGCGGGGCCCCCTTAGGTGCAGGGCCTGGGGCAATCGCCCCACTTGTCACCCCCAAATGCCACTTTTGCCTGTAAGGTTTGCCTCTTGTAAGACTTAGATAATAAAGATTGATTGACACTTTCTTCTTATTGTCTAAAAGGAGCACCCTGTGGGGTTTGCCAGTAAATTTCTTCCACAGTTCCAACCCAAATGCTTCATGAGAACTCATTCATTGCTGATGAAGCACTTATTGCTTAAGTGACATTTTTTCTGCTTCATTTTAGTTGTCTTGCTTGTTAAGTTTTTGAGCCATTAATTGGTTATTTTTGTCCTAAACAGCTGTATTCATTGTTTTAACTGCTCCTTATTAGCAATAAGATGCAAATGACAAAAGAACCAGCAGTTCTACAGCCAGCTAGTCTCTTGTCATTTCCACCTGTGTGTATCCATCATTCACTATTTGGTTTAATTAAGTACTCAGAAGGAAACTGAAGAGAAGGTGAAGAACTGAAAATGACTTATCCATTTTAGGCTTGAAATCAACTGGATGAAACATACATCATTAGAAAGAAAAACTGACATGGAAGAGTTAAAACACTAAAAAGCCATGAAATTAAATAAGATCTGCTATTGGTACTTATACTTCTTATTTAGCAATTGAATTGGAACAAAAACCTGCAGCCACTGCGGCTCTCCAGGATCGGAGTTGGCCACCCCTGCCATAGAGGAATGAGCTTGTGGCTAAAAGTGCTTTAAGAGAGCACATCCTGGAGGGGATGGATTGGATTTTTCTTGAGGCCATCCAGTTTTGCCACCGTTCTCTTTTACACTGCTACTCTAACATGTAATGCCACCACTACTACTGTTACTTAATAGCAATACTTTGACTATCTAGCAGTTTTAAAATGCAGACGTGGTGCAGTAGAAGGGACTTTCTGCAGGGTGATGCTGGGTTAAACTATAAGTACATTTCAAAACTAGAGGTACTGCTGAAAGAGACTGCGAGAGGGAGAGAATTATAACAATTCAGGAGGCATGAGTTCTAAGAATATTTTCTGTTGCCTTATTCTGTGCTCAGGACCTTTGCCCTTAGCTTCAATCCTTTTGCTCCACAGCCTACATTTTAAGGTTATAAATTTGAGAATGTATTTTTTAAGAATAAATGTCTTTGCAGAAGTTTTTTTTATAAGATGCAATACAAAAGAGCACTAAGTTAGTTGACTACCCCTGCAATATGCATGCAGCTTGTTGGCCATGTCTCCTGCATCACAAACCCCCAGAGCAGCCACTCCTGAGGCCTCCCCCCTCTGACCCATTATAAGCATCATTTATTCCTCAAGAGAAAGAAGTAAAACTATAATTGCACTCAACTATTTGTTTTCACAGCTGGTTATACACAAGGGAACCCGCAGGGAGTAGAGCTGGCAGAGTGATCAATCTTGAAAGGGGGCCTTCATGTATAGCGAAAACTTCCCAGCTTTTTAATTTTCCTTAGTCTTTAAATGATTTTTTACATATTTTGCAAATCATAGACTTCAGTTTTAGGCATCAAGGTGTGTGTGTAGGATTGACATGTACATTTCACATTTTACATTTCAAAGAATTAAAATGCTAATTTAACTTCCTGGATCAAACAGCTATTAACACTAGAATTCCTGAAGCCTACAAAAAAACTTGTAATCCCGGCCCACCTTAAATCCTTGCACACCTCTCCATCAGCGTCTTTTGTTTTGTAAATGTGTTGATCAGCACAAGCAGCAAGCAGCCTGCTGTCCCATCCCCCACCTTGATGAAGCTCAGTTTGTGGGCAAAAAGTTCTCCCAGCTCAAGCCAAGTTTCCCTATCTGAGTGTGAGATCTGAAGTTGTACTGGGTAAATAATACAGTATAGCGTTACTTGGAATACATGCATTTCATGTATGTTCCGTGTCTACAAAGATCTGTTTACATGTAGGATGAAAGTATATGTGAGGCAAGAAATGCTGAACACATACCTAAAGCAGAAAGTTATACTAATAATGACGTGAAGTATATAATGTGTGAAGACTTTAGTCCAAATATCAAATAAACATGTGTTCTTTTATTCAAGAATATAACCAAAGAAAAAAAAGCATTTGATTTACATGTGGCTGTCATTGAGTTAAAAAACTCAAGCTCAAATGTTGATTGATAGGGAGTTTACACATATTCATGAATGGTGCACAGGTAAGAACTCGTTCCCCATTTTGAGTAGTGAACTGCTATTATTATTATTATTTCTACAATATAATAAACATATACTTTTGATTTGAGTCTGTAACACCCAGTGTAAATTTTGGCTACTTGTAAAAGTTAGCTCTTCTTTTTTTATTATTCAGTTTTATTCTCAGTGACGTTCACGTGGTACAACAAACATGCCTCTCCCTCTTTGAGTAGAGGACATTTATCTCCATTCTTTTCACAAGACCAGCGCTGTGGCTGATGCCTGCTCACAACTATTTGTTGTACCTGCAATTAAAGGTACGATGTCCCATGACCGCCATCAGACTGGACAAAGGCAGGACCATAGCAGCAGACAGCTTCTTCACAGCGCTTTTGCCGGCTAACAGACTGCTGTAACGGAACTCTGCTTGGCCCCATAAGTAAAATGGGACTTCCACCTGCAGCTAAATTCACTTCAGTATGCGAGCAATTCGAGCAGCTGACAGTGTATGCGCCCAAATTTTACACCGGCTGTTACAGACTGAAGGTTACTGACTGCCAGACCAGACATATAAATGTTAGCAATGTACACTTCCAAGGTTGTCCAAGTTTGTGGATTTGACTGAAAAGTCTTAGCATTCTATTTGTTTTTTTATCTGAAACACCTTTTTTGTTTGATTTCTCTTTTGTCCCTGAATACGTTCGTATGTCTGTAATTTTGGCCTGTTAACTTGTACTATTCCCATTACTGATTCTATCATTACGTTAAATCTCTACAGTAGGTATCCTGTCTCATATCTAGGGTTTTATTTATTATATTACTGTCCATCCAGTTATGACTTTAGCTTGCTTTATCCAACTTCCATCTATATCTACTTTGTTAAATGAGGCATTACTATAGCTAGTTGAAACAAAACTATTTAATTAATTGGGTACTGCTCCAGCCAGGACTAAGTAAGCAACATGAGGACAGAAATGCCAAAAATGATACATGTTTAAGAATCTTACATGGAAAAAAGACCACAGAGAGAACATAATCAACAAAGCAACTAGGATAAAAAACAAAAAATAACTACTCCACTGAGCTGTACCAAACACTTTTACCTTGTTTATTAAGCAGGAGGACTTCCCCACTTTTCCTCCTCCTGAAACCACAATATTGTTAGATTAAATTAAACAAACTTTATTAATCTCAAGGGGAAATTCAAATCCGTACAGCAGCAGAAACATAAAAGACCCCCAGAGGCACTTCTTACCAATGGCATCCAATTTTGCCATCATCATCTTTTCCAGAACAGCTTCCAGTGTGTTCAGGGTTTGCCCTGTGATGATGCAGACTTTCTTGATAAGTTTGTTCAGGCATTGTGCTTCTTTTTTGATCAGGCTGGTTTCACAGGAGACTGCAGCATGGAACACCACACTGGCTACTATGGACTGGTAGAACATTTCCATCAGCATGCTGCACACATCAAAAGAACTGATTCTCCTTGGCAAGTACAGTCTGCTCTGGCCTTTCTTATACAGTGCCACTGTGTTGTCAGACCAGTCCAGTTTGTTGTTTATGTGAACCCCCAGGTACTTGTTACGACAAGGTGAGATTTGCAACTGATTGCCTTTTTAAATAAATAACTTAAGGAGAGGACATACTAGCGTGGTGGAGCAGTTCTCAAGCGTGATGCGGTATGAGCATTTCCGAACTAATGTGCACGAGTGCAGAGTTGCCCGTGCCTGTAATTGATGCCAGGAGCTGCTAATCGCGGCACATATAGAAAGGAAACAAGAAAACGAACAGAGGTTAAAAGGAGGCTGAAGAGCAGTCTTGGGCAGGACAATCCAGCCAACTAGAGGGGAACTGTGTCACTGATCTTTGTAGACACGGAACACACATGAAATGCATGTGTTCCAAATAACGATATATTATTTACCCTATACAGCTCTAGGTACTTCACTCCCTAATAAACAAAGCTTGAGCTGGGAGAGCTTTTTGCCCCTTCTGTGGTGATGGGGTGGGGCAGAATGGGATAGCAGACTGCTTGCTGCTTGGGCTTATCGACACATTTACAACACGAAAGACAGTGAATGGAGAGGTGCAAACGGATTTACGAGTTTTTTCATAGACTTTGGTAATACTAGTGTTAATCACATTAATGGTGTCAATACAGATTCAAAATATTTTCGACTCTCACAAGTCATCTTTCAACACAGAAATAAATGTCAGAAATGGATTCCACACCACTAAAAATATATATTTACATGTATAGATTCAGAAATAAAGGTTAAAAAAAACAAGTGAACATTTTAAAACAACATCCATTCATACAGTAACAGTACAGTTATACCATGCACGGCTTGTTCTGAACCTCTTGCTTTGTGTTTCCCCCTTCTGGCCTTCTTGCCAGTAAGACATCATTCTAATTTGCCCCCCAGTCTCTATACCCAAAGTACCTGGGCAGGGAGTAAGTCATATATCCAGCACAGGTTAACTTCTCGGCCTCTTCCCAGAATCTCTTCCATTTTTAGGGATATCCTATGCAAGTTCACAACTGCTAATCTCCAGCAGCCTCAGAAAGAATGACACCCCTAAGACCTTTTAATTAAGACAGCTATCACCGTCTGCATACGTTTACGAAGAGCAGGGTCCCCACCTGTACCTTGTTAGGCTTTGCTGCTGCCACTTGTCTTTCTGAGGCAGAAGTACAGTCAGTCCTTCAGATTCTTTATTTTTTTTTTGTTGTCTTTTACTGTTATATGAATCAAGATCATAATTTTGTTTGCTGTGTTAATTCCCCCTGTTCTCAGATTTTTCTTGAACACATTTCTAAATTTTATATTATCTTTTAATTGTCTGCATGTTTGTAGCAGTGGCTAATTTGGTGTGCTTAGTTTTGATGCACATTTTGTCAGTTTTCAGTATATTTATTTCGATAAGCACTTGAACAGAAAAGTTTGACTCAAGTCACCATCATGTCTTAAGACACCACCTCGCCACCACGTTATCAGTATTGCTAGGTTTATAGCACTCTACTTAATAACAGCATTCCATGTTTAAGCCAGTTATGAAGGACACACAACAACAGTTCTGCTACCACTTTAGCCAGTTAGCTCTGCTTTTTAAGTTTTTTTTTCCACCTGTTAGGCTGGGAATACAAGGGACGGGGTCAATTTGATCTTTATTATAATCTATTTAATCCCCCACTTTTAATGCAGTTTCTGTATTCTCAAGTTGTTTGTGTAGTTCAAGTCTGCTTAGGCTGTCTATTCAATCATATCTTTCTAGGCTTGTTGGTTTTCTGGTCTATTAACCACTCAATCTTCAAAAGTGTCCATAAATTTCAGTTTAAATGTCATATATCCTTCAAGTGGCTATTTCATAAGGTACAATTACCCTTCCAATGTAAATGACTGCTCAATCAACTACAAGATCAGCGTGGACAATTCTGTTTAACATGTATTGTCAGATTCTAGCAGAATAAAAGAGAATATGTGCTGCACACAGCATGCAGCAGTGGCTTTGAGAAAGATATGCTAGCGAGCATTATGGCCAATTTCATGGATTTATCAGCAACAGCAATCCACTGGGTTCTTCATGCAAGAGAGAGTATTATGTATACATATAGAATAAACCAACATGCAAAAGCATTCAGGCACCCAATGAATTCTTCAGCTGCTTATCAATTATATTGAGTACCTGACTGGTTACATTTGTTCAAATATCAATTAAGTACAACAGTTGTGCCAAAAGAATATCTGATTATACCTGATTACCACTTGGGTATGTAAGCCGACAAATCAATAAGGTTAAGAAAAAGAAGAAAATTCAATTGCAGTGTGGCAAGGGTTGCAAGTGATAAACCCTGGAGGTCTGGAAAAGCCTGCTCTACTTACACATATCTCAGTTCCAGCTCCAGATGAGCTTGTTGAATTGAAATTGAGAAACCAAAACTGCTTTGAATTCTAAATACTAAATCAAACAATCCCCTGGATGTTGCATCTTTTGCAGTTCCTTGGCTTCCCACATGTCACCAGCCATTTAGTGTTTTTAAATGCAATGCACATATAATCAGATTTCATGTACCTTTCTTTTTTTAACAAAATTATGAGGAGGATTTAACAGCTAGCCATATACAAAACTTGTAAATAATCAACATTCTACTTGATGATATACTACTTCCTGACAACATCAACAAAAGAGTTTCTAAAAGCTAGTTTTGAATTCATTCCTGGTTCCTGCCGATTTAAATTAATTATTTTTAATTAGTTTTAGTTAACTAGTTTAGGTGTAGAATGTGTTTTCATGACATGCATTGGGTAAATTGATAGTGTTTGAACAATACTTAAATTCCACAGTATGCCAAAATATTATATGATAATTAATTCTCCAGTCCTCAAAGCTAGGAACATGACCATGAATTCAATATATTGGAATGACCATATTATATTATCATCTGGGAATGAAATGGACTATCCAAAACAGGTATCTAAATATATGGTGCCTAATCTTGTAGGTCAATTCATGATTGCTTGGGACAGAGTATTTTCTGGTGTTCTGATGTCTGCCACAACAACGTTTAAAAATGGAAAATATTTCTCAAAAAACCATTAAAAACTGGACTCTCCATTTTCATGTCTACACCCATCATTGAAGGTCACACACAATCACTGCGCCACCGTGTTCCCATGTTTAATAACATACTTTAACTCCTATCATCATGAAAATGATATCAAATATACATCTTAGTATTTTAATTATTGAAAGAGCTGTAATATTACGAATGTAATGGATTCTGTGTCCTGTCAGGGGAAGAGAAAGCCTGGAAGCACATAGTGATTCACACACATAGAGCACATAGAAGATCAAATACAAAACAAAGCATTTAACATGCTTTAGTTACGATGGGATTTGAGAAACTAGTAAATTAAAACGATTTGAAGATGAAGTTTATGATGTTCTACTTTAATGACAAAATAAACTACGTGATTAAAGTGGAAGTTTTGATATTGAAGTTGACATTTCATGCTTCTTTTTTTTTTCTCTGAACCCTAATAAGCTTTCGTTTGAAACTCAGACGGTGGGCTACGACTCGCCTTTTCACGGCGACTTCGATATCTGACAAGACAACTTCTTTTTTATTTCGGGCACTGTGTGACTTTGTGAACTTGAGCTTTCGAGTTTCTCCAACACTCTATGTCACTCGATCAACTTCCTTTTGTTGTTTATACCGTTTAAACCAACAAATAGTATGTTTTTCCTTGCCTCCACTTTGTATTCGCTGAACTTCTTCTATTCCCCCCATGCTTTTGACTTTTCACAGAACGTGGAGCTTAAGGGCTATTTATATTGATTTGCATATTCAAAGAGGCGTAATTCTGGGAGCAGACGGGGCAGGACAGCAGGCACGTGGACGTACGTTACGTTTCACACTGACCGGGATTTATGTAGCAGAAGAACGTGGAAGTTGGCGTTCGCACAGATTTATGCATCTGGATTTTTTCATGCTCAAGCATATTTCCGCTTTTGTGCTTACGCCATGTTATAGTGTGAATTCTAGGCACTGCGTTATGCATGAGACCCCAGGCCTCGACCCAGGCAGCCTAGCCCCAAATTTAAAAGACAGACTAGTAGCCTGCATATGACAAAGATTTTCAAACTTTAAACTAAAAATGTCTATACAAAATGAGAAGGTGAAAACTGAAAAATCTCTGATCAAAAACAAAGCAAAGTTCATTTAATGTTTAAATATTCATTAAAGAAATTTCCAAAAGGATTGACAAAACAAAGCAGCAGCAAAAAATAGGAGAAAAAATAGGTTTATCAAAAAGGCCATCCTGAACAGGAAAAAACCCAAAAATCACAAATCAGGCACAATACTTTAATTCAAGAGACAAGGGTCAAAACTAAAGAATCCAAATAAAATCACAAAAAGCATAATCTGTTATGGATCAGGTAGGGTTGTTACTCTGGCCTACATTTAGATCTTTTTGTTTCTTTAATATAATTTTTGCATTTTTCCATATGATTTTCTTATTATGGAAATGTTGTTAATATTGTTATGTTCACTTATTACTTACTATATAAGCATTGTGTAAGAAGGAGTGCCGTAACAGCGGGAAAGTTACAACAATATCAAGGGTCCACGACTGACAGGAGCCGTCAAAAATAGTGTATTTTTGAAAATAAATTTCAAAGAATAAATTACTTATGATTTACAAACTAACCATTTTTGCCAAAGAGAGCAAACCACACTCTGTTTGCCCATATGGTTCAGGCCGGGGAGGTATGATCCTGGATCTGTCAGTTTTTTGAAACTCTTGCTGGATGTGTTGTCATAGCAGCATATCCAAATCCTCAAACCTGCTTGAAGCGACCAATTGATATTGGTGCGTAAATTATAAGAAGAGAATTTCATATAGAGACGGTTTTGCGCGACTGTACCTCAAAGATTTATTAGCACCTTATATTCAAAGTCAAACTAGGTGAAGTCGGGCTCTCACAACCACACAGATAGTATGCATTGTTTTGAGGTTTTTTGCAAGCAGCACTTTCTTTATATACTGTAGGTGATGCAGAAAATCTATCTAGAAGTGCACTTTGCCGGGCAATTCATAAAGTCTGTTTGGCTCTGAAATATTTCCTTCGGGTTTTCATAGTGTTTCCTTGACACCTGCATGTGCAGATAATAAAAGAGGTGTTTCATGCCATTTCAGGTAGGTAATACACAGGCAATAACATCCATACTTCCATAAAGAATCTCACAATCAGCCTAACATTCTCATTACCCAGGATTTCCAAATGTGATTGAGGTGCATGGGACTGATCAGAGTGGGGTTTGATCAAACATTATTTAGAAAATTTACCTCTCCTCCTGATGAATAATCAGACACAGTGTCTTAAAATTAAATAAAGCCATGGACATCGCAAGATCGCACGAGATATTCGCGAGATACAAGTTTACTGAGAAGACGCAGGGTATAAAGCCTCGATGCTAAAGACCTGGCGAAGTCATGGAGAACATGGAAGGATGAGTTCACATTATATACAGAACTTGCAATGCCGGAGGCAGAGGAAAACACTAAGGTCAGATTATTCCGTTTTCTTATTGAAGAGAGCAGCAGAGAATCATGTCAGGCACTGACCTGTCATATAAGACCTGATGAGTTAAGCATGAGCTTGAGTGGTGGGCTGTCAGGGCCTGCAAGGCCTTCTCTGCTGGTCTAAAAAAATATCTGAATCACAAACTGATGTTAATTATATTTTGTCCATGAATACTTATTAAATAATTCCAAATAGTCTGTCCGCTTCCTTTCATAGCTTTTCCGATGGTTGTGCTGCTTCCAGACATGTATTTTCGTATTAAAGCATTTAACCAATCACATTTCAGCCATCATTTGTTGCCAGGCAGAGAGGCCTTCACAATCCATTCTGCAGGCCCTCTAACACAGAATAAATGTCGATTAAACTGTTGCTTCAACCAATCAGATTTTGAGCTGGTGTCAGTAGGGCCTTCTAGCAGGCATACAGCAATGTCACCGTATTAAGACCCATTGATTGGCTAGAAGCCGATATGAGGATCTATATGAGGCCAATGAACGCACCACAGGCGCTCCGAGTGCAAGATCCTCGCACGCACTGAGGCCAACTCCATGGCAGGATTCTGGACAATATTATTTGCCAGACACAGACCAGATTTCAAGACCACGAAAAACTGATGTTTGGCACGCTCCTCAACCCCCAGAAGTTTCGGGAATACAAGAAAAATTTCCCGCATGCAGCCTTTTCCAGTTTAACACAGAACACAGCAGTTTTTGATCTGTCTTGGCTAAAAACAGAACTGACTGTAATGTATGCCATAGATGATTTTGCAGGAAAATCTCCCACTGACCTCCTTGACTTCCTTCATCAGAAAAATCTCAATTAGAGCATGGGACAGCTGTACACATTGGTATATTTGGCGGTAACCATTCCCGTGTACACTGCTTCTGTCGAGCGGACATTTTCAGACCTAAAGCGAATTAAAACTTATGCCAGAAATACAACAGGGCAGGTTCGACTTTCAGCATTAGCTTCGATGGCAATAGAAAAGGACTTTTTGATTGAACTGAAGCGCACGGATAATCAGTACGACAGAGTATTTGAACTGTTTTTGAGGAGAGGAGGATGGATTTTGTTTACAAATAATCCGAATTTTTGTTATGAGTAAAATGTTGCAATTTTCCTAAATAATATTGCAAGTTTATGAGTTATTATTGATGTTTTTTATGTGTGTCGTGGCTGTAGCTGCAGTAGAAAGGAACTTGTTCACTCCTGGTTTGTCTATTCAATAAAGGCATTTATTGTAGCTACAGGAGTTACCTATCTGCGATGCAGTGGCTCTTCATACTGTATTTCTGCATATTAAAATGGTCTTTATAACCATTAATTAGTTTTTGAGGGGGGATTTGATTCAGACGGAGCACTACTGAAGGCCTAGTGGTGAAATGCACGGTCCGCCACTGGTCCAGATGATACGTACATTTGATGAACATTACAACCAGAAAATAAACGAAACTTTACAGAGGTTCAGATTATACTTCTCCCAGTGCATCCCTCTAAATCCTCCGTGCGGGAACATTATCATAAGGCTTAACAATCTTATTGTTACACCTTCTACGTGCACCGAACCATCCTTATTACAAACTCTTTTTTGCTTTACCGCTGGCTGCTTCTTTCCATTCACCTTCCTAGCTCTTTATTTAAACAGTTTTCCTTCTCACTTTTCCACTCCTTCGCTGTCTTCTCCCTTTTCGTACAAAATACACGCCTCCTTGCCTTTTTACAGTCAGCTCCCCTTACATCACACCATGGTACGTTTAGCACAAGTTAATAAAGGTATTGCCTGTTAAACATCTTACATTCACGAGTAGCGATATGCGTAGTGAACACTTCCATTAATGAAACCTGTTATCTTTACAACGGTTGACAAACACAGAATGTAACTTCAAAACAACACGTCCTCTAAATACGAACCTGATTGAAAGAAATAATGATAATCAAGTCCTTGATGACAACAATCAAAACGGTGACAAAACAATTACATTGACAATCAGGTTATGTTATTTTTAAAATGTTTCCTTTTCGTTTTCATAACTTCTTTAACACACTACTTCTCCGCTGTGAAGTGCCGGTATTTTGTTAGTATTAAATAATCATTAATCTGACACACAGGAAATGAAACGCTGCATTCAGTAAGTATAATGCACACTACCTACGCATTTAATTTGTCAGCCACTTTTTACCAGCCGTCTTTTCTGGGTTGGGCTTCTTTTGCAGTGTTACCCCTTGTGCATATTAAATCTTGAAATTCTTCATATCCTTTGAGTAAAAGGTCCTACTCCGCTTGTGTCAAAAAAATGCGCCCGTTCTTTTGTCATTTTGTTGTAGCCTATCAAAGACTTGCTGATCATGTTTTCTAGACTCAATATATATGGACCTTTCAATCAGCGCGGACACGCGCACTCATCAATCTCGGATGATTACATCCAGCTAGACTAATCTACTACACGACTGCGTTTGAAAAACCGACTTATCCCGAGTTTCACCAGCATTAACTCATCCAGGATGAGGCATCTGATCTTGGATGATTTAAGCGACGTACGGAACATACCCTCCAGCTCTCAAAAAATTTGATTCTAGAGGGGCAATCCACACACTTGTTTCCCAGTGTTTGATGTATTATCGTTTGCTTGAAAGAGTGAAGAGAGGGCGATATTTGGTCACCCAATTTCTCTCAATGGAAGCTCAGTTTATTAACAGCCATTCTTCATACATGGTGTAAACGAATCAATTTATTGGATTGTTCAATCTAATTAGCAAAAAAAAGATCAAAAACTCCAATCAGAAGTCAGTTCAAATAAGTTTTACAGGAATATACTTATTATTAAGTAATGCACAAAGAATGTGCTTTATCACAGTAAATAAAAAAATGACATATTTCTGTTAATAATCATTTTAATGCTAGATAGCCTTTTTATAATGTATAAGAGTATTTGTGTGTTAACATTATTAGTGCATTTCACCAAATCAGATCTGTCCTGGTGTCACATGTGGATGTAGCAACTCTTTCATCATTTCTATTGTATAATAAGTATAGGATGTTCAAATGTCATTATTTGAATACAACTTGAATTTAAGTGAAAAAGGATTTGAATGCAAAGGTTCCGATTATAAAAGAACATTTATTTGTTTCACCTTGCACTAATTTTGGCATTGTGTTATTCTAGACAGGCTATGCAAAGCTTTACAGATCTGATTTTGCACATCAATTGCATGATCAGCCTTTTTGTAATTTTGAATAGTTAAGTTTCTTATCATCATTAGTAAAACAGCCACACCCCTTCACAAGGAAGTTTTTGCACAGTTTTGTTTCCTATCCTCCCAGAATTAGTCACCATATTACATGACTGTTGGCTGACACATAATGCCTAAAACGAGAAGGGAAATTTGTTACTTGTTTTAAATTTGAATGTTCAGACCTTATTTTTTAAGACATTTTGACAGCCCTAGGTAGTATGGGACTCATCTAGAGCTACACCATCCTGCACAGTTAAAGATATCCAAAGGTTTGAATAGAATTGGTAGTTCAGGGATGGTTTACACAGGGTACCGGGCTGGTTTGGTCTGGATTAGGGTAGGGGATACCACCTAGGTGGTATGTTCGGGTTCACTATTTACAGTCATATTAAAATAGTTCTTATTTATTTAAATTTTGATTCGATAATTCTTTATCAGAACAAAAAACATTTATACTGCCCTATTCATCTATTACTTTTCATTTAACCCATTAGGATAAATTGTGTCAAGGTCAGCTATCCATTCATCCTCCTGTTTAAGCCTCCTATTTTTATTCCAATAACTCTCCGTCTCCAGTGGAAAGAAAAGAGGTTCATGTCCAGGTTCTTTGAAATGTAAGTATAATTTAGTTGTCTTTTTCGGATTTTCAATTAATCTCAAATGCTGTATAAACCTTGCCTTTACTGTATTTTTTGTTTCTCCTATATAAATTAGACCGCATTTTTTACACTGAATTGCGTAAATACAATTCGTTGAGGTTAATGTTAGATTTTGGAATATGGGCCATTCTCTTAGTATTATAGGATTCTTGATTATTTTATTTTTATAAGGGATCTGCCATGCTATTTTATTTCTCTTAGGGATTAGGGAAAAATTAAAGGAAACATTTTGAAAATAACGTAACATGATTGTCAATGTAATTTTTTTGTCACTGTTATGAGTGTTGCTGTCATATATCTATATACTAATAAAAGGCAAAGCCCTCACTCACCCACTCACTCACTCACTCATCACTAATTCTCCAACTTCCCGTGTAGGTAGAAGGCTGAAATTTGGCAGGCTCGTTCCTTACAGCTTACTTACAAAAGTTGGGCAGGTTTCATTTCAAAATTCTACGCCTAATGGTCATAACTGGAAGGTATTTTTCTCCATTAACTGTAATAGAGTTGAGCTGGGAAGACGTGGGGGGCGGAGTTTTGTGTGACATCATCACGCCTCCCACGTAATCACGTGAACTGACTGTCAACGCAGTGCGTAGAAAACTAGGAAGACCTCCAAAAAGCGCTTAAGAAAACATGCATTATATAATTGAGAAGGCAGCGAAACAATAAGCGAGCGAGTGACATATACTACCATATTCATGAGTGATGCTACCTCGGAAAGAAAGCAAGGTGTAAACCTAAACTTTAAATTAAGTTCATAGACAGGCTACCGCTGGCGTTTCACATGCCCACAGGTAATGCAGGATACAAGTTTAATGAGAGGACGCAGGATATAAGCGAGAGTTTTGATCACTTTGTAACTAAGTTAAAATTGTAGGTGAAGGGGTGTGCTTATGCAAATTCCGAGACTGTGTTTGTGGGGATTGACAGTTAAAGGCGGGTGGGGAGTCACGTCATCATCTCCCTCCCTCCCATTTCGCTCTGAGCTGAGCTCAGCGGCTACGCCGTCTTCGAAGCAACCGTCAGACTGCCACCAAATACTCACAGAAAAATCCACAAGTTAATACACACGCTGTCTCTAGAGTTTCTCCACACTGAATCCTCCAGGCACTACTTACAAAAGGTCACATTGACAATCGTGTTACGTTATTTTTAAAATCTTTCCTTTTCTTAGCACAAGCACAGCTGAGAAGCTTCGATGCATGTGCTCCATAAGCGTTAAAAATAATGCATTTAATCACACTTTGCATTACAAGCAAAGGGAGCTTTTGTCAATGCATGATTTCCTGGTACACCGATTACATTGATCAGCGCATCCCGATTCATTTTACCCTCGCACCACCTTAGTTTGAGAAGAAGTATGAAAAAATATGAGGTTAACACAGAAAAACAGATCACCAATTCAAGCTTTATGAATAATCGATTCGCCATCAATAATTGTTTTGGTAAAGCCATCCTCCTTCCATTTTATAATTTTTCCGCCACTAGCCATGATTAAATGAATGGTAAAAAGTAAGAGCAAAGCGAGGGTGACTTATTTAGGCAGGCATATATATGACAGCAACACTCATGACAATGTCAATCATGTTACGTTATTATTAAAATGTTTCCTTTTCTTTTCATTACTTCTTTAACACACTACTTCTCCGCTCGGTAGCGGGTATTTTGCTATATATATATATATATATGAATGACCTCCAAAGAGCGCTGAGACTTTTGATATCATGAACGTGTCTGCAAAAACTGGGGTCTCCTGCCCAGCAAAAGTCGAGCAGCCAGCACGCGTGCATAGCTGTGCTGGCCTTTGAGACGCTGACTGCGCTTCTGCCTTCAGTCAAAGTGAGCACTTTTAATTTTTTTCATCCTCCCCCTGCGCTATAGCCCAGACAAGTGCAAACACGGGACCCCTTTTCTAATATAATAATATTAAGGCAATTCACACTTTCTTTTGCACGTATACGATTATGAGGTCCTCAGCTCGGATTATGAAGACACGCACAGGAGTGGAGGACTGACAGTGCCATCACAGCCGATTAATGGCAGGGACGTCTCACCAGTCTACACAAGACCCACCGCGACTGTCCCCAAAAGGCGATCATAACGTCAGCGAACACATCTCTCTATACTATATAAAAGAAAAAGGCAACTTTCCTTTCTTTACACCTTTTTTCCTTTTATCCCAAACCAAAGCCTTTCTCTCTTAACACTGCAGAGGACACAAAACTAATTTTCTTTAAATGCGGTAAGGCACATTACCAGAGGCACAAATTTGAACGTTCACATAGAAAATGTAATTTCAATGTACCTGTACTTCTTAAAACGTTAATGTTTTACTGTTTAATAACTTATAGACTATAATTTATTATTTTTGCCTTGCACTCAGTGACCAAACCTATACACACACACACACACACACACATACATACATACATACATACACACATATATATAATTAGTGTGTGTGTATGTATGTATGTGTGTGTATATATGATGTAGATAGGTATGTATGTATATATATATATACATATATGTATATGTAGATATGTATATAGATATGTAGATATGAAGATATGTATTTGTATATATATGTATGTATATATATATATATGTGTGTGTGTGTGTGTGTGTGTGTGAATATATATATGACAGCAGCAATCCAAGCTGTGAGAAAACAGTAAAAAGGAGGCATGTCAGTCGTCGTGGTACATTTTCTGATGCAGCTACCGAAAACAACTTTGTGACGCTGCCACCAAATACACAAAACAATTACTTTGACAATCATGTTACATTATTTTTAAAATGTTTCCTTTTCTTTTCATAACTTCTTTAACACATGACATCACTGCGAAGCGCGGGTATTTTGCTATATATATATATCACAGCGACACTCATAACAGTGACAAAACAATTACATTGACAATCATGTTACGTTATTTTCAAAATGTTTCCTTTTCTTTCTCTTTCCTTCTTTAACACACTACTTCTCCGCTGCCAAGCGGGTATATATATATATATATAGATAGATTGAGATATATATATATATATATATAGATAGATATGAGAACAACATATATATATATATATATAGATAGATAGATAGATAGATAGATATGAGAACAACACTCATATCAATGACAAAACAATTACATTAACAACCATGTTACGTTATTTTTAAAATTTTTCCTTTTCTTTTTCGTACCTTCTGTAACACACACATTCTCCTCTGCTAAGTGCTGGTATTCTGCTAGTATATATATATATATATATATATATACACATACATACATACACACACATTATATATACAGTATCTATATATATATATCTATGTATATCTATATCTCCCTCTATATATATACACATACATACTGTACATACATACACACACACATTATATATATCTATATCTATCTGTATATCTATATATATATACACACACACATTATATCTATATATCTATGTGTATATATATGTATATATATATATATATATATAGATATACATACACACACACACACATTATATCTATATCTATATATATATATATATATAGCAAAATACCCGCGCTTCGAGCGGCGAAGTAATGCCTTAAAAGGTTTATTAAGAAGAAAATTAAACCTTTTTTAAACTGAGGGAATATATACCAATAATTATTTGTTAAGGATCTCTTTGTATACCACATTGTGAGTTCGGCCCTCCGGTTGTAATATGACCAAGCTGTGCGCTGAGCTTATTCTTAAGCATGCAACAGTTGGCCATGTGAACAGTAATCTTGTTTCATATCTCACAGCTTGGATTGCTGCTGTCATCATCTGTTTGAGTTTCATGGTTTGTTTCAATTACGACAGTATTTGCAGGACTTGTGTTGAAGTGACATTTGGCATCTGTCAAGCGTTGTAAGTATACAACCAGTTTCATTGATAACTTCATAACCAGCTTTTGAGAGTTTAAACATTCATAAACATCAAAGTGTCCACTACTGAAATTGTCACCTGTGAATCTAAGATGTTTAAGAGGCATTGGCGGTTGTCCAAAGGTGTAAAATATTTGGCCATTTCAGTACACTTAAAAGCGACAACTGAACAATCCAGCGGCAGCCATCAACTCACATGCAGAACCATAGGTGAAGGGCTTAAGCGTTTCACTCTTATAGTGCTCCTGTGTAGTATAATTATCTCCTGTACCGTCATCAGTCCACACCTTGAACCTGTCCCAGTCATTCAATACATAAGACACAATGTTTCTCCAGATATCAAGAGTGATACTGATATGGCCGTGCAATATGTAACACATAGAATGGAAAAGATAGGTGCCATCTCCGGGCATGGAAACCACTCAGTAAGTGACAGTTCTTTGATCGATGGTGATCACCTCGATAGACATGTTAATGCGGGTATGGTTGGAATGATAAAGGAAATGGGTACCTGAACAATGTAAAGTAATTCTAAAATACCTACACAATAACTATAATCGTAATAAATGAACAATAAAACAGCGGAGAAGCTGTGGATTAAATAAAAAGGCTGTAGTTATCAGCAGGGAGACGTGAATCCCGTGGCGAAGCAAGGAAGGGAATGAAGAGACTGGAGCGACAGACAGCCTTATATAGGCAGGCAGCCAACAACGTGGGAGGCGTTGGGATGGTTGACCCAACGCCGCCTCACACAGTGACTGAACTGCAGGCTATGGACATATATATGTACGTAAATAGGATTCAGTTAGCGTTGGGAACCCGCGTACCAAATTTCTTGAAGATGGGCCCATAAGTAACAAAGACTGTTGAAAAGTTCAATATGGCGGCCGACAGTGGCATCATACCACTGAAAGAAGTACCAAATTTCAGCCTTCTACCTACACGGGAATTTGGAGAATTAGTGATGTTGGAAAGTTCAATATGGCGGCTGACAGTGGCGTCATACCACCGAAATAAGTACGTACATTGGCTCTGGTTAGCGTAGGGAAGCCGCCTACTAAATTTCGTAAAGATAGGGCCATAAATAAGAAAGTTCAACATGGCGGACGTTGTTGACCATTATGACCGTTATGTGTAGAATTTCAAAATTAAACCTGCTTAACTTTTGTAAGTAAGCCGCAAGGAATGAGCCTTCCAAATTTCAGCCTTCTACCTACACGGGAAGTTGGAGAATTAGTGATGTTGGAAAGTTCAATATGGCGGCTGACAGTGGCATCATACCAGCGAAATAAGTAAGTACATTGATTTCGGTTAGCGCTGGGAAGCCACCTACCAAATTTGGTCAAGATGGGGCCATGAATAAGAAAGCTCAACATGGCGGACGTTGTTGACCGTTATGCGTAAAATTTTGAAATGAAACCTGCTTAACTTTTGTAAGTAAGCTGTAAGGAAATGAGCCTGCGAAATTTCAGCCTTCTACCTACACGGGAAGTTGGAGAATTAGTGACGTTTGGAAAATTCAATATGGCGGCCGACAGTGGCATCATACCACCAAAATAAGTACGTACATCGGTTTTGGTTAGCGTAGGGAAGCCACCTACCAAATTTCGTGAAGATGGGGCCATAAATAAGAAAGTTCAACATGGCGGACGTTGTCGACCGTTATGACCGTTACGCGTAGAATTTCAAAATAAAACCTGCTTAACTTTTGTAAATAATCTGTAAGGAATAAGCCTGCCAAATTTCAGCCTTCTACCTACACGGGAAGTTGGAGAATTAGTGATGAGTCAGTGAGTGAGTGAGTGCTTTACCTTTTATTAGTATAGATTCCTTCAGTAAGCAGATAATAATTTAATACCTGCCCGATCCTCGTCTAACAATTGGGCCGCTTGAAAATTCTCCTTCAAGATTCTCACCACTGCCTGTGCTTGTGTTGAGAAGGTGAAAATTAATGGAACTATATTTTTAGATGTATCCCTTCTCCCAAATACCTCCACTTCATTCTCAAACTGTTCCGAATTATTTACTTCCCATTCCCTTTCTCTAATTATAACGTTATTGTCAATTCCAAGATCTGTTGTCTCCTTCCATCCTTCCCTTATCTCAATTTCCTTAACCTCAGGGCCCCCCCACTGATTAACATCAGGCACCTCACTCAAATTATTAACATTAGGCACCTTCCTTAAGTTATTAACATTAGGGACCCCCCCATTGGGCCTTAAGTTTAGAGTCTGGGTTTGGGTTAGTTTGTAAAGTTATAATTAATTCTTTATTACTACTCGATTCCTCCCCCAGTTCCAATCTAGGATTAACCTTAGGGACCCTGTTACAGACTTTTGGTTCAGGGATGATCTGGGAGTAGACCAACTCTCCTGTACCTCCAAGTCTAAAAATTTGCATAATACCCATCTCAGGTAAGTACAATTCACCCTCAGGAATATCCGTCCCCTTTCTCCTCCCAAGATCCTCCAAGGATTCATAAAGAATGAAATCACCCTCCTCCTCCCTTATCCTGTTCTCTATCCTTAATTGTGATACATTGGACGGTATTAAAACAGGTAAGTATTTCTCCGTTGGAGTACATCATCCCAAACCTGTAATCCAATCATTATATCTTAATTTAATCTTTTCTGTAATCCTTTGTTTGTCTTGCAGGTCTCGGATGTCCCAAACACCGTAGGAAGAAGAAAGAAGAAGAGGACAGACCCATCGGTAAGTACCCCCGTCTGGAAAATTAATTACCTATTCTATTTTAGGTAAGAGAGATACTCCTCCATTAAAGATTCCTACTCGGAACTTCCTCACCCAGTGATGTTCTTTTCTATTCATAAGAAACTGACCCACCCATTTTCCGGAATTGGTAAGATTTTCACCTGACTCATAAAATGTTAGCCAAGACAACCCCGATATATTCAATATGTTACTCTGAGAGTCCCTGATTTGAGGTATCCCCGTTTTTTTATTTGTAATATTACTAGGAACCTCCAAATACTTCTTATATGTATGCTCTACCTCTAATTTGATTTCCCTCAGGAACCGTCTAGAGTAACCCCTGTTTCTTAAGGATGTAAACAAAATCTTAGTTGCTTCCGGTACATGCTCCTTATCCGTGTTAATTCTATAAAATCCAATCAACTGGGATTTGACTATACCCCTAAAGGTATGTTTAGGATGATAACTTCCCTTCTGTAAAAGAGCGTGTGTATCAGTGCTTTTAAAATACACCTTGGCACATAAATTTTTTAACAGATTCTGATATACACTTAAAATATACCTGGGTGTCTAAAAAAGTTAATGTTTCCTTACTTAATTCTGCCATTGCTTTGATGGTATCATGAATATTATTAAGAGTGTCAACAAACTCACGGAACTGTCCCTCTGTATACAACCAAATTCCAAAAATATCATCCAAGTACCTGAGATATAGATACGGTAACATTTCATTTTGAAAACGCCTCCTCCTCCCATCTTGCCATATAAATATTAGCATATGATGGGGCATATCTTTTACCCATTGCTATTCCATAAGTTTGTAAATATAAACTACCATTAAAGTCAAACTCATTTGTTGTTAAATTTAATTTCAACAGTTCCATTAAGTATTCATCTGGCCTATCATTATCCGGAAATTGATCCAAGGTCTTTCTTATTGCTTCCATACCTAAATCTATACTAATATTAGTATAAAGGGATTCTACATCAATTGAGAACACAAGAGCTCCCTCCGGAAAAGACCTATCTCTAATTATTTGCAAAAAGTGATAAGTATCCTGCACAAAACTATTGTGTTTACAAGCAAGTGGGTTGAGATAAAATTCAATCAATTCCGAAACCTGATACAATTCAGAGCTACAATCAGAGATAATAGGCCTCCCTGGTGGAATCTGGAACGGGACAGTCCAAGTTTCTGTTTTTTTATGAACTTTGGGTAATAAGTAAAATTTACGTTCTGTAAACGTCATGGACCCTTTGTCTGTTGGTTTAATGATGATTCGTTTATTATTCCCACTAAGATACTCCAAAGAAGATCTCTCAGCTTTTGTTAGGTTATCCAGAGCCCCAGGAACTACCTGCATTTTTGCTAGGTCCTGTTCATCCTCCCATATCAATTCTAGGATAACCTGACTCAATTTCTGATTCTTGGGTTCCCAATGAGAAGGCTCGACAAAGGTCTTTGGAGCCTGGCCCACATCATATTCAAAATAATCTAATAACTTCAGACACCGGTGATATTTATACACATCCTTCTTAATCTCCTCCAGATCTGTTTCAACCGGAACAGGTATAAAAGTGAGCCCCCTTTGTAACAGAGATATATCTGATTTTGTTAATCTAAAATTATTACTTAAATTAAAAATGTTACACCCTTTAGCTTGTATAAACCTATATGATTCTTGCAATAGATCGAGACTTTCTAGTCATTGATCTGCTATAAGGAACGATTGTTCTAATGTCCAATGCAATTTTTCCCCAGGCTCCAATTCTGCATCCCCTTGTCCCAGACTTTCAACCACTGACTGAATAAGGAATCTTAGCTAAATAAATCTCAGCCTGTGGAAATGTATCTTTCAAAACTGAAACCAACAATTGAAAATAGGTCATTGTATGTCTACCAATCCATCCCTTATTGCAATCATTTAAACCAACACACACTAAAATCTTCAGTACTTTCCGATTTACTTTTTTAATTCTACTAATCACTTCCACCAGACCTCTCAGTCCTGCTCCCGGAAGGCTAAATGCCTCCAATTGATCTTGTCTATAATGCGGTATTCTCCAAATGTTGGAATTCCACAATATTACAAATGGCTTAGTAATCTCGGGAAATATCTTTTTATCCTTCCGCCAACCTTCTAACCTTATGGGCCAGTCAACAATCTCAATCCTATCAATATCCCTCTGACTGCTATTAATGATGGGATCAGTTTGGGAAATTGAGTCACCCACATTTTCTGGTGTCAACTCATCCCCTCTCATCCTTTCTCCATCAATTGGTGTAGATGTTAACTCAAACTCTGTTGTATCCGAACACGTCTGTCCAACCTCCCCGGATGAAGTCCCTAAAACAGATGGATCATAATGTAAAGTTAATACCTGATGCCTTATTAGTTGTTCCCCCGTAATTCTAAATCCCTCTATTTCCAAATTTTTTAAGACTCCAATTCCTACCTTCGTCATTCCTAATCCTTGTTTCTCCCCCATAATCATACTATCCCCTTGTTTTTCTAGTTCCTCATCAACCCCCGATTTATTTTGAACAAGTATATTCCCACTCTCCTCAGAAGCTGTTCCTCCCTCTCCTTTCTCCATTCCATCTAAAATTTTCCCACCGGTAAGTATTGACCCAGCCTCATTTATTGGTATTACATTCATTTCTATCCCTTTTTCTCCTACAGGTTCACCTGATTCCAGATCCCTCAACCCCGGATTAGATAAGTGGAGATTTATTACTATTTCCCCCTTCCAAATCCATACCTGTCCCTATTTTTTGTTCCCCCATAGAATTATCATCAATACTCCTCCTAATCTGATCTCCTCCTAAAACTAATGAACCTTCCCCCTTCCTGTTTTCCCCCGGGGTCAGAAAATACTATTGAGTCTGGAGAAGAATATAGGCATCCCATCTCAACCTCATTCTCTTGTAAAGGCGATGAATGATTTACTACATTTATTACCAGCATGTCTTGATTCTTTATACCAGCCTCACTCCCCTTATTAATTTCCACCCTTTCTCCCTTTTCAAAACTCAAATCCATTGAACCCCCTTCTACATTTTAGGGTTTCAATATTCGCAAATAACCAATCTGAGGTATTACTTTTAATTTTTTCTGTAGTATAGTTATTGGGGGCTGCAGGTTTAATAAGGGTGACTAATTTCTGTGCCTGTTTTTGCATTACTACGGGTATCTCATTATTTTTCAGGGCCCTAAATAATATTTCTAAATGATTAATTGCTTTTAATAATTTGAAATACCTTTTATCCGGCTTGGAAGAATGCTTCACAGATGGAATTGAAGACATCCTCGGATCTACATCCATATCTATCTGGTCTTGTAGAGGTAAGTATCTATTGTCATTCCCAATTTGAGCCATCTTTCTAAATCACCAATCAATCAAAAACCAAAACAACAACAAAAAGAACAAAAACAATAACAAAACCAACAATAAAATCGTATTAAACAATTATAAACTAGGGATAATTTCAAATAGTCTATAAAAATTTTTGTCTTAATTCTTACCTCAACTCCTGGCTGCTCACCATCCAACTGGAAAACCGTCCTACTTATTCACAAATTTTCTATTCGGCCTTTGTCCAAATTAAAAAAACTAGAAAACGCTACCCTTTTTGCACACTGTTATTTTTTAAGTGTTATATGTTGTAAGTGCTACCACATAATCACATGCAATAATACATCTACCACTAAATCTACTACTATCTTATTTCTAATCTCATAAAAAAAACATAAATAAATCTAACCAATAAATCAAAAAAAGAAAAAAATGAAAAATAATAACAAACCTATACCAGCCCGAGAGACTATTTTGAAACAAACTGTCTACCAATGCCAACCCAACCTAAATAAAATGCACACTATTTTGAAACAAACCATGTACCCATCACTCAGGTAACTAAAACATGCAAAAAACTAAAAAGACATACAAACAATAAACAGCACTTATCGTGCACAGTGAAAAATATATATACTGTATATATTTAAAAAAAAAAAATAATATAAATAAATATCGCAGGCAGGCAAAGAAAAAAATTTAAATAGAGATCTTTTTATTAAAAAAAGTAGGAGTAAGCTTACCCAATTAGTCACAGCCACTAGTAGGAAAAGATAAGACAATCTTTTAAGGGGTCGAATATAAAATAATTTCAAGGACCCAAAATTTCTTGCAACCGCTCCTGTGTGCACGTATTCTGTTGGTGGAACTCCTACAGTTAGGGCTACCCTGATGTCAGTGCTCAATGGTACCCCTCAGCCTTTATATTTCAGGCTGGAGAATAGGTTCTTCAGTGGTTCATTGAATACGTAGAGTCTGTCTTGTGAGTATTTTTTGGAATTTTGTTTCTTAATTTGTGGCTAGTGATATTTGGATTATAATTTGAACTTGTTAGCTTTGGGTTGCCTTTTTAGAGAAATCCCTTTTGCCTTTTCCTTGCTATTTTTACTTTTTTGACACTTTTGTTCCTCTTTTGTTTAATAAAATTAAACCCTTTTTTATAACGATTCTTGGTTTGCACTGTACCTTGAAGAACATTTTTGTATATTTTAGTATCTTTAAACTACAGTATTTTAAACTTTTAAAGCCTCTTCCCATTTTGGGCATATGCTGGCTGAAGTCTGCCTGTTGAGTTTGGAGTCAATCTGCCTAGGGTAAGACCTATCGCTACAAAGGTCTGTGAACATGCTGACCTCGTTTGTGAGTCTTTTTGGAGGCCTATAACCCTTTTGCCGTTTGTTGTGCACCGATTCAAAACACAATCAAAATGATCAGGAACAGTCCTCAATGCTAAAGCATTCATTTAACCAGTTGCTTCTCCTTAATTAGTGGTATAGTCAGTTCCTCATTTGCACCCTTAGATTGGCTTGACATGCAAAAACTAAATCCTAAATACAAAATTATCAATGAACAAAATGATATCAATCAAACCATACATTTATAAGTGAAACTAAGGCAAAATCAATAATATTTACAAAATAATATTTAAAAGACAACCAAAAAGTAAACCAAACGGAAAACTCTGGTTGGACCATGACTCCTGGCAGGATCCAACATTACACAGACAGCTGGTTCAGTAAACGTTGCTTTCCACTTATCTAATAACTTTCATGGGTTTAACGGTGGGCTGAGGATACTATTCAGTTCCCCTTTCCATTTTTTAAATTTTGCAAACTTTCATAATTGAAGTTCAGTAGCATCAGGTACATGACAGGAGCCATCCCTGGATATGTTAGCAATGAATTACTTGGCACAGCCCACACACTTCCACTCTTGATGATGAGGTCAATTTAGACTCACCAATTAGAGTAACCAATCTATGATGCATATCTTTTGAGACTATTCTTAGAAAATCCCATACCTATATAAATGGATTACAAAGGTCTACGTAGACCATTCAATTAAATACATGTCATTCAATTCAGTTTGTTTTTATACAATGATGATCAGAAAGCGTTGACAAACTGCATCAACTAAACAGCAATCCTCAAACATTTTTGTCCTTAAAAGCCACCCTTTATGAAACAATATCTGTTTTCCTAGCCTTTGTAAAACTTACTGAATGGAAAACAGAAGGTGTTCTGCATAATCTTGAACTGCACTCTCATGCAAATTCAAGACACTATTGAAAGTCCTTACAGTTTATGCTACATGGAAACCAACGCTTATGCTGTCTGGAGAGAGTATTGTCTGCATTTCATGTAGATATTAACCTCACTCCTTTCATCTTAGATTACTTCTTTCTTTCAGACTTCCTGCTGTCCATATTTACAAAATCCATCCCAGTATGTGAATCCACACCCAGGCACAGTTATAAAGGTTATTATATTTGGTAATCAAACTCCACCGTTGTAGGCAACACCCCTTCCTCTCCCTGTCGCATATACCCTCCAGGAAGCACCCACTTTATATTGCATTCCCATACACTTACAAAACCACTGTTTCACTCTGAATGCCAGTCATGATACATGCTTGGTATAGGAAAGAAGTAATTGAAAAAAAGGCAGACATGCTTTCTCAGCCCTGTTATACAGACCGGTAAAGTTTGCTGTGCCCGCCTGAAAGGATTCACATTAGCTAATATGATGGCTGTGTGCTCTGTGGCAGCTCTTTTGATTGCCCTGCCTCTGACTCTTAACACTTTTTCTTATCTTCGCCCATCACCTCTCATCTATGCTGACAAGCTCCACCGCTTTCTCATTTTGCCTTTTACTTTGTGTAAATTTGATTTATATTAATAGACTTCCCTCACTTTCTTCACATGTACTCAATTTGGAATAAAATAAATATGAAAACTTGCTGATTAAATACTTTTGGCCACTGATTAATGAAAGCTGTCTGCTGCTGATGGTCTCCAGTGAGGATCCACTCAAGGTGAGCATTGAATCTGCCTTCCTCTCGCGGCAGCACGGTGGTCGTTAGAGCAGTCAATTTGAACAAACAGTATTTACTCATGGTAACAAAGCACAGCCTTCAAAGCGAGCTGTTTAAAAAAGCATGAGATTAAAATCAATGGGCTTTCCCTGTGCTTCAGCAGAGGCATACATTTTCAGCAGCAAAGGGACGCATTTGTTTGCACTGAACCTCTGCACGCTTCTTTACCAGTTGGCTATTTATATTATTCAGAGGGATTTATCACTCTCTCCTCTGGAGCTCCCAGCCTGGGAAACCCAGTGCCAGTGATGGATGCTGTAGGAAGAAATTTGTGCTTCCAGTAAAAGAACTTTGTCGATTTGAAGGAGTTGTGCTAGATGGGACCAAACACAACAACATGCACTCACCTCATAGGATTTATTTTCTCTCAGTTTGCCTGAAGAATGACAGTATTTGATATAAATACTCTCTAAAGTTTTGCAATGAAACAATGCAATATTTATTTTTAATAGTTACTAAGGACATGCTGCTGTGTGGAGAGATGTAAAATTAATTAAATGGAAAATTAATTCTGCTTTGAAGATTCATCCATCCATCCATGTACTCAACTTACTTATTTCAATTCTGCATTGTGGGGAGGCAGATTCCATGCCAGTGGCATCAAATCCAACCTTGGATAGCATCCTAGTCTAGCGTTAGGCACACATGTTCATACGGTGCCTATAAAATATATTCATATTTTTTTATCGAATTAAAGTGGATTTAATTTCCCTTTTTTGATACAGGTCAATAGAAAAAGACAGTATACTTTCAAAGTGAAAACAGATCTCTGAAATGTGGCCTAACCTAATTACAAATGTAAAACACAAAATAATTCATCACATGTGTATTCATATGTGGCAGACAGTGCGGGTCCTGCTCCATGCTCGCTCTTCATGTTTTGGGAGGCTCTTGAACCCACCACCGTCGAAAACATAATGAATGAGCTATGCAATGAGGACAAATCACACTTGGAGCAGGGGGATGATGGAAAAGTGTGCAGTGCTTTTATTAACAAAAAAATCAAAACTAAAGTGTCCAAAGTTCAGTGGTTCCAATAAATAAATAATTCACAAAAGTGCAAAAATTGAAGGGATTAAAACCAGGCTAAAACAAGACTAAAAACCAGCATCAGTCATTGGATAAATGAGTCAAGTTCCACTCCTTCCATGTCTCTCCAGCTCACCCATTGCTCACTCAAATGGTGGAGACTTCAGCAGCCGTGGTGCTCTCACTACCAACCCCCATCTTGGCTGCCTCCGTCGGCGTTTGCCAGACTGCTTGAGGTCGGTTGTCCTCTTGCCCTCCTTCTCGAACACGCAGTCGTCCCTTGGATTCCAGGATAGGATGCCACCTTGATCGTACCCACTCCTCAGTGGGTATGATCCGTTCCTCGAGCACTGATCCCTTTTTCTGACACTGGGCCCCTGACCACGCTGCCTTCTCTCTTCTATCTTCCTTTCTTTCGTTTCTTTCTCCCCAATGCCACACTACAAGCCTTTCTTGTGGAGTGGAGAAGAAAGAGAAACAATTAGTAAAGATGAATGAGGAGGTGGAGAATTGTTTGAATAGCCTGTAAAAAGTTGTTTTGTGAAATGAAAGACTTTATTTGAACCTATGACTGTATATTTGTAGTGGTGTCAAGGATTTGAGTCCTTGAAACACCCTAGTGGTCACAATATATCCAAATACAGCTTGCTACATCTCACATTCTGGGGTAGCATGTGACACCACTATATGTAGATGTGAGTATTACAAAGGCCTCAGAACCTGTTCTTTTATATTCACAGAGTTGATCCAAATTTACATTGACAAAGACATGCCCCAGGAGTTCAGGGACATAACACCACCCAAAGAGGCCAAGAAGAGATTTGAAGAAGCATGCTCCTTTAGGTCTCGTTCCCACAAGGGAATATATTGTAACGGGGGCTAAATGTAGGTCAATGCCAGTATGGCATTTTATTCAACTGAGAACTGAACTCTGGTTGAGAGATCCTTCAAAATATCATAAAGTGAAGAAACCCAGTCAAGCCATACACTAGCATACCTTCATAGAGTGTGTTTTACTAGTTACCTCCATCATTCTTTCCATGTGAACCAAGGGGCAGATATAAATGAGGACAGGTGATAGAACAGCTGGTTTACTGGTGTAAGTAAATTATTTAAACCACCACTAGTCTGAGGCAGTTCATTCTTTATATGGAATGCTCTGCCACTCATTCCTGGCAGATGAAAACTAATACTCCAGATTAATTTTATATCCTTCTCACTGCTTTGCCCTAAATTTCCTTATTGACTTAATGGGGTGTGGTCTGTATAAGTTAAAAAAAACTATATCCTTGCATTCTTTGTTATTTCTGTGTGAATTTCTGGGTGTTCTGGATGTGTCTTTCCTGATTAACTAAGATATTCTGTACTTGTTGTGTCCTGAACAGATACCAAGGTAATGATGACAAAATTATAATTAAATACATTTTAGTTTTTTAAGAATTTATAAATAAGAAGTTTCTCCCTAATGATTAATGTATGTGACAAAAGACTTCTAATATGTTAACGATTTTGAGACCTTAATATAATATTAAAAGGTATGTGGGCTAGCAGAATCTACAGTTTACCTGTATGTTGATTGGTGTAAACAGAAATGTTTCTTGACTGTGTTATGTAAATGAACCTAACATTTAAAAAAGCTGACTTGTTAGATTAGTCAATCAGTCACCATGAACTGATCATGAGCACTTGACTAGCTTCTTCAAACTTATTGTAATAAAAGATGTCTTTCCATCTTGGATTCATTCACAAATACTCTAGCTATTCTTTATTTACAATGTATTTTGTAAATACAAAAGGCCAGGTGTTCTTCTGAGGTGTTTTAGATGATGTATTTGTTAAATCTCTGAGGCATGTAGTGGTCTAAAGCCCATGCCTGATGTTCTCCCTATGAAACCCAGCCCTAGCAGTTATGGATTCCTCTTTCTCTACTCTGTCTGACTTTTTTATGAAAGTAGTATATATAAGGAGCTCTCCTGACATCTCTTTTCACTGAAATAATGCTGCAAAGGGCTCACAGATAAAAAAAAAACCAAACTTTTGTTGTACTGTAAATAAAACATGATAAAAGTAATGTAAACTCTCAGTACCCCTTGACTTCCTGACATTGGGGGATGTCTACCTTACTTTTCTATCTCTTGATACAATAAAATATGCATCCCCTCTCACTGCCTGCCTCACCTCTGACTTTTCAACTTTTCTTCAGTGAGACCATCTCGTATCCAAACATCTGTGAAAGGTGACCTTTAAACTCCATCCCAATGTAATGCTTAGGGTGCTGACAGCTGTTACCATCTCCTGCTATCAATGCATCCTTAAACTCTTATCCTGTTTATTGTGTTGTCTCCATTGTCCAACTTTTTCCAGTTAGGAGCTGTATACGACTACCTTATGGCCTATAAACACAGTATGCTCTACACCAGGCATGTTAAACACGCGGCCCGCAACAGAAATCTGTGCGGCCCACATGAAAAATCCTAGTTAGCACTAAGCATGTAAAAATTGATTACTATCATTTGTGATTGAATTATTTTGCATCTTCGCCGTTACTTATTGACTTTTCTTACTTCTGCCTTCTGACAAAAGAGCGTTTTTCCCATGGCATTACGGTACCGGAAATGTCATCTGGTAGTATAGTTGCAGCTGCGGCGTCAGCTCCTTGATACCCTATGACACTGTCCCATATCCCACCCTCTAACCCCCCAATACCCAAGCCTTGACCAAAGTTACTGAGCAGCGACGTCACAACAGAAGTGCTAGGCTGCAGCAGCCTGACAAGCTACACTACTGGCTGGGCTGCTGAGACTGGCCACTGGGCAGAACTGACCCTCACGAGTAATAATAGTTTGCATATTTTCACATAATGGAGCGGGAGATTGACAGGTGGATCGGTGCAGTGTTCACAGTGATGTGGGATCTGCATCAATCTGTTGTGGTGAAAAAGGTGCTGAGCCGTAAGGCAAAGCTCTCAATTTACCGGTCGATCTACGTTCCTACCCTCATCTATGGTTATGAGATGTGGGTAGTGATTGAAAGAACAAGATCGCATATACAAGCAGCTGAAATGAGTTTCCTCCGCAGGGTGTCTGGGCTTTCACTTAAAGATTTGGTGAGAAAGTCGGTCATCCGGGAGGAGCTCAGAGTAGAGCCGCTGCTCCTCCACATCAAGAGGAGTCAGATGAGGTGGCTCGGGCATCTGATCAGGATGTTTCTTGGACTCCTCCTTGGTGAGGTGTTCCAGGCACGTCTAACCGGGAGGAGACCCCGGGGAAGACCCAGGACCCGCTGGAGGGACTATGTCTCTCGGCTGGCCTGGGAACGCCTCGGGATTCACCCAGAAGAGCTAGAAGAAGTCACCAGGGAGAAGGAAGTCTGGGCATCTCTGCTCAAACTGCTGCTCCCGCGACCCGATCTCGGTTAAGTGGTAGAGGATGGATAGATGGGTGAATGAATGGATATTTTCACATTTTTTTGGTCTAGTTTTATGTAAGTTTGTGCTAGTATTGCAACAAACAGTTAGTACAGACTGCACATGAAGATCTGAAGTGGATTGTTTATTAACAAATTTTTGTGATTTTGAGTTTGCAAAATTAGTGTAGGTTAGGGGCTTTTTGCATATCAGCTTATTTTACAATATAAACTTTGAAGTAAACTTAATAAAGTAAAATTTGATTTTTGGAGGATTTGTTTTCCAACTTAAATTACTAAGCAATGAATTCAGTGAGCGTTTTAGTGATTTCAGTTCACACGAACAGGACTTTGCGCTGTTTACGTCAAAATACTCTTACAACGTTGAGAATGCGCCTGAGCATATACAAATGGAATTGATTGAACTGCAGTCAGATTCTATTCTGAAGACAAAATACAACGAAGTTGGTATGCCAGGCTTGTATGCTTACCTGCCACCCTCGTATGTGCAGATCTGTAAGTTGGCATCGAGAGTACTGTCTTTGTTCAGAAGCACTTACCTTTGTGAGCAATTGTTTTCATTAATGAAAACTACCAAAACCCTACTTCACTCAAGACTTACTGTCGAGCACCTTTTATCCCTCATAAAAGTTGCAGCGGCACAAGATTTCAAGCTTGATATTGACGAACTGATTACTAACAAGAGATGCCAAGTGTCAGGACAAAAGAAATAGATCTCAGACTGTAAGACTCCTATATAAGGACCTAGAAGAGGCTGCGACTCTAATTGTATGCTGTTGTACGGAGATTATATGGAAATAAATTGCTTTTCTTTAAACTTTAAGTGTTACATTTTTTTAAGTTTTAAGTACTGGAAAGAAAGCTACAGTAACTTTGTATAATAGTATTTGTTACAGTGTGGCCCACTGACGTACGTATGGCAGTCGAAGCGGCCCACCAATGGTAGTGAGTTTGACATGCCTGCTCTACACCATAAGTCAGCATAGTTTAATATCTTACCCACCTTCATGCATTTTTCTCCTGACTCTTTCTTTTAAGTTAAGCATATTTGATTGTTTTTAATCAATGCCATTTTTGCAAAGAGTTTAAATGTCTTGCATATTGTAATATATTTAAATATGAGCAATTAAAAAGAGTAGAAAGGATAAATCCTATTTGTTGTGTCTACGAAGTACACAGTTTCTCACTTGCTAGAACAGGCTTTATTTTTTAAGTCTTGAAATCACAACAACCGAAAGTGCACACTATTCTCACACGAACACATATGCGCTCACTTTACATGCGCGCATGTAATTATTATTACAAACATTATGTTATCCAACACTATTTTCAAAGTAATTATAAAAATAACTATGCAAAATGGTTATTAATAGATTCTAAAAACTGCAACACAAATCTGTTATGATCGTATTCTAAAATGAGCTGCCGAAATTTCCGTTGAAGTACTGTGTGTGATGCTCATCACTCTGATACCGTAATGATATAAGAACACTAGAGATGCTTCTGTGATGTCCTGTACCACAATACTTGCTAGAAGACTTGTTTTGCTTATTTAGAAGTATCCAGAATTTGGGAGTAGCTGATTAATGTGACCTGGACAGAATATTTGTATTTGCTTTTTGCTCTTTTGTTTTATATGATAATGTCACAAGGATTATGGCATAAGAGGTTGCACATTGCTTAGTACATGAATGAAAAACTTTTGTCTTTCTTTTTGTTTGTGAAAATATTGACCTTTGACCCTGAACAGAGAAGAGCAATAAAGGGTGAGCTCTACTCTGACATTCCAAGGGAAATGTTGTCTCGAAATACATGGAGACCTAATACACACTTCCATACAACCAGGAGTCAGAGCATAACTATTACAGCATTACATTCAAGACAGAAACCAACCCTGAATGGTATTTCAGCCATTCATAAGACTCACCTGCACCACCTCAGTTTGGAAGCACTAAGCAATATAAAACACACACACACACATACATGCACACACACAAACATCTGTGGGTTCTGTGAGGGTACCAGCATAACCAGACTATACTCCTGTGGATAACGGGTATTACACCTACGTGGCTCTAGGAGGTGTGAGGCTACAGCACTAACTTCAAAGTTTATTGTCATGTGTGCAGTAAGGAAACACGTTTACCTGTACAATGAAATTGTTTCTTTGCTATCCACACCAAATGCCAAAACCAACGTATAAAGATAAACATAAGTAATAAGTAGCAGATAGATAATAAGTAACAGAGGCAGCATAAAGTATTAAAACAGAATAGAAGTATAAAGTGTAATTGTGCAGGTAGGTGTGTGATGGACAAGTCAAATACAGTTGTGTGAGGTAGATAGAATGAGGTGGCCCATGGTTATAAACTCCAGTCAGTTATTTAGGAGTCTGATGGACTTGGGAAAGAAAGAGTTCTTTAGCCTGAAAGTCCTGCATTTCACACTACTATACCTCCTGCCTGAGGGTAGAAGTGTGAACAGTTCATGTTGGGAGGGGTTGGTCCCTGAGTTTTGAGGCAGTTGTAGATGGGGTCCTGGTGATCTTCTCTTTACCACTCTCTGCAGGCGTTTGCAGTCCATAGCAGTAGTGTTGCCGTACCACACGGTGATGCAGCTGGTCAAGAATCTGTATGACAAAGACAACTGTATGTCTTTGAAAAATATTAACAGATGTGACTCAGCATAATTATTTTAGGCACTGTTATAGGGAATTGCATATTATAGGACACTTGTGAAAAGAGCATTGAATTTACAAAATTTAGAAATTATGGATAAACAGCAAAGTTATGTAGTTGACTTGAATAACCTGAATGGTTTTTAAAATGGTGTAGATCATATACTGAGGCAATTAACCTATCTATTATCTAATGACCTGAGGTGGATGGACTTCATTTATTGTTGATAAAGTTCTGTAAACTAAACCAACCCACCCATAACTTAAAGTAAGCACCATTCCAAGTTTTGAAACATCAGTTCAGTATTTATACTCTGATTAATTTCTGATTTTTAATCAGAAACATATTAATATTTATTTCTGTTTGTTTATTATTTAAAATTACTTTGGTGATGTTATCTCACTGCTATGTTGTATGTTCTTTTTCATGAGCTCTGCCATTTCGGTTAGCTATTCTAATGGACATTTTGGTACTTTGGATATTGCATATTGTTGGGCACATGATGCGTATGTGTGTGATGTGTGGCATCATGATGGCCACACTATTCACACACTATATATCAACTGAAGTTTTTCTTTATGGACAATTAAAAATGAATGCTGTTAATGCACATTGCATACCTACCATATTAACTCCTGAAATATGTTGTTACATTTTCCAGTGCCTCAGAGGGAATCTTGAGCTGGAGGTTACTTTTTCCAGTGCCTTATTCTGAGCTAGTCATTTCAGACTGGCCAAGGTTTAAGCAATAATGAAACTATGGTGATTCTCCAACACCAAATAAATGTAAGTCCCAAACCAATGTAATCAAGATCAAGATGAACAATTTTCTTATGGTTGTAGTCCATATTGATTACATGTCTCAAAAGGCCCTGCAGTACTGTAGTGAACTGCTTTGGCTATCTGAAGCTGAAGTGGAAGTAGCAAGGAAAGCTGTCAACCATCGATCATCCTCATGAAAGTGCTTCCCTCATACTGCACAGGATGTAAAGGCTACTCTGCAAAACAGTGGACTAAAGAGATTCCACACCTACCTTACACTCTAGACCTGGTCCTGTGTGACCTCTCCAATCTGAAGTACTTCCACTGTAGAAGACAGTTTTTTTGAAGATGTCAAGTCAGCAACAAAATAGTTGCTACTGTACATAAATAAGATAATACAAATTATTTGAGAGGTATGGAAAAGCCTAATTAAAACTGTAATGATTGTATTAACATTCACAAGGAATATGTTAAAAAATCTTTTCTCGTGTTGCGGACATTTTAGTTGATTGGTCAGATAAGAGGAAAAGAGGAAGGCCAGGCCTAAGAGAAGATTTATGGATTTGGTGAGAAAGGACATGCAAGGTGATGGGTGTAACAGAGCAAGATGCAGAAGACAGGACGATATGAAATAAGATGATCCGCTGCGGCGACCCCTTACAGGAGCAGCCAAAAGAAGAAGAAGAAAAAGTCATGCTGAAAGCATGTAGATCATTCTTCATATATAGCATAAATATAGCTAAAATGAAAGAATATTAAATACCTTTCTAGTTACATCATTTAATAAAATAGAAGCAAACACATTATTTGCAATATAAATATTGGTATGTTAATTATAACAACAAATTATTTGCTTTCCTGTATGTTAAAATATGCTTCACTCCACTAGTTAACTATATCACTATATGCCAATAATTTGTATAATTGCTAGAAAAAAAGAAAACCGTCAGACCAAATATAACGTTTCCATAACATCGCCCTTTTTAGTATTTTCATAAGAATAATATGCTTAAGTTTTGCAATATTAAGGAGATCTAGAAGGATGGGAAGAAAAAAAAGCATAATCGTTCAGCAGTGTCACCATGCATTCATCACTTGTCCCATTCCACACTTTAATCATTATAATTAAAAAAAAAATGCTAGGTGACAAAAATTTTTCATGGTATGATCTCTTTAATATTTCTAATTGCTTGTTTCATATTCATGACTGGTCACATAAATTAAAGCCTGATGACTAAGCAGTTTGGAAATGGAGAAATTTCCCTAAGAATGATAGTTTGCTATACCAAGAGGACTGGCCTGTCAGCATGATTAATAGCAAAATTTACAATCTAATTTATTATTTACAACAAATAACCAGTCATTTTCAATCTTTTATTTTGCCCTCATTTGGAAATGGGCCATTTTCAGTAACTTTCTGATCTATGTCAATAAAAAGTGCAACCGATTAGCAAGCTGTCACATTTTCTTCAGGAAACCTGAAAGTTAACATTCATGTAATTTACTGTTCTCAAAACTGTCCATGGACGACTACTATGGGTTTGATTTTAAAAAACAGTCAATCTGGTCTCCTATGAGAGGTCTTTGATGATCATTTATTTACTAGAAACATAACATTCTCTGGACATTAAACAGATAGCAAGGAACGGATGTCTGCTCACTTATTTTATGAGACAGACAATAGGGAGCAGTGCAGGAATTAGAATGTGTCTTGTTTTTCTGAAAATAATTTGCTTTATATTAGAGTATCTGGAGTCTTTGTTCTTCTCATTTGGCTCACTGAGTTATTGTTTATATGTTAGCCAACTGTTCAGTCATTAAGCTGAAGTGATGTGTAATTAGACAACGATGTCTAGTGGATAAAGTATTGGATTTTAAGCCAGTTGATACCCACCTCTGGTATTCACAGCAATTTATGAAAAGGCAGATATACCTGGAGGAAAAGGTTGATTGACTTTATGTTAATGCTATCAGATCTGAGAATGTATGTTCTGGACACTTCAGTGCAGAGAAGCAATGAGCTGTCACATGATCACTGCTTGGTGGTGAACTGTCACATATAAGCAGAATGGCTACTGGATAGACCTGATAGACCCAAACAAGAAGTTAAGATGTGCTAGGGGCCTTTGGAAGAGTTAAGAATCATGGGAGAAGTCACGGCACTGAGAATGAAGGGTTTCTGATCGATTCCATGAAACTTGTCAGTAGACACCAGCAGTAAGAGGCACTGTTAATCTGAAGGAAGAGAACTTTCATGCAACATTAGTAGCAGGGTGTAGAATTAATACTTGTTTATAGGTATGTTTGTCTCTGTTGTGGTTTATAATCATGAGGAATCCATTTCTGATATTCTTTTAATGGCTTGCCTTGAAAGTTTATTTTCATTAACGTCTTTGTTTGCTTGATTTATGCACATTTGCACACTGATTTTGATAATCACATGAGTGACATAATGGAAGTTACAATAAAAATGTTGTACTTAGGAGTTCCAAACATAATGATGAGGTATGAGACTTCCAAAATATGCAACAAAAGCAGTCCAAGATCTTCACTACTATAACTAGAAGAGGCTCTCCCCAAGGCAGCCAGTCCCCAAGCTGCTGACCATAGGCTGTGTAAAGTTTATTGTCATGTTACTTTTACAAGTACCATAAATTAACACCGGCTGTTACAGATTTAAATCAAATGTACAGTATGCTTTTATTATATAATAGTAATAAAAATAGCAGCTCACTATTCAAAATGGTAAATGTTGGTAGGACCCAGGATTGAACCCACAACCTCTTTATTATGAGACAGTGGTTATTACTGCTGCAGCAACAACGCAGACATATCTACTTTGTATCCTAAACCAATTTCTTTTTTTCCAGTTATATTCTTGAATAAAATCGCACTTGTTTTGTTATACCTTTTTTGAAAGTATTTATTTGATATTTGAACTTCAGTTTTCACACTAAATGTCAACATTTTGTCAATTATTCCTAAAACATGTAAAACATTTCTGTTTTAGTTATGTGTTCAACATTTCCTGCCTCGCACTTCCTGTCATCCTACATTTACACAGATCGTTGTAGACACCGAACACACATGAAATGTATGTGTTATAGTTTACAATATATTATTTACCCTCTACAATTCAAGGTACCTCATACCTAGACATACTTGAGCTCTGAGAATTTTCTGTGTGGCTTCAGCTGCGTTGGTGGGGGGTGGGATAGCAGGCTGCTTGTCGCTTGTCCTGCTTGGTGCTGATGATGAGAAACAAAGGAATTTAAGGTTGGCCCGGGATTACGACTTTTTTCATTGGCTTCAGGGATTAGTGTCGCAGAGCTTACAAATAAAGCCTTAGAATGGGCTTGAAACAATAAAAACTCTTGTAAACACAAGGCAACACTAAATCTTTAGAAACAGAGAGTGTATTAATTAAAAAAATCGCAAAAGGGAAAAGGCTCCTAAAATGCAAAATGTACCTAAAAAGGCAATCCAGGCAAATAAATTCAGAATCACAATCCAAAGAACAGAATCCAATAAAATAAATTCAAAATCCATCAAGGAAAAATAATACTTAAAATACACTTCAATGCTAACTCAATGCTCCACTGCTGGATTCTCTTCCTGGATGACTTATAAAGCCAGTAGGAGGACCCAGCACCAAAGACATCAGTGTGGACCCACCTCTGGGAGATTCACCACAATGTACATGGAATGACAGCACATTTAAAGATACAGTACATCAACAAACTGCAAACAAAACTGGCAGAAATGATTAACTGCTCAAAAAAATTAAGGGAACTCTTTGAAAACACATCAGAACTCAATGGGAAAGCAAATCATGCTGGATATCTATACTGATATGGACTAGGTAATGTGTTAGGAATGAAAGGATGCCACATTGTTTGATGGAAATGAAAATTATCAACCTACAGAGGGCTGAATTCAAAGTGAAAAAATGATGTGGTAGGCTAATCCAATTTTGTCAAAATTTCATTGCAACAACTCCAAATTGTACTCAGTAGTTTGTATGGCCCTCATGTGCTTGTATGCATGCCTGACAATGTCAGGGGATACTCTGAATGAGATGATGGATGGTGTCCTTGGGATCTCCTCCCAGATCTGGACCAGAGCATCACTGAGCTCCTGGGCAGTCTGAGGTGCAACCTGCAAGCGGATAATGGACTGAAACATAATGTTCCAGAGGTGTCCTATTGGATTTAGGTCAGGAAAGAGTGGGGGCCAGTCAATGGTATCAATTCCTTCATCCTCCAGGAATTGTCTACATACTCTGACCACATGAGGCTGGGCATTGTTGTGCACCAAGAGGAACCCAGGACCCACTGCACCAGCATAGGGTCTGACAATGGGTCCAAGGATTTCATCCTGATACCTAATGGCAGTCAAGGTGCCGTTGTCTAGCCTGTAGAGGTCTGTGCGTCCCTCCATGGATATGCCTGCCCAGACTATCACTGACCCACCACCAAACCGGTCATGCTGAATGATGTTACAGGCAGCATAGCGTTCTCCATGGCTTCTCCAGACCCTTTCACGTCTGTCACATGTGCTCAGGGTGAACCTGCTGTCATCTCTGAAAAGCACAGCAACAACAACAACAACATTTATTTATATAGCACATTTTCATACAAACAGTAGCTCAAAGTGCTTTACATATTAAAGAATAGAAAAATGAAAGACATAATTATAAAAAAATAAATCAACATTAACATCGAATAAGAGTAAGGTTCAATGGCCAGGGGGGACAGAAAAAACAAAAAAAACTCCAGACGGCTGGAGAAAAAATAAAATCTGTAGGGATTCCAGACCATGAGACCATGAGACCGCCCAGTCCCCTCTGGGCGCAGGGTGCCAATGGTGGACCTGCCAATTCTGGTATTCTGTGGCAAATGCCAATTGAGCTCCACGGTGCCGGGGAGGGAGCACAGGGCCCACTAGAGGACATCGGGCCCTCAGGCCACCCTCATGACATCTGTTTCTGATTGTTTGGTCAGAGACGTTGATACCAGTGGCCTGCTGGAGGTCATTTTCCAGGGCTCTGGCAGTGCTCCTCCTATTCCCCCGTGCCCAAAGGAGCAGATACTGGTCCTGCTGATGGGTTAAGGACTTTCTATGGCCCTGTCCAGCTCTCCTAGAGTAACTGCCTGTATCCTGGAATCTCCTCCATGCCCTTAAAGACTGTGCTGGCAATCATCATGGAGAAGCTGGACTACCTGTGCAACCTCTGAAGGGTCCAGGTATTGCCTCATGCTACCAGTAATGACACTGTCCATAGCCAAATGTAAAACTAGTGGAAAAACAGTCAGAAAAGATGAGGAGGGAAAAATGTCAGTGACCTCCACCTGTTAAACAATTCCTGTTTTGTGAGTCGTCTCATTGTTGCCCCTCTAAGTGCACCTGTTGTTAATTTCATTAACACCAAAGCAGTTTAAACTGATTAACAAGTCCCTCTACTACTTAACTGACCAGATCAATAGCCCATAAGTTTCACTGACTTGATGCTATACTCTGATTAAAGAGTGTTCGTTTAATTTTTTTGAGCAGTATATAAAACCATAAAAAATAATAATTAAAACATAATAAAAAGAATAAAACATATAATAAATATAAGCCAGAGAATAAGTCCTGGCTGTAACATAACAATAAATATGGTGGCAATTTAAATTTGCGTTATCCCTCAGGGGAAACAAAAACTTTGCAACAGTTGGCTTTATTCCCAAATAGATCCTAATGTTAGGATTTTGTGTTCTGGTTATGAACTTTTCTGATTCTGACCTTCAGTTCTGGTAACTTGTTCTTATTTTAGTTCCTCTGGTATTCTGTCCCATGCTTGTGTATTGACCATGATTTACCATTTCTTCATTTTTTCCTGTGCTCAGTAAACCTGTATAAAAATCTAATTATTGTATTTCCATGTTTTCCTCATCAGGAATGCACCAACTTTAAAAGTTGCAGTTATTGTCAAGAGGTGGAAAACCCCGGAGGATACATCCTCAGAGGACGAGGCAGTGCCAGAAGAATTAGATGGGATGGGGTCAGTTTCTGTGGTCGAGAATACTGTTGTAGTTAAAAAAGCTTCAAGCTGGCAAGGCTGAAGACTGGGAATCTTGAAAACTCTGAATATTTTGGGAGGCTGCCTTGAGTAACAAGCCTCAGCAATGGTGTGTCAAAGGCAGATAGAATACCTAGACACTGGCAGACTTTGGAGTTGGTTACCATTTTAAAGAATCACATTCTTCAGTATTCCTGTGAAAGACTGGGTTACTGAAATGCAGACTCCATCCATCAGCTGAAACTAAGAAGAAAAGGCAATCCCTTATAAAACATATTTTATATACAGCATCTATAAAAAACATTTTAATGATATACAACATTGAATCACAGTGGCTTTAATTAGGCTTTTTTCACAATGATTAACAGAAAAAGACTGTTTAATGTCAAAGTGAAAGCAGAGCTCTAGCCAGTAGTCTTAAATTAATTACAATTTTAAAACACAGAATAATTGATCACATAAGTATCCAATCGTTTTAATATGACACAACTAAATTACCACTGGCACAGCCAGTTGGGTTTAGAAGTCACAAAATTAGATAATTGGAGATCTGTTATAGTCAAGGAGTTTTAACTGATTATAGTATAAATGCACCTTATCTGGAAGGTCCAGTTTGTTGTGTTGTTACACAAAGAAGACAGAAAACACTCCAAACAACTCCATGAAAAGAGGATTGAAAATTACAATTTAGAGGATGAAGTCAAGAGAATACTGAAGTCGCTGAATATCCCTTGGAGTCCAGTTAACTCAACCATTAAGAAACGGATAGAGTATGGCACAGCTGTAAATCTGCCAAAGGTAAACTGTATAAAAAAAGAAATGAGTGATTGTGCAAAAATTCAACCAGAGAAGCCATTGAGAGATCTATGAGAACTCTAAAGGAAGCTACAGTGGACAAAATTGAAAAGACTGTACAGAGAAAGACTTTTGGTTTCTTTACCAGTTTGAGCTTTATGGGACAGTGGCAAACAGAAAGCCACTGTTAAATAATACATGCGGCATCTTGGCTAGAGCTTGCTAGAAGGCACATGGTAGACTCTAAAGTAATTTGAAGGAAGTTGGTATTTTATTTTTTCTCTCCAGCTGTCTGGAGTTTTTTTTTTGTTTGTTTTTTCTGTCCTCCCTGGCCATCGGAACTTACTCTTATTCTATGTTAATTAGTGTTGTCTTATTCTAATTCTTACTTTGTCTTTTATATTTCTTTTCTTCATCATGTAAAGCACTTTGAGCTACATTATTTGTATGAAAATGTGCTATATAAATAAATGTTGTTGTTGTTATGGTCTGATGAGACCAAAATTGAACTTTGTGGCTATCAGATTAAATACCATGTTCGAAAACTGCACATTATCAAAAACACACCATCTCTACCAGGAAACATGGTAGTGTCACCATCATGTTGTGGAGATGTTTTTCTGCAGCAGGTTCTGAAAGGCCTGTGAGGGTAGAGGGGAAATCCAGAAGGCAAACTTGGTGAAAGCAGCAAGAAAACAACTCCACGCATTAAGGAAAAGCTGCACAGGAATGGCCTAAAAACAAAAACATGTTAGTGTGCTGGAGCCAGAGTCCAGATCTTGAAAAGAGCTGTTTACTCATAATCCCCATGAAACATGACAGAGCCTGAGCAGTTTTGCAAAGAAAAATGAGGGAAGATTGCAGTGTCCAGATGTGCAAAGCTGGTAGAGACCTTAGCACGCAGCCTCAAGGCTGTCATGGCCGCCAAAGGGGCATCTGCTAAAAATTCTGACTTAAATGAAGTTAATGCTCATGTAATCGATTGCTTTGTGCTGTATGTTCATTATTTAGTCAGATCACTTTGAATACGGCTGTTTTAATGTTAATATTAAAGAGTCATTTTCTTTTTGATCAATGTCAAAAAAGCTAAATTGAATTCACTGTGAATCAATGTAGTATAAAAATAAAATGTGAAAACAAAGGGGTGAATATATTTTATATGCATTGTATGCATTTGGTTTTTTATCACATGTGCTTTACTTAATGAGAATGAACTGAAAAAATCACTTTTTGGCAAAAAATAGAAAATGAGGCAAAACGTATTGACAAATGGGAGGAGAAGGTCTTCAGGACATCCAGTTTTCAGACTTGTCAATTCAGGTCTTCTAATGGTGAGTTTAGTGTTTCATGTGCCTTTGTAAGTATGTGTTTTAACTTGTAACTAGTATCACACATTAGCATTGGTGCTGTTGTACTTCATCTTTAGTGCAGTGTTTTTATAGCTAAATATTAAAAACAACAACAACAATTATTTATATAGCACATTTTCATACAAATAATGTAGTTCAAAGTGCTTTACATATTGAAGAATAGAAAAATAAAAGACACATAAAGAAAATAAAATAGGTTAACATTAATTAACATAGAATAAGAGTAAGGTCCGATGGCCAGGGAGGACAGAAAAAACAAAAAAAAACAAAAACTTCAGACTGCTGGATAAAAAAAATAAAATCTGCAGGGATTCCAGACCATGAGACCGCCCAGTTCCCTCTGGGCATTGTACCTCATATAAATGAAACAGTCCTCTTTTTATTTTGGGTTAAGGCGATTGTGCTCATAAAGACTACTTGAGTTTTCTAGCATTTACTAAAAAGACCAAACCTCTATATACAAAGGTGATAGTATTTACAAACAACAGAAACATTAAAACTCCATCTACTACAAAATATGAAAAGTTGCAAACAGCATAGTAACAGAACAAACAACGCATCTGTTACCATAGACTGTGGTGCTGTAACTCTGATCTAAGCAACCATAGAGTGCTTCAGCTTGACAGACCACAACAATTTACTTTGTTCCTTTAAATTGTACATTTGCTGTTAACTTTGTAAAACTCCTAGCAATGCTGTCATTATGTCATTATAATTAGTAAAATAAGTGAAACCATGGAAATAAATGACAAGATTGACTAAACTGACTCGGTTCAGTATTAAGTTGATTTGTGTTCTTCATGGCAGTGAGTGAGGATTCTGAGGAAATCAGTGATGAAAATTTGGAATGAGGATGACACAAAAGAATTAAGAGTACTGAAAAGTATATAACAGTAAATCCCACAATGATTATAAGTATATCAAGCCTTTTACAATTAAATTATAACCATGGAACTGCAATCAGGTGTTGAGAATGCAACATAATGCAACATGACTATTACAAGTAATTGACAGTTCAGTAAATAAGGTTTAGAAATTCTCTCTGAAGTGATTGCTTTTACACAGGTATATCCATTGAGGTAATTAAGCAATAAACATTCTATCATGTTTAGGTCATATGTAAAACTGGCAGACTGACCCCGTTGCTTATTATGATGGCTACCAAAGCATGGAGAAGAGATAAAAAGGATTGTTGAGGTACAATTGCCATGAGCTTCAGTGGTAACAGGGTGATGTGGTGGATCCGTGGCTGAGGATCTCTTTTGCTATCTAGAAGTTTGCCAATTCAAATCCCATTACTGCCTGAAGGGATCCTGGTCCGTTTGGCCTTTGAGCAAGACCCTTAACCTGAAAATTGCTCCAGGGGTGCTGTACAATGGCTGACCCTGTACTCTGACCTCCAAAGGTCAAACAAAAAGACAATTTCCTTTTGGGGATTGATAAAGTATATACAAAGTATACAATATATATAAATGTATATATTGTGACAAGAAAGGAAACCAGACATTGCAAAGGTTTGGGGCAGCCACCCATATAATGTGTTCCTGGCTGCAAAAGTAAAAGGTTTGATAGCAAGTAATGTTTACAAGACAGAGTCCAAAACAGAACTGCCATCCAGAGGAAGGGAGTGAGGTTTTATGGGGAGTCTGGGGGAAGTGATGTCATCCTCGGTGCCAGAAGTGCTGTGTGCTGAGCTGAGGCAGCGGCTCTTGGTGGGATTTCCTGGGAAAGGTCTGCAGGAGACTTAGAAAAAGAGTTAGTGCACCCCGCCTCCCCCTGGGCAGATGTGTTACTATTAGTCGTTAAGCCCTTCAGCTTCCTCCTATTTGCACATGTGTGACAATATATACTGTATATATTAATATAATATATATATATATATATATATATATATATTAAGAAAGAATGCTGTATAGCACCCAACCTGAAACAGATTGGACATGGGAGGCAAGTGTAAAATAAACAAAAACTATTTATTTTCTTCACCTGTGGGCGCATGTTTTCCCAATGTCCCACAGGTAATACATAGTCCCAAATAAAGCACACCAAGTATCATAAAGCACTCTTCTTCTCTCTCTGGCACCACCACTCCTCCCAGGCAACCTTGTCCTTCTCCACCCGACTCTGGCCCTTCAGTGGTAGTTGCTGGCTCCTTTTATGGTCCACCTGTTTCCGGTTGCACTCCTGGGTGGGACTGAAGATTAGTCCAGCTGGGCTCAGGGACCCATGCCGCGCCCCCTGACGGCCACCCCAGACCCCAAAAGGGCTGTGGAGAACTCCATCTCCCATGAAGCCCTGTGAGAGACTGGGGCACTGCTCCAACCCAGGGCGAGGCAATCCAAAGTCCACGGGGAGATAATGCACCATCCAGGGCTGCGCCCCCTGAATACACATCGAAGGGGCGTTGGCCGTCCACCACCAGCCCTCACTGACTGACTGACTGACTGACTGACTCAGGCTGAGATTTGGCAGGCTCATTCCTTACAGCCTACTTACAAAAGTTGGGCAGGTTTCATTTAGAAATTCTACGCGTAATGGTCATAACTGGAATGTATTTTCGTCTATATACTGTACTGTAATAGACTGCAGCTCGATAGCTGTGGGAGGCGGAGTTTCGTATTAAAGCATTTAACCAAGCACATTTCAGCCATCATTTGTTGCCAAGCAAAGAGAATAGACTGCAGCTCGATAGCTGTGGGAGGTGGAGTTTCGTAGTAAAGCATTTAACCAATCACATTTCAGCCATCATTTGTTGCCAGGCAGAGAGGCTTTCACAATCCATTATGTAGGCACTCTAACACAGAATAAATGTCAATTAACCTGTTGCTTCAACCAATCAGATTTTGAGTTGGTGTCAGTTGGGCCCTCTAGCAGGTGTGTGGCAATGTCACCGTATTCAGACCCATTGATTGGATAGAAGCCGATATGAGGAACTCTATGAGGCCACTGAACGCACCTCAAACGCTCCGAGCGAAAGATCATCGTGCACACTATGGCCAACTCCATGGCAGGATTGTGGCCAATATTATTTGCCAGACACAGACCAGATTTCAAGACCACGAAAACCTGATGTTTGTCACGCTCCTCGAGCCCCAGAAGTTTCAGGAATACAAGAAAAATTTCACGCATGCAGCCTTCTCCAGTTTAACACAAGATCTTTTGATCTGTCTCGGCTAAAAACAGAACTGACTGTAATGTATGCCATGGATGATTTTTAGGAAAATCTCCTACTGATCTCCTTGACTTCCTTCATTAGAAAAATCTGAATGAGAGCATGGGGCAGCTGTTCACATTGGTATATTTGGCAGTGAGCATTCCCGTGTACACTGCTTCTGTCGAGCGTACATTTTCAGCCCTAAAGCGAACTTATGCCAGAAATACCATAGGGCGGGTTCGCCTTTCAGCATTAGCTTCGAATGCGATAGAAAGGGATGTTTTGATGGAACGACAGAGTAATTAAACTATTTTTGAGGAAAGAGAGGAGGATGGATTTTGTTTACAAATAATCCGAATTTTTGTAAAATGTTGCGATTTTCCTAAATAATATTGCAAGTTTATGAGTTATTGATGTTTTTTATCTGATGTCGCGGCTGTGGCTGCAGTAGAAAGGAACTTGTTCACCCCGGTTTGTCTATTCAATAAAGGCATTTATTGTGGCTACAGCAGTTATGTTACATATATATATATATATATATATATATATATATATATATATATATATATATATATATATATATATATATATATATATATATATACTCTCCCGATCTACATACTGTCAAATAAACAAACCGCATGCCATGGCACAACACAAGAGGCTTTTCCTCTAGCGCTGACGTCCGAGGTTCGATTCCCGACAGGGGGTGCAGTGAGTGTGTACGCCTGATGAGCCCAGAATTAGGGCGAAACACGTGCTGCGTATTGTTTGCATTATTTGACAGTAAAACTATTTCAATATATTCAATATATATAAATCAGCGCTTCCCGATTCATTTTACCCTCGCACCCCCTTAGTTTGAGAAGAAGTATGAAAAAATATGAGGTTAACGCAGAAAAACAGATCACCAATTGAAGCTTTATGAATAATGGATACTTTATTCGCCATCAATAATTGTTTTGGTAAAGCCTTACTCAGTATAATCCTCCTTCCATTTTATAATTTTTTCGCGACTACCCATGATTAAATGAACGGTAAAAAAGTAAGAGCAAAGCGAGGGTCACTTATTGAGGCAGGCAGGCGACAGCTCAATAGCTCGCAGGCTCGATGTGGTGCGCGTCAAGTCGCTCTACAATGCGCGATCAGATTCGAAAAAATATATCTTTTCAAGTTCTATTTGGATATAAGTAAGTTCTATTTAGTTGACAGAAATATCGTTGGTAGGAATGTAAGTTGAATTTAGTCTTTAAATTTCTATGGTGAAGAAAAATGTATGCAGTGATGACTAAATTTAACTTACATTCCTACCAAACATATTTCTGTCGACTAAATAAAAATTACTTATATTTAAAATTTAAATAGAACTTGAACAAATACGATAGTTCATAATACCCACGCAGCACTAACTGCACATAAGAGCAGGAGTCAACCGTTTTAACAAGCAGCGTATTGCACTGATACGAAATAGCCTGCCCATTTAATTATTTAGGAATGGATAGATAAATTAAAATTTTGTACAAATAATGTTTTTCATTTTTTTCCTCGATGGCTTCTGGCACCCCCAGCAACAGCTGCTCGCACCCCAAAGGGTATATATATATGTGTGTGTATATGTATGTGTGTGTGTATATGTATGTGTGTGTGTATATGTAGATATAGAGATATAGATATAGAGATAGATATAGATATATAGATATACTAGCAGAATACCCGCGCTTCGCAGCGGAGAAGTAGTGTGTTAAAGAAGTTATGAAAAAGAAAAGCAAACATTTTAAAAATAATGTAAGATGATTGTTAATGTAATTGTTTTGTCATTGATATGAGTGTTGCTGGCATATATATATATATATATATATATATATATATATATATATACACACACACACAGACACATATATAAACATATATATACATATAAACATATATATAAATATATACATATATATACACATACTGTATATATACACACATATATATACATACTGTATATACAACATATACATATCTACATATATACTGTATATACACATATATATACAAATCTACATATATATATATATTAGGTGGGATCGATTAAAAAATTAATCCAATTAATTAGAGGCTGTGTAAGAATTAATCTTGATTAATCGTATGTAATCGCACACGTAAATTTGCCCCAAATCGCAAATGTTTTTTTTTTATTTAAAACGGTTTTAGTGGGCTTACAGAATCAAATAATAGACATGGACATGAATATTGTAAACTGAAGCTGTTTTAATTTCTGAAAAAAAAGCCTTTAAACTGCATTTGAATTCAAAACAGAAACAAAAATATCATCCCTGGTTAAAATTGGGCAGACTTAAAAATAAAGTGGTAGTTTAAGTACTTTAAGTACATTTTCAGAATAGTATTGTCTTTAAATAATAATAACCAAAATTTCAACATAAAGTGCAGTTTTTCTTCTTAAAAAATAAGTCAGAAACATAAAAGGTAATTTGACCAGCTTACTCTTTAAACTCTGAGTAACATTAGCCAAAATTATTTTGTACATTAGGCTAAAACAGTGTGATCATTGAACATTTTGTAATTAGATGTATTTAGAATTACTAACGGTCACGGAAGTCCAATGATCCCCAGTAAGAGCCACAAAGTCCGCTTTCTGTAATGCATCTAATTTTGCTTGCTTTTCAGTGTGCACAAAACCATGCTTTTATCAAGGCTTTCCGGGAAGTCGAAATGATCAGTCGTAGGAACGCGCTTTATTCCGACTCTAACATTTTTGTAGCTGTGATGTGTGCATCAGTGTAATGGATGTACCAGGAAATCATGCATTGACAAAAGTTCCCGCTTGCTTGGAATTGAAAGTGTGATTAAATGCGTTATTTTTAACGCTTATGGAGTACATGCATCGAAGCTTCTCAGCTGTGCTTGTGCTAAGAAAGGGAAAATTTTAAAAATAACGTAACATGATTCTGCTAACCTAATATTTTTCATACGTCCCAAACCAAGGAGATGCTAAGGTAAAATGAATCGGTAGCGCATACATAGTCAGTACATCCCTCTCGGGAATCAACCTTGAATGTCGGCGTTAGAGGCTTAAGACTCTACAATTAGCCACAGCGTGTGTCTTGTCTATGCTAAAGTATGTATTGTAGATCGGGTATATATATACATTTATATATATACCCGTATCGCAGTGGAGAAGTAGAAGTTATGAAAAGAAAAGGGAACATTTTAAAAATAACGTAACATGATTGTCAATATACAGTAATTGTTTTGTGAGTGTTATTGAATGTTGCTGTCATCAAGGATTTGATTATCATTATTTCTTTCAATCAGGCTCATATTTGTAGGATGTGTTCAAGTTACATTCCGTGTTTGTCAATCGTTGTAAAGATAAGAGGTTTCATTCATCGATTAGTTCCTTACTGCATCAATAAACAGCTCGTCTTCCTTTTATCTGTGATGTGACAAACTGCATGCACGGGTTTTTTTACACTGTCTTCCTTTAGCAGGACATTCACTTTTTCCACCGTGTGCTTTGTTTCCGCAGTAGCTGCACTTATGAATATGATTGTATGTATCAGACGCTTCATATTTTTTTGCTGCCTTCTCAATTGTGTAATTCGGTTTTTGTTCAGCACTCTTTGGAACTGTTGCTTTTGTCTGTGCACTGCGCCAGTTCACGGAGCCGCTTGGTGTTCTTGCATCGAAGGTTCCCAGCTGTACTGGTGCCATCTCGTGTAATGTCAGCTAAGACCCAGCACTTAAAACTTTCTCTCGCAGTTTCAATGAGTTTGTGCCAAACACCACCCTGACCATCTCATCTTCCTCTGCATAAGCACAGTCCTTCACACGTGAATATTTACCGGCAGTGTTTGTATTGGATTGCCGCTGATGGACGGCCTTATATGGGCAGGCACTAAATTACAAACGCTAGTGGTAGCCTATGAACTTAATTTAATATAAACTTACAGTTCACGCCGTGCTTTGTTTCCGCAGTAGCTGTACTTATGAATATGCTTGTATGCATCATTTGCTTCATAATGTTTTTCTGCCTTCTCAATTGTGAAATGGCGTTTTGTGCTCATCGCTGTTTGGAGTTCTTCCTTGTGCTCTACGTACTTACGTAGGAGGCGTGATGATGTCACACGAAACTCCCCGGCCATCTCCAACTCAAGACTCCATTACATTATATGGGGAAAAATAGCTTCCAGTTATGACCCTTATGCGTAGAATTTCGAAATGAAACCTGCCCAACTTTTGTAAGTAAGCTGTAAGGAATAAGCCTGCAAAATTTCAGCCTTCTACCTACACGGGAAGTTGGAGAATTAGTGATGAGTCAGTGAGTGAGTCAGTGAGTGAGTGAGGGCTTTGCCTTTTATTAGTATAGATAGATATAGATATATATATACGTAGATATATAGATATAGTTATATATATATAATGTGTGTGTGTGTGTGTGTATGTATGTATGTGTATATATATATATAGAGAGAGATAGATATATATAGATGTATATAGATATATATAGATGTATATAGATATATGTAGATATACAGTAGATATTAGATATATAGATATATATAGATATATATAATGTGTGTGTGTAAGTATGTATATATATATATATATATATATGCCAGCAACACTCATGACAATGACAAAACAATTACATTGACAATCACTTTACGTTATTTTCAAAATGTTTCCTTTTCTTTTTCATTACTACTTTAACACACTACTTCTCCGTTGTATATATATGCCTGTCTGCTTTTCACGAGAGAACTACTTGACAGATTTAGATCGGGATTTTTCTATAATTTGCTTGAAAATTCCGCTTGATTTTATGACTACCCTCATCGCACCAAGTATCATAGTTCATTTGCATCACTGATTTATTTGGGCAAATCTGAGAAAAACATAGTGGGCCAAGGGGAAGGGGGTGGGGTGTTCCTCACTCACACACTAGTCTCAGGGCGTACCTTCCCTCCGCTTAACTAGCGAACAAGAGAACTACTTAATGGATTTAAATCGGGTTTTTTTCTGTAATTTACTTGAACATTTCGATTGATTTTGTGACTTCTCTCATCATGCTAAGAATCATAGTTCGCTTGCAGGAGCGATATATTCATAGCAAAGCATGACGTCAGGAGTGGGGAGCTGGGCAGAACCCTCCTCGAGTCTAGTGTACCTTGCCATTGCTTAGTTAGCAATACCTGTTTGTTTATTGATTTTTAAAGTTTGTCCTGTTTCACTACTACACAGTCAGAGCCATGGAGGATGGCTAGTGTATATATGTATATATATGGGAACAAGGCAGGAAACAACTGTGGGAAAGGGACCACTCCATTACATGGCACGCTCACACAAACACACCTATACTGACATAATTCCAATTTGGAGCCACCAGTTAGCTAACCAGTATGTCATTGGTGAATATAACATATTACACTTTAAATGCACTTTTGTAAATAAATTGATGTAAAGAAGTAGTGGTCTTCTGAACAGTGGACTACAACTTTCAGCCAGAGAATCCATTATTGATTTTCAATACAATAAGCAAACCAAAAAAGTCCACAAGTCCAAATGTCTGTTTTCCACACTGAGGGCCTTCAGTTACTCTGTCTATACTCTGCCATTACTGGGAGAGAGAAAGCCCAGAACAGATTACATACAGGATCAGGAAATAAGCCAAAATTATGTGTGAAAATGAGCTGAGGTCAAAAGCCAGGAGGTCGAAACATTCAAAAAATCCAATCAAAAATGAAAATCTAAAATGCAAAGCCAATAATTTAACATCCTAAAACAACATTAACACACTGTGAGATTTGTTTAAAATATCTACCATCTTGGACAACATGGACATCCATGACACTACATTTGTGATGTGATATGTGCTATTATGCTGTAGTTGTCACAAGAACAAAAGCTGCTAAGTGAATGAAAGGAACGATGCCCATAAAGCAAAATGGTAACAAAAAAATAAATAATAGCATGAAATTATTTCAACACCAAAATGAAATTTTATTCCTTTGCAGCCTATTATCAAAGCAGCAAATGAAGGAATTTCTCATGTAGGAATGGTGTTGCATTTCTCCAATACAGTTAAAGGCATCTCTGGACTCTTCCTTGGTTCGCTGGACATGTTTTGGCAGTTCATGTTAACGGAATGTCTCAAGTATTTGAAGAATCAGTGGATGTTACACAATAGATGTACTTTGTACATGCTATAGAGTTTTATTAGAACAAGAATAGCTTTTAGACTAACTGAGTATTCTAATTAGCCCAGAAAAGCACTGTAACACTATTTTTTCTCCTTGAATATAATAAATACTTCTACTCTTATTGTAAAATTTGATATTCTGCAAAAGCAGAATAAGGGAAAAATCCTTACATAAAAGAGGCAGTGCATTGTAATCCCAAGGCAGAAATTAAAACATGTACCCTTCAAACAGATGTATTATTGGTTTTATGCATGGGGAGCATCGACTAAATTGCAGTAAAACATAAAATATGACAGGCAAGTTCACCTTGCTGTTAGCTTGTTCTTAATAGGTTTCATTATATTTTAAACAGTAGCTACTGGTCTAAAACTTATTAAAATGAATGATTTGATTTTCTTGCCCTAATCATAATTAAGTGACTCATAGGGAGAGTGCCCTTTTACTTTTTCCAGTATTTAACATGCCTTTTTTTCCGACTATGTTTGTGCTCAGAAATAAATTACTACTGACAGACATTGGAACGCACATTCTTATCCATTAAGGTCAGGTATCAAATGTGAGAGCACCCCAGAAGCAAGCTGTTACTGGTTGCCAAGGACTTCTTTATGTATAAAAATCACTGGGAGCAAACAGTGCTGCAAGTGGAGCTACACATTTATATAATGGGAAAGCAGAAAAGCTTTTGAATCATAGTATTAAAATATGCAGGATATTAGAATGAAAAATTAGAAAATAGCAGCTAAACCAGTAGATGGTGGTCAGTGACATCTATACAACTGATCCCAGTTCCTTCCATCCTCATTGACCACCTTGCACAGCTTCTGTTTGAGAGCTTGATTAAACCTCTTGACTAGACTATCGGTTTGAGGATAATATACCGAGATCTTTAAATATTTTATTTTCAGTAACTTGGCCATTTCCCTGAACATCTCTGAGGTTAAAGGCATCCCTTGATCTGTCAGGATTTCTTTGGGGATACCAACTCTTGAAAAGACCCCTATTAGTTCCCATGCAATAGCTTTCGATGTCGCTGAGTGCAGTGGAACAGTTTCTGGACATCGGGTAGCATAATCTACCAGGACCATTATATATTTATGTCCCCTGACCGAGGGCTGTAGGGGTCCTACTAGGTCTAGCCCTAGCCTCTCAAATGGGAGGGTAAAGGAACTAGAGGAGCACGGTCCCTCCTAGGAATCTGCCACAATTGACATTCCAGACAGGATCAGAAAAAGCGGCGGACATCCTCATTAATTCTAGACCCAAAAAATTACAGCTAAATCCACTCTAGTGTTTTTTCAGGGCCCAAATGGGTGGTGGGTATGAGCTAGTTCACAGACTTGTCACTGGTAAGTCCGTGGCACTAACAACAGACACCTTGCCTCCCCCTCGTTTTCTGCCACCAGATACAAAACGTCATTATTTAACCAAAGTGAGGACCCTGTGGCATGGAATGTAGTGTGTTGGCCATCTATCAGATCAACTACAATTTTTGCAAATTTAAGGAAGCCATCATTCCATTGCTTCCTTTTGAATGAAGCCGGGGTCTGCCTAAATTTGAAACTGCAGACGTGTGTGAGGATCAGATTCAACCTCAAGGGGCGTGGTTTCATCCCATGTCGACACAGCCACTGATGATGACGCATTGCGTGTCGACAGGCCAGGTGTCTCCAAGTTATCATTAGAGGCCGAACTCTGTCTCTACTCCGGCTGTGTACACGGCGAGTAGGTAGCTGAGGACGCTGTTTCTGCATCCATGACTAGACCTAGGGGTTGTGTGGGACTAGTGAGTGTGATACTGCTTTTATTATCTGACCAATCTCTACCCAGTATCAAGGGGAACTGAGAATTATTGAGTACCGCCACCACAGACTTTTTTACTACACCGCCCTGGCTGATTTAACAGGTGACAGATTTATAATAACGGATGCCCCCGTGAATACAGGTTAGTCTGGTCTTTACTGTCAGCAACTGTTGTGGCCACACTCAGCTGCGAGCAACAACAGAAATATTACTGCCAGAATCAAATAATGAGGTGACTTTGTGTTCATTTACGATTGCTAGTCTCATATGGGAGTAGGACATAGGATTAGCTAGAGCGCACAGCTCCCCTCCTGTATTCCTCCACAGACCCCTTTGTCACTTCATGAGGCCCTTCGGTCTGCACCAGGATTCACCGAATGTCGCTCCACGGTGTGTGAAGGGGACTCAAAAGCAGGGATGCATGCCTGTCTAGGTTTACGTGGATCCCGTTCTGGCTCTCCCAAATAGGTTTACGGCCATAAATTTTCAATGGTCTCCACTAGGGATACCATGTTGTTAATGGATTGTTCCCAGGTTGGCTGGGTTTATTTTATTAAATAAATTAAAATTAATTAAAAAGGTAGCACAGGCTACCTGATCCACTATCTGTCAGACGCTGTTTTTATTTGGCCTTAGGCAACGCCTGACTTTGGCCCAAAGCACGAATGCCTGTTTCTTTATCAGTTTTCCTGGGTTAATTTCCCAAGCCATTATATTCCCCACCTGCAAACCCGGAGCACCCCCACCTTTTACAAAGGAGTTATCCTTTGTGGGGTTTATGTGTGTGGCTACCCTTTCTCGAGAGACCATAATAAGTCCTCGATATGTTCCCGTCACGATCTGGCCCTTGTCCGTAAGTCCCTTGCTCACGGTCCCAGGTCCCTTTTAAAGGGTTCTGGGTTGGAGCACACTTCCAATCCCCCACTACACCTTGACTGACCCCAGCTCGGTGACGCAGGAATGATAATTTCCTACTTGACCCTTTCTTCGGCTGTAGGTTTAGTTGGTGTGTTCAGTCTTTCTTCAGGTTTGACTTCCAGTTCAACAAGGAGGCCATCATCCTGCCAACTACGCCACTGTGAAATAAACAGACTTGACATACTCAAAAATGTTTGGGGCAGCCACCCATATAATATTCTGCAAAAGGGTATGAAAATGGCACTGATGTGTATAGGTTGTAGTCCACAACTGAACTTATGTCTTAGTGAAAATATGGTAGTTTTAAAGGCAAAAACTGGAAGTGACATGGCGGAACTGGTTAAGTGCACATAACCCTCCCTTCTCTTTTCCCGTAATCCCCATGGTGTCCGCTAAAGGACCGTTCTGCTCTCCCAGATTGCGAGGCCATCCTAGATGATTCATTGAGCTCATCCATGTTTTGAAATTCTCCCTAGACCAGCTGGGTGAAATATTTGGGGAGATTCTTTATTAAAAGAAAACAGGCTATCTGTTGTACTATTTGGAAGGTGTTACACTCAAATGGCCATAGCCATAGTACCACTTTTTCCCATAGAACAAAGGCTTGCTCCTGGCTCGGCCACTCTGGGTCGAACATCCAGTTTTTTAATTTTTTCAACAGGCTGGTCTGGGGATGCCTCACATTTATCTAGAATCTTGACTCTAGTGTGGGGGACAGCTCTCTCCTCCAAGAGAGCATAATAAGCCCCTTTCGCTTCCCCCATAGGAACCAGCCCACTCCTGTGTGTCTCTCCCACACACTCCCTTTGTTTCTTTACTAGCCCGGTCATGTGTATTGGGAGTGAAGCCTGCACCAGGTCTTTTCTGCCCACAGGATAATCCCCCACTTGGAAACTCAGCCCCGTATTCTTCCACCTGATTATATTTCAGGTCCTGTCCCTGTTTCTTCTGAGATTCTTTCATCCTGCTGACTATGCCACTGTCACAAGAATAGTCGAAAGACTTTGAAAAAGGTTTGAGGTTTCTCATTCTCATTCAGAAGTTTGTGTTTCATGCATTAATCTATTATTTAATGTTTAGTGTATGGTTTTACTGGGGTGGGCTGATGACAGTACAAGAGATAATTATACTACACAGGAGCACTATAAGAGTGAAATGATTAAGCACTTCACGTATGGTTCTGCATGTGAGTTGATGGCTGACGCTGAATTGTTCTGTTGTCGCTTTCAAGTGTACCAAAATGGCCAAATATTTTACACCTTTGGACAACCGCCAATGCTTCTCAAACATCTTAGATTCACAAGTGACGATTTGAGTAGTGGACACTTTGATGTTTATGAATGTTTAAACTCTCAAACACTGGATGTGAAGTTATCAATGAAACCGGTTGTATGCTTACAACGCTTGACAGATGCCGAATGTCACTTCAACACAACAAGTCCTGCAAATACTAACGTAATTGAAACAAACCATGAAACTCAAACTGATTATGACAGTAGCAATCCAAGCTGTGAGATTTGAGGCAAGATTGCTTTTCACATGGCCAACTGTACTTTGTATGCTGAGGGCACAGCTTGGTCATATTACAACCGGAGGGCCGAACTAACAATGTGGTATGCAAAGAGATCCTTAACAAACAATTATTGGTATATTTTCCCTCAGTTTAAAAAGGTTTACTTTTCTTCTTAATAAAAATTTTAAGGCAGTACTTTGCCGCTGCGAAGCGCGGGTATTTTGCTAGTTATTGAATAAAAGTGCACTTGTTTTGTTATACTTCTACCTTTTGTGAAAGTGTTTATTTGATATTTGGACTTCAGGCTTCACACATTATATGCTTCATGTCTACATTTTATCAGTTATTACTAAAACATGAAAAACATTTCTGTTTTAACAATGTGTTTACATAGATTGTTGTAGACACGGAGCACACATGAAATGCATGGGTTCCAAATAATGATATAGTATTTACTGTAGTGTATACAACTCTAAGCAACTGACACGCTGGTAAACAGACTTGAGCTGAGAAAACCTTGTGAGGCATTGGGGGGGATGTGATAGTAGTCTGCGTCCTGCTTATCGACACATTTACAAGACAACAGAAGCTTACAGAGAGGTGTGAATGGATTTAAGGTGGAATGGATTTACAAGTTTTTACGTAGGTTTTGGTAATTCTAGTGTTAGCTCAAGCAGTTTTTTAAACCTTCCTGGTCTCCTACTCTTGATGGTAATATCCATAGCTGGTCTCCTTCTGGGGTATTTGTGACACTTACACAGCATATAATACGCTTCTGCCCTTCTGCCTTGCCCTATAAGGTTACCTGTATTGTCCTTATCAGAGATATGCTCTCGCCTGTTGGACTATCTCCCTGTTTCATTTAGGACACTTTACAGCATCAAATAGGCATCTTTCTTCATCCATCCATCCACAGTAACACCACACAAAAAACAAGAAGTTGCAAATTCCAAAGTAAAAAAGGACCAAGCCAGGATTTGAACCATGGTCCTAAAGCACTACCTTTATACAGACATTACATGTATATCATTTTCCAAACTTATGAGTAGTCTATTAAGATGTCATGATCTTTGTAAACTCCTTGAAAAACTCAGCCAGAAAAAAGCAGAAGTGATTAAACCAATGCAATAGTGTCTGCAACTTTTCATTGTCCTTTTTACTCATTGCTAATTGTCATTTTTCTTACTGTAAAATGCTGACTGCAAAGTGTCATTATATGTCAAATACATCAGATGGAAAAAAGATACAGAAAAAGATGATTAATTTAAGTCACTAGAAAATGAGTAATTGTCACTGTGAATCAGAACAGAATATATGAGGCTGTGCTTAAACAAGCAACATTAATTCTGGACAGACTGCATATATGGCAAATAATCAATCCAGCCATCATGTGAAAGTGTATCGAGAGAATTCTGAATGCACACAATAGACACAGAACACAAGTTCTGTCACAGGTCAGACGCTTATCAGTTTTTGAATAAACTCTTTTCCTTTAAATTTAAATTAAATTATAATTAAATTTAAACAAAAACTGAAACTGTTATTTATTTTCCTACATCTAAGGGCCCAAATGACAAAGAAATTAAACCAATTAATAGAGTATGTGTATCTTTTCCTAGAAACTATTTGTATTGTTGGCACTTTAGTAGTGTATGCCAGAAAATTAACCCAAAAATTAACAGCTTAGTTGGACCTCACACATTAAAGTGCCACATTTGACACTTGTAAATTACAGAAGTGAACTGTTCCTTGCCTGTTTTTCACTTTGAAATCACTTTTAAATCATGATTCCCATCATCGATGACTAATAATGTGACTTAAAGTATTAAATCCACATACATTATGCACATGAATACATTTAGCCTCATTAAAATTCCCCACAAATTCTTAATTATTGAATAAGCATTTTGCCACAGAGCTGCTGGATCCCTTGCTTTCTTCCAACTCCTAACCTTGGTTTTTCCATTGTTTCATTAACACAGGCTTGTATTATTTTAGGTAAATTGTCAAGGGAGATTACTAAATTCTTTTTTCATATTCCTAATATAAATCACCTTATGTTCAACAGATGTGTTTTCATTATTTTAATGAAATTTTCTTTCACAGATGTTGCATCAGAAATGTGGCAATGAGAAATCCTAGGAAGATCAGTGTCCATAAATGTTTCAGTGCAGCTGGATTTTACTTGACATTTCATCACCACTTGACCCCAACTTGATTTTTACTTGACACCAACTTGCAATCATGGCTATTAAAAAAGTATTTCAATAAGCTTTATTCTGTAAACTATTGTTTTATCATGTTATCAGATCACCTGTGAAATTCACCTAACACAAAGTGTGCTAACTAGTCTCAGGTTCTTTTCTTAATGAGGAATAAGAAGAAATGTCAAAACCAACTATCTACTGGTTACTTTTACCCTCTTTACTGTCTCACTTTCCTCATTGTACACTGTATATTCAACCTCTAATGGCAGGCTCTTTAAGTGATTAAGACTCCCTTTTATTTCTACTCCTTTACTTTAACACTAGAATTACCTACCTAAAAACTCGTAAACCCAGCCCACCTTAAATCTCTTTGCACCTCTCTGTCAGCGTCTTTTGTGTTGTAAATGTGTCGATCAACATAAGCAGCAAGCAGCCTGCTATCCCATCCCCCCACCAACGCAGAAAGGGCAGAAAGTTCTCTCAGCACAAGTCTGTTTACCTGTGCGTGTGTTGCCTGTGGTTGTATAGGGTAAATAATATATCATTATTTGGAACACATGCATTTCATGTGTGTTCCATGTCTACAATAATCTTTGTAAACACATCATTAAAAAAGAAACATTTGTCATGTTTTAGTAATAATTCACAAAATGTAGACATGAAGTGTATAATGTGTGAAACCTGAAGTCCAAATATCAAATAAATGCTTTCACAAAAGGTACAAGTATAACAAAACAAGTGTGCTTTTATTCAAGAATATAACTGCAGAAAAAGATCTCGAGTTAATGTGCGACATTGGCACCACTTAGGTGGTGCATCGGTAAGAACTGCTGACTCGTAATCAAGACGCTCATGGTTTGATCCCGGAAGCCTCCGTTTTGAGTAGTGAGCTGCTCTTATTCTTAGAGTTGTAGAATAAAAGCATACATTTGATTTGAGTCTGTAACACCCGGTGTAAATTTATCCATCCATCCATTATCCAAAGCGCTATATCCTAACTACCGGGTCACGGGGATCTGCTGGAGCTAATCCCAGCCAACACAGGGCACAAAGCAGGAAACAAACACCAGGCAGGGCGCCAGCCCACCGCAAGACACACACATACACCAAGCACAATTTTAGAATTGTCAATGCACCTAACCTGCATGTCTTTGGACTGTGGGAGGAAACCGAAGTATCTGGAGGAAACCCATGCAGACACGGGGAGAACGCAGAAAGCGAACCCGGGTCTCCTAACTGCAAGGCAGCAGTGCTACCCACTGCATCACCGCGCCGCCGGTGTAAATTTATGGTACTTGTAAAGGTTAACTTTTTTTTTTTTTTGGAGTTTTATTCTCTCAGTCGCGTTCACACTTGCCCCGAAGATGTGCTATAGCAGAGGTGAACTCAGAATAAGACGAGGGTTCTACATCAGAGAAAGAGAAAAGAAGCCCTTCCCACAAGAAATGTCCACTCACATATAAGAACAATGCAGCTGCATCAGGCGTAAAGGTGAAAGATGGCACCATTTGATTGCAGCAAGAGGTCCGGTGTCATCCTGCCAGTCAGTCTGCCCCACGCCTGTCCTTCAACGAAACAGCATGGCTTATAGAGCTCTCCAAGGTATCGTGCAAAGTCCTGTTTGTGATTATGTTTTGTGATGGTCTTTATATGAAAACCATGTATATGTTACTTATATAAAAGCCAGATCGAATGTTATTTACCTATACAGGTAGTCCCCAGTACGGACATCCGACCTACGACTCTTACGAAGGAGGACCACAGGGTATCAGCATGCAGGCTCACCTTTTTTTGGCTTTGTATGTAAATTGCATCTCCCCAATACATCAACTGCAAATATGGAGTCACATCCCAAGATGCTTGGCAGACTCACATGAGTATTATTCAGACATAATATATAAGAAAAGTGAAACTTGAGAGACAGAGATAGGTAGGCAGTAAAAGGTATTACATGCCTGGCAAGGATCTCACGAGTTAAGCCTGAAGCGCTTATAGTAATAGGGAAATACCCATGAAAAGGAATTTTAATGTGGCAAGGCAGGTAAAAAGAAAAGCTTAACACAAAAATTGAGACAGAAAGATTAGCTTAAAAGGGTTTAGCAGAAATACACAAAGAGTGAAAAGAAAATTTAAAAGAGCTTTTAGAGCAAGAAAGACATTAAAAAGAGGCTTAACTGAGCTAAAGGGAAAACAAAGAAAGATGCTAACAGGAACCATTACAATGGGCAATGTTTCAGCTAACCCACAGCATTGTTAAAACAGTATACTACATAAGCAAAAACAGCTCTGAACATTAAAATATTAGTGCTGTAGTAAAAGCAGGATAAGAAAGGGGGACATGGTGGCTTTTTATGGCATCTACTCACACCTATTAGTCACATTAGTACAAGAAGAAGGGGAATACAAGTGGAGCACTGACGATACCCAGTGTTAGAGCATTGTGCCCAATGAAGCCTTTGTCATGTGTTTTGTTAACTTCTGATTATTTTTGACCTCTCATCATTATTTTGGATTCTGCTTTAGCACTGAGTTTTTAATAACATTCTCTGTGTTCCTTGCTTATTCACTGTGGCAGAATAATACAACGTATGGTGTGAAGCCCAGGGCGCATACAGCTGCCCTAACCTGACACAGAAAGGCAGAGAGACGAGTTTAGCACAACACACAGTTCAGCACAGTGCACAAATCACCAACACAGTTCCTTTTTTCCACCAGTCTTTCTGCCTCCACTTCTCCTCAAGCTTTGTCCTTTTCCTCCTGACTCTGGCCATGGAGTTGGTAGTAACTGGCCATTTTTTCTAGAACACCCAGAAGGACTCTAGGTGCCCAACGAACTTTTTCCAGCCACACTTCCTGGTGTGGCGGAAGTGCAGCCAACTAGGGTCCTGAAAGTGTCCATGCGCACAATAACGGTGGTCCCAGCCAGGTTGTGCTCCAATGCCCATGACCCATGGCCCTACTCAATACCATGGGGGCTGCCCTCTGTCGGTCTGGGGTAGAAACAGTCTTGCAAATACTCTCTCCCCCGGTCCTTCCATGCTCAGGGTGTCCCAGCTGGGTAAGGTCTCTGACCGTCCACCACAATGAAACTAGAGAGAGGGGTTTGGAGCATGCACTGATAGAGCATTGCCACACCCACCACACAATGAACCACCTGGATTGGGACCTGAGTGCAGTGGGTGACACTTCAGCACCACACTGGAACAGTGTGAGGTTTTTTTTACAGTGGTTAGAGTACCAGTCCTGCCGCCAACCCCCAAGTTTTCTCTGTAAGTTGGAGGAGCTGCTTGCAGTGCTGGATGCAAATTAATGTCATACCCAAGATGGAGCAACTGCAGATTAAGGGCCTTGCTCAAGGGCCCAACAAAGTGGAATCTCTTCTGGCATTTATGGGATTCAAACTGGCAACTTACTGAATACCGGCGCAGATCCTTAGTGTCAAAGCCACTGCTCTACCCATGGAAATAGGAATAGAATTTAAGATAAGGGTTCAACTTAATTTAATTCCGTTTATTTTTTTATAGCTCTCTTCAACAGTGTAAGGGCAGAGTGCTCTGACAAGTTCTAATGTAAACTGCAAGTATAGATTTTACAAATAACTAAATACATAATTAATACACATAAAACCTTGTTAAAACACATAGAAAACATTAGGAAATAAATGTCTGAGAAGTTTATGGTTATTTGTTAGAGGGAAAGTGAAAACACAAAATCAGACACAGTCACAGTTCTGGAGACTGCGGCAACTAGCTGCCCATCATCTTGTGGGTGTTCTACAATTGAGTCTGTGCTGGGCCTAAGATGGGATCTTTTCATCTGATAATTACAAGGCTTGCAGTATATCGGAGATGTGAGAACAGCTTGGCAGTAGAGCATTGGCACCAAGTTCTACATCAAGATACCAAGGAGATAAGTATGACCAGAGGAAGAAGACTAAGTAACATATAAACTAAAGTAAAAGAAATAACCTGTTGTCAGGTTTAAGTTAGTCAGTCAGTTTTCTGATTCATGTGTAATTTTTGGTGATGCCATTATTTAAAATTTCGACTATTAGTTTTATGATTTTTTTTTTGTAGTGCCATTGTGCAATCAAGCATCTATTATAAAGCATAAATATACCTGCAGGAAAGTGTCTAAACTTTGACTCTTTTCACAAAGAAATGGGTTAAAGTACCACAGGTTAAAAGGATACTTGTAAGTAAAGATTTTATTGTAGGTTTTTGGCTACAAATGTCATAAAAGATTTCTGACTTTGAATTGTGTTTAACAAATTGTTTTTGGTTATCAGGCATTTAGACCTTTGGTAAATAAAATTTACCTGCTCTCTGAATATAGTGATCCACTCACCCAAAATGGCCAAAGTAGTGTGAGGTGTCCAAGAATAGCCAGGGGAGTAGGCAAGAATTCCCCCCAGCCTGTCCAAGGAGGGTGCACACAAAGGCACCCTGGGCTCCCACTTTAGAGATTGGCTTTGGCCTACACATGCCAAAATACATTTAGCTTCAAAGTCTCAGTATAGCAGCAAATGCTTAGCAGGAGACAGAACTGTCAACTCCAGCTTGCAGAAACCACCAGAAAATTTTAAAAGCAAAAGACAGAGGCACAAAAAAAAAATGCCAACAAGGCAAGCCTAAGCAAATAAGTCCAAAAACACTATCCAGACCTCAGAATCCTGAAAACAGAAGTAAAAAGTAAAAAAGTCAGTAAATACAAAAAAAAAGCAATTGCAAGAAGGAAAAACTCAACAACCACCAAGTGCATACAGTGTACCACAGAGGACTATAATTCCCATACACATTTTTAGGGCTAGGTGGAGTCCCTGACGGATAGGTGGTTCCAACGCTTAGGGAACCTCCCCACTCACAAAACACAAGAGACATGGCAGAGCAAACATCCACACAAACTAACAAAAAATAAACAAAAAATACATAATTCAACAAATAGCCTCCCACCTTCAATTCTCACCACATTTTACAGAGGCATCATCAAGAATGTTCTGACCAACTGCATTAGGGTCTCGTACAGAAATTGAAGCATGACCAATCGCAAGAGATTACAGAGAACAGTAAGGTCTGTGGAAAATATCATTAGGGAGCCTCTCCCTTCTCTGGAACCACGTTCACCAAATGCTGCATCTGCAAGGCCTGCTTCATTAAACAGGCTGTAAATTTAAACCGGCTGTTACAGACGCAAATCAAATGTATGTTTTCATTGTATAATATTAACAATAAAAAAAGCTCACTACTCAAAACGGTAAACTTGGGAGGCAGTCAGTATCGACCCAGCAACCTCTTGATAGCAGTTCTTACCGCTGCACCACCTAAGAAGTTATGTCATTGACTACCCTAAGACAACTTCTTTTTCTTCAGTTATATTCTTGAATAAAGGTGCACTTGTTTTGTTATACTTGTACCTTTTGTGAAAATGTTTATTTGATTTTTGGAGTTCAGTCTTCACACATTATACACAGATAAACACTGAGCACTTAGAACCTTCTTTGCAAATTGAGCTGCGATCGTTGGGGGGGGGATTGGGATAGCAGGCTGCTTGCTGCTTGTGCTGAGTGACACATTTACAACACAAAAGATTTTGGTGGAGAGGTGCTAAGGGATTTAAGGTGGGCCAGGATTACGCGTTTTTTCGTAGGCTTCGGTATTTCAAGTGTTAACTCTATGCAGGCCCCATGATCTTCCACCTTAACTTAACATCCTAGATCACAATTTCTTGCTCAAGTTTATGCACAAGTCACTCTATCATGTCAAAAGCTCGGTCACTACATTGACATGTGGAAGTTGCTTTTAAAAGGTTTCTATGCAATCATGGCAGTTTATTGTATTGGCATATTGCCTATTTGAATTTTATGTTGCATGGTTTTCTCTGTTTGTACACTGTGAGCCGTCAGCTTTATCATTTTGTCTCTTTGTAAACTTGTATATGGTTGAGATGACAATAAAGTTTACTTTGACTAAACCTAGCTAACAATAAATTACATAAATGATAATAAGCAAAAGACCAAAAAGAACATAAAAAAGCAATTTAAACAAAAGCCACGCTGGTGACCCCGACTTAAACATAACACTGACAACTCCATGCCTTTTCAGCAATAATTTCTCTGTTCCTGTTTTAAAAATCATCACAACGGAGTTGCTTTATTCAAATTTTTATTACACCTATGGCTTCTCTGGGCTTGACCATACAGGTTGGGGCTTATCAGTGTTACACCAGCTCTTCTGAGCTCATGTCTCCAGAAATTCTCTTTCTCTCTGTTTCTGTCTCTCACTTGGCCACTCACTTCTTAATAAGAGAAGTTAAAAATACTGTTTTGACTTTGTTACATCTTTTCATCACACACCTGCTCATTCTGATTTGTGAAACTGCTTACACTACGATCAGACATCACTCTGCTCTCCAGCTTTGAGAAATGTCAGAGAGTCACAATGATTAGATAATTATACAGTATCTAAAAAGAAAAATGGTTCAGAGTGAGTGTGTTGTAACAGCCGACTTCCTACCCAGCCGGCAGCCACACTACAAGGACCTGTGGCCTGCATTGAATTACTGAGAATAACCTATCAATACCAAGCCGTACCTCTAACAAATAATCATTTTTCCCTCCTCCCCAATCAACGGTTAAAGACTAGCAAATGAAATCAAATAAGTAAAATAAGTGTGGAATATATTAAATACAATACAATGACAAAAATACAAGAATATAAATCCGCAATGTAAAATATTTATTATATAAATACAGTAATCCCTCCTCGATCGCGGGGGTTGCGTTCCAGACCCCCCCGCGATAGGTGAAAATCCGCGAAGTAGAAACCATATGTTTGTATGGTTATTTTTATATATTTTAAGCCCTTATAAACTCTCCCACCCTGCTAACATTATTAGAGCCCTCTAGACATGAAATAACACCCTTTAGTCAGTTTAAACTGTGCTTCATTACAAGACAGAGATGACAGTTCTTTCTCACAATTAAAAGAATGCAAACATATCTTATCTTCAAAGGAGCTCCGACAGGAGCATAGAATGTCAGAGAGAGCGCTAGCTAAGAAAAGCAAACAATCAAAAAATCAATACATGCTTTTAAGTATACAGAAGCACCGCAATAAAGCGGCATTTTGTAGAGGAGCGTCCGTGTCCTCTGTGCAAACAGCCCCTCTGCTCACACCCCCTCCGTCAGGCAGAGAGAGTGAGAAAGATAGAGAGAAGCAAACAAGCGCCACGCGGGAAGCATATCTTATAGCATTGAGGAGTTTTAGTTAATATGTAATACATGCTCTGATTGGGTAGCTTCTAAGCCATCCGCCAATAGCGCCCCTTGTATGAAATCAACTGGGCAATCTAACTGAGGAAGCAAGCAACCTAAATTAAGACCCATTGTCCGCAGAAAGCGGCGAACCAGCAAAAAATATGTGATATATATTTAGATGTGCTTACATTTAAAATCCGCGATAGAGCGAAACCGAAAGTCAAAGCGCGATATAGCGAGGGATTACTGTATATTTATATATACATATATATATATATATATATATATATATATATATATATATATATATATATCCCTCCAGCAAAGCAGCAAAGTGAAACAGCACCAGTACAAAAACAAAACCTCCCTTGCCCCTGCAAAGGTATAACAAACACAACACAAATAATAGTGATGTATGAGTATTGAATAACAATGAACGTGAAATTGAGTCCATCCAGAATATAGATGACTGATCAAAATGGATGTGTTTGAATCTCCTGAGAAACAGAATGACCTCACCGTGCTTTCTCAGCGGATGGTGAAGTATAACGTCCAACCCCGGGATTTCTTGGAGATGATGGTTTTGATGTGAGAATCAAACTGGAACCAGGCACGATGAAAAAATAGCAGAATGATGTTGATCGTTATTGGTACTTGAAACCTCCATCTCTCTCCTTTGTTTCCTTCTTTCCCTCCTGATGGTTTTTAAAATTATGAACCGGATGCAACTGTTAAAATCCCAGTTCTGACGTTTCCAGGGGACGCTGCCTCCCTGCAGCACCCTTCCCCGTTTCTTATTACGGGGACGATATTTAAACAGAAACATGTTAGTTTAAACGGGGTGCTGGGACAAGTTGCGACTGGGTGCAACACAATAAACAACAATACCTATGTGGCCCCCCTACAGTGTCATCAAAAGGCTGATTTTAGAGTAGACACAAAATGCACCTGTAAATTCACCTTAACTTCAGCAACATAATAGTGCCTCTGATGACACACAGGTGTGTTTGACAATATTTGGGAGGGTAGGTTAAAGGACCATTAGATAGTTCAATAGTGCAGTATGCGCTCCACAACTTGACAATGACTTGTGTACTGCTCTTCTTGGCTTTCAGAGGCTAGCTGTATCTGGAGAGTCACGTGTCATTGCTAAGTACTATCTCTTATAAATGCTGTTATTTTTCTGTCATTACTGTTTACATTTGATTAATTTTTTACTGTTAATTACTCAACTGTTGATGACATCACCAAACATTAATATGCTTTGATACTGTGTATTGTTAGAGGATGTATTCAAAGTGAGAAGAAATTCTGAAGCAATTTCTGTTGTAATTTCTTTGGAATTATTAATTTTTTTTAGTAAGTTTGGTCATTTCTTGCTTTTAATTTGCATGTGATTTTTTTTTGTTTTTTCAACTGATGTTATTTTGTGAGTGATGCCATTGCATTTACTAATTTTGGTACATATTTTCATCATGACTGTCATAATTTTGTATGTATTGTGAATGATTGCTATGCCAGTTACTACCATTCAATCGCAGATACTGCAACATGAGGCATTGTCACACAATATTTAAGATGGTGATGTGGTATTCTTTTGTCCAAGTGTATGCATAAATTCTAAAACAAAAAATGTACTTTTGTTTAAAGATTTATTTAGGGAAGGAACTTTCATAAAGCCGTGTTTGTCTTATTGTTTTAAAGTTTGGTTAAAAACTCGCACCTCTCTATTTTTGTTTTTAGTGTTCTGCTAAAGTAAAAAATGACAACCCAAAGGACAAATAAAGAAAAATGCCAGGAGAAAAATAAGACAACCCATAAACCAAGGGGCAAAAGGGGTGATCAAAACTAGAAAATAAGTGAGATTGTTCAGCCAAAGCTTAGAAAGTGAATCAAGAATCACCATAAAAATACCCAAATCTTGACTCCCTAAAGCTATAGCATGCTCTAACAGCCAAAGAACGTCCACAGCAATGTGATTGCATATATATGAGGTTGACACTCGTTGAGGTGTGTTCACGAACAAACAATATTAAAAAGTGATTGTGATTTATAAAGGACAACTTGTGTAGAAACGTGTGAACGTTAGGTTTAATATATCGGATTTTATTTTCAGGGTGTTTTTTTAGTGTGCATCTATTTTCACAATCAATTTCAATTTACAATTTTATGAATGAGGACCTAGGACTTTAGATTTCAACTTGATGTTATTTTGGAGAAATTTGTGTGGTGGTATGGTATGGTGTTGTATCCACAAGCTTTGTTGGGCTGAATGTCCTGTCTCGTCCAAACTGTTCTAATGAACTCTTCTTAGTGCTGGCTACCATTTCTCTCTATTTGTCTCTCATTTTTTTCAAGTATATTTCTGTTGCACTTATAAAACAATTTTCAAACTGTTTGATCCAAATTCTTATTGAACAATCAAATAGGTAATAACATAATAAACATTCAAGAAGAAGCCCTGCTTCAGATTATAAAGTGCTATTCTAACCACTCTGTTCATTCTCTAGTCATTTGGATTGCTTTGAACTTTTGAACTTCTTTCTTGTCTTCTCTCATCATTCATGTTTCTTTATGTTTTTGTACTTTGACATGTTTTCTTCTAAATGTATGTTTAGAGACAATTTTGCTGTGTTTTGTTTTGCTGATACTCAGGCAACAATAATTTTGCAGAACTACCTTGCTTCTGAAACGTACCCTTGCTATTCCTTATACTTTGTGAATCAGACACTATGAGGCCTTCTTATAGTTAACTGTTGTAAGGATATGTCCTTTTGATTTTGTATTAAATTCTATGCTCCTAAGACCAACTATATTAGCTGTATAAGATGAATGTATATTAAATTTCCTCTGCCACCTGTTGGTTTATATGCATGTTGCATCCAAGACTCCAGTTTGGTCTTTCTCCATCACCCACCACCTTCAGCCTTGTGTCATTTAAAAACTATTCTAAGCTGCAAAAGGTATTTGAGTCAAACCATTTTCTGAACTTCCTGGTAGATGGAAAACAAAATCCTATCCTGGCAGTACTACCTTTAACACACACACAATCAAAGTCATAAGTGTGGGTCACAGAGTTACATGAGAGACAGAAAGGTAAGACCAGGTCTCCAAGGGAAAATAACTTTATTGTTGAGAAGACAGGAACAGTCTCAAGACTTTATTCAAAACAGGAATCGTTCTTTAGCACAGAAGCACACAAGTTACGAGCAGCGACCCAGGCAATCATCCTGCTGTAGCTCCCTTCTTTATATTAAAAGAACACAACGACTTATTCCTTGAGCAGGTTCAGCAGCAGAGAAACACTAGCTGGGGCAGATGCAGTCTATAGAAGAGAGGATAGGAGAGTGAGCAGAAGGACAGATCAGAGCTCCGTTTTAAATGTTCTAAACATCTTGCGACAAGCACGTGACACAGTAAGCCTGCTGATACTACACTGCACTAATAAGAGTGTATTAGTTTCCCAATGAAATATGGTCTAATAGACAGTTTTCAAAAGGCAGTTGTGCTAATTTCCTTTTGGTTTACTGTTTAACAGAATGTCAGCGTGTAGTATCAGCTTCAAGCGAGAGGAATAAGCAGTAGACCAGCACCTGAACTCTCTTTGCACAGCTGCCACCACTGTCAAAGATGGCAAATAGGTGGCAACAGTGGTCACTATATATATGTGTATATATATATATATACAGTATATATATATATATATATATACAGTGAACCCTCGTTTATCACGGTTAATCCGTTCCAGACTCTACCGTGATAAATGAATTTTCGCGAAGTAGGATTCTTTATTTATAAATCACATATTTTCACAGTTAGAGTATAGAAAACCTAGTTTACGACCTTCTAAATACGTTTTTTAACATTATTAGAGCCCTCTAGACATGAAATAACACCCTTTAGTCACCATTACACTCGTATTACCCAATATATTGGACAAAATAAGAGAAAATAAGACATATTAGATGTTACAAATATCATATTACTAGGCGCACTCGCCTTTTAAAGCGACCGACTTTTATCCTCAATTTTTGTGCACTCCATGTGTACATCAGGCATGTAAGTGTAGGGAATGAGAACATCAAAGTGCCCATTCATAACATCTCCCGAAAACCTACGTTTTTTTTTTTATCCCTTCAAGTGCCTGTCCAAAGTCGTACAATGTCAGCCCGAATCTGTACCGCTAAAGACGGAGTTTCATGCATTAAATAAGCTATAGATGAGAATAAGCAAGCACCATCTCCCCTAATATTTACTACGCAGTGAGGCATTTGTACTCCATCAACATTAATTATTTCCAGAGACATAATTTTGTCTATTTTTCCAGCGCATCGCGCACAAATGCAAGGGAACGGTGAGAGCAGCAGAACTCTGCGCACATCGCGTTGCTTCGTACCTCAAGTCGCAAGTAGTAAGTCTGTAATAAGCGGAATACCGCTACGCTTTGCACTCACGGGACGGAAGGACAATCCCGAGCGCTTTTATATTGTAGATTATTGTACTGTACATTTAATTGCACACAACCACTAACCTATGAAGGCACGACCTCAGTAGGAGAGTCTTCAGAGGTGGTGCAGTATCTTCAGCAGGTGCGTTGTTGTCTTCAGTGAAGAAGTACTAGGAGTAGGCAGTGGGTGTCTGGGTGTGCGACTGATGAACATCTTGATAGGCAGTTGCTGGCGCTGTCTTTTTATATGCGTGAGGAAGCTTTTGTAGGGTATTGCCATCTTTAATCATATCCAAGAGTTTCACCTTCTCCTGGATAGTAAGCATCTTCCTCCGGCACTTAGTTTTATTGTCAGAAGGCTTAGAAAAAGCAGCACGTTTAGGAGCCATCGTAGGGCTTAGATAAAAGTTCTCAGGAAGCGCATGCATAGTGACGTAAGCGTGTATGAGAAAAAAATCGCGATAGAGTGAAGCCGCGAAAGTCGAAGCGTGCTATAGCGAGGGATCACTATATATATATATATATATATATATATATATATATATATATATATATATATATATATATATATACAGTGCCTCCGGAAAGTATTCACAGAGCATCACTTATTCCACATTTTGTTATGTTACAGCCTTATTCCAAAATGGATTAAATTCATTTTTTTCCTCAGAATTCCACACACAACACCCCATAATGACAACGTGAAAAAAGTTTACTTGAGGTTTTTGCAAATTTACTAAAAATAAAAAAACTGAGAAATCACATGTACATAAGTATTCACAGCCTTTGCCATGAAGCTCAAAATTGAGCTCAGGTGCATCCTGTTTCCCCGATCATCCTTGAAATATTTCTGCAGCTTAATTGGAGTTCACCTGTGGTAAATTCAGTTGATTGGACATGATTTGGAAAGGCACACACCTGTCTATATAAGGTCCCACAGTTGACAGTTCATGTCAGAGCACAAACCAAGCATGAAGTCAAAGGAATTGTCTGTAGACCTCCAAGACAGGATTGTCTCGAGGCACAAATCTGAGGAAGGTTGCAGAAAAATTTCTGCTGCTTTGAAGGTCCCGAAGAGCACAGTGGCTTCCATCATCCGTAACTGGAAGAAGTTTGAAACCACCAGGACTCTTCCTAGAGCTGGCCGGCCATCTAAACTGAGCGATCAGGGGAGAAGGGCCTTAGTCAGGGAGGTGACCAAGAACCCAATGGTCACTCTGTCAGAGCTCCAGAGGTCCTCTGAGGAGAGAGGAGAACCTTCCAGAAGGACAACCATTTCTGCAGCAATCCACCAATCAGGCCTGTATGGTAAAGTGGCCAGACGGAAGTCACTCCTTAGTAAAAGGCACATGGCAGCCCGCCTGGAGTTTGCCAAAAGGCACCTGAAGGACTCTCAGACCATGAGAAACAAAATTCTCTGGTCTGATGAGACAAAGATTGAACTCTTTGGTGATAATGCCAGGTACCGCTCGTCACCAGGCCAATCTCTACAGTGAAGCATGGTGGTGGCAGTATCATGCTGTGGGGATGTTTTTCAACGGCAGGAACTGGGAGACTACTCAGGATAAAGGGAAAGATGGCTGCAGCAACGTACAGAGACATTCAGGATGAAAACCTGCTCCAGTGCGCTCTTGACCTCAAACTGGGGCGACAGTTCATCTTTTAGCAGCACACAGCCAATATATCAAAGGAGTGGATTCAGGACAACTCTATGAATGTCCCTGAGTGGCCCAGCCACAGCCCAGACTTGAATCCGATTGAACATCTCTGGAGAGATCTTAAAATGGCTGTGCACCGACACTTCCCATCCAACCTGATGGAGCTTGAGAGGTGCTGCAAAGAGGAATGGGCGAAACTGGCCAAGGATAGGTGTGCCAAGCTTGTGGCATCATATTCAAAAAGACTTGAGGCTGTAATTGCTGCCAAAGGTGCATCGACAAAGTATTGAGCAAAGGCTGTGAATACTTATGTACATGTGATTTCTCAGTTTTTTATTTTAATAAATTTGCAAAACCTCAAGTAAACTTTTTTAACATTGTCATTATGGGGTGTTGTGTGTAGAATTCTGAGGAAAAAAATGAATTTAATCCATTTTGGAATAAGGCTGTAACATAACAAAATGTGAAAAAAGTGATGCGCTGTAAATATTTTCCGGATGCACTGTATATATATACGTATATATAAAATCATACACACAAGCATCAGGCATGTCTCATGGGTCTGGGGTCACTAATATGAGGAAGGATTTGCATGTGTCTCTAACACAATTTCTATTTGCTTTAGAGTGGAGCAGAAATATCAAGAGGACTTATGATGTCAGTTTCCCTCAGAATACCATCAGCTCTGCCCCTTCCGCTTCCTCCATTCATATAAATCCTTGTCATTCTGAACCGAGCTTCTGACCAGAGCAGATTTCTGTGATGAAGGTTATCTCACATAAACGCTAATGTATTCTTATTTGGCTTTAAACAGGTTCACCTCTCATGCCCCAACCATTCCTTTGTTTCTGTTTCTCTCATTTCACTATATGTACAGTATGTGTGTGTGTGTAAAATAAAATACATAAAAAAACAATCAGTGTTTAAATATGTAAATTTTATTTTTAGATAGACCACTCAAAATAAATGTAAACTGTCACTGTTCAGTTTTTATCAAGAAAAGGAACTTTTGTTGGTCATTAATTACATGAGATATTGAAATGCCACCAGCTCAATATGAGTCATTAAAATATAAGTATCATTTACAGAAATCAGTCACAGCAGATATTTTCTAAAGCTTGTTTTCCCGACGTTTACTGCATTAAACTCTCCAATTAAATCCTAATAATTCAGACTTTCTGCTGGTTCCTTTTCAGTGCAGATCATAGCTTACTCTTTTAGCTTACTATTCACTATCCTAAATAGTCTTACCATATATATTATGCTCTAAAAAGCAGAGCTAACTAGCAAATTCAAAAGCTATCTGCTTATAAAAAGCAGTTAATAAGTATAATTGACAAACTTAATTAAGAATGATGGTAATAAAAAATATATATTAATAATAAATAAATCTCCTCTCACCACCGTTCTGCTTCCTTTTTCCTCTTTCTTTAATCACCATGACCAAATTATCCCTTCTTCAGTTTTTTCATACCAGATTACACAAATTCAAATTTGTGCAAGTCACAGTCAACCTGGGTAAGTGTGACCATGTGAGAAATTCAGTTCTGGTCATTGGAACTATAAAGAGCTAGCACTCTTCCACCACAATGTCTTCTTTTCTGAAACGTCTTTTGTAAATTAAAATAAAAAGCAGTAGACCTGACCTTCTAACTTCTTGTGATATCCTTATTGATAGGGTCTGTGTCTTTCTTCCTTTTAGTCATGTGCAAGGCTATCATTCAGTCAGCCAGTCATTATCCAACCCGCTATATCCTAACACAGGGTCACAGAGGTCTGCTGGAGCCAATCCCAACCAGCATGGGGCGTAAGGCAGGAACAAATCCCAGGCAGGGCACACACACCCACACACCAATCACACACAGGATCGCCAATGCACCTAACCTGCATGTCTTTGGACTGTGGGAGGAAACCCACGCAGATACAGGGACAACATGCAAACTCCATGAAGGGAAGACCCGGGAAGCAAACCCAGATCTACTTACTGCGAGGCAGCAGCACTACCACTGCGCCACTGTGCTGTCCACCATTATTTAGTGTTTTCTTAAATTCCCACAATCTAAAGCTTCTTTGGGAACCTCTCTTAAGTGATCAGATCAAGCCGACAACTTCTGAAAGTCTTCATGAATAAACTTGTATGCCTTCCTGCTGACCACAATGTCCCGTATGTGATCAAAGAAATTAATCATATTAATGTGGCAGGAATGACCTTTTGTAAAGCCACATGGATTTCCTTTAAGATTGTAGCAGTAGGTATACATTTTTTTTTAAGTGTTGTCCTCATTGCTATCTTTTTTGTCTTTCTCTGGCACACTCATTTGTGTTTAAATTGAAATAACATTTCCAGTTTTCAACACTACACCTGTTTACTTTGATTTATTTTATAATCTTGCCAAAGGTCAGAAATTGTTGAGTGAAACCAGAATTTTTCAGTTTGCTCAAGAAATAAATTTCTCATTAGGTTTTCCTTTATTTTGCAACAAGATTTAGATAGAAATTGGCCAACATTTATAACATGGCCACCATAATGATATAGATCATGCACATAGAAACTACATAGCATTATTGCAACAAGACAAAAATAGTGGTACCCATGCAAAATAATCTTACAAAATGACTCAGAAAATGATGCTACCATCATACCTGCATAATTATCAACAAATGATAAAACAAATATGGGAAATTATGTACTTATTATTCCCTGACACCCATGTTTACTTTTCTACTCTGTAAACCTGCATTAATCAATCTTTAAGAGTGTATTGTATATTTAAAAAATGAACAATGACTGTAGTTAGTTAAGAAGAAATGCTTTTTTTGTCACTCGTATTTCTCTAATAGACTTTCTATATTTGTGCTGTCTAATATTTACTTAAATGAATTACTTTTCTGATTGCTGATTGTTTTTTTTTTACTTTTAGGACTGTTTCATTTCACTTTTTGATATATGCAATATGGTTTTATTTTCTAACTGGCACCTCCCACACATCTAATGGCTGTATTGTCATAAGCAGCTGGCATGTAAAAAAATCAGAAAGAAATATTGTTTACAAGAGGAAAATGCATCACTTGGACTGTGACAGTGGCAGCCAAAGCAAGAAAGAAAGGAGAAAAGAGCATATGGTGTTTAAACTGTAAAAGGGATTATTACTAACATGAAAATAAATGCTAAATGGTTGTATAACATTGAGCTCACAAGCACTTACATCACCCTGTGACTGACAGTCATCATGTGAGCCTGCCTGCTTTAGCTAGCTCCTAAATATGCATTAAGACACCACCATATCAGGAGCACAAAATAACCACACTCAAAATGCTAAGAAAAAATGTTCAGAAGCACAGTAACTGATAAAAAGTGCTCCAACAATTCAAATACAATAGCATAATATTTTAATTAAAAATCTTAAGAGTTGGTGATCAAGAGCAACTGAAAAGAGGCCCGCATGACACCACTTATCCCTCAACCCCAACCCACTAAATGCAGCCATCTTGAGACTCTAGAAACAATGACAGAATAGCCATCAAAAAAAAATGACTAAACTACTAAAATATACTAAACACTGCAAAAAAAAAATGCAAGTTGAAAAGTAACTTAAACTTACTGAGTTCTCAACAAAAGCTTACTCACCTGATTTGTGATGTTATGTCAAGTAAGCTAATTCTATAGTATGTTCATGCATTTATTAGAAAACTATTTTTTTTTATTCTCTTGCTTATGATATTCCATTGCTTCCAAGGTTTCAAAGATGGGTGTTGGGGGGCATGGTCATTTGGCTCATTTCATGTTGTTGCTTTTCTTTGGCAGGTGACCGGCAATATTGTAAAGGCAGACCTCAAAGGACATTCAGATTATCAACTCTTATTAGAACATTAGAACAATCTAAACAAGAACATGCCATTCAGCCCAACAAAACTCAAAAGTCCTATTCACTTAATTCTTCCAAAATAACATCAAGTTAAGCTTTGCAAGTTCCTATGGCTCTACTGGCTATAACACTACTTGGTCACGTATGCCAAGTGTCTATGGTTCTCTGTGTAAAAAAATACTTCCTAATGTTTGTGCAAACCTTACCCTTAACAAGTTTCCAGCTGTGCCCCTGTGCTCTTGATGAACTCAATTTAAAGTAACAGTCTTGATCCACTGGACTACATCCCTTCATATTTATAAACACGTTAATTATGTCTTTCAATAATATATTTACATACTATCTGTTCTTGAAATTGTCAGGTACCAGGGTACTGCAATACTTGACAGAATTACATTTCACAGAGCAAAATAATCCAGTTTGTCTTTTCATGAATGGGGTGATTGGAACCTTTCGACATGTTGTAAGATTTCTAAACTCTTTTTGGATTCCCCCAATGCAGGGATGCTCAAAGTTTTTGAATGCCGGTCCACATTCAGTTCGCCACCAATCATCGGGGTCCGCTATAGCCAGGTTTACCGTGTAGGTCTGTAGGACTGTAGGAGTAGGTCTGTAGGATGCTAGTAATAGATTCAACGCAAATGATAACATTTTTGCAGAAGACCAAGACATGCACAAAACATGGAAAACAATTCAAAAAAATCACATGACTACTTGCAATTAACACACCAATTACAACAGTTGGTACGTAAATGATTGTCACTCAGTGTGAAGTGTGAAACTGTTGTTTCGATTTCATAATAGCAGCATAGTTCGGTGAGTAACCAGTCAGTGCAATTCTCATTGCATTCCTGAGGTTCTGGTCGGTAATTACACTTCGATGTTTCATATTGATAGTGTTCATAGTGGAGAACACACACTCACAAGAATATGTTGAACCAAACATAGTAAGCACGGAAATCGCCAGTTCCTTTACAGCAGGATACTGAGAATCTGGAACAAACTTTGACCAAAAAATTGTTATGCCGACTTCGTTCAATTTTGCTTTCAAAACGTGAGAAGCTTGCAAATCAGCTGCTTCCATTTGCAACAGTGACGGGTTTGAGTTCGGAAAAATTGAGGCAGCCACAGATGTCCATTCACCGTCAGGCTGGACAATAAAAGGATCAGCAACAAACAAAAACATAGGCTTCAGTTTTCTAAAATCCTTAAAACTTTCATCAAACTCGACCTTCAAATGATGTAGAAATGTGGAAATCAACTAAAAACATGCCTGTTGATCAGCTGTCATGCAGCTCTTCAGGTTTGGGAAATGCAGCATCTTGCCACCTTCCAAGTCATTGATGAAAATGCTCAGTTTTGTTTCAAAGGCACAACATCTTTCTTGCAATTCGACAACGGTTTTGTCTGCACCCTGAAGTGACAAATTCAGTGTATTTAAATGTCCCATAATATCAACAAAAAATGCCAGCAGTGCGACCTTGTCACTGTCTTGAATAAATGTTAAAAATTCTGCAGCTTTCTTTGTATTCAAGGACTGCAGGAAGTCAGCCATCTCTTCAAGGAGATTCCAGAACCTTTCCAACACACGGCCCTTGCTTAACCATCTGACGTCATTGTAAAGCAGCAAATCTCCAAATTCTGCAGACATCTCTTCAAGAAAAGAACGAAACAGATGATGCTGCAGAAAACGAATTACATCGTAAAAAATTCACTCATTTCACATGAGTAGACATCACTTCCGCCAGTTCGTTACAAAGTTTTGAACAGAGGGCCGACTGATGAATGATGCAGTGATCAGCAGCAAGGATGGGCTGAAGTGCCTTCATATGAGTGACAAGTCATCTATCTTTACCAGTCATTGCTGGTGCCCCGTCTGTTGTAAGGGAAACCATTTTTGTTACATCCAAACCAGCTGCGTGCATAAACTGCGATAATGCTGAAAACACGTCCTCACCGCGGGTCTGTTTTGCTAGCGGTAGTAATGTCAGAAACGTTTCAACAAAATTATGGCCATCAAAAAATCTTGTGAACACACAGAGTTGAGACATGTCAGTTTTATCAGCGGATTCATCGCACGTGAGAACAAACAATTCAGCCTGTTTAAGATCTGAGATTAACTGACCACCGACATTGTCAGAAAGGTCATCTGCACGACGACTAGCAGTACTGTCTGATAATGGTATCTGCTGAATCAGTTCAACACACTTTTTGTCGCTAAACAGAACCGAAGAAGCAGACATCATGCATTCTTTAACAACCTCTGCATCAGTAGATGCTTTCTTATGTCTGCCAAGAACCCAAACAATGTGTAGCGAAGCTTCTGTAACATTTGATTGTCTGGTGGTCGCTTTCGTCATTAGCGATGAACTCGCTACCATCGACGACTTAATTTAAGATCTTATGCGAACGGAGCTCTGACTTTGGTGGATAATTCGCATTGTAGTACTTGGCGTGTTTCGTCTCAAAATGTTATTTTACATTGCTGCTTTTAATCACGCTTACCGTTTCCTGGCAAATAATAAAACAACAATAATTTTGGTGCTTTTATATTCTGACTTTTGACTTACGCAGAAGACAGTCGCGGTCCGCCAAAAACGTCTTGGCGGTCCAGATTGTGGACCGTGGTCCGCCGTTTGAGTACCCCTACCCCAATGGGATGACACACCAAAGAGCATCCCGAAGTTCGATCGCCACGTCTGTGGAAGACAGTTTATCCATTGTTGGGGCAACTACTGACTCCCACCGCTGCAGCAGCTCGCAGGTCGTTCTTTAAACACTGTCAGTGACAGGTAATGCAAGGAAAATTATAAATGCATTGAACAGTATTACTTGGCCGCTAACCTGGCCACAAACCTGCCTGTTTACTGTATCTGTGTATAGGAGAGTGGTAGATCCCACTACAATAAATAACCATGCTATTCCTGTTTCAAGTTGAATAAAGCTGGTTTTGCTAAAGAACTGAGACTCATATGTTACAATGTATATGTTAATTTCACTTCCCTAGTGATTCCCAAAAGTAACAATAATAATTTATACAGTGCTTTTCTCAGTACCCAGAGGACCCATGATCTCCTTACTGTGAGACAGCAGTGCTACTACTGCACCACCATTGTGGTATGAACAGTCTCCTGTTCAATGATGCACTGAATTACTACAACAATTTTGACATAAACAGGTTATTTAGCTCAACATGCCTTTTATTCTCCAAAAGTCAAGACTTGAAGATCCCTAAACTTGTCAAATTAGTTTCAAGTTCAGAGGCCAAAATCCTGAGTGTTAAGAACATATTATCATGGCAAAGCATTATTGTGAGTAAAGGGGAGGCCAGGATATGAAAACTGAACTGAAATAGTTAAGGAAAGAGAAAGGGTCAAAACCAGTAGATCAAATGGACAAAATAATTTGTGATGATTGTAGTCATGTGACAGGAACAAAACAAAGGGAAATTAATACAATAACAAATACCAAATTCATAAATCCAAAATTAAACTAGAAACTACAGTCAAAGTGAATTCCTTGAGTTCAGCAAACCCCAAATGAAACAGAAACTTATAAATGCAAGTTACAATTACTACAGAGGGATGAGTTCAAGCAGGCAGAGCTTGCAAGTGTAGGCTGTAGAGTTTGGCTCATCCAGGCAGCCATACATCAAGCAGTGTACTTTGGTCAATGAAAACATACTGCTTGAAAAGCATGTCCTATATATCAAATATTTAAAATATAGTGTTTCATTAATTCAGCCATCACAAGTTTTCCAAATGATACTTACCAATTTGAAGCGATAAGATACAAGATACAAAAGTACAGCCAAAGGATCTACCCACTGTCTGGTGTGATGGAGTTGTACAGCATCCTTCTCTGTATTGTTCTCCTATTCTATACTGTAATGTCTGAATCATTTCTGAAGTCCTTACTTGAAAAGATTAAATGAGAATTGCTGGAATTGTTTCTTTTCCTAGAGACAACGTGATAATAGGAGATTAAGCAAGATACTCTGTGTTGATGGAACTAAGCTCTGTAGTTGCTCTAGTCTGCACTCTGACATTAATGTTATGACACCTGGTTAACAGGATCTTACACTCAATGGAAAAGGAAGGAGCAGAGGTTCTCTGAGGAAATTGGTGTCATATGTTGTTACAATACATTATTTTCTGTCATTCACTAGATGCCCACCTGTAGTCGAATTCTGTTTTCTATGAGCCCATGGTCCCTTGCCAGAACTAACAAATGCATTTTAGACTGGATGCTCTAGATGAAGAGCAGCACATAAAGCCATGTGTTAGACCCTTTAATATTTTGTGTGAACAGGGGTGCAGTATTGATTCAGACGACAAATTTCAATTGCATATGATTGGCTCAAAAGAACAAATACCAAAAGGACCCCCCAAGGGAGCACAAAAAGCCAAGAATTGTTAAGCATTGAATTAAGATAAAATGAGGGAAAAAACTCTTGCACAGAAGACCCTACGTTTTATAATAGAGAAATCAGTACTTCGTGCTTAGAGTAATTACTTTATTCTTACTGAAAATCAGTTTCCACTTTGCTTAAGGAGCAGTGCATTAAGTTATCTTATACAAAGATCTCTTTGCTGATGTATTTATAAAGGTATTTTAAATTAACTTCTGGTTGTGAGGAAATCACCAAGTAATAAACACTTTTAATTATAGAATATGATTTGGCAGGAAGGACAAATTGTTAACTAGTGGAAGGATTGCCAGAATGAACTATTTCAGAAAATATTTTGTAATGTAAAAACAATAGTAAATTCAAGAATAATCATTCTTCAATTCATTAGATGACAGCAGGAAGGCATATTGCCTTGTGTATGGCCCTGTTCTACTTATTAATATGATCAGATTGCCTAGCCTTTTAAATGTAGTTTGTATATCAGGATTTCCAGGACACCTGGTGCCTCCAGTAGAAGTTCTACAAAGTTGTTCGAAGGATGACCAGGATTTCTAAAGAACAATACAGACCCTGGAAATGGATCAGTGCTATGACCTGAAAGTGCTCCCAGAAACAAAGTTTAAAAGTAATGTCTCTGGTAGCATGGAGTGTTGAGTGAGGTGAGTGGCATGGTTTCATATGGGTAAAGCCAATGTCACATTATGAAATTTCTAGTCATGTGATATGTCATACTTGCCAAAAACAGTCACAGATCTTGTTACCAGACCATGCCAGTTTAAACAACTTAAAATCGATGGTTATGTCACATTTACTGACTAAGTACAGACCTTTCAGCACAGTAGTGCTTGCTACTTTTTCTAAGAGCCAATAATATTCTGCCTGATGGGGCCAAAGGGTTAACAGGTATGGAGAGTTCAGCCACAGTCTCTACACTTTTTCCATTTTGTCGTGGTACCCAAAACAAGAGACATCAGACAGACAAGCCTCTCCTCTGTTTGTGTGGTCCAAACAATCTGTTTTATTATATTATAGAGGATCACAAACTAGTTGGAGTGAGTCGCTGGTCACGTCACGTTATGCAGCTGGCCTTGATGGGAGTGTGCCACCAACTGCCTCCAACTCACTAAGATTATGTAAATGATGGATATGATTGAAAATCACTGGAAAAGTCACATAAAGTGACATAGTCTTAAGTAGAGCTATGGATTAGAGATTGGCAATTTACAATATTAACCCAGAGAAGATTTCTTTATTTTGCTGTTGTTGTATATATTTAATTACTATTTGATCGTTTACTATCCGTGTGATTTTTTTTTTTTTCACGAGATCATCCTCTTTCATTTTATCTATTCTTCCTTGGTGTATCCTGGGTGTGAGGGTTGACTCTCAAGTACTCCCTATAGGCCACAGTGTACTTATCAAGTTCGATAACCAGTCTATCCATCACAAGGATCTTTAATTATGTTAGAATCACCTTGCCATTTATTCAGTTTGTCTGTTCTCTATTTTGTTATCTGACAACAATAGTACACCTCTTTTCACTTTGTTTTAATTTACTAATTCATTCATTTACTCATGCACTCTTTTATCAAATCTTTCTTTTCCAAAACATTCAATTTATTTTTTACCCATTCAATCATTTCTTCGTTCTTTCTTTCTTTCTTCAGACCTGCTTATTTCAAGGCAGGATCTCTCAGCTCCCACTTTTAACTTGGTTTCTTTCATTCATTCAATTAATTTTGAAACTCTCTTATCCCAATACAAGATTATCTGAGTAAACTAATAAGTCCCTTTTCATTTTTCATTATTCATTCTTTTTATTTTTCTGTTTCCTAAATGTATTAATTTCAATACACGCATTGCCTGACAACACTACTCAGTGCTTTTTCACTTTGATTTTAGTCATTTGAAAACCTGCTTATTCCAATACAGGATCATCTAACTCGACTTGCAGGTCCCTCTTCATTCATTTGTTCGTTCGTTCGTTCACACATTAGTTCATTTTCCAGGTTGCCTTATTCCACAATAGAGTCATGATGGAGTCAATCTCATCAAGAAATTTCTTAATTATTTGTAGAATTTAACATGCACACACACACACACAGACACGCACACACACACTCCCTAATCAGCAGAATACAAAACGCTTATTGTGACACAAAGAAGACATTACATTTGTTTCTGTCCAAGTCAAACCGAGTTATGGCTGATTCCTCAAGGGATGTTTTTTATCATTGCCGGCAAAGAAAAAGCTTTTCATCATCTGACAAGATACTAAAACAAGCCTCAAGGCTGCCTGTTTAAATTCTCATTTTAATCTTCAGGCCCTGTAACAGACAGTCCTTATCTGAAGCAACTGTGCCACCTTGAAATCATAATACATTTCTACTTAACAGAATTCTGATGAAATGGTTTTTAAGTCTTAGAATAAAAGAAAGAAAAAAATAAAACAAACATAGATGTTTAGAGTCAGCGTTAAGCAGTTAAGAAGCTGTGAACAAAACCTTTAAAACAATGATACATTTGGAGGCAGAATCCCTTTAATTTCTGAACTAATCTGGCCATTTAATGCTCTGCTGATTATTACTGAGTGGATTAGGGTATAGCACCAGAATGTTAAATCTGAAGGCCGTGTATCTGTGTAGTGCACCTGCATTAAAGTGTGTCCCTTTGCTTTATCACCAGCAGCTGTGAAGGAGAGTGTAATCTCGGGCTGCTTGTAATCATTATTATTATTATTTTTATTATTATTATTATTACATGTCCTGTGTAAACAGTATAGGTCAGGCCACTCTTGGGGATCTAATCTAACAGAATTTGCATTGCGATTTAAATAGAAATGAGACAGCGGGCTGCCTTCTAATCCGCTACAGACACACAAGTGCTGATTCACAGAAGCGTGTCCTTTTCAAAGTCAGCCAGAAGCTCAGAGTTGCTAATTCCCTGGCTCTCTTGTGCTCTGATGCCTCTCCGCATCTCTGCCAGGCCAGCCTTGCTATATGGCTTGGCACTGCTCGTCTTTTCTCTCCCATTTTTCAACTTGAACACGACCTCCTTTATCCCTCTCCATTTGCTGCACTACTCTTGAAAAGGTCCATGTGCACCACATTGCTGCATAAATGCGAGACGGTGGAGGAAGGAAGGGCCATGACCACAGTGGAAGTCATAATTCTGGATTTCTTTCAAACTGCTGCTGATGTGTTTATTCTCTAAGCATTGTCAGTAGTAGGCTTGGCCATTGAAGTAATAAAAACAGATTTGTTCAGTCATTTCATTCATTTAATTATATTTGACACGTGAATAACAGCTGAGAATTAAAGTTAGGTATAAAACAAGCAGAGTTCGGTGCCTTGGAGTGAGACACAACAGCGGTCTTAAGTCTAACACTATTCAATATTCCCATTCATTTACATTTAGTATCACAGCAGGAGAAGTTCACAGTTTATGGCCTCAATCTACATGAGAAGGAAATTAAATTCCTGATCTGCACAGACAACCTGGACTGCAGCGATATTGCCAGTTCTGGGTGCTAGCAGTCAATCTGAAGATGGTAAAAATTATTGAGTGATTTTTGAAAGGAGGCCTAGAGGTAAGGAATACAAGTCCTATGCTATTGCACTACGACTGGCATACAGAGAAGCAAAAGGGAAGAAAAACCTCATTGAGCATTTAAAACAACAATAAATGAATAAACCAAATGCATATTGCAATCAAAATGTAATCTAAATATTTATTTACATTGCTAATAATAATATGCCTTCTCTTAATAATAGTTTGGGGCCTCAGATTTATGATTTGTATAGTTTTTATTTTTTGTCTTGCCCTGAACATCGAGATGGACTCAACATATTTTTCTATTATCATCACCGTTTATTATGACTGCCTATTTTTATTGATGAACTGTGGTTTCATCTATCGTATTCTTGTGAAAGCACTGTCAAGATTTGGGAGCATTTAAGCACATTTCTATGCTGTTTTTATTTTATTCCTCATGTAAACTATTTCTGCTTTAGAAGTTGCACATAGTGCCTTTCTCAGATTACTTTTTTTATTACTACAATGACAATGTGTGGGCAGTTTTCTAGTGCAATAAGTTGCAATGCGATAAAATTGATTAAAAGAATTCAATAAATCAAGCTTATACTAAATGAATGGGTAGACTTTGTAGTGTAGAAGTTCATATTTTTATCTGCTTACTTGTCTTTGTCCCATGTGTGCATTATTACAGACCAGTAATGGCACATACACTTGACTTGAGCATTCCTAGTTTTCCTACTCTTTCTCTGTACGTTTAGCATTCATTTGCTCAGAGGTTGATTTGCTTGCTGCTTCCTGAGCTGCTTTCTTCACCCTAGTGGCCCGCTTCTTCTCTTATTTCATCGGCATCTTTTTGCGTTAAAGTGATTAAGTCAGTGTTTGGGTTGGAATTGCTTAGTACGTTTTCCTTAACTTTTCCCTTAAGCTGGCACTTAAGTCTTCAATGTGCCTCAAGAATGATTTAAGATATGAAGAGGTAGGGGAAGTGATTGCGAAGGTGGTAGGGATGAGAACAGTGCCCGTACGCACACGCCACATGGCAGCCCTGCTGGCCGCTGCTGAGAGTTGATTCTACAATAAAATAAAATAAAAACAAAAAGAAGAATAAACTTGGAGGTCAATCATCATCCCGAAAGAGGATAGTAGACGTCATGTAGTATATGTGTACCAAATTGAATGGACAGCCACGGTAGCGTATTATATAAGAAGATTAGGAGTTTGCAAATATCTAATATTATCAGCTAATGATTTATCTGGCAGTTAAATTCTTGAAAATAGAGCTTTGGGTTTCACTCAGGGTCGTCCACAAATCAGTATAAAGAGCACAGATCTGAAAGATGGAAATTAGAATGAGAATGGTTTCCTAGTAGCAGATTGACCAAAGTGTATAAATCTTGTACTTCAACTTGTGTGTTTAGTGAGTGTTTAGTTGTTTTATAATTGTGTCTTTCATTTTTCTATTCTTTAATATGTAAAGCACTTTGAGCTACTGTTTGTATGAAAATGTGCTATATAAATAAATGTTGTTGTTGTTGTTGTTGTTGAGACAAGCAGCAAAATTCACTTACCAACAGTGACATCCCAACTATTATGCTAGACGACAAACAAGGCTAACTGAAAAGCAACCGGTTGAAAAATCATAATCAAAAACCAAAAAGAGAGTCAAAAACCAGGGAATCAACTTCATTTTTAACCAAAGCTGAAATGAGAAACTAAAATCAAATTCAAAATATAAGCATGACTCAAAAAACAAAAAACCTTTTAATTGGGTTTTAGAAAGAAAAAATGATTGACAAAAAAGGGTTTCACATCTGCAATATTAGGATAAGGAAATATACAAAAAGGCTGGTCTCAATCCATTTCCTGATGAACATCGAGGTGACGACCTCTGAACCCCACACATCCCCAAGCAACCGCTGAAGAGGCCCAGTAACACATGGGCAAAATAGTAATGCCTTTAAAAATCTAAATGACTTCTGAAATGATTTAAAATAAACATTCTTAATAGTAAACAGTCATTGCATAACACCAACTGTGCCTTCAGACAATCTGTGTGTCTCTCAGATGCTTCATCACCAAGTCAGAAAAGGAAGATTGTTAACTGCTTTCCAAGTGAGCTCATTTCTGTTTTGGTACAGCACTGTTAAATTTATCTTTTTTTCCATTCTTCAAAGCTTTCAATGATCTAAGTCAATGACAACAAGCAAAACTTCTTCATTTTCCTAGTTGTAAGGATCAGTGTTCATATTGAAGTGAGGACTCTGACATGTGTGCAGCTCAGGTTGCCATTGTTTTTCATGAATTTGAATCTCACTTTTAAAGACCTTAGGTGCCACGAGAAAGGCTTTGCAATTTCTCTATTCCCTTTTGCTGTTAATGTGGACAGAAATCTTGAGGCTGAAAGTAACTGAACTCCGGTGCAAATGTAAACTCAAAATGAAGTTTACCAATTTTTTGCTTGATTTCAATAAATTGTACTCAGGATTTGTTTCCAAGGTTGTGCAAGTGCATTATGCACAAGGTGTCATTATTTGGTAGCACATAAAGTTGTGCCAGTCTTTTCACAAATAAATACAGAAGACAACTAACAGAAACAATTTTTTACAATTAATTAATCATTGTGACAACCAGCATCTCAGTTTATGTAACGTTTTTGCAGGAGCAAGCAGTTTCACTTTCATAACTAAAACAATGCCATAGAGAAAGCATTGTGTTTATCAATGTTTTGAGCATCAGTCTTAATTGCTTTTAATAAAAAACATCTTTTAAGCAACTATGTTAGGTAGTTTTTGTTATTAACACATGTGCTAGATTAACTGTGGCCAAAATGTTTTTCCTATTTAAGGAAAAGATGCTTCAATCTCAGAGAAGTAAAAGAGTGGTGGGACAGAAATATTGGAAAATTCAATTTAGTTTTAAATGGGAGGAAAGATGACGAATTATCAGTAGGGGTTTCCAACCAGCACCAAACTGATCTAACTGTAAATTCCCAATAATGCAGTTTTAAGGCAAGGCCACCCCATCCTGTCTACCACAGAATCAGGTAGAATCTTTAATGGAATGGTTTTTGCCATTCCAAAGAAACTGAGACAAAAAAAAGATCTGCTATGGTCCATAATTTAGAGGAAGCATGTCACTAACAAATGTAAACCAAAGAGAAATATTCATTTTAATTTATACTCAATGTAAAATGAAAAGATAGGAGCAATGAGGAACAGAAGGTAAGCCCTTAGCCTTTTGGAAGATTTATTTATAATTTAATGATGTAATAATGTAAAGAGAAAGGGGAATATCGATATCCACATATTTGAAAGACTTTGAAAGCAAGATGGCCAAGGAGTAACAGCAGATAATCTTTTCCTGCTGCCACTGCCACCCAAAATCCTCTCCCACAGTCTTTGATATCAATATATCAAAGTGATATGAAATAATATGTGTATCGATGGCCTTCAAGACTCTATAGTCTGGGCATTTCATTTTGACTTTTGCCTGGGCTGCAAAAATTCTAGAGCTGGTCGTGATCTTTCCAAGCATCATCAATACCTGGGTCATCACAATGTACCACACAGTGTTGCTGTGATAAGTGTGGAATGGACTGTCACAAAAAAAAAAAATAAACAACAGCCACACCATTTCATTTGCCCTGCATGACTGATGTACTGTCCAGGCAGACATTACCAACAGGTTTAAATTTAACTTCTTCTCCTTATAAACCTATTTTATGGCCAGCCCCAAGAATAGATACAATGTTACATGCAGTTAATTTTATCATACCAGAATACACAGTTTAATGAGTGGATTTGCTTTCATTTCTAAATTTAATATATAAAATTAATATTTTTAAAAGTGTTATGTCATTTGATTCATCTACTATCAAAGTGTGGTAGGCTGACTTTCTGATTTCCTTTAAAACATTGGTTTTGATTGTTGAACTTATCCCCTTGATCAACTGAAAGGTGTAATTCTTATTTTGCCGACTATCAGGTATTTTCAGATATTTGATAACATGATCCATGAATATACTGGAACTCCCACATAGAATAATTTATTTTCACAGCCAGCAAAATGTTATCTTTTAAAACTTGTGCCTCGTCAGGGGTCACTTGTTTGTGCTACACAGTTCTTTTCTGTCTTCACATTCTTGCTTAGATTCTATTAATATTTTTTCAATAAACCTTTTGATTGATTATTAAGTTTTGTGGCATAATCAATATGAGATTTCTGTTTCAAATTTCATATGAGTTGTCATTTCCTAGTTGCTCTATGCTTTTCCTGAGCTCCATTCATTAAAAGATTTTTCTTTCAAACATTCCCGAGTAGCTAAAGTTTTCTCCCAGAATCTCATGCTGTCTAGTGCAGAAAGTCCATTTTAACAAAACATTCCATCTGTTAAACTGCAGACAAAGTAAATGTATCCATGCATGTGGTGCTGTGGTAGCGCAGCTGCCTCACATTAAGGAGATCATGGGAACGCCTTGTGGGTCCTCCCCTGTATAGAGAGCGCTTTGAGTAGTGAGAAAAGCATTATATAAATGTAAAACATCATTACTATTACTACTTAAACTCTCTTCAGGTTTCTGCTTAGATAGTGACAAACGAACAACAGCATAGGGCACTTTATATACCTCAATTTTCTTTGAAACTCATTTAAATTGGGTCCATAATTGACTTAGTTTGTTTAGCTTTTATTAGATGTTCCATCCATCCATCCATTATCCAAAACGCTATATCCTAATTATAGGGTCATGGGGGTTTGCTGGAGCCAATCCCAGCCAGCGCAGGGCACAAGGCAGGAAACAACCCCGGGCAGTGTGCCAGCCCACCGCAGTTATTAGATGTTTATAGTTTAATTTTGTTTGAAGGTTGGGTCTTTTTGTGGTCGACCATGTAAAATCTATGTGTGACAGACACTCCTTAAATGTAAGAGCAATCATTCACAAACTCAGCTTAGAGGAGACACTGGTGGCAGGCCAACTGGTCCTGGCAACTTACCAGATTAAATAGAGTCTAAAGTCTCCCTAACTGCAACAACAGAAACAGGGGCAGAAGCTTCTCTTGACTAAAATAATCTATTTTTGCATGGTTAGTAAAGTAAGGTAGAGTTCAATAATTTTCTTATTAATCACAGTCAATTTATTACTATGATATCACCTCCTGCACAGTTCAAAATGGAGAGAAGGCTGAAAAATATAAAAGGGAGAAGGTACTGTAATTATAAAGAAAAACTTGGTCTAAACAGAGTAGTAACAAAACAGAGTTTCATATAGTGAAAAAGTTTATCAAAGTGAAAAATTCATTAAATAAAACGGAAGCAAAAAATAAGCAAAATGGTACCCTAAGAAGTCTACCCAGAAAACAACAACATTTATTTCTATAGCACATTTTCATACAAATGATGTAGCTCAAAGTGCTTTACGAGATGAAGAAAGAAAAAAGAAAAATGTACAAATAAGATTAGGCAATACTAAGTAACAAAGAATAAAGTAAGGTCCGATGGCCAGGAGGAGAGAAAAAACGAAAAAAAAAATTCCAGAGGGCTGGAGAAAAAAAAATTTGCAGGGGTTCTAAGGCCATGAGACCATTCAGTCCCCACTGGGCATTCTGTCTGACATCAATGATCTCAATCAGTCCTCATGTTTTTAGGCTTCACGTGGAAGAATTAGACAATGATGGTCATGTGTACATCTGGCTTTCAATCCATCCATGTAAGGACAACACGGTGCTTTGATCAGGTGGTGGTGGCACAGATCGCCACCACAGAAAACCAGAAAAAGAACAGCAGAGAAAGTAGGGGTTAGTATGGATTGCAGAGATATGATAAAAATTATGATTAAATGCATATACAGAATATCAGGGTTAAAATTAAATAAAGAGAAAACAAATAAAACAAAGCCAAGATCATAATCCATTGGGCAAAATCTTAAATCCTGAGCAGTAAGTCAAAAAACCAGAAATAACAAAAAAGCAGAAATTGCAGACTGAGCTAAATAAACATGAGCAAATGCTAATGCTTCATTTCGGCAAATGGCCTGCTAGGCTGTTAAACAGGCATAGGAAAGGTGCCCCAGATATAGTGTTAGGGGGTCCTACCGTCTAAGCTCAATATGCAGAAAACTTTGACAAAAGTTACTAGAATGAACATAATCAAAAATGGAACAAAAAACTGTAAATAGAAAGAAAACAAAAACAAATTCAATAATATAAATTACAACAAAATACATCCAAGGCAATTAAACAAATTAAAACAGAAACTGGAAGAAATCCTTGGTATGCCATAACACATATCAGACATATGTGGAGTCCTCCCCTGAGCCACAGTTGATGTTGACCATTTCGAAAGAATTTGATACTTTTGGAAATAAGTAATAATTCATTAAACTACCTACTAAGCTGCAGAGAGAACACTTATAGTTAAAAAGTGAAGCTGATGTAAGCCATTTGAAAGGGATGAAGTGTGCCACCACAAAACAAAAATGTAGTTTAATGTGGAATGTGAGCGGTGTCTGGCAGAGTAAAAAAAGAAATCTACCTTTCAGATTGGTTCAAAAACTGAAATTTAGACTAGACACACATTTGCAAAGGGTTCAGTTGGAATGAGGGGGTTAGGCTCATTAATGCAGAGTTGGGGTGAGATTATTTGTCTAGCAAAGTTATATATTTGAATTTCCATCAGCACCACTGAATTACTTAATAGCATTCAAAATGCAGGAATTAATTATATAGTGAAGAACAGAAGGGAAATTTATATGGAGTGGGGGCATGAGTAACACTAACTTGTAAGTTCCCCGCCACTAAGTTCAAGCAGCAAATAGCAAAACCTGCCTAAATAATCAGAGACTAAGCCAAAATCTTTGATTTGAAGGTAATGACAAAAAGAATAGTAACCCTGCATTTTATTGACTGAGCAGAGGATTTCCAAGACATGATGTATACTTAGCTATTGTTGTGAACCATAGTCACAAACATGACAAAAGGGGGTTGTGGCCTCCAAAATGACCATAAAGCAGGCCAGGTGACTTCTCTGTCTAGCCCACTATATATCAAAATGTCTCACAAAAGAGAGAAAGACCATGAGACTCTGACTTGCACAGAGACAATGTTTCACAATAATCTTTAGATTTATTAACAAAACTTGAAAATAAACCAAGAAATGCTTAGCAAAGCAAAGGCAATCCACACCAAACAAGTGCCAATACAAGATCCAGTAACAGTAATTTCAAAACAGAAGCAAATATCCAAACACCAGAAGGAAATTTATAAGAAATGCAATTGTCACAAATTCCAAAACAACCTTAATGTTGCATTGCTGTGTCTCCCTGTCCTGACCCAATAAGGACCCAGCAGCAGTGATGTCAGGGTGGCCCCGACTCCTGGGGCTTCACTCACAAAATACACAGAATGGCTGCACATTTAAAGGGACATGACACAATTATGATCATAACAGAGAAAGTACAAAAATATAAAAAATGATCATTCAAATCCAACAAAACATGAAACACACATAAATATAGACCTTCATATGACAACTAGTAGTTGAGTTTCATGAAGGTAAGCAATATACAGTAAATACGCTTACACAGATAATATAAAATAACTGATGTTTTAGTATTTGACCCCAGGCCACAAATGTTCAAAGATACCACAGTACATTGAAAGGAGGTGAGAAAGAAATCGGAAAACATAAAAGGTCAAAGGATGAAGATGTCAGAGGGAAAACTCCCATATGTGAAGACTTAGAGGAAAAATGCACAATTTATCCCACATCCCATATCATATATCAAAACAGTTATCCCTACCTCCTGCCTTTCCAACCAAGAACAACAAACCCCTATAACAATCCAATTACACTCCCCATTTTGTCCCCTCTGTGTCTGTTCATTATTACACAAAGATTAATGCAGTTTATACACACACTGAAACAGGTGCAGAGTTTCCCATACCTTTCCCAGACTGCACAGTGAAAAATAAAATAAAACAATAAGAACTGTATATGCTTTGAGTAGACTAGAAAATCAAGATACAAATACGCACAGCCAAGAGGGTAAATATTTTACAAAGCCCCAGATATCCAGCCATGGATATGATAACAATGCAGCAACAGGGCTATGTCTACCCACTCCCTCTATGTCATTCTGTTAACTGACCTTTCAAAAAGGAGATTGCGAAGAAGTTTAAAGAAACATAAACCAAATATCTCAAAGCATTACAGATAAAAGGCATAGCAATCTAACAAAATGAAACCAAAATGCAGAATCCTCTTGGTCTGCATGGGATATCCTTCTAGGAGCATTGAATCATGGTATGAAAACGCACATGGTGGGGCTCACAAGGGAAACTCCCTTTAAGCAGAAAATTGTTGATAGTCTTCATAGTCTGATTTGGGTCATCAAAAGTGAGTCAGTTTAAGGAGATACAGGTGCACACCCCCAGCAGCAGGTGTCATTTCCTTCCATGTGGCTATAGTTGAGACAGAGCGGCCAGTAAATAGATATAGTATTCATGTGAAAGACTGGAAATTTTGCTTGCTTCTTAAAGGACTGTTTGATGATTGTTATAACTCAGGAATTTAATTATCGGTGGCATTAGGCAGGATGAATCCTGGCACAAGAAGCAAGTCCTGTGGTACCTCTTGATAATAGGAGTGAAGATGAACAAGGAAGGAAGGATAGCTGGCCAACAATTTTTCAAAAACTCAATTGCTTAGATACTTTCCAAATTCTCCTTAATCACGATGATGTACAAATTGCAGCACCAACTTCTGTACTTAAATTCAGTGAGTTTTGCAGTTAAAGACACACCCCAGTCAGTTCTGTTTGTCATGCTGATCCAAGGTATTCATCACTTTGTTGACATGTTGAGAAAGTTTTACCTGCTCAAGTTTCGTTGTAGCCTGGTGTCACTGAAGAGAGCCTATCTCAGCATTACAGCTAAATAGAGTCATGTGTTGTTGTGAGCTGTTCATGTACAAAGGACTTAATATTCTATTTATTAATATTCTTTTATTGCATAGATACCCCAGGCTCAATTAATACACTTTCCCAATGAGTGCTTTCCAAATATCTGCATGGCCTTGAAGTTTAATCATAGCAAAGCTGTGTTCTTGGCACGAAAGACAAGACCTCACGAGTAGTCAGGGTAAGACTATACTTACAAGTCTAATTTGGGCTCTTAACTTTTCAGGCAGCACTGTCGACTCAATGTGCGCTAGGGCACACAGAAGATTCTACAGATCTTAGCAGGATTTGAAGACAACCTATGGTTGACCTCAGATTTTACATTTGACAATTTGTCTGGAGAAAGATGCCAAAATTAAATAGCAGTTAACACCTTGCTGCTGTGGCCCAGATCTCAAATACTGCTTCTACTCTATTGCTGTCTGATAATGCTCTTAATACTTCTGTTCTGCTTTACTGACTCAATGGCTGATTACATAATTTGATTAATGTTAGTCACGAAAGTACTCATTTTTTTAATATAGAATTCAAAGTCACAGAGGAGACCTTCATATAAAATATGCAAATTGTGATGATATTCAGAAACTTTTATTTTGCAAATAGAGAACACCTTGAGAGGAAGACCCCTGTCAAATGGTTCAGTATTATATAGCAAAAAGAATTACAGACTACAGCAGACTATTTTAACATTGAAAATTAGAAACAAAAATATGTCCCTTTACTTTAGGGACTAGACTTAGGAATGCCACATATTTCAAGCGGTGACCTTGAGTGATAGGGTACTTTATATTTGCTGTACAAAGCAGCCTTTGCATCTCTGATTGGAAGCCTTTATCATTTTGAAAACTGGAGTAAACGTTACAGAATCACATTGCTTCCTTTCAAAGATACTGTCAGATTGTACTTAAGTGCAGTGTATGTCCTGCACATCCTGATCTCTGCCATCATTCCTAACTGATCGTGCCACTTGCCACCATTAGTTGCTTTATGTCAGTCACATATTATGTATATACAGACATAATTTGTCCTCTCATCTTCTATGCACCCTGCGGTGGGCTGGCGCCCTGCCCGGGGTTTGTTTCCTGCCTTGTGCCCTGTGTTGGCTGGGATTGGCTCCAGCAGACCCACGTGACTCTGTAGTTAGAATATAGCGGGTTGGATAATGGATGGATGGATGGATCTACTATGCTCATTACCAGTGGCAGCAGGAACTGCCATACTGTATTCTTTGATGAGTACTATCCGACCCATAACAGCTGAGCGTGATAAATTGTAAAATTAGATGAATTATAAGCAGGAGTTTTTTTCTGTTGGACTTTTGTAGAAGGCGCCACAAAGTTCATCTGAGAGTCTGAGCTTAGGCACTAAAGAGGCTCTGCTTGAACTTTCTTGTGACATAGCAAAGCACAACATGATAAACTGGAGAGAAAAAAAGGAAAATGATGCATCCATTAATCTCAGTGGTGTGGATGTGTAAGCTGGAGGATGGACAGTTGTTCCGGGCTCACAAACTTGACAAAAATAAAAAGATGAGAAGAACAGAATAGGTGGCTCTTATCAATCATATGCAAAATCTTTGAAATTTGTGTGTGTTGTGCATTGGTCGGGATGCTTAAGATGCTTTAGTATTCCCATGAACAAGTTCATAGTTGAAAACTCTTACTCTGCCACTGATTTATCTGTTTTCTGAATTGTAGCATGTAATATACTGTAGTGAAGCTAATGCTAACCTAGACATAAAACAACCATGGAGGATATCATATGTTTTAACTGACAAAATCATGGTATCTTATTCAACATAAAAATAGAATTCAAATGCATTAACGTTTATATTTTTTGTTTTTTAAGAAACACAGAGAATAACGTGGATAACGCACAGATCTAACACCCTGAGGTTGAATCCTAGTGCTGTTCATTGTCTCTATGGAGTATGGATGTTCTAGTTGTGTCTACCTGGGTTTTCCACAGAGTGCTCTTTTTTTCTTCTTCCTGTATCTCCAAATTTGTTGTTTTATCATACTGTACAAAGGCTTTCAGGCTCTACTTAAAATATAAACCTCTTTTCTATAATGCACAGATTCTTTTTGATGTGGCCCCCTGTGTTATATTTAATATGCATTTTTTTCTGACCTTTAACACTTTATCCTCTGTTCTGCTATTGTATTACTCTACTGAAATGTCCTCCTCATCCGCTGACCTAACTAATACTCTTACACTCCAGTAGCAGAGTAAAGATACATGTAAGATAGGGAAGGCAATTAATTTAATTTAATATTGTAATGTTCAGAATATCAGTATTCTATAATCTTATGTGCTGATGCAAAACCAAAACAAGATGTGACAACCCACACATTAGAACCTGGCAGTGCTTGATGGTCAGTCTCCCAGTGGCTAAAGTATTTGCATTAAGGAAAAGTTGCTATTCAAATTTATTGTTGTTATTATTGTAATTATTACTGTTTGTTTTCTTCACTGCTGTATCTGTGTCTCATTCATGATGGTTCTAAAAGACAATGCCCTGGGCAGATCAATGTCTGCTCTTATAAAGCTAAATTGTGTTTGTTTATGACCTTATCCTCTATAGCTTCTAGTTGCTTTCTCACTTTGGGCTTGTACTTCTAGTTTCCTATCCCTTGAGATACTGGATTAGCATCCTCTTAAGGGCTGTAACCAAAAAAAAAAAACATGAAAACTTGTTTCTGATGTCAGAAGTAAGAAGACAGCGGCAAGGTGTAAATTAGTATGAACTATGTAACCTAGTGTGCATACTTGTATAGTTCAGATTTCTCTCAAAATAATCATAAAGACATACATACAGGACATTTCTACAACACTACTAGTGCACAAGTAACAGTTTGGAGCAATAGCATAGAGTTTTACTGAAGGAGAAACTTAACAACTATCCCAACAAAGTTAATTACAGGCAGTCCCCGGGTTACGTACGAGATAGGGAATGTAGGTTTGTACTTAAGTTGAATTTGTATGTAAGTCAGAAATGGTATATAAATTTAATAAATTATATTGTTGACCGACTGTAACCAAGTGCTCTGCCAGTGAATGATGGAGTTTCACCTCTCTCTGACCTTTTCATTATTTCTACTTTATTTTCAATGGTGATGGTTTTTCTCTTCTTTACTGTATCACCAGCACTTGCATCAGATTTGTGTTTCAGAGACATTGTTGAAGGGTGAAGACAAAAGATTAAGGTGAGCTCTTCTACACAGCACTGTACACGCTATCATAGCAGGAAGGCACCAGTCGTCAACACGTCTGATGTACTGACAAGAGGCAACTTCCTGCTATGTACGTAACAGTACAAGCAGGCTTGCTATTGAGAATGAATGGGGGCATCGATGGGCGGTTCATCACCAGCCCACCTCACAGTCATCTCCACTACAGTATCCTGCCTGCAGCGTCTGCCCACCAAGAACGAACACGGTGCAGTCAAAGTTGGGTAGTGAATCGCCCCCATTCAATAGGCAGCCATCCGATGCACACTACAAATTTTACCCCGCCCTGTTCACCCTCAATGGCCTCTGTTCAGCCACAACCGGGTAACCGCTTGCAGCATTACCAGCCGCCCACCGAGAATGAACGGAACAGCCGTGTGTGGTGGGCAGGCAGTGAAACCGCTTGCCACCGGGAGCCGCCGAGGGACACTACACTGTGCAGGCAGCGAAATCGCCCCCCTCCAGCCTCCGTCCAGCCACCGCTTGCAGCGTCCCCAGGCCAAAGATGATGGAGTGACAGTTACTGAGGCGCATGCGTCGCAGCTGCGGCCCCGTTCGTATGTCGTAGGTCGGATGTCCATAACCTGGGGACTACCTGTACTCAAGTTAATTTTGGGTTCCTTATTTTCATCCATTTCAGTATAGAGACATATTTGAAAAACCCAGCTTGACATCAAACATCTTAAATTGCTTAGCCCTTTTTAAATTTACTCAGTATAAGCAATGTCCATGTTCCAGAGAATACACATTCATTAATACTAGAATTACCAAAGTCTACAAAAAAACTCGTAAACACAGCCCACTTTAAATCCATTTGCACCTCACCGTCAGCATCTTTTGTCTTGTAAATGTATCGATAAGCGCAAGCAGCCTACTATCCCATCCTCCTACTGCCACAGAAATGGCAAAAACCTCTCTCAGCTCAAGCCTTGTTTAACTGGGAGTGAGGTACCTTTTTCTACACCGTGTCTTCATTTTTTTTTTCTCCGTGGCCCTAATACGCTTCTGTAGTACCGGGAGCTGTGTAGTGTAAATAATATATCGTTATTTGGAACACATGTATTTCATGTGTGCTGTGTCTACAAAGATCTATGTAAGTGTAGTATGACAGAAATGTTGAACACATACTTAAAAGACAAATTTTTTTCATGTTTTAGTACTAACGATAAACTTTTGACATGAAGTGTATAATGTGTGAAGAATAAAGTTCAAATATCAGATAAGCACTTTCACAAAAGTGTACTTCGTGTCACTGATAGTATGGCGGTAAGACGTACTGACTTATAATCAACAGGTCACAGTTTGAGTCTTGCCACATCAGAAAATAAATGTTTTGAGTAGGTATGGCACTTGTAAAGGTTAGCATTTTTTTTTTTAATTGGTTTTATTCTCTCAGTCGCATTCACATTCCCCCCAATCTGACACTGCTGTTTTCAAATAAAGCCGTGCTAGAACAGAGGTGAACTCGAGGATTCTACATCGGAGAAAGAGAACAGAAGCCCTCCCCGCAAGAAACGTTCACTCACATATAAGAACAATGCAGCTGCACCAGATACTTAGATAATAAAGAAGAATGACTGATGCTTTCTCCTGCCTGTGTTTATTGCCCATACGGGACACCCAGTGAGGGGTACCCTTAAATTTCTTCCACACCATCCATCCATCCATCTATGTTGTTTTATTTTATACAGCTACCTGCTCATTCATCTCCTAGCAGCATCAGGTGCATGGGAGGAACTGGCCGTGTATAAGACTCCAGTTTATCACATGGTATACTCACTTGGAATTTAGCCTAAGCTACATATGTTTGGGAAGTAGGAGGATTTTTTTTTTTTAGAGAAAAATCCCACAGACATGGAGAGCACATGCAAACACCATTGAGATAAAGACCAGAGTGGAAAATGAATTGGAGCTCTGAGGCAGTAGTACTAAAAGACTGCTGATTTGCTGCATCCTGGTGTATATATACATATATTGAAAGAATGAGTCTCAACACACTGGAAAGGTTTGGGGCAGCCACCCATATATTGTCCCTGGCTGCAAAAAGGGTTTTGAAATAAGCACTGATGTGCATGGGTTGAGTTCCAGACTGAACTGAATTAGTGGTGGAAAAGATGGTAGCTTTAAAGGATGATACCAGAAGTGATGTCATCTGGGCCTGGAAATGGTAGTGATGTCATTCTTGGCACTGGAACTGGAGAAATATACTTATCTAACCGTTTGTTCCATTGTTCAAAACATTTCTTAAATTTGTCTGAAGTAATGCCCATTAATGCTCTGGTCGTTTCTTGTTTTACCTCTTCAACGTCAGCAAAACACTTTCCTTTCAAGTCTTTTTTCATCCGAGGGAACAAAAAGAAATTACACGGAGCTAAATCCGGTGAGTAGGGTGGGTGGTTCAGGGTTGTCATACCGTTTCAATAACAATAGTTTCTGCAACACTTTTTTCAAGAAGAAAACAAAATTTCACTGCTGCGCATTGCTCACGATAATCGGCCATCGTAAAAAAACTCGCTTGCACAAAACTACTTTTACAAAAAAATTCACTGAACACAAGCACAACCTTCCAGACTGATGGCACTTGGCAGACTGACTTGTGAGGAGTGTAACTAGATCGCCCTAGTGGCCCAACCACGTACTACAAGTACCAAGCTAACAACAACAAAATTCTGGTTAGTTTTGGGTATCCCTCGTATATATATCCACCTGTTCATTTTTAGATCCACATAATCCAGATCAAAATCCCAGCAGCCCTGCATGCAAATCAGGAATCAACCTAAGAAAGGGTGCCACTTCATCATTGTTAGTACATATGTCACATAGAATATAAAATTTACATCCAAACGTTACAGCATGGTATTTGTATGGGAGACCTTTGCAACTGACAGATTTAAGGTAAGAGGCCAAAGCCTGAAAGTTTGTCATGCTGAACATAACTACAGTGTATTCTGGAATAGATGAAAGGCTCAGCAGAACATTCATAACAGGTTTTGTATAGCTGTTTTGTTTGCAGCTTCAAGTAGCTTTGGATTCCCATGGAAATCGATCTTGAGTCGGTGATCAAAAAGTGGTACACTAACCTCTTTTTTAGCTTTCAGTTGATTTTCTGACATGACTTAAAGAGCTCAGCTTAGTTTAAAGAGCTCAGTTTAGTTGATGGACATTTAGAAGGGGCATGAGTTGCCTTGAAAGCATGCATATTGTAATCTTTTTAGTTAGCTAATAAAAGGTGTCATTTTACTTGACTTCTCATTAAACCATTACTAAGAAGCAGGACATCTGGGACTGAATGAAGACAGCATGGACCCACCCAGGTTTTATAATTCTTTGTATTGTTTATATTTGATGCTATTGGTTATTATGCGAATACATATGATTTTTAAGTAAAAGCTTGTAGCCAGTCTCTCTCTGATTACTGTTATTAGTGAGACAGGAAGCCAAGGTTCAACATTCCTAAAGGCTCAAAGTGATGCTTTTGAGAAGACCTTTGTTGGTGGTTAGCTGGGCTGAAGGAAAGAAGTGAAAATAAAAGATTGTCCAATTCAGCCAGCCATTATAAATCCCTATGGTTGAGTATCGGTTAGGGGGTTTAGGATGGGTACAATATTATATTATAATATTACGGATAACAGTTGCATACCTGCTTTTGACATTTTTTTGCTACAACAACATTAAGAATAGAATCTTAGAGGTTGTTTGTGCGTTATGTGTTAGGTGATGTCACAGGAGATCTGATAACATGATAAAACAATATTCATCAAAGAACATGCAATTCTGTAATATTATATTTAACTTAAAACCAAGATCCTGATTGTGATCTGTATCTTTAACGGAAATAAATAAACTTCAGTCCTGATTGATTGAATAGTTAGGTATGGACCGTAACTGTTGAAAGCAACTTTTTTTTTTTAATGTAATAACGTGAAGGGGTTCCCTGCAGAATCATGAGATGTACATTAAATACACACTGCCAACAAACTGCTTGAATAAATAAAAACCTGCCATTGCTTTTCAACTCACATTTATCATTAGGCACACCTAGAAAATAGCCCTTCCTGTTCTGTTTACTACAGCTGTTCCTGCAGCCCCAAAGAGTTGCTTGTCTACTAGCACCAATCTTCCTACAGCCCCTCTAACCCCCAATGCATCTTTCTACTTTCACCCATAGTGGAATTAATCTCCATAAAGTGAAAGCTGTCACCACTCTGGATACTGGTCAGCTGCTGGCTATCCGCAGCTCCACGTAATTGAGTTTGTGAGCTCTCTTTTTCTGCCTCTCTCCGTCACCCTCTTAACAAGCACCCTGGGATCACTATTCCCTGCCGAAGATGGGGCTCAGCGTGCCCCCAAGATAGAAGCATGCATATCCCCGACCTCCTGTCTTCCCTCTTAATCAGCTCCTGTTATCTAGCTGTACAAATTCACAGTAAGGTTACACGCAGTATAAATCCGGAGCCTAGTTTGTATTCTCTATCCCTGTCCTTCTCATTTTGTTCTGGAAATTGAATTGCCACCAGTCTGATTGAAGATTAGCTTTTATTAGAATAGCTACTTTGTTCTCTGGGTTGTAATTCCAGCCCCCCTCCCCACCCTCATTTCGTTTTGTTTTCTGATAGATATTCAGTAGCTCTTGTTTCAGCACAGCACGTTTGATGTAAGCTGTGGTTAATGTGTTCTCCTTCTGTTACCTGCAGAATACATCTGATCAGACAAAGGGCCACCACCCAGAGTGGAGGAAATGCCAATTTGGAACTGTACTCGGAATTGAGATTGTTGTCATGAATCTTGCTACAAGCCATTGTACATTTTTATGACCAAAAATACAAAATAAAATTATAATAATGTAGAAGCAGACTAAGGTGAAGTTAAATGAGCTACCTGCTATTAAATTAAGCTGCATAGGCACTGCAATCCAAAGGATTGCTGAATCACAGGCAGACGTTAAGGTGGCCCATCGGTAATAACATGCATGACTTTAAATGATTTTCACTTTTAATTTCACTTCCTTTATTCGATAAGCCTTCCCTTTAAATATAATAATGCTTATGCACTTGCTGTTTCTCAGCAGGGTTGGACTAATGCTAAACGCATCCTAATTCCAGTATAGACAAGTATCCCACCCTTGTAGTCTAGCACACTTGCCGTCTGGAGTAACTGGGACATTTTAGCCTCTGTTGTGGCAACATTCTGTCAGCTATGAGTACTGTCCATGAGAGCTGGCATAGGTTGACATATATCTTCATGAGAAGAGAGCTGTTAATTATGGTGTGGTTGATGTTTTTAATTGAAGGAATACAGGCTTTGCCATTTGTTACTTGATTGCACATACGTCCATCCTTTTGGGTGACCACTTGTGTAAAATTCTTTCAATGTTGTCACTTCCTGAGTTATAAGCTTTTCTTCAGAATCTTAGGTGCCCTACTTGTGCATCCTTGCGATGTTACAAAATTTGGTATTGATCATCGGATAAGGCAAAAAGCTGCATTCTGGCCAGGTTTCCCTACCATTCAGATTGAGATTTTGTAGCCAATAAGAGTGTCTGGTCCTCACTTTTAAGCCAGTTTCTATCTTCTGGCCATAGTAACAAAACAGATTATACCAGTCTGTCCTACAATGTAAATACTGTGATTGCTGTTCTAAAGAAAAACACTCAATTAATATATAATTCAACCGAGTCAAGTAATTTAGTAATTCAGTCTGTATAGCACATTCAATGTAATCCCTGCTGTGAAGGGTGCAGAAGAGAATTATGAGAGTTCCAAAATTTTTATTTACATATCATTTATCCATTTTTTTACAGAACTTAGACTGACAGCATCAGGCACGAGACTACAGCCTTGGACAGGACGCCAGTGGAACTTCATACATTCATACCAGGCTAATTTGGAGTTGGCATTTAGTGTAATATGCATGCCTTCGGGGGGTGTGAGGTAAACTTTACACCAACCATTTTAGCAGCAAACCCAAACTTTCCTCAGCAGAGATTTATGCAACTCAAGTCGATGACAGTGGCATAACAGCAATGTTGCAAATGATGACCGTGTAATGGTGCCCTTCATGACACTTGTGAGAATGTAACTCAGAATCTACTGGCTATCATGTCAGACATCACTATTACCTCAATTTTTAGTAAAGATTAAACAATATTGAAAATTAATAAATAAGTTAAAATAATGCTCTTGAATTAATGTACCATTTCAGTAATCAACATATTCTTTATTCAATTTTGTTTTTACATTAGAACAATCTAGACGAGAACAGACCATTCAGCCCAACAAAGCTTGCCAGTCCTATCCAGTAAATTCTCTAAGAAAACATCAAGTTGAGCTTTGAAAGTCCCTAAAGTCTTACTGTCTATCACACTACTTGGTAGTTTATTCCATGTGTTTATGGATCTCTGTGTAAAGAAAAACCTCCTAACGTTTGTGCAAAATTTACCCTTTACAAGTTTCCAACTGTATCCCCATGTTCTTGATGAGCTCATTTTAAAATAACAGTCTCAGTACATTGTACTAATTCCCTTAATATTTTTAAATACTTCACTCATGTCTTCTCTTAATTTTCTTTTCCTTAAACTGAGAAGTCCCAGCTGTTTTAATCTATCCTTATAATGCCTCCTGTTTAGCCATGGAATCAGCCTAGATGGTCTTTTCTAGACTTTTTCCTCTACTCTACTCTACTATGTCCTTTTTTTATAGCCTGGAGATTAAAACTTCACACAGTACTCCAAATGAGGCCTCACCAGTGTGTTAGAAACATTGAGCATACCCTCCTTGGACATGTACTCCACACATTGTGCTATTTAACCTAACATTCTGTTAGCCTTCTTCATAGCTTCTAAACACTGTCTGGCAGTTGATAGTCCGCCGCGACCTCTATATCCTTTTCATAACGTATGCTTTCGATTTTCAGACCTCCCATTGTGTATTCAAACCTAACATTTTTTCTTCCTGTGTGTAATACTTTTTCATTTACTTTCATTAAATTTCATCTGCCACAAATCTGCCCATACTGTATGTTGTCCAAGTACCTCTGTGACGATTCAACGGATTTTAAATTATCTGCCAATCCTCCTAGCTTGGTATCATCTGCAAACTTAACCAGCGTGTCACTTAAATTCCCATCCAAATCATTTACGTATATTAAAAATAGCAGTGGCTCAATCACTGACCCCTGTTGAACACCACTCTTAAGATCAGCCGATTCTGATAGAGTTCCTCTCGCCATAACCCTCAGCTTCCTGTGTCTGAGCAAATTTTGCATCCATAAACATTTTGCATCTAAAAACATCACCCTGAACACCCATTTCTTTTAGTCTGAGGCCCATCCTCTCATGTGGCACTTTACGAAGTTGCTGATTATTATATTTTAGTGCCACAAAGAACTAGCACCCTCTCCAGAACTGATTTCTAACTGATTCCATGCAACCCTGAACTGAAGTATACTTGACAATAGTATATAATGCTATGCTTCATGATATTGTGAGCAGCATGGTGGTGCAATGTTTTGCACAACAGGTGAGTCATACATATAATTCCTTTATTAACACACTACGATATGATCTGGGGTGGAAAGTTCAGTTAACTACATTTCTATTCAACTTGTTTCCGAATCATTGAAAGGTGAGGAGGTGGTACTGTGGCATTTTGTGCTGCTGCTTCACAAATCCAGCATCAAAGGTTTGAGAATCGTATGTTGGTATTTAAATATGTTATATGAACGTACCATTAACCAATTTCCAGTTCGCTTCTTGCAAATTAAGTGTACATATGTATTACGTACAGTGCTGTAAAGCCAGTGCTATATTACCTACAGTCTTCACATTGAAGCACTCAATAGTACCTTTAAGTCAATAACTGTCATTACTAACATTGAATCTCACATCTGAGGGAATCAAATACTAGACCACTTTGTGTAATGCAAATTCAGCTTTTAAAATAGTAAAATCTATAGGCCATAGGTTCTAAGAACTCACTGAGAATCTTGCAGCGTCTCTGTGATTGATAGTCTTAAGGCTTTAAAATGGCAGGTGTAGTGTCATTCACTGGTGCATAGCACTATTTGTGACTAGAGAGAAACCACATAGGCACAATAAGAACGTGAAAGCACTTCCCACACAAAGCAATGAACTCAGGTCCCTGAAGCTAACACTGTGCCTAAACGCCACTAAATGGTACAGCAGTACTCTGCATTGACCCTCACAACCTGAATGTCCTTTCTCTTTTCTACTTGTCATATCGGCCCTGGCTTCTTTTTTGCTTTGAAGGCAGTTCCCTTAGTAGCTTTTCTTATCTTTTGCTTCCGTGGTTTTATTTCTGACATGTCTCTGTTTATAACTTATTTCTTGTGAAGCATTATCTTTGTCTCTTCTTGTTTTACTTTTATATTACCTTGTTAGCAATGTTTTATTTATGAGGCTGCCAATTGTATTTCATAAGTGCACAACAGCTAATCCATCTAAAGGGACTGAATGCTGCATTAGCATCACTGCTTACAGGGAGATGAAGGTAACAATTGCTTTGTATTGAGTTACTGTGTATTTCATTTATAAATAGGGACTCGCATAGCTGAGAGTTTTGAGGATGCCAAAGACCTAGAACAATAAAGACTCGAAAAAATATTGAATCAAAAGACTCTTCTTCATTTTATAAAGAGCTGTTTATAAAAACAACCAGAAGCACCAAGAAAAACATTTCATTAAAAAAAAAAAACACATTAAATTGAACATTTGGGCTTAGAAGTAAAACCCATAAAACAGTCCACTGAGTAAGAAGTAATGGACAATGGAAAGGCCTAAAGAGTTAAAAAGTTGGAAGAAGTGCAGGAGATCAGGGGTTGGCAATGTCCACTCAAAAGTGTTATCTCCCCACTCAATGACAAATTGTAACAAAATAAATTTTAGTTGCCCTTCCTACATATCTAACTGCACACACCAGAGTGATATTTTGGCAAGGTAACTTGTTGCAAGGGTTAATAAATGGCATCATGATGGCTGAAGAAAGGGACAGGCTCCAGTTAGGCTCTGACAGAGCAAGGAGAAGCTGTATTGGCACAGTACATGCTGTAGCTACATCAGCGCGTTACTGTATGTGCAGCGAAAGAAAGACAGCGTAGTAGGGGCGCTAGATGGAATCTTAAAGACAGCACCAAACCGAGCCAGCAGAAGTCACCTCCTGGTCAACAGGAGGCTGCACATGATCGCAAATTAGGAGTGTTAGGCCATGTTGTCCTTTAATCTTAATGAATGGAGAAAATGATATACATTTAGTCATTACCCTTCACCCTGTTAAGCAGAGATGTTTAGTGCCAATGTAAGTGATAAGGAATAATATTGTAGAAGTGGTGTTTTTAAAGCTATTGGTGCCTCAGGGGTATAGGAACCCAGGGAGTTCAAACCTGGTGCCCCTGTAGCCAAATCAACTCCTTTGATAGAAGAAATATGTGATGATTGTGTTTCTGTTTACATTTTTACAGTTTGTATGATCTTACTGCAGTGGGCTGGTGGCCTGCCCAGGGTTTATTTCCTGCCTTGCGCCCTGTGTTGGCTGGGATTGGCTCCAGCAGACCCCCGTGACCCTGTGGTTAGGATATAGCAGGTTGGATAATGGAAGAATTGATGGATGTATGATCTTACGCTTGTCCCAATTTCCTAAATTAATTAAATCACCTGAATCTAATTATTCTTTAAAAAAACAACCTAAAACTCATCTGTTTAGGAAGGCTTTTAACTTAACATGACATTCTGCCTCCTCTGTCCAGATGCTCAGTATAATTTGTGTGTGTGTGTGTGTGTGTATGTGCATGTGTTATATCACAAATGATGTTATCTGCCAGGCTTTTCTTTTAGTATTGAATTTAGTATTTTACTCTGGTGGATTGTCTTTTATTCTATTAATGCTTTGTGTATTCCGTGTCTGTTTTGATGTTCTATTCAGGAAACATTTGTATCCAATGTTACATGTTCCTGTTTTTCTTTCTGAGACTCTGTGAAGCACCTTGAACATGGGAAAGGCCTAACAAAAAGCATTGTTATTTTATTTTTCATTCAATTATTTCCTTTAAGAGTTGTTTAATTTTTTTGTTGCATTTTGGCCATCATCTTGTATTTTAACGATCACTACCGTTTGGGATACCCGTCATTAGAACTGCATCTCAGCACCACGAGCAGTTAAAATGTTAGCTAACAGTCATTTCCTTATCTGGATTCAAAACTTTTCTCCTCTACATCTTTTTCTATAAACTTTTTTCATTTGAATTTTTTGTTATACTGACCTTTTGTTACATTTTTGTCAGATTTTCATCTCACATCTTTTCTTGATGATTCAGGATGCCTTCTTAAGGGAAGGACCAGGGGAAGGAGCTTGCACAGAGCATTACCTCCCCCATGATGACAGAGAGCTTGCTATGATGTCATGGAAGCTCAATACGATCAGGGCCTGTGGCTACCGCCAGGGTGCGCAAGGGAAACAGCTGAACCTGCCTTAGCAGGAAGTGCTGCTGGAAGATGATCACCGGACACCTAGACAACTTCGGTAAAAGAAGCCAGCTACCACTACTCCAGGAGCCAGAGTTCGGTGGAAGAAGATGATGCTTGAGGGAGGTGTGGAGGCAGAAGAGATAGAGAGGAGAGAAGAGAAGAGAGGACTGTGTGCTGTGCTGTGACTGTGCTGGGTGCGTTGTACAGTGCTGTTGTGGGAAGCGAGCGAGAAGAACTCCTCCACATATAATAAAACATGCGTGCTGCTCAACTTGTGTCCTGGTGTCTTTTGCGTAAGATGTTTGGGGGGCTGTGTAGCCCCTGGTGGTCACACATATATATATATATATATATATATATATATATATATATATATATATATATATATATATATATATATATATATATATATATATATATTGTAAAAGAGACAACAACAAGCAGCATAAAGGTTTGGGGTTATCCGGCCCCTTATATTGTAGACAATCCACAATTCAGTAACTCAAAATCCGGTCAAAAAATATAAACAAACAGTTCATACGCGCAACGCCTAGCCATTTTATAGGGGAGGAGCCGGAAGAGGAGGAATGCTGGGAAGGAACCGTGAGGGAGGATGGGACTGATGACGTCAGGAAAGATGGCAGAGGAAGGGCGGAAGTAGACGTACTGAGGGAAGGCTTATGATGGCGGAGCGTCTTTTTTCCTGGAAGAAATAATAGGAGAAAGGTTAGTACCCGCCACTCTCTGCCGGCGAATGTGTTCCGAAGTGGTTTAAGGTCCGTCCGCAGTCTCCTATTCGCGCGTGTGTGACACTATATATATATATATATATATATATATATATATATTGTGGACTTGAACCCAGACACAGACAGATGGACATCATTGTTTCATCCAACACACACATTTATTTACAATATTTACAGTTCCTGTGCACAACACCAGTGCCTCCAGTTCCGGTTCCCCCAAAGTCCAGGCCTCTCACACAATCCTTTATGCCTTTCTGGCCGCTCTTTATGCCTCTCTCCAGCTCCGTCTCTCTTCCACATGACTTCCGCTCTCGACTGAAGGGAGGCGGCCCCTTAAATAGGAACCGGATGGGCTCCAGCTGCTTCCGCACTCCTCCGCAGACACGCCCCAGTGTGGCGGAAGTGCCGCTGCGCACCCGGAAGCCCTCCGAGTGTCCCCTGTCTTCTTCCCCCCAGCACCTCTGGGTGTGGCGGAAGTGCTGGGCTCCAGGGTTGTTCAGGCACCGGGGTGCTGGCTGGCAGTGGCCACGGGTCCCTACAGGGCTGGGCTTCCAAGCCCTCTACCAGTGGCCCCCAACGTAACCAGGGCGGTCGCCCCCTCGCAGTCTGGAGGAGGTACAAGCCCTCCTCCGGTCCTCCTGGCCCAGCCGGATGCCACTATATATATATATATATATATATATATATATATATATATATATATTATGTGGCTGCATCAATATATAATTAGGTAGGTTTTTCTATTATATAAAATACCTTGTTTAGTACTTTTTCAGTATTGACTGGTTTTATATGCTTATTTCTCTGTAAAATAGCTTAATGACTAATTCTGCTTAAGTCAAATAAGTCATAACTCTCTGACCTGATGAAGGAATTTTCTGAAACACATTGGCCCTTGTGGTACATATTGATTTTAGTTTGAATCTTCAGTTTAAACCTTTTAATTATTTAGTTTTGTTAGATACCTTTTTTGTTGTATTTGAAGTTGTACTACTATACTAAAACCTTTATGTTCTACAGTTTATTTAGTGCCTCTTACTTAATAGTTTCCTTAATTGGTTCAAGATTTATATTTAAGTTTTGGTAATTGTACAGATAGCTCTAAAAATATTAACTTACTGTTCCATTTTTTAATGCTTTGTTGTTTCCCTGAAGGGTTCCCTTGATTATATAAAGTAAAGGGTTTTTTTTTTAAAAAGTGTAACAGTAGTGGGCGCTAGTGCTCCCTTGAACCCTCAGGTACCACGCCAAACACGCCAAAATTATTATAATAATTACGTGCACTAAGCACCCTCCACTCCACACTACTCATAAATAACTAATAATCCAATAACAATAATCACAATCCTCCACTCCCAGACGCAATGCCCTCCTACCACCCAGCTCAGCTCATTGTCTGGGAGTTCCCATGGTCCTTTTATACTCCCTGACCCGGAGGTGTTCCTGCCCAACACTCCACAAGACCTTGTTCCTTCCGGGTCAGGGTAAAGAGTCCTTATCTTCACCCCGGAAGCACGTCGTTTCTTCCTGTCATGGGATTTGGAAGTACTTCCGGGGCATAGAGCAAAAAGAAGTCTTTGGTCCTCCCTGCAGCTCCCTCTTGCGGCCCCTGTGGTATCCAGCAGGACTGAGGATAAAAACTACAAAGTCCATGACTCCCTGCTGGTCTTCGGGGCACCTCCATACTGCAGGGAGTGCTCCATCTGGCGGCTTGGGGGACTTTGCCAGGATAAACTGCCGGGCACAGTCCACACTAGTTATATAGATATCTAGCAAATATTTTTTTTCTTTAATTCTGTTATTTTTTTAGTTTTATCAAGTATGTGAAGTATCAGAGGCTATCTCTGTAATATTAGGTGCCAAGCCGGAGCAAAGTTCAGAAGCCAGCCCATTATGATGTGCACTCACACACCCACACTCAGTAACAACCAAACCACTTAAGAAATTACTGGTAAAGTAACATAAGCATCTAAATACAGTCAAACCTTTGTACTCGTCGGCTTTGAAACTAAATTTGGAATTTGGTATTCGTCAAATTTTGATGAGAAAAAAATCACCCAGTCCCCATCATTTGGCTAGCACTTGTCATGCTCCCTACAACTTCTATGCATCAAGACACCATGATGTGCATGCCTCTTTCAGGATAAGCAAAGGACCATGTGTTAGTCTTGACATACAGTAGCTCTCACTCAATGCAGAACCACTGTACTCTTTCTTCTGTGTGTTTTTTTTTTCCTCTATTCCTTGTGTAAATACTTACACTATAATCATGGGTCCCAAGGAGTTTGGTGATAACAACCAACAGAAAAGAAAATTAGTTAGAACCATGATAGAACCAAAAAAAGAGATAACAGAGAAATTTGAGAGTGGTATCTGTCTGATCTCACAATAAAGTACCAAATGCCAAGAACAACCATCTCCACCACTGTAAAAAATAAAGAGGCCATCACGGTAACTGATGATACTAAAGGAGTGAAAGCTGTGATGAAACAAAGATCACAAACACTAGATGAAGTGGAAAAATTGTTGTTGATCTGGATAATGAAAAACAGTTAGCTGGTGACCATCATTTGTGAAAAAGTAAAACTGTTGTTGAGAAGTCAAGCAAAATGACCCCTTTTATTGGCTAACTAGAAAGATTGTAATATGCAAGCTTTCGAGGCAACTCAGGCCCCTTCTTCAGGCAAGATGTAAAATAGAAATTGGAGTTCCCTGTGTTTATTTAGACACCAGGACAAGGAATAACATTGGAAAACCTTTAAGTGAGACATCTTGAATGTAAAAAATGAATAGACCTCTTCAGGCTAAGATTCATTAAGCAAGAGAGGAGAACAATGTATGGTCAAGATGTTTTGATAAGATAGCCGTCCAAGAAAGTCTTTTGAAGTTTTTAATGAGTTTTTCCATACAATGTGGATCTGTAGTCAGGTTGTCCGAGTCAGTCCGAGAGATGTAAACAATCCTCATATCTTGTTATAAAACTCTTGGCTCTATTTAAACCATTTTGTGATGTGTTAAATTTTAGTTTAACTTCTCATTCTTTTCTCTCTTGCTGTGTTCTCAAGTCGCCCATTAGTACTCTGACTTTAAAGCCCTTCTCACAATGTCTATGGCTGTTCTGTTGAAAAATAAGCCCGCAATGAGTGCTAATAGTAGTCAAGTGTTTAAGGCTAGTGACGGGTGGTTTGAAAACTTTAAAAAGGGAACTGGCATACATAGTGTGGTGAGAAATGGAGAGGCAGCCAGTGCAAACAAAAAAGCTGCTGATGAATTTGCTCATGAGTTTAAGCACTATGTCGAGTCTGAGGGTCTTATTCCCTAGCCAGTGTTCAATTGTGAGATAGGCTTGTTCTGGGGGAAAAAATTGCCAAGAGGACTGTAGCTGTGTTTTTTCCCAAAATTACCAAAGTTCTGCAGCTTTAGTTTGCTTCATGGGATTCTAGCTATAGCCAGACACATTGGAATGAGTCTACAGACAAAATATCTTTGTTTTTAAAAGCTATAGTAAAACAGTTCACACAAAAATAGAGAAAAAATAGATATTGCAAAGTAAAGAAAAGTTCTTGTTTAAGAAAAGTTCAGTTATAGCTTATATCTTGTTTTTTTCTTTAAGTTCTCTCATACAGCTGAACCATTTATATATGGTCACAAAACTGTATGCCTATCCCATTTACAAACTGCAAATGGGTCCATCAGTCCATGCTAGCAATGAGAATAATTCCAAACACAGACTGACTCAATTAACACAGTGTATTACTGATATAGCAAGAAAATTCTATCTCATATTAGCTTACAGGAGGTGGAAGGCTATACCATAATCTATAACTATGAAAGAAATTGTAATTTATTCTTTTAAAGCAAACACTAAGTATGGCTTTTAATAGTTTCTTACAAGGATCCACATCACTCGAGAGGAGAAGGCATTACCAGGGCACAAGCCAATGAAGGGCAGGCTAACTCTTTTGTTAGGTGGGAATAAAAGTGGGGATTTAAAACATAAGCCTCTGTTAGTCTACTACAGTGAAAAGAAAAACAACATGATAGAAAGCAAGTTACATGTGATGTGGAGGGCTAATAGTAAAGCTTGGGTCACTGGGCATTTCTTCTTGGAGAGGATGAACAAAGTGTTTGGCCCATCTGTGAAAAAATATCTGCAAGAGAAAGATTCGCCTCTGAAAGCTCTGCTTATTTTTGCCGATGCACCTTCTCACCCTTCCAGACTTGGAGGTGTTTAAATTCCTAACTGTGAGTTTCTTGCCCCCTAACGCAACTCCACTGATCCAGACCACAGATACTAATTAAAAAAAAACCTATATACAAAGGCACACATACACATACACAGTTGACCGAAAGAGAATTCAGGAAGAACCATTTTCTTATCCTCCATTGAGTAAATCTTATTGATATGGCTTGAGTTGATGTCTCTTACAGGACCATAAAATCTGCCTGGAAGAAACTGTGGCCAGAAGCTGTAGGTTGAAGGTTTTGAGACTAAGCCTAAGCCTACATGCATTGTGGAGGATATTGTGACTCTGGGACAGTCTATGGGCCTGGAGGTCAGTGGTGATGATGTTGAGGAGCATAAAGAAGAGCTCAGCATGGAGGAGCTGCAGGAGCTTCAGAGGGAGCAGCAACAGATAGGGGCTGAGAAACTGTCTTCAGATGAGGAGGAGATACCTGTAAGGGAAGATGCCCCCAGTTCATTAATTAAGGAAATGTGTGCAAAATGGTTGGAACTGCAAAACTTTGTTGAAAAATGTCAAAGCTCTAACAAGCCGCAGTGTTAATCTGATGAAACAAACAATTTCCTACTGAAGAGGCATCTTGAAATGCAGGCAAAAAGAAGCATCATTGGATAGGTTTCTAGTGAAAATTAAACCTGTTGAGTGTCATGCAGGGTTCAGTTGCGACAAGAGACAGAAAACAGAAGGAGAAAGACCTTCTGAAGGTCAGTTGCCCAAATCTTTTATAGAAAGAGACCCTCGTTCCAAACAATAACATCTCTCCTCCACAACACCTTCCTCACCAACATCCCTTTAGGCTATCAACTCCTCTTGGTACAGATAAAGTTAAACTTATTTTGTTTAACCAATTTATTGCTTTTTTTATTTATGTCTATGAACTTATACTGTTTATTAGTAAAACACAACTCCATTAACACATATATGAGGGGGTACCCAAAAATAACCAGAAGCTGTACCTGGCGCGCAGTCTAGTCTTAGTTGTGAATTTTACTGCTAGGTGTAGCATACTTACAATATTCTGTGGCAGGCTGCCAAATGGCATTGCTCTGTATTGTTCGTACTCCATTCCGTGTCATTTTCTTGGTGCTTATTAAACGTGTTCTGCAATTTTTGTGATGGGTGATTATAAAGAACAGTGAGACTGCATTAAATTTTGTTTTCTCTTAGGGAAACCAGCCGCTGAAACTGTAGTGATGCATGAAACTGCTTTTAACACTAGAATTTCCAAAGCCTACGAAGAAACTCATAATTCCGGACCACCTTAAATCCCTTTGCACCTCAGCGACAGCGGACTATTTATGGTACTTGTAAAAGTTAGCTTTTTTTCAGTTTTATTCTCTCAGCTACATTCACTCTCTCTGTCCCCCGCCCTGACCCTAACTAACAGCATCAGCATAAATGTACACCCAATCTGACTCTATTCATTAAATAATATTGCATTAGTGTGATAATGTTTTCTGATTGGCACTATTCAGGTCATAAAATGATTTCTTCAAAATGTCACATATATTTGTCTCTTTTTTTTTTCCCCCGGTGTTTTCTTGACATCATGCACCAGAAGGTGTGAGCTTATTCAGTGTGAGCAGCAGCACGCAGGAGGCCGGTTGCTGTGTGCTATAACAAGCTTGACCTGGCGGGGATGAATGCACATGTATTGTACAAGGCATGCACTGAGAAAAGAAGAGTGTTCTTGGCTCACCTTGAAGAGGAACTTTGTGATTGCTTCTTACAAGAAATGGCGATGGAAAAAGAAAAAGAGGATGCAACATTGACAAGCTCCTGTTCCAAGACTACTGCTTCCCCCAGAAAAGCAAACTCAGTCAGTCAGCGTCAGGCACCCCTTCAATGTACTAGGAACCACAGTCTAGAGAAGTGTGTACATTGCAACAGGTTACACGTCGTAAATGTAGGAAGGATGGTCCTTGGGTGTGTGGGAACTGTTAACATTTGAATCTGATGATTGCATATAGCGTGGAACTGATCTCTCTGTACTGTTCTTTCATCTGCATGTCCTGGAGTACAAAAGAAACACCACCATGCACCAAAATGTGGAAATTGGGCAAGATTGGGGAAAAAAAAACACGGTTACTGATACAACCGCAAGAAGGCATGAGAATGCATATGAATAATATGAATAATGTTGCATCAGTGCAACAATGTTTTCCGAAATGTACTATACAGGTCATAAAATGAATTATTCCAAATATCATATATATCTATGTCTATGTCTATGGCTTTGATATCATGGACCATAAGGTGCATACTAATTCACCGTAAGCAGGAACACTCAATAAAACTGAATAAAAAAAATCAAGTGACAATAAGATAGGGATAAGGCAGATTCACCAGCGTTTGTGTGTCAGCTTTTATTCCTATTTAGATCGGAGAATTTCCAGTTCCATTGTGTCAAAACACCACTCGCATCTACAGTTATTCCTAGTTTCAAATAAAAACTAACAGCGTCAGATCTGGGATGGTGGTGGTGGGGGTTGTATCATGATCGTAAATGAGAGAAGAAAAGTGAAAATAAACATCAACATATACTATAAATTTACACCAGCTGTTCCAGACAAAAATCAAATGTATGTTTTTATTCAAAACGGTAAACTTGCGAAGCAGCCAGTATCGAACCAATGGCTTCTTGATTACAAGTCAGCAGTTCTTACCGCTACACCATGGAAGCTGTCGTATTATACTTGTACCTTTTGTGAAAGTGGGTATTGTGAAAGTGTACACTTCATGCCTACATTTTGTCATTTATTACTAAAACATGAAAAATGTTTCTGTTTTAACAATGTGTTTACATAGATCTTTGTAGACACAGAACACATATAATATGCATGTGTTCCAAATAACAATCTATTTCCCTGTACAACTCTAGGTATCTCACTCTCAGATAATCAATCAAGGCAGAAACTGGGAGAACTTTTTGCCCTTTCCGTGGTGGTGGGGGGATGGGATAGCAGGCTGCTTCCTGCTTGTATTGATCGACACATTTACAAGACAAAAGACGCTGATGGAGAGGTGCAAAGGGATTTAAGGTTGGCTGGAATTACAAATTTTTTTGTAGGCTTTGGTAATTCTAGTGTTAAACAGGAACCTTTAAGCAAAACACAGGTCTACAAGTGGTTTTCACATTTCAAATGAGGGGAAATGTCATTTTCTTGTTTCTGCATATGAAAAAAGAACTCAAAGGAAAGCATTTTTGTACTGTGGAGAAAAAAATCTTTGCCGGCCTTAGACAACGTTCCTCTTCAGCAATTCCCAAAATGTTTTGATCAGTGGGAAAATCGTTGGGACAACTGCATTCATTAATATGGAGAATACTTTGAAGTAGACTAAAGTTGCAGTAAGTAAAAATTATTAAAAAAAATTTTTGGGTACCTTATAAAATGTGGATTATCTGGGCGTCTGGGATGGATTATTTCAATTTACATTTTTCCTTATGGGGAAAAATGATGTTAGTACTCATTGTTTTTGCCACTTATTGTGCCTTTTAGAACAAATTAACGGTGAGTACCAAGGTACCACAGTAACACAAACATCTTTGGGATGTGGGAAGAAACTCATGCAGACAAGGAAATAATCTGTAACCCTGGAGCTGTAAATCAGCGGCTGTTTGTCATCAAGCAGCTCTGTGAAAAATATTACACTAAAATAATTAATAGAATGCTCCTAGGATGTCAGTCTTATAATGTCCGGAAGAACTTGTGTAGCTTCACAGATCCTTAAAGCTACGTTGCTAGCAGTGTTGTGTTTATGGGAGGGTAAATGGGTGTACAGCAAGGATCAAAAAAAGAATAATTGAAAAAAAAACCTAGGAAATGTATTCACCGCTTTTAAATTATCACATTTATTTATTTTAATGTTTAATCTCAGTGGAATTAAATTGGCTTAATTGAGAGAGATCAACAGAAAAGATTCCTTAATGTGAAAGTTAAAACAGATTTCTGCCATATAATCTAATTTAATTACAAATATACCATACCAGTTTCTAAGTCCTCTTAATCATGAGCAGGGTCGCGGGGGGCTGGAGCCTAACCCAGCCAGCATAAGGCACAAGGCACAAACAATTCCCTGGACAGGACACGGGTCTGTCACAGGGGAACACACTCACACACACTTTACACTTACTATGGCTAATTTATTGTTGCCAGTCCACCCATTCTGCATGTGTTTTTAGACCGTGGAAGGAGATTGGAGTACCCAGAGGTAACCCCCCACAAATGTAAGAACAACATGCATGGAGAACCCCTGCACCCCTTTGTAAGTCAGTATTTAGTTGAGGCCCCTTTGGCAGCAGTTCCAACCTTGAGTCTGTACAAAAAGGTCTCAATCAGCTTTGGATACCTGGACACTGTGATTTTTCCCCACTCTCCTTTGCAAAACTGCTGAAGTTATGAAGTTGCATTGGGACTTGGAGTGAAGAGCCTTTATCAATTCCAGCCCCAAACTCTCAGTTGGATTGAGATCTGGACTCCAGCTTGCCCACTGCAGGACATTAACATTCTTCTTTTGAAGCCATTCCCTTAGTAGCTTTGACTTTATGCTCTGCCTTCTCTGAAGGTGCAGGTTTCTTACAGACTGCATCAGGTTTTACTCCACAGTTTCCTTATATTTTGCTGCATTCACTTTGTCCTTTAAGCTCAGAACCCTTCTAAAATCTGGCTACAGAGAATCACCCCCATGATATGATACTGCTACTACCATGCTTCATAATGGGGATGGTACAATTTTGATAATGTGCAGTGTTTGACTTATGCGACACATGGCATTAAGTCTGATAACCAAAAAATTAAATGTCAGTCTCTGTGTCGGAACTTTATTTCAGTTGTCTTCTGGAAAACTCTAGCTGAGCTGTTGTTTGCACAGCCTCCCTAGTCTCAAGCACTGCTATGTGTAACTCCTTCAGAATTATCATAGGCCTCTTATTGGCCTCTCTAAGTATTCTTCTTCTTGCACCTGTTTTTGTGGATGACCACCTTTAGACAGATATACTGTACAGCTCTGCCATACTCTTTCTATTACTAAATGATTGATTTAACTGGACTCCAAGAGATATTTAGTGAGTTGGATATTTTCTTGTCTCCATCGCTTGACTGGTGATTTTTCAATGATTTTCATGCAGTTGTCTAGAGTGCTCTTTTATTTTCAGTACATTAAACCACCATACTAACTCTCTACAAGTTAGACCTTCGGGTCTCAGGTGCATTTATGCTATAAGCCATTGAAACCCCCTGGCATGTGCTCTTCAGTAAATTAATTATGTGACTTCTGGAACCAATTGGCTGCAGCAGTGATGATTTAAGTGTGTCATATTAAAGGGGTAAATAATTATGTGATCAGTTATGTTGTGTTTTATATTGGTAATTAATTTAGAAACTTTGCAGTGATCTTTTTTCACTGTAATATTAAAGGGTCTCCCCTCCTTGAACCATCACCTTATCGTGGTGGAGGGGTTTGCGTGTCCCAATGATCCTAGGAACTATGTTGTCCGGGGCTTTATGCCCCTGGTAGGGCCACCCAAGGAAAACTGGTCCTAGGTAAGGGATGAGACAAAGAGCGGTTCAACAAATCTCCAATGACGAAAGAAAACTTTGGACGACATTTTCCCTTGCCTAGACGCGAGTCACCGGGGCCCCCCAATGGAGCCAGGCCTGGAGGTGGCGCTCGATGGAGAGCGCCTGGTGGCCGGGCCTGTACCCATGGGGCTCGGCTGCACACAGCCCGAAGAGGTAACGTGGGTCCTCCTCCCCATGGGCTCACCACCTATGGGAGGGGCAAAGGAGGTTGGGTGCAGTGTGAGTTGGGTGGTGGCCGAAGGCGGGGGACCTTGGCGGTCTGATCCTTGGCTACAGTAACTGGCTCTTGGGACACGGAATGTCACCTCTCTGAAGGTGTGCTCGAGGTCGAGAGGTTCCGGCTAGATATAGTCGGCCTCACCTCGACACACAGCTTGGACTCTGGAACCAATCTCCTTGAAAGGGGCTGGACTCTCTACCACTCTGGAGTTGCCCCCGGTGAGAGGCACCGAGCAGGTGTGGGCATACTTATTGCCCCTCGACTTGGAGCCTGTGCGTTGGGGTTGGACGAGAGGGTGGCCTCCCTCCGCCTTCGGGTGGGGGGAAGGGTCCTGACTGTTGTTTGTGTGTATGCCGAACAGCAGTTTGGATTATCCACCCTTTTTGGAGTCCCTGGAGGGGGACCTAGAGGGAGTACCTTCTGGGGACTCCCTCGTTCTGCTGGGAGACTTCAATGCTCACGTGGGAGACCTGGAAGGGCGTGATTGAGAGGAATGACCCCTCAGATCTGAACCCGAGCGGTGTTTTGTTATTGGACTTCTGTGCTCATCACGGATTGTCCATGACAAACACCATGTTCAAGCATAGGGGTGTTCATATGTGCACTTGGCACCAGGACACCCTAGGCCTCAGTTCGATGATCGACTTTGTGGTCATGTCATAGGACTTGCGGCCACATGTCTTGGACACTCAGGTAAAGAGAGGGGCGGAGCTGTCAACTGATCACCACCTGGTGGTGAGTTGGCTTTGATGGTGGGGGAAGATGCCGGTCAGGCCTGGTAGGCCCAAACATGTTGTGAGTCCCCTGTCAGAAGTAGCTTCAACTCACACCTTCGGCAGAACTTCGACCACGTCCCAAGGGAGGTGGGGGACATTGAGTCCAATGGGCCATGTTCCCTGCCTCTATTGTTGAGGCGGCTGACCGGAGCTGTGGCCGCAAGGTGGTCGTGCCTGTCGTGGCGGCAATCCCCGAACCCGTTGGTGGACACCGGCGGTGAGGGATGCCATCAAGCTGAAGAAGGAGTCCTATAGGACTTTTTTGTCCTGTGGGTCTCTGGAGGCAGCTGATAGGTACCGCAGGCCAAGCGAATGCGGCTTCGGTGGTTGCTGAGGCAAACACTCGGGCATGGGAGGAGTTTGGGGAGGCCATGGAGAACAACTTTCGGACAGCTTCGAGGAGATTCTGGTCCACCGTCCGGCATCTCAGGAGGGGGAAACAGTGCAGTGTCAACACCATATATGGTGGGAATGGTGTGCTGCTGACCTCGACTCGGGACGTTGTGGGTCGGTGGGGGAGTACGAAGACCCCCTCAATCCCACTAACATGCCTTCCAATGAGGAAGCAGAGCCTGGGGACTCTGAGGTGGGCTCTCCCATCTCTGGGACTGAGGTCACCGAGGTGGTCAAAAAACTCCTTGGTGGCAGGGCCCCGGGGGTTGATGAGATACTCTGGATGTTGTAGGACTGTCTTGGTTGACACGTCTCTGCAACATCGCATTGACATCGGGGACAGTGCCTCTGGATTGGCAGACTGGGGTGGTGGTCCCCCTCTTTAAAAAGGGGGACCGGAGGGTGTGTTCCAACTATAGGGATCACACTCCTCAGCCTCCCTGGAAAAGTCTATTTGGGGGTTCTGGAGAGTAGGGTCCATCGGATTGTCGAACCTCAGATTCAGGAGGAACAGTGTGGTTTTCGTCCTGGTTGTGGAACAGTGGACCAGCTCTACACCTTTAGCAGAATCCTAGAGGGTGAATGTGAGTTTGCCAAACCAGTCTACATGTGTTTTGTGGACTTGGAAAAGGCATTCGACCGTGTCCCTCAGGGAACCCTGTGGGGGGTGCTCCGGGAGTATGGTGTACCGGACGCCCTGATAAGAGCTGTTCGGTCCCTGTACAAATGGTGTCAGAGCGTGGTCTGCATTGCCGGCAGTAAGTCAAGCCCGTTTCCAGTGAGAGTTGGACTTCGCCAGGGCTGCCCCTTTGTCACCGATTCTGTTCATAACTTTTATGGACAGAATTTCTAGGCGCTGCCAGGATGTTGAAGGGGTCCGGTTTGGTGGACTCAGGATTGGGTCACTGCTTTTTGCAGATGATGTTGTCCTGTTTGCTTCATCAGGCTGTGATCTTCAGCTCTCTCTGGATCATTTCGCAGCTGAGTGTGAAGCAGCTGGAATGAGAATCAGCACCTCCAAATCCAAGAACATGGAAAAGCCGGAAAGCCGGAAAAGGGTGGAGTGCCCTCTCAGGGTTGGGGGAGAGATCCTGCCCCAAGTGGAGGAGTTCAAGTATCTCGGGGTCTTGTTCACAAGTGAGGGAAGAATGGAGTGTGAGATCGACAGGCAGATTGGTGCGGCATCCACAGTGATGCGGGCTCTGCATCGGTCTGTCATGGTGAAAAAAGAGCTGAGCCATAAGGTGAAGCTCTCAATTTACCAGTTGATCTATGTTCCTACCCTCACCTATGTTTATGAGCTATGGGTAGTGATCGAAAGAACGAGATTGTGAATACAAGCGACTGAAATGAGTTTCCTCTGCAGGGTGTCTGGGTTTTCCCTTAAAGATACGGTGAGAAGCTCAGTCATCCGGGAGGGGCTCAGAGTAGAACTGCTGCTCCTCCGCATCGAGAGGAGTCAGATGAGGTGGCTCGGGCATCTGATCAGGATGCCTCCTGGACGCCCTCCTGGTGAGGTGTTCCGGGCACGTCCAACCGGGAGGAGGCCCCTAGGAAGACCCAGGACACGCTGGAGGGACTATGTCTCCCGGTTGGCCTGGGAACGCCTTGGGATTCTCCCGGAAGAGCTGGAAGAAGCGGCCGGGGAGAGGGAAGTCTGGGCCACTCTGCTTAAGCTGCTGCCCCCGCGACCCGACCCAGGATAAGCGGAAGAGGATGGATGGATGGATTAAAGGGTCTTTTCCTGTTGTGTAAAAGAAGCCAAATAAATTTATTGTGATTCAATGTTGTATAACAATTAAGTATGAAATTTTATAAGGGTGTGCAAAGCTTTTATATGCACTGTAACACTTCCATAATGTTTACTAGCAATCTTAGGCCGGGACGCCAGTTCTGGAGGTGCCCTGTGCCAGTTATCACCTGTTGTAAATGTAAGATCAGCCTGAAGAAGCCAATTAGGAACATCAGTTTGACTATGAAGTAATTAATTGCTCATTTTTTGCAATTTAGAGTATATATTTTTTAGGCATCAATTGTTCATCTAAAGAATTTTCCATAATCTCTACTCATTGTGCAGACTAGATGATGACAGTCAGTTAAAGTAATCGGAATGCCTGCAAACATCTTTTTCAAAAGGTGAAATATGAAGATTTATAAGTTTAATAAGTATATAAATTACAGCCAAGGTTCCTGAACAACAAATGTATTGGGAAGATATCTGTAGACACTTTAATAATTAAGTGGCAGAGATTGATAAATAAGCACAGGACTGCTCAGATGGAGGCCTTTTTAATCATCCCTCTAAATGAGACGCATGACAACCAGTGCCATCAATTTGTCTTTCTTGTGAATTTATTTAAAACATTTAATAATACTTCATATTTTATGGAGGCAGGAACGACATCAATCTTAATGGGTTATTCAAATTATAAGGGACTCATTTTAAACAGTGTGATGATTTTTTTTTTTGCCAATTTTTTATAATAGAAAGAAGGTTATTTCAGTGGATAGTGATTGGATATGTTATTCCAAAATTCTTGCATTTCTTAGGAAATACAGATCAACATCTTAAAAGTAAAACGAATCTATGATGATATTTTCAATAAAAGAGAGTAAGAAATGTGAAGCACTTTTGCACATCACCTGTTTGTCGTTTACTGTACCACCAGAATTTCACATTCTAAGCTGTCAGGGATATATAGATAAGCAATAAGAAGAAACCACAGCTGACATGTCTCCCTGCTTTTGTGTTTTATAGAAAAAGTAGCAGCCATGCAGCATTATGTGACCCAGTGAAGCAAATGTTGGGCAGTTTCACATGGTGAAGATTCCTATAACAGTTCACAATTTTTTCAAATTAGAAAACATTTTAGAATAAAACACTGTTGTCAAATATGAAATATTAAACTGTAAATGAGAGGCAGTAGTAAGAATTCACAAAGAAAGAAATTGACCGGAGATGAGTAGGAAAGACTCTGGCAATCTCCTCTAAACTGTTAGACACATAGTGAACAATGAAGAGCCCAGTCGAGTGTTATTGTGCAGTATTGATATCTTTCCCTTATTCTTCTTTGTCCATGCAATCCCCTCTTTACTGAACTCACTAAATATAATTTGTGGTAAATAATCAAGTGTTGACACAACAAAAAGGTTTGGAGCAGCCTTCTGTATACCTGAAAGCTGGCTGCAGATGCAAAAAGTTGACAAAATGGTCTTTACAGACAAGAGTCCAAAACAGAACTGAAACAATAGTACAGGCAAGGTGGTTTTAAAGTCAGAGGGAGGGGATAATGTCAATCAGGATGAACCGGAAGTGGCATCTTCTGGGGACGGAACAGGAAGTGGCGTCATGGGAGCCAGGCGAAATTTCCCCCATTTGGTCTGTGGGAAGATAAGAGAAAGGATTAGTGAACTCTGTCTACCCCCGGTCTAACTGGGAATTATCTTTCTTTGAGCCCTTTAGCTGCCTCCCATGTACACGTGTGACAACATTTAGAGCCCTGGGGTTGCGCCTATGCCATCAGCTTCAGAAAAACACAAGTCAGTCCATTATAAGAGACCCTTTTTGTTTAAAAAAGTGTTTAGTATATTTTTAAACTAAAATGCAATTTTCAGGGTCCCAAGAAATATCATCTGGTAAATGACAGCAACTGAACTTTCACATAGGAATTGACTTACACAGGGGTAGCCAAAGGTTACAAGACAGAAAAAGAGCAGAAGAGGGGCTGTGTAACTCTTATAAGCAAGAAATAGTATTTAATAATCAGAAAGCCCATTCTTTGAGAAAGCAAGATTGCATTACTAGTACATTTATTAGATACTATGCCTGGAAATCTTCAGATTCTAAATTTGTCATTGTACTCAATGGGAAGGATTACCTCGAAACAATTTTCAATAAAGAACGTGCATATTTTTCAATTTGAAGTGCTTTTTTATTGCCTAATTCAGTATAATCTTAGGGTAGGTGTAGGGGCAACTCATGATTGACAACAATGTCCTGTTCAATTCCTGGTTATGGATAGAAAGACCAGAACACATTATCTTAACTGCTGCGTGCTTGGTTTTCAAATCAGCTTGAGTCGGGAGCTGTAATTGCCTGCTCTTTTCCTAATGTCAAAATCAGTTAATAGACCTCTTTAGAATTTCATTAAAATTTTCATTTGTGTGGACTTAATCCTCAAGAGCATCACAGGGTGTGCAGTTGATCTGGTGGGCTTAGGCACAAGGACAAGGATCACAGTAAAGGAGATTTGAATGTAAGTGCGTGTGTTAGGTGGGGGGGTCATCTAGTGAATCACTAATATAATGCATTCTGTGCACTTTCATCAGATAATAAAGTAAACTGACTGATCAGTTCTGACCATCTCATTTACAAAACTCTTGTTCATGCACTCAGAATGCAATTCTCCACAGTACATACTGTATATACATATCATACATGTTTCATCTGATGGGATGCTGAAATACATTATAGCAACATTGCGACTAAGAACAACCATAATCAGCAAAGACAATGACCTGGGCCTCATGTATAAACGGTGCGTACGCACAAAAATGTTGCGTAAGAACGTTTCCACATTCAAATCGCGATGTATAAAACCTAAACTTGGTGTAAAGCCACGCACATTTCCATGGTACCTCACACCATGTCGTACACAAGTTCCTCGCTCGGTTTTGCAGACTGACGGCACCCAGCGTCAAAGCAGTGCTACTGTTCCTGTGTGGTTATCCTTTGTTTTCCTGATGCAGCTTTATAAATACACTGAAATTAATCACATATTGTTTATTAGTGTAATGCATCTGATTGTAAATTACCTGTAACAATATAATGGTCCAGGGAATAGCCTTAGCATTCAAAATACCATAACTGCTTTAGTGTTGTTACTCTCACTGCACCTTCTTCTTTTTCTTCTTCTTTCAGCTGCTTCCATTAGGAGTTGCCACAGTGGATCATCTTTTTCTATATTACTCTTACTGCACCACTCGGAGTATTTATATCACTGTTTCTGAGTGGGGAATCACAGCAGCAGCTGATCGGAAAGAGAATTATCGGTATACAGCATCAGCCACGGCAAAACATTTCAAAGCCTTTCCTATACGGACCTCATTGTTCAGAAACAGTTTCATCCCAAGAACTCTAAACGCACTCAATCAATTGCTCCTTGTAGAACTGTTTGTACTTATAAGTACAATTACCCCACTGTAAACTTGCACTACAGTATACTATAATATTGCATAACCTGCGCCACTTTATAAAGCGTGTATTTACATATTAAGACAATATCACTTTTAAGATGAAATGCAGCAAAATATGTTGATTACATTATACAGATAAAACTTTAACATCATTTAAATAATCTGTATTGTTAATAATTAAACATGTGAGGACACAGTGCCGCAGCACTAGCAAATTCATGTATTGTTCCTGCCCCGCGCTGTATATTTACTGAGGCTGGCGCGACACTGGAAGGATAGACGGATAGAATAATTAAACACGTACTATGAAGATATTTCAATGTTCCTTAAAAGTTTTGAAGAATCGTCGTTGTAAGCTTACAGATGGCTTAACGTCTATTACAGAGCTGATTGTGTGGCGATTGGGTATTTGGGGAAAGAAAAGTAAGGACAGGAATTCGAGGTTAGTACGTTTGAAAGAAACAGTACTGCTATAATAAATTATTTCATCGAAGGTCTCGCATGGTACAGCAGCATCTTGTGTGAGACATAAACAATCACTGCGCCATCGTGTTCCCATGTTTAATAACATGCTTTCATTCAAATCATCATGAAAATGATATCACGTATACATCTCAGTATTTTAATTATTCATAAAGTTGTAATATCATGAATGTAATGGATTCTGTGTCCTGTCGGAGAAAGAGAAAGAATGGGAGCACGTAGTGATTCACACACATAGAGCACATAGAAGATCAAATACAAAGCAAAGCATTTAACATGCTACTTTAGTTATGATGGGATTTGAGAAACTAGTAAATTAAATGATTTTAAGATGAAGTTTATGATGTTCTACTTTAATGACAAAATAAACTACGTGATTAAAGTGGAAATTTCGACATTAAAGTTGACATTTTGTGCTTTTTTCTCACTGTGTGCCTATTTTTTTTTTTTGTCTATACCCTAATAAGCTTTCATATGACACTCAGACGGTGGGCTACAACTCGCCTTTTCACGGCGACTTTGATACGTGACTTCTTTTTTATTTTGGCACTGTGAGACTTTGTGAACTTGAGCTTTCGAGTTTCTCTGACATGCTATATCACTCGATCGACTTCCTTTTGTTGTTTATACCACTGTTTAAATCAACAAATAGTATGTTTTTCCTTTGCCTCCATTTGGTATTCTCTGAAATTCTTATATTTTCCCCTGTGCTTTTCCCATTGTCTTTTAACAGAACGCTGAGCTTAAGGGCTATTTATATTGATTTGCACATTCAAAGAGGCATAATTCTGGGAGGAATTGGGGCGTGACAGCAGGCGCGTGCACATGCGTTAATTTTTACGCTGACCGTGATTTATTTAGAGGAAGAACATGAAAGTTGGAGTATGCACAGATTCCCGCATCTGTATTTTTTTCTGTGCGTAAGCACATTTCGGCTTTTGTGCTTACATCATGTTATAGTGCGAATTCTATGCACGGAGTTATGCATGAGGCCCCAGGAACGGAATTCACAATGTTAGATCCATGAGGCAGCAACACTAAAAACTACCCAATGATGCCACCTTTGCTACTGTTTTGCTTGATTAAATAAGATTATTGCCAACTCACTCCTACCATCCAAGGTGTAACCCTGAGTAAGTCACTCAACCTGAATGTGTCTCAAATTTAAAAAAGAAATAAGTAAACTGTTATGCTGTGTATCCATCCATACCTGTAATGTGGTTTGATTTTTGCTGTTGTGTGCATAGTTTCATTTGATTTTGATTTACTGTTTGTATTTTATTTGCTTGGTCTCTTTTTGAGATTCATTGTGTTGTCATGTTTGCTTTTTTTGCAAATTTGTAAATTTATTCATTTTTTAATTTCTTTTTGAAATGTTTAATTTATTGTACTATCTTTAGTTTAATAATTTAAGTGAAATAATTGATGGTTTTGTTTGATGATCCAGATGTTTTGTTTTCCCTTTTCAACAAATTATACTGTAGAGCGTAGGCTTTTTTGTTGAAATATTCAGACCTCCTCAAAAGTTTTTAGAGCTGAGGCATAACAAGTGATGAGATAAAAATGAGAATTATTACAAAATGGTGCATAAATCTTGACCCTGCAATGTGGTGATTGGTTAAAAACTGAAATTCTCATAAATTAGGTCACTTAAGAGTTTAGGTTTTCTAATGAAGAAGTCTTTTTATTTTTAAATAAAGATCTAATATGCACGACAACACAAAAGAAAATGGCTGCCAAGTGGTTAAAAGCCAATGTATGCTTGTATTCCTGTACTTGAAGTTGACATAGATCATGATTGGCTGATTTTGTAATTTTTTTTTTAATTTATTTTCAGTGGCCTTTTCAGGCACCATTACTCTTGAGCTTCAGTATGCCCCATTGTAACAGCAACATTCCCATAATCCTCTGGTAGTGTGTTTCCTCTGACATCATTAAACTGTCGCGTACATACCCAATCTAACTGTGATTAGATTAAAAGAACAATATATTGTTAGTTTTATTTTGGTGCTTTTTGGTAACTATTTACTTTTAGCCTTATTTTTACACTTTGATTTTGTGATATCATTAAAGGTTTGCAGCATATCGGTATTGTCTCTTTGGAAAGGACTTTGGCACCAACTTTTGGCCATGTCTCTTTCCTCCAGTCTTTCACATAAATCTTTTCCTCTGTCTCTTTCGAGATTGAAGAACATGCAATCTTAACAATCTTAACAAAAAGACTAGTGATATCATTAATAACAACAACAACAACAACATTTATTTATATAGCACATTTTCATACAAACAGTAGCTCAAAGTGCTTTACATGTTAAAGAATAGAAAAATGAAAGACACAATTATAAAACAAAATAAATCAACATTAACATCGAATAAGAGTAAGGTTCAATGGCCAGGGGGGACAGAAAAACAAAAACTCCAGGCGGCTGGAGAAAAAATAAAATCTGTAGGGATTCCAGACCATGAGACTGCCCAGTCCCCTCTGGGCATTCTACCTAACATAAATGAAACAGTCCTCTTTGGATTTAGGATTCTCACGGAAGGGCTTGATGATGATGATGATGGTCACGTAGACTTCTTCCTTTTAATCCGTCCATCATTGTTGGAGCATCATAAAGCTTTGAGTAGGTGGAGGTGGCGCAGGCCACCACCACAAAGAAACCAGAAAAAGAAACAGAAAAGAGAGTAGGGGTTAGTACAGATTTTAGAGCCACCATGAATAGTTATTATGAGTTGGAGATATAGAGTATCAGGATTTTGATTACAGTGAAGTTATAAAAAGGCCATGTTAAAGTAATGTGTTTTCAGCAGTGTTTTAAAGTGCTCTACTGTATCAGCCTGGCGAATTCCTATTGGCAGGCTATTCCAGATTTTAGGTGCAGGTGCAATGAATGGCACAAGTGAAGAAAATGTAAATAAAATAGTGATAAAAATGTACTACATCAAAGATTAGATTTTGAGAATTAAAATAAATCACACAAAATAACAGGAAGTAAGGATTTCTCACAGACACGAAGTTTAGAAAATGTCCAAATTGATAGATATCCTGTCAAGATGACAGAAAGCGGGAGGCCATTTGTGCTAATTAAAGAAAAGAAAATAGATTTAGTCAAAGGGACAGCAAGGTTTTTTTAACAGGCAGACAAAAGACACTGGACTCAAAGCAAAATCATAAAGAAAATCGAAGTCGGAAAGGAAGCAGAGATTTTAGTAGCTGAGAGTCAGGATCGAGTTCTTTTTAGGGTTAAAACAACAATCTAATTATGCTGGCATTTGTACCATCACTAGTGTCATGTCTTGATGAGTTACCTTCTAAAACCTCTAACAAACAACCATTGCATCGTGATAACGACAACACAATATGGCGACTCCTAGAAACAGATCAAAGTGCCTTCTGGGAAATAATAAAGAAAAATAGCTTTTTAAAATTTTACTTTTAAACACTAAATTTCACAATTTTCTATTCTCCGAGATTAAAAACATTAAACACTATCTAAGGAACCTATGAAAACAATGCATTTTCAAAGAAAGATTTTTTTAAATTACTCAAATCACAACAATAGGATTTGGAATGTGAAAAACAACACCCAGTAACTTCACAAAACGACTTTAGTTACTGCAGCTTTTTAGAGTAAGATGCAGACATGGAAGAAAATGAAAAGTCTGCACAGAAAACAAGCAGGCTCCAGATTCAGATAGATAGATAGATAGATATATAGATAGATACTTTATTAATCCTGAGGGAAATTCAAATACCAGCAGCCAAGAATTAATTATACCAAGTTAAATACAAACATTTAAGTACACTTACTACACAAATAACAAACAACAATAACAAACATTATAATGTTACAGATTAGAAATTAGAGATCTTTATTGTCACATACACTGTTAGAGGATAGTTCAAATCTTGTGTCATAGTTTTTGCTTTGATGTATAATCACAGTAAATAGGAGTAGAAAAAGTTTAATAATAAAGAGCATAAATGAATAAAAGTTACATACAGTACAATTACACATAAACCAGCAGGTGGGTACAGTACACGTTACAAGGCAGGAAGTATCAGGTTACTGGATTCATCTCTCCGCAGACATCTGGTTTAGTAGATTGAATTAAGCTGTAGAAGGTCAACCCCAATATTTAACCCTGGAGAGTGAATCCATGAGACAGTAGCACTGCCCATTCCTTCAACATCAACATCTGTCAGATGAAACAGTATATTTGTGAAAATAAGTTGTTTCTTAACACTACATAATAAAAGTTTTTTAATTGTGTGGAAATTCTACAGAGAGCAAGGTAATAGTGCCAGCCTTTACATCGAAGGGTTTTGAGTTTTTAGCGGTAGAATTCCAGTTAAATTTAGATTAACATTTTTCTAAAGTTTTGCTTAAAGATTTCAATACTAAAATCTGTTTTCTGCATTTTAGAAATTTTATGAACTAAAGATTATTTTTAACATAGACTCATAAAACATTTAATCTTTGGTTCCCTCCTAGGGGGACACGGGGCTATGACCCTTATCCCAGATACAAGAATTAAGACAAGTGTTAAAGCCTAAAAAAGATTTATTTCACAGAAACCCCCTCCTACAGCTGGAGAATCACTGTTGAAAACAAGATTAATATATAAATCTCTTCATTCCCAATTCTAGCAATCAGCTACCTCTGAGGTCTCTTGACTGACAGAAGCCTGTAAATCCCCAATTCCATCTTTGATGCTCGTAAATAAACAAAGAGCCAAGAAAAATAATATATTGCAGTAACCATGGTATTCAGAGCTTGCTCCCCATTACAGGTCTTTTGACTTCTGTGTTCTTCTTGCTTCTGACTGACCACTGCTTGTTTGATACCCCCCTTTACCCTCCCTTTAATATTTTAGCCCAGCACATGTATTGCATCTAAGTCCCCTTGGCATAATATATTTTACTTTTGGCAAAGAATGTGCTCTTGGAATTCTGTTTTAAGTAAAGAAATTTGTTTTCTGGTGTGCTGAACTTATCACCACGCTAAGTGCAGGGGACTTCACTTTTACCATTAAAGTCAAGGCACAACAACTGTTATGAAAAGTGTTCCTTTCACATTTCTTACTCTTCTCTGGCCAGCTATACATGTAATCCATATTTTAAGTGGGTCTCAGTTACTTTAACTTTGCACCTATGTTGCCAAGGAGAAAAAAACGTTTTAGGCTATGCAATTCAACAAACAATTTAAAAAAAAATTGGTAGTTTATGCTCAAGCTGTCTCCTGCTGCCTTGTAGTAATCAAGGTAGTGGCAATATCAGCTCAGGCTCATGCATTATTCTGCCCATCATGATTCTGATATGGGAAACAGAGTATACTGGGTGAGACTGTAACCAAAGCAGCATGTGGACATTACAGCGAACAGTAAAAGTGGGAAAATTAGGAATAGTCTGTCGTACGAGTGTTTCACCCTAGCGTGCAATGAATTTCAGGTGTCGAGATCAGCCAGGCAACTGTAGCGTGTCGCCCTAGAAGTGCAGCTAATTAAACAAACTAATATGGCAATTTCAAAATCAGTTACTGAACAAACAATCCAAAACTGCTAGTGTCAAGCTATACAATAACTCATTTAAAATTAATCAACTGGAGTATAAAGTAATTACCCAGGAGTTCAAAAGAACACAGGCAGGAGGGTGATTACTAGCGTCTGTGGTATTTAATATGATATTTTGTATATGGCAGTGATATTTTTTTTTTATAATAAATTGTTCTCCTTTCCACAATTGTTTTTTTAAAAAAGAAATCTAAGCAATGAAAACCTAGTTTAAGAAGGTGCTTTTTAGTTCCAGCTACTTGTAAAAAATACCACTCTTTTACTCAATGAACTTTAGTTTTGAGCTTATACTTTGATGTTGATGTCAATGTCATGCTGTCAAATTGAAATTCAAAGCAGTGCAGACCTCTGGATGCTTTCACAGTGACTTATAATTCAAGTAACATAATATATTTAAATTTAATAGAAATATGTTCAATGTAACAATAAAGTATGTACTATTAACCGTAAAATCATATATTAGTTACACATATAGCTGGCCAGAAAAGAGTAGCATATATATATATATATACACACACTGTGGTAAACGACCAGGGACCTTGTCCCACTGGGACGCCTGGATCAGGAAAGGACAAGGAAAGGGGGTCCATGGCCCAACCAAGGGGCTGCCTGGATGGCTCCTGAGCCTTGGAGGACAGCACTTCTGCCACACTAGAAAGTGCTGCCGGAAGACTATCACTGAGCACCCGGAGCACATCCGGGTCATGATAAAAGGGGTTGCCTCACTCCCTTCGAGGAGCCTGAGTTGGGTGGAGGAAGACAGCGCTTGCGAGAGAGGAGTGGAGGTGGCCAAAGAGAGTTAAGACTGAGGAGTCGTGAGTGAACTGGTGGAACCAATTGTAAATAGTGTTAAATAAACAGCATGTGTTTTGGACATTGGTGTCGTGTCTGTCTGTGGCCGGGCTAGCTGTTACAATACATACACACAGTGTATGTATATATATATATATATATATATATATATATATATATATATATACACACACACATAAATATACATATACATGCATATACATATAAACATATATACATATACATGCATACACATATAAACATAAATAAATACATATAAACATATACATATACACACACGCATATATATATTGTGGTACATGGCCGGCCGTTCATCCTGGCCAATACCCCCAGGCCGTCAGATGGAGCCCTCCTTGCAGCATAGAGGTGCCTTGAATGCCAGCAGGGAATTATGGACAATAGACTTTTAATGCACAGCCCTGCTGGATACCATGGGGGCCACCAGGAGTCACTGCAGGGAGGCCCAGAGACTATTTGCCCATGCCCAGGAAGTACATCATAGTCACGTGGACAAAGGGAACAATGTGCTTCCTGGGTGAAGAAAAGAAGGATTTTTTTTGACCTGGAAGTGTTCCAGGTCACATGGACAGAGAGGGTGAAACGCTTCCGGGTCAAGGAGTATAAAGGACTGTGGAAAATCCCAGACGGACAAGCTGAGTTGGGAGGCAGGGTGGCTAAGCGTCTGGGAGTGGAGAATTGGTTTATTGATTATTGTGTATTTGTTTGAGTATTGTGGAGAGGAGGGTGCTTTGTGCACATTTTTATTATAATAAATAATAATTGGACTTTTTATCTGGTGTCTGATGAGTGGTCTGAGGGTACAAGGGTGCGAAAGCCCTAATCTGTCACTATATATATATATATATATATATATATATATATATATATATTGTCACACATGTACGCATGGGAGGCAGCTAAAGGGCTTGAGTGAAGGCAGTTCTGAGGCATGCCGGGATGTGGCAGAGTGCACTGACTCTTTTTCTCACTTCCCTGTAGACCATTCCTGGGAGACTCCACCTGGCTCTCTTGACATCACTTCCGGGACCGAACCAATGGAAACAGACCTTACCAGCTCCGGCCCCCCTGATGTCGCGTCCAGGCCTGATCCAATGAGTGATGAACACGTGCCCAATCCTTATGACCTCACTTCCTGTCTTCCCCTTTAAAAGCCTGCCCTTTTTCCCTTTTTCCCTTTTTCCTCAGTCTCGTTCTGGACTCAGTTGGATGCACATTAGTGCTGTATATTTGATAAAGACGACTTTGCAGCCAGGATACCATATTATACGGGTGGCGGCCCCAAACCTTTATCTGTCTATGTCTCGTTTTTGTGACTATATATATATATATATATATATATATATATATATATATACCTGTATATAAGGAAGTGTGTACCAGGTCGCATGGGGGTCTGGTTTGAGTCGATTTGTTTGCTGAGTTTTTTGCCGTCTCTTGTGTAGGCATTGTTTAATAAATGTCTTTGAGTATCCGTTTGAAGTGAAAAGATGGAAAAGATAGCATCTTTCATTTGTTTTTGTCTCCTTTGTATTACAATGGGTGTGGACTCTTCTGAATAAAGTTTTAACATAGCTCCGTTTATGAGATACTGGGTCGTTGCTGGCGAAGTGTACTATCTTGTCTGCATAGCATTCCTTATGGTAAACACTTGTGGTCAGTGTGGCGTTGTTATTTCTTTCATTGTAGATGTCCAAAAAGCTAATGTGTCGGTTCATTTCTTTTTCCATGGTGAATTGGATTGCAGGGAATATTGTGTTGATGTGATTGTAGACCTCGTTGAGCTGGCCATTTTTTAATATGACGAATGTTCTGTCTATGTAGTGTATCCAAATTTTGGGTGTGAACTGGGATAGAGCCGCATTTTCAAATCACTGCATTACCAGTTCCACTAGAAATCCTGATAACGGCGATCCCAATGGCATCACTTCTTTTTGAATGTAGTATTTGCCATTGAAATGAAAGTGAGTTTTTTGACAAAGTAATATTAGGTGTATTATGTCTTTAATGGACAGTTTAGTACTTGTCACTATGGTGGGGTCAGTTTTCAGTCTCATTAACAGTGTTTCTGTGGCCAGATGAATTGGAATCATGGTATATAGTGGCACAACATCAAATGAGACCATGAGCTCGTCCTCGGCGATGGATATGTCTTTCAAGCATTGCAATGCCAAGTCGGCGCTGTTCACAGAATATTCTGAGTCATAAGTTAAATGTCTGAATATCTGGAAAAATCTTTTTGACAAGTTGTAAGTTGGTCCACCTATTAGGCTGGCAACTGATCTGAATTTCAGTGGTGTTTTATGTATTTTTAGAAGTTCGTAAAATTCAGGGCAGTTAGCATCGCCGCACTTCATTTTGCATTAATTCTGTGCGTCTAGGCGGTTGTTGTTTCTGAGTTTGGTTAGAGTGGTGTTTATTCTGTTAAGCGTGGTTTTAGTTGGGTCATTATTCAGTTGTTGATAAGTGTTGGTGTCAGAAAGCATTTCTTCCATTGCTGTAATGTATTATTAGCTTCCAGGCAGCCCCTTGGTTGGGCCATGGACCCCCACAGGACCCTTGATAGAAATCAGGGGAACTGCCCTCTTGTGCCCAGGCGAGATATTGCTATAATAATGCTATGCATACAAGATATTACACTTCACCAGCAACGACCCAGTATCTTATAAACGGAGGTGTGTTAAAACTTTAGTCAGAAGAGTCCACACCCATTGTAATACGAAGGAGACATAAACGAACGAAAAACACTATCTTTTCCATCTTTTCACTTCAAACGGATACTCAAAGACATTCATTAAACAATGCTGCCTACACAGGAGACGGCAAAAACTCAGTAAACAATCGACTCAAACCAGACCCCTCATCCCACCTGGTACATTTTTCCTTTTCATCACAGAGTGTCTGAAGGAGCAGCACACATCCTGGCCAAATCAGGCATCAGAATAGCACACAAGCCTGCGAACAATCTGCGCACTGTCCTTTTTAATGCTAAATGCAACAAATCGACAGCAGAAACAGAAAACACAGTTTATAGCATTCCATGCAGTTCCTGCCCAGCAGTATACATAGGACAAACATCAAAAAGAATCACAACACGTATACAGGAACATCGCAACGCCATTAGAAGGAAGGAGTCACGATCACTGATCTATACGCATACAAAATCAACAGGACATACATTTAACTGGGACAATGTACAAGTAAGATTTAAGGTCAGTACTAAAAGTGCCAGAGAGCTGGCTGAATCTTGACTATCAAACAAAAACGCCATTAACAGACATTTGGACATAAACCCAGCATATGCAAACTTAAGAAGAACATGCTCATAATAAATAAAACTTTATGACCTAAAAACACACTGACCTAGCTATCCACCTAAATTTTGCTATATATTGTCTTTGATTCTTGCATATCTAAGCATTATCCTCTGATGAAGGCCCCTGGCAGGGGCTGAAAGCTCAGGAATAAAAACTACTTTATGATACGTGATTCATTTTCTCCCTTTGTGGATTTCCAGCTTCAAATACATATATATATATATATATATGTGTGTGTGTGTGTGTGCTCATGCGGCACTTCTGCCACATCGTCAGAGGACACCTGGTGCATGTTCGGGTGGATATAAAGGAGGCTGCCTTCCTCCAGTCATTAGCCGGAATCGGGAAGAAGAGGACAAAGCTCGGGAGATAGGAGCAGAGGTGGTGAAAGGAAGGACTATTGAGAGTCCCAGACTTGAGAGAGGTGTTTGGTGCAGGGGGACTTCCTGTGTCTGTCTGTGCTGGTGTCCAGGCTGGTTTCCACTATCTTCTTTCAATCAGGTTCGTATTTGGAGGATGTGTGGTGTTCAATTTACATTCCGTGTTTGTCTAGTCTATCCCTGACCATCTCGTCTTCGTTGTCAACCATTGTAAAGATAAAAGGTTTCATTCATCGAAGTGATCACCACTCAAATCGGTACTCGTGAATCTAAGATGTTTAACAGGCATTCCCGGTATTAAGTTGTGGATTTGCCTGTGAATATTTAGCGGCAGCGTGTCTATAAACGTAATTTAAACTTAAGCTTTACACCTTGCTTTCCTATTCGTTTGCATAAGCACAGTCCTTCACCAGCAATTTTAACTTCATTACAGCAATTTTAACTCCATTACAAAGTGATCAAAAGTCTCGTTTATACCCTGCGTCTTCTCATTAAACTTGAATCTTGTGAATATCGTATTCGTCGTAGGCATGACAAACGCCAGCGGTAGCGTGTCTATGAACTTAATTTAAACTTAAGGTTTACACCGTGCTTTGTTTCCGCGTAGCTGCACCTATGAATATGCTTGTATGCGTCACTCGCTTCATATTCTTTTGCTGCCTTCTCAATTGTGTAATGCGTTTTTTGTTCAGCGCTCTTTGGAGCTCTTGCTTGTTCTCTGCGTACTGCGTTCACAGTCAGTTCACGTGAGCCGCTTGGAGTACATGCATTGAAGGTTCTCAGCTGTGCTTGTGCTATCTTGTGCGATCTTGCGATGTCCACGACTTTATTTAATGTTAGCTCAGACCCGGCACTTAAAAGTTTCTCTTGCACTTTCGCTAAGTTTGTGCCAAACACTAGTCTATCCCTGACCATGTCATCTTCGTTTGCATAAGCACAGTCCTTCACCCGCGAATATTTAGCGGCAGCGTGTCTATTGGATTGCCGCTGACGGACGGCCTTATATGGGCAGGCAGTCAATTATGTGGGAGACGTGCTGATGGAAGATGCAACTCCGCCTCACACGGCGACCGAGCTGCAGGCTATGGCTGTATATATGTACGTAAGTAGGTTCCAGTTATGACCGTTACGTGTAGAATTTTGAAATGAAACCTGCCTAACTTTTGTAAAAATTGTCAAATTTCAGCCTTCTACCTACACGGGAAGTTGGAGAATTAGTGATGAGTCAGTGAGTCAGTCAATCAAAGTGAGGGTTTTGCCTTTTATTAGTATATATATATATATATATATATATATATATATATATATATATATATATATATATATATATATATATAAACCACTTGCCTTATATTGTGTGGTTCCCCCTTATGCTGACAAAACAGCTCTGACCCATTGACACAAGGACTCCACAATATCTCTGAAGGTGTGCTTTGGTATCTGGCACCAAGACAACATGATACATTATCCAGCTGAAAGAGCCCACTGGCACCTGAGAATACTGTTGCCAGCAAGGAGTGTATGTGGGCTGAAACAATCTTTAGGTAGGTTGTATGTGTTAAAGTTATATCCATATGCATACCAGGATCCAAGTTTTCCCAACAAAACATTGCCCCAAGAAGATCACACTGGACCCACTGGCTTGCCCTCTTCCCATATTCCATCCAGCTGCCATCTCTTCTTAGGTAAACAATGCACACACACTCAATCGGCCACATGATTTGACAAACAAAAAAACATGACTCATCAGACCAGGCCTCTTTCTTTAATTGCTCTATGTTTGACTTCTGACGCTGACCTGCCCATTGTAGACATTTTTGGCAGTAGATAGGGGTCAGCACAGACACTTCTGACTGGTCTGCAGCTATGCAGCCCTATACCTAGCAAGCTGTGACGCGTTTTCTGTTCTGACACCTTTCTTTCACAGCCAGCATTACATTTTTTTTCTGTGGGCTCAGACCTGATGAACTAACCTTCACTCCTTACACGTGTTATGCAGCCATGACCCTGTCGCTGGTTCACCAGTTGTCCCACCTTGGATCTGTTTTGGTATGTACTAACCACTGCATGCCGGGAATACCTCACAAGACCTGCCATTTTGGACATGCATTTTAAGGACTGACTATTCACCTGACACATGTGCTGCCACTGTAACAAGGTAATCAATGTTACTGACATCACCCGTGTACCACAGAATTGGAAGAGGCAAAATGTTTTCAGATTTTTGTGGAGCTGGATGGTGCCTCTGAAGATTCTACGCCCCAACAGGACACCTTAAAATCAGTCCCCAGAAAGCGTGTTACCTTCTGATGTTACAGGAGGGAGAACTCCCTGGTACAATTGATAGGCTCTTGGCCAGTGTGGGGATGGATACAGTTGTCATTGTCCCTGTTTAAACTAATGACATATATAAGGGTAGTCTGTCAGTACTGGAATCCAAATTTAAAGAGATGGGTGCCAGGCTGAGGAGTAGAACTGACAAGGTAGTCTTCTATGAAGCTCTACCTGTGCCACATGGAAGTTGAGATAAGAAGGCTTAACACGTGGCTCAAACCTTAATGTAGGGTAGAAGAATGTAGGCTTATGGAGTATTGGGGCTCCTTTTACAACAAATGGGATCTGTTCGTGAATGTTTAAGTGCAAAAGTAAAATAAGTAACACATTAAAAATAGCTTCCTTAATGCTAGATGTATGAAAAATAAAACAAGTTAGTTAGAATTGTATGTAGCAGAGCATAATTATGAAATTATAGGAATAACAGAAGCCTGGCTAAAGTAAAACATAGGTGGGTACACAGTGGGGTAGGTTTTCCATTTATGTAAAGCAGGAGGCAGGGTGGCCATTTATGTAAAGCAGAATTTAAATGCAAGTCATCTTCAGTTGGATCAGTCTGGAAAACATTAAGGAAATGGGCTTTATTTTAGGGGTGTGCTATAGATATTTCAATACACATCTTTATAATAATTTTAAAAAGGCAAGTTCAGATAGGGATATTATAGTAATGGGGGTGCTTTAACTACCCGAACAATAACTGGGCTAACTTTGTAAGTAGTGCAGTACAAGAGCAGGAGTTTATAGATTAATTAGTGGCTGTTTTTAACACAGTATGTTAAAGCACCGATGAAGGTAGAAGGCTTTCCAAATGTAGTATTTCATAATACCCATGGATAATATTAAGGGTGTAGAGGTGGTTGAACCGCTAAGGTAAAGTGACCATAATATAATACAGTTCTCAGTGTTTTGGAAGAGCAAGAATAAAAAGACTAAAACTTTTAAGTTTAACTTTGGTAAGTCAAACTTTGAACAGATGTGGCAAAGGCTAAGAAGAGTAGACTGGGATACGTTTTAAAGTGTGCAGTTAGTCAAGGAGTAGTGGAACAGGTTTAAAAATATTTTACTCATAATGCAGGACAGGTGCATGTCAAAAATTGGAATTAGTAGGAAGTTAAAAAAAAAAACTCTGTAGTGGGTAAGCAAGGAGATAAAAAAGAAGCTGCAAAGGAAAAACAACAGTTATATAAAGTGTGTGTAGCCGCCGATGTATAAGGCGAAATCAGGCACGGGTAAGACGCGTGTCAAAGAAATCTCACAGTCCAAAAGTTCGTTTTTAAAATATTTAGTGAAAGTTAAAAGCAAATAATCCACATAAGAACAAAAAGAAAAATAGTTACACACATAGAATAAAGGCAACAAAAAAAAGGAAAAAATGTATCTTCTATAATTTTAGCTTTACTTAAGAAGCTTTGGTTATTTCTATACTTAAAAGTTCTCAATTTCTTCTCCTGTATGCCTTAAACATACGGTTCAACACTTAAATCTTTTATTTTAAAAGTTACTTCACACTGAAAAGGCCGGTAGGCCATTGGCGCATAGACAGGTGCCCAGGCACGGTCACGTGTGCAAGCACGAACGCGAGCACAAACAAGAACACGGTTAAAAACTGTATACCTCTGTACCTTACACAAGGCGAGGCTAGACACTAACTGGAGAACATTGTTTACTCAAAACTGTTAAAAAATGACAGGAAAATACCAACTCAATTCTATTCACGGGGGTTATAGGAACCTCCCATATTTTATGCATTATCATCTAATAAATATTCATACATTTTATAGAACTAGGAAAATGGCTCTTACAGCGTGTATGACTAATAACTCTAATGCATATAGTAGGGTGTATGACAGCAAGAGGGTAAACCATTAAGAAGAATATTAGGGAAGATTTAAGGCAGTTAGAGAAGAATATAGCACATAAGATGAAAGATGACCCAAAGAGATTCTTTCAGTATTTCAGTAAAAAAAGAGCAATCAAGGAGGAAGTGAGTGCATCAGGAATAGTAAAAAGGAATTAAAATATACAGACAATGAAACAGCCGTCACTCTTAACTTACATTTTTATGAGGTCTTCACATACGAGGAAGTAGATAACTTCCCAATGGTAAACGGGACAACTAAGGATGTACTGAGTAATTTGGAATTTGTAGAGAGAGAAATACTGCTCAGATTAAATAGGCTGAAATCAAACAAAGCACCAGGATCAGATTATATTTAGCATCAAATTCTTAAGAAGGTTAGCATATACATACATAAACCACTAACACATATTTTTAGTAAGTCACTGTGCGCTGGGAAAATGGTAAATATTATGTCACTATATTAAAGGGTGATTAGGAACTCTTAAAATTAGTTCAACAAGAACACCAGGGGCCTCATGTACAAACGATGCATACGCACAAAAATGTTGCGTAAGTACATTTCCATGTTCAAATCGCGATGTATAAAACCTAAACTTGGCGTAAAGCCACGCACATTTCCATGGTAGCTCAAACCCTGTCGTACACAAGTTCTGCACTCGGTTTTGCAGACTGGCGGCACCCAGCGCCAAAGCAGTGCTACTGTTCCTGTGTGGCTTTCCTTTCTTTTTTATATCCATATCGCTGACGTGGCTTTATAAATACGCTGAAATTAAGCGCATATTGTTTATTAGTTTAATACATCTGATTGTAATTAACCTGTAACAATATAATGGTCCACAGAATGGTCAAACTATTCCAAATACCATAACTGCTTTAGCGTCGTTACTCTCACTGCACCTTCTTCTTCTTCTTTCAGCTGCTCCTGTTAGGGGTTGCCACATAAGATTATCTTTTTCCATGTTACTCTCACTGCACCACTCGGAGTATTTATATCACTGTATCTGAGTGTGAATCACAGCTGTACAACAGCTGATCAGAAAGAGAATTATCGGTATACAGCATCAAGCACACTCTGCCTCAGCCATGCTGTCTATTAAACTGGTGTCATTACGGCAAATGCTTCAGAGCCTTTCCTTGCGGTTCAGAAACAGTTTCATCCCAAGGACTCTAAACGCACTCAATCAGCACATCAAGTGCTCCTTGTAGAACTGTTTGTACTTATAAGTACAATTACCTCACAGTAAACTTGCGATACAGTTATAATATTGCACAACCTGAGCCACTTTATAAAGTGAATATTTACAAATGATGACGATATCATTTGTAAGATGAAATGCAGCAAAATATGTTTATTATATTATACAGATAAAACATTAACTTCATTTAAATAATCTATATTGTTAATAATTAAACATGTGAAGACACGGTGTCGCAGCATCTGTTTCTGTCTGGATTGTTCCTGCCTCGCACTGTATATTTGCTGGGACTGGTGCAACACTGGATGGATAGAATAATTAAACACGTACTATGAAGATATTTCAATGTTCCTTAAAAGTTTTGAAGAATCTGCGTTGTAAGCTTACAGATGGCTTAACGTCTATTAAAGAGCTGATTGTATGGCGATTGGGTATTTGGAGAAAGAAAAGTAAGGACAGGAATTGGAGGTTAGTATGTTTGAAAGAGAGAGTACTGTTACAATAAAGTATTTCATCGAAGGTTGCGCATGGCGCAGCAAGCATCTTGTAGAAGACATGAACAAACACTGCGTCACCATGTTCCCATGTTTAATATCATGCTTTAACTCCTATCATCATGAAAATGATATCACGTAAACATCTCAGTATTTTAATTATTCAGAGAGCTGTAATATCATGAATGTAGTGGATTCTGTGCCCTGTCGGAGGAATAGAAACCCCGTAAGCACGTAGTGATTCACACATATAAAGCACATGAAGATCAAATATAAAACAAAGCATTTAACGTGCTACTTTAGTTACAATGGGATTTGAGAAACTAATAAATTAAACAATTTTAAGATAAAGTTTATGATGTTCATCTTTAATGCCAAAATAAACTACGTGATTAAAGTGGAAATTTCGAGATTAAAGTTTTTTTCTCTGTACCCTAATAAGCTTTCATATGAAACTCAGATGATGGGCTACGACTCTCCTTTTCATGGCGACTTTGATATCTGACAACTTCTTTTTTATTTCGGGCACTGTGTGACTTTGTGAACTTCAGCTTTTGAGTTTCTCCAACACGCTATGTCACTCGATCAACTTCCTTTTGTTGTGTATACCACTGTTTAAACCAACAAATAGTACGGTTTTCCTTGCCTCCACTTGGTATTTGCTGAAATTCTATTTTCCCACTTTCTTTTGCCATTGCCTTTTCACAGAAAACTGAGCTTAAGGACTATTTATATTGATTTGCATATTCAAAGAGGCATAATTCTGGGAGGAGTTGGGGTGGGGCAGTAGGTGCGTGCACGTGCGTTAATTTTCACACTGTCCGAAATTTATATAGCGGAACCACGTGGAAGCTGATGAATTGACAGATTTATGCATCCGGATTTTTTTGTGCGTAAGCACATTTCAGCTTTTGTGCTTACATAATGTTACAGTGCGAATTCTAAACACAGTGTTATTCATGATGCCCCAGGACACAACTGGAAACTTCTTAAGAATAAATTTATAGAAACAGAGAATTAATTACCAAGTATCACGGTAGACATTAGAACTTCAGGAACCTTTAAAACTCGACTTGATGTTATTTTGGAGGAATCATATGGATAGGACTTGACAAGCTTTGTGGGTCTGAATGGCTTGTACTTGTCTAATTTTTTCTGTTTTAATGGTATCAACCACAATCAAAAGACCTCATTTTAGATGGTAAAATATGCCATATAATTTACACATCACATATTTGCATTAGGATTAACAAGTGTTACATGAAAAGCATGCAACTTGGGAAAAACACAATATATGCTCTGTGTTAAATAATAAAACAAATAAAATTCCTGTGATAACACATTCCATAATAATACAAAAGGGAACAACACATTAATTTGCTGCCTTCCTTCCCCACTAGCAATCATGAAAATCACAGTCACTAGTTCACTGGAATTGAGGATGTCCTTGCTAAAGCCAAATGCATAGTTTAGCACTGAATTCATTTGAATGCTAAGGGTAGTGCACTGGAGTACCTGACAGACACAAGCAGCACTCTGAACATCTCGGGAAGCTGCTGGCAATTAGGCGTACATGAAAAATTCTGTAGTGCTACAAACAACTTCTTAGACATCTAAATTATCTCTGTTTAATATCCTAACTGAACCATAATATCCTAACTGAACCAATCAGTACAGGCCAGTACCTATCCATGTCTGTCCCAGAAAGAGGGCTTACGTAATACTGTATTTGGGGCAGATCTACCATTTGTGCATTTTGGGTGCACACCCAGGGGCCCGTGATGACAAGTGACCTTTTTGACAAAATCCATTTAAATAAGCGAGTGTTGTTACACAGAAATCACCGGGGGGACTTCACAATGCCTCCCATATGACATTGTCAAGTATCCACAGCCCAAATGCAAGAGTGGGAATTACTGTGCTACATTAAATGACCAGGGGCCTCATGCATAATGCATAGAATTCCCACTAAAACATGGCTTAAGGACAAAAGCAGAAATGTGCATATGCACAAAGAAATCCAGATGCATAAATCTGTGTATTCACCAACTTCCACGTTCTCCATAAATCCCGGTCAGCGTGAATTATCACACGTGCACGCGCCTGCTGTCCTGCCCCGTCTCCTCCCAGAAATATGCCTCTGTGAATATGCAAATCAATATAAATAGCCCTTCAGCTCAGCATTCTGTGAAAAGACAATGGCAAAAGCACGGGGGAAAATAGAAGAATTTCAGTGAATACCAAGTGGAGGTAAAGAAAAACGCACTATTTGTTGGTTTAAACAGTGGTATAAACAACAAAAGGAAGTTGATCGAGTGACATAGAGTGTCGGAGAAACTCGAAAGCTCAAGTTCACAAAGTTGCATAGTGCCAGAAATAAAAAAGAAGTTGTCAGTAAAAGCTGCTGTAAATTTATAGTGCTTGTTAAAGTTAGCGTTTTTTTTTTTCAGTTGTATTCTCTCAGTCATGTTCATGCTCCCACAACACCTCCCTGCCCCCCCAAACCTCTGATCTGATGCTGTTTTCAGATGAAGACGTGTACTTGACTGAGAATAATTTTGGATGTCAGTAGTGTGGCTGTTACAGACGCAAATCAATGTATGTTTTTATTGTATAATATTAACAATAATGGCAGCTCTCTACTGAAAACGGTAAACTTGAGAAGCTCTTGATTGTGAGTCAGCAGTTCTTAGCATTGCAACACCATAACCTGCTTTCTATTTTCTTTGGTTATATTCTTGAATAAAAGCACACTTATTTTGTTATACTTGTACCTTTTGTGAAAACGTTTATTTGATATTTGGACTTCAGGCTTCACACCTTATACACATGTGGTAAATGTAGGAAGGACAGTCCTTGGGGGAGTGTATGAACTGTTAGAATCTGACGATTGTATATAACACGGAACTGACCTCTCTGTACTATTCTGTCCTCTGCCTCTCCTGGAGTTCAAAAGAAATGCCAACATACAGCAACATGAGAACATTGGCCAAGATCGAAAAAACACAAAAAAAAAACAAACGCGGTCACTGACTTCAACCGCATGAACGTATGCAAATGAATATAATGTTGAATTAGTGCAAAAACATGTTCTGAAATGTACAATATAGGTCATAAAATGAATTATTCCAAATGTCATATATATCTAAGTCTCTCTTTTTTTGACATCATGGATCAGAAGGTGCATACTAATTCAGCGTGAGCAAGATCACTCAAGAATAAGTAAATAATAAATAATAAATAAAAAAAAATAACATCCACAGTCATTCTCAGTCTTTATCTGTGTCATATATGGGATTGTGTGTGGGAGCTTGAACGTGAGTAGTAGAATAAAAACTGAAAAAAAAGCTAACTTTGACAAGTACCATAAATTTACAGACACAAATCAAACGTATGTTTTTATTGTATAATATTAACAATAACAGCAGCTCACTACTCAAAATGGTAAATTTGGGAAGCAGCTGATATCAAAACTGCAACCTCTTGATTGGAAGACAGCAGTTCTTAGCATCGCACCATGCAAGCTGTAGTATCAACCGCCTACCGTAACCTGCTTTTTTTATTTCATATTTGTATTTCAGGCTTCACACATTATACTTTTCATGCACGGTGGTACAGTGGGTAACGCTGCTGCCTCAAAGTTAGGAGACCTGGGATTGCTTCCCGGGTCCTCCCTGCATGGAGTTTTTATGTTCTCCCCGTGTCTGCGTGAGTTTCAATTGACTCACACAAACTTGGACAGGGTGATCCAGATAACCGTATATTCACAGCAAAGTTTACAAGCACTTCATTCTTAAATGAATGCATTTAATGATTACAGAGTTAAAACTACAGTACACATGAAAAGCCACATAAAATTTTAAAAGCTCCCCTCCCAAAAAAATCTTGAATTTTGTGAGATGCCTGAAGATTGTGAGGCCTTAAGCTGTAGATTATTCCTAAACCCAGCACAGCTCCAGACGGATTTTTGCTCCGTCATGATGATCTTTTTGTAATTCACTATTGATAATTGTGTCTGCTATAGAAATAAATGTACTGTAAATGTAAACTTAAAGCAGGTATAGATAATAATAACATACTGTATATACAATATGTGACTGTACGCTGTTCATTTTCTAGAAATTTAACTTATTCCTTATTTAAGAAAGGGATGTACTAAACTAAATAGCAAAAGTATAGAAAAATAATAATATGAAGCAAGGGATTGAAAATTACAGCACTAAGAATACACATATATCAAATTGAGTTTACTCCAGTCTATATTAGCCGTCTTCTGAAGTAACAGTTTAAAACTAAACAGATGTAAAAGTTGTGAGTATATGCAGCCTTTGAATACTAAATCAAAAGGATAAAAAAGTGTAATAATTTGTATTCATTACTAATCGTAGAGTTTTTGGTGTAACAGAAGTGTGTAGACAATGTTTGCTTTGTGACCGATTTCAAGCAGCCGAGATGAAGCAAGATTTTATTCTGACACTGCTTTCTTTTTTCTATTAGCTAGACAATAAGATAAAGTTTATTATAACATAACTTTCTCAATTCCACTTAATCCTATTCATGGCTAGAGCCTATCATTGCAGCATTTGGCCGAGGGCAGGAACCACCACTGGACCGGGCACAAGACAATCACTGAACTCTTTCACACACACATTCACATTTGCACTAATATAGGATCACCATTTAAACAAACTTTCCTGTCTTTGTGTTTGTGGGAAGAAAAATGGAGTACTGACACAGGAAATGTGTAAACTGTACACAGACAACTGTCAGGCGCAAAATTCAAACCTAGGATCCTTATAACTGCAATGCATCATACTGCCCATTGTCCGATGTAGACTATTCAGTGTAGTAATAAAAGCTAACTGGGTTAGTTTGAAAGCATGGGGTGTGTGTATTTGGTATAAGAAGTATAAATAAATAAATAAATAAACTGCACCCTTTTTATTCCCCAGCTACTAACACTGTTTTTTGAAGTTGTTCTTTTCTTGCCTAGTACAGTCTCTCTGCCCATAATTTACCTCCTGTCCCTAGGGTTTCATTTTGCTGTTGGACAGCCTTTGCTTCAAAAATATTTACCAAAAAATAACATGGTCTGAGCAATAACAAGGCTTCATAAAAATACAATGCTACACTGCAAGTTTTATAATTCACAATAGCACTAAAATGTTAATAAAGAAGGTCGAAGTGTGCACCATTTAACAAACGTGATCTGACTTGCAATTGTTTTCATCCATTCACCTATTTTCAGTAACCTTTTCATCTTTCAGTTCCTGCTCTCGGGTCATTTATCTTCTGCATGGAAAAATAGGAATGCACTTCCCTTCTAGTTTGGCTTTTTTGAATTTAATTGAGAATGATTCATATTTCAGGAAACATAATGGAATATAAGCCATTTAAAAGAGAAAGCACATATATTCACGTGTTGTGCTGGGGATGACAAATAATTAATTTGGGTATTTTTTTATTTCATGTCGTGAGATTTTAGACATGGTAATTTATTTCCATACTTGAAAGTCAGAATTACTTGTATTAATTAGAACACAAAATGTAGTAAGGTTAACTTAACACAAATACAAAACACAGTTCTAGAAAGTGCACACTTTATTGGTTAAAGGTTGACTCTTGCCTTATGGCCAATATTGCCAGGAAGCAACCATGACCCAGAATTGGATTAAGAAAATTAAAACTGTAGATGGATGTATGGATGTACAGTAGACTCAGGTGCTGGACTACAAATGCAACAACTTATTACCGGAGCACCTTGTTCTTCATGTTGATCATCTTCTTGTAAAACATAATTAAGGATGTATCAATACCAGAATTTTTGTATTCTATACCAATGCCAGTGAAATTTTACCATACTTGATACCTTTTGATACCATGGCAAAAACAGAAATCTCATTCAAATACATCTGTTAAAATACATATGTTACTTGAGCGAATTAAATAGTGCCTTTTGTATAATACAATATAAATAATAACAATAACAACTTTAAAATAACAATATCCATCAGGTAGTTATCCAAATATCACTTAACACTAGAATTACCAAAGCCTACGAAAAAATTTGTAATCCCGGCCCACCTTAAATCCCTTTGCACCTCTTTGTTAGCGTCTTTTGTCTTGTAAAGGTGTCGATCAACGTAAGCAGCAAGCAGCCTGCTATCCCATCACCCTGCCCATCGCTGCAGCTCAATTCACAAAGAAGGTTCTCAGTGCTCAGTGTTTATGTTGGAATGAATTGCCTGGAGTTGTAGAGGGTAAATAATATATCGTCATTTGGAATACATACATTTCATGTGTGTTCTGTGTCTATAACAATCTATGTATACACATTGTTAAAACAGAAACATTCTTGTTTTAGTAATAAATGACAAAATGTAGACATGAGCTATATAATGTGTGAAGGCTGAAGTCCAAATATCAAATAAACACTTAAAAGGTACAAGTATACAATTACAGCTTCTGTGGTGCAACAGTAAGAATTGCTGACTTGTAATCAAGAGGTCGCCGGTTTGATACTGGCTGCCTCACAAATTTAGCGTTTTGAGTAGTGAGGTGCTTTTATTGTTAATATTATGCAATAGAAACATACATTTCATTTGCGACAGTGACAGCCGGTGTAAATTTATAGTACTTGTAAAAGTTAGGGTTTTGTTTTTTACCTTTATTCTCTCAGTCACGATCACAATCACGATACGTCCCTCCTTTTTTACATTTGTCCCATCCTTAAGGCTTCCTGTGTGAAATCAAACTTGTCAGTTTTACATGAATCGTTAATTTCAGAACTCTTGTTAAACAGCCTTTGTTTTGAGTAATCACACATTGTTAATGCTTTTGCTTGTGTACAATATATTGAATTAGCAAATTATTTGGACTGTTACTAGCTGTACTCATTAAATATATAACTGCGAGACAGAATTACATTTTTCAATGTACCATTCAAATATACAACATTTGTGCTTTTACTTATTTACAGTATATACTAATGAACTTTAGTTAACCTTCAGTAAACCAAACAAATGACATAAATTCAGTGTTTACAGATTCATATGTAGCAATGACATTATTTCTTCACGTGTAGGGAGTTTAAAATGCTCTCTCTTAATTGCTCTATTCAGATCTCTTGGATCCAGACAAATTCTTAAATTTCCATTTTTATCGTCTACGATTACTAAAGAATTAACCCATTCAGTTGGAGTATCTACTTTCTCAATTGCTCCCAGCTGTTCCATTCTGTCAAGCTCAGCTTTTAAAGGTTCTCTCAGAGAAAATGGAACTTTTCTCCATGGATGGATGATGGAACGTGTATTTCTGTCAATTTTTATAGTGTGCTCTCCTGTGAGACCTTTAAACAAATCATTGTATTCTTCTATCAGCTGATCATAATCAGGGTTTCCACTTTCAAGGACTAAAACTCTCTTTACTAAATTTAGTCTCTCAGAATCAGTTAAAACCAATATTGCTTGTACATCTTTTGGCACTATAATTAAAGTTAACATGTGCACTGTGCCCTAATATGTTACCTTTGCCACACATTTTCCTTTTACAGGGATATCATCCATCCATCCATCATCCAACCCGCTATATCCTAACTACAGGGTCACAGGGGTCTGCTGGAACCAATCCCAGCCAACACAGGGTGCAAGGAAGGAAACAAACCCCGGGCAGGGCGCCGGCCCACCGCAGGGCGTGCGCACACACACCCCCACACAGCAAGCACACTCTAGGGACAATTTAGAATCGCCAATGCACCTAACCTGCACGTCTTTGGACTGTGGGAGGAAACCCACACAGAGAAGACAGAGGAGGCGAACCCGGGTCTCCTAACTGTGAGGCAGCAGTGCTACCCACTGTGCCACCGTGACACCTACAGGGATATCAGCACCTGCATAACCTGTTACTTTCACATGTGCATTCGGTAGTTTTGGTTTTGGCCTCAAAGCATTAAATACGTTCTCTGAAAATTACATTTACTTGTGCTCCAGTGTCCAGCTTAAACAAAACAGTTCCACCATTCACCTGCAAAGGAATAGCACAATCTTTTCCATTTTGTCCTTTCTCTGACAAGGCATTTACAAAGAATTCTTCTATATCATTTTCTGTAACACTATTCACTTTACTTTGTTTTTGTTTTCTACAGCATCGTGCAAAATGGTTATTCTTGCCACAGTTATCACAGGTCTTACCATAGGCTGGGCACTTCTTGTTCCACATCGATTACACTTTGAGCAATACTTTCTGTCTGCCTTGTTTCTGTTACTTTCTGTTCGTGTTGCTTTCTTCTCTTCGGATGCCTTTTGTTTATCACGCTTTTTTAGAACATCTACAGTGCAGTTTTCACTTATCAGTTCTCTGATTGTGACTTTACCATTTCAGCAGCCCTGCATAGCACTAAAGCTTTGTCTAAATCGTATTCCACAATTCTATCTTTGATCAAAGAGTCTGTAAGCTCACCAAATTCACACATTTTGCTGCTGTGTCTCAACTTCGTCACAAATTGTTCAATTATTTCCCCGGCTTTCTGTATGCACGCAAAAAATCAATGTCTTTTATAGGTTACATTTCTTTTAGGTATACAGTATGCCTCAAACTTGTCCATGATTATTTTCAGTTTTAATTTGTCCCCATCTTCAAAGATAAAATTATACATTTCAAGTGCTTCATCCCCAACAACATGTAAAAATAATGAAGCTTTCATTTTTTCTGTTTTATGATCTGCGTCAATTGCAGATAAGTAGAGCTCAAAGTGCAGCCTAAATCTCCTCCAGAGCTCAGCTGCATTACCAGTCAGCTGAAGCTTTGGAGGTGGCTGCAGACCTTTCATTTCTTCTTTATTGTATTATTTTATTTTATCCTTTTTTTATTGTATTTTTTTTTTCAATTCCTTGACTCAAACTGTCTTTTCCAAACCCACACATCTGACACCATGTATTGTTTTTATTGAGGCCTCCAATAACTCAGCAACACGTTGTTTGGAAAAGAGTAACTCTTTACTTGAACAGTCGTACACATGTACAACAACTTCTGCAAAACACCAACTCCTATTACCACTTCCTGTATGTAAATTAAGACATTACTTTTAGCTGTCAAGTTGACAGATTAGCATCAAACTATCATTACAATTGGCAGTGTGGAAAAAACAATTAGCCACTTGGTTTGAGTCTTGCCTTAATGTTTTCTTGCTACAATATCTGCTGTTAGTGCTGCCAGTCTTCCCACATTCCACAGACCAATATGTGAAACTGTGGATGCGTGTGAGACCATGCATGACCCTGAACTGTATACAACAATTAGAAAATGGATGGAATGTACTCATTACAATCAGAGAATGAATGCAGTTAATCTTGTTCTCTTTTCATTTCCTCAAATGTATGACAAATCAAGTTAAATGGTTACACTTCATCTGATTGGTAGTATTAGTTTGTTCTTATGGCAATAATGAGATCCTATGTGTGTGCATCTTGCTTTTGTTTTGTTTTAAATAACAAGTATAATTCCTGTAATGTTATCCTAAAATTCTACTGCTTCAAACTCAAAGCACTTTCAGACATGACTTTGGTTCTGTGAGCAATTCCAATGCTTTATTCACTGTTTTCTCACACATAATTGTGCTGTCCAAAGTAATTAGTCTACATTAAGTTAAGCAATCATTCAGGAGTATGGTGCTGATTTTTTTGGTACTACCAATACTGTAAAAAAAACTAGCATCTCTATTATAAAAGAAAAACTTGAGATAAGACTTTTTCCAAGAGTTTTTTTTAAGTCCAGCGAGATGACACTTTTGCCAAGAGATTTTGTCAAGTCCTACCCCCCTCTCAACCATTTACAACCACGCCCATGGTCCTCTCACCTCTCATTCATGTGAATCCTTTTGTCAGACACAGTTCCTGCGCTCTCAGCTCTAACAAATTTTTACGTTTTCCTTAATTTAAATTCCCAATACAAAAAGACGTATGTCCAAATCTTATTCATGAATTTCATCCCGAAGTGTTATCAACAGAAGAAATGAGTGCACGGGTAATCCTAACACCGAGTAATGAAGTCAAACAAATTAACATGAAAATTGTCAATCGGTTACACGGCAACAAGAAAGGTAATGTAGTACATCTTCCGCGGATAACATTAGACACCAAAGGAGATCTTGATATGCCATTCATATTAAAATGTTTACAGTTTCCCATTACAATAGCTTTTGCTATGACAATTAACAAATCACAGGGACAAAGATTTAAAAAAGTCGGTTTATTTATTACAGAGAAAGAAACGATATTCTCTCACGATGTAAGTCCAATGGAATCAAAATTCAATGCGATATATTAATGAAAAGTTAATTAAAAAAATAGTGTTTGTGTATTAATTTCAAAGCCAAACAGAACGAAAACGTACAACACAACAAATACCTCTAAAGCAACATGAAACATAAATTTCTTTTAATTTATTACGTTTTACTATTTTTTACTATGGTTAATTACTTGCTGTAATGTAAAATAGTTATTTCCATTATGCATATGTAACAATTCCCATGAAAATAACAATCTATTTAAATTGTACATCCGCCTCCCCTTATACGAGTGGCAGATCCGCAAAGTGGGTAGCGCCCGCCCGGGGTTGGCAAGTGAAGCGAGCAGGGGGCAGAGCCCCCAGTACTGTTATATTTCTGGTACGAAGATGGTGTAAAATATGATAAAAAAATTGTAACTTGCCCACCCAGGGCCAGTCAATTTAAATGTAGGAACTGAGTGAATTTTAAGTTGGTTAATTATCAGTTTTTCCTTCGGCAATACTGGTAATTACTCAAATAATTAGGCAAGGCTCCTATTTTATTTACCTTACATTTCCCTGTTGTAGGAAGGGGTCTGCAGCATTTAGACTTGCATCAAGGTAACTGAGGCACACACATTTTATGAAACAGAAAAATACAATTTATTAATAAACACAAGGGCTGTAGAAGTGCAATAGATGCACATATATATTGAGAAATAAGAGAGAAGGTTGACTGTTTACTGATATTTAGAGCTCTACTTCATCTTAGTTTTACAATAGCAAGTATTTATGGATAATGTCCGATGTATGGGGTTCTTGCTTTGTTGCTGCCCTGGCTTCATGCATGGGAGTGGACTCTTTCAGTTTGTTGCATGATCTTTGTTAGTGCTGTGTTGCGGCTTTCTTAGCTTGCCTTCTGCTGTCTTTTATCCACTTCATAGGGATAAAGCATTACACATTCTGGCCAAAGAGTTTAGATGCTGAAGTAATGGCTTCTCAGCCTAGTCAGACTACTGGCACACACCTTTGGCATGACAGTCAGGGGTCTTAGCTTCTGGTCTACAAAGTGGAGAGTGTGTTGGCATTGTCTCTCCATGGAAGAGCAGCTCATAACTTTTAGAGAAGATTTTAGAAAGTCATTTTTGGAGAATGTTCACAGAGTGCCTCAAGAAGGGTCCCAGAGGTCTGTAGGATTCCCTAGACAATTTCAGTGACAATTCTCCAAGTTACTTTTTGCTTCTCCTTGTTCTTCTTCGTTCTGTCTTTTGAGAGATGAGGTGCATGTGGTTTTAAAGGAAGGTTGATCCTTCTCCTGATTGAATTTAAGTCACTTCAAGTTACAATATCAGTGTCTTCTAATATATTAGTTATTCTGTCCATCCTAATTGTCATCCCTTGAATTATAGGTCTTTACTGTTGCTGTTGAAAGTAAATTCTTATGACTTACCTAAAGTTTACACAACCAGTTCTGCAATCCTAATTATTCTATTTAAAACTATATTTCTCCTTGAGTTGCTTTACCTTAACAGCTGCTATCTTTACCATTTCCTTGAAAAGAGGCAGGATTTGAAACCAGGACTTCAAAAGACAACGGCACCGCCTGGAAAATGGGCTCCCATTAAAGAAAAGATCACTGCTCTGTAGTTTTCTTGAAGCTTCTACTTAATCGATTTATTTAATTGGATAGGCTCAGTTCCCCAAAACACGAAAACAAGCAGTAGAAAATATTACTTTTTCAAATTGTTGTTCTTTTTAAACATATTTCTTTTCTTGTTCTTATGCAAATTGAAAAAGATGACTTTTTTACTGGTCAGAGGTCAAACAGAGAGCATCACAGTCTTTTATACAAAATGGCACCTGTAACTTGCCCACCCACGTTGGATGCTCAAACAACAACTGATGCTTACATTTACAAACATTTCCAAAACACTGATTTCTCTTTCATCACTAGTTAGGCCAATATACAGTACAGTACATAGTGCAGGAAAAAAAACACATACTGAAAATCTGTTTTTTGCTTTACTACCATAGATCAAGGGCTAAATGCTGATGCATTGTGGGTACTTCGTGTTTTCTTTTTTCTTGCTTACATGCCTTTGATTTCTGTGAAACTTGTTTGTATTATTTTACCAGTACTGCAAGATGTTTCTGTTACTGCTGTTTTATTGTAGGAGGGTCCTAGAGTGAAGCTATTTTCCTTTCAAATTCTTCCTATCTATATCCCATATGATATGAGTCTATAGAAATCTTGTTACAACTAAATACATTCAGCAGATACTTTCATTACAACGAAGTGCCCAAAAGACCTTGAAATGCCTGAATGAATAATCTACAGAGCAGTTAGTTCTGTGGTCACAGCTCAGTTGTGCACAACAATCCCCCAAACATTTGAAAAACATCCATTGGAATCAAAATCATTGTCACCCTCCTATAGAAACAGCAGACACGAAAAAAGCTAACAGTTCATATTAGAAAAAAAAAACTTAAAATTTTTGCAGCTGTTGATTGCAGCAAAAAGAAAAAAAGATGTTGCCAGTGAATTCACAATTTCGCCATCAACGCTGTCAACTTTCTTGAAAGACCGAGCAAAAAAAAAAAAAAAAAATCTCGGGCTGCAAATGTTTATGAACTGCTGCATTTGACGATGTCAAAAACGCAATGTGATGCGCCACTCATTCAAGAAAATGTGAGGTTTCTAAACTCTCTTGGGACATTCCCCAACTGGACAACATTCTGAAGAGTGTCCTGAAGTGCAATCACTGCGTCTGTGGAAGACTGTTTTTCTGTTCCTGGGGCAACAGCAGACTCACAACTCAGCTGCGTCTCTCCGCTGAAGCAAACAGAAAAGATCTTGATGGGTGATACAAGGAACATTGTAAATGCAGGGAACAGTATTACTTGGCCACTAACCTTGCCACAACCTTGCCTGACTGCTGTGTCTGTGTATAGCAGAGTGGCAGATCCCACTACAATATAACCCTGCTGTTCCTGTGTCAAGCTGAATAAAGCTGGCTTTGCTAAAGTACTGAAACTCAGCCTCATGTTTTGGGGTGCAAGACAGGAACTTATAGTATGACCCCGATCTTTTATGAGTTGCTTCTGTTGTGCTTCACTGTAGCGCTGTGAGCCTGCTGTTGCCCTGCCCCAGCAATTGACAAACAATCTTACACAAACGTGTTGTCCTGTTGAGTGGAGGGTGGGTCCCAAAAGAGTTCAAAAACATCATAATATGAAGAAGAAAAGGATGATTCGGCTTCTGATTGATAACTGTGCTGCCCACAACATGCCTCAATATTTAGATAATGCTCACGTTGAATTCTTCTCACCCAATTACACAGCAGTGCTTCAGCCATTGGATATGGGCATCATTTGCACCCTGAAAGTGTATTATCGCAAGGAAATGCTGAGAAGTATTCTCATCAACATAACTTATAGACAGGAAGAGATTAAAGTTAACGTGAAAGAAGCTATTGAAATGATTGCAAACACCAGGACGCAAGTTAAAGACAGCACTATAGTGACAAATGCAGAATCTCATTACTACGAAATTTTCATTACAATGAAATATTTTTTAGGTCCCTGGCAGTTTGTGTAATGGAATTTTACCTGTTGTTATTTTTTCCTCTATAAAACCTCAAAAATCTATTTTGTCTATAGATCCTTTGAGCATAATTTCATGTTATTTTTCAGTTTAGTGAATGGTGACTTTCTGACGTCCAGGTGATTTTCTTGCTGTTATTTTTACTATAAATGTTCTTTCTTGTGTTTTCTTAACTTTTGAGAGGTTTTTTCTCATTAAGAGCCAGGTGGCCATTTCTAACTGGAAAATCTTTGCTTTATTGTAGTTAGTGTTGATTTGTCAATTTCTCACACCCATCAATTAGTGTTGATCTTTCAATTTCTCAGACCTCTTGAATGATGTGAAAATCTGTCAATTAACTGATGAGGCAATGATTCAAAAGTTCCTGCTAAACTGATTTGTGGTACCACACAAAGAAGACACCCAAATAAATAAACATGTTTCATACAGCTGAGGATGTTTTAAATGTTTGCCCTGAGGAGAAGTTACCTTAGATGAATACTTAAAAAGCAGCTGGATACCTAATAAACTCTATCATTACTGTATTATTAAATTTTTATTTTCTGTTTTGAATCTTACTAGACAATTTTGTAAACACATTTTACCTGTATTGCTTTATGAAGCATGTTAATAATAGTAATAGATAAAATTAAGATTATGTGATTGATGACTACTTCTACTATTTAGGCATTGGTCCCTGCAAAACAGTTACAGGTTCAGTCCTTATTTTCTTGCAAAGAGACACAGTGTGCCTTTGAGCTAGATGTAAAATAAGGGCTTTACAATTCCAGATATGTAGTTAACTAGAAGAATCTAGTAGATGAAAACAGGCCATTCAGCTCAACAAAGCCTATCCACATAAGAAATAATTCTTCCAAAAAAACATCGAGTTTAGTTTTGAAAGTCATCCTGTCTACCACACTACCTGTTAACTTATTCCAAGTGTCTATCGTTCTTTGTGTAAAGAAAAACTTCCTAATGTTTGTGTGAAATTTACCCTTAATAAGTTGCCAACTGTGTCCCCATGTCTGTCTCAATTCACTGTATTCTCTTCATAATTTTAAAAACTTCAGTCATTTCATATCTTAATCGTATTTTGCTTCAACTGTATAGGCTCAGCTCTTTTAATCTTTCCTCATAATTCAACCCCTGTAGACCTGGAATCAGTCTAGTCGCTCTTTTTTGGACCTTTTCTAGTGCTGCTATGTCCTTTGTGCAGCCTGGAGACCAAAACTGTACACAGTACTCCAGATGAGGCCTCACCAGTGTATTATAAAGCTTGAGCAGAACCTCCTTGGACGTGTACTCCACACATCATGCTATATAATCTAACATTCTGTTTGCCTTCTTCATGGCTTATGGCATTTTATTAAGTGTCTGCAATGTGGGTCCTGAATATGTCTTCTAAGGTGTTCTTTTTTTCTTTAATAAAGAGCAGGATAATTATTTTCTTTTTGCACAACACTTGTTTGATTAGTGAACCTACTTAATTTCTGACTCATATATTCCATTTCAAAGAGTCAATTCCACTACCACTGGCCTCGGTCCTTTACATTGCAGAGTACCCTCAAATGTACATCCACACACACAGTTTAGACTCACCATTTAGCATATACTACATGACTTTAAAATGTTTTAGGAAAACTAGAATATCCCAAGAAAAATTCACAGGTCATGGAAGAAATAGTGCATTCAGCCTCTGCGCAGATACTGATGAGCTAGAATTCAAACACAGTCTATAGAAACACAAATGTGCCCAACAACTGCAACCATGTACTAAATAACCACTATAAACCCTCAAATTGTTGACATAACATAATGACATCAAAAAAAGAAAAATGTCAATGAAATAATGGACATAATTTGTGTTTTATTCAAAATTTAAATACAATAAGGGAAAGATGACATTAAGCATGTCTAAAACCTCATCTAGGCCCTCTTCATAAAATATTAACTCCCAACATATCCATCTAGCAAATCAAGATGTTTCTGATGAAAACATCACAAATGAACAGGAGAGATCACTTACCAATTTCTATTTATCAAGACTGATCTTATTGACCATATCACTTATTAAATATTCAAAATAAGTCTTCACTGGATTTCACATTCCAGCAACCAGCCATCGAAAGCAGAAAGTGTTAAGTAGAGATGCAGCAAAAAGGTATTGGTAAATCTGTGCCCATATTTATCATGTATTTCAGAGTATTAAATTGTTCCTGACTAGCTTAAAAGTCTCATTGTGACATAAATTTGGACCTACTCTTAGGTATAGGAGTAAAAACATTTTTTTCAGTTTTCTTAATTTAGGAAACCATGCCTAACTTCACTAGTATTTATGCCAGAAGATGACGTATAGACGGGAAAGGTGGAATGTTTTGAAAATACTTGACAAAAATGAATTTCTAAAAAGACTGATTAGACAGGGATGGAATAATATTCATAACAAATATTTTACATTATGTGATTGCTCCATCTTAGCCAAGAAGTCATGTACTGTCAGCAGAAATTAAAGTGTTGGTAACATTACATTTTTGGACACAGGGAAAATTCTGCTTTGCAATAGCGATGATTAAAAAAAATTAGAAATGTGAATGATAACTTCTGGGTATTACAGTATGAGTTTCTTGTCCTAAATGCAGTTAGAAAGTTCTCACACGTGCATGAACTCACACACACGCACATAGAAAGAACCCTGTGTGGTAGGGAGTGGTAATCCAGTGCAGGGATTAGCTGTGAGCAGACAAATGCTGCAGTGCAACCATGACAAGCTTAATAAAAAGCTAAAGAAGTTATCCATCTTGAACACATGAATTGGAAGATCAGAATTCAAAAGTTATGTGCCGTTTTTCTATAAGAGAGAAAAAGTTCAACAAAATTTCCATAATTTATATTTTTGTTGTTTGTTAATGTCTTTAGTCTATATATCTATATACATGTTCCAGGGTAATTTTGGAACTAGGTGTTGGTGACCCTGTGTTATTGGTAGTTGTTTGGAACCAACACAACCTCGTTTAGAACCCCTTGCTATTAGTTATAATGGAGCAGTGGAGTGGTGCATAGCAAGCGTTCACTATGAAAACTTTTTATAAGAATGGTGATAGTGTGACTGCTGCGCAAAGAGATTTTCAGCATCATTACTAGTTAGGACATCATGATTGTGTTTCGTCTGCTCATGCGATTACAACATGGGTGCATAATGTCGAAGAAATGGGTTCAGCTTTGAAACAGAAGTTCCCAGGTGGAGCCACTTCACATATTGCCATGACAATCGATGGCAGCTATTCGACGATTGTTTAAAGGTGCGCCATTTCATGCAACGGTGACATTCCATGGCCTCCTCGATCCCCAGATCTCACTGTTTTTTCTGTGGGGACATCTTAAATACCAAGTGTACTGCACATTTCCTGCAACCATTACTAAACTAAAGAGGAGGGTTAAAGAGGAAATCCCTGGCATTCCTCATGACATGTTACGTCGAGCAATGCAGAATTTCCACAACAGACTGTCAGAGCTGTACGGGGAAATGGATAACACCTTCATGATGTCTTCTTCAAAATATAAAATGAATATTGATTAGGCTACTATCATTAACTGCATATCCTGTACAATACATTTTATCATTAAATGTATTTTGTAATGTGTAACTTTGTGCATTGAACGTCAATTGAGAATTTACTGTTTCCCTGCACCACCTTGTATATCTGTCTACATACTTATAATTGCATATATCAATCTTCTGTTATCCTTGTTATACAGTGAATTATATTGTTTTGTTTACTTCAATAAGCATGTTCGAGTTTAGTAATACACAAATTCATGCACTTCTCTTTTTTTTTAAATTGCATTCATTCAAATCAGCATACACATAAAGATCATTGCCTCCTGTGTGACTCAGTATACGTATGAAAATCACAAGTGATATCGCAGTATCAACAGAGAGGTTGACTTGGGTGCAAACTGTATTGTAGTAGCCAGCATATTATGCTGAAATTAAGCAGAACTGGATGGGTGACAACAACGAAATGTCACAAAGGTGCATTGATTTCTGCATTCCAAGAACCCCGGAACATTCCTATTACTTTTTAAAGGCCCAGGAAGGTTCAAGAAGGCAGGCAGAAAAGATAAGTCTGGATCACAGAGAGAGGGGCATGGCATAGTGGAAGATAATGAGGGCATTGAAAGACTGAAAGAAACTTCAGAAACAGCATTGTGGCTACTTAAAGGTTCATCATTACTTTAGAAGGCATTTCCTGTTTCCTTCTAATAATGGGAATGTCATTCATATAAACGTATGGCTGCAGATCATCCATCCATTCATCATTCATTTTCAAAACCTGCCACAGTGTGTGTCTCAGTCTTTCCCTCTCAGTGCTCATTACAGTATTATTCTTTGTTGTTGCAAAGTGGCAACAATTACATACACCTTAGTGCAATATCCTACCTACTATTTCTGTATTCTTGTTCCAACTATTATTATTATTATCCTATTTTGAAACCATCTTCTTGTTGTTCTTATTCTCATCCTTCATATTATTATTACCCTTCTTATAAAACCTTAAGGGTAGTATCAGAAAACATCATCATAACTTCCAATTTATGGCTCAATATGTCGTGAAGTAATCACATCATTCTCAGATGTGACTTCCTACACCTGGGACTGGGGCTAGGATACTTCATAAATACTTCTTATGTACTACTCTGAGGTAGGACAAATTCCTATCCTAGTGTGACATTTAGTGCAATTTCTAGAAATAATTCTGAGACACTAGATATTGTAAGAATGGGCCCAGGAGTCTACCTAAAAAGAAGATAAATCATTTGTCAAAAAATCAAATAACATTAAGCCAATATAAAATGTGACAGACTTGTACTCTGGTCCGGACTGTGCCAATGTTAGCACAGATGTTAAAGTAAATATGATGGAAAAGTTATAGAATATAAATCTTACATTTTTTATACTATTGCATCTGCATAATTATGCTTTTACCTTGAACACAATAGTGACCTAAAGTGTAATTATAATTATAGAAGTGTGAATTTTAGGATAAACTTCTGTAATTGTATGTTGATTAGCACGTAAGTAAGAATTTCACTGTACTCTATGACACAAATGACTGTATAAACTTGTAAACCCTACAAATGGCCTCAAGAGGAAAAAAAACCTATGAAGAAACTAATACCTATATACAGTGCATCCGGAAAGTATTCACAGCGCATCACTTTTCCCACATTTTGTTATGTTACAGCCTTATTCCAAAATGGATTAAATTCATTTTTTTCCTCAGAATTCTACACACAACACCCCATAATGACAAAGTCAAGGTTTACTTAAGGTTTTTGCAAATTTATTAAAAATAAAAAACTGTAAATAAGCTTGCTCGTGTTTATTTTCAACCTCTTATAAGTCAAAGTTTATAACAGACCATTCTTAAATTTTTATCTTAGGTAATAAAATTCTTGAGAAACATATGCAAGGTGTAAGCATGCAGTGGTCTACATAATTATACTATTTCACTTTTTTGTATAGAGGCTGTTTAAAATTCTGTTACAAACTGAAAGACCATTACTATGAATTATAGCACATCTCCTTACAGCATAGGCAGATTATCTGATAAAACTGGCACCTTCCAGTACTCCTTCCTAGGGTAACACTGGTTTCCATATAGGATACTTTTATGTACAGTGGGTGAGGAAAATAACACTGAGAGTAAACCTGGGGATATTTTAGTTAATATTTATTCCATGAGCTGCTGTTGTAGAAAAGTCTCTTTATACTCATCATGGAAGCAATTAACTACATTTTTCTAATGGGGATTTTTCAAATATGAGCGTCCAAAACTACACATAATTAATTTGTTTGGTTAAAAAAAACATTCATCACTGGTAATGCATCTGAGAATAATTGAGAATATGAAATGGAGGTCATGACAGACTTCAGGATCTGAAGAGCCTGTTTCATTGTGGAATTAGCAGGAGTGATGCTAAAGTGCGAAAATGACATATTTATGGAAATGTGTGCTGCAGAACTCCATTAAATAAGGTGAAAAAATGAGAGGAAGTCACTAATATGCAAAATATATTATCAGTCAGCATCAATTTCTGTAGAGCATTTTCATGGCAAACTATATAAAAAACACTTTTATATAATAAGCATATCTCTCGTATAGTTGTTTTCCAAAGAATACAAATCCTTATCACAAGGTTTAGAAGTTGCTTTAGATGACACCGTTAAAGGTTCTATTTAAGATTCTGATACTCTCAATTTTTTATCCTTAATAACTCAGGCTCACATTTGTTCTACTTTATATTGCCTTCTTTCTTTACCTGTGCATTTGCATTAAGTAATTTAGCATTGTTAGATGTCCACTCAGGCAAAAGACTGAAACAGCTTCTTGTAGGGTATTTTTTTTTGTAGTGCCAGGATTAAAAGGCAGCATAAACTATGCACAGTACAAATTCTCCTTTAGACAAGTGTACAGACTACTTGTACTTAAAATGTATTAAAAAAAAACCAAAAAAACACTGTGATATTTTGCAATTTGTGGGTGTGAACATTTTGGGAAAACTAAGAAGATCACACAAAAATGTACAATAAGGGTGGAACATTGAGAGCTCTATGCCATCAAGTCCTTCAAGTGGCCATGACCATATGCATTTACATTGATACTTGTGGTGTCTTTTGTTATGTTAGATAGAGTGTTGTACACATTTGAGCAGCAGTATTGTACCGATTTACTTCCTCAAAGGACTAGACGTCTCAGTGTTTTACTATAGACAGAGCTTTGTGTCACTTGAGTCAGGTTGTTCTGTCCTCCATATATCCTGTTTATGTCTGGTGAAACTAAACAGGAGTGGTGTGTATTCTGGGAATAATAAAAGGTAAACCAGGATTGAGAGCATTTTTGCAATTGCCATGGGGAAATAACCTTGAGCTTGTGATTTTTTTGTTTTGAGAAAACTGTAAAATGTCCGGGTGCCCAGCGGGTGTTGAAAGCAAGTAAAGGTCATGTCACATTAGACAACGTTTCCAGCAATTTTCAGTTGTAGCCTTTACTTACATCATCTTGACGAATCTGAGACTCCCGTAAAAGTCTTTCGTGTAGTAGTGTGACTAACTAGTCTGTGAGTAGCCATGACAAATTCAAACAAATCTGATTTTGTTTTTATTCATAGGGGTGAGCTGTGTGTGCATGAGAGCTGACAACCAATGAATGCTCATGTGGAAGTCGAACGTATACAATGCAGCGATGTGTTTTCTGCCTTAATAAATGACAAGATAAAGGGGGAGCACAGTTCAACAAATAACAGTCTCAACTAACAAGATGTGGGGCAGAACACTCCCCGTCTGATATAATAACATTATATCACTAAACAGTACATAGAGGCAAACATTGTGTTAACTTAGAACTTATCCATTTTCCAGTAGAAAGATTTTTGTGATATGTTTGATAGAGTTCCTAGAGATGCCTTGAGAGGCAGTCTTAACTTCTATCTTTTGTTCTGTACTATCCCTGCTAGGGAATACCAAGATGACAAATCCCATAGGCCATTTATTGCGTGATAGTGGACTCTTCTTCAACAGCACAATGTCTCCTATTTGTATATTTATGGATCGGCAAGTCCATTTATACCTGCTCTGCAAAGCGGAAAGGTATTTAATTCTCCAGCATGTCCAGAATTCATTTGCCAAGGCTTGCACTTGTCTACACTAGCTTTTAAAGAGATCATTCTCTGTGAAACCACCAGGCAGTGCAGACAGTCTGATCCGTGGCAACATGGAGTCAAAAATTGTCCTCAGCACATCATTATGCTCAGACTTGATCAAAGGGGCCAATAGTGTTGTCTCCCCGCCGTAAGTCACCCTTTCTCTCGAACAAAGGTGGTTGTAGCAAGGCGTGAAAAGTGAAGGTCACCCATTTTCAACACACTTGTTTTGAAAGTACAAACTGCCGGCTTGTGAGCATTTCCGAGGCAAACTTCGCCTACAAGAACCCAAGCTAGGTCAAGTTTTTGAGCAAAGGGTGCATTATGAGGACCATTATTTTGAGATAGACTGAGAGGTGACAGCATCAATTGTGAGCCATACCGTCTGCTCCTGTAAATACTCTGCTGCGCTTTCCTCATGTGCTGACAGTGATGACACTCTTTGGACATCTTCACTTTCTCAATCCTGCACCCTTGTAGAAAATGGGTTGTCACCTGAGATGCGTGAAGGACTCTTCATCATGACGTCCTGTTGTGCTGCAGGTGATGTTTCCATTTCTTTGCGTGTAGGTGTGTTAGGCTGAGAGGTGACAGCGTCAAGAGTTACATACTCTGCTGTCCTTCTGTTAACTTGAGATGAGCTTCGGCGCCTGCAAATCTCATAATTTAGTTGATTTGTCGCAGCTGCTAATATTTCAGCTTCAGCTACTGCGGCAGCAGCCTCTTTTTCAGACTGAAGTGCCTCTAGTGCTGCCTCCAGTGCAAGTCTCTCTGCCTCCATTCTTGCTTGTTCTCTTTTAATCGCAAACTCTTTCATTGCGAAGGATGCGCGTACACACGCAGCTTCAGCCAACACACAAGCTTTGGCTGCTGAACCTTTTGCTGAGGTGTTGGAATAGTGGGTGTGCCTTGAATTGGCCACAGAATCCGATTCGGTTTTGTATACCTTCTCCATGTCTGCAACAGTGGAGTTTGGACTGTATAAGTTGAACCGAGTGCTTCTGTAGCCAGCTACACCAACAGAAGACTGACAATTTCAGGCGATTCAGGAGAGGCAAAGTAAATAAAGCTGAAACGCTTAAGGCAATCAGATCCCAATTCGGATTCTGTGTGATCTGATTTTCTCGTTGTTGACGGCCACGAGAAACGCCAATCTATATTGGAAAGCACAGCATGAACAGCACTTACTGCGCTTCAACCTGTCAGTAGGCGGAGTCAGTTGATTTAAAAGATGCCGTGGAGATGCTGCACTCCGATTTGTGGTGTGAATACTGTCTTTCAGCCAAGTTGCCCAGAGATCCTCCCTTTGATCCCTAGCACAAACGCCCCTTTACTTAGCAGGTGAGGAGCAATGTTGTGCAGTCCGTCCCGCGCCGTGGAATTGCCCTTTTACTAAGTTGCCGTAGGATCCTTCTTTGATTTACGTGGCCAGAACGTACCTTAACTTAGCTGTCTTAACTATTCTCTTGCAGTCTGTCCCGCGACGTGGATTCGCCTTTTTACCCTTCTGCCTCCCTCCGCACTGTCCGTGCAATGCAGCTGCAGAGAGCTTACATACATAAAAAACGACAAGGGGTGAACAAGCTATCTTGAAGGCTTTTACTGGACGCACTTCGTTGTAAACTGAAATATATACAAAAGAAACATACAGGCATTTACATGTGTACAATCAAAGACAATAAAGAATGATTTACAAAGCAATACACAGCAGACAGTGTACATTAAACAATAAAGCTTTAAAAGACACTTACAAGGTAAATGATTTCCACAGATGAATCAAGACAAAGAGACTCGTGTTGACAGAGGTTCAAATTGCTGCGTACCACAACTAACCAGACACAGGGGTTTATATACCCTAAGGATACGTTTTGGACGTGACTGAAACAAGAGATAAAGGGGTGCCTACGTGAGACATATGGGGAGTATTGTATTCAAATGTTTATTATGGGACCTACGTGCTTTACGTGAGTTTCATAGACTTTTATAGTACCACTGTGAGTGTGGGATGTGACTGACTGGTGTGTTAATAAATGACAAGATAAAGGGGGAGCACAGCTCAACAAATAACAGTCTCAACTAACAAGATGTAGCCATGACAAATTCAAACAAATCTGATTTTGTTTTTATTCATAGGGGTGAGCTGTGTGTGCATGAGAGCTGACAACCAATGAATGCTCATGTGGAAGTCGAATGCATACAATGTAGTGACGTGGAATAAGGATTTTGGACCTCACAAACAGAAACAACAACTCATCTGTCTGATGTATCTTGTTTTACATACCATGACAGAATTGAAAAAAAAGACAAAAGGGCTGACATTGTGGCTGATAGCACCAGCTAGATGCTATTGGGTGTAAGAAAAAGAGGTAGGGGCACAACTGTGCTGGAAAGTAGGCGCACAGTCACCAAATCGGACATGCCCAGCAATTTTCTTTTGTATAAACTGACATGGTTGAGTGACAAGATGAGAAGCTGTAACTGGCAAGTCTGGCATACTCCACAACTATAAATTGTTCAATTTGACAATGATTTAAGTTAGGTGTTTCAAGTATGTGCTCATTTTGGACAAAAACGGAGGGGGAGAGCAGATGCCTTTTCTTTGTTTAAAGGAAGACACTTTTTTTCAAAGAGTGGTCAGTTCAGTTGCTGCTTAGTATGAATAGACACATTGCAAAGAGTTATCTGTCCATCAAGAAATCCTTTTCTTTAATTTTTTTCATATTGTGAGTTTAAGTAATTTTTAAATAAGGAATTGAACCATCTGGTAATGAGGTTAATCAGTGGTTAAGCAGTGTCTTGCTGTTGCCAAAGGGACTGCATGAAGGCTTAACCCATACATATTGTATGATTCTTTGTATTTTTCCTGTTGCTTTTGATGAAAATAAACAGAGGGAAGCTTAAAGACAGTGTCTTTGTCTGATTGCTACTAGTGTTGGCAGGAGGTTTAAATTGTTTATTTGTTGTCTATCTGCTATCTTTTAAAGGCACAAGAGGGTGTTCTTGTAAAGCCCTCTGTTGTTGGTAAACTGGGTTGAAGCAGAGGAGTTAAAATAAAGACCACCCAGGAAAGAGTTCTGCCTGTACATATAGGTGTCTAGAGTTGAATATGTAGGGAACAGCCTAGACAGTAAGTCAGGTGAGAGGTAGCAAGAAACAGCTGGTATAAGAAAAATGCAGAACACCGAGAAAGGGTTGGGGTACCTTGAGGCTATGCCTTTCATAATAAAGAATAAAAACAAGTTGTTAATGAGTCCCACAACAAGTTGAGGTGTTTGTGGTGCAACAATGTTGCCACTCAGACACAGGTCTCACAGATTCACGCCGACTTTCTGCATGAATGTTTCGTATGTTGTGTCCAAAGCAGAAGGGGTGTGGATTCCGGCAGGAGTATAGAGGAAATTATGTCAAGAGTCTTCTTGAACTGCATTGGTCCTGGAGATAAAAGAGGAGAAGTAGTTAACAACAAGTGAGTGATATTGCCTCTGTTGTGACCTTATAGCTGTTTTCTACTCTCACTTGTCTGACAACGGTTTAGACTTGTTTTACTGTCATACACTGACAAAAGAAACTAGTAGGTTGGCATCTTTTGTGTTAGGTACATGTCACAAGAAATTGAATAGCATGATAAAACAGGGACTTATTAAACGCATTTCCAATTCACCGCACCAGAGAGGTTTGGTTAACTTGATTTAATGCAGCAATTGTGAAAAAGCAGAAAACACCCAAGTATTAATCAACATGAAATATAGCAATTACATAAGAGGGATATCCACTGCACTCTCGAGGACGAATTCTGCCTAAAATGGTGCCTGTTCTGCTACTGGAGTGTGCCAATAAACCAGAGACTCTAATGGACTTACACTGGACAAAGGTAAATTCTGTTTCCTCAAACTCGCCTCTGTTTCAGACCATTTGTCCCAGTCAGGTGGTGGTCTGTCTGAATCATCAGCCCTGTTGGGTCCTTCAGGAGGAGAACCTGCAGAGTTGATGTTTGTAACCTCAGGAGGGGGTACACCTGAGTTGCTGCATGACCCAAAGTGGAGGTACACCCAAGTTACAGTATGGGACCAGAGACACTAGAGGCCAGTTTAACTAATAAAGACTCACCTCTTAGCTTTCATTCTTAGCTCCCTTCCAGGAGATACCCAGCTGCCTGCTAACTAGGTGCCTACAGCCCTGCTGGGACCATCAGATGGTGGTCTGCCTTTTTTTATTCTTTATTTTTTTATTTTATTGATTTTATTGTAATCACAGAACACTTAATGCTAGTAAAAATAAGTAAATAGATTAATTAATAAGTAAATAAAGATAAATGGAGAAGATAAAGAAATGGGGAGAGAATCTGCTTTCTCAATGCTTTAAAAGCTTATTCTAAAATGATACTGATTAGATCCTGCCAGGTTTTTAAAAAGTTCTGCCCAGATCCTCTAAGTGAGAATTAGATTTTTTTATAATTTCAAATATTATATAACATCAGTTACCCACTGACCTAAAAGAGGATAGTTAGGATTCTTCCAGTTGAGCAAGATAAGTCTATGTGCCAATAGTGTAGTAAAGACAATCACAGTTTGTTCATCCTTCTCTACTTCAAACCCATCTGTGACGATGCGGGTTCTCTTCGAGCTCCCATCCATCTGCTGGGAGCTCTAAAACCCGACACGATCGGTAATGTCACCGAGATGAGCTGACAAATGAAGTCAATTCTCTAATGAAGCCAGGGGATAGTGCAAAAGTTCTGTTATTTTAAAACCAACAAAACAGTGTCCAAACAAATTCAATAGTGCAGTGCTCCACAGTTTCAATAAATACTCCATAAAAATAAGTGTTCAGTGGGGATAAAAGCAATAAATAAGTTCTTTAAAATTCAAGGTTAAAAATGCAGTCTCACTCTTCACGATCCTAGTACATCTCCTTCTCTAGTTGCTCCTGGCTCACCTATAACTCTTGTAACCGGCGGAGACCCCAACAGCAACAGCTCCATTCGGCCGACCTCCATCTTGGCTTCCTTTCGGACATCACTGCCAGAATGTCCGAGGTCGGCTCTCCTCCTTTCTTCTTTTGCGCTCACGTAGTCGCTCCTCAGATCCCTCGAGAGGACACCTGCCTTACTCACCCCACTCCAACCGAATGTTCAGTGGGGCAAACTGGCCCCTAGAGTGCCACAACCAAACGCTCCTTCCGGGGGCCTCCGCTTAATCACACACCGCAGGAAGCCAATGAAGCAATTGAGAATGATCGCACCCACATGTGCAGGTGAAACTCGCTCCAACTACCTCATTAACTCCCCGCGGTCGTGCAATCGCACCCATGGAGAACAACACGGCTATACAGATTTAAAACCTGGCCCTTATTTTTTTATGAAGACGCGGACCCGCTATACCACACCATCTGGGAGTCCAGCAAACACAGCTGTTAATGCATTAGGAGGGATTATGACACCAAGGCTTTCTGAAAGGCATTTAAAAATTTTGGTCCAGAATGATGTTAATTTGCTACATGCCTAAAACATGTGACCCTGTGAGGCTGGAACTCGATTGCAATGTTCGAGGGTTGGATCTTGCCCTGGAAACATTTTGGAAAATTTTAAGTGAGACAGATGTGCTCGATAATTTTGAGTTGAGTAATTGTAAGCTTTGCGCATATGGAGCTTGAGTAGATTCTCTGCATTGCTACCTTCCACTTCTTTTCTGAGATGTTGAGTGAGAGATCCTTTTCCCACTGTCCTCTTGGATCTTTGAAACGGAGGGACTCTAGAATGGTTTTATATATTGCAGAAATGTCCTCAAGACTGATCAATATTTTTTCCGGCATAGAGGTAGGTGGAAGGTGAGGAAAATTGGGCAGGCTCTGTTTAACAAAGTTTCTGATTTAAAGGTAGTGAAAGAAATGTGTTGCTGGAAAGTTACATTTGGAATGTAATCGTTCGTAGGATGCAAAGACATTGTCTATGCACAGATCTCTAAGTGATTTAATCCCAAATGTTTTCCAGTCATCAAAAGCTGCATATGTTTGCGAGGGTTGAAAAAGGTGGTTCTCGTGCAGAGGTGCCACAGATAAAAGCTTCTTTATCTTAAAATGCTTCCTACATTGGTTCCATATTCTGAGTGAATGAAGCATAATTGGGCTGTTAGTATATTGTTGATAACTTGCATTTATTGTGGCACAAAACAAGGAATATAAAGAAGTACTGCAGGATTTTATTTCTATTGCGGACCAGGGCTGTGTATGTTCATCTATTTGTGTCCATGTCCAGGTTTTTATATGTTGTATATTTGCTGCCCAGTAATAAAATTGAAAGTTAGGTAGAGCCATGCTGCCTTCTGCTTTAGGTCTTTGTAGGGTCGCTCTTTGGATACATGGATGTTCTGAATTCCAAAAAAATGAGGTTATGGTTGAATCTAATTTCTTAAAAAATATGTATTGATGTATAGTGGAATGTTTTGAAATAAAAAGAGAAGCTTAGGAAGGATATTCATCTTCACAGTGCTAATTCTTCCAGCTAAAGTGAGATGAAGGGTTGACCATCTATGCAAGTCTTGCTTCATTTTTTTCCATACAGACAGTGAAATTGTTTTTAATAAAGAGCTTTATATTTGCTTGTGATGTTTACCCCTAGGTATTTAAACTGATCTGCGATGATAAAAGGGAAGGTGTTCAATCTAATATTGTGTGCTTGAGAATTCACTGGAAAGAGCACACTTTTATTCAAATTAATTCTGAGAGCAGAAATCTTTTGAAATTCTGTTAGTGCTGTTAGGACTGCAGACACAGTATTTTGTGGGTCTGATATATACAAAACCATATAATCTGCATTTACTGTAGAGACATTTTCTGTTGAAGTTGACAGTGAACTGCCAGTGGCTCTACCTTTCTCATCTGCCCTGTGGGGAGCACCACAAGGTGGTCTTTTCGCTTCATCTGGTATACTTGGCTCCCATCTTCTTGACCCGTCTGTCAGCCTGGTTCCAGTCTCCTTCCCTTCATGTTCCCACATGTGAATGGTGTAATTTTTTGACTTTGTAGAGGGGGTTGGGGTGCTTGGAAGCCTCCCCTTGAGGACAGGGGTTATGTTGTGTTTCAGCCAGAGTTCCTCCACTGGCTGGGATTCAAATGACGTTTTTAGGTCTGTTTTATCTATTGCTTATGTTAACTGTATCGATTATTTAATTTATTTTGTCCATGCATATTTTGTGCGTTTTGTGTCTGCCCTGCAACCACAAGAGACAACTCCCTGCTCTATAAAGACTGAGGCAAATCACAGTTTCTTGTGGTTAATTCAAATGCGTTGTAGAGTGGAGAGTTTCTTGACTTTTGATTTTTCTGTGCTTATTTTGAATCTACTGAATTTTTGAACTCTGTGCTCTCTGGTTCGACTACCTTTTGGATTTGTATTTGGGACTTTATTAGCTTCTATGAAGGCTTTGCATTCTGTGCCTTCATGCTCCTCAGAGATTTTTTGTTCTACAGAGCTTTTGAATAATAAATGTTTTATTTATAAAGATTCTATGTGGCAATGTGTGTTACTAGCTGGGAGTGGGGTTGGGAGTTGAGATTTGTCCAAGTAGTGGGCATTTTTGGAACTGTTCAGGAATTACAGGCTTGAGAATTCCCAAGCTGGACAACATTTGTATTTTAAAAGCTTGAGCCCCATTTTGGGTCTATGCAGGCCAGAAAGCCTTGCATTACGGGCTAAGCAGTCTGCAGTGAGGCCTGTTTATGAGGCTCAGACCTGGCTTGTATTATTTAGAGGACTACAACACTTTGTTGCAGTTTTGGTGCTGCAATATCATAAACATACCATCCCCAATCCTTCACTTTCACACATCGTAATGGATTGTCTCAAACTGAACTAGGAGGAAAAGCAGGAAATGTGAAAGAATATATGGAACTTTAGCAAACTTTTGCCAAGCACCCTAGAGCTGGCTGCAGCAGCCTGATCTTCCACATAAGAACTCAATCTACAAATCACAAATCAATAGACTGGCATTTAATAATGTTGAAATTATTCATCCATTCAATTTTGCCAGTGCTTACAAATTAGACTGTTATGAGGAGATGTTTAATAATATTCATGAGATGGTGAAAGAAATACTGGACAGGTTTTAAAATACTTTGAACTTTAACAATGCTGTATAGTTAGAGCTGTGTACAGATTCTCTACCAGATAGATAGATAGATACTTTATTAATCCCAGGGGGAATTCGCATGCTCCAGCAGCAGCATACATAAAGAACAATATTAAATTAAAGAGTGATAAAAATGCAGATATAACAGACAATTTTTGTATAATGTTAACATTTAACCCCCGGGGGAACTGAAGAGTCGCCTAGTGTGGGGGAGGAATGATCTCCTCAGTCTGTCAGTGGAGCAGGACAGTGACAACAGTCTGTTGCTGAAGCTGCTCCGCTGTCTGGAGATGATCCTGTTCAGTGGATGCAGTGGATTCTCCATGATTGACAGGAGCCTGCTCAGTGCCCGTCACTCCGCCACGGATGTCATGCTGTCCAGCTCTATGCCTACAATAGAGCCTGCCTTCCTCACCAGTTTGTCCAGACGTGAGGCATCCCTCTTCTGTATGCTGCCTCCCAAGCACACCACCGCGTAGAAGAGGGCACTCACCACAACCGTCTGATAGAACATCTGCAGCATCTTATTGCAGATGTTGAAGGACGCCAGCCTTCTAAGGAAGTATAGTCGGCTCTGTCCTTTCTTGCACAGAACATCAGTATTGGCAGTCCAGTCCAATTTATAATCCAGCTGCACTCCCAGGTATTTGTAGGTCTGCACCCTCTGCACACAGTCACCTCTGAGGACCACGGGGTCCATGAGGGGCCTGGTCCTCCTAAAATCCACCACAAACTCCTTGGTTTTGCTGGTGTTCAGGTGTAGGTGGTTTAAGTCGCACCATATATCAAAGTCCTTGATTAGGTTCCTATACTCCTCCTCCTGCCCACTCCTGATACAGCCCACGATAGCAGTGTCATCAGCAAACTTTTGCACGTAGAAAGACTCCGAGTTGTATTGGAAGTCCGATGTATATAGGCTGAACAGGACCAGAGAAAGTACAGTCCTCTGCGGCGCTCCTGTGTTGCTGACCACAATGTCAGACCTGCAGTTCCCGAGATGCACATATTGAGGTCTGCCTGTAAGATAGTCCATGATCCATGCCATCCAGGCGATACCTGGACCCTACAGAGGTTGCACATCAATACGTGTCATTGCCAGAAGGTTTGCTGTGTCTCCCTGCACAGTCTCAAGGGCATGGAGGAGATTCTAGGAGAGCTGGAGAGGGCCATAGAAGGTCCATAACCCATCAGCAGGACCAGTATCTGCTCCTTTGGGCAAGGAGGAACAGGATGAGCACTGCCAGAGCCCTACAAAATGACCTCAAGCAGGCCACTGGTGTGAATGTCTCTGATCAAACAACCAGAAAGACTTCATGAGGGTGACCCAAGGGCCCCATGTCCTCTAATGGGCCCTGAGCTCATTGCCCAGCAGCATGCAGCTCGATTGGCATTCGCCATAGAATACCAGAATTGGCAGATGCACCACTGGTGCCCTATGCTTTTTACAGATGAGAGCAGGTTCACCCTGAGCACGTGACAGAAGTGAAAGGGTCTGGAGAAGCCATGGAGAACATTATGCTGCCTGTAACATCATTCAGCATGAGCAGTTTGGTGGTGGGTTAATGATTGTCTGGGGAGGCATATCCATGGAGGGTCACACAGACCGCTACAGGCTTGATAAAAGGCACCTTGGCTGCCATTAGGTATCAGGATGAAATCCTTGGACCCATTGTCAGACCCTATGCTGGTACAGTGGCTCCTGGTGCACGACAATTCCTGGCCTCATGTGGTGAGAGCATGCAGGCAGTTCCTGGAGGATGAAGGAATTGATACCATTGACTGGCCACCACACTTTCCTGACCTAAATCCAATAGAACATCTCTGGGACATTGTTTTGGTCCATCCAATGCCACCAGGTTGCACCTCAGACTGTCCAGGAGCTCAGTGATGCCCTGGTCCAGATCTGGGAGGAGATCCCCCACAACACCATCTGTCATCTCATTAGAAGCATGCACCGATGTTGTCAGACATGTATACAAGAACACAGGGGCCATACAAAGTGCTGCTTACAATTTTGAGTTGCTGCAATTAAATTTTGGCAAAATGGACTAGCCTGTCACATAATTTTTTCACTCTGATTTTTGGGGCGTCTTTGAATTCAGGGCTCTGTAGGTTGATCATTTTCATTTCCATCAAACGATGTGGCATCCTTTCGTTCCTAACACATTACCCAGTCTATATCAGTATAGATATCCAGGAGGATTTCTTTTTCCCATTGAGATCTGGTGTTTTCAAAGTGTTCCTTTAAGTTTTTTGAGCAGTTTATAACATACACATACACATACACACACACACCTACATATACACGCAACACACACACATCTGAGGAGAATAAATGTTAGACGCCAAATAATTGCTTCTTTAGAAACATTTTTTGCTGCATTTTGGGGAGAGCATATAAGCTCACGTTTGACGTCACACGATTACTTTTCTTAGGTACACTTTTCTTTTTAAATCAATGCCTGCAATTTTCAGTGTCTAACCTTGTAATTTGCTTATGTCCATAACAAAAGCAGACAAAAATAGGAAATTGCAGGCATTTAAAAAGGGAACAGAAAATTATTGAGAAATCAAAAGTATTTTTTGGATGAAAAAGATTTTGACCTGTTCTGTCACTTGTCAACATTTCAGCCTCTATTATGTAGCTGCAAAGACCTATGACTTTTAATTTACAGTTTCAAACAATTTTTTTGCTGATCTTGGCTTTCAGAATCTCACATCAGACAATTTCTTCTGGCAGATTTTGGATTTATATTGGTTCTCTTCTTAGAACGCTTATTATTTGAAACTGAGTGAAAAGGAAATAAAAGGTCTACAAAAAATGTATTCCACATAATGCGAATGGCTAGATCTTAGCAACGTCAATGACAGCTTAAACAAATAAGATTTCTCAAAGATGCCACACACAAGCAAGAAGAGGAGAGGCAGAAAAGGTAGCCTGTACTGTGATGTGACCAAGACAAATATGCATAGCTATTTTAATGTAAATTGATTGAGCTGTTGAGAGAGACAGACATTCTTAATTTATAAAGATTGTTTCAAGCTTTGTCTGCTGATATTACTGAACCCCCCCCCAGTACAAACCAGATTTTTAATTGTTAGTGAGAAATGGGCCAAGCCTGGATTATTTTAGCATGGTTTGCAGATATACAGTTAGTTTTGTTGGACATTCATAATTTTTATTGAACATTAAAATCGTCCCTTGGGCAGATGCCCAAAAAATAATTAGTTTTGAAATTTAAAATCTCCCCAAACAGAAGCCCTCAACATTTATGTTTTTTGCATGATGAACATCTTATACTAAATTTGAAGGGTTTCTTTGATGCAAAGTATCCATGTGATTACTGTTATACAAGCTATCACTCTCCCCATAGCTACTATAGGTCCAAGAGCTTGTTTTATTGAGAATGCATTTCTTAAATTTAAGGAAAAAATATCATGACCTGGAGACAGCTTATGATACTTTGAAAATACATTCTCTGTGTTACAAGAGTTACATTGTGGATTTCAATTAAAAGCCTCCAATACCACTCTAAAGAATATAGCACTTGAAGAGCAAAAACTGAAAATGAATTAGGAAATCCCAAAGACAGTAAATCTGTAAAAATATTTTTTTTATAGTTTTGAAAGTCATCAAGAAACATTTGGACTGGTGAAGACATGTAAATCAATTCTTTGTCAAATACTGTCAGTCCAGATATGAGAGTTACTTATTCACATGCATAGTACAAAAGGTTATGATGGATACTCTAACAAAATACCCAATTGAGAATGGCATTAGATAGACTTAAAAATTGTATTTGTCCCCATGGTGAAATTTGGTTTTTTACCGAAGTACAATAAATGAATAAATCAATTATTGTTATATTATACCAACAAAAAACAGACCCCTCTCAAATATACACCAGAATGACTAAAAAAGGAAGAAATCTTCTGACTTGGCAGTCCCAGTGCTGTTGGTATGAAGGAGACCCAGTAGCATTTCTTCACACACTCTGTTGAATAATTTGTTGGCTGAAAATACTGTGTTAAATGTGCCAGGGAGGGGCTGTGCAGCATTGTTCATAACTGTTTTCTTTTCATTCTTGTGCCATAACTGAGCTTGCCCTTTTAATTAGCTTGTAAATTCACTGGGCCTCTCCAGAAGTGATGTTACTTACACCACAGCATATGACACTGCTCATCACAGCGTTAGTTATAGAATATGTAAAGGATGTCACTACCTGCGTTAAAGGTCTGGTCTTCTAGGAAAAAATGCTGCTCTGCCCTTTCGTAGATAATTCCTCTGTATTATGAGACTAGCCCAGCCTGTTGTTGAATGTGCACCAAACCAAGTACTTGTAGCAATGCAATGCATCTCTACATCACTTCCCGAATAGTGACTGGACGTAGAGACTCTTAGGGTACTGTGAAAGCCAATAGCCATTTCTTTGGTTTTGCCGATTTTTAGTTGCGGATGGATGTAAAAGTTCTCCAGCTAATACCTATACTCTTTCATCTGCCTCATCAATATAACCTAAAAGTACACAATTATCAGAAAACTTCTGCAGGTAACACAACTTACTGTTATATTTGTAGTCTGAGGTGTTCACATCCCATATCAGAAACACAAACTATCCATCCATCCATTTTCTAACCCGCTGAATCCGAATACAGGGTCACGGGGGCTGCTGGAGCCAATCCCAGCCAACACAGGGCACAAGGCAGGAACCAATCCTGGGCAGGGTGCCAACCCACCGCAGAACACACACTACCTTAGGTTAAAAACATCTAGTTATTTACTCTGATTATAAAATAATTCATTAACTTACTAAACTTTCTGCCCAGAAAGTAAAAGCCATGTCCACACCCATGGATTTTAAGGCCAAAAACAGCACAATGACTAAAAATCCAATTACACTGGTTTTATATGACACATAAAAGAACCTGAACTAACGTAATACTCCTTAAAGTTCCATCTTCAATACAGCACTACTATCAATGGAAAAAAAAACAAAAAAAAAAACCTATTGACTCAAGGAGCTTTGGGATTTCAGTGAAATTAGCACTGCAAGTGAATTGCGAGCCAGGCAATGGAATGAAGTCCTATTTCCTACTAAGGGCTGCCAGAGAGCCCCAAACTACAGGCGCAATAATACCACACATAATTCCCGGTTCAAATAAAAGATTAATTCAAACAGAGCACCTCTCCAATGATCACCTTTCCAAATACATAAACCATTCACAATATCTCCTTTCTCCTCCAAGAGTGTAATCTGCTGCCTCTCGACTCTGACTCACCTCAATTGAGGCACCGAGCTTCCTGTGCAGATCATCCATCGCATTTCCAGGTTGTGTGGAAACCAGGGCAGTCCTCCCCCAACAGCTCCCTCTGGTGGTCTCCAATGACTTCGATAGGACTGCATTTCCAGACTCCAACTCCCATGCCACATTGCAGGTGTCCTGATCGGGTTCAGCTCAGTGTGACACTTCCACCATGCTAGATCTATAGCCAACAAAACTTTAATCATAAAGGACATATTTGTTTCATGTCATTTGGATTATTAATTGTTCAGGGAAACTTGATTGAATGATTACAACCAGGATGGAGAACTCAAAGGAATTCTGGTCGTAATGGTGGTCTGGTGAGTATCTTCAGTAATCAATTAAATTGTTTATTGACTCATGTTGTCTTTGCAAGCTTTCAGTTGTGACTGCATGAAACACAGGGCTACATAGTAATAGTGTATTCGATGTATGTGCTGAGTGTCTGTTGTTTCCATCGTCGCATTTACTGTTCGTTAATGTGTAAATCAGTGAATGTTGTCCCCGTAAGTGCAGAGGGGATGGATGAGGGAGAGAGACCTCGGCCCCAGAAAGGAAAGCACATGTTCACATTCAGCTACATCCGGCTCATTACTATTTAAATGATCAGGAGGGAAAGAGGAAAAAAAGGAGGAAGGAGAAAGATGGAGTTCTCATTCAACGACAACAGATAATCATTTCCTGCTATTTTTCACATCACGCCTTGTACCCAGTTATATATATATTATATATACACACACACACACACACATATATATATATATATATATACTCAGCAAAAAAAGAAACATCCTCTGACTTTCAACTGTTTTTACTTTCAGTAAACTTAATGTGTAAATATTTGTATGAACACTAAAAGAATCAAAACCATAAGACATAAACTAAAAATGTTTCACAATGTGTCCCTGAATGAAGGGAGGCTCAAAATCAAAAGTACCAGTCAGTATCTGGTGTGGCCACCAGCTGCTTGAAGTACTGCAGTGCATCTCCTCCTCATGGACTGGACCAGATTTGTCAGTTCTTGCTGTGAGATGTTACCCCACTCTTCCACCAAGGCACCTGCAAGTTTCTGGACATTTCTGGGGGGAATGGCCCTAGCCATCGATCCAAATCGATCCCGCTCCAGGGTACAGGCCTCGTGTAACGCTCATTCCTTCGACGATAAACACGAATCCGTCCATCACCCCTGGTGAGGCAAAACCGTGACTCATCAGTGAAGACCACTTTTTGCCACTCCTATCTGGTCCAGCGAAGGTGGGTTTGTGCCCATAGGCGGCGTTGTTGCTGGTGAAGTCTGGTAAGGACCTGCCTTACAACAGGCCTACAAGCCCTCAGTCCAGCCTCTCTCAGCCTATTGCGGACAGTCTGAGTACTTATGGAGGGATTGTGTGTTCCTGGTGTGACTCGGGCAGTTGTTGTGGCCATCCTGTACCTGTCACGCAGGTGTGATATTCGGATGTACCGATCCTGTGCAGGTGTTGTTACACGTGGTCTTCCACTGCGAGGATGATCAGCTGTCCTTCCTGTCTCCCTGTAGCGCTGTCTTAGGCGTCTCACAGTGCGGACATGGCAATTTATTGCCCTACCAACATCAGCAGTCCTCATGCCTCCCTGTCTCTTTAGTGTCCTGCGTTTTTAGAACTGTGACCTTAAATGCCTACTTTCTGTAAGCTGTTAAGGTCTTAACGACTATTCCACAGGTGCATGTTAATTAATTGATTATGGTTAATTGAATATATATATATATATATATATATATATATATATATATATATATATATATATATATATATATATATATATATATATATATATATATATGTATATATATATGTATATATATATGTATATATATATATATATATATATATATATATATATATATATATATATAAACTGCTCAAAAAATTAAAGGAACACTATGAAAACACGTCCAGATCTCAATGGGAAAAATTTATATGCAGCAACTCAAAATTGTACGCAGCACTTTGTATGGCCCCTGTGTTCTTGTATACATGCCTGACAACATCGGTGCATGCTTCTAATGAGATGACAGATGGTGTTGTGGGGGATCTCCTCCCAGATCTGGACCAGGGCATCACTGAGCTCCTGGACAGTCTGAGGTGCAACCTGGTGGCATTGGATGGACCAAAACAATGTCCCAGAGATGTTCTATTGGATTTAGGTCAGGAAAGTGTGGTGGCCAGTCAATGGTATCAATTCCTTCATCCTCCAGGAACTGCCTGCATGCTCTCACCACATGAGGCCAGGAATTGTCGTGCACCAGGAGCCACTGTACCAGCATAGGGTCTGACAATGGGTCCAAGGATTTCATCCTGATACCTAATGGCAGCCAAGGTGCCTTTATCAAGCCTGTAGCGGTCTGTGTGACCCTCCATGGATATGCCTCCCCAGACAATCATTAACCCACCACCAAACTGCTCATGCTGAATGATGTTACAGGCAGCATAATGTTCTCCATGGCTTCTCCAGACCCTTTCACTTCTGTCACGTGCTCAGGGTGAACCTGCTCTCATCTGTAAAAAGCATAGGGCACCAGTGGTGCATCTGCCAATTCTGGTATTCTATGGCGAATGCCAATCGAGCTGCATGCTGCTGGGCAATGAGCTCAGGGCCCATTAGAGGACATGGGGCCCTTGGGTCACCCTCATGAAGTCTTTCTGATTGTTTGGTCAGAGACATTCACACCAGTGGCCTGCTGGAGGTCATTTTGTAGGGCTCTGGCAGTGTTCATCCTGTTCCTCTTTGCCCAAAGGAGCAGATACTGGTCCTGCTGATGGGTTATGGACCTTCTATGGCCCTCTCCAGCTCTCCTAGAGTAACTGCTTGTCTCCTAGAATCTCCTTCATGCCCTTGAGACTGTGCAGGGAGACACAGCAAACCTTCTGGCAATGACACGTATTGATGTGCCATCCTGGAGAAGTTGGACTACCTGTGCAACCTCTGTAGGGTCCAGGTATCGCCTCATGCTACCACTAGTGACAGTGACTGTAGCCAAATGCACAACTAGTGAAGAAACAGTCAGAAAAGATGAGGAGGGAAAAATGTCAGTGGCCTCCACCTGTTAAACCATTCCTGTTTTGGGGGTCATCTCATTGTTGCCCCTCTAGTGCATCTGTTGTTAATTTCATTAACACTGCAGCAGCTGAAACTGATTAACAACCCCCTCTGCTACTTAACTGACCAGATTAATATCCCATAAGTTTCATTGACTTTATGCTATACTCTGATTAAAAAGTGTTTCTTTAATTCTTTTGAGCAGTATATATATATATGTGTGTGTATTATATAATGAGTGTATATATATGTGTATGTATGTGTTTAACCGTCGATTGAGGGGAAAATATCTTTTAGAGGTACGGCTTGGTGTATGTAGGTTCCGCTCAGTAATTCATCCAGGCCACAGGTCTTGGTAGTGTAGCTGCTGGCTGGGTAAGGGGTTGGCCTTTACATTAGTAGTGCCCTTTGTGTGGAATCTTTAAAAATATTATCGCCGTCTGCCTTTAAAAAAATTTCCCAATTAACAACATGTCTTTAGTGTGTGCTGAGCAGGATGACACCATTGCTTCATCACGGTCTGAGGAAGGAGTAGCTGGGGCATAGCATGTCACGGTAAGAGTGTATTCAGTGGTGCAGGAGGTGGTGGATTCATTGCAGTCACTGTACCTCGAAGATCACCATGGACCTGTGGAGGAATGTCTGGATGATGTCTCTCATCCAGCCGGGTGAGTTGTTGTGCCAGATCTTCCCACGGAGACAAAAGTCCGCAAGGTTGCGGAAAGTGCACTCGGGCGCAAAGATGTCTTGTGGGCTCGGATCAGCAGCTCCCAGGAGGAAATAAACGAATATATAAATGATCAAATTAAACTCCTGGGTCAGAAAATTGTGTTGTGCCTCCAGAGGCGAAATCAACACTGGCAAGAATCTCTCCAGGGGGAAGTCCGAAGGAGTCTCCAGAATTTACGTCAGTCACCCTGCCATTCTATGCAGTACAGGTCTCGTGGGGGAGGGGTAAATACATCAACCGGACCTCCGTCCCTGGGGTGCGCCTCTCCTTTCCCAAGTTGGGGGCTCAATGTAACATCGATGATGTCCTCAACTTTGTGGAAGAAGGGGAGGCGTATCTGGCTGTTAACCCTTTAACCCCAGAAGAACTTAGGGGCCTCCCTCTTGGGGCCGATGCGAAGCTGGTGGCTGACGGTGAAGAAGACTGGGGATGCTTTTGCTGATCTTTCCTCGCAGCTTTTCTTCCAGAAGACTACAAATCCGAACTATGATCCATGGTGCAACTGCCTTCGCAATCCATCCAGGACTTCGCCTATGAATATTGGACTTTAAACACAAAGTGGCGGCCGGCTATGTGTGAAGAAGAGGTGGTCCACTGCATCCTGAATGCCTGTAACCCGCGGTTAACTGGGGGTCCAAGGAGGGTTGTGGAGTCAGTGGAGGACCTGGTGCAGGTGGGCTCGCAAGGGGAATGGGACTAAGTGGAATAAGGTACAAGCCAGTACATGAGAAACCCAGCCCCTAAAACCCCAGCGAGCCAAACCTTGCCGGTCAGAAGCCTATCTCGCCATCATGCAAGTGAGTACGTCCCTCCTGATCATCCCAGTGAAGCTGCGAGGGTGGCATGTGGATGTGGTAGTGGATACAGGGAGCCATCACACCCTGATCCATTATAACATTTGGAAGAAGATTAGCCCACTGTCAAACAAGTTAAAATCTGCCCAGTCTGTCCGATTCATATTGGCAGATGAGAGTAAACACAGGGCCCTGGGCAAAGTCCCCTTGAGGTGCAGTGTACTCTCCACCACCTGGGAAATAGGTTTCCATGTCCTGGATGACCAGCACCAGTCTGTCCTGTTACTCCTTGGACTGGATTCTTTGACCACCATAAGGATGACTTTGTGTGGAGGATGTGTGCTTTGCAAACGCTAGAGACTGTTGAGAGTTTTGGTCTGTTCTGTGGTGTGAGATTTAAATTAAAAAAAAAAAATACATTTTGCTCTTAATAACTTGGGTTTTGGTTGCTGTTAAGGCGCCGTGTGGGAATTTTTAAAGCTTTTTTCCCTTTAGAAGGTTTTTTTTTGCCCGCACAAGAGCAAAAGTAGCTGGGTGTTTGGAGGTGCGCTTGGAAAAGTTACTTGTACTTGTACCTGTTCTTGTTATCTGTATTTGAATTAGCATCGAGGAGTCAGGGTAGAAAGCAGCAGTAACTGATATTGGCATTTGTAAGTAAATAACCGCGTCCTCATAACAGCGATTCCTTAGTTTAAAGGAAAAGGAAAAAAAAGGCCGCGGCTAACTTCAAAACAGTAAAAGGGAAAGGCACACCAGTGCGCAGGTAAGCGACCAGCGTTAAGATGCCAATCAGACAAAAGGGGCTCTAGGAGCAAATATAGTTGTAAAGTTTATTTATTTGTTTATTTTAGATCAAACAGTCTGTTCTGCCCCACATCTTGTTAGTTGAGACTGTTATTTGTTGAACTGTGCTCCCCCTTCATCTTGTCATTTATTAACACACCTGTCAGTCACGTCCTACACTCAAAGTGGTACTATAAAAGTCTATGAAACTCAAGTAAAGCACGTAGGTCCCATAATAAACATTTGGATACAATACACCCCATGTGTCTCACGTAGGCACCCCTTTATCTCTTGTTTCAGTCACGTCCAAAATGTATCCTTAGGGTATATAAACCCCTGTGTTTGGTTAGTTGTGGTACGCAGCAATCTGAACCTCTGTCTACGCGCGTCTCTTTGTCTTGATCCAACCGTGGAAATCACTCGCCTTGTAAGTGTCTTTTAAAGCTTTATTGTTTAATATACACGGTCTGCTATGTATTGCTTTGTAAATCATTCTTTATTGTCTTTGATTGTACACCTGTAAATGTCTGTATGTTTCTTTTGTATATATTTCAGTTTACAACAAAGTACGTCCAGTAAAAGCATTCAAGATAGCTCGCTCACCCCTTGTTTTTTATGTGGATGTACCAAGTTGTTTAAGCTCTCTGCGGCAGCATTGCACAAAGACAGTGCGGAGTGAGGCAGAAAAGTAAAAAGGCGAATCCACGTCGAGGGACAGACTGCAAGAGAATAGCCTGAAATCGGCAGTCTTCTTTTTGTGTAGCTCGCTACAAAAGCACTCAGTTCAACTTACAGTCCAAACTTCACTGTTGCAGACATGGAGAAGATACGCAAATCTGACGCTGCTTCTGTAGCCAGTTCAAGACACATGCGCTTTTCCAACGCGTCAGCAAGCAGCCCCGCAACCAAAGCTTGTGCAATGGCTGAAGCTGCGCGTGCATGCGCATCCTTTGCAGAGAAAGAGCTTGACATTAAAAGAGAACGAGCAAGAAGGGAGGCAGATAGACTTGCACTGGAGGCAGCACTAGAAGCTCTTCAGTCCGAAAAAGAAGCTGCTGCCGCAGTGGCAAAAGCTGAAATATTCGAAGCTGCAATGGATTTACTAAATGATGAGATTCGCAGCCGCCGAAGCTCATCTCAAGCTAAGGGAAGGACAGCAGAGTATGTAGGGAGCAGAGTGTATGGCTCACTCTTGGCGCTGTTACCTCTCAGCCTAACTCAACTACATGCATAGAAATGGAAAAATCACCCGCAGCACAACAGGACATCATACTGTGGAGTCCTTCACGCATCTCAGATGACCACCCATTTTCTATGAGGGTTCAGGCAGGAGAAAGTGAAGATGTCCAAAGAGTGTCATCACACTCACCACGCACCATTTACCCAAAAACTTCCCCAACAAGCAGGACTATCTGATCAGCACATCAATACCCCTCCTCTAAAGAGTAGCCCTCTCACAGATCAAGCCTTAAATACAGGACTGTTTCCCCAGCATAACCAGTATTCTATGCGGCAGGTCCAGGCTTCTGACATGGTTGACTTTGCAAAGTATTTGACACGCAGAGAACTTGTTTCAACCGGACTCAAAGTTTGATGACCGACCCGAGAACTACAGAATGTGGCAGTCATCCTTTATGAACGCTACCCGAGGGTTAGACCTGACTGCCACTGAGGAGCTGGATCTGTTAATAAAATGGCTGGGGAAAGAATCAGCAGAACATGTCCATGGAATCAGTGCTGTTCATATAAATAATCCAAGGGCTGCTCTTAAAATGGTCTGGGATAGACTGGAAGAATGTTATGCTTCCCCAGAAGTGATAGAAGGCATTCTGTTTAAGAAACTAGAGAACCTCCCATAGCAAAGATTATGTCTGGCTAAGAGACCTAGGAGACCTTCTCATGGAGTTGCTGTCTGCAAAAGAAGATGGATATCTACCTGGTCTTGCTTACTTAGATACAGCTTGTGGAATTAATCCAATTGTGGAAAAATTACCTTACAGCATCCAAGAAAAATGGATATCAGCAGGATCAAGGTTTAAAGAGGAACAAGACATGTGCTACCCTCCTTTCTCTTATTTCACAAAGTTTGTATGCAATGAAGCCAGAACCAGGAATGACCCAACCTTCGCACTATCTGGAAGTTATAGTCAGGCATTGGAGCTGAAGTACAATGAGTGTGAGAGCGACAGACACAGCACAGCCATGCATCCAGGCCCTGCTCCCTGCTCATCAAAATCTGATGCACAGGAGTTCAGATATGAGGCTAATGAGGAAGAAAACCTCAGCAGCTCACCTACAGTTTCTTCTCACTGCACTGAAGTATGTGGCCGGGATCTACAGGCATGCTCATGCTCAAAGATATGCCTTGTTAAAGTGTATCCACAAGGGCAGCCCGAGAAGACAGTTAAAATGTGTGCCATTCTAGACGATCAAAGCAACCGGTCGCTAGTGAGATCAGAACTCTTTGATATGTTTGACATTCAAAGCAGCCCATTCACATACTCTGTAAGAACCTGTGTTGGAGTTAGAGACAATTGGCCTGAAAGCAGTTGGCTTCCAAATAGAGGCTGTGAATGGAGAAATAAGTATATCCCTGCCTCCACTTATTGAATGCAATGAGATTTTGAACAATCGCTCTGAAATACCAACACTAGAGGCAGCACGTTGCCACCCTCACTTAGTCTGTGGCATACCACATCCCAGAATTGGATAATAATGCCCATATTCTGCTACTGCTTGGAAGAGACATCATCAGAATGCACAAAGTGAGGCAGCAAATTAATGGCCCTTATAATGCACCCTTTGCTCAAAAACTTGACCTAGGTTGGGTTCTTGTAGTCTATGTTTGCCTGGGAAATGTTCACAAGCCAGCAGTTTGTACTTTGAAGACAAGTTTGCTAAAAAATGGACGACATTCACTTTTCACGCCTTGCTACAACCACCTTTGCTTGAGAGAACGGGCAACTTACGGTGGGGAGCCAACATCATTGGCCCCTTTGATCAAGTCTGCACATGATGTGCTAGGCAAGTCAATATTTGAGAGAACTAAAAATGACAACAAATTTGCCCCCGATATTGAAGATCAAATCTTTTTAAAATTATGGAAGAACTTAGAGATGAAGCAAATAGCTGGGTTGCACCACTCCCTTTCAAATCTCCCAGACCTCATCTCCCCAGTAATCGTGAACAGGCTCTTTCTCGCCTCATCTCTCTGTAGCATTCTTTAGACAGAAGACCTGAGATGAAAAAGCAGTTCACCAGCTTTATGGAGAAAATATTTGAGAATAGACATGCAGAACCAGCCCCTCCACTGAAAGAAGGGGAGGAATGATAGTACCTGCCAATTTTTGGAATATATCATCCACAGAAGCCTGGTCAAATAAGGGTAGTTTTTGACTCCAGTGCACAGTACTGTGGCATGTCACTAAACAACATTCTACTGAAAGGACGAGACTTAAATAATTCTCTGCTTGGTGTGTTGATCCGTTTCAGAAAGGAACCCGTAGCAGTAACTACAGACAATGTTCTATTGTTTCATGGTGAGAAAAGACCACCAGAAATATCTGAGGTTTCTGTGGCATCTAGACAATGACTCAACTAAAGACATAAGTGAATATCAGAAGCGAGTGCATGTTTTTGGAAATAGTCCTTTCCCTGCAGTTGCCATGTATGGGTTGAGAAGAACAGCTGAGGAAGGTGAACATGAACATGGCGCAGATACACGGCAGTTTATTCAGAGACATTTTTATGTAGACGATGGTCTTATTTCTCTGCCAACGGAAACTGAAACCATTAGTCTGCTAAAACGGACACAAGCATCTTTGGCACAATCTAACCTAAAGTTACACAAAATCGCTTCAAACAGTACCTTAGTAATGAAAGCCTTTACAGCAGATGATCTAGCCAAAAGCATAAAGAACTTGGATATTACTAAAGAGATTCTTCCAGCCCAAAGAAGTCTAGGACTCAGTTGGGAGATAGAATCTGACACATTTACATTTACAATTTCAGAAGGAGAAAAACCATTTACACGTCGTGGAGTTTTATCCACAGTTAAAAGCCTTTTTGACCCCCTTGGTCTAGTAGCCCTGGTAACCATACAAGGAAGGGTTTTGCTGCGAAAAATCTCCCATGGCCCTGGTGACTGGGATACCCCACTTTTAAAGGATAAATTAGAAGAATGGAAGATCTGGCAAAACTCTCTACAGGATTTAAAATATCTTCATATCCCACGCACATATGCTCCTCATGGCCTGGCCCAGGCAAAGCATACTGAATTGTATGTCTTCTCAGATGCATCTAATGTGGCCATTGGTGCAGTAGCATACCTTAAAATTACCACCAAGAGTGGACAGTGTCGTGTAGGATTTGTTCTGGGAAAAGCCAAATTGACCCCCCCGGCCCGAACCAACCATACCATGCCTTGAACTGTGTGCAGCAGTACTCGCAGTAGAAATGGCAGAACTCATTCTAGATGAGATGGATTTCCAGCCGGACTCCGTCAAGTTCTACTGCGACAGTAAAGTCGTTCTTGGCTACATATTCAATGAGACCAGGCGTTTCTTTGTGTATGTACACAACAGAGTCCAAAGCATCCGTCAGATGACAAAGCCAGAGCAGTGGCATTATATTCCCTCAGATCAGAATCCTGCCGATCTTGCAACAAGATCAGTACATGCTTCTCAGCTTGCCAACACTTTTTGGTTTACCGGACCAGCTGTTCTATACAAGCAACAACAAATTTCCCATGAAGCACAAGAAAACTTTGAACTTATCCATCCTGAGCTAGATGTGGAAGAACGCCCACAAATAACCAGCTTCATCAAGCTGACTAGAGAGAAACCACTCAGTCCTAAGCGCTTCCAACGCTTCTCCACCTGGCATTCTGCCCTGAGAGCTGTTGCACTTCTCATCCATATAGTCCGTTCTTTCAAGTCATGCTCTGACTCACACGGAAACTGTAATGGCTGGCACTGGTGTAACAAACCGCATACCCCAGATGAGCTCACTGCTGCAAGGAATGTTATTCTTAAGTCAGTCCAGAGAGAGGCATACTCAAACGAAATTGATTCACTCACAGCAAAGAGGACCTCCCCATAAGCAGTTCTCTTCTTAAACTCCACCCTATGCTGAATGATGGCTTTATCAAAGTAGGGGGGCGACTGAAGCATGTAGATATCGACCAAAGCAAAAAGAACCCTATTATACTCCCAAGGAAAAGTCATGTTACAGCTTTGTCAGTGGAGCACTATCACAAAGATGTGCAACACCAGGGCCATCTATTCACAGAAGGAGCATCAGGTCTGTGGATAGTTGGTTGTAAGAGACTTCCAAGTTCTGTTCTTAATCTTTGCACCACCTGTCGTAAGTTCAGAGGCAAGATGGAAAAACAATTGATGGCAGACCTTCCCCAAGAACATATCAACTCATCCCCTCCTTTCACTTATATAGGACTGGATGTGTTTGGCCTATGGTCAGTTACCACACGACGCACAAGAGGAGGTGTGGCTCAAAACAAGCGTTGGGCAATACTCTTCACTTGCATGAGCACTAGAGCTGTGCACATTGAAGTAGTAGAATCCATGGACACTGGCAGTTGTATCAATGCCTTGCGAAGATTTTTTGCAATAGGTGGCTCTGCAAAGCAACTTAGGTCTGACTGTGGAACAAACTTTATTGGAGCTAGCAGGGAACTAGGATTTGTAAAAGACTTTGAGAAACATCCGCGCATCCTACGATACTTAAGCAAACAGGGGTGTACTTGGGAGTTCAACCCTCCTCACGCATCACACATGGGAGGTGCCTGGGCGCGTATGATTGGCATGACACGTAGAATACTTGACTCTATGTTTCTACAGAGCCGACTGTATCACCTCACTCATGAAGTCCTTTGTACCTTTCTGGCAGAAGTATCTGTGATACTAAATGCCAGACCATTTGTCCCAATTTCCTCTGACCCAGAGATGCCATTTTTATTGAGCCCTGCAATGCTGCTTACGCAGAAAAATGGTGTGTCAGCACCTCCAGGTAATTTCTCAAGGAATGATCTTTTTAAAAGCCAGTGGAGACAAGTACAAGCCATGGCAAATGAATTCTGGACACGATGGAGACGGGAATACCTCCCCACTCTGCAAAGCAGGTGGAAATGGGCCCACCCATCTAGAAATTTACAAACAGGAGACATTGTGTTGCTAAAGGAGAATCAGCTATCACGATTAGTCACCTCGGTATTCCCTAGCAGTGATGGTACTTTAAGAAAAATAGAAGTTAAAACTGCCTCTCAAGGCATCCCCAAAAACTTTATCAGGCCTATCACAGAAGTCATTCTACTAGTCCCTAAAAAAGATGGATAAGTTCATACAATATTTATTTAAATGTACTGTTTAGTGATATAATGTTATTATATCAGACGGGGAGTGTTCTGCCCCACATCTTGTTAGTTGAGACTGTTATTTGTTGAACTGTGCTCCCCCTTTATCTTGTCATTTATTAACACACCTGTCAGTCACGTCCTACACTCATAGTGGTACTATAAAAGTCTATGAAACTCACGTAAAGCACGTAGGTCCCATAATAAACATCTGAATACAATACACCCCATGTGTCTCACGTAGGCACCCCTTTATCTCTTGTTTCAGTCACGTCCAAAACGTATCCTTAGGGTATATAAATCCCTGTGTCTGGTTAGTTGTGGTATGCAGCAATTTGAACCTCTGTCTACGCGCTTCTCTTTCTCTTGATCCAACCGGGGAAATCACTCACCTTGTAAGTGTCTTTTAAAGCTTTATTGTTTAATGTACACTGTCTGCTATGTATTGCTTTGTAAATCATTCTTTATTGTCTTTTATTGTACACCTGTAAATGTCTGTATGTTTCTTTTGTATATATTTCAGTTTACAACGAAGTACGTCCAGTAAAAGCCTTCAAGATAGCTCGCTCACCCCTTGTCGTTTTTTATGAGGATGTACCAAGTTGTTTAAGCTCTCTGAGGTCACATTGCACAAAGACAGTGCGGAGTGAGGCAGAAAACAGTCCTTTGCGGTCCAGAGGTAGAACAGTTAAGTGGGCGACAGCTTAAGGGTTCATTAATACGGGGGAATACAAACAGTGTGAGTGGAGAACTTATAAGTAAGAGAAGTGCAAAGTTAGGAGAAGAGACAGAGGAAAGTAAAGTTAACCTCATAGAAAGACAAATAGCAGGCAGCTGAGAGGGAGAACAGTACAGGAGCTTAAAGGGAAAAGGTGTAAAATATCTGTACCAGATCTTAGAGTTACCAATTAAGTTAAAGAGCAGCTGAAAGAAGAAGAAAGTTTGAGAAAAATAAAAAAAAGTTAAGGCAGTTTAGTAATCCCAAATCAAATTTTAATAATGAGGCCAGTGCAATGCAAGACCTGTTGAATGTTGGACTTTTTAGATGATGGTTTGGAAGAGCCAGTTGTCTATGAGGGCTACATCTGCAAGAGATGCCAGCTGATCCAGCACCTCCAGCTCAGGGTTGCTGAACTGGAGCAGGAGTTGGCTGACCTGTGTTGTAATAGAGAATTGGCAGACTTGGCACAGGTGTCCTTTAGAGAGATAGTGTGCACCCCCAAGGTGGCGCGGGAGATTCCAGACCAGACAGGTAGGAATAGGTGGGTCACGGTCACAAGGCGTAAGGTAAAGGGTGCACACTGTCCGATGGCATCAACCCCAGAACTAGAAGTGTCAAACCGTTATCATGTCCTTGTGGAGCTGGACAGTGACTGCTAATTCTGAGGTGGTAGGCAGGGATGAGGAGCCCTAATGGGCCACCTCAAAACCAGTTTCCAAAAAGAGATAGGTAGTGATAGTTGGGGACTCACTCATTAGGGGGAATGAAGCGCAGGTGTGCTCCACAGAGAGAGAGAGTCTCGCACGGTGTGTTGCCTTCTGGGAGCACAGGTTGGACACCTCCCTGGAAGGGTGGATAGGCTCTTGGCCAGAGCAGGGGTGGATCCAGTGGTCATTGTCCATGTTAGAACAAATGACAGACATAAGGGTAGTCTGTCAGTTCTGCGATCCAAATTCAAAGAGTTAGGTGCCAAGCAGAGGAGCAGAACCCTGTGCCACGTGCCAGTCCAGGTAAGATTGAGGAGATTACAAGGCTTAACGCGTGGTTCAAATCTTGGTGCAGGGTAGAAGGGTATAGGTTTATGGGGCATTGGGACTCCTTTTGGAACAGATGGGACCTGTTCCGCCGTGACGGGTTACATCTGAACTGGAGGTGCACCAATGTATTGGGGAGGTGTATGTGTAGGCTAGTCGAGGATTGTTTAAACTAGGGAATTTCAGGGAGTTTAGGACAGGTCAGGTTTAGATCTATACATGGAACAAACAATGGTGTAGAAATAAAAATGCATAGTAATGTAAATTCTAAGCAAACATTTAAATGTCTATCTATCTAAATGTAGAAGGAGTAACACATTAAAAATAGCTTGCCTTAATGCTAGAAGTATCAAAAATAAGGTAAGTTGTAGCTGTATAAAGTAAGTTGGAGTTGTATGTAGCAGAGCATAACTATTATAGCAATAACAAAAACCTAGCTAATTAACAAAGATGGGGATGAGTATAACATAGAGGGATACACATTTTTTAGGAAGGATAGACAGAACAGAAAAGGAGGTGGGGTTGCTGTTTATGCCAAACAGGGTTTAAATGTAAGACTTCATTTGGATGATGAGCCCCATCTTAGTGAGGACATGTGGCTTCGCCTGGAAAATATTAGGGAAACAGGTCTTATTTTAAGAGTGTGTTATAGACCACCCAATTCAGACAATTTTTCACACACATCTTTTTAGTTATATCAAAAAGGAAAGTTTACAGGGGGATATTATAGTCATGGGGGACTTTAATTATCCAAATATTAACTGGGATAACCTTTCAGATGGAGGAGCACAAGAGCAGGAGTTTTTAGAAGTAATCAGTGACTGTTTAACACAGCATGTTAAAGCACCAACACGGGGTGAAGCTTATCTCGTGTCACGCATGCGCGAGTAGGAGACCGTGGACGGACCCGAAATCGCGAAGGGCGTTCGAGAGGGCGCCACCGGAGCAGTGGCAGCGGTCAGTGGCGTCCCTTCTGGCGCCCTACCTAAAGGGGCCCGCGCAGCGAGCCTATTATGACCTCCCTGAGGAGGAAGCTGCGGACTATAAGCTCCTGAAACAGGAGATCCTGGCACGCTACGGCATCACGCCGAGCCAGCAGGCGAGTGAATGGCGGAGTTGGCAGTTTGACCCCGAGAAGCCGGCCCGAGCACAGGCCTTCGATTTCTGTGGAAAAATGGGGCGGTGGCTGTGGCCCGAGGGCCCCCAAGCCCGGAAGGTCGTGGAGCAGGTGGCCTGTGAGGGCCTGGTCAATGCACTGCCCGGCTCCCTCGCCCAGCAGGTTCGGCGCCACCCCTATACGGACATGCCAGGACTCCTGGAAGTCCTGGAGCGCCAGCTCACGGTTTTCCGAGCCGGGGGGACAGAAAGGCAAGCTCGCGGGAACCGGCCGGGATGGGCGGCCACCCCCGAGCCCTCTCGACGCGCTGCGGAAGCACCTCCCAGACCCCGTGAAAAGCCGGCCTCTCCGTGCTGTTACAAGTGCGGAGAGACCGGCCACCTGCTACCAACCTGTCCACTGAACACCCCCATGGAGCCGATGGACTGCACCTGGGCCTCGGCGGAAAGGTACTGTACTCCGCCGCACCCCTTGGCGAGTCCGAACACGGGAGTGGTGTTGGTAAACGGGCACTCAGTGGTGGCTCTCTTTGACTCCGGCAGCAACATAACTATTGTCGCTCGCCGTTATGTCTTACCGCGACAGTGGCTAAGCAAACATTTACGAGTCACTTGTGTACACGGAGAGACCAGGGCTTACCGTTCCGCAGCAAGCTATCTTTCCTGGAGGGGGGAATTGTCCAAACTGTTGGTCGCGGTGTTGCCCGAACCCCCCTTTCCAGTGATCCTGGGACAAGACTGGTCACAAAGAAAAAGCGGTAAGGCACGCACCGCTCCTGGGGCCTCACTGGGTCTGGTTATGGAGGGACAAGGCACCCTTCCCGCGGTCTCCACGCCATGCACTGAGGCAAGCCACAATGGCGCAGGCACAATGGGGGAGGTTTCTCAGGCGACGGACTCTGAACCGGGACCTCCCACCAGCGAAGGGACGAGCCAAGGAACACCACCCTCCAACCTCTCACTAGATCCCCTGAGCAGTTTGGACCACCAATTTCGCTCCACGCCCGCCTCATTTAAGAAAACAATGGAATGACGATTCCCTGCGGTTTGCCAGGAATGCGATTGTTCTTCCAGGCAGCTCACAAGCTGACGGTTCCATGCCACGCAGGCCCTTCTTTGTCTTGGAGAATAATCTGTTGTATCGGGTGGCAACTCACGAGGGCGAGGTGCGGAAGTTGCTGCTAGTGCCGCGTACCTTCCGGTGGGAGGTATGCGAGCTAGCTCACGCACACCTCCTAGGCGCCCACCTCGGGGCCGAGAAAACATTGGAGAGAATCAAGCTCCGCTTTTACTGGTCCGGGATCAATGAGGAGGTCCGGCACTTCTGTCAATCCTGTCCGGGCTGCCAGATTCGCAAGATTCCTAGGAGGGGCCGTGCTCCTCTCGTCCCGATACCCCTTATAGATGTACCCTTTGACCGGATAGGGGTCGACTTAGTAGGACCCTTGGAACCGTCAAACCATGGCCATAAGTATATATTGGTCATGGTTGATTATGCAACCCGGTACCCAGAGGCGGTTCCCCTGCGCTCCGCTACCACCAAAAACAATTGCACGGGAACTGGTCAACCTCTTTTCAAGAGTGGGTATCCCTAAAGAAGTCCTCACGGACCAGGGTACTCCTTTCACTTCAGATACGTTCAGGGAGGTTGCCAAATTACTGAGAATAAAGCACCTGAAGACGTCTGTCTACCACCCCCAAACGGACGGTCTGGTAGAATGCTTTAACCAGACGCTTAAACAGATGCAAGGTAGTCAGCGCTGACGGCAGGAATTGGGACCAGCTCCTACCGCTCGTGCTCTTTGCCTACCGGGAGGTGCCCCAGGCCTCTACGGGCTTCTCCCCTTTTGAATTATTATATGGGCGACAGCCTCGGGGACTTTTGGACATTCTAAAAGAAGGCTGGGAGGCTGAGGCCCTTCCCTCCTCTAATATATTGGAGTATGTAGCTAACTGCGCGACAGGCTCACCAAAGTCAGGCCACTCCTCAAAGACCACGTGACTCGTGCGCAGGCAGCACAGGCCCGGTGTTACAACCGCAACTCTGTCCTCCGGGAGTTCCGCCCGGGGGATCGAGTGATGGTACTCGTTCCCACCTCCCACTCCAAGCTACTAGCTCACTGGCTGGGGCCATACGAGGTTAAGGAGAGAAAGGGGCTCGTCGACTATTTAGTCAAGCAACCTAATCATCGGCCGAGTGAGAGGATCTATCACGTTAATTTGTTAAAGCCGTGGAAGGACAGGGAGGAGACTCCCGAGACACATAGATCCCTCTCCCTATTCGCTAGCACGGCTGCCCTTAACCTCGGCGACGAGCTAACACTTGTACAGCGGCGGGAGATAACCCAAGCTATCTACGCCATCCCGAAGTGATGAGCGAGTCGCCAGGCCGGACCTCGCTGATTGCCCACAATATAGTCACGGAACCTGGAGTAGTCGTCCGGGAGAGGCCCTACAGACTCCCGGAGGCAAAACGCGCCGAAGTGGAACTGGAGGTACAGCGGATGCTGGACTCGGACATTGTCAAGGAAAGTCACAGTCCCTGGTCCAGCCCGATTGTCCTCGTTCCCAAGCCGGACGGGTCCTGGAGATTCTGTAATGACTTTAGACGTCTAAACCAGGTCTCCAAGTTCGATGCCTACCTGATGCCCCGCATTGACGACCTGCTCGAGCGGCTGGGTGCGGCTCGATATCTGACTACTCTTGATATGACAAAAGGGTATTGGCAAATTCCCTTAACAGCATCTGCAAAAGAAAAAACTGCCTTTAACACCCCTAGTGGACATTGGCAATACAAGGTCCTCCCATTTGGGCTGCACGGGGCCCCTGCGACCTTTCAACGTCTGGTGGATAGAGTGCTGAAGCCCCACCAGTCCTATAGTGCCGCCTACCTGGATGACGTCGTCATCTATTCCGGCACCTGGGAAGAGCATCTATTGCAGCTCTCTGCTGTCCTCGCGACACTGGCTAAAGCCGGTCTCTGCATTAACCCCCGTAAGTGTTTTTTTGGCTTGAAGGAGGTCAAGTATTTAGGCTACCTTGTGGGACAAGGACAGGCGAGACCCCAATGTTCCAAAGTCAAAGGCATCCTGGAATTGCCCCGTCCGAATACCAAGAGACAGGTGCAGGCTTTCTTGGGGCTAGCGGGGTACTACCGCCGGTTCGTACCCCGTTTCTCCAAAAGGGCAGCACCCTTGACTAGCTTGACAAAGAAGGGCGCTCCCCTGCATGTGGTATGGAACGACTCTGGTGACTGATCACGCTGCACTTCAGTGGATGTCCCTCCACAAAGAGTCAAATCCGCGGGTCACCAGGTGGTTCCTGGACTTGCAGCCCTATAAGTTCACGGTTACTTATCGCCGCGGCGGCCTTTAGGCCAACGCTGATGCCCTCTCTCGCGTCCACGACCTCTCGGTTAGGTCCGCCCGGCCGGACGGTCTTGGGCTTGGTCGTGTCACGCATGCGCGAGTAGGAGGCCGCGGACGGACCCAAAATCGCCAAGGGCGTTAGCGGTAGGGAATGGCTGGGTACTAACCTTTCTGCTCTCTCTTCCAGGAAAAAAGACGCTCCGCCATCTTAACCTGACCACAGCACATCCACTTCCGCCCTTCCTCCACCATCTTCCCTGACGTCAGGAATCCCGTCATCCCTCAAGCCTCCTTCCCAGCATTCCTCCACTTCCGGCTCCTCCTATATAAAAATGGCCGCCGACGCATGTGAAGGCGTCACGCGTATGAACAATTGTTTTTGTTTGTAAAAGTTGACCTTAGTATTTGATTTGCTTCTTTACAGTATACGGGGCCGGAAACCCCAACCCTTTATGCTGTCTTTGTCCTTATTTTTACACTGGATTTAGTATTTTGTAATAATTAGGATAGAATTGAGGGTGTAGAGGTGATTGAACCACTAGGGCCAAGTGACCATAATGTAAAACAATTCTCAGTAATTTGTAAGAGTGCAGATGCAAAGACTAAAATTGTTAAATTGAACTTTGGTAGGTCTAATTTTGAGCAGATGTGACAATGTCCAAGTAGGATAGACTGGGATAAGCTTTTAAGTGTGGAGACAGTTGAGGAGCAGTGGAACAGGTTTAAAAATGTTTTACATGTAATGCAGGACAGATACATACCTAAATTTGGAATTAATAGGAAACTAAAAAAACTCCATGGTGGATTAATAAAGATTTAAAAAAGAAGTTGCAAAGGAAAAAACTGCTTTATAAAGGCATATAAGACTAATGACTGCAAAATGAATCGTAGCGCATATGAGAACATGAGGACAACCATTAAGAAGGATTTCAGGGAGGCTAAAAGACAGTTGGAGAGGAATATAGCAGATAAGGTGAAAGAAGACCCTAAGAGATTCTTTCAGTATTTTAGTAGTAAAAGAACAGTCAAGGAGGAGGTCAAGTGCATCAGGAATAGTAAAGGGGAATTAAAAGATACAGACAATGAAATCCCAGAGGTAAACATGACTACTAAGGAGGTACTGAGGGATTTGGAAATTGTAGAGGGAAAAGTGCTGCTCAGATTAAATAAGATGAAATCAAACAAATCACCAGGACCAGATAATATTTATCCTTGTGTTCTTAAGGAGGCTAGTGAGTACATATATAAACCCTTCACACATATTTTTAGGAAGTCACTGCACACTGGAGAGATTCCGAAGGACTGGAAAATGGCAAATATCATCCCATTATATAAAAAGGGTGACAGGGCAGATCCAAGCAACTATAGGCCAATAAGCTTAACATGCATCACAGGAAAATTAATGGAAGGAATGAAGGATAAGATTGAGCAACACATGGCAAGGACAGGAGTTATTCTGAACAGTCAGCATGGGTTAAGAAGAGGGAGGTCGTGTTTTACAAACATGCTGGAATTCTTTGAGGAGGCAACAAAAGGATACAATCAAAGTGGAGCTTATATTATTTATCTGGACTTTCAGAAAGCATTTGATAAGGTGCCACATGAGAGGTTGGGCATCAAATTAAAAGAAGTAGGAGTTCAGGGTGATGCTTTTAGATGGGTGCAGAATTGGCTCAGACACAAGAAGCAGAGGGTGATATATATAATTTAGATAGGAATATAAGTAACAAGCTGGTTAAGTTTGCAGATGATACCAAGATAGGTGGATTAGCAGATCATTTGGAATCCGTTATATCATTGCAGGACTTGGATAGCATACAGAATTGGGCAAATTTGTGGCAGATGAAATTTAATGTCAGTAAACGTAAAGTATTACACATAGGAAGCAAAAATGTTAGGTTTGAATACACAATGGGCAGTCAGAAAATCGAGAGTACACCTTATGAGAAGGATTTAGGAGTCATAGTGGACTCTACGCTATCAACTTCCCGACAGTGTTCAGAACCCATTAAGAAGGCTAACAGAATATATATATAGCACGATGTGTGGAGTACAAGTCCAAGGAGGTTATGCTTAACCTTTATAATGCACTGGTGAGGCCTCATCTTGAGTACTGTGTGCAGTTTTGGTCTCCAGGCTACAAAAAGGACATAGCAGCACTAGAAAAGGTCCAGAGAAGAGCGACTAGGCTGATTCAAGGGCTACAGGGGTTGAATTAGGAGAAAAGATTAAAAGAGCCGAAACCTTTACAGTTTAAGCAATAGAAGATTAAGAGGAAGGGAATTAGTACAGTGGATCGAGACTGTTATTTTAAAATGAGTTCATCAAGAACACAGGGACACAGTTGGAAGCTTGTTAAGAATAAATTTTGCACAAACATTAGGAAGTTTTTCTTTACACAAAGAACGATAGACACTTGGAATAAGCTACCAAGTAGTGTGGTACACAGCAAGACGTTAGGGACTTTCAAAACTCGACTTGATGTTTTCTTGGAAGAAATAAGTGGATAGGACTGGCGAGCTTTGTTGGGCTGAATGGCCTGTTCTCGTCTAGAGTTTTCTAATGTTCTAATCTCAGTCCCAGGGGGTATACGGTGCCAGGGGAAGGGGTATGCAAATTCATTCATAAAGCAAAAGAAGAAGATCTGACATCAGAATTCATTGGTTTCTACGCGGCAGTGAGGAGTGACACAAGAACCTCGGGATGGCAGCCCCTGTGGGGGAACAGCCCAAAGAAGTGAGGCTGGTGCTAAAGAAATGGGCCGAGGTGTGGACTGAAAAATTAGGAGTCGCCCGTGGGGTTACCCATGAGATCCGCACCTCGGACGAAATTCCAGTAAGGCGCCATGCCTACCACGTTTCTCCACAGAAGGGCATAATTAAAGAACATCTGAACTGAATGCTCGCCGAGGGAATAATCGAGTCATCTTCCTTCTCCTGGGCGTCCCCTGTAGTCCTTGTGAAGAAAACTGATGACACCTAATATTTCTGTGTGGTCTACAGGGTGGTTAACGGGAATACGAGCCTGGACACATATCCCATGCCCCATGAGATTCTGGAGTCAATGCACGGAGCTGTGGTTTTCAGCACACTGGACCTCCACAGTGGCTACTGGCAGGTGCCGATGGACGAGGGGAGTAAGAAGACAGCAGTCATCACCCCCGAAGGCTTGTTCCAATTCAAAGTCATGTCTTTTAGGCTGGGGCCGCCTTCCAGAGGCTAATGGAATAAGTACTGAGGGGGTTGATAGGAAAGATCTGCTTTGTTTATGTCGATGACATCATTTTTTACTCTCCTTTTATTAAACAACATCTCCAGGACTTGGATACCAACTTCCAACGATTCCTCAAGTGCACCTCACGCTGAACACAAAGAAATGTACCTTCATTCAACCCCCACATCCACTTCCCCAGGCACATTCTTTCATCGGAGAGGGTCACTGTAGACCCCAAGAAGACCGTAGCCATCCGGGACTACCCCTTGCCCACAGATTTGATATCATTACAACGTTTCCTTCGGTTAGTGGGGTGGTATCACAAGTTCATCCCCAGGATGGCTGATATAGCAGCTCCCTTGGACTACTTAAGAAAAAAAGATGTCCCGTGGGAGTGGACAACAGAGTGACAGGACACAGTCGAGCAATTCAAGATCCATCTTCAAAAGCCACCTTCTCTGGCCCAGCCAGACCCACAGCTGACCTTCCAGGTACAGACTGGAGCCAGCAACCTGGGGGTTGGCGCCATGCTCAATCAAAAATTCCACCAGGCTGAACATGTCATTATGTACGCCTCTTGAGCTGAGCTGAATTATTTAACGTCTGAAAAGGAGTGTTTGGCCGATGTGCGGGCTGTGGAAAAATGGAGACACTATCTGGAGGGGGTTGAGTTTTAAGTGTACACGGACCATCACGCTCTGACCTGGGTATGTAATCACCCAATGACCTCCTCCCCTCTAATCATGTGGGTACTCTGCCTCCAGAACTTTACTTTCAAGGTGACCTATCGGAAGGGCTGTGGCAATATTGTGTCGGATGCTCTGTCCAGGGTGTCAGAGCCACCGGGGATGGTGTGTTTGGCAGAGGCAAAGAAGATGGTCCTCCCTCTTCCAGAAAGTATCCAAGACCTGGCTCAAGCACAAGCCACCAGTCTGTTCTGCCACATCATGGAGGGACTGGAGCAGCAGCGCACTGATCGGGTACACTTCATGGACCTCCAGGGGGTTCTGTACAGGACTACGCCATCCTCCCTTGGAGGTCTACAACACCAACTAATGGTCCCGGAGGGGCTCATCCCGTCTTCCTGAACTATTATCATGACAGCCCTTTGAGCGGTCACCTTGAAAGGACAAAAACTTTGTTGAAGATCCTGGGGGGTTGCATGGTGGCCGTCTGTCCGGAAACACATTTGCCACCATGTGAAGTGCTTAACCTGCCAGCAGCTCTAAAACCCACCTGAAGGATTTTTTACAATCGACAATCGCTGATGGACCGGGGCAGACTTTGGGAGTCGACCTGATAGGGCCATTTCCTGTTATCAGCTTGAGAAAGACCATCCTGATGGTGGTAATTGATTAGTTTTCAAATTGGGTGGAGCGGTTTGCATTAACGGATACCAAGACCAACAAAATATGCTCCACCCTGAAGAACGAAATATTCACTAGCTTGGGGGTGCCGAAGAACATCGTTTCAGACCGGGGTCCGCAGTTCACGAGCTCTGTATTGGATGAACTTTATACAGCCTGGGGAGTGAAGAAAAGCCTGACAACTGCTTACCATCCCCAGGCCAACATGACAGAGCAAGTGAACTGGACCCTGAATAGCACAATAGCCTCCTATGTGGGTGAACGTCATCAGGATTGGGTTTGCCCTGAATACCGCTGTGCATGAAGCCACAGGTGAGACTCCTGCTTTGGTTGCGCTGGGCAGACAGCTGAAGGGCCTGCTTGACCGACTTCTTCCCAGAGACCCTAGTCCAGAATCCAACATCTTTAACAATCTATTTAAATTCGAGGAATTGCAGAAGAGAATCCAACAGAGGTTGGTGAGTTCGACATTCAGACATGCCAAGTTGTATAATGCCCGGCGTAAGGAAGTGCACTTTCAGCCAGGTAATTTGGTCTGGATTAGAGCTCACCATCTCTCAGATGCCTGCAAAAGTTTCTCTGCCAAGCTAGCTCCTAAATGGTTCGGTCCAGCCCAAATCATTTCACAAACTGGTCCCATTAATTTCAAGGTTCAAAGGGGTATCGGCACTAACACAAAGCTTGACGCTATTCATGTGGCCAATCTCAAGCCGTACTTCGGCCCTCCCTTGTCCAAGGTTGGTGCTACATAGTAATAGTGTATTCGATGTATGCGCTGAGTGTGTGTTGTTTCCATCATCCTGTTTACTGTTTCTTATGTGTACGTCAGTGAATGTTGTCCCCGTAAGCGCAGAGGGGATGGATGAGGGAGAGAGACCGCAGCCCCGGGATGGAAAGCACCTGTTCACATTCAGTTACATCCGGCTCATTACTATTTAAAGGATCAGGAAAAGAGGGGAAAAAAAGGAGGAAGGAGAAAGACCGAGTTCTCATTCAACGACAACAGATCATCATTTCCTGTTTTTCACATCACGCCCTGTACCCAGTTTGTTTCTCATTCCGCCAGATTCACTACAGCTCAATCATCGTCCAAAACCCCGGGGTTGGACTTCATTATCCACCATACGCAGAGGAAGCACGACGAGATTGTTCCATTTAATTGGGAGATTCAAACGCATCCATTTTTTCTTGATCAGTCATCCGTATTCAGGACAGTAATTTACCCGGACTCAAGTTCACATTCATTGTCATTTCAGTATTCATTCATCATTATTTGTGTTTATTATACATTGCAAGGGAGGGTTTGTTATTTTATATATGGTGTTTTCACGTTTCTGCTTTGGTGGAGGGATATACATCATATATTTTCTATGTTGGGAATCTGCATTATTGTTTTTGTTATTGTGTTTCATTTAATATATTTACTGTATACACCTATTTTACATATCTGCTTTTTTGTGCTTGTGTTTAACTGTCGATTGAGGAGAAAATATTATTTGTTAGAGGTGTGGCTTGGTATATGTAGGTTCACCTCAGTAATTCATCCAGGCCACAGGTCTTGGTAGTGCCAGGTGGGTAAGGGGTCGGCCGTTACATGCTATCACTTGCGTGTACTTGGGGAACAACTTAAGGGCTTTGTTAATTATATTACTCCCCTTGAACACAGAAGGGTGCTAAACAATAGTGATTTCTGCCCTACTTTCCCCACAGAGAAAGGAAGATTGACATGCCTCTAACCATGATGTAATTTTCGGGTTCACTTCATCTAGGTCCGCCTCTTCCTCCAAGAGACCATCAAACCAGAAATGTAGCCATCTTGAACATTGTGCAGTCTCAACCATTTGTACTTTACAAGCATTTCTTTTGTGCCTTTGCAGTTTTCGCTATACAGGGTTTGCCTTCGAGGTGCCCCAGAACCTTTATAATTGTCTGCCTTGTCATTATACTTGCTGGTATTTTGCACCCTTGTGTACAAACCTAATTCATACAAGTATTCTATTCAGACATTTACAACTGTCTTCCATCAGGATATCATCTGACCACAATCTATATGTTGAAACATTTAAATATTCATAAATCGGGCTGTCCTTAGAAGCCCGTGGTTAAATCTTCTCAAATCTTTCAAACTTACTCATTCTATTGAAGTTCATGAATGTGGACATTCATTGGATCTTGTTTTCTTTCTGTGGTTCCTCAGTCTTTGACACATAATCCAGTAACACTTCCTTTTCTGGTCATAGCATTACTGTCTTTGATGCCAATCTCTGGTACTTAGTTCTGAGTATTATCTCCAGAGTATCTAAATCTTACTCTTTTACTGTAAGTCGTGATTAAAGGCTCACCTCCTTTATCTTAGCACTTACATTTGGTTAGTCAATTCAACTTTAATTGTTTAGACGTTCTAAATTCTGTATTTCTTCTCAAAATAAGAAAAAGAATTAGGACATAGCGGGTTGGATAATGGATGGATGGATGAAAAATACAACCATAGCTTAATACCTGTTCTCACAGGTTGGCTTGTGGGAAGGAAAAGAAAAATTGAAAGACAGACACAGACATCATCATGCCATTCCAGGGGCCTCATGTATAAACGGTGCGTATGCACAGAATGTTACGTAAGAACGTTTCCACGTTCAAATCGCGATGTATAAAACCTAAACTCGGCATAAAGCCACACACATTTCCACAGTACCTCATACCCTGTCGAGCGCAAGTTCTCCGCTTGGTGTTGCAGACTGGCGGCACCCAGCATCAAAGCAGTGCTACTGTTCCTGTGTGGTTACCCTTTCTTTCTTAGATGCACATTCCTGACGTGGCTTTATAAATACACTGAAATCAACTGCATATTGTTTATTAGTGTAATGCATCCGATTGTAATTAACTTGTAACAATGTAATGGTCCAGGGAATAGCCATAGTATTCCAAATACCATAACTGCTTTAGCATTGTTACTCTCACTGCACCTTTTTTCTGCTTTCAGCTGCTCCTGTTAAGGGTTGCCACAGCGGATCATCTTTATCCACATTACTCTCACTGCACCACTCGGAGTATTTATATCACTGTATCGGAGTGGGGAATCACAGCAGAAACTGATTGGAAAGAGAATTATCGGGATACAGCATCAAGCACACGCTGCCTCAGCCACGGCAAAATGCTTCAGAGTCTTTCCTGTACGTACCTTGTGGTTCAGAAACAGTTTCATCCCAAGAACTTTAAACACAGTCAAATAGTCCATCAAGTGCTCCTTGCAGAACTGTTTGTACTTATAAGTACAATTACCTCACTGTAAACTTGCACTTCAGTTATAATATTGCACAACCTGTGCCACTTTATAAAGCATGTATTTACATATGATGATGATATCATTAAGATGAATTGCTGCCAAATATGTTGATTATATTATACAGATAAAACTAATTATTAACAATACAGATTATTTAAATGAAAACATGTGAGGACACGGTACTGCAGTGTTAGGTAGTTCACAGATTGATCCTGATTGATTGCTGTATGCTGGAAGGATAGATGGATAGAATAATGAAACATGTACTATAAAGATATTTCAATGTTCCTTAAAAGTTTTGAAGAATCTTCGTTGTAAGCTTATAGATGGCTTAACGTCTATTACAGAGCTGATTGTGTGGTGATTGGGTATTTGGAGAAAGAAAAGGAAGGACAGGAATTAGGAGGTTAGTACATTTGAAAGAGACAGTACTGCCACCGTGTTTCCATGTTTAATAACATGCTTTCATTCCTATCCTCATGAAAAGGACATCACGTATACATCTCAGTATTTTAATTATTCAGACAGCTGTAATATCATGAATGTAATGGATTCTGTGTGAATCACAAAGAAGATCAAATACAAAACAAAGCATTTAACGTGTTACTTTAGTTACGATGGGATTTGAGAAACTAGTAAATTAATCGATTTTAAGATGAAGTTTATGATGTTCTTCTTTAATCACGTAGTTTGTCATTAAAATGAAAATTTCGAGATTAAAGTTGACATTTCCTGCTTTTTTTCCCCATTGTGTGCCTATTTTTTTTTCGTCTGTACCCTAATAAGCTTTCATACGACACACTGATGTTGGGCTATGACTCGCCTCATGGCGACTTGGATATGTGACATTTTTATTTCGGGTTCTGTGCGACTTGACCTTTCAAGTTTCTCCGACACTCTGTCACTCGATTAACTTCCTTTTTTTTGGATTATACCACTGTTTAAACCAACAAATAGTAAGTTTTTCCTCGCCTCTACTTGGTATTCACTGAAATTTATATTTTTCCCCGTGCTTTTCACAGAAGGCTGAGCTTAAGGGATATTTATATTGATTTGCATATTCATAGAGGCATAATTCTGGGAGGAGTTGGGGTGGGACAGAAGGCACGTGCACGAGCGGTACTTTTCACGCTGACCGGGGTTTATGTAGCAGAACAACATGGAAGTTGGAGTACGCACAGATTCCTGCATCTAGATTTTTCTGTGCGTAAGCACATTTTGGCCTTTGTGCTTACGTCATGTTATAGTGCAAATTCTACGCACGGCGTTATGCATGAGGCCCCAGGAGAGTTCTGAAGTAGTATGGCCAAATATCAGAAGCTTTGTAAGATGTACAGAACAATATTTTTTTTATAAGAGTAGCAATTAGTATGACTGACAAATGTGTCACTTTCTAGGTTAGCAAACATTTCCATCACACACACTGCTGTCTTTATTCAATTTCAGCCACCAATTACTCTTTGGTCCACAAACTCTTCTGAAGCTCAGGGGTCTGGAACTGGTTTATATTGCAATAAGCTCACTCCCCATAATTGTTTAAGATTCCATTTCATAAAACTATTTTATTCACTTGTTTTTAGATCATATTGAAGGGTTTATTCCAAACTTTGTTCTCTCATCCTTTTCTAATTGTCCACTCACTTTTATAGATACTGTACATCTTTACTGCCATTTTGTTCTTGTCTGAACTGATTGTTTTCTATTTCTCTTCTTTTATTCTAATTTATTATGTTCTACTATTGCTTAATAAATCGGATACCTCATTTTAATGTTGCAACACACTTTTTTCCAACCTTTAGTTGTTTTAAATGTTCTATATTATTTAAATAATTAAATATTAAATTATCAATTTAATTGCTAATTCAAAATGAAAACTCTAATGATTGTCCATGGAACCCCCAGAGGTTTATATTTTCCTGGGGTTCTCCAGCCTTGCATTTTCGTTTTCCTCCACATCCTTTGTCAACTGCCTATAGTTCAAAAATTAATTATTTGACTGAAATTGTTGTCTTCCATGTATATTAATCAGTTTCTCCTTTGTGATTCTGTGTGTTTTAACAAATCTGTGTCTTAAATGTGTACTAATTCTGTATTTAATGATTTGTAAAATTAATACTGGCACTTTACCTGGGAATCTACAAGCATTCAGTGACTGAATTGAAATGTTCACTACCTTAACAGCACTGGACACAAGGTAGAAAACAACTGAACAGGGAGCCAGTCAATAACATATTAAAAGACAACTCTTAGACAGGCCAAGGAAAAACCAATTGTGAGACAAGCTGGAAAGAGAGATGCAGCACAGAGCACACATTTTGATTAGGAGTTCATCATATATGGATAGCTGTTGAAAAAATACAGATGTCTTTCTGATATTTTGTCTTTATTATAATGCAATATTAGAATATTGGATTGATTTTAATGAAAACCAGCCATTCAGCCCAATAAAGCTCATCAATCCTGTTCACCTAATTTCTCCAAAATAACATTAGGTTGAATTTTGTAGGTCCCCAGAGCACTGCTATAACTAACTTATTCATGTGCTTATATTTATTTCTCTGTGTGAAGAAAAGCTTAAATTAATTAACCATTAATTTACCATTAGCAACATTCCACCCATGTTCCGATGTAGAATTCAACAGTAGTATTATTAAGAGATCTAAAAACAGTCAGGAATGATTAATGAATACATTACAACATATTCCCCACACCTTCCAGTTAAGTTCCTCAACTTCCTTTTCCTTGCCATGGGATTCACAATAAAAATGGCATTGCTATTTTGAACAACTGAAAATGAATAATGTAAAAATGGCGGTCAATTTATGAAGTATCAGGACTGTAAAATGGGCTTTCCTGGAGAAGAAATACTTGGTTTTAAATAACCTACTGCTGTCCAGGGTCCTGAACAAAGATCAAAAAGAACAGGAGGAGGAGGAGGAGGAGGAGGAGAAGGAGACCACACAGAAAAATGGACAAATTTATTCTTAGTTTTGCCACAGCCATTAGTTTTCAACTTAAGCTGATATTTCTCAATACAATAAATAAAATGGAGGCACCAATTTTACAATTCATCTAAAAGTACAAGGCACAATCCTCAAATTGCACCACAAAGGCCTGAAAATATAATGTATACTACTCAAATCATGTAGAAAATCTTAAATGATTAAAACAGGTAAACACCTTTAAAAATAGACTGTCACACTCATCGTTTGACTGGATCCAAAAACACCTAACATCTTTAAAAAGAAAAACCACAAGTTTAGCTAATTTTCCCATAGACCCATCTTAATTCTACAGCTGGGTCCAATGAGCCCTTGGATCACACTGATTAACCAACCAAGAAGAGCCTTGGTCAGGAAGGTAACTAAGAACCCAATGGTCACTGTAACAGAGCTTCAGAAGTTCTCTGCTGAGATGTGAGAACCTCTTGGAAGGACAAACATCTTATCAGCACTCCATCAATCATACATTTATGGTAGAGCTGTCAAAATGGAAGCCACCCTTGAGTAAAAGGCATATGGACAGCATGCTTGGTGTTTGCCAGATGACATTTAAAGGACTCTGACAGCATGAAGAAGATTCTCTGGTCTGATTAGACAAAAACTGATCACTTTATCAGAACACCAAGCAATGTGTCTGGTGAAGGGCAGGCATGGCTTATCACATGCCTAATACCATCCATATTGGTGACAGCGTCATGCTGTAGGGGTGTTTATCAAGGGCAAGGACATGGAGACTGGTTAGAACTGAAGTAAGGTTGAATGCAACCAAATGAAGTTTCTTGAAGAAAACCTGCCCCAGAGTATGAGACCTCAGACAGGGGTGACTGTTCTCCTATTCAAAATGACAGTGACCCAAAGTATACAGCCAACACAACACCGGGCTAGCTTTTGGACAGGTTTCGGACGTCCTTGGGTGGCCCAGACTTAAACACCATAGAACATCTGTGGAAAGACCTGAAGATGGCAGTTGATAGACACTTTCCATCTCATCTAATAAAGCTTCAGAGAATCTGCCAGAAAGAATAAGATAATCTGCCCAAATCCAGGCATGCAAAGCTTGCAGAGACTTACCCAAGAAGCCCCAAAGCTGTAATTGCTGCCAAATGGACTTCTATGAAGTACTGAATTAAGGGTATCAAAATGAAATAGAGAAATGAAATTAGAAAATGAAGGAGTCTGATTTTTTTCTAAATCCACCGTAAATGTAACCAGGGGGCCAGGTCTGCAATTCATTCATACTCATTCATGTTTTCCTGTGCTCCATTTTCGTTGACGAGTGTGTTTTCCGGAAATGTTCAGTTTAATGTTTTAGTAAAAATGTGTTTGACACACTATGAGCATAAAACTGCATGAACTGATATGTGGATTTTGCCATACAAATGTGAGATTTTTCATAGTCATTTATGATGTTGTCTAGAATTTATCACCATACACACCTATTCTATGAAAGACTATTATATCTGTTCTGCTTTAAAACAAGACATAAAAAAATGTACTCACCCATCACCACAAACTACACAATATATGTAACATATAAAAACATATGGTGGAATATTCCTTTAAGAGTTTGGTGATCTTTCAAATTTTAGGCATATCTCTAGTGCTGCTTACAATTTCTAGAATGATTTAAAAAGTATCAGCTAAAATTATGGCATGGTTTATGAAACAGTTCTATCAGAGTCAGAAAATTAATTTGCTTTTAAATCTGCTGTTAGCAAATATTCCGGAAACAATTCCTAACCACATCACGGGGGCTTAATAATGCTGAATTCCTGCCCAAAATAGTAAGGACACATGTATACTTTTTAAATGTTTTCTGGTAAGAAACCAATTAATAAGTCTGAGCAAGATCCAAATTAAATTTTCAATACTCTTAAAAGCAGACCAATCCTTGCATTGAAAATCATCTACTACCATTTCAGCCATTTGAACCCAAAGTCACAAACAACCATCTTCTGGTGGAAGAGAAGTGGTGATTACTACCTGGTGATGAACAGCAAAGCCTTACAATCTTAAAAATATTGACTTTAAAACAAACAATAACAAATTTTCTGTCAGCTTGTGACTGGTTACACTCAAGGAAACAACAAGCTGGACCTACTGTATTCAACACTAGAATTACCAAAGCCTACGAAAAAACTCGTAAACCTGGCCCACCTTAAATCCATTCGCTCCTCTCCATCAGCATCTTTTGTCTTGTAAATGTATCGATAAGCCAGGGCAGCAAGCAGCCTCCTATACCACCCCAACCCCCCTAACGCCTCAGAATGGGTAAGAAGTTCCCCCAACTCAAGCCTTGATTATCTTGAAGTGAGGTGGTGGAGTTTTAGAGTGGAAATAGATTTGGAACACATACACTTCATGTATGTTCCATATCTACAGCAATCTATGTAAACACGTTAAAACAAACGTTTTTCATGTTTTAGTAGTAAACGACGAAATGTGGACATGAACTGTATAATGTGTGAAGGCTAAAGTCTAAATATCAAATAAACACTTTCACAAAAGGTGCAAGAGGCCGTGGGATCGATCCTAAGTGCTGCGCAAATTTCCCATTTTGAGTAGTGAGCTGCTCTTATTGGTATTATACAATAAAAACACATTTGATTTGCATCTGTACATCTGTAGTACAGGTACTCCCCAAGTTACGGACATCCGACATACGAATGGGGCTGCAGCTGCTGCATCTGCCTGGGAGATGCGATGCATGCACCTTGGTAACTGCCGCAATGTCATCTTTAGCGTGGGGACGGTGCAAGCGGAGGCTGGAGGGGGGCAATTTTGCTGCTCACACAGTGCAGTGTCCCTCGGATGCACGCCATTCATTCTCAGTGGGCTGCAAGCGGTGACCCTGGGTTCCATAATCACCGGGGCCACAGCTACTGCTCATGTCCAGGGCAGAGGCTTGATGGGGTGGTTCACTGCCGGCTCACCATGCCGCCACAGCTACTGCTCCCAACTGGACGGAGGCTGGATGGGGTGTTTCACTGCCTGCCCACCGAGAATGAACAGTGCAGCCATGTGCGCTGGTGATGCTGCAAGCTGTGACCCGGTAGTGGCTGAACTGAGACCACTGAGGGTGAACAGTGCGGCGGGAGGTAGCATTGTAGTGTGCCTCAGGTGGCTGCCTGTTGAATGGGGGCGATGGTAGGTGATTCACTATCCACCTTTGGCCGCAGCGTGTTTGTTCTTGGTGGGCAGACACTGCAGGCAGCATACTGTAGTTGAGGGGACTATGTGGTGGGCGGGTGGTGAACCGCAAATCATTGCCCCCATTCATTCTCAATAGCAAGCCTACTTGTACTGTTGTACATAGCAGGAAGTTGTCTCACGTTCAGTACTTCAGACATGCTGACGACAGGTGCCTTCCTGCAGTGATAGCGTGTACAGTGCTGTGCAGAAAAGCTCATCTTAACCTTTTGTCTTCACCCTTCAAGAATGTCTCTGAAACACAAATCTGATGCAAGTGCTGGTTATACAATAAAGAAGAGAAAAACTATCATATGGAAAATAAAGTAGAAATAATAGAAAGGTCAGAGAGGTGAAACTCCATCATTCATTGTCAGAGCACTTGGTTACAGTCGGTCAACAACAGCATTTATTAAAATATACCTGTGCCAACTTACATAAAAATTCAAGTGAACAAACCTATCTTGTACGTAACCCAGAACCTGCCTGTACTTGTAAAAGTTAGCAGTTTTTTGGGTTTTTTTTTCCACTTTAATTCCCACTCTCACAATCATGGTAGGTTTTGTCTGAAACTGGGAAGAACTGTAGATGCGAGTGGTGTTTTCAGATAATGGAACTGGAAATTCTCTGATCTGGATGAATAAAAGCTGACATACAAACGCTGGTGAATCTGCCTTCTTGGTAGCTCACTGTCACTTGAAAATTTTTTTTTTTTTATTCAGTTTTATTCTTGAGTGTTCCTGCTCTCGCTGAATTAGTTTACACTTTATGGTTCATAACGTTAAATCTGCACAGACAAAAAACAGACATGGGTATATATGATATTTAGAATAATTCATTTTATGACCTGTATAGTACATTTGAAAATGAATAGTGTCAGATCGGGTGTAAATTTATGCTAATGCTGTTACTTAGGGTCAGATCGGGGGGATGGAGTGGGGAGAGTGTGAACATGACAGAATAAAACTGAAAAAAAGCTAACTTCTATAAGTACCATAAATTTACACCCAATCTGATACTTTTAATTTTAAAATAATATTGCATTTAGATGCAATGATGTTTTCTGACCTATTCAGGTCATAAAATGATTTCTCAAAATGTCACATATATTTGTTACTTTCTTTTTTTTTTCTCCGGTGCTGCGGTGACTTCATGGACCACAGGGTGTGAGCTTATTCAGTGTGAGCAGGAACACACAGGTGGCCAGTTGCTTGCTCTATAATATGCCTGACCTGGTGGCGATGAACGCACATGTACTGTACAAGGCATGCACAGGTTCACTAAGAAAAGAGAGTTCTTTGCTCACTTTGCAGAGGAACTTAGTCGTCGCTTCTGGCACAAAAAGGTAATGGAAAAAGATGAGGATGCAACATCAACAAGCTGTTCCAACACCACTGCTTCCCTCAGGAAAGCAAACTCAGTCGGTGTCAGTCGCCCCTTCAATGTAATAGGAACCACAGCACCGAGAGATGTGTGTACATTGCAACAGGTACACACGTAAATGTAGTAAAGGACGGATCTTAGGTGTGTGTGAACTGTTAACATTTCAATCAGATGATTGCATATAGCATGGAACTGACCTCTCTGCACTGTTCTTTCCTCTGCATGTCCTGGAGTACAAAAAAACACTACCATGAACCAAAATGTGAAGATTGGGCAAAATTTGGGAAAAAAAAAAAACACCACATGCGGTCACTGATTACAAGCACAAGAAGGCATGTGAATGAATACTGTTGCATCAGTGCCACAATGTTTTCCAAAATGTACTATACAGGTTGTAAAATGAATTATTCCAAATATCATATATACGTCTGTTTTTTTGTCAGTGTGGCTTTGACATCATGGACCATAAGGTGCAAACTAATTCAGCGTAGCAGGAACACTCAAGAATAAAACTGAATCAAAAAAAAATTCAAGTGACAGCGAGATACCAAGAAGGCAGATTCACCATCGTTTCCATGTCAGTTTTTACCCCTCCAGATCAGAGAATTTCCTGTTCCACTGTCTGAAAACACCACTCACATCTACAGTTATTTCCACTTTTAGATAAAAACTAACCGCGTCAGATCTCTGTTATATCGTGATTGTGAGAGTGACAAAAGTGAAAAAAAAAAACACTAACTTTTACAAATACTAAAATTTACACCAGCTGTTACAGATGGAAATCAAATGTACTGTATGTTTATTGTATTTATTAAGGCATATGTATGTTTTTATTGTATAATATTAATAAGAGCAGCTCACTACTTAAAATGGTAAATTTCCACAGCACCCAAAATTGATCTCTCGATTACAAGTCAGCAGTTCTTACCACTGCACCACAGAAGCTGTTGTATTGCACTTACACCTTTTGTGAAAGAGTTTTTGATATTTGGACTCATTCTTCACATCTTACAGTTCATGTCTACATTGCATCATTTATTACTAAAACATGAAAAACGTTTGTTTTAACAATGTGTTTACATAGATTGCTGTAGACATGGAACACACATGAAATGGACGTGTTCCAAATAATGATCTATTATTTCCACTCTAAAACAGCATTTCACCTCAAGATAAATCAGGGCTGGAAATGGGAGAACTTCTTGCCCTTTCTGTGGTGGTGGGAGGTTGTGGTGATGTTATAGCAGGCTGCTTGCTGCTTGTGTTGATTGAGACATTTACAAGACAAAAGAAGCTGACAGAGAGGTGCGAAGGGATTTACGGTAGGCACTTTTGACCATTCTAAAGTGAAGGCATTTTAGTAAGCCATGTTGCAAAGATGAACAACCCCTTTTCCTATGGCTTGTAAGGTTGATTAACACTAAAATACATTTTTGTTTTGTTATATAAGAGTAAATAAATAAATGCTTTTGTGCAGTGACTAAAGTGTTACCAACATTGTTTTATCCATAGACATATTTGCCATAGGTGTTAGAATTAGACAAATAAACTTTATTGCTTTTACAATGGCATTTGGGCAGTTTAGAAATTTTAGAAAAATATTAACCAGATAAATATTAACACTTGGTCTTTCAGTTTTGACCCAAAAATCTCAACTCAAGCTAGTCTTTACCAGAAAAGCAGCCATGAGTTTTAAGATAAGTCTGTTTCATGTCTCATTCCTTGTTTGAAAATAAAAGATTTTGTTTCAGCGGAGTGTGAAGCAGACTGGGTCTGTAGATGTAAACTTATCCTCAGAGCTATTCAGATATGTGCACAATTAAAAATACATTCAAATTTGAGACAAATGTCAGACAAATGACTTAATCCACAGTGTAAGGTATATACCTTCAGTACTGTTATAATCCAAAAAACTTTCAGTGAAACTTGACTGTTGCTGTATTTTTTAATCAAAAAAATTAATGATATTAGAAATATAGTACATCTTGCCAATACCGATCCTCTTAAACCCTGGTACTATAAACAAATTAAATTCTTCCACCAGGATAGATTTACCCAATTTATATAAAATAATTTCTCAACTGAAACCATCCACCTCCGTCCTTGACCCAATACAAACAAGTTTTTCCAAAGTAGTAATCAGGCGTGTTAATTAATAGTATTCTTGACATAGTGAACTCGTCATTAGATAGAGGTTTTTTTTTTTTTCTTCCAGACTGTCTTAAGACTGCTATTGAAAATTTTAGACCTATTTCTAACCTGCCTTTAAGTAACATTTTAGAGAAGGCAGTTCTTATGCAGCTAAATGACCACCTCAATAAAATGCCATTCTTGTTAAGTTTCAGAACAAATCACAGTACAGAAACTGCACTTGTTAAAGTAGTAAATGACTTGCGGGTAAATGCAGACAAAGACAGTTTATCTGTTCTCATCCTCTTAGATCTGAGTGCCACATTTGATACCATTGATCACAATATTCTTAGAAGTTGCATTAGTCAATGGGTGGGCCTCTCTTGCAGTGTTTTAAATTGGTCCGAGTCCTACCTGGCAGGTAGAAAATTCTTTGTTAGTTGTGGTAATTATACTTCAAAGACACATGATATTCTATATGGTGTTCCACAAGGCTCTATCCTGGGTCCACTGCTCTTTTCGATTTATATGCTTCTGTTAGGCCAGATTATCTCAGGGCATAGCATGAGCTACCACAGCTATGCTGATGACACATAACTATTTATCAATAGCGTCTGATGACCCGGACTCTCTTGATTCACTGACACAATGTCTTACTTGTGTTTCTGAATGGATGAGTAGTAATTTTCTCAAACTAAATAAGGGGAAAACAGAAATTTTAGTGATTGGCAAAAAATGGATATAATGAGGTTATTAGAAGTAAACTTGATGCATTAGGATAAAAAGTCAAGACCGAGGTAAAGAATTTAGTGTTTACTATTGACTCTGACCAGAATTTCAAATTGCATATTATTCAGATTACTAGGACTACATTTTTTCACTTAAGAAATATAGGGAAAGTTAGGCCTCTTATATCATTGAAAGATGCTGAGAAATTAGTTCACGCTTTTGTTTTCAGTCAGCTAGATTACTGTAACGCACTCCTCTCAGGACTACCCAAAAAAGACATCAATTGATTGCAACGAGTGCAGAATGCAGCTGCTAGAATCTTAACTAGGAAAAGAAAATCCAAGCATATCTCTCCAGTTCTGATGTCACTACATTGGTTACCTGTGCCATTCAGAATTAACTTTAAAATACTGCTCATGGTTTACAAAACCTTAAGTAATCTCGCTCCATCCTAGATTTCAGAATGTCTTTAACCTTACACTCCAAATCGTAACCTTAGATCTTCAAATGAGTGTCTGCTTAGAATTCCAAAAGCTAAACTTAGAAGTGGTGATTTGGCCTTCTACTGCTAGGCACCTAAAATTTGGAATAGCTGACCGATAGAAATTTGCCAGGCTAATACAGTGGAGCACTTTAAAAAACTGTTTAAAACCCATTATTTTAATATGGCTTCCTCATAGCTACATTGTTGTTTAATCCTGATGCTCTGTATATTCAATTAATTATCATTATCATTCATGGTGGCTCCGAAATTCATACTAATCCCTACTTTCTCTGCTGTTCTTTTTCTGGTTTTCTGTGGTGGCGACCTGCGCCACCACCTCCTGATCAAAGCACTGTGATGTCCTTACATTGATGGATTAAAGGCCAGAAGTTCAAATGACCACAGTCATCAAGTTCTTCCATGTGAACCCTGAATACAATGAGAACTGATTGAGATCATTTATGTAAGACAGAATTCCTAGAGGGGGCTGGGCGATCTTGTGGTCTTGGAACCCCTGCAGATTTTTTTTTTCCAGCCATCTGGAGTTTTTTTGGTTTTTGTCCCCCTTGGGCATCAAACCTTACTTTTATTCCATGTTAGTGTTTCCGAATTTTATTTTGTCTTTTTTCTCTTTCTTCATCATGTAAAGCGCTTTGAGCTACATCATTTCTATGAAAATGTGCTATATAAATAAATGTTGTTGTTGTACAGCAGCCAGTATATTCAATTGGTGATCGAATTAGATTCAAAATCCAAAATATTTTTTAGTATCTTTGACAAATAACATACAACTAGTAGAAAAGGTATAAAAATCTGCAGTGTCAGGATTTCAGCTGGAAATGGATGCTTTGCCTTTAGGAGAAGCTATATTGTTTACTGTTGTCCGGGTCATGACCCTCGTCTCCAAAGTTGTGATCTTGACTTGATCAGCAACAGCCTTGGCCATGAACTTTATTCAATTTATTGTGTATTTAATCTTCTAGTCCTGCCTGGTTTTAGACTCATTCCCTTTTTTTTCTCCACACTTTGATTTTGCTTCTTGTCTGGGTTTTGGTCACTGCTGTTTATTTTTATTTTTTTGCCTTTTGTTTGTTTCTCCCAGTTTACTCCGAAATGTACTATCCTGTTTGCTTGCCAAATCAGGACACAGAATCTTTATAATTACGCAGAAATAAAACTATAAAAAATAAAGATTTTTTCAATGTTAGGGCATTTGCTTTAACCGAAGACAAGTGTAAGCTGTAGCTGCTAGAGTTGTTGTGCAGTTAAAGTATTGAGCCAAAGAATGGCAAATTCCTGCCTAGATCCTCACATCCAGCACAAGCAAAAATTTTATTTTACTTTCAGAAATTTTTCCGTGCAAGGCTTTAATTGCAAATAATTTGAAATAACATCTGCAGAAATTGATTATGATCACACAGTAACTTAAAAATACAGTCATTTTCCAACCCACTATATCCTAACACAGGGGTCTGCGGGAGTCAATACCAGCCTGCACAGGGCACAAGGCAGGAACAAATCCTGGGCAGGGCACACACCCACACACCAAGTACACACAAGGGACAATTTAGGATTGCCAATGCACGTAACCTGCATGTCTTTGGACTGTGGGAGGAAAACGTAGTACACGGAGGAAACCCACACAGACACGAGGAGAACATGCAATTCCAAGCAGGATGGGAAGCGAACCCAGGTCTTCTTACTGCGAGGCAGCATAGCTACCACTGCGCCACCCACTTAAAAATACATCCCAGTGTAAATGTAAATTATTTGAATACTACACAGTACCAAAATAAAGCATTTTATCTTTTTAAAATCTAAAACAGGCTCACTTTTTTCTAAGTGATTAAAAACAGTGTAATGAAGTTAATTAGCTGAGGACAGAGAGTATATTTTTTTTGATTGGGTCTGATGAAACAAACTTTTTTCTCCATCAATAACAAAATTAATAAGATCACTGGTTCCTCCCACTGTAATATCTGAGCACATTGTTCAGTTTTTTTTTTTAATTCATCAGTGCACAACATTGTTGCACTTTAGTGTCCTGAACCTCATGTTAAAATTGGACATGTAGAGAAGTTCTTGCACAATAAAACCAGCCTGTCCGGTTAAGATGTGGAGTCTCAAAAAAATGATGCAGGGTCTTAAAAAAAACAGGCTGGGGCTTCTCAAAAGCCTAAACCCAAAATAGACCTCACCCTAGGCAACAAGACCCCGAAATTTAATGGCTGACTTTAGCCTCAAGGACCCAAGAGAGATCTTTGGCTTTAAAAAGACATTTGAGGTTGGGAGCATGCACTGATACACCACATGACAAACCACCTCAAGATCCTAAATTAGGACCCAATTGTAGCCGTGCATCGGGTGACATCTCAAAACACACAAGTTCAGATGGAATGGAACAGTGGGAGGTTTTTCCAATGAAGTGCAATGAACTGATTTGCTCCACATGCTGTTAGCTGTTACTGTTTGTGGAACTGTGCTTCCCCCTTTGTCATGTCATTTATTAACCCACCTGTCAGTCACGTTCCACACTCACATTACTGTTATAAATGTCTACAAAACTAACGTAAAACACATAGGTCACATAATGAATATTTAAATACAATAAACTCCATGTGTGCCATGTAGGCACCCCTTATTTTCTTGTTTCAGTCATGTCTGAAACATATCTTTAACGTATATAAACCCCAGGATCTGGTTAGTTGTGGTACGCAGCAATTTGAATCTCATATTAACTTCTTTGTCATTATCCGACTGTGGAAATCACTTGTCCTCTAAGTATCTTTTAAAGCTTTATTGTTTAATGTATACTGTCTGCTAAGGATTAACTTTGTAAATTTATAGTCTTTGGTTGCACTCCTGTAAATACCAGCATGTTTCCTTTGTATATATTTTAGTTTACAAAGTATCTATAAATATATATATAATTCACTAAGGCAAGACATCCATGGATAGGTAAAACAACCATGGAAAGCACGCCGGAAGGGGCGTGGATTCACTAAGCTGCCGACAAGTAAGACACCTATAGCGCACGCAGGAAGGAGCCACGCCGGAGGTGAATCGCCATATGCCGCGTGTAAAACAGTTTGCCACGGGTTGGCTAGTATCCTATAAAAGCCTTCACAAAAGCCGACCCTTGTTTTTATTTGGATGTACTTAGTTGTTTAAGCTCTCTGGGGCTGCTCTGCACAAATGGCACGGAATGAGGCAAAAAACTAAAAAGGCGAGTCCACATCCCAGGACATACTGCAAGAGAATTGCTAAGACAGCCAAATAAAGGAAAGTTCTTGCCATGCAGATTGAAAAATAAATCCTATGACAACTTAGTAAAAGGGCAATTCTAAGTTGCGGGACGGACTGCAGAATATTTCTCCACACCTTCTAAGTACAGAGATGTTCATGCCAGAGATCAAAGGGAGGATCTCAGGGGAACTTGGCTGAAAGACAGTACTCACACCATGATTCAAAGTGCAGAATCTCCACGGCATAATTTAAATCAGCTCTGCCTACTGACAGGTTAAAGTGCAGGAAGGTAATATATTTTGATGCTCTGCTACATTGGCGTTTCTCATGGTCATAAACAATGAGAAAGTCAGTTCACACAGGTCCGAATTGGGATCAGATTGCCTTCTTGTAGCTTTATTCACTTTGCCTTTTATGAATTGCCTGAAATCTGCAGTTGTCTTTGGGAATAGCTCGCTACACAAGCACTCGGTTCATCTTATATAGTCCAAAATCAATTCTTGCAGACATTGAGAAAGTATGCAAAACTTATATGGCTTCTGTGGCCAATTCAAGACACACTATTCCAATGCATTAGCAAGTAGTTCAATAAAGCTTGCCTAATGGCTGAATCTGCATGTGTACATACATCCTTCGTAGAGAAAAAGCTTGCCATATAAAGAACGAGCAAGAATGGTGGCAAAAAGACTTGCACTGGAGACTCTTCCATCCAAAAAATCCAAAAAAGAAGCTTCTGCTGCAGCAGCTGAAATATTAGAAACTGTGACGGATCTACTAAATGAGATCCGCAGCCACCAAAGCTCATCTCAAGCATATAAGAAAAGGACAGCAGAGTATGTATAGGACCAGAGTGTATGGCTGACACTTGACGCGGTCACCTCTCAACCTAACTCGCCTACACTCAGAGAAATTGAAAAAAATCACCTGCAGCACAACAGGATGTCATGTAGAGGAGTACTTCACACATCTCAGGTGACCACCCATTTTCTACAAAGGTGAAGGCAGGAGAAAGTGAAGATGTCCAAACAGTGTCATCACAGTTAGCTCACACCATTTACCCAAGACTGCCCCATCAAACAAGACTCAAGTCTGATCATCACATCAAGTCTCCCTTATCTAAAGAAAAGCCCTCTCGCAGAACTAGCCTTAACAAGGCTCTTCCCCCAGCATAATACTGGTTATGTGCAGCAGGTCCAGACTCCTGACATGGTCGACGTTACAAAGTATTTGGCATGTAGGGAAGTTGTTACAACTAGACTCAAAGTTTGATGACCAGCCAGAGAACTACAGGAAGTGGCAGTCATCCTTTATGAACGTTACCCAAGGGATAGACCTGACTGCTAGTAAGGAGCTGGATCTGTTAATAAAATGGTTGGGGAAAGAATCAGCCGAATATGTCTGCAGAATCAGAGCTGTTCATATACAGTTCAAGGCCAGCTCTTAAAATGGTCTGGAATAGACTGACAGAATGTTATGCTGCCTCAGAAATGATAGAAGGTGTTCTGTTTAAGAAACTAGAGAACTTCCCACGCATATCCAGCAAAGAATATTTCTGGCTCAAAGACCTAAGGGACCTTGTCATGGAATTTCTGTCTGCAAAGGAAGATGGATATATTCCATGAGCTCTATCTAAATAAGCAAGAACAGGTAAATATCCAATTGTAGAAAAATTGCCTCACAGCATCCAAGAAAAATGGATCACGGTAGTATCAAGGTTCAAAGAGGAACATAACTGTTACTCTCCTTTCTCTTTTTTCACAATGTTTGTATGCAATGAAGCTATAGAACCAGGAATGACCCAAGCTTCGCATTATCTGGGAGTTATAGTGACACTGCCAGCCATTACAAGCCATAAAATAAGAATTTTAACAAAAAAACTTAAGATATTGGTCCATAAAACAGACGTTGTCCCACCTATGGTTTTAAGCACACTTAAAGCAGAAAAAAAAAAGAAAAAAAAGTATGAACTCATGAAGCACTTCCACATCCAGAACAAACCTCATCCCCTGGAGAAATGTAGAGGTTTCAGAGAAAAGACCATAGAGGAATGCAAGACATACCTGAAAGAGAATCATATATGTTTTAGGTGCTATGCTTCATCTTCTCAAGTAGCAAGAAACTAAATTGGAGCTGAAGTGCAAGGAGTGCGAGAGTGATAGACACAGTACAGTCATGCATCCAGGCCCTGCACCCTGGTCATCAAAACCTGATGCAAAGGAGTACAAACAGGAGGCTAATGTAGAGGGTGAACTCAGCAACTCTCCTACAGTTTCTTCTCACTGCACTGAAGTATGTGGCCAGGGTCTACGGGCACGCTCATGCTCAAAGATTTGTCTTGTTAAAATGTATCCACAAGGGCAGTTTGAAAAGGCAGTTACAATGTATGCCATTCTAGACAATCAAAGCAACTGCTCACTAATAAGATCAGAATTCTTTCATATGTTTAACGTTCAAAGCAGCCCATTCACATACTCTCTACAAACCTGTACTGGAGTTATGGATACAACTGGAAGGAAAGCAGTTGGTTTCCAAATAGAGGCTTTGAATGGAGAATTACGTATAGCCCTGCCTCCACTTATTGAATGCAACATGATTTTGAACAAAATCTCTGAAATACCAACACCAGAGGCAGCACTTCACCACCCTCGCTTAAAGTCTGTGGCAGCTCATATCCCAGAATTGGATACTAATGTTCACATTCTGCTGTTGCTTGGAAGAGACATCAAAGTGCATAAAGTGAGGAAGCAAATTAATGGTCCTTACAATGCACCCTTTGCTCAAAGAGTTGATCTAGGTTGGGTTCTTGTAGGTGAAGTTTGCCTTGGAAATGCACACAAGCCTACAGCTTGTATTTTCAAGACAAATGTACTGTAAAATGGGCAACCTTCACTTTTCACTCCTTGCTACAGCCACTTTCGCTTGAGACAGAGGGTGACGTATGGCAGGGAGCAGACACCAGGCGCCTCTCTCATCAAGTCTGTATCTAATGATGTGTTGGGCGAGTCAGTGTTTGAGAAAACTAAACATGACAAGTGTGCCCTCACTATTGAAGACTTTCAAAAAAAAAAAAAAATACTGAAAAGGAGCTTAGCAGTGATGAGGAAAATAGCGGGGTTGCTCCTCAAATTTTCAGATCTCTAAAACCTTGCCTCCCCAATAATCGTAAACATGCTCTCTCTCATCTTGTCTTTCTGCGGTGACCTTTACACAAAAGACCAAGATGAAAGAGAAGTTCACTAGCTTTATGGAGAAAATGTTTCAGAATGTGCATGCACAACCAGACCCTGCACTGAAAGAAGGGAAGGAATGCTGGCACCTGTCACTTTTCAGAACATATCATCCACAGAAGCCTGGTCAAATAAAGGCAATATATGACTCCAGGTTGCCACAGAATAGACAGTCTGCACCTCCACGTGGTTTCATAGAGAATTACCATTTTAAAAGCCAGTAGAGACAAATTAATTCTGGACGGGCTGGAGATGTGAATACCTCACCACTCTGCAGAACAGGCACCAATGGGCTCATCCATCTAGAAATTTACAAATGTGGTTGACGGAGAGTCAGGTATTACGCAATGAATGTCCTATGGGATTAGTCACCTCGGTACTCTTTAGCAGTGATGGTACTGTACCCCAAAAAAAAAAAAAAAAATAGAAGTTAAGACTGCCTCTCAAAGCATCTTCAGAAACTCTATCAGGTCTATCACAGAAGTCTTTCTACTAGAAAATGGATAAGTTAACACAATGTTTGTTTATACTATATGTGCTGTGTAGTAATATAATGCTATTATATCAGATGGGGAGTGTTCTGCCCCACATGCTGTTTAGCTGTTACTGTTATTTGTCAAACTGTGCTCCCCCCCTCTGTCTTGTCATTTATTAACACACCTGTCTACATTCACAGTAGTGTTGTAAATGTCACATGAAATGCATGTGTTCCAAATAACGATATAGTATTTATAAAAGGTGTGATTTTGCTTGACTTCTCACTCTACACAACTAAGCAACTGACATGCAGGTAAACAGACTTGAGCTGAGAAAACTGTGTGCCGGTGGTGGATGTGATAGCAGACTGCTTGCTGTTTGCTGCTTATCAACACATTTAAAGGACAAAAGACGCTGATGGAGAGGTAAGAAGCGTTTTAAGGTGGGACGGATCTATGAGTTTTTTCGTAGGCTCTGGTAATTCTAGTGTTAAAGTTTTATTGTTTAATGCTTTGTAAATCATTATTTATTGTCTTTGTTTGTACACCTATAAACATCTGTGAGTTTCCTTTGTATATATTTCACTTTTAAACAAGGTACATCTAGTAAAAGAAAGCTCACCCTTGTACAACACCTGTTTGTTGGCTGGCACCCCCCTCCCTGCCCCTTTATATCAGAAGAACAACCTTGCCAAGAACCCAAGGCCTGATTGAAATGTCTAGACATGTTCCTGCTCATACCTTGCCAGGTCTTCCTTATTGCCACTCCTGCATATCCTCTCAACGGTGTTGGAGCATGTCCCTGCATCTATTTATTATTTTATTATCACGAGATTAAAGTATCTATCTAACCTTTGTTTTATAATTTGTAAAAAAAGGAAAGCCTGTTCTATCTAAACTGCTTTTAATTGCTCTCTGTAAGCCACAGTTTAAGTGAAGCAGCCTTCCCCATCTTACAGAAGGCCACTGCACATTCATGTCTCAGTGTGTGGAGAGAGAGAGAGAGAGAGAGAGAGAGAGCAGCCATGTTCCTGTTGCTTGAATCTGCAACATATTGCGGATTCCTTAGATTTTATCCTTAGGTCAATATTTCCAAGTTGATTCTTCGATCTATTACTCGGAAACCGGTAAGTCCCTTTTTAAAAAATGATATCTTTTTTAAAACAAGAGGGGCTGGGGATTTAAAGTCCAAAATGACGTTGATCATCAATTATTATGCTCAGTTCCATCTCTCTGTATGTAGTCACATGAGCGTGCTTGTGTGTGTATGATATAAGTTGTAGCATTTTATATTTACTTCTATGTGTATGATTAATGTACAAATACAATGTTCATATTACTGAAGCAAGCAATATTAGTTTTTCTATTACCGAAATGGGCATTCCAATCAATTAGCTTTTGTCTAGACCAGGCTGTTTGTTTATATGTACGTCTTTAGATTTTAAAAAGTTTTTATCCATCTTGTTGCAGGGATTGCGCATGCATTTTGTTAAAGAGTACATTGTATGCAAAGTGTAAAAGTGTTTTGGATAGTTACAAATAGCAGATAATGTGCAAGAGTCTATCATAAAAATAGAATTTTTATATTTACGTGCTTCTATCCATCCATCAGAACCAGTCATGAAATGGGGTGATGAGGATTAAAACGTGCAGGGAATTAATTAAGAGCATGAACGGAGTGTGGGGTTATTTGTATATATGGACAGTTGTATAATGGAAAATTTGTTGTGACACATTAATAAAGGTTGTTTTAAAAAACGAAAATCTATATAATCTATCGTATAAATAGATGTTGCAAGCCATTTATTTGGTATTTACCGTTGCAGCGACATCCAGCCAGAGCTGCTGTAAGACTCAGGATGGTGAAACTAATATCAGATCATTTTATTTGAGCTTCTGCGTGCACTGGAAGGGGAAATGTTTTAAAGAGCGCATGCATTTTGTTTTCTAGACGACAACCCTTTACAATCGGAAACAGTTTCTCAAAGGGCTTACCCTGATCTGTCCAATCGCAGTAAGTGTTATTTTAGGTTTTTTTTGAAGAAACATGGGTTGTATACATAACGTGAGATTTTATGAAAAGACATCTTTAACTGAGAAGGCCAAACTTTATTTCCAGATCCCAGTCCACCAGGTGTTTTAACGCAAGTGCTGGACGGTTCAGAAAATCTATCAATCTACCAAAACTGGCAGAACCTACAGACTGCGCAATCACCATCACCCTCTGAGCGCAGCTTTCCACATTCTCCTCTACCATCTGAGTTCAGCTTTCATTCAAGTCTCCTGCATTCTCCTCCTCTATCAGTGACACCCTCCGATTGCAGCGGTCATTCAGCCCTCCTGCAATCCCTTTTGCCATCAACGCCTCACTCCGACTACGGGTCTCATTCACCCCGATATTCCCTTAGTGCAACAGAGCGAAGCCACCAAGAAAGACTGGGGTGGGTGCAGGTGGCTGCAGACCTTCACCGGTTACTGATTTGAATTGTAGAATCAGAAGTCTCCTATGTACATTTCCAAACCCGAACTGAGGTTATATATAATACATATGTATGCTTTTTACATGGTTCTGACCCAAGATTAAAGGATAGGTTTTATATTCCCTTTTCATTAAAATAACATTGACTGCAAATTGTTATATTCTGTTTTCATAACTGCGACCTTTGATTAAATTTAGGTGATGGCTAAAACCAGGTATAGCGGCAGCAGCAGTACCGACAGTGACCGTGAAAAGCCCGGAGGGGCTAAAGGTAGGAAAAGACCATCCGGTGAAAACCTGAGACTATTAAAAGAGATGTCTGATAACCTTGAATATTCTATAACGCCCCCTAAAATCCTTACATTTTTCAAGCACCATCCCCAGTTACACAACCGGTCAACAATTTTGACAATAATTTGCTCCAGGTTCTAAATTCTGATGAAACAGATGTCTTGAACGCTCTGCTGGATCTATTGTGGAAAGCCTATTCATTTGCCGAAGTTTTTAATCTTATACACGAGACCCTTCAGCAAATATTGGACAGTTTTGCGAGCACCTGGGGCCTCATGTATAATGCCGTGCGTAGAACTCGCACTATAACATGGCGTAAGCACAAAAGCCGAAATGTGCTTACGCACAGAAAAATCCAGATGCAGGAATCTGTGCGTACTCCAACTTCCACGTTCTTCCGCTACATAAATCCCGATCAGCGTGAAAACTAACGCTCGTGCACGCGCATTTTGTAACGCCCCAAATCCTCCCAGAATTACGCCTATTTGAATATGCAAATCAATATAAATTGCCCTTAAGCGCAGCCTTCTGCGAAAAGACAATGGGAAAAGCACGGGGAAAATATAAGAATTTCAGCGAATACCAAGTGGAGGCAAAGGAAAAACATACTATTTGTTCAAATAAACCGTGGTATAATCAAAAAAAGGAAGTTGATCAAGTGGCATAGCGTGTTGGAGAAACTTGAAAGCTCACATTCATAAAATCACACAGTGCCGGAAATAAAAAAGAAGTCACATATCAAAGTTGCCGTGAAAAGAAGAGTTGTAAGCCCACTGTCTGAGTGTCATATGAAAGCTTATTAGGGTACAGAAAAAAAAGGCACATGGTGGGGAAAAAGCACGAAATGTCAACTTTAATCTCGAATTTTCCACTTTAATCACGTAGTTTATTTTGTCATTTAGTAGAACATTATAAACTTCATCTTAAAATCGTTTAATTAACCAGTTTCTCAAAATTACATCGTAATTAAAGTAGCACGTTAAATGCTTTGTTTTGTATTTGATCTTCTACTCGTATGTGATCTGTGTGTGTGAATCACTACTTGCTTCTTAAACTGGCTCTCTTCCTCCAACTGGACACAGAGTCCATTACATTTGTGATATTACAGCTCTCTGAATAACTAAAATACTGAGATGTATACGTGATGTCATTTTCATGATGATAGGAGCTAAAGCACATTATTAAACATGTTTCATGAGCCTCGTGCTCATGACAAGCATTTATCTTTTGTCGAAATTTGTCGCTGCGTTTTTAGCTGTGTTGTTATTTTCTCTTTCAGTATTATATTCCATATATATTGGCGTAGCCGTCACTGCAGTCCTTGCTTTTCTTTCCCCAAGCAACCGATCGCCACACAATCAGCTCTGTAATAGAAGTTAAGCCATCTGTAAGCTTAGCCGATTCTTCAAAACGCGTTTAAAGAACATTGAAATATCTTCGTAGTACATGTTTAATTATTCTATCCTTCACGACACTCCCAGTGAAGAATATAGATTTAAATGAAGTTAAAGTTTTATGTGTATAATTTAACAAACATATTTTGCTGCATTTCACCTTAAAAATGATATCGTCATTATATTGTAGCAACCCGGCAGTCAGCGCTGGCGGAGTGACACCTTGTGGGTAAATTATGTAAATAGTTGTGGGGAAATTATGGGAAATTTATTTGAAAGCTTATTGTTGTGTATAGATTAACTAAGTACGTAATTGTCTTTCCTGTTGTAAATGTTATATGTGTTTGTGCTCAGTCCGGTGGGGTGGGTTGGGATATCGCCGTCCGGGGTTGTAAAAATGTAAATAGATACCGCCGTTAAGAAATGTCGTTTTGCTGTTGACCTTGGCAGTGGTTAAGCGGATGAATTTGAGCTTTGTTTACTGTCTATCTGTGAATAAAAGGATACAACAGGACAGAGCTGTATTTATTGCTAAGATTTCGTCTAAGCAATTAATGCCGAGACACTCGGAGTCGTGCGGTGTATGGGACACGAGTGCTCGCTACTTAAAGAGCTGGGTACAGCTGCGTGCATAACGCTGGCAATCTGCTAGCCGACAGCTTGGGAGAGGTGCACGGCAGAGTTCAGCTTTAAAACTTCAAGACTCGACCACGGGTCGCTACAATATGCAAATACGCGCTTTATAAAGTGGCCCAGGTTGTGAGATATTATAACTGTAGTGCAAGTTTACAGTGGGGTAATTGTACTTATAAGTACAAACAGTTCTACAAGGAGCAATTGATTGAGTGCATTTAAAGTTCTTGGGATTAAACTGTTTCTGAACCGCGAGGTCCGTACAGGAAAGGATTTAAAACGTTTTGCAGTGGCTGAGACAGCGTGTCTTTAAAGCTGTATACCGATAATTCTCTTTCCGATCAGCTGCTGCTGTGATTCACACTCAGATACAGTGATATAAATACTCCGAGTCGTGCAGTGAGAGTAATATGGAAAAAGATGATCCGCTGTGGCAACTCCTATAATGGGAGCAGCTGAAAGAAGAAGGTGCAGTGAGAGTAACAACGCTAAAGCAGTTATGGTATTTGGAATACTATGGCTGTTCCCTGGACCATTATATTGTTACGAGTTAATTACAATCAGATGCATTACACTAATAAACAATATGCGATTAGTTTCAGTGTATTTATAAAGCCGCGTCAGGAAAATAATGAGTAACCACACAGGAACAGTAGCACTGCTTTGACGCTGGGTGCCGCCAGTTTGCAAAACCGAGCGGAGAACTTGCGTACGACAAGGCATGAGGTACCGTGGAAAAGTGCGTGGATTTACGCCAAGTGTATGTTTTATACATCGCGATTTGAACGTGGAAAAGTTCTTTTACGCAACATTTCTGTGCGTACGCACCGTTTATACATGAGGCCCCTGGTGGTTTTGAACTTCTTCCTCTTATAGATGGAGGCCACTGTGCTCATTGGGACCTTCAAAGCAGCAGCAATTTTTCTGTAACCTTCCCCAGATTTGTGCCTCGAGACAATCCTGTCTCGGAGATCTACAGATAATTCCATTGACTTCATGCTTGGTTTGTGCTCTGATATGAACTGTCAAATGTAGGACCTCATATAGACAGATGTGTGCCTTTTCAAATCATGTCCTATCAACTGAATTTACCACAGGTGGACTCCAATTAAGCTGCAGAAACATCTCAAAGATGATCCGGTGAAACGGGATGCACCTGAGCTCAATTTTCAGCTTCATAGCAAAGGCTGTGAATACTTATGTACATGTGATTTCTCAGATTTTTTATTTTTAATAAATTTGCAAAAACCTTAAGTAAACTTTTTTCATGTTGTCATTATGGGATGTTGTGTGTAGAATTGAGGAAAAAAAATTTAATCCATTTTGGAATAAGGCTGTAACAAAATTTGGAAAAAGTGATGCGCTGTGAATACTTTCCGGATTCACTGTATAATCGTGCAAAAGAAACGGAAGCACCGGTAGATGTCCATCAATCCGGATGATGATGATAATTGCCGTTTTGCCAGGGGCTTGCTGGCTGTATTAAACAATAGGTACAGAAACAATCAGAAATTGTGTGAACAAGAGGCCCGTCAATTACGCGTCAGGGCCTGATTATCACCGGATCAGAAAGTAGCGTTTTCAGATGTTGAAAAATTTGAGAGGCTAACGGGTATTAAAATTATCGCCTGGTACCGGGCACCGAACACTAGTGCTCTATTAAAATTTGAAGCGTCCAATGCCAGAAAACCAAAGATGGCGCTCCTGTTTTTGCACAATGAGCATTATTACGGTATTTTGAATCTAAAAGGATTTCTGGGATTTGACTGTATCTGTCATTTCTACTAATCGGGATATTCTACCCCGTCACGACACCACTGCAAACATCACTGTGACGTCTATTTATCTACAGAATGCCGATGGGTTGACGGTGAGGCTTCGATGCCCAGATTGCAATCGTTTTTGTAGATCAATGTTTTGCTTCGAACTCCACAAAACGCATAAACTTAATGAAAAGACACATCAATCTCAAAGCATCTGCGACGCCCATAAAGTCTGCGCTGTTACCACAGATACAGCGTGAAAGCCAAGTCAAAACCTCACAAGTGTCGTCCCAGACACTGTCACGTTTGTACACTTGAAATGCAAGAGTCTGATGAAAATCAGTGTTTTATTCAAAGCTTACCACAAAGACCGGTCCACAAAAAGGACGTGTTCTATGATTGAGTGCCATCAAGATGTCGGATGCACATCCCAAATTACATCCACTGCATGCATTGGAATGGTAAATCGTGGAGTTGGGCCGGTGAGGACTGTGTAGCAAAGTTCGACAGATATCGGCACCCCGAAATACCAAGATTACATGTTCATAGCTCACAATTCTTTAACACCACTGAAAATCAAAATTACATCGGTCTGTACCCATATCCTAAATATTACAGCATTCAACACATGATGAGCAATGAAAGAGGAATTTGTGTCTTGGTACGAATCGATTAAATGCAAAACCTTCAAACTTTATACAAGAAACGGCTTACTATTGCAGAAACGACGTTATTTTGAGAACAGCTTGCATGAAATTTAGAGATGAAGTGCTCAGGATCGGTAATATTTGACTCCTTTTCAGTGTATGACCCTAGCTTCTCTGTCTGTCCATGTACAGACAAAATTGCATGACTAATAAATCAATTGGAATAATTCCGAGTGATAATTACAAAAGCACCCACAAAGCTTATTCTAATGCTTCTATTCAGTGGATGATGTCTTTCAGAGAAGGAAAAAAAAACATTTGGCATGCCCTGAACCACGGTGAAGTAAAGATGGGATTACTTTACCTAGATGGTAAATCTTTGAGTTGTTGGCTGTTTTCATCACGGTTGACCAGATTGCTACGATGTGCAAGCCAAACATCCTCTCATGGGTAAGTCTTATACCAAATCGTTTAAAACGTTTGACAAACTGAAGAATTTGCGAGAAAGATTTAATCAGGAGGTTAGAGAGATTTGGGAGCACGAGTGGGATCACATAAAAAAAAAAATTTCAGAACTTCAGGATTTCTTAAAGTGATTTGAGTTTCCTGAACCTATCAACTCTGTGATGCCGTTTGGAGGGCGCACCAACGCTATCAAATGATATCATAAGGTACAAGGCGACGAACAAATTCATCATTACAATTTTACAAGTCTGTACCCTTACATCAACAAAACAAATACCTACCTGATTAAACATCCAACCTTTGTTTTTGATGGGTTTGCGGATCTTAAGCATTACTTCGGTCTCATTAAAATCTCCATGCTAGCCCCTCGCAAATTGTATTTTCCGGTCCTCCCTTTAAGAATTTGCGGTAAATTGATGTTCACTCTGTGCCGTATGTGTGCAGAAACCCAGGCATCAACCAGGCTTTGCTGTCACAATGATTGGGAAAGGTCTTTAACAGGAACCTAGAGCAGCGTTGAAATACTAACGGTCTTAGATAAAGGGTACAGAGTTTTAAAAATTCATGAGATATGGCATTATAATTAGAGCACCCCAGATTTATTTTCCCCGATTACATCAAAATCCATCTGAAAGGCAAACATGAGGCCTCTGGTTGGCCATTGTGAGTACAGGACAAGGTGTCACGCAAGCACTATGTTAGATTATTTCGAAAAAGAAGGTGTATTATTGGAGGACGAAAACATAACCACAAACCGCGCTAAAAGACAAATTTCCAAGTTATTTCTGAATTCTCTTTGGGGAAAATTCGGTCAGAAGCCTAACCAACTTACCATTACGTTTGTTAAACACACCCAAGAATTCTTCAATTACCTATTCTCGGATGAGTATCGGTTCTCCTATTTTGACTTTGTCAGCGGCGAAATCACTCAAGTGCAGTGGAGGTATGCAAATGAAAAAATACGTTATACCCGGTCCCCGTCAATGAGGTGATAGCTGCTTTCACAACAGCCTATGTCCGCTTAGAATTGTACGAACTGATGGATCATTTAGGACCGAGGGTTCTGTATCATGATACAGATTCAGTTATCTTTACAGCATTGCCCGAGCAGTACACACCGACATTCGGCGAGTATTTAGGTGAACTTACCAGCAAACTAGATCCTAACGGCTTCACAGAACAATTTGTTTCTGGGGGGCCAAAAACGTACACGTACAAAAAGTTACAAGGCAAGGTCTGTATGAGAGCAACGCCCTTAACCTTCAATCACGAAACGGCTGGATCTGTAAACCTATACTCAATGAATCTAGTGCATAGTTTTGTAAACTGTGATCTTGCGAAAGAAAAAGGTTCATGGCGCTCAGATTCATAGGAACAAAAAGAAACTGATGTTGCAAAATCGCCCACTCAGAAAAAGATTCAGAGTGATGTACAACAAAAGGGTTCTATTGCCTGATTTCACAACTCTCCCCTATGGATACTAAAAAGAGGGTTATGATATTAGACTTCAGCACTAGTTGTCAAAAATTGTCTCTGGGCCCTCGTGTTCAGAACAATCTCATTATGTGAAAAAACTTTTGAAACACGGACCATGTGCTTTCTCGCCGCCCTGACAATATAGTCTGGTTTTACAGCTGTTGGCAGCCTCTGTACGATGAACTGTTAGCATGATTTCCAAAAACAACATTTTTAGAGGGCATACTGTCTTCAAGCAATGAGTTAGCTTGGTGATTGTTGATGACTTGATGGAACAGGTGAGCCGTAGCGAAGAGAGAGAGCGGGCCTTCACAAAATATACTCATCACAGGAATTTGTCCATCATTTACTTGGTCCAAAATGTATTTCTTCAAGACAAGAAAAGCAGAACGATAAATCTGAATGCCAATTACATAACCCTCTTTAAAAACCCTCGAGATAAGCTGCAAGTCAACAATTTAGCACGCCAAGGGGAGGGTTACATTTTCCTTGGAGGCCTTTGAGGACTCTACGAGGGCCCCTTACGGTTATCTGTTGGTGGATCTGAAAGGCCATATTCCTGAAAAATTTAGTTTATGTACCGGATTGTTTCCTCCTGAATGGCCTGTGGTGTAAGTCGTGAAAAGATAAAGATGTACGATTTTCATAGTATTTGAGAAAGAGCCAGCATGTCATGCAGAATAAAATAAAAAAATCTGCCTCTGCTCAAGACCCTGCATAGGGTTTCCCGTCGCCGAAGAAAAGCGGTGGTGAGCGAGGCTTCAGACGATTTAATTTATGCTTTGGCTGAAATATCTTTCAAATACTTTAAAAGGCAATATACCACTGATGTCCAGACAGTTCAAGCTTCTGAAGAAGCATCGTTGCACCGTTATAAAACTCAGCGATAAAAAACTTACCGTTAAAAAGAAAGAAAAAAAAAAAAAAACAAATAAAAAACTTTTAAATCAGAAAGGAGGGTTTCTCGGAGCCCTGTTAAGCGTGGCCATTCCTTTCATCACTAGTTTAATAGTTCGAGAGTATAAATATGGAATACACGCACAAGATGTACCTGGTACCTCAACAACAAATGGCTCAATTGCAACATAAAGCCCTGGCTTCCAATGACCTTTTAAGCGCTACGGAAAATGAAATGGATAAACAAATGAAATTCATACCTAAACGCAGTGACTTGAGAGCTGATGCAAAAGTAAAACGTTATACGACCATCTTGCAAAGATGCCTTGCCTTTGTGAAAAAAACAGATAAAGAAACCAGTGCTCTGATGCTATTGCTGCCTGCAGAGAGCAAGAAGGAACCGCCGGGTGAGATCAAAGAGCCTCCTAGTACCCCAGAAAATTGGGTGTACGGTAAGATTTTGAAAAGTGCACAGGATAAATCAAAGAAATATACCCAACTTATTTTACAGAAAATGTCGTATAGCACTAATACAGCCTACTGGAATGGCTTGGGAGAGTTTGTGTTTCCTGGAGATTAGCCAGTACGAATATGGTTGATCTAATGCAGAACTTGACCACCCATCACAACATACTATCCTATTGGAGACCTAAGGGATGAAAGGAATTTGTCAAGGCCATGGCCGACTTGAACATTACAACATCTACCGTGCCAAATGCAGACACGAGAGAACTTCTGGAGAGCTTCAAACCTTCTGCCACGGATGGTGTCGCTGCGGATGCTGCACAAAGAATGAATGGACTCCTTATTGAAATGTAAGTATATTTTTGTTTAATAAAATATTAAATTTGATTACAGAGAGTCTGCCTATTTAAGATCATTACAGGTCATAGAACTTTGCATACAGGGTGATCCTGAAAACCTCTAGAAGTGTTCTTAGACAAGGTGCTGACAAATTTTTGAAACATATAATTGTTCTTGGTGACTTCATTAAAATACAGGTTCATGACATCTTTATAAGAGCGTCCTTTCGCTTTGTGATGCAGGAAAAAAAATCGTGTTGCCCACACAGTGGAAAACCAGCTTTGAAACTGTTGGGTATGGTGAACAATTTCTTTGCAGTTTGTTTAAAAAGCTATATATTTCCTCAGGAAAATAGTTAAGTCTGGTAGGTCACTGTATGAATCGAAATACCCTCCAGTTCCATCTTCTCTGAGATGTACCACCAACCAGTGTTCTCTGGGTTGATTTTGACGGTGAGCATTGGCAATGATCATGGCCGGGAGATCTGGAAGTGTTTTTTCAGGCAGTTCGTCGCACGCCAACACTCCGCAAAACAGATTTCCTGTGTATGGGTTACAGGCCATGAGTTTGGTGAATTGCAGGGTGTTCATGCTTTCTAGTAATCATAAAGTATGTTTTTTGTTTGGTTTATTTCATTAATGTTGTCAAAGACGGCACAGACTATTAGATTCACAGTGTGGGGTAGGGGTACCCGAAATCGGACTTCAAATCTCATGTTCCCGGTTTTCACCAATGAGAAATGGTCTCTGTATTCTTGATCAGGTATCAAATCAAAGGCAAACAGGGTGTAGCCCCGGGAGAAGTCAGTACGACTTATAACTTGAACAGACAGAAAAACAAAAATTGACAACCTGAGACTGAGTATTTCTTCGCACAAGATGAACAGCGGTGCCTCATTTTTCATCAAAACCTGGCTGAAGGGTAATATCCACAATGCAGCTGTTGACCTTGCAGGCTAGATGATTTACTACTCAGATCAGACTGCTAAATCCAGTAAAAACAAAAGGCAGTGGGGTGTGCTAATATGTAAATAATGTTTGGTGCACCTCTACGGTTATTGCTGAGCAATATTGCTCTCCGGAACCAGAATTCAGAACGCTGTTCCTCACCGCAGTTCATATCCCTCCAACAAGATAATTTTAAGTGGACTTTGGCTAAAATGCACAATGCTATGAATGGTCTTCAAAATTTTAATCCAAAACGGCATGTTTATCTTAGAGGGTAGTTTTAAATCATGCCAGCCTCAAGACTGTGCTCCCCAAATTTTTTAGATTTCCCCGACAAGACTGAATACCACACTGGATCAAATATACTGTAATGTAGCGAAAGCTTATACAGCAATGCCCTCCACCCACCTCAGCCTGTCTGATCACATTTCATTGTTCTTGACTCCGACATACAAACACCCATTATTGCCAGATCAAAACCTACTGTGCAAACAGTAGAGCACAAACTGAATTATAGGACTATTTTGATGCTGCCGATTGAGACCTGTTCAAACAAAGGAAATTAACATGGATTTAAAATGCCTATGCTTCCTGTTTTATCTATCATTAAGTTCTGCATGGACAATGTCACTATTGCGAAGGGCATCCAGACTTTTCCCTAATAGGAAAGCCTGGATGAAAAGGGATGTCCAAGACCTTTTCTAGGCACGGGACATTGCTTTCTATATGGGAGACCAAGACCTACAAAACAGCTAAGTCCAATCTAAGGAAAGGCATTAAGGAAGCAAAGCACTCTTACTAAGCAAAAATAGGAGCATGTTAACAGCTCTGACTGTCGACACATGTGGCAGGGTATTAGGTCTATCACAGTTACTTTGGTTTAGCATACCCTGACTAGAGCTGCCGATTAGCTGTGCATACTGTATCTGTTAGTCATCGGTACTAAAATAAATATATTTATAAATGGTTACCAACTCTCCCAGTTTCTCTTCAGTATCCTCATATGGCACTTGGAGCCACTGCTGTACTGCCAAATTGTTTGCCGGCCAGTGGAAAGTCATTTCAGTTAAAGGAGCACCGCTGTCATTTGGTAGAAGGGTCTTTTAATCAGATTGTCCTGCACAGCACTGACTCAGCTATAGAATGGCATTTGGAGGTGACTTGTTGTTTCTGGCTTGTCTTGGTCCTTTGCTACAATTAGCTAACAAATATAGTTGCTTTTCTTTTATGTTAGTTTCTACTTAGTTTTTTTTTTTTAACAAATCTGCATCTGTAGGAGATAGTTCTGTATTTAGTGAGTGGTATTATCTATTCTTGCATTTTGCCTTGAGAGTAGTCACAGCATTCCACACCTGAACGTGAGGGCCACTGTGCAAGAACAAAGTACTACTAGATTGTATTTCTGAAGTGGCAATGATAGATTGGCCATCAAGCTCTGTAAAGGGAATTGCTTGTATTCCATTTTTGAATATGGTATGTACCCCATTTTTTTAACACCCATTGCTATACCCAATTTTTCTGAAAGGGGTCTCTCTCTCTCTCTGAATTGCCATTCCCAAGATTTCTTCCATTATTTTCTACAAGGTTTTTTTGGGAGTTAATATTTCTTAGGAAATCAAGGTTGTGGGTGTGTATTTAAAAACCACACAAAAGGACCTGGTAAAGCCCATTGAGGCATTCCTTTTGTGATTTTGGCTATACACAAAAAATAAAAATTGTTGGTTCTGTTGCATGCCAGCAACTAGACTATGCTAAAAATTAGTCATCCTTTTGTATTGAAATTAATATAGTGTTTGAATTAAAATAATCTTTATGAAGAATTTAGGATTTGGCGTTTAGGGCCTGCTATAAATGGCGTTTGCACTGATGGAAGATTTTTTTTTGTTTTATGTAGAGCTTGGAAAACAGGAACATGTAGTAATTTAAGAGACCCGTCCAGATTGACTTTAAATAACTGTGGCTCTTTCAAAAGACATGAGACCTAACAATGAGCTTAACAAGAGTAAGGTCTTTTTAATAAAAAAAATAAAAAATAAAATAAAACGTTGAGTCCTTGAAATTAGGAAATTATATAATCAGCATTTCTACCATTTGGCATAGGATGCATTGGTTTTACATGGAAGAGAGTGCTTTTGTTTTATGTATAACATTTGGTACTTGAAGTACAGAAAAAGTTCACAATTAAAAGCTTTTAGGGTTTGTTTGAAGCCTTCTTGACTTGATAAGTAATATTCAGTGACTGAAAGTAAAATTCCTTTTGTACCGATTGTTTTAAAACAAGAAAACGTCAGCACTCACTATATAATTTAGATATTTAGTGAATGTAGTTTCTCTTAAATTGTGGTTTTTACTTATACAACTAAAAAAGAAAAAAAAAAATTGTCCCTAATGACTGGAGTAGGACAGGTGGTTCTCGGTCCATGTGTCAAGTGACTGGGCTGGGGGTTATGTGGCAATTTTTTGACCAAATTCTTTTCTACTATTAGCAATTAAAGTCTTTCAGACTACCTAAATTTAATTGTAATTTAGACTTATTTGTAACCTATTCTTCTATTTGAAAACATGCTATTTTAAATAAAAGCATTGTTAAAAATTGTTACTATATATTGCGTACACCAACATCTGACACATCCACCTTTTTCTAAAAAAATAAAAATAAAAAAAATAAAGAATGACCAGCTCGATACAAAATTGGAGTGATGGCGGGAATTTGCTTAAAGTAGTAAAGACCCGATTGACTTCAGGGGGTCAAAGAAAATTTGAGGACTTAAGTCAGTAATTGATTTTAGCACAAATTCCACCTGCATCTTAGAAGGATCCTAAGAAATTCTACAATAGAAAACTAAACGTTCTTAAAACTTCAGATTTTCCCAATATTTACTAACAAATTTATTGCTCTTGGTCCCTTAAAATTTCATTAATATGCCAATTGTGTTTTAAAATTAGTAGAACATCTCAGATATACAAATATGTACACTAATTTGATCTTTTGTATGTGTAGATATATAAATAAAATGTACAAGATTTGCCCAGAAGGTCTCTAAAGATGACAAATGACTTAACATTGGTCAATCCCTCCAACATATATGTTAATTATATGCAATGCAAAGGTCCAATCTATCAATAGTTGAGTGGAACCTTTGTTTTGTGGACATTTGTATGTTTCTAGCTCATTGCTTTGGTGATTCACATGCGTATCCCAGTTTGAAATTGCATATGGTGCAAGTACCAGTTTCAAACACAATTCTGACTGGTGTGTAAGATTGTTTGTGTGACCCATCAAGTTGCCTATATTGATTTATACAGTGCATATCCTGTGAAGTATGTCACCTCTGTAAAACATTGAGCTGGGGAAAAAAAAAAAAAGAAGAAGAAAGCATGTAATACAAGAGCATGACAGCCACTTTTGGATGAAACCTCAGTCTACAAAGCTTGGTTACCCTTGCAGGAACTGTAGTGAATTAAAGAGTGGTTGTCACCAAGGTCACAACAGAGATGACACAATACATGAAGGAAATGCCAATAAAAGGGGGTCATTATGCAAAATTGTTCTTCCTGACAAACAGAAAAGATCAAGTTTCCCCTTCACTGGCTTCTCTGTTTAACTCATCCAGTATTATACAGCAAAAGCACAAATCAATGAACTGGTAATGAAAATTGTTTTAGCATTTTTCAGGACATTGCTACCATAAATGCAATGTATTTTGCACAAAGAACTCCGATCACCGAGATAAAATAAAGTCATGAATCATAGGATCTTCTTGCAGGAACAAACTTCACAACTACACAGGCCTGTTGTGATGATGAACAGTACATTCCATTCTTGCACTTCCATGGAGTGTCATTTTCCTTATTCCCTACAGCTTATTAGAAACTGCTTTTGATGAATTGCAACTAAAAACTGTTGTGGCTTTTAAGAACAAGAAAGGTTGTGATGTTACTGAGGGATGAATTGCCTTTTCCATGTACAATATATAGATTGTGTAGTGTTTTTAAAGAGATCCATCCATCAATTTTCTAACCCGCTGAATCCGAACACAGGGGTCTGCTGGAGCCAATCCCAGCCAACACAGGGCACAAGGCAGGAACCAATCCTGGGCAGGGTGCCAAGCCACCACAGGACACACACAAACACACACCAAGCGCCAATTTAGAATTGCCAATTCACCTAACCGGCATGTCTTTGGAAGGAAACTGGAGCGCCCGGAGGAAACCCACGCAGACACGGGGAGAACATGCAAACTCCACGCAGGGAGGACCCGGGAAGCGAACCCGGGTCTCCTAACTGCGAGGCAGCAGCGCTACCACTTCGCCACCGTGCACTTAAGACTTTCAACTGAGTTCTAAGTAGGGGGAGCTGTGTCCTGATGTCCAGTTTGAATTGCAAATTTGTAACCGGATTACAGATGTGAACAACCTATAAATCACTGCAGAAAGGACTGATTTTTAACCATTTATGGGACTTAAAAGTATTTCTAATCTTGGTATATGCAAACACTTGAACAAGTTTGTGACCAAAACAATTAACACCATTAGTTATTGTGCATGTGTACATTACTACACGTTTAAAATTATTACAATTTGATGCATATATTTTTCAGAACTACAAAAAGTTGCAAATGATCCGGACCTCTTGGTGCTTCAGTAGTGTTTTAGCTTAGTTTTGAGGAAAAATAAAAAAATTCTGAAGTGTGTATGTGGTGAAGGTTATACTGTATATAGAATGTAAACATTGATGAACCTACACAAATCTCAGAGCTTATCACAAGTTTGCTTATTTAGTAATCCCTTGGGTTTAATCACTTGTTGACTTAGGACACTGAAGCATATTTAGATGACGTGAATCAATTAGCAAACACAATACCACTTTGTAATGTTCTAACAAAGAAAAGGTGTGCTGCATGTTGCTGGCTAACTGAAGTATTGTTACCTGGCTAATTAGCACTAGATCAGCGGTCCCCCAACTCGGTCCTGGAGGGCACCAGCAGTCTAACCTTTTTCTTAATTAGTGATCCTTTTTTTGCTGCCAATTAACTTTTGAATTAATTTTAAGATTTGATCTGTGAATGTCTTCATCTTTCCTCTGAATTGCTTCATTTCTTTTCTTAAATGTTACCAACACAGAAATGAAGTGAGTGAGGCAACAGAAGACCAACTAAGTCAGGGCCTCAAATTCAACCAATTTCACTCCAAGCAGTTGTCATTAATTAAATTTGTTTAATTCCATGGCTTGTTGCTGCCCTCATTGTGCAATAGCAGACATTTCAAAAAATTGTTGATTTTCTCTTTCCTAAGAGTACTGTTAAAACGTTTTGGGTACCTGAGCAGATCAGTATTCCTGAGGCCTTTACGTTTCTTTATTCTCAGATATTATAAGATGGACAAAGTTTGCTCATCATATTTTTGCTCATTTTGTATGGCAATTTATTGGCTGATAATTAAGGAAAAAGAAACAATTAAGGGGTATGAGTCTTCAAGAGCAAGTCACTTAAAATGAATTCAGAAGAAGTTAAATTAGCAGGAAAAACAGGTCACTAATTAAGAAAATGATTAGAATGAAAACCTGCAAGCACTGGGACCCTCCAGGACTAGTGTTGGGGAACCCTGCCCTGGATAGACCCAACATACACTGAACTGAAAATTAACTCAACTGCATCAAAAGTCCAAAAAGGTTTTAAAAAACTGATTTATGACCATTTATACAAGATTAAAATTTCAGCCTTCTCCAAGCATGGTCAAATGATGGTCTTCTACATAGTAATTCTACCCCCAAATTGAAGGGACTGCTCTGTATCATTAAAACAGCTAACACACCCAGGCTTTAGACAGCTCCACTTACATTTCGAATTAAGTAGACATTGATTTGTTTAAAGATCCTACTCACACAAGTATTTATTGTAAGTTGTGTTTAACATAAAAGAAAGAATCTGTTTATTATAGTGCTTTTCTGAAATTCAGGGTCCTAATTTCAAAGCCAAACTGTTACTAGGAAATTACCTGATTACGGTTAACTTATTAAAATTATTAATGGCTTCTGACAATTACAAAAAACAGAAAGACCGGTTTTACTCTATGAAGGCCCAGATATTAGCAGTTAAATATATGCTTATGTAAACAGCACTTACACGGTCTCAAACTTTTCAATTTCTAATAACCGATTCCAGTTTTGGAACATGAAATATAGCATGGAACTCCCCCAAAAAATATTTAGTGATGGTTTTCCAACACTGCAAAGCTGTGCCCTACCTTTTAACAGAGACCAATATAGTTTTATATTCTGTCAAGTAAAACAAAACTGAAAACTATTAAAAAAAAACAAAAAAAAACCTCTTAGCAACCTCTTGAATCCCTATTACAAGGAAGGAAGAAGATTGAGGTGGGAAAAAATCCTTGCTAGTACTTGTGGAAAAATCAAATCGATAGCAATTCCTCAGCTCTGTTATTAACTAAGCCATTTTAACAATTCATCACATTTCAGAAGCAATTAATTCCACTTTGTATGTTAATCAACTCTTAAAAAAAAAATCTGCTAGTCTCTCGGTCACTCATTAGTCTGATCAAGTTCTTGACCTAATCCAACTGACCCACAAAAATGTAATACTTTATAAACATGACACCAAGTTATCTGGTTTTTACAAGCAGGAGCACAAAAGAAAAACCATATGGCATAAAAATCCTATCACACTAACACTAGATTTAAGGAAAAAAAGAAAAAGAAAAAAGAAAGGCATTGAGCTTATAAAAAAAAACAAAACAAATTTAGCTACCAAATGCACAAAAAAACCCACATTGAAACAGAAATATCTGAAAATATTGCAAGAAAATGATAAATGTAATTTAAACAAAAACCTATTTATTTATTTATTATTACTTTTTTTTCTAAATAAAAATTAAGAGAGCTGCCCATGCTTCCAGGTGAGCTTATATACTGTCCTAAAATGGCTGACAAAACCACATGACCTCTTCCCTGTGATGTCACAGCCTGGTGGCCATCTTGTATCTTAGGAAACCTTCTTTTAACCAGCAGTTAAAAGAAAAATCAAAAGACATAAAACTGTGCAAAAACTCTGTCAATGCAATGTAACACCTTAAAACACACCTAATTTGTAATTAGTAAATATCAAGTCTGCAAGCTATACTGTAACTAACCTTGATAATAATATTCTTCCTGTATCTATGAAAATGTGGCACATGGCCTAAGTGCTGTACTGGGAAGAATGGAAGGATTTATGATTATTTGTTGGTTTTTAAGTTTCATAAAAACCACTGAACCAACTCTATTTCTATTTGTTTAATTACATTTTTGTTATTTCACTACTTCAAATAAAGAATCAGTTTTTCTTTTTTATATTTTGGGTTGGTGTCTAATTCCACTTGGCTCATAAACTACTACAGTAGATGCCCAAGGTGAGTTATGCTGGGCCAAGGGCAAGGGGCATCACAAAGAGTACATTTATAAATCGGTATTTAAAAATCAGTTGATGTGTACATGATAGGAACACAATGCACAAATACTAAACAAGGATTGGTATTTTAAAATTGGCAGTGTAGCCATAAGTCTGCTGGTTCAATTATTGCCATTGATTTGTACTGTGACAGTAAACAAGTAACTAAACCTGTTAATTGTAAAAACAAGGAACCTATTGAATTATGCAGATGTGTTAGACAGTTGCTTTACTCAGAAGTTGTTCCTGTCTTGTGCCTGAAGCTGCCCAGTGGGGCTCTGGCTCCCAGTGATGTTGAAGTAGAGTAGGCACGATTAGAAAATAAACAGAATAGATAAAAAAAAAAGACCTAAAGTGCTGTAGAACAATCCATATACATGAATAATACAATTATACAGCACCTTTCCAATGTTCCCATACTTTTAAATACTAAGAATAACACATTATACTTTTATTTTTACTTTACTTTACTTTCAAGGAGTTAACCTGGAAAGTTGCTTCTGTTTAAAACATATTATTATACAATGTGTACTGACAAGAATATAAAGTAGTATACAGTATGTTAGAGGTCTTTGGCTCTGGGAGTGGTTCTCAAAGTGTTACATTACATTAAATGGTGAATGTATTTAGGTATTCTATTCACACCCAAAAAATCTACTTTGATTTTTCCTGGAACATTTTTTTTAATTTGCAAATTCAACAAATCAGTAATATGGTAAATAATGTGGGTTCCTTCCCCATTAATTTTGATGAGCTTTTTACAAACTCAATAGCTATTTAAGATACAATGACTACATTAAAACATTCATACCTTTAGAGATTGCCAATCTATAAAATGCATACTGTATATTCAAACTCATTTTGGTTAAATACTGTAGAGTCCTTCAACACTCGGCCATGAGCTTATCTTGCCACTTAATTACCTGCATCCTTCACTATTGTTTAAGTCAAACCCTACCCCATTGTTGTGTGCCCTTCTGAACCTCAGCGTCAATTACCCACAACCTCCACTATTTTATAGCCTATTTACAAATCGATTCAGCCCTACTCCTCCTCCTCTACTGTTGGTACAGAGCCATCCTGCAACTTTGATTCACAACAGCCGACTTCATCTAATAAGTTTCTGAAATGAATTATCAAATCACTGCACTGACATTTAGTAATATTGGCATTTGACATCCTTTCCTTTTTGACAAGATTTAACTTACATCTTATAAGAAAGTATTTAATAATCTTGAGACACCGAAAGGAATTCTGGGTATATTATCAAAAAATGATACACAGTAGAACTGTGTGCAGATTTTTTTATCAATTAGCAGGAATGACTGGGTATTCATGAGTGTCTTCACCTGGCTAAGGCTCTCTTTAAGAGTCATGCTAGTATTCTGGATGATTTAATTTTAATGCCAGAAGTACAGATTATTTGTTTACCTTCCAGGAGTATTACCAGCAATCACAAGGGATCCACTAACCTTACTAATGCAACTGTATTCATTCGTCTAATAAAGCAATTAGATGTATTTTACCTTTTCTCTGTTAATCGACCACCGGTAAAAACAAAAATCCCCAACTATCAAAGCAAGATGCGTTAAACCTCCACACCTTGTGTGGTTTTATATATGTAGACAAATTCTGGAAGGAATTATTACATGTGAGGACTTCAATTCAAAGGCATCTTGTGATACTTTGAAAACATGTCTCTGTGTTAGGCTTTGAATGTCAATTCAGAACCTCACACATGCTGCCACAAAGAATGCCGTGCTTGTAGATTAAAAATTGACAAATTGTGGGAAAAACATCAGTTCTTTACAGTGAGCAAAACCTGAGGGAAATGTTTTATGATTTTGAAAGCTGTCAAGAAATACGAACTTACTCTAAATATAATTTTGGATGCAAGTATATGATTGGGGGAGTCATGGTTTTGGGCTGTGTTCTTTGCCTAATACTGTTGGTTCAAGTATCAAGGGTATAACTTCAAAACACATTATTTAAAAGGTTATGGCAATTTTTTTAATAAGAAAATATCTGATAGAAAATGGTATAAATTTCCAGCTTACCTCTTAGGGAATAAATTTGATATGTTTTATTCAAATTTTTTTTTTCAAAAAAGATTAATTTACTTCTTGAATTTCTGCTGATAAAAATGAGTACCAAGTCTATTACTGTAGGTTTAGAGGCCAAAAAATAGTTTTTCCCCCTTTTTCAATATAGCTGAATTTGGAATATTATTTCATATCCTGGAACAGAACAATAGAGCATGCGGCAGATGATGACCAAAGAGGCGCGGCCATTAGAATTGACAACATTGACTTTTTTAATATGTAATCCTAGTCTCCATGAAACTATTACCTATGCTCTCAAAAAAACTATTCAAATGCATAGGTTTACGTAAGGATTCCTGTTTCTCTTTGCATACTGCTGGCACTGGATAATAGCATTTTTATTTTTTATTTATTTTTGTAACATTGCATTTATTTTATTAAAATCAAATAACATTCCATACAAACAAGTCAAGTTTAACAAAACTAGGTTCGAAGAAAATCAACTCCTACCCATGAGAAAGAGAGCTAGACCAGCAGGGTAAAATGTTAATGCTAGTAAAAGTATGTAAGTAAATAAACAAATCAAGATAAATAGAATAAAAAAGAGAGGAGAGAATCTGCTTCCTCAATTTAAATGCTTATTCTAAAATATTATTGATTAGAGCCTGACAATTTTTGAAAAAGTTTTGTACAGATCATCTAAGCAATAATTTGACTTTTTCCAGTTTCAGATAGTATATGGCATCAGTTACCCATTGACTTAAAAGAGGGGAGTTAGGATTCTTGCAGTTGAGCAAGTTAAGTCTACGTTCCAATAGTGAAGTAAAGGCAAGTACAGTTTATTTGTCTTCTACTTTAAGCCCATCTGGAAGTACACCAAACACAGCTGTTAGTGGATTAGAAGGGATTGTGACACCAAGGCTGTCTGAGAGGCATTTAAAGATTTTGGTCCAAAATTATGTCAATTTGGTGGCCGCCCAAAACATGTGGCCCAACGAGGCTGGAACTTGATTGCAATGTTCGCAGGTTGGATCTTGCCCTGGAAACATCAAAGTCAAAGTGAACTTTATTGTCATCTCAACCATATACAAGTATACAGATAGACGGAATTGCAAAGCTCTGGGTCCACAGTGTAACAACATGATGTGCAAATAGTAAATTAAAAATAGAATAAAAATTTAAAAATTTAAAATTAAAACACAAACAAGACAAGACATTGTGCAAAGATAGGACAAAGAAGTAGCAGCAATATTGATGTGTAAGATATGTAATATAATAAATAAATAAATGATAAATAATAGATATAGATAATACAGAAATTATCAGTGTATGATAATAGTTGTTTAAGACATGTGTAAACAATGACAGGTCAGAATGTTTCACAGCAGAAGGATATCAGGAGTGTCAAAATTCTTAAAGGTCAGTATGAGATTTTCAGTTCTTTTCTACATGCACACTTATTTTATTTATTTATATTACACATATTTCCGGCGCCGCATCCGAGTGGCAGCCTTTCCAGCAGCTCCGTATATGACTTTATCTTTTTACCTTTTTATCTCTATTTTTCTCTATTTCACTGATCACTTCTACCACTTTCTTTTATGTGGAATTGCCCCCTGGACACTTTTTACTATTTTACTATTATAAATGTGAATTTCCCTTTGGGATTAATAAAGTATCTATCTATCTATCTATCTATCTTTGCAGGACAGTGGTTTACATGTATAAAAGTTCTGTTTTTAGTGGTGGTTGAGGCCGTGTGGAAGGTCCCAGGGGGCAGCCTGGTGTTAAGGAGTCTAACAGCTTGGGGGTAAAAACTCTCCTGCAGCCTGGCAGATTTGGCTTTGATGCTGCAATATCTTTTCTTGGATGGCAGAAGTGTGAAAAGTCCATGTGAGGGGTGTAAGGGGTCCTGCACAATGCTGCAGGCCTTGCGGACACTGCGTTTGTAAAATATGTCCTGTAGTGAAGGGAGAGGCACCCCAATAATGTTCTCTGCTGTCTTCACTATCCTCTGCAGGCGCTTGCGGTCGGATATGTTGCAGTTGCCATACCAGACAGTGATGCAGCTGGTCAGGACACTCTCTATGGTGCCTCTGTAGAACATGGTGAGGATGGAAGGGGGAAGACGTGCTCGCTTCAGCCGCCTCAGGAAGTGTAGTCTCTGCTGGGCTTTCTTGATTAATGATGAGGTGTTATGTGTCCACGTAAGTTCCTCAGTTAAGTGCACACCGAGGAACTTGGTACTCCTAACAATCTCCACATCTAAACCGTTGATGCTGAGTGGGATGTGGACAGAACGTGATTTTCTGAAGTCCACGGTTATCTCTTTTGTCTTGTCGACATTGAGAGATAGATTGTTTGGACAGTTTTAAATGAGACAGATGTGCTCGATATATAATTTTAAGTTAAATAATTGCATGCTTTGCACATATGGAACCCAAGTGAATTCTCAGCATTCCTACCTTCCACTCCTTTTCTGAGATGCTGAGTGAGAGATCCTTTTCCAACTGTACTCTGGGATCTTTGAAAGGGAGGGACTGATCAGTATTTGCATTTTTAAATGAAAAAGGAATTTGGAGAACTTGAATTATGAAAATAACTAGCCAAAGGTTGAAACTTTGAGGAAATTAAATAAATAAACACAGCTCAGGATGGAAATCAAAGATCGAGGTCAGGTTTAAAGTGCAGGACTTTGTAGCCAAATGGAGACACGTAACCAGAGTCAAATAGAACAGACTTTAAACAAAGTCAAAAAACAGATGAACAATTTATTACTGGAGTAAACTAATAAGAATGATCACTAAATGGTTTCCTTAAAAGTAATCTGAATTCTCAAAATAGTCAAGAAATACATTTCATGACCCTTATATTGTTGTGTTGATGATGGCAAACAACACATACTGCCCAGTGTCTTGCATTGTAACTGCATAACAACCATTAAATAAAGGTGCATCTCAATAAAGTAGAATATCATCGAAAATTTATTTCAGTAATTAAATTCAAAAAGTGAAACTCGTATATTATATAGATATATTTCAGGTATTTATTTCTTTTTATTTTGCTGATTATGGCCTACAGGTAATGAATACTCAAAATTCAGTATCTCAGAAAATTAGAATATAACATAAGACCAATAAATAAAATGAATTTTAATACAGAAATGTTGGTCTAATGAAAAGTATGCCCATGTATGCACTCAATACTTGGTCAGGGCTCCTTTTGCATGAATTACTGTATCAATGTGGTGATGCATGGAGGAGATCAGCCTGTGGCACTGTTGAGGTGTTGTGGAAGCCCAGGATGCTTTGAAAGTGGCCTTCAGCTCATCTGCATTGCTGGGTCTGGTGTCTCTTATCTTCTTCTTGACAATCTATGGGGTTTAGGTCAGGCGAGTTTGTTGGCCAATCAAGCACAGTGATACCATGGTCATTAAACCAAGTATTGGTACTTTTGGCAGTGTGGGCACATGCCAACTCCTGCTGGAAAATGAAATCAGCATCTCCATAAAGATTGTCAGCAGAAGGAAGCATGAAGTGCTCTAAAATTTCCTAGTAGATGGCTGTGATGACTTTGGACTTGATAAAACAGAGTGGACCAACAGCAGCAGATGACATGGCTCCTCAAATCATCAATGACCGTAGAAACTTCACACTGGACCTCAAGCAACTTTGATTCTATGCCTCTCCACTCTTCCTCCAGACTCTGGGCCCTTGATTTCCAAATGAAATGCAAAATATACTTTCATCTGAAAAGAGGAGTTTGGACCACTGAGCAACAGTCCAGTCAGACTTCTCTTTAGCCCAGGTAAGACACCAGATGTTGTCTCTGGCTCAGGAGTGGCTTGACACAAGGAATTCAACAGTTGTACTCCTTGTGAATCTCCCCCAAATTGTTGAATTGGCTGTGCTTCATAGTCTTCTCAAGTCTGCGGTTATCCTTGTTGCTTGTGCACCTTTTTCTGCCACCTTTTTTCCTTCCACTCAACTTTCCATTAATATGCTTAAATACAGCACTCCGTGTGTAAGAGCCAATCTTAGAAAGGTTTGAGTTAAACTCATATTAATGTTTGCTTAATTTGAATAGAATATAATTTTCTTTCACAGTCATAACTTATGGTATAGTCTTTTCCTCCTATAATTTAGCAAGAGATAGAACCTTCTTACTGTAACTGACAAACAGTGTGATAATAAGCTCAGTTGTTGTTTAGAACAGGTCCTAGTACAATAGTAACTTAGAAATGGGATAAGCATACAGTTTTCTGAACATTTTGAAATGGTTCAGAAATTTTAAGTAAATAGTAACGATTTGAGAAGTAACAAGATTAAGCTTAGAACTTAACTTTTCTTAACATTAATTTTTCCTTTTTTGCTATTTTAATTTTTCTTTTTTTTTGTGAATTGTTTTACTTTAAAACTTAACTAAACTTTCAAAAACGAAGATATTTTGTCTGTGGAATCATTTCTGCACGTCAGGCTTTTGTTGAATCCCATTTTTTGAGTTGAAGCTGCTGAACTTTGGTAATTTTTGGAAAACACAGCTACACCATGAACAGCCAGCTTATTTAGCAATGATCTATTATGGCTTGCCCTCCTAGTGGAGTGTTGTGATGTAGGATTTTGCATATAACTTGATAAATGTTTTGTATGTCTTTATTTATAATTTAGGCAAACCAAGTGGTGAGAGGTATTCGTGTTTGCACAACCCCCAACCCTTTTTACGACTGTCTCTTTGTAATTTTATGACAGGATTTGGGGGGATGTGTCTTAAACCAGTTTGATCTCCCACACAAAGCCAGGTTAGTGTAATATATGGTCTTGTGGGGAGGGTAGGGCAGGAGATAAGATGTTCTATTTCACCCATTGGTCTGAGGTATGGCTGTTTGGAATTGGCTTGTCTCAGAGGCCTTCAAGTACCATGATATCCTATTGGTTCTAGGAATTGGAGAGAACATCTATAAATGTACTTGCTCAACCACATTCTCTCTCTCTAACTGACCCACATATGAAGAAGCATCTCTCTTGCTAACCTGTGATGATGAAGACAACACAATGAAGAGCACAGCTCAGCAGCCATATTGAACAGACATGTGGCTGAAAGCTGAGCACCAACGATGCCTTAACTAGAGACATTTTAAGTAACTGCAAGTCTGTGTGCCACCTGAATTACACATCACCATTTTATCAGGTTGTATGGTTGCCAATATTCAAATGTACTTTGCATTTTGTTATTATTTATGAATATTATCAGTAATACATTATTTTATGTGTAACTTAACTCCTGCTTGTCTTTTTACTACATCTAATTGCCTGAGGTTATAGATATAGAAGGGAAGGTGGGGATAAGTTATATACAGTGGTAAGTCTGTGAGATTAGGCATTCTAAGGCTACATATTAATACAATAGGGGACAGTAGAGCAATATATATTACTCTACCAAGATAAAACAATTGGCGTAGTCGGCAGGATTTTGGGGTAACCAAGTTTTGCACCCTGTTTGCAAATACTGTTTTGATGTATGTGTTTGTTTATGTATGTGAATTTTAGGGCACCCAGTGTACAAATGTGGTGGAAGTAAAACTTTGTTTGGTTGCTGAATGGAATATAACCAACAAAGTGTAGAGACTTCATGTGTGTCACAAGGACACCCGCATGTTTGTTAGTACTGGTGGTAGTGAGTCCCTAATTAAAGTGCTAGGGAGTGGTGAAAGATGCATGCGTCATTCATACGGCATTTAAGTGGTTAAAGTGCTAGGGAGTGATGGGACATGCATTCATTATTCATACGGTACTTATTCGTTTAGAATCTTTGTGTATGTATGTGTATGTTTGCTTACAGGGGCAAAAGTAGGCCAACCCATAACGAATTTGGCAAATTGTATTAGAGTAAATTGTAGACTCAGAAATGCCTAAGTTCATTTTAAAGTCAGCCATCTTCCAGTGGAGTGGCAGAGGGAAGCAGGCTAAAGCTAGGAAACCTGTAGTTCAGGTAGAGAAAGCAGAAGCTGAGCTGAGTGTGCCACAAAATGGAAGGGGGCTGGAAGGATTAAAGGCAAGAAAACAGAGATCAGGTTTAAAGAAGACAGCTGCTGTTATAAGAGGTTTACTAGCTTGTATTATTGGTAATAAGGAAGATCATGATAAGGAAGAAAATAGCAAAGTGAATGAAAGTGAAAGTTATGGAATGTTGAGTGAGAGTTTTGAAAGATGTAACAGTTGGTGTGATAATTGTGAAGTGTTAGCATGTAGAACATCCACTGCTAAAGTAGAAAGCAGTGAAAGAAGTGGAAAAAAGAGAAAACCACCCATGGTAAAAGTTAGGGCAACAGTAACCAGATCAGACTGGAACCCTAAAACATGGGTGGGTGACTTACATGAGACAGATGTGTGCTCAGATAAAGAGTGGGAATGTGAGTGTGAGGAAAAGGAGAGAGATGAAAGGAAGGGAAAACAGCAAGGGTGTTTTCTTCCTTTATTCTCCACTGCACCACAATCTCCAGTAATTCTGAGGCCTGTCCAGTATTTAAAGAGCATGCTACACTGATAGATATTTCACCACTGTTAGGAAAGGTAACCAGTGCTGCATTGAAATTTGATTTAGGACAAAGAGATCAGATAGAAGGCAGAGGAGCTGGTGAGTGTGAATGGCAATTGTTGACTAGAGGGCATGAACTGGATATTGGCTTAAGGATACTGAGTAAAGAAAGTGTGGAATTAAAACAAAGAACAATGGAAATGAAAGGAATTCAAGTGCTTGTGTGTGAAAGGTCTGAATGTGCTAGTGCAAGAATGGCTGAGTTGGAAAGAAAGTGCACCAGTTTAGGAGTTGGTTTGAATGGATCAGGACAAGCCAAAGAACAAAGGATTGGGGATGGTGCAGCAGGAAGTTTTACAAGCTCAGGCAGGAAGCCAGGAATGCACAGGGGTGTGAAGGTCCTAACAGCTGTGCTAGGGCCAGCTGTAATTAAAAGCACACACACTTAGGTTCAGTAATTCGAAACCTGACTGACCAGTTGTTCAAAAAGACAGCCTATGACTCTCCATGCAATAAAATGGAGAAAAGTGAGCTGGTCTTTAGTAAAGAACACAGGTCAGTTTTAGAAGCGATGCTGGATTTAGCACTTGGATTCTGGAGAGGCTTCAGTCCACACTTTCAGGTAGCAGTTACCATACAATAAAAAAAGGACACACAGGCAATGAAAAAAAAATAGAAGGGTAGCACAGGAAGACAGGAAATGGAAAACAGTTATTTCTGTTTCAATTTTCTGGCCTTTGCAATAGTGCTACTTCTATTGTAAGGTTTTATGGACTTTGGTTTGGTGCAGGTAATAAATAGTGAAGGCAATTAGCAGAGTAAAATCCATGCAGGAGATGGGTTACCATTGGCACATTGGAGTGGCATGGCACTAGTGCCAAGCTGTTCCAATGAATGCCTGGAAGCAAAGTTTGAGTTTTGGCACCAGGTCGACAACTACGAAAATGAGATGGACAGAAACTGCTTTGTCACCTTCCATTTTGCAGACCTGCCTACATAGCAGAATGAAGAAAAGACAACACGTAAAGACTAAAGACAAAGACATGAAGAAGAGCTGAAGGGACAGCAAGAAAAGACACTTACTGGGGTTTAAGTGAGTAACAAGTCCACAAGTCATGCAATAATAAGGCTAGTCACAATAGCTATAGTTTAAAAGGAAAGGTTTGTTCATTACTGCAGCAAATTTATATTCCAAGGGGTGGAAACTGAACAAACCAGTTAGGAATGCCAAAATAAGGGGATTCATTTTGGGCTCATAAAGTATACATTCTGGGTATTAATTAATTAAGAGGGATAATTAATATAAGAAAAGGTATACTGAGCAAATTGGTGAACTTTTCAGGAAAGCAGGTGCAGCTGGTACATTTGCAAGACATATGGGCTCCGATGTTTAGGTATAGTCTAATTGGGAAAATATGGAAGCCCTGCTGAGATTGTCGGCTATGGTGCAGGCACAGGACCAGTGGGCCAATTCTGAACCGAGGTGTTTAGCACAATGAGTATGCATATGGTGAGCAAACAACTCTAGGGGTGGCGTACAGGGGGAATGATGAGAGTTGCATAGCTTTGATGTCTCATGGTGGTGATGCCAGCCTATACTGGTAAAGGCTGATGGCAGTCAAGAGTTGCACCATGGGTAGGAAAGCACAAGAGGCAACTAAGTCAACCCCAAATGTGTGCAGAGGGGCCACAAATGTTGGTTTGTGAACAGTTTATGCAGTGGCACATGGCTGTCACTTGGGCAGAAGTGGTTGTACTGGCACCTGTGGCATGTTACCTTTCAAATTTTGATGTTAATTGTACAGCTGCATATGCTTAAACAGATAGTTTGGGACAGGGTGTCTAATTAGCAGTTAGACAGAGAACAAGTACAGATTAAGAATTCACACAATAGACTAAATTGTAGTGGGCTAGTTTAGTGGAAGGTGTGGACTTGTCTCATTTTGAACCACCAGATTTGATGACATATGAAGACTGCAGAAAGAGTTGACGCAAGCTGGAGCAGATACAAGTCATCAGGAGCGCTTCCAAGTTCTTCAGATTGTCTTTGAAATAAAGAAGATATGTAATGGACAAATGGTCACGGACAACTTTTAACACTGGGAGAGCAAATACTGCCAATCAATGCACAAGTTATGCATCAGACTCTTGAAACAATTTAAAGACATTGTGTATAAAGACACTGTACAAAACATTCATCGGGGTGGAGTGTTGTGATGTAGGATTTTGCATATAACTTGATAAATGTTTTGTATGTCTTTATTTATAATTTAGGCAAACCAAGTGGTGAGAGGTATTCATATTTGCCTTCCTCCATCCCCCTTTTTACGACTGTCTCTTTGTAATTTTATGACAGGATTTGGGGGGATGTGTCTTAAACCAGTTTGATCTCCCACACAAAGCCAGGTTAGCTTAACATATGGTCTTGGGGGGGGGTTGAGGTGTTAAATGTACTATTTCTCTCATTGGTCTGAGATATGGCTGTTTGGAATTGGCTTGTCTCAGAGGCCTTTAAGTACCATGATGTCCTATTGGTTCTAGGAATTGGAGAGAACATCTATAAATGTACTTGCTCAACCACATTTTCTCTCTCTCTCTCACTGACCCACATATGAAGAAGCATTTCTCTCTGACTGACCCACATATGATGATGAAGACAACACATTGAAGAGCACAGCTCAGCAGCCATATTGAACAGACATGTGGCTGAAAGCTGAGCACCAACGATGCCTTAACTAGAGACATTTTAAGTAACTGCAAGTCTGTGTGCCACCTGAATTACACATCACCATTTTATCAGGTTGTATGGTTGCCAATATTCAAATGTACTTTGCATTTTGTTATTATTTATGAATATTATCAGTAATACATTATTTTATGTGTAACTTAACTCCTGCTTGTCTTTTTACTACATCTAATTGCCTGAGGTTATAGATATAGAAGGGAAGGTGGGGATAAGTTATATACAGTGGTAAGTCTGTGAGATTAGGTATTCTAAGGCTACATATTAATAATACAATAGGGGACAGTAGAGCAATATATATTACTCTACCAAGATAAAACATGGAGGATGTCAATGACAGTCTTCTGGATAACTGTCGAGTCAACAGTCTGTTTGTGTGGCCTACTGAACCAGACTGAGAGACCATTTAAAGGCTCAGGACACCTTTGCAGGTGTTTTGGGTTAATTAGCTGAGTGGAGTGTGACACCAGGAGTCTACAATGTGTGATGGACGGCCCGGCAGCTCAATCCGGCTGGGACGCCCCGAAAAGAAAGAGATGGGGGAAGGCAGCTTTTCTAGGACACGGCACTCTGGGACATGTAGTTCGGAAACACAGCCCTTCTTGGTGCGGTGACTGCTGCCAGGAAACGCTGTAGGAAGTACTAGCAGATCATGTGGGCAGAAACCCAGAAGTACTTCCGGGCTGACAAGAAAATCTCCATCTGACCCGGTAGTCTTGGCAAAAGTCACAAGAATGGAATGAAGGAAGCACTTCGGGTCAAGAACTATATAAAGAACTGTTCGAGACCCGGCAAGTGAGCCTGAGTCGGGAGGAGATGGACACCGTTTGCTGGGAGGTGTGGAGGAGCAAGAATGTTGGGTTTATTATTTGATTATTGTGTTTATTGTGGTGGAGGCGCTTTGGAGCACTGAAAGAAGGAAGGAGAAAATTAAAACAACTTCTTGGTATTTTAACCTGTGTCCAGGGCAACTGTCTATTGGGAATAGAGGGGCGACAGTGCCGCCTAGTGTCCATACAGTTACAAATGTCTACAATTTTATATTAGGTAGAATGCCTAGAGGGGGCTGGGCAATCTTGTGGCTTGGAGCCCCTGCAGATTTTGTTTTTTTTTTCTCTTGCGCCGTCTTGTTGATTTTTGTTTTTTCTGTCCTCCCTCGTCATCGGACCTTACTTTATTCTATGTTAATTAGTATTACCTAATTTTATTTCAGAATTTTTGTCTTTTTTCTCTTTCTTCATCCTGTAAAGCACTTCGAGCTACATCATTTGTATGAAATTGTGCTATGTAAATAAATGTTGTTGTTGTTGTTACAATGTTGAAGTTTTTCACAATATTCTAATCTTCAAACACTTGAAATATATTGCTCTGTGTTTATTGAATCTATATAATATATGAGTTTCACTTTTTGAACTGAATTACTGAAATTAACTTTTCGATGATATTCTAATTTATTGAGATGCACCAGTAAATCACTGTGCCTCTAAGAAATATGGTGCCATGAAAGAATATAATTCATTCATTTATTATTAAAAAGAATTCAAAATTAGAAATAAATAGAACCAATTGTTTGTTTGGTATTGAATGAATTTGAAAATGTACACAGCCAAAAAGCAAAGTTTGCAACCCAAATATTTCTATTGGAGTGAAGCTGTAAAAAAAAAAAGCTGTGGAAAACCAAAGGGCCAACTCTGTGCTAAGGTCGAGGCAGTCATTTTCAGTCAATCCCAATCAATTAAATGTTTGAGTCTACCAATCTAGATTTATGGATTCTTTGAATTTTATGCTTTGGTCAGTTCTGGACCTGTGGAAAATATTATTAACTCTGTAGTCTTAATGAGTACTTAAAACTGAATAAGGTTCCTTCTACTAACAAGCTAAAGATAATTTAGAGTATGTGAATAGCAATTCGATCATCAAGGGTTTGGACAAGTTCACAGCATATTTATTTATTCTTTAAATTGGTTGTCTCCATTATAAGGAAATTTCTTTTCATATTTCTAATTCAGCAACTCACAAAATAGTTTTGACTTCAGTCCTATTCTCTGGTTTCCAACTGGACATTTGAAGAACTTGCTTCTTGGGGAAATGTCATAGATCGATGATTCATTCTGTTAAGCAATGTTTTAAATGAGAAAACTTGCCCCCTGAACACCATCAGATGCCCTTAGCAAGCACAAATCACTATAAATATCTCCACACTGTGCATAAGACAGCTTTATTGAATTATTACCTGGGCTTTCTTTACCTAAGGGGAGAAAGTTATGCCATGTCCAAACCTGAGTCAGAAACTATGAATAATTATATACAAGAGAACCTTATTTTTATGAGAAAAAGGGTTGCATTTTCAGAATTTGCATAAAGTATACATTAAAAAAAAACAAAAAAACTGTTCCCTCCCTTTTAACTTTGATAAACCAGGTAACTAATTCAGAGTTTGATTTTAGTAGTGCTTATAATTTAATTCAAGTTTGTGAGTGATGAATGGAAAACAGCCTGTAATACAACCACAAGCCTCTTGTCATGCCATATGGTTTGGCCAATGCTCTGATGTATGTTCTCCTCTATGTGGATGGCATTTTAAGATTTCCGTAGATGTAAAAATGCATGTGATTCATCTTAAAGAAATTTGTTTGTTAAATTAGAGGAATGTGAGTTTCACCAGTCCTCAGCTGACATTCTTAGTTATAAAATGGACCAAGGCTACATTTCTGAGATTATTGAGTGAATCCTCCCATTTTTATAAAACAGGTTCAATGTTTTGTTGGTTTCACAAACTTTAATAGATAAACCAATTCTAAATTTAGTTCCATAATTGTTCTTAACATCCACTTACTAAAAAGTCCAGTAGTAAGTTTTTTATACAAATGAGGCACAAATGGCATTTGACCAAAACATCTGGACATTAACCTACTGTAGCAAGTAAATGCTGTCCTCATTCAAAAGGCCTCCAAAATAAAAAGACTTACATCCGTGTGAATTTTCTTAATTATCTAAAAATGAAGGACAATCTATCATGTGCAGGACAGAGAATTTCTGCCTATAAAACTGGCACATTGGCTACAGGGGACAGAAAAACTTTTCATGATTTACACCAATCACAGAAACGTAATTTATTGGAACTCTGAAAAAAGTTAAACTCAAGGTGGGCTGAACTGTCACTTTATTATTACCCATTTCAATTTTGTTATTTCTTAACGATCAGGAGACAAAAATGGAAAAGCTGATGCTTTGTCTCATCATTCTGAAGATAAAAAAGTTGAGAAGGAGCCAGAGAATAATATGCCTACAGAGGAATTTCTCCACATTACCAATGATGAGGGTGTGACAGATCTTAAAGAATTATAAAAACTAAACCAGGGGCCTCATGTATAAACGGTACGTATGCACAGAAATGTTGAATAAGAACTTTTCCACGTTCAAATCGCGATGTATAAAACCTACACTTGGCATAAAGCCACGCACTTTTCCACGGTACCTCATACCTTGTTGTATGCAAGTTCTCCGCTTGGTTTTGCAGACTGGCGGCACCCAGCGTCAAAGCAGTGCTACTGTTCCTGTGTGGTTACTCTTTATTTTCCTGATGCGGCTTTATAAATACACTGAAACTAACCATATATTGTTTATTAGTGTAATGCATCTGATTGTAATTAACTTGTAACAATGTAATGGTAGAGGGAACAGCCTTAGTATTCCAAATGCCATAACTGCTTTAGCGTTGTTACTCTCACTGCACCTTCTTCTTCTTCTTCTTTTTTCAGCTGCTCCCATTAGGAGTTGCCACAGCGGATCATCTTTTTCCATATTTCTCTCACTGCATCACTCGGAGTATTTATATCACTGTATCTGAGTGTGAATCACAGCAGCAGCTGATCAGAAAGAGAATTATCGGTATATGGCATTAAGCACACGCTATCTCAACCACGGCAAAATGTTTCAAAGCCTTTCCTGTACGGACCTCGCGGTTCAGAAACAGTTTCATCCCAAGAACTATAAGTACACTCAATCAATTGCTGCTTGTAGAACTGTTTGTACTTATAAGTACAATCACCTCACTGTAAACTTGCACTACAGTTATAATATTGCACAACCTGAGCCACTTTATAAAGCACGTATTTACATATGATGATATCATTTTTAAGATGAAATGCAGCAAAATATGTTTATTATATTATACAGTTAAAACTTTAACTTCATTTAAATAATCTATATTCTTCATTGGGACTGGCGTGAAGGATAGAATAATTAAACATGTACTACGAAGATAGTTCAATGTTCCTTAAACATTTTGAAGAATCGATGCTGTAAGCTTACTGATGGCTTAACGTCTATTACAGAGCTGATTGTGAGGCAATCAGTTACTTTGAGAAAGAAAAGCAAGGACTGCAGGGGCGGCCACGCCAATATATATTGAATATAAAACAGAAAGAGAAAATAACGTCACAGCTAAAAATGTAACAGCAAATTTCGACAAAAGTTAAACGCTTGTGTCATGAGCACGAAGCGGCTATGCAGTGTCCGCAACGGACGTGGCCATCCACCATGCATAAGATATCATATTGACATTCGCGGGCGAAGGGGCCACCAATTCTTTCTCTGCCAAGGGCCGCCACAAGCCTAGAGCCGCCCATGAGTACTGCTGCAGTAAATAATTTCATCGAAGGTCGCGCACAGTCACTGTGCCATGAAACCCATGTTTAATAACGTGCTTTAACTCCTATCATCATGAAAATGATATCACGCATACATCTCAGTATTTTAGTTATTCAGAGAGCTGTAATATTAGTAATGTAATAGATTCTGTGTCCAGTCAGAGGAAGAGAGGCGGTTTAAGAAGCAAGTAGTGATTCACATACATAGAGCACATAGAAGATCACATACAAAACAAAAGCATTTAACGTGCTACTTTAATTCCGATGTGATTCGAGAAACTGGTTCATTAAACGATTTGAAGATGACGTTTAGGATGCTGTACTTTAATGACAAAATAAACTACATGATTAAATTGGAAATTTTGAGACTGAAGTTGACATTTCGTGCTTTTTTCCCCACTGTGTGCCTTTTTTTTCCTCTGTACCCTAATAAGCTTTCATATGACACTCAGACGGTGGGCTACGACTCACCTTTTCACAGAGACTTTGATATCTGAGCTTTCAAGTTTCTCCAACACACTATGTCACTCGATCAACTTTCTTTTGTTGATTATACCACGGTTTAATTAAACAAATAGTATGTTTTTCCTTTGCCTCCACTTGGTATTTGATGAAATTCTTATATTTTCCCCCATGCTTTTCCCATTGTCTTTTCTCAGAAGGCTGAGCTTAAGGGCAATTTATATTGATTTGCATATTCAAAGAGGCGTAATTCTGGGAGGAGTTGGGGCGGGATATAAGGTGCGTGCACGAGCGTTAATTTTCACACTGACCGGGATTTATGTTAAGTTGGAGTACGCAGATTCATGCATCTGGATTTTTCTGTGCGTAAGCACATTTTGGCTTTTGTGCTTATGTCATGTTATAGTGCGAATTCTACGCACAGCGTTATGCATGAGGCCCCAGGTTTCTACCCTCTATAAATACTCTTTTTGATCTTACTTTTATTTCACCCCTGGTCTATCCAGGATCCTATGCACTCTTTCAAAGAGGTCTTCACTTGTGAACCTGGAAGAGATCATACTCTACAAAACTGTCTGCCCCAGGAGCAAACCAAAATTTCAATGAGTTCCCCATTATCACTACATTTTCTTTCTAGGGAGTGCTTTTGAGGTTACTCTTTTGGGCTACCCTGGATCACGTGGGGGCCGGCATCCTGGTTGCTTTGGGGGCCATGGGTAGGGGGCTTGGAAGCCCAACCCTGTAGGGACCCGTGCTCACCGCCAGGGGGTGCCCCAATGCCTTGGGGACCCCGGGACCTCAGCACTTCCGCCACGCCAGGAAGTGCTGGGGGGAAGAGGAGCGCATCACTTTTTCCACATTTTGTTTTGTTATAACCTTATTCCACAATGGATTCAATTCATTTTTTTCCTCAGAATTCTACATACAACACCCCATAATGACAACATGAAAAAAGTTTACTTGAGATTTTTGCAAATTTATTAAAAATAAAAAAATTGAGAAAGCACATGTACATAAGTATTCACAGCCTTTGCCATGAAGCTCAAAATTGAGCTCAGGTGCATCCTGTTTCCCCTGATCATCCTTGAGATGTTTCTGCAGCTTAATTGGAGTCCACCTGTGGTAAATTCAGTTGATTGAAGATCGGTGTAGATCTCCGAGACGGGATTGTCTCGAGGCACAAATCTACTACTTTGAAGTTCCCAATGAGCACAGTGGCCTCCATCATCTTGTTCCACTGTAAGTGGAAGAAGTTCGAAACCACCAGGACTCTTGCTAGAGCTGGCCGGCCATCTAAACTGAACGATCAGGGGATCCAGAGGTCCTCTGTGGAGAGAGGAGAACCTTCCAGAAGGACAACCATCTCTGCAGCAATCTACCAATCAGGCCTGTATGGTAGAGTGGCCAGATGGAAGCCACTCCTTAGTAAAAGGCACATGGCAGCCCACCTGGAGTTTGCTAAAATCCAAGGACTGTTTGCCAAATGAAGGACTCTCAGACCATGAGAAACAAAATTCTCTGGTTTAATGAGACAAAGATTGAACTCTTTGGTGTGAATGCCAGGCGTCACGTTTGGAGGAAACCAGGCACCGCTCATCACCAGGTCAATGCCATCCCTACAGTGAAGCATGGTGGTGACAGCGTCATGCTGTGGGTATGTTTTTCAGTGGCAGGAACTGGGAGACTTGGCAGGATAAAGGGAAAGATAACTGCAGCAATGTACAGAGACATCCTGGATGAAAACCTGCTCCAGGGCGCTCTTGATCTCAGACTGGGGTGACGGTTCATCTTTCAGCAGGACAACGACCCTAAGCACACAGCCAAGATATCAAAGGAGTGGCTTCAGGACAACTCTGTGAATGTCCTTAAGTGGCCCAGACTTGAATCCAATTGAACATAATATCTGGAGAGATCTTAAAATGGCTGTGCACCGACGCTTCCCATCCAACCTGATGGAGCTTGAGAGGTGCTGCAAAGAGGAATGGGCGAAACTGGCCAAGGATAGGTGTGCCAAGCTTGTGGCATCATATTCAAAAAGACTTGAGGCTGAAATTGCTGCCAAAGGTGCATCAACAAAGTATTGAGCAAAGGCTGTGAATACTTATGTACATGTGCTTTCTCCATTTTTTTATTTTCTAATAAATTTGCAAAAACCTCAAGTAAACTTTTTTTCACATTGTCATTATGTGGGGTGTTGTGTGTAGAATTCTGAGGAAAAAAATAAATTTAATCCATTTTGAAATAAGTCTGTAACATAACAAAATGTGGAAAAAGTGATGTGCTCTGAATACTTCCTGGATGCACTGTATATATATATTTCCCTTGGACTCATTTTTTTATAATGTCTAGATCATTCATTGTTTTTTCATGGATTTCTTCCATTTCCATAAAGAATTTCTTTCTTTAGTCTACATTTTGATTATTTGGATCTAAAATAAGTCACAGGGATCTGGCAAATAAGGGGAGTGGGGAGAAATAACAAGAACATTATTTTTTGGTCAGAATTCTGGGACTGACAATGCTGTGTGTGCAGGTGCATTTTCATGGGGCAAAACGCAGTTTTGGTTTGTGCCCGAATTGTTTTCTCTGATATTTTCCTGTCGATACTACAGCAGTTTAATATAATGTTGCTGAAAAACAGTCTGTCCACTAGGAACAAACTCTTTATGATCCAGTGTTGAAAAATGAGATCATTATTAGTCTTTTGAAAATATGCCATGGTGGCTTGGAGAAACAGATCTCCGAAGTCACCTGTACAAAAGAAAAAATGACAGAAATATGCACTCGATCAACTCAGCATGGTACTCCTCCTCAGACTGGTTAACCAGACTGTATTCATAAGATACCTAGTGGCATAGTCAATAACTACACACACTCCCAAGCTATTGACAGATTGCAGGAATTTTTGTGCCCCCTCTTGTCAATAGCGTATATACTGTATATATAATGTATTGTATAAATTGTAATTTGTGTATTTTTTCCATTCTATGTGTTTTGTTATATGCTTTGCCTTTTTATTCTTGGTACTCTATTACAGGTTGAGTATCACTAATCTGAAATGTCTGGGACCCAGAAGTATTTAGAATTTTGGATATTTTCAGATTTTGGAATATGTGCATATACATAATGAGTTATCTTGGGGGCACGCATCATCAAGTAGAAAAATGGAGCTAAATGATGACTCGAGCATATAGTTATTCCCTTAGTCATTATTGTAAAATGTTGAATATGATGTACATACTCTATTGTTTTTTCCTTTTAAGAGGGCCAATGCACTGAAGTATTTTTTCTTCATTTTATTGGCTACCTATTGTCACTTCTCAGGTAACTGGCCGATAGGTCATAAATATCTTAGCCAAACTTCATTACATCATGCCTGCTGTGTGAATTTTTTACCTGCGGCATTCGACTATTTTTTTGTTTTTAATGAGTGCTGCACAGCACTTTGAACTGCCATGCTGGAGCTATCATTACGCAACACACACAGCATATATGCTACTTCGTGAAGCTTCATGGGGGATGATAGTTGATCGAGTGATTCATGGCGATTGCTGCTTCACAGGGAACCCCAACCCTGGTCACCAATTACATTTCCTAGCTTCATGTCCTCCTCTGTCTGAATTAGTGAATCCATTTGGAATTTATACTTATCCAGATGTAAAAGAAAAATGAGAGAAAACAGATGAGAGGTGGTATCATGTCAACACTCCAAAAATTTTAGATTTTTGAATTTCAGGTTAGGAAAAGCAACTAAGAATTTAATTGTGTTATATATACATGATTATATACGTACTTGCCACTTACATTATTATAAATCTTGCCACTGCTGCTAATAATGTTTTAACCTGCAGATTCACCTTTCAGTAAAATTATCTTTTAATAGATTCATAAAATTACTACATAATGCTTTGTGGGCAACAACACATGATGCCTATTTTTGAGATTCTCTTTTTCCTGGCCTTCAAAGACCCATGGCTTAATTACTGCAAATGTTATAATGATGTGAAATTTTCACAAATCAATGCAGGACAGACAAATCTTTTGATATCAAGAGGCACGCTGGCATATATTTGGATCCCAGGTAAGTTTACTATTTCCTAAGTATCATATCTTAATTCTTATATAATTCTCAGCATATTGGCTATTTTTAAAGATTTCTGTGGCAGCTACTGAATAATCTCAACCTGCCCTGTGTCTTTTTAATATTCTAGTCCTGAATTACCTGCCCAAGTTCCCTTGATGAAAACCCATCTTTTAATTGGCATCTCCTCCGACCTGAAACCAACGCTGACACTTGTGAGAAGGATAAACAGGATAAACAAAGTAGACCTTGTATGTCCTTTTAGCCCTGACATTGATGTGTTGACGTTTATTAGAAATGAGCATTCCAATACAGATATCTAGAAACGTGTAAGCACAGAAGTCAGACATTCCTTGACATTAAGCACTTTTGTTAGACTTCAATGATTACAGTTTGAGTGTTAATCTCTTAAAGCAGCAATACTCAACCACAAACATGGAACACCAATATGGCTTATTCTATTTTTACAAAAATATTTTAATAAGCTGACATTCCAGATTGTAATCAAAGTCTGTCTTGAACAAGATGATACGTCTGTTTCTTTAGTCCTTACAACTAACAATGATCAGCTTAATTCAAATATTTTCCTGAAACAAACATGTTATTATAAAAAAAAAAGAATAAAGATCTGCAAAGTACAGGAGTTAAAAATTGATGTGTTAATATAATTAGCCGCTGATCTTCATAACGTACAGCTGCGTGAATTAAATTTTTAGCTGCTTTAAACAAATACCTATTGTCAGTTACTGAAATTAACTTGACTATGAGTTCATAAATACCAAGTTTGCTAACAAATGTTTCAAACGTATGTCCCCAGCCCACTAAAAGAGGAGTAGATATCGAAAGAGCTTTAACAAATGAGGAGTAAAATATTAATAAGCAAATGAATATAATGAAGAAGCACAATGAAGGCAGAGATCAAGTAGACATCTGGAAATGAAAGCTAACAAAAGTGAAATCTATGAAAATAATTTTAAAGAATAATATCCAAGCTTAGGATTTCCTATACAGAAGTTGAAAGAGAAATAACCTATTCAGGGAAACCGGTAGTTATTTGAATTTTAAAAATAGGTAGTTCAGATCAAATCTTGTCTGAAAAAGAAGGTTTAAAAACATATCAATGAAGTATAAAATTGTAATACTCTCTGTTGCTCTTTTGATTTTTTTTTTTTTTGGCTTTGTTTAATGTTATTTATCCGCACTTTGGCCCTTGGATCATGTCTTGTCTGTTTGGTTGTCAGTTTGCTTTTTATTTTTAAAGCCAAAACAGTTGGAATAATTTTCACAGAATTGTGTGAGTAGGTTGCTGTTGGTTCAACTTAAAATATAGGCTATGTGAAATTTCAAAAATTCCACTGGGGTTGTGAAATATAATTGAGGGAAGTCCAAAAGCTGTGCAATATTAAGTTTTAATGAAATTTTGCATGTAAAATACGTTGAGCCCATTTAACATCCAGGCTACAATGGCATTATGAAAAATGAAAAATTTCATCGGGAAGAGTGGTAGTAACTCAAGGAGGACAAAAAAAATGCATCTTTCCAAAACGGTCGAAGTGCATCATATTTTTCATGTATATTACTGTTGATACAACTTAAAGGCCTAGACTTTAAGGCCTTTCAAAACTTCCATCAAGAAACATGATTGCCTGTGCAAACCCAGAAACAAGGTATCACATCAAAATGGTTCATCCGATGGTAATGAATTAGGTAATGCTTAGGTTTGGCCGTATGTGCAGTAAAAGCTACATTCCACATTAGCAATTCATTGGAAATAATGAGTTGTGATGGGGACTAACACAAAAACTGTGCATCACTCAAAAACAGCTATGTCTGCTTTTATTACATTTTATATTTACATTATTGTTTGTGCATTTTAAAATAGAGGCTTCATTGAGTTTCAAGGATTTCATTGGGTAGTCATAACGGGAGGGCCATCACGACAAAAATCCTGCATTACTCCAAAACAGCTGAGTGGAAGTTTGTGAAATTTGGCTTGTATTTAACATACTGAGTTTATGAAGTTTCCAAAGTTTCATCATGAATGTAGATTCAATAGTGGGAACAACACAAAAATCAGTAGTTTATTCCATTTTACATGTAATTTTTATACATGTCATCTAGTTTATTAATGTAGGATTAAACATCTATTTGTGAAACCACAGTAAATCTCTCTCTATATAAAATGTGAATTTCCCCTTGGGATTAATAAAGTATCTATCTATCTATCTATCTATCTATCTATCTATCTATCTATCTATCTATCTATCTATCTATCTATCTATCTATCTATCTATCTAAATCCAACGTCTGTCTGTCTGTTTGTATGTCCGTCCACTTTTCACAAGGGAACTACTTGACAGATTTAGATTGGGTTTTTTTCTATAATTTGCGTGAACATTCTGGTTGATTTTGCGACTCCTCTCATCACGCTAAGTATCATAGTTTGCTTGCAGTACCAATTTATTTGCACAAATCCGAGAGAGAGAGAGATGCAGCAGGCCGAGAAAGGGGTGGGCCCTCACCACTCACATGCCAGCCTCAGGGTGTATCTTACATTCCCTTAGCTAGGAAACAAGAGAACAGATTATACAGACTTAGATCAAGTTTTTTTCTCTAATTTGCTTGAACATTTTGGTTGATTTTGCAACCTCTCTCATAACGCTAAGTATCATAGTTTGCTTGTGGTACCGATTTATTTTCACGAATCTGAAAGAGACGCAGCAGGCCGAAGGGAGGAGGCGGGGCCCATCTTACATTCCCTTAGCTAGCAAACAAGAGAACTATTTCATGGGTTTAAATCGGGTTTTTTTATCTATAATTTGCTTAAACATTCCAGTTGATTTTGCGACCTCTCTCTTTGCGCTAAGTATCATAGTTCACTTGCGGCACTGATTTATTTGTGTGAATCCGAGAGAGATGCAGTGGGCCATGGGGCTTGTGACGTCAGGAGTGGGGAGTTGGTGTACATTTTGGAGTGTACCTTGCCTCCGCTTAGCTAGCAATACCTTTTTGTTTATTGATTTTTAAAGCTTGTTCTGTTTCACTACTACAGGGACAGCTAGTTAGGAAATAAAAAAGAAGTGGCATTTATGGGTCCAACTCAGCAAAGACTTACAACACTCATGATTTTATTAAATTAACCTCATATCCCACACATGATGGGCTAACAGGCTACCTTATGACATTGTGAGGACACTACAGCTAATAACCATACATGCTCGGTGCACACCACATACAGGAAAGTCTTTGTACAGTAAACAAAATGTACACCTTGCAAAGAAATATTCATAATCCCTGCATCCCATCTCATCTTTCTCACTTTCTTTGGAAGATTTTCAAGAGACAATTGAGATTACATTTTCGGGCATTAATGGGTCAGTTTATAAAGAGTTTTTTCCCCATGAGCAGATTATTAGTCAGTGGCATTACATTGTATTGCTGAGCCATCTGCCGGAAAGTGTCAGAACAAAAACATCCAGAGCAGTTGTAGCATGCAAAACTGCATTTTGTACCATGACAGCACACCTGCACATACCAAAAACAGTATGGTTTTTACTTCACACTCCCCATATTTGCCATATCTCCCTCTCTCTCCCAGTGAGTTCGCTTTGTTTCAGAAAGTAAAATTGTAATGGACGTGAAGAAGATTTTTGCTCCATGAAGGATATACTGGAACAAACACCAGATGCTCCAGTCATGGTAATAAAATGTGCGCATAGGAAAAGTTTCTAAGAATAAGAGAAGTACTTGGAGAAGTGTATTGCATTTCTCATATTCTGAAGATGAATAAAAGAGAATTGTAAGTTTTATAATGAACATTTTTAACAATTCCTATTTATTTCTTGGCTAATGATTAATATATAAACACAATCAAGTAAGTAATTAAAAAGATAAATGTTACAGTCTTATAGCACTGTTACAGAGATTCTATCCTTCTCTTCTTCCCATAAAATGAGGAATGCATTAAACAGATAAAAATAAGTCTCCTTTATTTATGCCTATTTTTTGTCAGCTTTTTTTCTGTCTTCTGCCTTAACAGGAAACTCTTTCTACAATTAATTTCTAACTGTTCAGGCATCTTAAGTCATGCTTTCTATATTCCTTTATGGTACTTATTTATTCTTGCTCTTAATTTTGTACAATTGCATATACGTTATACCAGTACAGTTCTAAACTGAAACTCAGATAATGAAATAGCGAAGTTGAATTTCCAGTTTTGAAAATTTTAACATTATGCAGTGAAGCGAATATGAGAATAAGAATAGTAAATGTTTGGTCAAAATCTGCCACAAAATCTGAAGTTTTGTATTGTGAGGTTTAAAGTTGTTCCTCTATTAAGATCTGATCCAAGCAATTTTTATTTTCTTGTTGTTATTAGTTTGAAAATTAAACCTAAGCAGTTTTTCAGCTTCCTCTGTGGTACTGGAGAAAAATCAACTGTTTTATTTCTTAATAATTATAACAATTGTTTTTACATAATGGTAAGTGTGAAGTTTGGGATACATGTACAGTCATTTTATGTAAGTAAATATTAACTATGGAAAGAAATGTATAATTTATGGGTTGTTAGGTATAAAAGGAAAAGACGTATTACACCAGAAAAGTCTAAGATGGGAGAAAGAGTTAAGTAAGAAGTATAAGGATCAAGGCGATTTGGAAGAGAAACTGTGTCGTCGCTGCAAACTTTTCTAAGAATTTAATTTTTTTTATTACTTGTATTTTTAAATTAAACATTTATCTTTTTATTTTATTTTTGTACTTTAATATGTTTCTTAACCAGTCAGTTGTCTGTTGTCACAACCCACATTTTTCCATTTAAATGTTTTTGTGACCCATCAAGGGTGTATTGAGCCCCTTGGCATATCTAGCATGAATGTCAGAGCATCCCTGTTGGTGAATCAAGCAGAAACGTTAGAGTGTGGGTGGGGCACCTCTTGGCAAATTCAGCATGAACCCACTTGCATGTCACTACCATGATAAACAAGCAGAAACATTGCTTTAATAAATAAGCTAAACTCTCTTAATATTAATTTGTTTTAGATTCTTACATGTTTCTCGTCTCAGAGGGACACCTCAGGTGTTTAATTAAAGAGCTAACCGGTGTAAAAGATTTTTAAATACAGGCAAATGAGGCAATGGCCTGCAATAGCTAACTTAACCTGTGTAAAGTCTCTACACAAAGTGCTAGGACTAGAGACTTCAAACTGCAGAGTGAACCTTAAAAGCCCTAAGGTCACCATTGTCTTCATATCTCTCACTCTGTAGCCTGAGAAAGAGAGATGTACACTATAACCTAGGAATGCCACTAGGGCTGGATCTAGACAACCTGTTTGGGTGGGATGGAGCTATGACCTCACGAGTGCCCCTGTATACATGCGTATAAATTCAATGAACAGCATTAAGGATCTGAACTTCATGTGTGTTGCTACAGTGAACTAGTGTAGTAGCATCCTGAAAAGATTTTAAATTACGCTGCCACCAACAAATCATAAGGCAGATCTTTCTGTAAGTTAATAGTGATAAGGCTTACAATGGTGGTATCAGCAAATGTAATAATGGTGTCAGAGATGTGTCTGATCACATAGTCATAAGTAAGCAAGGAGTATGGTAGTAAGTTCAACACACTGTGGGGTACCTATGTGGAGGAACAAATGCTCCCAGTATGCACATCCTGTGAGTTATTATATCTAAAACTTTGCAAGTCTCAAGTCTCAGAGCTAGCTGATCAACATTGATAGTACATTGATAGTGTTAATAGTTCTAAATGCTAAGCTGCAGTCTAAGGCAGTTATTCTGAACTGGTGGGATGCGACCTAAAAGTGGGTCGCAAATCCATTTTCAGTGGGTCTCGAGCCTTTGCCTTGGCATAAAAATGTAAAGAAAAAATAAACGGAGTGGCATCTGTTCACACTTCCTAACAGAAGGTGGCGATAACGCCCGGTAATGCGAGTTGACAACTGCCGTTTCACGCCATAGAAAAAGACCTGCAAACTTTGTTTATATATGCTATTAGAGTATGGCGAAACGCAAGTACGATGCAGAATATATTAGATATGGATTTTCTTATATTGACGACAAAGGAGGACAAAAAACTCAGTGTGTTTTGCGCAGCGAGGTGTTGGCATGTGAAAGTATGAAGCCGTCAAAACTGAAATGGCATTTGGAAACAAAACACCATTATCTCAAAGATAAACCTGTTGAGTACTTCAAAAGACGACTTCAAGACCTGAGGGCATCACAAACTTGTCTTACTTCTTTCTGCTGAAAGCAAGAACAGGCACTCTGTGCATCTTACCTGCTGGAACATCATATTGCAAAGTTAAAGAAGCCCCACATCATTGCAGAGGACCTCATCTTACCTGCAGCCATGGACATGGTCAGAGAGGTGTTGGATCAATCCACAGCGGATAAACTAAAAACTATACCTCTGTCAAATGACACTAGTAATAATAATAATAATTCATTACATTTATATAGCTCTATCCACACAGTAGTAGGCGAATTGAAACCATGTCAGATGACATCAAACAACAGACCACAGCTTGCATTAAGGCAAGTGGTCATTTTGCCTTGCAAATGGACAAATTCACAGACATAACAAACAAAGCACTTTTACTCGCTTACGTGAGACATATGTAGGACGGGGACTTACAGGAACAATTTCTCTGCACAAGAGAGCTCCCTGCTACTAAGACTGCAGAGGACATTTTCAGCTCTGTGGACTTATATTTGTGTTCAGTGGGCCTAAGCTGGGACGTGTGTGTTGGTATCACAACTGATGGTGCTGCCTCCATGACAGGAAAAAAACTTGGGGGTTGTGAGGCGAATACTTGAGAAAGTTCCAAATGTAACTTGGAACCATTGTTTTTTACATCTGGAGGCCCTGGCAGCAAAGGATATGGTACCAGTGCTTCATGGAACATTAAAAGATGCCATCCAAGTGGTAAACTACATTAAACGGAGTGCAAAGAACACTCGATGTTTTCAGAAACTGTGCCAAGATCTTGGTAGTGAGCACGTACAGGTGTTGTATCATGCAGAGGTACGCTGGCTTTCCAGGGGGAAAAGTACTTTCTTGTTTCTATGAACTATGAGCTGAAATCGCAGCTTTTCTTGCCTAGAACAGTTCACCTCCTGCAGACCTGTTTAGCCACAGCATGTGGCTCACACACGTTGCTTACCTCGCTGATGTGTTTGAACAATTAAACACATTAAATGTGTCTGTGGAGGGGAGGAGGCATAATATTTTTGAACAATATGACAAATTCAATGTTTTCAAAAAAAATATCTCCTTGTGGGCAAGTCATATTTCTAAAAACCAACTCGACATGTTCCCCAATGCCTGTCATGAGGGACAGCAACTGGACGCGGCAGGAAAAAATGTAATGAGGAAAACGATTACGACACATCTGAATAAACTTCTCGCGTAGTTTAATGACTACTTTCCCGAGAAACAGAGGGATGATCACTGAATACGCAATCCATTTGGAATTGACATGGAAAGTGTCACGTTGTCAAGCAACAAAGAGAGTCAGCTGGTGGAGCTATCATGTGACCGCATGCTAAAAAAGAAATTCATGGAGGTAAGCCTCTCCCATTTCTGGTGCAGCACTGTGATAAGCGAGTTTCCTTGTCTTGCCACTCAAGCAGTAAAAATCCTGCTACCCTTCAGCATTACCTATCTCTGTGAGTGGATTCTCAGCTCTGGTTCAGCTAAAGACAAAGCACAGAAACAGACTGGACATTGAGTATAACCTCAGAATTGCTTTGTCTGCTGTAACTCCAGAATTTTAGACCCTTGCCCAGTTCTCCCATTAATTCCTCCAAACTCAGGTCTATAATGTCAGTGTTACACCTAAGGTTGAAGTGAGTGTTGCTTAATTTTCTTCAAAGCACAATGTTTTCACCATTTACATACTGATAAGGTCATCAGAAGAAAATTTAATTTAGTATACTTGAATCATTTTGAACTTCACTCTTTGTTTAATTTATTTCTCTTTGTTAAAAAACTGCTAATGAAGAAACTGATTTTTTTTCCATAGTGCAGTGTTGGTTGTGATAGATTCAATGAGTGAGGATTCTCTGTAAAACTACATAATTTGAGTTTTTTTGTAAGTACTTCTCAGTAGTTGCACCTTTTTATTTCATATTTGTGCATGAAAGCATTGTTGATTCTGTTAAAACAGTTACTGAAGAGTTTTTAACAGTAGTACTGAAGAGTTTTGGTTTTAATTAAAATGCAGCTAATTGAGTATGAAAGGGAATATTTCCCTCTCTGGCATCGCTACTTGCTGGTCATTTTGGTTTATCATTAGGTTTATCAGTTTTTTTGTGTTGGCATGCTGTGATATTCTATTCTACTATCTTAGGTTAAAAAAACACCATCTTTTCATTCAATAAATTTGAGAAGTTGAAAATTTTGGGGTTAGTAATTTTGCTTGTCATTAAGGGGTGATGATGGGTCCCAAAGCCAGACCAGTTGAGAACCACTGGTCTAAGGTGTGCCAGGATGGTATGATGTGCAAGGGACAGGCAACAGAAAGCTGGCAGCATCCTCTGTATCACATTATATTACAGGACACTGAAGCACCTGTTGGGGACATAAGTGGCTGCTTTGCCAGCACTATTACTTTTATAGCTACTTTATAACACGATCTTTCACTTTTATACATTATTTGTTTTTTACTCTTTACTGTAGAACATTTGGGTCACTTTTCCATTCTCTAATCATATAGTAGCTAATGCTCTTGTTTCACCTCTGGCACTTTTAAATCACTCTTCCCTAAAAAGGTTTTCTCTCACTCTCTCCATACAACATAACAGCTTCAGAATTCCCATAGTAAAAATAAAAAGATGTGATTTAAGTCAAGTCCCACCTCAACTGGGAAAGGCTTTTCATTATCAACATTTACCAGCATGCTGGTGCTAAAGTATTTACCTAAAGTGATGTGTGCATGTAGCAGAGATATGAGTGTCATCATCTGTGTCACGTACAACTATGTGAAAAAAGTTTAAAGTCAGCTTTAGGTGTGCTTCAGTTGAAAGGATTAGAAAGTGTTAATTGGAATCATTTCAGAGTGCTTAAATACATGGCTTAAAGTCTTAGGAAGATAATATGCTAATCTGTGTTAAAGTTGGAGGCTAAAGAGATTACAGCTCTCTAGTGATTTACAGTGTATATATTATTTATTTATTTATTCACCAGCAGTCTCTGCTAACCTGTAAATCTGTCTTTGTGACCCTCATCATTTTCCAAATTGCTAGAAGGCAAATGCAAATACGCAAAGCTTGATAACAGTAGAAATAAATAAATAAAGCACAAAGGGGAGTTAAGGCAGACTTCAGGGTGACAGACCATGACACAGGTCAGTGTTCAAAGTACCTTTAAAACTGTGTAATGTATGCTTGGACCAAAGTGATCAGCTATTGAACATAACATTAACAGAAAAGGATAGAGAACCAATTAAATGGCTCATGTTCTATTTGTACAGGCAGAAATCATTTTGAAAATTAAAAAGGTGAAAAAACATAACATTGCAAATAGTATTTGTATTATCATGGAACTTACCAGGTTCATTACTAGTTTGGTCTACTCCTGCACCTTAAGAGTAATACAAACAGAGGTACACACACACACATTCGAGATCCTGTTTACTCAACTACTGGTAAAAATGTGCAGGCAGACATCATTTCTGCAGTATATAAAATTACTTTACAGTCCCTCCCTTTCAAAGATCCAAGAGGACAATTGGAAAATGATCTATCACTCAACATATCAGAAAAGTAGTGGAAGGTAGCAATGCAGAGAATTCACTCAAGCTCCAAATGCGCAAAACATACAATTATTCAACTCAAAATTATATATCGAGCACATCTGTCTCGCTTAAAACTGTCCAAAATGTTTCAAGGGCAAGATCCAACCTGCGAACGCTGCAGTCAACTCCTAGCCTCACTGGGTCACGTTTTTGGCCTGCACCAAATTAACATCATTCTGGACAAAAATTTTTAAGTGCTTTCAAACGGCCTTGGTGTCACAATCCCTCCTAACCCACCAACAGCTGTATTAGGTGTACTTCCAGATGGGCTTAAAGCGGAGAAGGACAAACAAATTGTGATGGCCTTCACTACACTATTGGCACACAGACCTATTTTGCTAAACTGGACAAATTCTAACTCTCCTCTTTTAAGTCAGTGGGTAACTGATGTTATATATTATTTGAAATTGGAAAAAATCGAGTTCTCAGTTAGAGGATCTGTGCAGAACGTTTTCAAAACCTGGCAGGATCTAATCAACAATATTTTAGAATAAGCTCTTAAAGCACTGAGTAAGCAGATTCTCTTCCCATTTCTTTTTCTTCTACATTTATCTTTATCCGCCTATTAAACTCATCAATTTATGTATTTTTACAAGCTTTAAGTTTTACTCCATTGGCCATGCTCTCTTTCTCAGGGGTGGGGGTTGATTTGTTTTCAATCCTATTTTTTGTAAAAATTGATCTATTTGTATGTAATGATTACAATAATTATGAAGGGCGTCGAAGGGAGAGTCTCAAAACTGAGATCCAGACCTGTATCATGGTTTGCAACTCCAATTCAGTAAAGGAAAACAGCAAAGAGACCGGAACATCCGCATCTCCACACAGGGAGGTTTGCCTACTTGACTACAGCTGACCAGCATTTAACACCTCTGTTGCACAGCATGACAGTACAATAGTTAACATCCCGGTTGTGCCACATGACAGTGCAGCACATAACATCCCTGCTGAGCCATTTGACAACAAATCACTCCCAAACCCTGCTGATGTGCCATCAACACCTGCTGCATGACTGAAGCAGGAGAGAAGACTCTGTTTTGACGAGTTTGTACGCCATTGCAAGGAGTTGAAAGTGGTTGCTGGGGACAGTGCCTTTGAAGAGATGTTTATGCAATGGCGCTGATCAAGATCAACCAGGAAATAGTCAGCGAAAGAATAAGCTTGTATTACATAATCAATAGCAGGCACGCCTATCAAAATGGCAACTCTACACAGTCACACATGCTTTTCCAACTAGTGTGGCAAAAGACAAGCAGTCCTTTTATGGATAGCGAGCCACCTCAAAGATCCATGTAAAGAGCAGGCAATCCAGCCATTGTGGTGCTCAGTGCCGTAGCTGTAGCTGTGGTGCTACAGTATGATAGAAAAAAATAGCCAGAGTCTGGATATAGTCTTATAAAAGCTTACTGAAAATCAACATTGTAAAGATGTTATCATTGGTGGCTTTTAATTTAGTAATTGGCATGATGCATAAGTTTACATTCTCTGACATTCAAACTAATTGGTCTCTCTCTCACTCTTTCTTTCTGTCTCAGTCTCTGACATCGGTTCTTGTTTTGTTACTCTCTTCAGTCATTTCTTCTCTTCTGTGGTTCCACTATTCAATCCTTCAAATGGGCTTTAGTTAATAATGAAATTCCATGTGGGGGCTCTGACATTACACACATTTGATTGGCTAGCTGTCCTTGTAATGAATGACCCTTTCCACACTTTCACACTAATTTTCATTACCTAGTTATAAACTAACTGAAACAGCAACTGTACAGTTTTCCATTTCCTTTACCATTGAGTTATAAACAGAATGAAACAGATGCATTAAAGTTATAAATTACTGATTTAATATAGGAAGAATGTATAAGAGAGAAATACTCAATGTGAATTTTCTCTACAGATAACTTCGCTGTAAAATTCGCTGTTTATTAATTCAATTAATTCTGGTTTGTTTGAGCAAAATTAAAACTTAAAATAAGCAATCTGTAATTTCAAAATTTGACAGTTTTACACTCCAGGGGCCTCATGTATAACGGCGTGTATAGAATTCACACTAAAACATGGCGTTACGGACAAAGCAGAAATGTGTGTACGCACAAAAAAAGCCAGATGCATAAAACTGTGTGTACACCAAGTTCCACACACTTTCCCTTTACAAATCCTAATGAATGTGAAATTTAACAGCCCCACCCAAACTCCTTCCAGAATTTCACATATTTTAATATGCAAATCAATATAAATATCACCTTCCATTCTGTTTTGTTAAAAAACAATAGAAAAATCAAGTGGAAAAAAGAGGAATTTCAGGGAATGTAAATTGGAGTCAAGGAAAAAGGTACAATTTGTTGGCTTGATCAGTGGTATAAGCAAAAAAGGAAGGTATGGAGTGATACAGAGTGACAGAGACACACGAAAGTTCAATGTTCAGAAAGTCACCCATTTTCCAAAATAAAAAAGAAGCGGTCAGATATCAAAGTCTATTTGAAAAGGTGAATTGTGTCCCACCATCTGTTTATTCTGTTTCAGACAATATTACAAACGCTGACCCCCGTGCCAATGATGCAACTCCATGCAATGATGGTGCTGCTGTGCCCAACACATCTTCAGATGCTGGCTGCACACACACCTCTGCCTCGGAAATTGTGTGCTGACAGATGCTGTTCTGGGGTCACGAAATGCAATAGTGGATGCTGTTAGAGATGTGGCCTATGAAGTAAGGAATATAAGGGCTGTACTATGTGATATATAACCACAATTTAAATGAATTGGTTAAAAAAGAAACTCTGCACCTGATTACCAAATTTTACATTCTTTTAATTATATTCAAATGAAGACACTGTCCAATTTGGCTGATCATTTGGTGGGTCAGGGTCAGGTTCGTTCTAGCACATCTATTCGGGTACAGGCAACCTGTGACACACTTTCTGTGGACTACAGTGCAGCACATTAATATAGTGGAAAGGCATTCTGTTTACATAAGTAAATTCATTCTCTGAAGGCGCCTTTATAGTGTAGCAATGATGCCAAGCTACACAACGGATCGATTCTCTTCATTTTACATGGTTATTTGAGGTGACATGCTATTATTAAAAAAACTGCTTGCCTTTTGCCACACTAGTTGGAAAAAGCACCTGCAACTGTATGGAGCTGATTTTTTTTAGGTTCTCCAACTATATATGATGTAATGCCAGCTCATTCTTTTAATGATTCATCCCTGGCTGATATAACTTGTCAATCTTCATTGTAATAGCAATATGTGTGCAGCTGATTGCTCTGATTACATCTGGAAAACCGGACGTTGCTGTGAATTGCACTTTGTTATTTCGCTGTTCAACCACAGTATAAGGAAATATTATATATCTAAATGACAAGCGGATAATACCATCCTATACAACTGGCATGGCACAACTTGATGATAATTGAGAAATACCCAACCTATCAGCAAGTTCACGTTGAAAATCTCCTGTGGCTGAAAACCCGAGAACGGACAAAACTTGCAAAGGAGCAGGTAGAGCACAATTCATCAAAGTCTGCCATTGTAAAGCCGGCGCCTGTTCAGCACACAACTATAAGAGCTCTTGCAAATCGAAATCGAATTAAAAGACAGTTATCATCATCATCTATAAATATGCACTCTTTTCTAATTCTTATAATTCTTCTAATTCTTCCATTTGCAATGTCTTTTAACAATGCTAAAGCAGCTATGGTAGTCGTTACAGAATGATTGAATTTGTGAATGAATTAATTTCAGTGTATTTGGTAAATCCCACGTCATTGAAGCAAATATAAAAAAGGAAGGTAAATGACACAGAAACCGAGCAGCAACTTCAGTATGCAAGGTACGGGGCTACTGTGAAAATGTGCGTGGCTTTACTCCAAGTTTAGTTTTTATAAATCTCAAAGTGTGTGAGTAAATGGGACGTATGCAACATTTTTGTCCATATGCACCATTTATACATCAGGCCCCAGGACAGTATCCACTGATTTTTTGGATCATATTTAATTTAAGTTTAGAGCTGGTTATGAACCAACTAATTACAATGCCAGTCCATTGTAAATGCCCATTCAGGGTTAGCCACACTTGTCTTCGGGATTAGTAAGGAGTGTTACAGAATCTGAAGAAATATGAAGAAAGTGTGCCAACTCCACACAGACAGTGAGTGAGACTGAAGCCAGTCTTACTTTGTAAAATCATTATTAGTACTGATTTTATGACAGTAAAATGCCAAAGACCACTTTTTATTACCTTGTTTTTTTTCTTATTTATTGCACTTCAGAGCTTCAGTAATAATCAACAGACAGTCATACCCCCCTCCAATTTGCAGCAAGATTGATATACCGAAGAGGGCATCTAAATGTAGATGAAAAATATGGGGTCATGTAATTAAAGTCACATCAACTTTTCTTTGCCAATATATTTACACTTTATGTTGTTGTCTCTGGGGAACTTCTTTTCTTAAGTGCTGCTGTAAAATTTCCCTGGCATCCAGTATTCAACACTCAAATACAGAATACCTAAAGTTTCTTTGGCTAGAGTGTCATGTCCAGGTAATAACCTGTCTAACCGTAACATGCTGGACACCACTTTGTGTCATATTTCTTTCTGAAACCCAGGCAATTTTTTTTTTTGATGAATCTGAAACCTTATTATCTAGATGTACTGAAGAGCCATTATTTGTTACTATTGTTTACAACAGGAGCATCTTTTCTACAGAATAATGTATTATTTCTTCATCCATCCATTATCCAACCCGCTATATCCTAACTACAGGGTCATGGGGGTCTGCTGGAGCCAATCCCAGCCAAACATAGAGCGCAAGGCAGGAAACAAACCCCGGGCAGGGTGCCAGCCTACCGCAGGGTGCACACATACACCCACACACCAAGCACACACTAGGGACAATTTAAAATCACCAATGCACCTAACCTGCATGTCTTTGGACTGTGTCAGGAAACCAAAGCACCTGTATTATTTCTTGCATTATATTATTTTGTGCTTTTGTTTAAATATCATCACATTAGAAATTCAATTTACTCAACTAACTTAATGCTAAATATGCAAACAAAACTATCACAACTATGCAGGAGCCATAAAGAATAAGGCAGCAAGTTCAAAAATGACATGTACAGAGTCCCATGTGGTATGCCTAAATCTGTCACAGTCTTGCCATTCTCTTGGTTGGTACTTAACCTGAACCTCAATGTTTTGTCTTACATTTAGTGATCCCACATATTTGAGAGCATTTTTGGGCTAAGCTGTTAGGGTGAATCTTGGTATTCTTATTCAGGAATGTTCATTTAGATTATATTATAGCTATTGATTAACTGGATTTTTCTTTCACTGACAGTGAAATTCCACCAACGATGAGTCCTGTCTTATTTCCTAGGCATGATTTAAGTAGTATATTAAGGTGAAGATGTTGTTTGATGAGTGTACAGATTTTGAAATCTAAGTGTTGAATCCCTGTTGTCTGCAGGTGATGTTGATATATAAGTACCTTAGGATTATGTTTTTGAGTCTAGGGTAGAGGAGATACTGATACTGTCAAGCAGATTGGTATAATGGTGGCATTTCTGCCAATATTTTACTCTTCATGCAGGTAAAGTGGGTAGTGAGTTAAACATTTTAATTTATCATTTGATCTACATCCACATCTTCACCCATGGTCACAAGTTCTAAGTTATGTCTGAAGGAGTGAGAATATGCATAGCAAGCAGTTGAAGTAAAGTTCCTATGAAGGCTTTTTATGACAGAGTGAGGACTTAAACAATACTTGGGTACTTCAGAGAAGATCCAGTGCTTCTCTGAGGTGATTTGGGCATACAGATAAGATGTTCCTTTGGCACCATCCATAGCAAGTGTACCAGTGATGGCTCACCAAGAGAACTCCCAGGGGTAGACCCAGAACAAACTGATGGCATTAAATCTATCTGTCTCTTTATCGGCCTGGGAATGTCTGGAGGAGCTTGAGATTTACACTATGGGTAAGGTGACCTCGTCTGTTTGGGTAACATGTGGCCACTGCAACCCTCACCAGGAAAGTTGGTTAGAAAGTGAAATGATGTTAAATCAATCACACTCTCTATTCTTTATGCCTTTTCAACACTGTAAACTGTTGGTTATTTGTAGTGTTGGAAATGGTGGTATTCAGTTGAGTCTAAAATGATTTTCTAGATACATTGAAAAGGCTGTTTGTTTCAATGTTCAAAGCCACACTCTCTGCTTTCTAACTGCCAATTTACATTTTATAACAATCCTTCTTAATCACAAAGATGGTAATGACATCTTTTTTCTCTGCATTAACTTCCAACAATCTGCTGTCCTGGGGGGTATTTTTTGTACGTGGATTACTCGTTTAGCCAGATGTAATTGTTGACGATTTGGCCTGATCCTGGATCTGTCGGTTTTTTAAAACTCTTGCTGGATGTGTTGTCATAGCAGCACATCCAAATCCTCAAACCTGCTCAGAGCAGGTTTGTTCTATGTAAACAAGGATTAGCTCACACATTTAATCAGTTTCCGTGCACGGAATTCATTCAGTTATGGCTTCCCCGTTCATGAATGAGCGACCAATTGATATCGGTGTGCAAATTATAAGAAGAGAATTTCATATAGAGAGGGTTTTGCACGATCAGCAACATCCTTTATTGCTCCTGGAGGAAATTCATTTCGAAAGATACCGCTTTAGCTGAGGGGGAATATTGTACCTCAAAGGTTTATTAGCACCTTATATAGAGTGGTCCAGATCTAATTATGCAATTTTCATTACATTATAACTTATTATGTTTATTACATAGAAAATCACCCGAAAAATCCCAGACCATCGAGAAGTGTGCAAACTGACGACATAAGAATTGTCTTTGTGCCGAACTGGAATCGTTCCAGCATAAATCAAAGTCATCCAGATGATCTGGATCTGCATAATTAGATCTGGACCACCCTGTATTCGAAGTCAAACTAGGCAAAGTTAGGCTCTCACAAAAATACAGACAGTATGCATTGCTTTGAGGTTTTTTGCAAGTGGCACTTTTTTATATACTTTAGGCGATGCGGAAAAAATATCTAAAAGTGCAGTTTGCCAGGCAATTCGTAAAGTCTGTTTGGCTCTGACATATTTGCTTCGGGTTTTCATCGTGTTTCCTGGACAACTGCGTGTGCAGACAATATAAGAGGTGTTTCATGCTATTGCAGGTAGGTAAGACACAGGCAAAAACACTCACGGTTCCGTAAAGAATCTCACAATCAGTCTAACATTCTTATTACCCAGGATTTCCAAATGTGATTGGGGAACATGTGACTGATCAGAGTGGAGTTTGATCAAACATTATTTGGAAAATATACTTCTCCTCCTGATGAATAATCAGACAGAGTGTCTTCATCAAATATTTGACCTCCGTCAATATCTCGTTGGTCACACACAAGTTCTAGGGATATGACATTCCCTGCAACTGACCCAACAAAAAAGAGGACTATATGGAACATACCTATGGCACACATTGAGGACAAATATATGCAATGACCATCCTTTACCTGAAATTAAGTGACCACTGCATCCTGCCACTGGTTCTGAGGAGGAGCTTCCCCCTGGAATGCCCTCAGAAACAGGGCGATGGGCATTTTGCTGGAGAGCCAACTCTTCTGCAGGGCTTAGGTCTGGACAGCGTGGTCTGCCTTCTTATTAGCTTTAAAAATAATGTTTTTTATATTATATATGATTATTTATGTCAACAATTCTTTAAATAGTTATATACCAATATTTACCAGTTTGAAGTATATTCTTGTACTTCACTTTAACCTGTTCCCATGCTCTGCTTGTGCTCACATTTGATCTGGAATTATGACATTAAATAATAATTAATCTGACATACAGGAAATGAAACGCTGCATTCAGTAAATACAATGCACACTACTTACGCGTTTAATTTATTGGCCACTTTTTGACAGCCGTCTTTTCTGGTTTGGACTGCTTTTGCAGTGTTACCCCTTGTGCATATTAAATCTTGAAATTCTTATATCCTTCGAATAAAAGGTCCTGCTCCACTTGTGTGAAAAAAAAATGCGCCCATTCTTTCGTCATTTTGTTACAGCCTATCAAAGACTTGCTGTTCATGTTTTCTAGACTCAATATTTATGGGCTTTTCAATCAGCGCGGGCGCACACATTCATCTCAAATGATTAGATCCAGCTAAACTAATCTACTACACGGCTGCGTATGAAAAAACGCCTTATCCCGGATGAGTTTCACCGACTTTAACTCATCCAAGATGAGGCACCTGATCTTGAATGATTTGATCTTGAATGATTTAAGCGACGTACAGAAAATACCCCCCAGTTCTCTGACTTTGTTTCAATTTTGCTATCTACCCTCCTTCATAATTTTATATTGTATCTTTGTTTGATTCCTGAGCTTCTTTACATGGCTTCTAAACTAAAATGTTTCAGGTATACTTCCAAGTCCTGACATCCACCAATGCTGATTTTCTTGTTTTTATTTTTTATTTGTTTTAATATATTTATTTTGGATGATGCAGTGGTTGAATGAATACCCTTTTATGTTACTTTCATCATGTATTTTGTAACGATGACCAAGAAAAAAATGTAATCTGTTCTCATGGAGAAAAAAAAGCTAATGGTGAAAACTGCTGCACAGTTGCAAACAATATAAAACAAATCTGGGAGGGGGCACGGAATCTCACGTTACTCATGTCACATAATACATATTTCAGTGATCCAGTCATTTGCTCAGAAAGTGCAAAAATCATTTAGTATCATAAACAGGAATGACAAATCACATGGGATTGAGCTTTTGAATTGAAGGGAGGACTTTTGACCAATGAATTAAGGATAGAATTATATCTTCACTTCAAGAGTTAAATTCCATAAGATGTGTGTTTCCAGTTTATGGTGTGAGCAGTTTTTTTCTGTAAGCATTTATTTAACATTATTTTAGGGAAAAAGGCTTGCGTCTTGCACATTGTTAGAAAACAACTTGATCACAGACATGTGGGTTATGTGACCTGAGTAAAGTGAGATTTTTTTTTCTTTCCTCCGACATTTTTCATATTGTTTGCCGTTGTACAGCATTGGTCACTATTGACTTTTATAACATTATACATTTTTTATATTGGTTATCCATGAAAACATGAGATTAAGATTTTTTCTCTGTCATCAGTACAAAACAAAAGGGGCATGTAACAGCTAAAACATATAATTTTTGGCTGGAGTATTCCTTTAATGCTATTTCTTCATTGTTTCATTCAAATTCTCTGAACAATACTTATTACATAGAATGTTTTCAGTACATGGAAGAAAAGTTCTTAAGGAGAAATCAAAAGTGTGATTGTTATATTTTATCAAGTTAAAGTAATACAGCTGTCTTGTACTAGTATTCTTTATTTATTCTTTTTTATAAATGTTTCCAGTATTTTACATATAAAAATGAAGATAACTGTCCTCAAAATTTTATGGTCAGCTGAATCTCTTTTTTTCGAGTAAGGAAAAATTTTCTAGTATACTATTTTCTAGTATAGTCACAATTTTTCTATTTTCTAATTGCCACCAAAAAGCAAACAGTAAGGATCCGTAAGTATAAAACTCTGTTGAGAACTCTTAACTGCAAGTTGTTTAGCAGGGAATGTTATTTGTTCTTAGCATCCTCCATTTTCTTTCAATTATCATTCAGTGTAAAGTTAAAATTGTTTAACAGGACTGAGGATCTGTTGTCTTTACCTGTATATTTCTTAACATGTCTGAACCAATATTTAACTTGATGGGTGTATGGGGGTCATTTCAACCTTTTCAGCTGACAGATGTCAGGTAAACGGTTGAGCCCTGAAAGAACTGTCTAACTGAACTGGAGTGAAATGTGTTATGGGGAAGCCGAAAGGCAAAGCAGGGTCACAGAATGCTTTGCATAGCCAGTTTGTTTGTAGCTTACTGCAGACTTTCATTTCCATGGCAAAGTAACCTTGACTCTCATGATGTCTTACTAACATACATGTATTTTGAGAATCTGCCTGCTCTTCTACCAAGAGAAAATCAGGTGTTCGATTTGGACAAAAAAAGGGAAGAAGATAACTGCCTTTTATTAGAACCTTCTTCAAAAAAGAGACTTGGTTCAGTTTTCAATTCTGTTTTTAGTTTCGTTTTAGTTCAGGTTGTGTTTTGTTGACTTTCTCACACTTTGACACAAACCATAGACATTTAAATGGAGCTTGCTATCTGCTTAGCTGCTGGACACTTTCCAAGGAGCACTGTCTCTAGCCAGAAATCTTCCTTTTTTGCTTTGCCATTAAGGATACTCTGTAACTAAGGAACTGGGTCGTCAAGGACTGAATGAACATAACCAGGTTGTAAACTTCTTTGTATTGCTTATATTTTCTGCTATTAGTTACTATGCAAATAAATGTAAATTTTAATTAAAAGCTTAAGATCAATGTCTCTGTTTGAGTATTGAATACAAAAGTTGCTGAGTGCTGGATTGATCACTCCTCTTCTAGCCGCAGTCACTTGAGGATACAAAGGATACTTTGTGAAGTCCTCTATTTTGGGTACAGTAAATTGAAGTAAAGGAGAGAAATTAAAAGATCGTCTCAGTCAGTGAATAGCTTGCTGACAGAATTGTCTAGGGTTGAATAAATGGGACACAAAAAATGCAGACAGTGAGTCAGGTAAAAGGTTACAGATAATAATAATACATTTTTGAATAGCATCATTCCCATACTTAAGGTATAACAGCAATATAGCTGGCTTTGATGTTTCTTCCTCTCCCCCATTAAGAAAAGAACTGAAGAGGTTAGTTGGTACATTTTGTGTTAGGTGCATGTCATAGGTGGTCTGATTACAATTTAAAACAGTATGTAAGTCATTTCACCCATTTGAGGGAAGAGGATTCATTGCTTGATCCTTAACTAAGCCTAAACAGGGGCAACACTATTTGGTGGTGAGAAAATAAATGTGGATCTTTCTTCTTTGTTAAAAGGATGAAAGAACAACCCTTACATGACCTAGTGTGGAATAAAAGATTGGTTTGAGAACTGTATCTGGTTGTGTACTTTGGCATATATGTCTATTGTAAATACCTTGGGTAGGATGTGAAAATGTATGCTGAGAATATTTTAGAGGATTCTGTATCAAGGCATTAATTAAATTAAATGAGTAGGAAAAAAGATGGCAACCCTCATACTTTGTGTGAGACATAAAAAGTGCCAATGAAGTGATCCATTTTTTTTCCTTGTTTTCTTAAGTGTCTGCCAAGCAGTAAATGAAACTGATTGAATTAGACTGTGTGGAGCAGTGGATAAACCACAAGGTTACTGGTTTAATTGCCACTTCTGACCCACAGTGTGACATTGAGGAAGTCTGTGCCAAAAATGTCTACAGTAATACTGTGTATATCTACATATAAAGCTCTGGCGGTGTTTTGCTTTAGAAAGATGCCATATAACATAAACACTGTTTGTTTAAGCTGATTTAAAGTGTCTATCATATTCTATCCAAAAGAGAGAATGAGGGCTTTGTTTTCTTTCTTTTGTCAATGTGGAGACTGTCTATTTGGAAATTAAATACAACACACAGTATATTTTAAACGAGTAGGGGTATCTAGGGTTGGGGTACCTACTGACACTATCTAGGTGCAGAACATCAACTACATTTTGAAACAAAATATAGCCTACAGTCTTTCTCTGTACAAATGAATAATGTGTGCAATATTTGGTGGTGATGGGTTCAACTGTGTGTGTTCTGATCCCTCTATTAAGAGGTAATAGGAATTCAGGCAGCAACATCTCCCTCTTTATCAATATAGTAACTTGGAGACTGACTTAAAATGGGTGTGCAAATCTTGTTAATAAACAAAGCAGGTGTGAAATTGCAAAGTAAAGAAACAAATAATATTCAGTACACAAATCAAAGACATGTTAAACGGTTCAAGTGAACCAGTGCAGTAGCAAACACATCTGAGTGGCAAGAGGACAGCAGCACACAAGTAACTTTAATTAGCTGTTTGAGAATAACTGGTTTTAAACTATACGTGGCAACATATAATGGTAATGTTTTACATACTGTGGAAACCAGGCTGGACACAGACAGACAGACATCTATTTGTCACCCAACACACGTTTATTTACAATTATATTTACAGTTATGACACACACAACCCAGTGTCACAGCACTAATCACCCCAAAGTCCAGGCCTTCTCTCTCAATGCCTTTACTCTTCTTCTGACCGCCTCCACTCCTCTCCTCCAAGACTCTGTCCACTTCCACCCGACACAAGCCCTCGAATGGAGGGAGGCGGCCCCTTTTATTCACACCTGGATGAGCTCCAGGTGCCTTTCGATAAGCTTCCACTGTCACTCCCCAGTGTGGCGGAAGTACCGGCCGCGCACCCGGAAGCACTCCGGGTGCCCCTGGTCTTCTTTCCCTCCAGCACTTCCAGGTGTGGTGGAAGTGGGCCAGGGCTCCTCAGGCATCCGGGCGCCCCCTGCCTTTGGCCACAGAACCCCTACAGGGGTGAGCTTCCAAGCTCCATACCCGTGGTCCCCAAAGCCAACAGGGCGGTCACCCGCTCACAGTCAGGAGGAGTCAGAAGCCCTCCTCCAGCCCTTCTGGGTGTCCCGGCTGGGTACCACCCCCAGACCCTCGCCACAATACATAAACTTACTGACTATGCTACTAAAGGCTTAAATAGGCAGGATGAACCTGGATGATTAAAGAAGGCATGTGGTTGAACCAGGCACCACTAATTATTGTTAAAAAAATCCCACTGTAAGGCAACTCAAGAAGGACAAACATCACAAGGTACACATATTTATAACACTGAACAAAACAGTGCAGAATAACAGAATAAAGCTAATCTTTAAACAATGCATCTATCCCATCTTTTCAAACATGACATTGTGGAATTACATACCAGACATACATACACACACACACACACACACAAAAATCAACTTTATAGATTAGATACTATACTATAAAAGTTTTTTAATTGTAATTTTTTTTTATCTTTTTAGAAACAAATATATACAGTCCCCACATATAAACCTCTAAGTTACACATTTTCAAAGCTGCATATCCAATAAATTAAAAATTATTTAAATACGTGAAAATTTAAAAACTGTACTGTAAGTTCAAATTTTGAGGCAGCGCCTAACTTAGTTCATGTGTCTGCCCACTAGGCGTAGCACAAAACCCACGCAATTCTTGCTTACATTCTCAGTCACGTGCGTACATACTCTACAATATGGTTGTGCTTTTTGCTGTAACTCTGTTTGGGTTGACTTAATAAGCTTGCGGGCTCTGCAGTGATGCGGGCTCTGCATCGGTCTGTCGTAGTTTAAAAGGAGCTGAGCCGTAAGGCAAAGCTCTCAATTTACCAGTCAATCTACATTCCTACCCACACCTATGGTCATGAGCTATGGGTAGTGACCGAAAGAACGAGATTGCGAATACAAGCGGCTGAAATGAGTTTCCTCCGCAGGGTGTCTGGGCTTTCCCTTAAAGATAGGGTGAGAAGCTCAGTCATCCAGGAGGGGCTCAGAGTAGAGCCGCTGCTCCTCCGCATTGAGAGGAGTCAGATGAGGTGGCTCGGGCATCTGATCAGGATGCCTCCTGGACGCCTCCCTGGTGAGGTGTTCCGGGTACGTCCAACCGTGAGGAGGCCCGGGGAAGACCCAGGAAACGCTGGAGGGACTATGTCTCCTGGCTGGCCTGGGAACGCCTTGGGATTCTCCCAGAAGAGCTGGAAGAAGTGGCCGGGGAGAGGGAAGTCTGGGCCTCTCTGCTTAAGCTGCTGCCCCCACGACCTCAGATAAGCAGAAGAGGATGGATGGATGGATGGATGAAGTCCAAGATATCTGGAATCAGGCATAAAAGCAGTGGTGATGTACTGCTAAGAAGGTCCAGGTGATACATTTGAAAATAATTCAGAGAGTAGAGCGAGGAAAAAGATGGTTGACATTGCTCATTCATATAACATGAACCATTCATTCAACCATCAGCACAATTCTAAACAAGGACAAGATCATAGAACCTATTTTTGCTATGTATGCCAGCTCGCTAGCTATGAGCGAGTCTACCAAGATCAGCTGAATGAAAACATGAGTGAAAGAAATAAAACTTGGTTGTTTGTTGTTAAAGTGCACTCTAAATCAATTAAAAAATACGGTACATAAATAATGTGTGGGTCACAGATTTGCACAAGACTGAAAAAGGGGCGTCTACATTTCTTAAAAAAGATTAGTTTTATTTACATCTCCAAGTTATTCAAATGGGAGCTGTCTCTTCAGCACTCTCAGAAACCCCAGCATGAATACAATGACGCTGTCATCATGTTGCAGTCACTCCCTTCTCAGATTAAAAGAGTAGACAGACTTCATGCACAAGTGAGAAAACAGTAAGTGAACACACAGCCAAGTCAGCAGCCAGTTTTATATGTTCCCCACATCAACCACCGGGTGATAGGTGCTATACGTGGCGAGCCTCTGAACTTGCAGTTGAACCAGCAGCGGACAAAGCTATCAATACCTGCGTTAGTTTCAACATGCAGAGCAGTTGAGGAGTTGTTGGGGTCTCAAAAATCTCATAGTAAAAATAGTAATTTTTAAAAGCTATTTGAACTGTACCTACAATACAAATAACGTTTTCGATAAGAGCTGAGGAGAGAGAGGTATGGTAGCTCTGTAAGTGAGTCTACTGTAATGAGATCAGGTGATATAAAAAATTTCAGTTGTTATTAAAATGCACTAGAAATCTGTAGCAAAAATATAAAAATTTACTTTTAAAAGCACTCTTCTATGTACAAATAGCTGTATGTGTGCATGTTTTCTATAGGGGGTGAGGGTTGGGGATTGCTTTGTGTTCATTCGGTGCTTAGGCTAACTTTTCTGGATTTAGGAACAAACTGAACTTGCAAACACATTCTCAGAACAGAACTCATTTATATGTAAGGGACTTATTGTATTGAAATACAATTGTAAAAATGTAAAATTATATCTTGTAATATAGCATATTTTAAAATAAAGTATATAAGTTATTGCTATTTTAGTATACTAAGATAATTTTTTTTAAATGCACACATTTTTAATTGTCTCAATATTTTTTATTTACAGTTGATATCAGTTTTTCTTAGCCGCTTAGATGCATATCTCAAAACACTAAATCCATTTTCAACACAGTGCCTCAGACCTTCACGGCAATAAAGCTGTAGGCCAAAGCACTATTTCAGTTCTCATTATACTTATTAAAAATTTAAAAACTTAAAGCATATTTTACAAAACACTAAACATACTGTACCTGTCATTTGATTATGATATGATGGCCAAAACAGATTGTATTTTTGTCCATGTTCCTGCTATTGGACCCTACAACACAGAGCATCTTCTTAATTTCTTGATGGCTTATGCATTGCTCTCATTCCTCAGAATAACAGTGTAGTGGTGAGGGCTGACTTGCCAAATTATGTGACATTTTGTGACAACATCAGGTTTCTTTCAATGTCATGACAAATTGGTTTGCTGCTCACCAGTGAATGTTAATGGACTTTCTGCTATTCTATTTACTTCTCCTCAGCCCAGATGAGGAACAATTTTCAGTGGGTATCATTAATCCCATAACCAAATGTCCTTGTTGGAAAAATGGATGCAGCTTGTTAGAACATAACAGGTGAGGATTGCTGAGTGCGGCTGAGGCATGCCGGAACATATTTTTTTTCTCAAAATGTACACTGTGACTGTGACATTGACAAAATTTTGTGGCCCAATAGAGAGGAGAGAGTTGATGGGAAATAAAATAAATTAACCTTAGTGTTTTGGGCCATTTCAGTATTTGTGTCTTAGACTTTTCATTCTAAGGAACACTAAGCAGCATTCAAATACTTAGAGTTCATTACAATTGCTTACTGAAGTTACAGGGTTCTCATTATCCAGACACCCCACCCAGAGGACAGAACATCAGTCATTGTGCACAAAACCATGGATTACTATTCATTCTTTTGCCAAAAAATGCAGTCAATTATCACAACTTCCAAAATATGCAAATACTATTCTCATTAAAACTCCTCCACAAGCAAAACACTTTATATCCACACCACCATTTGCAAATGTCAAAACTGTTAAATATAATTTCAAAACATATGTAGTTCTACATAAATAAATAAATAAATAAATACATTATTTAGTTCTACATCATTTTGCAGAAAACATAATTTTATAGTAGGATGATCTGCTATCACAATCACATAGCCGATAGAAGAAGAAGAAATGATGCCATCATTGCTTTGTTTACCTTTCCGTAATCCCATAGAGGAGTTCTTTTTGAGAAATGTGTGTAAGTGATTGGTAAAAACAATAAAAATCTACACCCTTGCTTAGATTTTATTGCTGTAAAAACTGCACTGAAGACAAATCACGTGAGACCTTTTTACCGTTAATAAGATATTCAATCTAACAACAGCTTAGATGATAGATAGATAGATAGATAGATAGATAGATAGATAGATAGATAGATAGATAGATAGATAGATTCATGCTCCTGTGAAATGCAATTAGTAAAAAAGTAGCATACCAATGATCTATGAGCAATGCATAGAACCCATGAAATCTTTCTGTGTATATCCTAGAGACTGTATCATATGGAAAGAAGTTCTCATAAATTGATAGTCTAGTTAACGTGATGGATGGATGTGTTACAATGGTCATGTCAGGATTGGCTACATTAGTTTGTGGGCTACTTTTTTATGCACCACCTGATAGATTTTGTTGTACAAGCTGGTTGACTTTCATAGGATCGCAGTGTGGTCTTTTGCTTTCATTACTGGTCCACACTGTCTATTACACTATATCAGAAAACTCAGACCTCTCTGTAATACTGTATAATGAGTAAATGCAAATGAGTGCAAGTATGTCAACATTTGCACTTGATGAGCATTGTGTTACTGTTTTGGGGGATCTGAGCAAGTCCAGCATAAAGTTATTTCACTTTCCATCCATACAAAAGCCTATTTCACTGCCAAGAGTTAATAACAACGAAACAAAATAATTACCATTTAAATCAGTCAGAAGTTTCATTATAACCCAAAACAAACAAAAACAAAACAAAAATAAATAATAAACATACCAGATCTCTGGAACTCCCTGCATTGCAGTACGGTAATGTCAAATTAATTATTAACACCAGAAGGGTTTCTGAAAATGACAAAGAGACTGTTTGCTTCCAGTAAAAATAACAAAAGACCCTCCGCTCCCCACTCCTTACCCCCGTCCATCTTCACAGGAGAATGCTAAATATCTTCAAGCGCTGATTTCTTCCACTTCTCTCCTCTTCCCTCCAGCTTTCCATTTCCAGCACTGTGAACAAAATAATCGCCTAATGACATCCTGTCAGAGGCACATCACATTAATCTGCAGATAAGCGGCTATATTGACAAAGTGATTTTTAATGAAATTCTCTGAAAAGGCAGGCCAGCTGCAGTAATTGTTCTAATTTGCAGAGAATCAATGGATTTGCTGGAGTGCAAATCAGACAGTAGTTCTGCACTGGTGCGAGGTGCACACAGAGATGCAATTTCAAGTATCAAATAAAATGTATGTCTGTATGCACTTTCTCTCACGTAGTGTACTTTGTTAGAGTTGAATCTTAAAGCATGCAGGTTACCTTCCTGATTGTTTATTACAGAGCATTCCTCATTACTTATACTGTTACTAAAATATCTTTAAGTTCATTGTAAGTTCTGTTTAAATAAATTGCTAACAGTTCAGTCGTAAGTCTTCATTATTTTAGTATTTTATTAATTTTTCATAACCTCCTTATTCGACTGATATCGATTCGATTGATTTAGTCTTTAAACACTTCCCGTTGTTGTAATTCTCTTTGTGGAGTACCCAGAGTAGGCTCTCCGATACAGTTCCTGCCTCTCGATATGACCTTAGAGTCCTGTTATCATAACCAGAACTGGGGAGATTTTTCGAGGGACATCTTACCCTTCTTGGTTGGGTTAAACTCAGTTGATTCTGTTTGGCTGCTCTGAGATATGTCTTGTACACCTGGTTTTGAGTTAATACCGGAGGAAAGAAATGAAAGACATGGACAAGTAAGGACATGTATGTGCTTTAACCCTCCCTTGGAACTCTACTACATCAATCTGTTCATGTTCACAACTTGGTTCATATGATTCACTGAAAAGAATGAATCGTTTGCTAATCAGCCATCAGTGAACAAATCATTTGATTGGCGAATGAATCACTACCTGAGAGTCAGTCTAATGATTCTCATTCATTTGCTTTGTGAACGAGTCATTACCCAAAAATCAGCCTAACAAATCTTGTTGACTTGATTCATGAACAAGTCACTCCATGGGAACCAGTCTAATGACTCTTGTTAATGGACGTCACTTCTTTGATTGCTTACTTTTTCCACAATATGCAGTGATCACAATCAACTCTTTATGTGTGTATTGCCTTATCTTTTACAATATATGGTGTCACATTCTAAGATTGTGATTAAATCAGCCTTTTCCATTTATTTTTCATAACCTGTTTATCCATTCTTAGCAACTAAAACATTAAAATTCATCTCAAGCTACACTCATTCATAGATCCACAATCACAAATGTTGGGTCTATTTAAAACCACCAATCCACAGTGAGAAAGGAAAACGACAGTACCCAAAAAAAAAAAGTTTACAAAGACATAATGAGAATGGTAATAATTCCATACAGGAATGAACTGAGCTGCAACTTGAAGCAACTCTCCTGGATCTGTAAGGTAAATGCCCCATCCACTGCATCACAGTACCAGTCTTGGTGAAAGAAAGAATTGACTCACATGGAGAATATTTTAATCGATATAAACATGCATACTGAAATCTGAAGGTTGTTTTCAGAGTCCACAGCATAATCCAAGAATTATAAAGCAAGAAATTTGCAAGTGATTTGATGAGAGCCCATGCTGTTTGAGACAACTGTTTAGCTACTGCATATAGAACAAATGTAACGAGTAAACACATTTTAAATGAAAACAAATATTATGAAATTATATAAAATACAACTTGTTCAAGGAACTGTGACATATGTCCTATTTGGAGTGAAGGACAAATTGAAATGACTAAATAGCCAATTGACAGCAGTTGTGAATGTGCTGCTAATTTTATTGAACAGGCATAGAGATAACTGAGTGATCTAAATTAACAATGAGCTGCTGAAAACTGGCCATAAGGACATTTGGGCACATATGAGCCTATGTCATACATGTCAAATATCAGGTAACTATCTCTATATGTAATGCATACTTGTAGCAGAATGTGAAAACAAATGGCAAAAAAGTGTTTCAGTGAAACTAGAACGGCTCTTGTGCTTGTGTGTATTACTGTACACATATTACTCATTTTAGATTGAATGTGCTGGTGAAGAGCGATCTTGAAACTGTTCTCATGAAGATAGCTAAGAAAAGCTAAAGAGTCAGAATTAGGGCCAGTAAATTTGGCAGTCCAAAGCTCAGATAATATACCTGCAAAAAAAAACTAATGAAACATTAAAAAATCAGAAGAGCATTGAGTTGAAAATGTTTAAAGTATGTGGGAGTTTCACCGGTCACTTTGCACTCAAAGAAGTTACAACAGGGTGGGCAAAACTTTTTGTGTTTTATTTTTGCATGTCATTAATGACAGGAGATAAACAGCAGCTAGTTTAACAATTTTTACTATACAAAATATTCATTTACCTAAACATGAAGTATTTTATACATTTCAGTTTTAAAAATGACCAGCAGAGGTTCTGAACATTTCATTTTTTTGGAAAGCTGTGCTGAGAGAGCAGTTCCTGTACGAATGTGGTAGTTGTTCCCATAGGTTGAGTTTGACATTTAGGCTGAGTGAGACCAGATGAACCATAAAAAATAATTGCATGTTTTTCGAGTTACAGCCATGAAGCTTTATGTCAAATATCATAAATTGTTTGTATTACAATATAAACTAAATTTCACTTACATTAATGTCTTTACAACTTTGAAATTACTAAAAACTGCACAATTGCAGTTAACAACATTTAAATGATGGAACCCTTTCTTTTAAATTTGTTTGCCTACCTAACTATGGCAAAATAAGTACAGTACCTTCTTTTTTAAATAAGTTTGAAAAGGACACATTTTGGTATTGGGTAATTTTGAAAAGTTGGAGCATTTGCATATTGCATATTTTGTCGGGTGGAACGGTGGCGCAGTGGTAGCGCTGCTGCCTCGCAGTTAGGAGACCCGGGTTCACTTCCTGGGTCCTCCCTGCGTGGAGTTTGCATGTTCTCCCTGTGTCTGTGTGGGTTTTCTCCGGGCGGTCCGGTTTCCTCCCACAGTCCAAAGACATGCTGGTTAGGTGGATTGGCGATTCTAAATTGGCCCTGGTGTGTTTGTGTGTGTCCTGTGGTGGGTTGGCACCCTGCTCAGGATTGGCTCCAGCAGACCCCTGTGTTCGGGACAGCGGGTTGGAAGATGGATGGATGCATATTCTGTCACAGTGGTATGTGTGATGATTAATCGAAGTTTTATAAAGCCACTGCTTATACATGCAGCACATTCAGGCATATGCCACAACCAAACAGACATGCGCTGGACTCTGAGGATGTGAGGTGCTGATCCTTTTGCTGACAAGAGGAGCTGTCTGACATGTAAATGAGGAAGAAACAGTATACACAATATGCAAGCTGAAGGGACCACTCTCAAGCCGACCTTGAAAGGGTCCACTAATCCGCAATTGAAGTCTTATTGAGTGTTTCTCTGTCTGTGTTAAAGGTAGGCAATGTGCAAGAATGAGTGGCTCAGGGTTGGCCAGCCCTTAAATACTGCTCACGGTTCTTCCTATTTGCCTTCAAGGCAGTCCTTTGTACTCTTGATTTTCTTGTTTGCTCCATTACGTAACATCAACTTGTGCTTGTTGTGTTTTAGCCAACGTTCCCCCACTGGCTGGGGTTTTTTTTTTTTATTTATGTCTATTTAGTTAATTGTTTATGATAAAACAGTTGATTATTTAATTTCTGTAGGTCAATGTATCTTTTTTATGTATCATGTCATATTTTGTGGGGGTCTCCCAAGAGGTGGGGCCACATAGACAGCACCATCCAAGGGACTATCCTCAGCTGTATAAAGGCTGAGGAAAACCCACAGTCCCTTGCAGTTCATTGAATGTGTAGGTGGCAGTTTCTCTGGTGATTATTCTGTGCTTTTGTGAATTTCTGGATTTTTGACCTCTTTGCTCCTTACATTGACCATTCTTGGGATTTCATTGTGTTTGTTTTTAGGATTGCCTGTTTGGATGGGATTGTGCTTCACTGCCTTCACTGTTACAGAGCATTTGTATAAAAATAAATCTTTTTAATTGTAAAGATTCTACATTAGTTCTGTCGTCTGGCAGTTTCTCTCCTCTGGTGGTCATTTTGAGTCATTTTTGAGACTTTTGTGTTTGGGAACTCCAAGTTCATAACAATGATCTTTGAAGAATGCAGTTTATCTTCAGGGAGAATATTGAACAAATATTCATAGTTCACAACGTGGATAAGCTGCTTGGTCCACTTCAGGCTTGTAGAAGGCTGGGTCTATTGTGGAAACAGTTGGCCCAAAGTATGGAAACAGTCTAGGACATGGAGCAATGATGCACATACACACAAGATCTGGAATCTCCACTTAACCTTTGGGGATGGGGAAACACATTGGATTACCCAAAAGCTTACAGTACATTTGCAGAGAACATGCCAACTCCATATGGACAACAAACTGACTTAAGCACAGTGGATCTAGAACTACGTACCACACCATTCAGGCACAGGCATCAATTCAATGATTTTGTTCAGCATATCTTGTCATTTCAATTTTAAGTTCTTTTCATTTTACTCCCATTATTTTTCTTTACTTTTGTCACCTTCCACTAATTACTTACCATCTCCCAGCTTTTTGTCTTCTCTCGTGTTCAGTTGCTGCCACTTATCTTCACTTGGTTGTTCATGCCACAAATTGAAACTGCATTGGTAATTTTATATTATTTTATAAATTGCTATGTTATTTTACATCTTAATTTTTCCGTGATAGCTCATTAACCAATTTCATAACCAATTACATGAAGTTAAAATGCTTATTTGCAATTTCCATAATTGTTTATATCAGTATCAGTAAGATAAGAATTGCTTTTTTTATTGAGTTTTCTTTAAAAGGTGATTTTTCAGAGAATTTATTTCTCCCAAATATATTTCTAGGACCAAATTCTATTCACATATATGAGTATAAATACTCCCAAAGCAAGTGTAATGCTGTCAGGCAGAGAAAGAGGCTTTTAAATGACCGTATCTATATTACATTTTTTTCTTATTATAGATAAATGACAATGACATCTTTGAAATAAATGTGTTCTTTGTTTATTACACACTCAAGCCTGTGTGTGTGTTTTAAAATACAGTAAGTGGCTAAAACAGCTAAGCTGTCAGAAACATTTTGCTTACAGCTAGTATTTTTCACTTTGTGTAATGTTAACTCTAGTCAAATTATCAATTTTTGATCACATGCCTGTTGATTTCTGGCTGTTGTAGAAACTGCTGCTGTACGTTATAATGAACAGAATCTGTTATATCTGCTTTTCAAAAAGGTCACCATTTTATTCATACACCTATTTTTGACAGCCAGGATGGCTGCTTGGAAGCAGGCAGGTTCAACTCATACACCAGCCATTGCGTCTAAGAAATGACACCTGAACATTTTTTTATGTTTTAGAGTAACCACATCACAAAAAATGGCATATCATAGACAGTGTTGTGGTGTGAAATTTTGTATATAAGTTGATAAATATTTTGTATGTATTTATTTGTAACTTAAAGAGAGCAATGTAATATTAGGTGTATATCACTGATAAGACCCCGCTCCCAGTCTTTAGGACTGAGTCTTTGTAATTTTATGACAGAGTCAGGTTAAGTTCCTAAAACCAGTTTGGCAAGTGATTCTCCGCAGGACTCTCTCAATCAACCCCCATAGGAAATCCAGACGACCTCGCTGGCAAGCATCAGCTCAACAAATGGTTTTGGGGGCAGGTGTGAAAGGTACTGTGTGCCCCCATTGGTCTGAAGTATGGCTGTTTGGGATTGGTTTGAATCAGAGGCCATTCTGTAACACAACACCTTATTGGTGTAAGGGTTTGGACAAAGAATGTATTAATTCAGTCACTTTACCCCTCCCTTTCTCTCTCTCAAACCATTATGATGAAGGAGAATCTCACACACCATGGACTGAAAAGAAGACCCCACTGAGAAGGACAGCTCAGCAGCCATATTGAGACCGGCATGTAGCCTGTCCTGAAGAAAGCCATAAAATGATGACTTAACTAGAGACGTTTAAAGTAACTGCAAGTGTGTGCGCCACCTGAAATGACATACAGTATTAGTATTTATTAGGTTGTATGGTTGCCAATATTCACATGTACATTGCTTATTGTTATTATTTTATTAATATTACCAATAATACATTACTTAACTCCTGTTTGTATTTTACTCTATGTAATTGCCTAAGGTTATAGATGTAGAAGGGAAAGTGGGGAGAAGTTATAAAGTACAATCTATACATATAAAAGGCAAAGCCCTCACCGACTCATCACTAATTCTCCCACTTTCCATATAGGTGAGAAGCTAAAATTTTGCGGGCTCATTCCTTGCAGTGTACTCACAAAAGTTAGGCATGTTTCATGTTCTATTGCAACACCCAAGGGAGGAGAAAATGGGTGTACCCCCTAAACTGTATATATAGATAGGGGAAACCCCTCCTCACTATTTCTGTGACTTCCAATATACGTGGGAAGCCCAAATTTCCCATGCTCATCCTTTACGCTGTACTTACAAATGTTAAGTATGTTTCATTTCGCAATACGCCCCATAACAAACTTTCAAAAATAATATCTTCTTTTTGGCAGTTCTCACCATTATGCCATAAGGAACTTTTGGAACTGACCTCTCCTTTGGGCAGTTTAATTTCTTATTTCAGTTAACAGATGATTTATTTCATAGCAGAGATGCAACAAGGGCTTCCCCCCATCCCCCTTTCTTTTTGCGCACGGCCGTTGTCCGTGCACCTACCACGTGGTTGGCTCCCTGCCTATATGCATTAATGACATCCCACGCTCATGTGCCTCATCATTCACTTCCTTACTTTTCTCAGCGTCGTGCTCACTGCTCCCTTCTTCTTTACTCCACCGCTTCAAGCCTGTCATTGTTGCCCTTGCTTCATGTCTTCCTGCTGGTGACTCCTGCCTTTTCGTTTACTCCACCACTTCAAGGCTAACATTTTTGGGTTTCCTTACTTACTCACGTCTCTCTCCTCGTATTATATATAAGATAAGTAGGCAAATGTCATTTGTTTCGCAACATCGTAGCTAACGTGTTGGTGTTACAATTTTTTCATAAAAAAGAAATAGGAATTTGTTTTTTTAATATGTTCATAATTAAAAAACTAATTTAATTAACTTATCAAAGTTGAAGTTAAAGTATGAAACAAATATAGCTATGATATTTAACTTAGAATATTTATTTATATAGGTAAAATATTTAACGTTTCATTGATTCTAAAAGAATTTCAATTGGAAGAGACTAATTGCACATTTGGTCTTGTATGTCTGTTATCATTTACTTTACGCTCAGAACGTTTGCATAATCAATGAAAATTACTGGAATCAATTTGGACACAGCCTTTTCTCACATGGACAATTTTATGTGGCATGTCCAAGGGTACGAAGTCCTAAGAACCTTTATATATTGGCTAAAGATGGAAAAACTAAAACATTGTATATAACAAGGCACTTCAGTAAAAAATAAAAGCACATTAGTGAGTCTTCGTTGGTTGTTAATTTATTTTTATTTTTAAAGTTGTGGGTATTTTTTTAATTGTATTTTTCTCAAACAATTAAAAAAAAAAACACTTTATTTTCTTCCCGGGTATTTCAGCTAGCATTTTTTAAACAGTGGTAAATCTATGGGATTGGAGGCATTCTGACAAAGAATTCTGATTAAAAAATACAAAAGGGGAAAGTAGAGTAATATAGGACTCTACCAAGACAAAACACAGTCCGTTTCAGGGTTAGCAGGATCAGAAGCATGAGATTCTGATCTGTGAGGTAACAACACTAACCAATACCAATACAGTTTAATGAAATGAATTACCACATAAATTATTTTCAACAATGGCACTGCAATACCGTGACTCTGCATAGAGCCCAGAACAATTTCAACATTAAGTTAGATATACAATAATTTACTTTTTTCAGAGTGTGATGGAACATAACAGATGAAGGGCCACATAGCAGATCCATCAATGTATTTAGATACAATAGATTATTTTTTTAAATAGTTAAATATAGGAATCAAAGATCATAAATGGAGGAGAGAAAATTAATAGTTTTAAGGCATGTTGTCAATGTTATGTGTAATGGAGCCTCATGAGCAGATTTAGGAGAAGACTCCTGTTGTAGGAAACGGATAGAATCAACATGATTTTCCATGAATGCTCTGTTATCATGTCATCAGATTACCTTTGCAATGCACTAACATGAAAGGTACCAACTAACTTCTTAGGTTCTTACCTAGACAGGCAATAAGAAAAAATGCCAAAACCAGCTATGTTACTGTTACTTGTAACTCCTTATCTGACTCACTTTTCATGCTGCAGCCTGCATTTTTCACCCTCAGGATCTCTATGGCAGGCATCTCCACTGACTGAGGTTGTCTTTAAGGAACCACTAAGTAACTGCAGTTAGACAAGGAATGAACCGTCTAACCTCAAAGCCTACTAGTAGCAGTCAAAAAGAGACACTGGCCTTAAAAATGCATGCTTTATTTAGCATTTTTCTTCAGTAGCTAGTAGAGCATTAAAGAAGAAGAGATGCTTTTTTGTGAAAGCTCAGCAGATTGGATGTGTAGAATGAAGACATTATGTGGCTAGAGGTGAAAATTTGAGATTGATGTCAGATATCAATTCTTCCTTCTAAACTCATATTGTAATTGGAGGGTACTAATGTAGACATAATAATCTTAAACAGACTTCCCTGTCTGCTCAAGCCCAGAGCATCATTTCTGTCCCCATACAGCTACTACCAAGATGGCTAAATCTTCTTCTGCTTTTCTCACTTTATGGAGCTTCTTTAACACATTGACTGCTGGACCATTTATTACCAGGATGCTGCACTATAGGTCTATGTATATAAGATAATGAACTCAGCGAAAACTCATAGAAAATGTGAAGAAATGTATCATTATCAACAGTAACTTGTTAAAAATGTAAAGAAACGGTTAATTATTTTGTTTTGGCCAACAACTTGACTAAAAGGCTCAATTTGAATGAGAGTCCTAGAAGCATGGCACCTTGAAGAGATTAGATGCTTAGATGCACACATGATGCAAAAATAAGATGTTTTTTGCACTGTCCATGCTTGTTGCACACAACACATTTGGTACTTTGTGACTGTTTGCGCTCAGTGGATGGCAGAATGTCCATGTAGTGCTGTCCTGACAACTGTGACAAATCGGACGCCTTCTGGGACAGTGAGCTGCATCACTTCCAGAGCCTACAGGTTCCACTTTATCCTATTGATTGCCACGATCTTGATCACAGTCATCAAATATTCATCTTGCAACAAAGATGCATAACAAATGAATGTGACAACATAACTATGGACTGTCTATTTATAGCAATATTTTTCACAAGCTGTTGCCACCTAAAAAAATGTTTTGGCTTTCCACTTGATGGCAGCACTGTAGCAGGTAACTGAGACATGGCAGCAAAGCTCGCTAGGAAGCTGGTTGCATCTATAGCGGATGCATACTGTGACACAAGTTATCTTGTATATCACATTTTAACAAGCTCAGTGAGAAACGACTTAACTTGTATCTCGCGTTCAAAGTGTTAATTGTGTCCCTTAAATCCTATATAGAAAATCCAGACTGAAGGAGCTACTGAGAAGAATGAAAGCAGGCAAGCTCAATTACTTTTTGTGCATGTGCAAAGAAAATATGCTCTTTTGTTATAACAAAAGACAGTCAAGGACCTTCACCAGCTTGGCCAGAAGAGGCCTTTACCAATGCAGCTTACTCCTATTGCTAACTCCTAGTTTCCAGAAATATCCTTTCACAAAAATGGGCAGCTGACTCAAAACTATACAACAAACAATATATATATCAAAAAGCTCCAAAAGGAGCAGAATGACCATTAATTTCTAGCTTGTGCATAAATGGGAAACCAAACAATATTTATAAATAGAAGATTTATTTTCATAAAAGGCAATTCCCAAAACACAATCCTATAACAGAATCCAAAAACTAAGCAGAAATATATGTAAAAAACCAGTAAATCCACAAGAAAACAATACAAACAATATGTTTGTAATTACAAACAACTACAAACAACTTCAATACTTGTCTGATGTGTCTGACTTCTGACTGGAAATAAATAGCCAGAAGGAGGACGCAGCATTCATGACATCAGGGTGGCCGTGCTCCTGGCGCTTCATCCACAAATCACAGGACATGGAGGCATATTTAATGGGACAGATCACAAATAACAAATGATAAGTGAAACCAACAGAAATAACATAAAAATATGAAAAACAATATTATACGTGATTACATAATTGTTTTACTCTTCCATTTATTTCCAGAGAAATGACTTTTTTATACATCTATGGTTAACTTAAATAGCAGCAGGAGTAGGCACCTTGCCTGTGGCCACTCTCCCCGTCATCTGACCCACTTACATTGAACATCTGAGTGACTGTCAGCCAAGTAAAAGAGGAAAACATACAAGTTCAAGGAACCTTGTCACAAGGGAAAATTTAAACAGTTAACTGATTCATGCTTGAACATTCCTCGGTTTTAGGAGAGATGAGTTAGCAAAATTGTCAATGCTTTTTAAAGGAAAATTTTGAAATTTCAAAACTTTGCACTGGCACATATCTGTTTGAGATATTCAAATGAAAATTGAATTGTCAATAAATTTCTATGACGAACAGGCGAGCCACATTTCAACGAAATTTGTCCATGGGGAGCCACATTGTTTCATGTGGACAGACAGACTAACATGGTTATTGCAGTAGGTGCTTCATACTGTGGAGACTATGGGGCACTAAAGCAGCTGCCTTCTCCATCCTCCTATCTTTTGGAAGTCTCGGCCAGGTTGGGTTGCTAGCCATCCCTTACATTGCCCCTCGCTCAGCTGAGCATTGTGGGGCAAAACGTCTTGTTCCATGAGGGTTGTCCAGGAGGGGCTGTCTGCATTGGCTGGTCCATGATTTTTTCCCGAAAAACACAAGCAAGAGAACTGCGGGGAGATGCTGCACTGCTGTCGTCCCCTAACATCCTCCCTGTTTGTAGATGGACATGTTCTCTACAGGTTACCCTGTTGGCGGCATTCATAGCACAGCCGCCTCCCTCCTTTGTACGTGCCCTGTGGGTTTGAAAGCAGGCTGGAAACATTTGCTCCGCCTCCCACCCAGTTGAGGGAGGATCGTCTCCCTGCCCCCATGGAGAGTGACATTCTGACACACATGAGTGCACAGGCTCACATGCTACAATATCAGGAGGTCCTTGCTTTTCTCCATGGATCTCCTTTTTGATTTGAGGTGTAATGACAGTTTGGGATGACATAAAGAGAGACTCCATACCGTCTGTACCCCTCTCGACCTACATGGGACCAGTAGGCAACATAACCAATTATTGACCTCCTTCAGGCAGTCGACCAAAGTAGACAACTTATGTAGTTCTTTTGACTTAAAAGAACAAAAAAGCTGAATATTGTCAGCATAAAAATGGTAGGAGATACCATTTAAAAAATTGATATTTGAACTAGAGGAGGCATTTACAGTGAAACAAGATACTGTAAGTCATAAGACAGATCCTTGGGTCAAAGAAGCAGAAGCAAAAGTATACTCGCCTACAGAGATGGAGAATCTCCTATCAGATAAATGTGAGGTAAACCCAACCCAAGGCTGTTACCCACAGAGTGATTTAACCTTGCTAAAAGCCATGTCAAAGGCCAAACTAAGATCAGCAGTACTAACACTGAACACTCTCCTATATTTGCAGCCATTAATAAATCATTTAACACTTTAAGGAGAGTTGTTTCTGTGGAGTGATGCTTTTGAAAGCCATACTGGAAGGAATCGGAAAACAGCCAGCTGTTGCTCAATAACCCTTTCTAAGATTTTTGAAAGAAATGGAAGTTTAGAAATGGCACTGCAATTTTTAGGAACCAAAGTATAAAGATTTTTTTTCAACAAAGGAGGAATAACAGTGTGTTTAAAATAGCTAGGGACACAGCCATACTGCAAAAAGCATTTAATTACCAATACCAGGCTGGAGCAACAAAGAACAGTTAAAATCAAAGATGTTGGTAAAATATCTAAAGTACTAGAAGATTGTTTAATTATCCTAATCAGTGACACCAAGTCCTCAAGAGACACTGGATTAAAAGAGTTAAAACACAAGGAGCATGGAGGTCTAGCTCCTAGAGAAGCAGATATTGAATGAAAAGCAGGTCTATCATCTGTGACTTTACTAACAAAATATTTAAGTATGTCATCACAATCACTGTTTGAAGAGACCAATATATTAGATGGAGCTGGAGAACCAATACTGGATATTGTATGAAACAGAACCTTGGGGTTGTGTTTGTTATTTGATATTAAATTAGCAAAATTGGAAGATCTGGCTGCTCTCAGCATGTTGTTATAAACAGAAAGCAGATCTTTAACATGGAGCCGATATATATCCAAATTAGTGGCCTTCCATAATTGCTCAAAGTGCAGGCAAATATATTTAAAACTATAGATATTATCATCCATCCAAGGTGTACACCTGTAGTATTAACAGCAGCACTGTGTCTCAGTGTTAAAGAGGAAATCTTATTCAGTTCAATTATACAATTATCAATTATCAGTACAATTGTCAACCTTATTCAGTACAATTATCAGACCCTTATCAGTACAATGAACATTAAACGACTGACCCAGGATCTCAACATTATCACTCACAACAGCAGAATTACAAAACATATCAGAGAATCGTGTAACCACTGTTTCATTAATAATGCATCCTATCCTTGCCAGTTAGGCTGAATAAGGCCAGAATTAAATGACAGATTAAACAAAATACACTTATGATCACTGAAAGTGTGGTCCTTAAGATCAATGCATTCAATAGTCATACGGTTGGGGAAAAAAAAGGTCAAGCATATTCACACCTCTATGAGTAGACCTTGAAGCATACTGTGTAAAATTAAAAGCCTCAGTGATGTTCATACATTCACAGGCTGCATTGCATGAAGAATTTTCAACAGGAAGATTGAAATCCCCACCAAAATGTCTTTGTTCAGTTTGATAACAGAGGTTAAAAAAATCAAAAATTTCAGATAAAAAAGAACTGTCAGTCAATAAAAGGTCAATAAATCTAAACACAGTACATAACATTGTTCAGACCAACTTTTGTCACCTCCAGTTCAAAAGAGACACATGTACCAACACTAACCGGCTGGCAGGTGAACTTCACCACAAGACCTTCTCCGCAGATAGATAAGCGGTGTGCTGATAAATGAGCAGTCCAGTGGATAAGAGTTCATGTAGATCAATAAAAAGCATGTCCTCCTGCCAGACCTCAGTCACAAACATAAAATCCAGATTCTCACTACAAAACAATCATTAAGAATAAAAGCCTTCCTGGAAACTTTTGCACTCTTTTGAGACTCTCCCCAACGGGACGACACACAGAAGCACGACTGCCTCATCTGTTGAGGGTTGCTTGTCTGTGGCTGAGTCAACCACAGATTTGCAGCACCACAGAAACAACTACAAGCTGACTGCTGCCACGTACAAAGTCCCGGTTGCCCGATGGGTGATGCAGGGAACATTACAGTGGGATACAAAAGTTTGGGCAACCTTGTTAATAGTCATTATTTTCCTGTATAAATCGTTCGTTGTTACGATAAAAAATGTCAGTTAAATATATCATATAGGAGACACACACAGTGATATTTGAGAAGTGAAATGAAGTTTATTGGATTTACAGAAAGTGTGCAATAATTGTTCGAACAAAATCAGGCAGGTGCATAAATTTGGGCACCGTTGTCATTTTATTGATTCCAAAACTTTTAGAACTAATTATTGGAACTCAAATTGGCTTGGTAAGCTCAGTGACCCCTGACCTACATACACAGGTGAATCCTATAATGAGAAAGAGTATTTAAGGGGGTCAATTGTAAGTTTCCCTTTTCCTTTAATTTTCTCTGAAGAGTAGCAACATGGGGGTCACAAAACAACTCTCAAATGACCTGAAGACAAAGATTGTTCACCATCATGGTTTAGGGGAAGGATACAGGAAGCTGTCCCAGAGATTTAAGCTCTCTGTTTCCACAGTTAGGAACATATTGAGGAAATGGAAGACCACAGGCTCAGTTCAAGTGAAGGCTCGAAGTGGCAGACCAAGAAAGATTTCGGATAGACAGAAGCGACGAATGGTGAGAACAGTCAGAGTCAACCCACAGACCAGCACCAAAGACCAACAACATCATCATGCAGCAGACGGAGTCACTGTGCATCGTTCAACCATTCGGCGCACTTTACACAAGGAGATGCTGTATGTGAGAGTGATGTAGAGGAAGCCTTTTCTCCGCCCACAGCACAAACAGAGCCGCTTGAGGTATGCTCAAGCACATTTGGACAAGCCAGCTTCATTTTGGAATAAGGTGCTGTGGACTGATGAAACTAAAATTGAGTTATTTGGGCATAACAAGGGCGTTATGCATGGAGGAAAAGAACACAGCATTCCAAGAAAACCACCTGCTACCTACAGTAAAATATGGTGGTGGTTCCATCATGCTGTGGGGCTGTGTGGCCAGTGCAGGGACTTGGGAATCTTGTCAAAGTTGAGGGACGCATGGATTCCACTCAGTATCAGCAGATTCTGGAGACCAATGTCCAGGAATCAGTGACAAAGCTGAAGCTGCGCTGGGGCTGGATCTTTCAACAAGACAACGACCCGAAACACTGCTCAAAATCCACTAAGGCATTCATGCAGAGGAACAAGTACAACGTTCTGGAATGGCCATCTCTGTCCCCAGACCTGAATATAATTGAAAATCTGTGGTGTGAGTTAAAGAGAGCTGTCCATGCTCAGAAGCCATCAAACCTGAATGAACTAGAGATGTTTTGTAAAGAGGAATGGTCCAAAATACCTTCAACCACAATCCAGACTCTCATTGGAACCTACAGGAAGCGTTTAGAGGCTGTAATTTCTGCAAAAGGTGGATCTACTAAATATTGATTTCATTTCTTTTTTGTGGTGCCCAAATTTATGCACCTGCCTGATTTTGTTTGAACAATTATTGCACACTTTCTGTAAATCCAATAAACTTCATTTCACTTCTCAAATATCACTGTGTGTGTCTCCTATATGATATATTTAACTGACATTTTTTATCGTAACAACCAACGATTTGTACAGGAAAATAATGACTATTAACAAGGTTGCCCAAACGTTTGCATCCCACTGTATATCTTGGCCACTGACCTGGTCCCGGGCCTTCCTATTTGCTGTGTCTGTGTATCGGAGAGTGGTAGATCAACTGGACTCTGCCTCGTCTTTGGGGAGCAAGACACCGACCCACGCATCACATGCATGTAGATCAAGGCCATCACAACCAAGGGCAGAGGGAGATCGGCAATGGTCGGCCTGTGACGATGTGGGTTCTGGCTCCACACTCCCATTGCTACTGGAAGCACTTGAACCCAACACCGTCGATAATGTTGCCGAGTGAGCTAGTCAATGGAGGCAAATTACTGAGCAAGGGGAAGGTAGAAAGTGTAACAGTGCTTTTATTAAAAACCAACAAAACAAGTGTTCATAAATAGTGCAGTACTTCAATGTTCATTAAATAAATAATCCATAAAAAGAACACGTGGAGGTTAAAACCATTGGAAAAAAAACAATCCTTTAAAAACGAGAGGTTAAAATCTTCTTTTAGGAAGCAGTCTTAAAACCAATCAACAAATCTGGTGCATCATTTATTAGCGTCTCACCTGCTAATCCCTTTTGGGCATCGCAGCAGGCAAGACGCTCTCTGCAGCTGCCCTCCTGAAACACACGCACGAGACTGGAGACCTCCCGATCCCTGGCTTCGGTATGGCACTCATCCCAGTCCCGGAGAACTTGGTTTCCCACAACGGCCAGGTCGCTCACGTTGGGGATTCCCACCACCAAGTCTCCGACTTCCGCTGCCTTTCAATGGCCTCCGCGGCCAGTCGCCTTCCCTGGTCACTCCCGCTACCTGATCGCTCAGCGGGAGCGACATCAACACAAACGTCTGGGTGTCGGCCTAACACCCAGCTTCAACGCAGCTGCCCACGAGCCATTCGCCGCGCCGTCCGCCGCTCTCGCTCTCTCTCTCTCACCGACCTGCTTCCTCTCCTGCTCCCGGTAACCTCCGTCCTCTCCTTTCCTTTCTCTCTCCGATCGTTTCTTACTTTTCCCATCCACACCGACTCACGCTTCTTTTTAAAACGTGAGGGGCCATTACAGCTGTAGCATTAGCCACGGGAGCAATCACGAATGTGGGCAGTTCCTCACCTGTGCACACGGTGAGAAATGCCCACATCGACGACTGCCCCGCGGCTCGCTACAACAACGCCCTCACGAAGCCGCCTCGGGTGCGGTGGTTATCTATTTAAAATGAATGGCCTTTTGCTCAATGAGCTGTGGACCCATAACACCACACGGCCCTGGAACTCGTGGAACATCCCACAACAGAGAAGTGTTTCTCCTTCGATGAGCAGCCAGAACTGCGAGCAGACAACCAGCACGGTGGGGAGAGCTGGTAGGATGGGTCTCAGGCACGGAGATCTCACAAAAACAGAGTAAAACTGGCTTCATCAGTGCTAACAAATATAGGTAGGAGATAGTCCAATGCAGCACCACACTGCTTAAAGCAAGGAATAATCACCTGCATGCCAGCCCTCTTTCCACGACTGCTTCTGTGTTTTCTGGATTGAAAACTGCTTGTTGGCACCAGCAGAGGACAGCCAGGCTCAGCAGAGTACTCCAGTAGAGGTGGAAAAAAGTTAAAATTATTGCTCTGTCACTGAAAAACTGCAATCACTGCTCTGATATGAAGCAACTAGGATAGCTCACATACCAAAAATAAGGATGAACAGCCTATCAAACAACATTAAAGTGACAGCACAGCCAGACACAAATTGTACTTTCCTAGACTTGCATGTGGCAAAGAACGAACTTCTGAGAAGACAACCTTGTCAGTTCATGTGCTCACCTTGACACCTAACTGTGCTACTACTCTTATGTATGCTATTGTCCCAACACAGACAATGACAACTGGATCCACCTCCACTCTGGCCAAGAGTCTATCAATGCTCCCAGGGGAGTCAGTGAACCCGGAAGTAAACACACTGCACAAGATTGATTGATCTGGAGGCTCCTCCCGTGCCACTTTGGGAAAGCACATTATCTGTCTTAAGGACACCTGGTCAGGATCCACCAATTACTTACTACAACACAGGCCAGCCACCTCCTCCACAAATATATCGACCCTGAGCTCAAGGTGCTGGATCAGCTGGTATCTCCCACAGATACAAGATTCCTGGAAGAAGACTTTCATCAAAAACAGTTTCCAAGAAGACTAACAACATACTAGACTTGCATTTTATTGTGCCCTGTGTTGGCTGGGATTGGCTCCAGCAGACCCCCGTGACCCTGTATTAGGATATAGCGGGTTGGAAAATGACTGACTGACTAACTATAGGACCTGTTTAATACTTACTGTCCCTCTCTGATCCCTTGTATTAACTTTTTATGATTCTCCCACTACTAATTGATTTCTTTCCTCTTCTACTGACTCATTTTGAGCTGACTGCTGAAAGTGATTTTATGCTTTAGTAAACTTTCTTTTTAGTCTGTCAGTTTCCATAAAAAATTCTTCTTTCCAAATTTTCTAACCTGATGAAGCTATAAATACTATAGCTGCTTAAATGTCTTCTTTTTCAAAGGTGCTGTTTACCCCTTCTTCTAGCACTAATGCACACCAGCTTGCACTTGATGTACCTGAATTAGCTAGTAACCTTTTATTTCCGTTTTTACTGGAAACCCACTCATTCATTTATTAGTAACAGATAAGAAGCCAGGTAACCATGACTTAACTGCCCGCCACTGAAGTCACTTATTCACACACACTGCCAGGACATAAACTCCCCAAACACACTCACATTTGCTCCTGGGTAGTTGAAAAAACAGCTAAGCCCCTCTAATGTTACAAAAACCTGGAAAAAGATCTCTCCAGTTACTCTTTGCCAAACAAAAAATAAGTTTTAGAAGCAAATGCTGTACTTTAATCAAATTTCACACAGATCATTTTAGCCTGTTGTCTCAAATCCCATAAATTGTTAAATGAGACGGTATCATACCTCATGATCTGGTCTCAGTCTTACTACTTTGGTTAACTAATTTATATTTTTTCAATATAATTATTTGCTAGGGTTTATATGAGTTTGTATAATTGTCACTTACATTAGCTTAGAAATATCAATAAAAAAATAGCCTCTACATAGTACTTTTTGAAATATGTTGCATTTCTACTTATTCCAGAAAATTACTAGAAGGTGCTACCAAGACCAGCATGCATCTTTTGAAATATTTAAATCCCATGCTGTGGTAATTTGTCAGAAGAGAAAACAACTACATGTTTGGGTTCTTTGAAGCATTATGATTTTCTGGGTCAGTTAGTGTCTGCATAAAGCAGATTGAAAAGTTAACACTGCCTTTATTCTCAGCTGTAATTAAAAAAGGCTTCAAATTAAGTGATTAACAAGTTAAACACTAAAAGATTAAGGTGGTAAAATTAGAGCCAGGCACAGAACCCTGCAAATGTTATCGGCACTGTGAACATGCTTTCACATATGTTAACACGCTGAAGTGATAATTGGCAGGACTGTGTAAACCACATGCGCACAGAGTAGAACAAGATGACATCTTCAGTTCATCCAAAATTTTGTGGTAGACGTGACAAAAAAAGGATCAAAGTTGCTGGTGTCTCTGTTCTTACTTAGTAACCCACCCAATAGAGTGCTGTATTTAAGAGCCATAATAGAATTTCTTGTTTGACTGTTTGTTCATGACAATTGCTTAGGTTTTAGATATACATATGGTCAAGGAAGGTTGCTCACCCTCCATCAGATATTTCTCTGTCAAAATAAATATCATTTGATCATTTCATATTAATTCTATCCATTCAACTTACAGTAGAAGGCCCAGAGGTTTATTTTCTTTAATAATGTTGTCAATTGGCCATGTCTCAATTACTATTTTAACAACACTCTATATTCCCCAGACAGATTATATACATATATAAATTGTTCAAAAAAATTACAGGGACATTTTGAAAATACATCAGATCTCAATGCGAAAAAAAAAATCATGCTGGATATCTATACTGATATGGACTGGGTAATGTGTTAGGAATGAAAGGATGTCACATTGTTTGATGAAAATGAAAATTATCAACCTACAGAGGGCTAAATTCAAAGACACCCCGAAAAATCAAAGTGAAAAAATGATGTGGCAGGCTAGTCCATTTTGCTGAAATTTCATTGCAGCAGCTCCAAATCGTACTCAGTAGTTTGTATGGCCCCCACTTGCTTGTATTGAATGCCTGACAAGGTCGGGTCATGCTCCTAATGAGATGGACCAGATCTGGACCAGGGCATCACTGAGCTCTTGGATAGTCTGAGGTGCAACCTGGCAGTGTTTGATGGACCGAAACATAATGTCCCAGAGTTGTTCTAATGGATTTAGGTCAGGCTAGCATGGGGGCCAGTCAATAGGATCAATTCCGCTTGGGGGCTGAACGCACACTAAGGAGATATGGTCGCTCCTCCGAAACCCCTGCTTAAAAGGTGATACAATGGGAAACAAATAAATTTTTTTTACCTCCTCTATGCTCGATCAGCTGACTTGCTGCTGCTGCTTGTGCCGTGCTGCGTGATCTGCATGTTGTGCTGTGCTTCGAACATTTTAAAGCCTGTACAGCATCTGTCTTCCTTGTTTCGCAGGACGTTAAAATGTCTCTTTGAAAATCACATCTCAACGTAAGATTATATATATAGAATATATATACAGTATAGTATATATTCCACAGATATAAATAAAAGACCTGTGTGTATATAGAGCAGGCTGCTTTGCTCACGCTCAAACACAGCCAGAATATGGTGCTTGCATGCACCTCACTTCTCGCTACGAAAGACCTATGTGATTAATAGGATTCCTATGTGGTATCAAAAGTGTCTTCTTACAAAAGCCATTGGAACAGCAAGCACAGGTGGGTTCACATCCTCTGCACTGGGTAACTCTTAAGAGTTAGCTGATGCCTCTCTTAGTTCACAAATAAAGTAAAACTGCTAGGGAGTCAGAAGAAAGGACCCGCGGTCTCTGATTTACACATATACAAGTTCGACAGGACACACGTTTAAATGGGACTCAGTGCAAGTAAAATTCAAGGTGAATATTAAAAGTGCCAGAGAACTGGATGAAACATGGCTATCGAATGAAAATGCCATTAAGAAAAATTTGGACATGAACGCAGCATATAAAGGCTTGAAATGAAGAACATGCAAATAATAAATAAGACTTTATGACCAACAACCTCCAAATCCTACTTCATCAATTCCCTGTCACCCACATCCAACTATCCCCCCTCCTTATCTATACTAATAAAAGGCAAAGCCCTCACTCACTCACTCACTCACTCACTCACTCACTCACTCACTGACTCATCACTAATTCTCCAACTTCCCGTGTAGGTAGAAGGCTGAAATTTGGCAGGCTTATTCCTTACAGCTTACTTACAAAAGTTGGGCAGGTTTCATTTCGAAATTCTACGCGTAAGGGTCATAACTGGAACCTATTTTTCTACATATAATGTAATAGAGTTGAGTTGGAGATGGCCGTGGGGGGCGGAGTTTCGTGTGACATCATCACGCCTCCTACGTAAGTACGTAGAGAACAAGGAAGAACTCCAAACAGCGATGAGCACAAAACGCCATTTCACAATTGAGAAGGCAGAAAAACATTATGAAGCAAATGATGCATACAAGCATATTCATAAGTACAGCTACTGCGGAAACAAAGCACGGCGTGAACCGTAAGTTTATATTAAATTAAGTTCATAGACAGGCTGCCACTAGCGTTTGTAATTTAGTGCCTGCCCATATAAGGCCGCCCATCAGCGCAATCCAATACAAACACTGCCGGTAAATATTCACGGTGAAGGACTGTGCTTATGCAGAGGAAGATGAGATGGTCAGGGTGGTGTTTGGCACAAACTCATTGAAACTGCGAGAGAAACTTTTAAGTGCCGGGTCTTAGCTGACATTACACGAGATGGCACCAGCACAGCTGGGAACCTTCGATGCAAGAACACCAAGCGGCTCACGTGAACTGACGCAATGCGCAGACAAAAGCAACAGTTCCAAAGAGTGCTGAACAAAACCGAATTACACAATTGAGAAGGCAGCAAAAAATATGAAGCGCCTGATACATACAATCATATTCATAAGTGCAGCTACTGCGAAACAAAGCACACGGTGGAAAAAGTGAATGTCCGCTAAAGGAAGACAGTGTAAAAAAACCGTGCATGCAGTTTGTCATCTCAGATAAAGAAGAAGACGAGCTGTTTATTGATGCAGTAAGAAACTAATCGATGAATGAAACCTCTTATCTTTACAACGATTGACAAACACGGAATGTAACTTGAACACAACACATCGTACAAATACGACCTGATTGAAAGAAATAATGATAATCAAATCCTTGATGACAGCAACATTCAATAACACTCACAAAACAATTACTGTATATTGACAATCATGTTACGTTATTTTTAAAATGTTCCCTTTTCATAACTTCTACTTCTCCACTGATACCGGTATATATATAAATGTATATATATACCCGATCTACATACATACTCTAGCATAGACAAGCCACACGCTGTGGCAATTGTAGAGTCTTCGCCTCTAATGCCGACATTGAGGTTCGATTCCCTAGAGGGATGCACTGAGTATGTACGCGCTACCCGATTCATTTTACCTTCGATCTCCTTGGTTTGGGACGTATGAAAAATATTAGGTTAACGCAGAATCATGTTACGCTATTTTTAAAATGTTTCCCTTTATTAGCACAAGCACAGCTGAGAAGCTTCGATGCATGTACTCCATAACGCGTTAAAAATAACGCATTTAATCACACTTTCAATTCCAAGCAAACGGAACTTTTGTCAATGCATGATTTCCTGGTACATCCATTACACTGATGCACACATCACAGCTACAAAAATGTTAGAGTCGGAATAAAGCGCGTTCTACGACTGATCATTTCGACTTCCCGAAAGAAGCCTTGATAAAAGCATGGTTTTGTGCACACTGAAAAGCAAGCAAAATTAGATGCATTACAGAAAGCGGACTTTGTGGCTCTTACTGGGGATCATTGGACTTCCGTGACCGTTAGTAATTCTAATTACATCTAATTACAAAATGTTCAATGATCACACTGTTTTAGCCTAATGTACAAAATAATTTTGGCTAATGTTACTCAGAGTTTAAAGATTAAGTTGGTCAAATTACCTTTTATGTTTCTGACTTATTTTTTAAGAAGAAAACTGCACTTTATGTTGAAATTTTGGTTATTATTATTTAAAGACAATACTATTCTGAAAATGTACTTAAAGTACTTAAACTACCACTTTATTTTTAAGTCTGCCCAATTTTAACCAGGGATGATATTTTTGTTTCTGTTTTGAATTCAAATGCAGTTTAAAGGCTTTTTTTCAGAAATTAAAACAGCTTCAGTTTACAATATTCATGTCCATGTCTATTATTTGATTCTGTCGCCCACTAAAACACTTTTAAATTAAAAAAAAACATTTGCATTTGGGGCAAATTTACGTGTAATTACATACATTAATCAAGATTAATTCTTACACAGCCTCTAATTAATTGGATTAATTTTTTTAATCGAGTCCCACCCCTAATATATATATATGTGGATATATATATGTAGATTTGTGTATATATGTATATGTATATATGTATGTGTGTATATGTATATATATATAACTGTATATATATATATGTGTATAGATGTATATATATATATATATTTATATATATATGTTTATATATGTGTCTGTGTGTGTATATACAGTATATACATACATATATATATATATATGCCAGCAACACTCATGACAATGACAAAACAATTACATTGTCAATCATGTTACGTTATTATTAAAATGTTTCCTTTTCTTTTACTTCTCCGCTGCCAATCGCAGGTATTTTGCTATATATATATATATATATATATATATACAGATATATATAAATATATATATATATATATATATATATAAATAGATAGATATGACAACAACACTCATATCAATAACAAAACAATTACATTAACAATCATCTTACGTTATTTTTAAAATGTTTGCTTTTCTTTTTCATAACTTCTTTAACACACTACTTCTCCGCTGCAAAGCACGGGTATTTTGCTAGTTTAATATATATTTTAACATATGTGATTCATTTGAATCCTTTGTGGATTTCACACATGCACACACACACACACACGTATATATATATAAGCACCTGTAGTGCTAATCCATGCAGTTATGTAAACAGCCAATCATGTGCAGCAGTGCAATGCATAAAATCATGCAGTTACAGGTGAGGCGCTTCAGTGATTTTGACCGTGACATGATTGTTGGTGCCAGTGAGACTGGTGTGAGTATTTCTGTAACTGCTGATCTACTGGGATTTTCACGCAGTACAGTCCATTGAGTTTACTCAGAGTGGCAGTTCTGTGGATCGAAAAATCTTGTTGTTTGTTGGGAGTGGTCAAAGGAGAATAGCCAGACTGGTTTTAAGTAAACAGAAAGGCTATGGTAACTCAGATACCACTCTGTACATTTTTGGAAGCAGCAAATCATCTCAGAATGCACATCACATTGAACATTGAGGGGAATTGGCTACAAAAAAGAACACCACATCAGATTTCATTTCTGTCAATCAAGTACAGAAAGCTGAAGCTGCAGTGGGTGTATGTTCACCAAAACTGGACAATTGAAGATTGGAAAATTATAGCCTGGTCTGATGAATTTCAGTTTTTGCTAAGGCACACAGATAGTCGTTAAGAATTTGGCGCCAAAATCATGAATCCATGCATATAGTCTGCCTTGTGTCAACACTCCAGGCTGTTGGTGGTGGTTTAATGGTGTGCAAAATGTTTTCTTGGCACGCTTTGGACTATTTAATAAAATTTAATCATCACTTGAATACCACAGTCCCATTTTAGTATTGTTTTCCAAGTTATCAGATATCAATACCAATGGAACATGTTTAGGATTTGGTAGAATGAGAGATTAGCAGCAGGAATATGCAGCTGACAAATCTGCTGAAATTTGCATTTTGCAATTATATTAACATGAACCAGGATCTCAAAGGAATGTTTCCAATATCTTGTGAAGTCTATGCCAAGAAGGTCTGAGGCTGTTGTGAGAGTAAAATGAGGCCCTACCCAGTATACAGTATGTACACTGTTCCTAATTATTTGCCCAGTAAGAATATATATATATATATATATATATATATATATATATATATATATATATATATATATATATGCATATATATATATATATATATCCATCCATCCATGTTCTAACCCGCTGAATCCAAATACAGGGTCACGGGGTCTGCTGGAGCCAATCCCAGCCAACACAGGGCACAAGGCAGGAACCAATCCTGGGCAGGGTGCCAACCCACCGCAGGACACACACAAACACACCAAGCACACACTAGGGCCAATTTAGGATCACCAATCCACCTAACCAGCATGTCTTTGGATTGTGGGAGGAAACCCACGCAGACACGGGGAGAACATGCAAACTCCACGCAGGAAGGACCCGGGAAGCGAACCTAGGTCTCCTAACTGCGAGGCAGCAGCGCTACCACTGCGCCACCGTGCCGCCCTTATATAAATATATATATATATATATTTTTTAATCAGAGTATAGCATAAAGTCAATGAAACTTATGGGATATTAATCTGGTCAGTTAAGTAGCAGAGGGGGTTGTTAATCAGTTTCAGCTGCTGTGGTGTTAATGAAATTAACAACAGATGCACTAGAAGGGCAACAATGAGATGACCCCCAAAACAGGAATGGTTTAACAGGTGGAGGCCACTGACATTTTTCCCTCCTCATCCACTGCCAGAGCCCTACAAAATGACCTCCAGCAGGCCACTGGTGTGAATGTCTCTGACCAAACAACCAGAAAGACTTCATGAGGGTGACCCAAGGGCCCCATGTCCTCTAATGGGCCCTGAGCTCACTGCCCAGCAGCATGCAGCTCGATTGGCATTCGCCATAGAATACCAGAATTGGCAGATGCACCACTGGTGCCCTGTGCTTTTTACAGATGAGAGCAGGTTCACCCTGAGCACGTGACAGAAGTGAAAGGGTCTGGAGAAGCCATGGAGAACATTATGCTGCCTGTAACATCAATCAGCATGAGCAGTTTGGTGGTGGGTTAATGATTGTCTGGGGAGGCATATCCATGGAGGGTCACACAGACCACTACAGGCTTGACAAAGGCACCTTGGCTGCCATTAGGTATCAGGATGAAATCCTTGGACCCATTGTCAGACCCTATGCTGGTACAGTGGCTCCTGGTGCACGACAATTCCTGGCCTCATGTGGTGAGAGTATGCAGGCAGTTCCTGGAGGATGAAGGAATTGATACCATTGACTGGCCACCACACTTTCCTGACCTAAATCCAATAGAACACCTCTGGGACATTATGTTTTGGTCCATCCAATGCCACCAGGTTGCACCTCAGACTGTCCAGGAGCTCAGTGATGCCCTGGTCCAGATCTGGGAGGAGATCCCCCACAACACCATCTGTCCTCTCATTAGAAGCATGCACCGATGTTGTCAGGCATGTATACAAGAACACAGGGGCCATACAAAGTGCTGCGTACAATTTTGAGTTGCTGCAATTAAATTTTGGCAAAATGGACTAGCCTGCCACATAATTTTTTCACTCTGATTTTTGGGGCGTCTTTGAATTCAGGGCTCTGTAGGTTGATCATTTTCATTTCCTTCAAACGATGTGGCATCCTTTCGTTCCTAACACATTACCCAGTCTATATCAGTATAGATATCCAGGAGGATTTCTTTTTCCCATTGAGATCTGATGTGTTTTCAAAGTGTTCCTTTCATTTTTTTGAGCAGTTTATATATAGTCTATGCCCGTACTTAGTAAAAGACTATGCAAAAACATATTGAAAAATATTTAATTAAAATACATGCATAAAGCAGCTGTGCTACAGATCATCATGGATAATTCCCTATAGTGTGTATTCCAGCTCTTGCATGTTTATTGGGAAGTCTAGCTTATGCCAGATGCAGTATGTATTCTGCTGTTTTTCATTGTGTGAATTTTCATAACACCATGACCAGAAATGGCCATAATACTTAAGGCAGTGCTAACCTGCTTAATCATCCTTCGACTGGGTCACTTGGCCGAGGGTGTCTAGTATTGTGAGCCCTGGAACTCCTATTGATCCCAGGAAACATCATTGATGATGTGTCCAGGTGCATTGTAATGTATATGTTTGAACACCTACAGTATAATTTGACCACTACATTAGCTTTTTGATATAGAACACTTTATTGCAGATTCATTCTGAGTATTGCCTCAATAATGAGAATCCTGGTTAAACACATATTTTTGAAGCTTGCACTTTGAAACTTCTCTGCCTTCCATTCTTTACACTGAAGGGATCATGCAGTGTTAACTTGGACAATTACCTAGAATCACAGAGTCACAATAATTAGATTCAGATATTTTGTATGCATTCTGTTCACTACTGATACAGATTAAGCATGTCACCTTCAGGGACAACATGAGTACGTTGGGTGGGTAAGACCCTCAGCCTAAGATGATCTTCAAAAGTTATATTTAGTAGCACTTCCTTAAGATTGTGTGCACATGGTGACTCTTTTAAATAAACCCATTACTCTGAGCACTCTGCGCAATGCTCCTTTTAATGTGGTAGCTGTCTTTGATGTTTGTTCTTCTTATAAATGATTCTTTGGTTGCCATAAACACTGCTGCATTCCTAAAGAAAAGAAGCTACAGGTGTGTGTATATAGGGACATTTGAACTATAACAGTGTTTTTTGGATACCGACATTTATATAAAAAAATAATATTCTCTCATTTTCTTGTATTTGTCAAAATAAGGGAACTTTAAAGACATCAATATCTGACCCAGGAAAAGAAATGCCAACTTTCAGACAAATGGCCTTTTCTTCTCTTACAAGGCTTCAGCAACATTTGAGAAATGAGTTTCATTAATGCATGTGTTTAACCTATTCCACATATTTTTGTTAGTAACCTAGCATTGATTAAACCAATCTATTTCTCCCATTAAAACAGACATACTTTAGAACATGTTGACAGATTTATTACTGTAGCCTGTGGGGAACATGATGTATTTTATCCTGTGTTACATTTTTATTAATTTGTTTGATTGATTTGGAAATTCTACAGCAAATGCAGTTCAGTCAAAGTTTAATTTTGATAGACATGTTTAATATCCCATAGCATTCTCAAACCCTTTTAATCCAGTTCATGGCACACACCGAGGGCCTGCCCTGCACATTTTGCCAGTCCATTACATGGCCCACTCATGCCCACATCCATACTCACAGTGTCAACAGTTCAATCTGAAACAGTGTTCACCAGCCTTTTACTAGGTTTTGAGTACACACTTTAAAGTAAATTATTTAGAATTTTTAAAGAAATAAAAATAGAAAATATTTGTATAAAATATGTCCATGTAGAACAACGCAGACTGACATTGTGGTACAGTGTCTAAGGTGCTGGACTTTAAATCCTTCAGCTGCTGGCCAACATCCAATTCCCTTAGTGATCCTGGGTTTAACCTTTCTGTGATCTCTTAACTTGCTTTGGGTGAAGTTCTCAACTATATACTGAAGTAATATTAGGCACGGTGGAATGTTGGAGCAGAACTCAGCATTGCTGGATTATAACAGAGTCTAGGTTCAAATTCCTAGTCACTATCTATGTAGGTTCTCCACATATAATTTTCTATTGGTACTTCATCTTTCTGCCTACATCTCAAATACATACTTACTGCAGTAGGTTAACTGAAGAACCCCAGTGTGCCTTTGTGCATAAATAGACCCTGTGATGGATGGACAGACATCCAATCCAAATTTGGTTCCTGCCAGGACAGACTCCCTGCAATCATGAAAGCAATTAAGCAGGTCTGATATTGTGTAATACTAGGCCACACAAATAAAGTGTCACAAATAAAGCGTCCTATATTACAATGTATTTACAGCTTAATTGTCAGTGCAATTACAGTTCAACCATGCATTATTACTGTTTATTTACTGCATACATCAAGTACAGTAATTATAAGCATACAATATGGTATGAACTAGAATGAAGAATCCATATATATCTTTGCTTTTACTTGAGCAACACAGTAAATTTACAATAATAATTAGGCAAGTAATTACATGTATGGTAATAAAAGACACTTCAAAATATTAACATGGAACAAAATCACATTTTAATCTCACTTAAAACAATTCAGCATCATGGGAAGCTAAAGCCTATCCCCGAAGCATTGGACACAAGGCAGAAGCCAGCTTTTAATGGGACACTGTTATATGTTGACCAGTTTATATTTGGTATTTTCTGCCTATGCTTCTTTTATTGTTGTTTTTGTTTGATTTAAAGAATGTTTCATATGTTTATTATACAGTATGTTTATGTTTTGTGTTTAACATTTCATTCTTATGTAATTCTGTTTCTATATTTGGTCATGTGCCATGTGCTTTGTGTGTAGTTCCCACAAAGGCCACCAGTCAGTCTTTCTTTTCGAATCACCTCCAGCCCCATATAAGGCCTGGGGAGACCAACTCTTTTTTCTTTTTCTTCTTTATTTCGCCCTATACTATTTCTCGTTTTAGGAATTTGCTTTTTTTTGCTTACCCCTTAGGGTCAGAGCGCAGGGTCAGCCATTGTACAGCATCCCTGGAGCAATTGAAGGTTAACGGCCTTGCTCAAGGGCCCAGTAGAGTAGGATCTCTTTTGGCAGTGACGAGTATTCGAACTGGCAACCTTAGCCTCTGAGCCACCACTCTACCCCAACTCTTCAAATGTGGTTCATTCATGTCTCTTGTGTTTTATGATATTTAATAGTGATTCTCTGGATTTTGCCGCTTTTGCTCTGTGTATGAAAACTCTATGTGTTGGGACACTATTTGCTTTTCAGGTTGACCTTTGGACATAACCTTTATGCATTTTGCTCTCTTCTGAGCTCTTCTTTGCTACAGAGCATTTGAGAAAATAAATGTTTCACTTTATAAAGATTCTTCATCCGACCCCTTATATACTTCCAAAGGTTACCCTTTCTCTGTTGCAGGCATCTGCTAATGTAATTTTGGGACTGATAGTTTTGTGGCCAGTTACCCATTTAGTAGGCCTGCTCCCCTGCCTGTTTGGAGGGCTATCCTGTGGATTTTGCTTAGGAGGAATTCCTGCATCATAACAATCATCAGTCCATCACATGGCCCCCTCACACATACACATACCCTCATACTCCCAAAAGGGACAATCATCACCTAATTTTATTCCTCCTTGATTCTTGTCAGGAATAACAATAAAGAAAATGAGATGACAGTTTGAATTTTGCAGAATATTATCTGACATCAGTCTGATCATTAAAATTCCATACATTCTTTAGCTGCTGACAGTTGTATGCAACTGTATAAAGCTTTATTACATCGGAAAAAGGTTAAAAATTATTTCCATCCTGAAAAGGTGAAAAAGTTAAAGACACAAAGTTTTGACTGTCTATCCTTCATCAGGTGTGTAACTGAAAAGAAAGAGCAGGTAACATATATAGAAGGAGAAGATGGGAATAGAGCCAGTGGAGATGAAAGGAGAAACGGTGACAGTAAGTGATGACAGGATATGAAATGTTCTACCGTCGGCTTTGTAAAATCTTTGATTTTAGTAGCTCTAACATGCTCTCTGAAACAGTCTGCCAGGTTAGATTGACGATGGAAAGAGTTCAAAGGAGGGTTAGGAAAAAGATTCATATGGAAGTGTCATTCTGCAGAATTGGGAAGTTTTGTTTGATGACCTTTGTGAGTGATAGAGTGTTAAGGTAAATGGGAGAACCAGCAGCACGCAGGTTTCATTATTGGGGGTTCCTCTTAGAGTGGATGTTACAAAGTCTACTTCCTGGCTTGATTGAGGGTCCTGTTCAGGATATGGGAACGGTACCCCCTATTGATGAAAAACCTCCTCATAATGAGTGCTTCATTACAGAGGCAGAGGCAGTGGAGTCCAAGGAACTGTGAAAAGTTAGAGAATTTTTAGTATGCCAGGGATGGAAGGAGCTGCAGAGGAGATAACTGTGCGAGTCAGTTGGCTTGTAATAGACACAGGTTTGAAGTTCTGGTAAGCTGATAGTAAGATTGATATCTAAAAATGGTAGAGTTGTGGTAGAAATGTTGACTGTAAATGTGAGAGATGGATGGAAAGTTTTCAAATCATTAATGAATTCCTGTAGCTGGATTCTTTTTCTGTTTATACAGTAAATAGCAAGCACCAATGTATTCAACCTCAACATAATTAAAGAGATTCACTCCATTTTACAAGAGATTATTCCTAAGTTTGTATTTTACTAGAATTCAGTAGTAAATCTGCACTGCACAGTGCATAAAGGAACTGTTGAACCCAAATAGTATTATTTTAATATTTAAGCTGTTGTTTAATTTTTAATAACCCTCATGCAGAGATTTTGGAAACCCATACCTTCAGAACTACAAGGCATATTTCTTGTGATCAAATTTGTATTGATAAAATGAAAGGAAACCAACAATAATAACTGATTTTTGGGCTATGTAAGAACAAAAACAAAAAACAAAGTATGTTTTTCATCATGGAGACAAGGCCCAGTTTTCAACTAGTGAGCAGGACTAATCTTTAGACTGAAAGACTTGAGGCCTAAGACTAAGAGAGGAAGTTACTACCACTGTAAAGGAAAAATAGCTTGGGCACAAAACTTCTATGTGTTTTACATTAACCCTTCACTTGTTGGTGGACGTTAGGCAATAATCCAGAGCACCTTGAAGTGATGGTAATAAGTACAATTACTTAAATGATAGATGTATTTTTAATTTTACAGATAAGGATTCAGGGCTGTCTATCAATACTGTAGCAATGCTCTTTCTTTTATCAGTTGAGAATGAAGTCAAAGTTGACTCAGCAGTAGTATGAACTGGTTTCAGTTCAGTTTATCGTTTTGTTTTTGGAGATACGTTTTTATAATGTTTGGAACAACATATTGTGGAGAGTTGTCAGTACCCCCTCCAGGATAGAGAGGAAGTGGTACCTTAAGCACAGGAGTTTAAGTATCTTGGAGTCTTGTTCATGAGTGAGGGAAAAAAGAAGCAAAACATCAACAGGTTGACCAAGGTAGCATCAGCAGTTATTCAAAAATTGTACTGGTTATTCATGGTGAAGTGCAAGCAGAGCTGAAAGGCAAAGCTCGCGATTTACTGGTGGATGAATGTTCAGTGACCTAAAGCACTAGATTGTGGATACAAGTGGTGAAAATAAGCTTCCTTCACATGGTGTCTGGGCTCAGCTTTAGAGAAAGGATGAGGTGCATAAATAATTAGGAGGAGCTCAAAGTAGAGAAACTGCTACTTTGCATCAAAATAAGCCAACTGAGTGGCTTGGGCGTTTGGGGATCTGATAAAGCCTCCTGGATGTTGCCCTGTACAGGGTGGTATATTTAACTGGAAGGAGACATTGGTGCAGATCTTGGACATGCCAGAGAGATTATATCTGCCAGTTGGCCTTGACACACATTGCTGTCCTCCATGTGGAGTTGCAGAAGGTGGAAAGAGATATTTGGTCATCTTTGCTTAGACTGCTGTCCCCATGGTCCAGACTGGAAAAGTGGTAGAAAACAGATGGAGGAATGAATGGATATTCTGGCAAGTATGGGAGAATCTGTTAATGGCAGAGGCATCTGATAGAATATTTGTGGATGAGGAAAGACTACTATATATGACTGAAGATATCATCCCACAAACCTCTTCATGTAAGTACTGGTCCTTATGATAAAAAAGATGGATCTGGTGGCATATGAATTCACATACTTGAGGGTGAGTTCAACTTTTTAAGTGTGTCATATGAAAAAATTCAGTTAAAGTCCTTTTTGTCATCATGATGTAGCTGTATCCCAATATTTGTGGACTAGGAATAAGACAAACACCAATAAATATCAAATTTGAATATCATGGGTTTTCTGTGAACTGTTTGATACACTAGGATTAAGACATCCACTTTCCAAGGCTGCTGTATCAATTTCATTGATGCTTTTCAAATAAAGCTGATGGCCGCATTTGATTCTTAGGCTTTGTGAGTTGAATTTTGTGAAGAACTCATTTAGGTTCATCTTGATTCAGTATGGGTAATTCCTGGTGTTGTGGGGTACAAAATCTGTAAATTTTGGAATATATTTTCATTATATTTTGTTCAAGACAAAACAACAGATGAACTTAAAACTTGCATGGACAGTTACGATCAAAGGCAAATACCATTTTTTTTAACAGATGAGCAATTCAGGAGACACCTCAGGCTATTGATTACTTTAAAACATAGGATTTGGGACAAGTTGCTAAATTGGTTTAGAGCTTGGGAAAGGAAGACATGCCAGTAGTACTAAGCAACATCAAAGGATTTATTGTTTGGTAAAATGGATGAGTGAATTCATTCATCATATTGACAGCCAGACAATCGGAATATCTAATAATCACATCTTGCAAAAACTCCCAGTAGAATTTTATAATAAATATGCCTCGGCTGAAGAACAACATCAGAGAAGGGACGAAGATGTCAGCATAAGAGAACAGAGCAACGCACCAGCAACGTGTGGCTGTTTCTATCTGATCATCAGAAAAGCATCATGAACATCTACAAGTGCTAGATAACAAGCACCTGCGACATTCACCCTTGTAATCTTCACTTTTTCATAAGCTTTTTCTAAAGACTATATATATATCCAGACTTTACTATCAACCCTATTTTCTATTATTCTTTGTTCCACTGCTATTATTATTCCTATAATAAATACCACACTGCTTTTAACTTTCTATGTCTTCATATCTAGAGTGATTGAAGTAATAAGGTAGATTTCTTTGAGCACTGGTGCAGCCATAGATTTGCCATTGCCTCTGTGCTGCAAGGTTTATTAAGGTTGCAGGTGAATGCTCCACCCCATAGTAGGGAACAGTATGTAAAGTAAGGCATTCTTGGGTGATAAACGGCATATAGCCAAGGATGCTGAACCTTTGTTATGTTTGAATATAGTCTTGGAAACCAAAAGTAACATTTAGGTCTGAGATATCATTAAAACATTGTATGTTGTTTGTGCTGATAATAAGTAAGTCTCTTGAAGTGCTGAGAGAGTGACAGGCTCTGTTATTCACTTGTGTTGTTTAAAGTGCTAGAGGTTAAGCAGCTGTATGTGTGTCATTCATGGGGCACTGTTGTGGTTAGGGTCTGTGTGTATGTAAGTCTCATGAAGTGCTAAGAGAGTGACAAGTTCTGTTATTCATAAGGCACTTGTGTGCTTTAAAGTTCTAGAGATTAACCAGCTGTGTGTTTGCCATTCATAGGGCACTGTTTAGTTTCTGTTTGTATTTATATAGTTATGTATGCATGTATTAATCTTAAAGTGCAATAGTAGTCCAACCCCGTAGCGAACTTCACTAGTACTTTTACCCTTGAAGAAAATAGGTAAAGGGTAAGTTGAGGGAAATACCACGATAATACACTTACTTCTACCTAAGAGCATGTGTCGATGTTTCAGGTCGGCATTCAAGGCATGTTCACATACACATTTACAAGGTGATTGTGATTAATAAAGAGTGCAACAGTAGACCAACCCGGTAACGAATCTGAGAAGTACACTTGCACCTAGGTAAAGGGTAAGTAGAGGGATATACAGTAATCCCTCCTTGATCGCGGGGGTTGCGTTCCAGACCCCCCCGCGATAGGTGAAGTAGAAACCATATGTTTGTATGGTTATTTTTATATATTTTAAGCCCTTATAAACTCTCCCACACTGTTTATAAATATTCCCCGCAGAGTTATACAGCATAATCCCTTTGTATTCTCTTAGATATTAGGTAAGATTCATTGAAATTATGTATATAAACACACTGTTTATATACAGTAAAACCTAAATATTATTTTAAAGATATTGAGTGTCTCCGATATCACATATGTTACAGCCATTACGATAGACAAGCCACCAGCAATAAATACGTACAATGCAAGAAAAATAGTATACAGTAAATGTGTGTACAGTGACACTAAACGTACATACATGTACTAAGTACTGTAAGTAGAAAATTAATTATGATTACTCACCAACAATGATACGATGACTTGTCCGATAACAATGAGTTTAATTTTACTGCTCAACAAAGGAGAGCGTTACAGCTCTACTAAAGGAGCCACTTCAGGTGATTGTGTAGCACTGCCGTTGTTCTTCTTCTGGCAGTCTTCAATCAAAATCCCTAAAGCTAATTCCATCCAGACTACTGCCTTATTACATCCACTTACAACTCGTTTTGCACCCTGGTTAAAAGGACACTGCGGCCGTAGATCTTATATTCCTTTCCTACTTTTTAAATAAAAAGAATCTTAGCCTTCAACAAATTCAAAACGTTTACCTTTTCGGCAAACGTTAACATCTTCCGTTTGCGCTTGGGCACGGCCCCTGAAGCAGTAGTAGATCGTTTTGGAGCCATAATGAAGGGCTTGACTATGCACAAAGATAAACACAAAAGAGCACAACTCTTTACACAGCGAAACACGTTGATGCTGAATGAGCGAGACGAGACTTCCTGGTTAACACTGCATTTAGCAAGCAGGAACTTAACTGCGTGCTCTGATTGGTTAGCTTCTCAGTCAGGAGAACTTAACTGCGTGCTCTGATTGGTTAGCTTCTCAGTCATCCGCCAATAGCGTCCCTTGTATGAAATCAACTGGGCAAACCAACTGAGGAAGCATGTACAGGAAGTAAAAAGTCACATTGTCCTCAGAACCCGCGAAGCAGCGAAAAATCTGCGTTATATATTTAGTAATGCTTTCATATAAAATCCGCGATAGAGTGAAGCCGCGAAAGTCGAAGTGCGATATAGCGAGGGATTACTGTACCACAATAATACACCTGGACATCTTATATTTGTTATTTTACGTTTTTTATCAGTATTTATCAAGATGTTTCTAACATTATCATGACACTGTTTTGTATGCTTTTTAGATGAGACCACCATTTCATTTTTATTTTCATAGGTGCCTTCATATTGTTGTTGGCTATGCATGTTTCTTGTAATTTGGCTGGAACAACGTGGCTGGAGTCATTATATTACCGTTATAAAAGATGGAGGCTTATACAAATCCTGGTCAAAATTTTGGATCAAACACAAAACAAAAAAAAAAACAAAATAACAGCAGGGACAGGGAATGAATAAATGACAGAGTTTAAGATTGTTGATTTTCTTCTCAACTTTGAGCTTTTTTTATTCCTTCACAAAAACCTTGTCATTCATATTATTAAAAATCTCACTCTGCTTAATAGTCTGTTTGAATGTTCCCAAATGTGTTATTACAGCATCAATCTTGTGTTAGTGTAGTTGGTTTGTTTAAAGGAAAACTATTTCAACTAACAAACACAATAGCAGCACCATATTTACATTTTCCAAATACTCACTAATTGCACCTCATCATTTCTTTGCAAAAACATATATGTAAATTATTCTCTCTAAAAACAAATTCAGTACAAATTACAGCACTCATTCCTAAACTAGTTTAAAATTCTACATTTCAAAAGCTTATCATGTAGTAATTAGCGCTTAAAAACTCAAAGAAAAAGACAGTAACTGATTTGAAGCAGTACATTAATATAGAAAAACTATATAGTTTAAATCTTTTTAAAACTTATTAAAATTTGTGTGACAAGGTGTTGGTGCTGTATTGTATAAATTATCGATAATTATTCATTGGTATAGCAGAGAGTCTTACAAGTATATTAAAATCAAATAAGGCATATATGAGCAGTTTTTAGAACCTAATCTGTATAACAGGTAATCCAGTTTAAGATATCACAGGCATGGTCACCACTAAAACGCACAGAAAAATCTTAAAAAGAAAGCTTCACATTAGAAAGGTAAAGACTAAGAGAGCATCTGTGCAAGCCAAACTAAGTTGACAGAATATAAAGGGTTTTCCCAAAGAAAAATCTCTAAAGTAACAGCACAAGAGCCTGTGAGAACAGAACACTGGAAGGAATCGTGTAATGATCCTGGAGGATTCTAGAGGGCAGGTGACCATGCAAAGGACAAGTTTGACCTTTGCTTTGATCAGAATTGAAAAGCTATGATTTTATTAGCAAAATACTTCAAGATCCCTAGCTGCCTTCTGGTTAAAAGTAAATTGTGGCACCATGCTTTCTTAGTGCCAAACCTAACCACAGCTTCTAATGTGAGTTATACTGAGTGTTTGTAAAAATTCCAGAGCACAGTTGTAAATCCTGTTCAATATCAGTGTTATATTGTATCCCTATATAGTGACCATAAAACATGTTCACCACATTGGGGGATTTGACATGTTATTGTTACAGAACATTGGATCACAGCGGATTTAATTTGGCTTTTTTGACACTGATCCACTGAAGAAGACTCTGATGTCAAACTGAAAACAGATCTCTGTAAAGCCAGGGGGTATTTTTTGTACGTCGCTTAAATGATCCGAGATCAGATGCCTCATCTTTGATGAGTTAATGCTGGTGAAACTCATCCAGGATAAGGATTTTCAAACGCAGTGGTGTAGTAGATTAGTTTAGCTGGATCTAATCATCCGAGATGATTGTGCGCGCCCGCGCTGAGTGAAAACCCTATATATATTGAGTCTAGAAAACATGATCAGCAAGTTTGATAGGCTACGACAAAAAGACGAAAGAACAGGCGCGTTTTTTCCACACAAGCTGTGTGTGTGTGTTTTACTCGATGGATTTCAAGATTTAATATGCACAAGAGGTAACACTGCAAAAGTAGCCCAAACCAGAAAAGACGGCTGGCAAAAAGTGACGACAAATTAAACATGTGTGCATTGTACTTACTGAATGCACCGTTTCATTTCCTATGTGTCAGATTAATTATTATTTAATGTCATAATTCCAGATCAAACGTGAGCACAAGGAGAACATGGAAACAGGTTAAAGTGAAGTACAAGAATATACTTCAAACTGGTAAATATTGGTATATAACTATTTAAAGAATTGTTGACATAAGGAATCATATATAATATAAAAAACATTAATTTTAAAGCTAATAAGAAGGCAGACAAGCAAAAAACAGGTGGAGGTCCACGCGGTCCAGACCTAACCCCTGCAGAAGAGTTGGCTCTCCAGCAAAATGCCCATCGCCCTGTTTCTGAGGGCATTGCAAGGGGGAAGCTCCTCCTCAGAACCAGTGGCAGGATGGTTACTTCATTTCAGGTAAAGGATGGTCATTGCATATATTTGTCCTCAATGTGTGCCATAGATATATTCCATATAGCTCTCTTTTGTTGGTTCAGTTGCAGGGAATGTCATATCCCTAGAACTTGTGTGTGACCAACGAGATATTGACTGAGGTCAAATATTTGATGAAGACACTGTGTCTGATTATTCATCAGGAGGAGAAGTACATTTTCCAAATAATGTTTGATCAAACTCCACTCTGATCAGTCCCATGTGCCCCAATCACATTTGGAAATTTGGGTAATGAGAATGTTAGGCTGATTGTGAGATTCTTTATGAAACTGTGGGTGTTTTTGCCTGTATATTACCTACCTGCAATGGCATGAAACGTTTCTTTTATTGTCTGCACATGCAGGTGTCCAGGAAACACTATGAAAACCCGAAGGAAATATTTTAGAGCCAAACAGACTTTACGAATTACCTGGCAAATTGCACTTTTAGATAGATTTTCCACATCGCCTACAGTATATAAAAAAAGTACCGCTTGCAAAAAACCTCAAAGCAATGCATACTGTCTGTGTGGTTGTGAGAGCCCGACTTCGCCTAGTTTGACTTCGAATATAAGGTGCTAATAAATCTTTGAGGTACAATATATCCCCTCCCCTCTGGCTAAAGTGGTATCTTTCGAAAAGAATGTCCTCCGGGAACAATAAAAGATCTTGCCGATCGCGCAAAACCCTTTCTATATGAAATTCTCTTTTTATAATTTGCGCACCAATAGCAATTGGTCGCTCATTCATGAATGGCGAAGCCATGACTGAATGAATTCCATGCACGGACACTGATTAAGTGTGTGAGCTAATCCTTGTTTACATAGAACAAACCTACTCCGAGCAGGTTTGAGGATTTGGATGTGCTGCTATAACAACACATCCAGTAAGAGTTTCGAAAAACCGACAGATCCAGGATCATGCCAAATCGTCAACAATTACATCCGGCTAAACGAGTAATCCATGTACGAAAAATACCCCCCAGATCTCTGGTCTAAATTATTTACAAATATAAAACACAAAATAATTGATCACAGAAGTATTCACCCCATTAATATGACACCTAAATCATCACTAGTGCAGCCAAATGGTTTTTGAAATCACATAATTTGTAAAATGAAATCACAAATCTGGGGTTTAAATTTGACTGCAGACTAAATGTACCTTATCTGGAATGTGATGAGGGGAGTCAGCATGGTGAACTAACCTACATAATGAAGACCAAAGAACACTCCCAAGTAACTCTCTGAAAAGGTGACTGAAAAGTGCAAGTCAGGGGATGGAGACCAGAAAATATCCAAGTTAAATTAATAAATAAAGAAATGGAAAGAGTATGGCATAGCTGTAAATGTGTTAGAGCCGGCTGAGTGACTGTGCAAGAAGAAGACTAGTGATGGAGGCCACCAAGGACCTGTTAGAACTCTCAAGGGGTTATAAGCTACAGAGGTGGAGCCTGGAGAGACTGTGCTTACAATTAAATGATTTTAGACCACACTGCATAGATCTGTTTTTACTATGACATTAAAGCGTCTTTTCCTGTTGATGTTAAAAAAGCCAAATTAAATCCACTGTGATTCAATTTTGTTTTATAATAAAATGTGAAAACTTCTAAGAGGTTGATTACATTGTATCTCAATGGTTAAAAGGTGAAAAATTGAGTTTTTTTAAAATAGAATTCTCCACACTTTGGTAAATAAACATAGTAATACATTTTGTACAGTTAATAATGTTTTGAGCTTCATTTTTAGACACAATGGGATAGAACACTAAAGTGACATTCTTTAATGGGGTTGGATATTGTTCAGGTTGTGTAGGTGGGAAGAGTGAACTGGCATAAATTAAATGAGAGACCTGTGCAAATTTTTGCTTCTCATTAGTTTATTTCCTGTAAACCTGTCTCGCTGTATAGTAGTTTTTCTGGAGAGTTTGAATAACTTTAAAGTATTTTATTATGAAAATGTGACCTAAACAGTTTTACCATTTCATCTGTTAAATGACAGCTATGACTTGCACCGTTAGTCCTGGGTAACTCTGTCACTTTCCTAGGATATATATAGAACCATTTTATTTGATTTGTTTTTCATGGTGACAGGCTGCTGCTCTGTCCAGGATTAGACCCTGAATTGCACCCATTATTTTCAAGATGTGTCTGGGCACCCATGAATCAGTTTAAATAATTTAGTTTTATGTTATTTTTTTGATTTTGTTTTAATGTAAAATTAAAAATTTAAAAGTTCCAGAATTTATTTAACCTTTATGACCTTATGATACTAAATCCTGAACAGAAAATGTTTAATTTCCCAGCTTCATAACAACATTTTAGAGTTGAGACTTTCATAAGAGAATGATAGCCAGTTCAGTCTGTATCTCACAATCATAGCTTCAATTCTCATAACAAGCCAGTATCTCATAATGATGAAAGAGTGACTCACGATTTGAATAAACTATATTTTTAATTTACAATCTAACAAATTTCAATTTTGGAGTCATGACTTCTAGTTTGTGAAAGAAACTTTAACTGCTTGCAAGCTACTAAGGGTTATTTAACTAATAATAATCTGTATGAACGGTTCCAGTCTGGCTTTCGCCCCTTTCATAGCACTGAAACAACACTTATAAAAATAACCAATGATCTCCTTATGGCAGCTGACTCCGGTTTACTTTCAATTCTTATTCTTTTGGATCTGAGTGCAGCTTTTGACACTATTTCTCACCCCATTCTACTTAGTAGGTTAGTCTCAATCGGTCTCTCTCATACTCCACTAGCCTGGTTCAAGTCATACTTGTCTGATCGTACTCAGTTTATTCGATTGAAATCATTCACTTCTCAGTCCTTTCCTCTGGTCACTGGCGTCCCCCAGGGATCTGTCCTGGGGCCCCTTCTTTTCATTATCTACCTTCTTCCGCTTGGATATATTTTTCGTAAATATAATATTCAGTTTCACTGTTATGCTGATGACACCCAGCTTTATCTGTCCACCAAACCTGATTCTGCTCTCCCCCCATCCTCCCTCACTCTCTGTTTAGCTGAACTAAATACATGGTTCTCTTCTAACTTTCTGAAACTCAACAGCAATAAATCAGAGCTTCTCCTGGTAGGCTCTAAATCAACATTATCCAGAACTAATAGTTTTCTATTGCTATCAATAACTTGCCGGTCTCTGTTTCCCCATGTGTGAAAAGTTTGGGTGTCATCCTTGACAGTACTCTGTCTTTTAATTCACACATCAATAATGTCACTTGGTCTGCTTATTTTCAGTTGCGTAACATCAATCGTCTCCGTTCCTTTCTTACTCCACAGGCAACTGTCATTCTTGTTCTCAGCCTTGTTACTTCTCGGCTTGACTATTGTAATTCACTTCTTTTTGGTCTTTCTCAAAAATCAATTCATAAGCTTCAACGTGTTCAGAACTCTGCTGCCCGTATTATCACCAGGACCCCTTCTATTCACCACATCACCCCTGTTCTCCAGCAGCTCCATTGGCTTCCGGTCAAATATCGCATTAATTTTAAAATACTTCTGTATACTTTTAAGGCTATTCATCATCTCTCTCCTCCATATCTCTCTGATTTGGTACAGATCATCATCCCATCTCGGTGTCTCAGATCCTCTTCTTCTCTTTCTCTCTCTGTTCCTGTCCCCTGTCTTGTCACTATGGGGAACAGGGCTTTCAGTTGCTCTGCTCCTCGACTTTGGAATTCCCTACCTCCTGAAATAAGAAACATCACCTCTTTCTCTCTTTTTAAGTCTAGACTAAAAACTCACCTATTCAAAATAGCTCATCCCACATAACTTTCTCCATTTTCCTATCTTGGAACTGTTTTATGTTTTTGTGATCTTGTAAATTACCTGCTCTTTTGCCTGCTTTTTATTTTCTTACTTTTATTATTATTTTTTACTGTGTACAGTGTCCTTGAGTGTTTTGAAAGGCGCTTTCAAATAAAATGTATTATTATGATTATTATTATTAAAAGTTGCTTTTTCTATAATGGCAAGTTATTCATACAGGCGTCTGTCATAAGACAGGGTGCAGTAAGCTGACCAAGGACAACTTTTTTATTGAATTCATCCGTTAGACACAGGAAAGATGACTTTTCCTTCTTTAGGGCCCTTTTTGCAATGTACACAAAATAGAAACGGTTAGCCGATGCACACAAGGTAAGATGAAATGCTTAGATAAACATATTGTGCTTATTGATAAGTAAGGGGAGGGAGGAAAGACATTAAAAGTCGAGTGAAACAGGGGAACTTTCCTCTTCTGGCTTGCAACGTGGAATCCACATACTCATCTGTGACTGAATAAAGATTGATTGATTGAACTATTCCTGTCTTCCTCGGGGGTTACTTCCACAGGTTTAAATGTTGACATTATGGGATAACAAGTCATTTTTCAGTCACAAAATTGAAATAATGAGTCAGCAAATACAAGAGACCAAGTAAAGTTTATGAGCTAATAAGACAATTATGAGACAGTTAATCATGATCAAGAAACTAAATTTGAATTGTATGCTAGTTTGTCATAATTATAAGAAAAATGTCAAAATTATAACATAATAACTCTTAATTATGAGAAAGAATGTAACATTTTTGAGAAAAGTAACTGTATGTATGGTATTCTTAGCCAAAATTATGAGATAGACATAATTAATTAAGTCTAATTTTCTAATAGGGACCTTAAAAACTCAACCTGATGTCATTTTGTTGAAATTATTTCAATAAGATTGATGAGTGTGCTGGACTGAATGACCTGTTCTCATAAAAAATGTTCTAATGTTCTAAAAATGTTTTACTTTCAGATAGAAAATGGAAACTATTAAATACAAAGTTATACGTATCAGATATTCCATTGCAATTGTGAGAGGGGAATGTTGTCCTCTTTACTTGGCAGATGCAATTACAGAGCAAGGAAATGTAAGTCCCTAGGAAAAAAAAAACTTTATTTTTCTTCATTTAACCTTCAGATTGTGCAAATTAAACCTTTAATATATCTTTCTGGTTACAAAAGACACTAGTCTAGTTTCCAACTGAGACATCTGCTTATAAGATGCATGCAGACTGATATTTCCACTGAAATAAACAATTTTCCAAAGCTCCAGTGTGGTTTGATGTTGTCTCTAATGAGATGTAACACAAATGAAATGTCGATCATCTTGCTTTTGCTGGCAAAGGTAATAAGACAAAAGAGAACCTGGACAACCATGTGAGCTCCATTAATTTAATTTTCTTTGTTTTATGCAGATCTGTATGTTTGAAGGCTAATTTCAAGATGTGACTGGAACAATGGAAAAAAATAAAATAAATATGCTATGTCACACATAAATAGAGACATGATAAAGACTATCGCTTTATATATTTAAAAAATGTGTCCATGGCAATTATTCCCTTTACTATTTTCCCCTTCTGCATTTCAATATTTCACAAAAAAGTATGTTATCTAAAATAGTAATTACGAATTAACACCCACATCTTGCATATACAGATGTTTTATACAAAATGAACTCATGCTGTAATGCTCTTTTTTTTGCAAAAGGATGCCTAAAGGAAAATAAGATAATCCTAAAACTAATGTGGAAAGCCTATTTTTTTAAAACTGTAAACTACATAAGTTAATTAGTTACAATTATTATAGTGATTAAGTGATTAAGTGAAATGAAAGACATTCCAGGTCTTACATTTTTCAAAGGCAAGTCTTGAGCCATCACTATATGTGAAATTCAAACATGGCCGTCCTTTATTTGCACCTATAGGTGCAGTCCCATTTACCTTCTTCATAGCATCACAGCAGACTGAAAGAAAATCTAATAGAAAGCTTCCTTTTATCAGTTAGGTTATTTTCATAACACATTTCAATATATTTCAACCTTTTAATCAGATTTTAGATAAATGGTATACTCCAGTAACATATCTCTGAATTAAGTATTGCGTCAAGTCCCAAAGTAATTAAACATATTAAAAGTCCTTAGTGTAAGAGATGAGACTTCTCAACTGTAAACTGTTCTCAGGGAACAATACACAAAGTTAAATGTTACATACAATCTAATTTTCTAATCTAAAATGTCAGGATGTCCTAGTTAAACAGGCTGACAGTTTCAAGTACATTGCACGTGCAGTCATCTACTACAATAGATTTGTGTTCTCGGAAATCATTAACACATTGATATTATACTCCAAAATGAAAGCATCAATCTACTGCTCAGTTTCCACTTTGAGATACCATATTGCTGCTAGTCAAAAGCCATATCCTAAAAATATGCTATTGAATAATGAAGGGAACAGGTAAAGACTGTTGTTTATGAAATTAAAATTGGTTATTCATCATTCCAAATTTTATTTCTAAAATTGTATATGTCACGAAAATCCCTGCAATCCAAGTCTGATTAAACATGTTGGTCATATTATGAATGTACTGTATCCTGAAAAAGTATTCACACCCAAATGTTTACAAAGGGTTACAAAGGATGCTTGAATATATTGTTACAGAAAACTATTTAAACAAAGATAGATAGATAGATAGATAGATAGATAGATAGATAGATAGATAGATAGATAGATAGATAGATAGATAGATCTAGAATCCCAAGGGGAAATTCACATACCCCAGCAGCAGCATACTGATAAAAAACAATATTAAATTAAAGAGTGATAAAAATGCAAGTATAACAGACAAAAACTTTGTATAATGTTAACATTTACCTCCCCGGGTGGAATTAAAGAGTCGCATAGTGTGGGGGAGGAAAGATCTCCAAAGTCTGTCAGTGGAGCAGAACAGTGACAGCACTCTGTTGCTGAAGCTGCTCCTCTGTCTGGAGATGATACTGTTCAGTGGATGCAGTAGATTCTCCATGATTGACAGGAGCCTGCTCAGCGCCCGTCGCTCTGCCACAGATGTCCAACTGTCCAGCTTTGTGTCTACAATAAAGCCTGCCTTCCTCACCAGTTTGTCCAGGCATAAGGCGTCCCTCTTCTTTATGCTCCCTCCCCAGCACACCACTGCGTAGAAGAGGGCGCTCGCCACAACTGTCTGATAGAACATCTGCAGCATCTTATTGCAGATGTTGAAGGATGCCAGCCTTCTAAGGAAGTATAGTCGGCTCTGTCCTCTCTTGCACAGAGCATCAGTATTGGCAGTCCAGTCCAATTTAACATCCAGTTGCACTCCCAGGTATTTATAGGTCTGCTCTTTCTGCACACAGTCACCTCTTATAATCACGGGTCCATGAGGGGCCTGGTCCTCTTAAAATCCACCACCAGGCCCTTGGTTTTTCTGGTGTTCAGTTGTAGGTGGTTTAAGTCGCACCATTTAAAAAAGTCCTTGATTAGGTTCCTATACTCCTCCTCCTGCCCATTCCTGATGCAGCCTACGATAACAGTGTCATCAGTGAACTTTTGCACATGGCAGGACAGTTGTATTGGATTCGATGTATAAAGGCTGAACAGGACCGGAAAAAGTACAGTTCCCTGCGGCGCTCCTGTTTGCTGTCCACAATGTCATACCTGCAGTTCCCGAGACACACATACTGAGGTCTGTCTGTAAGACAGTTCACGATCCATGGCACCAGGTATGAATCTACTCCCCTCTCTGTCAGCTTGTCCCTAAGGGGCAGAGGTTGGATGGCGCTAGAGAATTCCAGACACATAATTCTTACAGTGCCACTGCCTCTGCCCAAGTGGGAGAGAGATCGGTGTAGCATATAGATGATGGCATCCTCCACTCCCACCTTCTCCTGGTATGCGAACTGCAGAGGGTCAAGAGCGTGGTGGACCTGTGGCCTCAGGTAGTGAAGCAGCAGCCGCTCCATGGTCTTCATCACATGTGACGTCAGAGCGACAGGCTGGAAGTCATTCAGCTCACTAGGACGTGATATCTTTGGGACTGGGGTGATGCAAGGTGTTTTCCAAAGCCTCTGAACTCTCCCCTGTTCCAGGCTCGCGCTGTAGAGGTCTCCTCAGCTCTAACACACAGGCCTTTAGCAGTCGTGGTGATACTCCATCTGGACCCACTGCTTTGCTGGCACAAAGTCTTCTCAGCTCTCTGTTCACCTGGGATGCTGTAATTGTGGGTGGGGATGTCTCTCCTATGTTGGTATCAGCAGAAGGATGGGTGGAGGGTGCAGTACTCCAAGGTGAGAGTGGGTTAGGGTGGTTAAACCTGTTAAAGAAGTTGTTCATCTGGTTTGCTCTTTCAATGTCTCTTTCGATGGTGGCACCCCGCTTCGAGCTGCAGCCTGTGATGATCTTCATCCCATTCCACACTTCTTTCATGCTGTTATTCTGCAACTTCTGCTCCAGCTTTCTCCTGTACTGTTCCTTCGCCACCCTGAGCTGGACTCGGAGTTCCTTCTGCATGCGCTTGAGCTCATGCTAATCACTGCCTTTAAAAGCCCTTTTCTTCTGGTTCAAAATGCCCTTGATGTCACTTGTAATCCATGGCTTATTGTTAGCATAACAGCATACTGTTCTTACTGGAACATACAATGTCCATACAGAAGTTGATGTAATCAGTAGTGCAGTCAACAACCTCCTCAATGTTCTCACTATATGATCCCTGCAGGATATCCCAGTCCATAGTTTAAATGCAGTCTCTCAGAGCCTGCTCTGCCTCAGGGGACCACTTCCTGAATGATCGTGTGGTTGTAGGTAGCACCTTCACTCTTGGTTTGTAGTGAGGCTGAAGCAGAACCAGGTTATGATCTGCTTTCCGAAGCGCAGGCCATGAACTGAATGATATTTAGGTAAGTATTCAGAGTACATACAGTACACTAAATATTTGCATGAGCTACAGTACCTTTTGTTCGAAATAACAGCTTGATGTCTTTTGTATCTGGTGTCTATCAGATTTAAACACTGGCTAGGGGTGAGTTTTGTCCTTTCTTCTTGGCTGTTCTGCTCCATCTTTTATACATTTTTGGGCAAGCTTGTGGACCACCATTTTCATATTGTGCAGGAGATTATGTGATTGTCCCCTCTTTATTACTTTTTCAGTATCATTTATAACCCAACAATACTGGAAAACATTCTGTTGTAAGGCATCTTTTAGAGAACATCATTAGTAAGTGCTTTTAATTTATTAAACATAAACAAGAGGTAACAGATAAATTCAGAGTGCTCTGTTACATTGCCTGAGACCCTTCAATATTTCTCTACCATACTCCAAATATTCTCCTTGTTTACAGAATGAGCTCTTTCTTCACAGAATTTACACAGCCACTTTAGTTAACGACTTTAAACACCTACAGTGCTAAAATAGAATGTAGTAAAATAGTTCAATACTCTGAATCTTTAGTTCTAAATACTAATTTTATTTTGCTTAAACTTTTCAGGCTATTAGGCTAAAGCATACAGTCAAACTGCAAACTTAATTTAGTTCACAGTGAAATTCCATTACAAATCAAATTACATTGTTTAAGAAATTAGTTAGCCTGTAATTTGATTTAGTCCATATCACATTATTTCTGTTTAATTATACACTTCTATTAAGCCAGAAATAAAACATCTGACATTATTGCAAAGTCTTTTGCATTCTGTTCCACAAAAACATAAAAGCTGAAATCACATTCATGATGCAAAAGACACTTGCCTGATTCCTGTCATGTTTTTTTTTTTCTTAAAGAACCATTTCCACATTGTAATTCAAATTATTAAAGAGAAGTAACTTTGACCAATAACTGTGTGTAGGTGCCTGACAAAACAGAAGAAACACATCAACAGGCAGTACGATAGAAGCCAGTAGGGTCAGGGTGGAGATCTAGAGGTGCCTCTTGATCAACTGTACTCTGCTCTCTTTTCAGGAGGGAATCAGAAGTGCATTAAGCAAATCAAATCCAGGAGGGACACTGCATTCTGAAAAGAGGCCAGGCCTACTCAAGAGGGTCAACAGTGGAAAAAAAGGAACACCAGTTCTGCTTAAATAATCCCAGAAGATTTCAAAAAGGGAATAAAACAGCAAGAGGAGTATTTTTCCAATCACCTCTAACCAGAAACATATAACAGAACTCTGCACAGTGCAACCCAAAATGCTGAATGAAAAATCCTAGAGGAATAACCAAATTTTACTTTGGGGTCATCAAAGCCACTTACCATAGATTAATGTCAGGAGAAGGTAAAGTACTTCTGCACATGATTTATTTATTTATTTTATTTTTTTAAATTTTATTAATTTTTTTTTGCAATCATTCCATACAAATCAATCAATTTTTACAAAAAGTAGGATTGAGAACAAGTCGACCCTCACCCCTGAGAGAGAGAGCATGGCCAACGGAGTAAAACTTAAGGCTTGTAAACATACCTAAATTGATGAGTTTGATAAGCCAATAGAGATGAACGGAGAAGTAAAAGAAATACAGAAATAATTGCTTCCCCTGTGCTTTAAGAGCTTATTCTAAAATATTACTGATTAGATCCTGCCGGGTGGCACGGTGGCGCAGTGGTAGCGCTGCTGCCTCGCAGTTAGGAAACCAGAGTTCACTTCCCGGGTCCTCCCTGTGTGGAGTTTGCATGTTCTCCCTGTGTCTGCGTGGTTTTCCTCCGGGTGCTCCGGTTTCCTCCCACAGTCCAAAGACATGCAGGTTAAGTGGATTGGCAATTCTAAATTGGCCATAGTGTGTGCTTGGTGTGTTTGTGTGTGTCCTGCGGTGGGTTGGCACCCTACCCAAGATTGGTTCCTGCCTTGTGCCCTGTGTTTGCTGGGATTGGCTCCAGCAGACCCCCGAGACCCAGTGTTCGGATTCAGCAGGTTGGAAAATGGATGGATGGATAGATCCTGCCATGTTTTGAAAAAAATCTTTACAGATCCTCCAATTTCTGATTGTACAGATTTTTTACAATTTCAAATAGTATAAAACACCGGTTTCCCACTGACTTAAAAGAGGAGAGTTAGGATTCTTCCAGTTTAGCAAAATAAGTCAGCGTGCCAAAAGTGTAGTGAATGCAATCACAGTTTGTTTGTCCTTCTCCACTTTAAACCCATCTGGAAGAACCCCAAACACAGCTGTTAATGGGTTAGGAGGGATTGTGAGTCCAAGAATGTCTGAAAGGTAATTAAAAATTTTGGTCCAGAATGATATTAATTTGGTTGGATCTTGCCCTGGAAACATTTTGGAGAGTTTTAGGCGAGACAGATGTGCTCGATATATAATTTTGAGTTGAATAATTGTATGCTTTGTGCATATGGAGCTCGAGTGAATTCTCTGCATTGCTACTTTACCTTCCTTTCTAATATATTAATTGAGAGATCTTTTTCCCAGTGTCCTCTTGGATCTTTGAAAGGGAGGGACTGTACGATAATTGTATATATTGCAGAGATGGTGTCTGAGTCCTTGAAATTGAGCAAAATTTTTTCCAGCATGGACGAGGGTGCAAGATGAGGAAAATCAGGCAGGTTCTGTTTAACAAAGTTCCTAATTTGAAGATAGTGAAAGAAATGTGTAGCTGGAATGTTAAATTTGGAATGTAATTATTCATAGGATGCAAAAATGTTGTCTATATAAAGATCTCTAAGCAAGTTAATCCCAAATTTTTCCAGATATTAAAACTGCATATGTTTGAAGGTTGAAAGAGGTGGTTCTCTTGCAGAGGTGCCACAGATAAAAGCTTCTCCATCTTAAAATGCTTTCTACATTGGTTCCATATTCTGAGTGAGTGAAGCACAATTGGGTTATTAGTATATTGCCGATAACTTGCATTTATTGGAGCACAGAGCAGGGAATATAAAGTACTGCAGGATTTTACTTCTATTGCGGACCAGGCCTGTGTATGTTCATCTATTTGTGTCCAGGTTTTTATAGCTTGTATGTTTGCTGACCAGTAATAAAACTGGAAGTTAGGTAGAGCCATGCCACTTTCTGCCTTTTGTCTTTGTAGGGTCGCTTTTGGATACGTGGATGTTTTGAGTTCCAAATAAATGAGGTTATTGTTGAATATAATAGCTTAAAAAATTGTATATTGGAATGTTTTGAAATAAAAAGGAGCTTAGGAAGAATATTCATCTTAACAGTGTTAATTCTTCCAGCTAAAGTGAGATGAAGGGTTGACCATCTATGCAAGTCTTGCTTAATTTTTTCCATGCAGATGGCAAAATTTTGTTGATAAAGAGCTTTATGTTTACTTGTGATGTTTACCCTAGGTATTTAAACTGTTCTGCAATGATAAAAGGTAGGGTGTCTTATCTAATATATGCTTGAGAATTCACTGAAAAGAGTACACTTTTATTCAGATTAATCTTTTGAAATTCTGTGAGTGCTGTTAAGACTTCAGGCACAGAATTTTGTGGGTTTGATATATACAGTACCATATCATCTGCATTTAGAGAACTTTTCTGTTCCAGTCCTTCTCTGATAATCCTCTTTATCTGATCAGCATTTCGACAGTGTATTGCCAGTGGTTCAATGGCGATTGCAAACAGCAGCGGTGACAAGGGCATCCTTGTCTGGTACCACGTTCTAGTTTAAAGTAGTCTGAACAAATGTTGTTGATACAAACTGAAGCTTCTGGATTGGTATACAGTAGTTTGATCCATGCACAAATGTTCGGGCCAAACCCAAATTTCTCCAATGTAGTAAAAAGGTATTTCCATTCAATCATGTCAAATGCTTTTTCTGCATCCAATGATAATAATATTTCTGGGGTGTTTGACTTAGTTGGTGAGTATATTACATTAAACAGCCGTCGAAGATTTGAAGATAAGTGTCGACCCTTGATAAATCCAGTTTGATCTTGTGATATTACCGAGGGGAGCACTTTCTCCATCCTTCTAGCTATGATTTTTGAGAGTATTTTAACATCATTATTCAAAAGTGAAATTGGTCTGTATGATGCACATTGTAATAAGTCCTTATTTTGTTTAGGAAAAACGGTGATTAATGCTTGGCAAAAAGTTTGAGGAAGAGTTTGATTGTCTCTGGCTTCTGTAAATGTTGCTAATAGGAGGAGAGCTAGCTGATTGGAGAATTTCTTATAAAATTCTGCAGGGTAGCCATCAGGGCCTGCTGCTTTCCGCCTTGAAGTGACTTTATAGCATCTAGTAATTCTGATAACGCCAGAGGTTTATCGAGTTCCTCCGTACTAAAAGTGTCTATTTGTGGTATCTGTAATGTATCCAGAAATGCATTAGATTGTGTGTTGTCTTCTTTAAACTCAGTAGAATATAAGGATTTATAGTAGTCTCTAAATGTGTGCATTATATTTTTGTGGTCGATGATTTTGTCTCCGTTCGTGTTGGTGATTACTGGGATTGCGTTGGACTTCTTGCTTGTGAATTTGTTGAGCTAAAAGCTTATTAGCTTTCTCTCCATGTTCATAGTAATGATGTCTGGATTTATAAATTAGTTGTTCAGTTTCTTTAGTTGTCAAGAGGTTTAGTTCTGAATGCAGAGCCTGCCTTTTCCTATGTAGAGCCTCACTTGGAAGCCTGGCATGTTCTTCATCTATTCTAGTAATTTCGCTTTTTAGCTCTGCTACTTTCTTGGTTTCTAATTTATTTCTGTGGGAAAGATATGAGATAATCTGTCCTCTTAAGAAGGCCTTAAGAGTTTCCCAGAGTATTCCTGCAGAAATCTCTGAGGATGTATTTGTCTCTAGGAAGAAACTGATTTGTTTGGATATAAATTCTGTACAATTCTTGTCTGCTAATAGAAGCGTTTGAGACGCCATCTGCGAGGTGAGTGTGTGGGGCATAGTGACTTTAGCTCCAAGATCAGAGGTGCATGGTCAGAAATAACAATAGCATCATATTTGCAAGATTTAATCGTAGGCAAGAAATTATTATCTATAAAGAAATAATCAATTTTTGAGTAGCAATGATGTACTGGTGAGTAGAAAGAATATGTTCTTGAGTTTGGGTTTAAAACCTCCAGGGTCTGATAAGTTGTGATCAGTTATAAACTTTGTAATTATCTTTGCAGTGTTAGATGTCCCCCGTGAAAAGTCCTATCTAAAGTGGATTTAAAACACAATTAAAGTCCCCAGCCATTATAATTTTATGAGTGTTCACATTGGGAATGGATGCAAATAAATTTTGTATAAATTCCTTATCATCGACATTAGGTGCATAAGCATTTATCAAAATCATTTTACAGTTAGATAAGTATCCCATGACCATCACATATCTCCCTTCAGGATCCAATACTACATCTGATGCTACAAATGAGACTGTTCTATGTATGAGAATTCCCACACCTCTAGTTTTCTTTGTAAAGCTAGAATGGAACATTTGGCCAGTCAAGTCCTTTTGCAGCCGGAACTGATCCTTTCTTAGTAAGTGGGTCTCCTGTAAAAATACTATTTTAGCGTTTAAACTTGTTAGATTAGAGAGTACTTTCTTTCTCTTTAATTCGTGATTCAGGCCTTTAACATTCCAGCTCACAAAGTTAACTGTCCCATCATGGAGACATTGATTCTGATTTTTTGATGTCATTTTATAGTCTTAACTGGAAGTGAGACAGCTTTAACTATAATTTTCTATTTCCCCAAGAGTTATTGCCATGCAGCCTATTGTTACGTTGGTAGTTATAATTATAAAGATCAAAAGGATAGATTAGAAATAGATATAGCCTGATCTCTTTCTCTTACCCCCCTTAACCCCCCCCCACCCATTTTGCCTCCCCACATGAGGCTGGACCCCAGTTCTCGCAGTCCCGGTCCTCTGACATACCCAGAGACAGAGCACGTCCAAAGCAAAACAAGACCCCACGCAGTGCCGTTTTAGTATTAAAAAATTGAGATATCTATTGCCAATATAGTGTAAATACTATATTCCTAAAATATAATCATTAACAAACTATGAACTTAAAATATATATAATCTTCAGCAATCTTAATGTATTAAGATAATAAACCCGGAGAATGGTGTTAGAAAGTGGTCCAGAATAAGCATAGTAAGTCTTAATGCAATAATAACAATAACAATAAACAAGGGTATGATGTTAAACAGTCTCCTTTAGGGTAGAGAAAAAATAAAAAAATTTAAATAAAATAAAAAATAAACACAAACATCTATAACTGTAATTAAAACATAAACAGATAGCATCCGAGTAATAAAGAGGATATATAATTATAAAAACCCGTATCTTAACAAATAGATCAGACAGTAGGTTATTTATCCTTGCCATGTCATGACAGTCTATGACTCACTATTGTGTTTCAGAATAGTGTTGGGATCAGCTTTCTTAATTCCTTTTCTGTTTCTTCCTTGCTGGCGAAGACATAGAATTGCCCGTGCAATTCCACTTTCAGTTTGGCAGGATACAAGAGGCTGTATTTGATATTGGCTTGCGTAACGCTGTTTAATGTTGTAGAAGGCTGCACGTTTAGTAGCTGTTGCTGGAGAAAAATCAGGGAAGATACGAATGTGATTATTTTCATATATAATCTCTTGCTTGTCTGAGGAGTGCCATCACCTCTAGCTTAAATAATAATCTCTCGAAGCGAATAATAAAAGATGTAGGTCTAACGGTATTTGATCCGCGTACGCGATAAGCTGCTGCTATCTCAGAATCTGCTTTAAAGTCCTCTCCAATTATTTTAGAAAACAGTTCAGCTGCGAATTTCACTGGGTTAGGACTTTCTCGATTCTCAGGTAGACCTTCGATTCTAATATTATTCCTTCTGCTTCCAGCTTCCAAAGCAGCAAGTCTGTCTCCGAGTTTTTTGCATACGGAGTTGGCAGTTGTTGCTTTTTCTTCAGCATTGGCAGCTAGATTTTCATCTGTTTCAATCCGAGTTGTGAATGCTTCATTGACCTCCTCCAGTTGATCAGCAAGTGTGCTCAGTTTAGACGAGGTTTCCTGAAATGTGCTCTTCAATTTTACTTAGCATATCTTTAAAGACTTCCTCAAAGTGAATGCATATACATTTTTTCAAGTCTTTATTATCCTGTTGCCGCTCCTGTCACAGCTTCTCATTTGCCTTTTCCCTTGCCTTCTCATTTGTATTCTCGATTTTCTTTATCTCTTGCTTCAGCGATCATCACCTTCAGTTCAGACAGATCATTTCTGCTTTCATGCACCATAGGTGAGGCGGTGAGCTCTATTGCAGCCGGTGTTCCCGGCTTGCGTGGAGTAGTTGAAAGCGCGGATGGCAAGGCCTTTTCCAGTTTCAGATGATCTTCTCCAATTGGCGAGCTATCGTGACCTGCATCACTCGCACTCTTACTTTCGCTCTCAGTCGGAGACGATGTAGCGGACCATGGTCCCGAGAAGTCTGGGCTTTCACCCATCTGATCCAGGTCAGTCTCTGAAAGGCCATATCTTGAGCTGGAACTTGCTGATCTGAGCTTGGATGTAGCCTTAGTTTTCGTTTCTTTCATTTCTTTCTGAACCCCTTTCTTGTTGGTCATGTTTATATATGCTTGCATATACTGTAGTAGTGCCCTCAGGTTGGAGAAATACAGGATATCTCAGGATAATAAGAAGATAATATGAAAAATAACACCACTGCTAGCAGAGCTCTGCTTCAGACGTCCATCTCTCGCAACAGACGAGACCAACCAGCCTTCTGCACATGATTTGGAGTGTGTTTCATCAATTATGGATGTGGTTATAACTCCTGTTATAAAGGATTTGTACACTTATGGAAAAGGGCATTGGAAGTTATTGGTTTATATTAATTATTTTTCCTTAAAGTGAATAATATATTTTTGCACTTAAATATAGTTTTTGTGATCAAACCTTTTTTTTGTATTATTGGAATATGATATAGTAGAACTTATAATAGAATTACAATAACAAATATTAACGTAAAAAACCCAGAAAGCATCCAAACATCCACTACCACAATTTGCCAAATATGCCAAAATGTATCACTAGTGACAGACTCAAGAATACTCTGTCAAAAAAAAGAAAAGTTACAAAAGGATGATTTTCATTCATCTGGGGGGCAATGTCAGCTAGAAGAAGTAAGTGTGCTATACAAAAGTAGTTTTAGTGCTAACAAAACTAACACAGCCATCCCACCCCCTCTGCAGAAATGTATCCCATGGATTTCCAAAGATTATGACTTGGAGAACATCTGCTACATACACATACAGTATGTGTAATATTATAACGTGTTTTTACATATGTATTTCCTTCTCTGTAATTTTTTTAATTATCAAGTCTGTATACTCAGTTCGTGGATATTTCTAGGCTCAAAAATACAGTTTTTATAAATACAGTATTTTAGCAAATCATTGGAATGAGCTTGAATGCCTATTGACAACACAGATATACAGGGAGATTAGTTTTGTAAAACTTGACTTTCTTGTATGGAATGTTATTTGATTTTAATAAATTCAATTAAATGTTTTAAAAAAATTCAATTTCAGTGCACTCCTGGAAAATGACCAATTACATTTAGACAATGAAAAATCAGAGATTGTTTTGATTGGTAAGAGGTAATGTGATAATGTTCAGGTATTTCCTTAGATTTATTCAATGACTGGTGCCATAAACATTGGTAACTAAAAACAAAATAACAAATAAACATCTGGCTTTAGTATACTTACTTGTCCTTCTTTCTTTAATATGTATTAGTATGAGTTGTGTCATATTTTCTTTTTTTGTATAATCAAGGCTTGCAGATTAAAATGCATGAGATTAAACATTCTGACAAGCGTGTAGTGCAAGAAACTGCATGTCCCCAGGATGTGGAGTATGTGTGTCTTGTGAGATGTGGCCGGCTTGTCATCCCAGCCAATACCCCAGGCCGCCAGATGGAGCCCTCCCTGCAGTATGGAGGTGCCCCGAAGACCAGCAGGGAATCATGGACGCTGTAGTTTTTATCCTCAGCCCTGCTGGATACCTCAGGGGCCGCAAGAGGGTGCTGCAGGGAGGACCGAGGACTCATTTGTGCCCTATGACCCGGAAGTTCGTCGGCTTCTGGGGTGAAGAAAAGAACTTTTACCTGACCCGGAAGTGATTGAGGATCACATGGACTGGGGATTGGGAACACTTCCGGGTCAGGGAATATAAAAGGACTATGGGAGCTCCCAGACGGAGAGCTGAGCTGGGTGGAAGGGTGGCAACGCATCTGGGAGCTGGAGGATTGTATTTGTGATTATAGTGATTATTATATGAGTATTGTGGTGGAGAGTGTGCTTTGTACACTGTGGCAACAAAATAAAGACAACAATTGGACTTTTACCTGGTGTCTGGAGTCGTGGACAGGGGTTCAAGGGAGCGAGAGCGCCCCCTATCTACCACAGTCTTTAATGCCAGCTTTTAGGAACCATCTGTATTTCTTTATGCTTTGTTCTAATATTTTATCCAGCATTGTCACCTCATATTTGTTTTATTTACCAGTGCAAATGTGCACTTGTTTTATAGATTTTGTAATATGGCAGTTCTCTATGTCTTTGGGTTTTATTTTGTCTAATTCCATGAGTTTCAATAATAAGGTGGATGACTTGCTACATCTTCTAAAATGCTGAAATATTTACACATTTGTATCCAGCTGGGAACAGTTGATTGAATTATATTAAAATTGCCGCTTTTAGGGTGTAGCAAAAGTTTTGCTTGTCTGGCATTGAATTTGATTAAGTTTGAGTGGGCAGCAAAAGTCCACACACTCTTCTATCCTCTATACTAATGTGGACCCTTTAGTATGTGAGACACTTGTGTGAAAAATGTAACTTTTGAATCTGCAATGAGGTTCTTCAGTTTGGAGCCTCTTTTAGTCAGCTAGTCCTGCTTTCTGCAGAGTCGCTATTTTTTGCTTTTCTAAGTAATTTCACGCTAGAAAGACCTTACAGATTTAATTCTCTAGAGGGCTGCTGTCCTGCCTGTGAAGAGCCATCTGTGGGAGACAATTTCTTTTTGGGTCTGTTTGTTTGGCAGCAGGCCAGCAATAGTCAGCAGCATAAGGCAAAAGACAAGAGAAGAGAATTCAACCAAAATGAACCTGGATTTAGTCTGAACGCTCGGTGGGCTTTTCCTAAGCTTCTGATTAACGTTGTCTGCTCTGAACAGATAATGGCTGACTAAAAAGGAGCAACGGGGCTTGATGTCCATGGTCACGGTACAACAGTTGTTTATATGTACATTGCACTTGGGGCTTCTTTTGTCACAAATGGCTTACGCTCTTTTGTAAGATCTGAAACTACAGTACATCCTATCTAAAATAAAGGAAATGTACCACTTTGAAATAAACTCTGAGACTTGCCCCATCTTTGGCAATGTATATAGCAAGATGTTCTCAAGAAAGAAAGATACAATATCAACAATTTCAATCAAAAAAAAAAAATAAATAAATGATAGAGAATAAAAACAATTGCAACCATTGAGAACCACACAGGTACTTGGAAAAAGAAAGTTAAACACAAAAACGAAAGCAATTCTAATGTTATATTATAAAAAAGACCTCTTTAATTTTGAATGCCCCTAAAAATAGCCACTTTAATGTATCAACTTTGAATGAATACTTTAAGCTTAGAAATTGTTTTATAATATACGATGTGGGGGAAGGCTGGGATTACCTAGCTGGGATGCATCCTTAATGGAAGGACAGGGGGAGATGAAGGGCGCTATCTACTCCGGGTTACTATTTTGCAGCCCCCCTGGGGTGCAATGGTGCCTTGGATTCCCCCAGGACTATATGGGAGTATTTGTTGGCTCCTGCATCCAGGGGGTGCTGTCGAAGCTACGGGGCCCTTTTTTGTCAAGCTACCACACCACCTAGGAGGACTTCTGGATCTTGCTAATGAGCCACCTGGAGTATTCCCAGATGCAGGATAAAAGGAGCCAGAGGCAAGAGGAGGAGGAGGATAATAAAGCTTGCCAGAGAAAGAGTGGAGGCAGAAGAGAGTGGAAGAGAAGTGAAAGCCAAGGGTTGCTGTGTGCTATATTGGGTGTCGGGCTGTGCTTGGTGCTGTGGAGAACGATTATTTGGAAGCGTTTCCCCATAAAGAACAGAAATAAAAGTCTTGTTGTGCAACACTTGTGCCTGTGTCTGGGGTGTTTGGGGAGCTGTATGCCCCCTGGCGGTCACAACACATACTAGGATTTGACTTTCACCGGGTAAATAACTTAGCAAACAAATGTCTCCGTCAAGCTGTAGTAGTTTGTTTGTGGTGCTATGACAAATTTTGCTTGATCTAGAAAAACAATAAAGCAATCTGAACTGAACATTACTAAAAGATGGTTTAAGAAAAGTAAAACTAACTGTGTAAGTACATTTAGATGTTAAGTTGGAAATTCAAATTTGCTTTCTGATTTCAATAGTCTATTGACGTTATTTGATCTGATATTAATTGGTTTTGTTTTTTTTTTATGGAATAATATCAATCTTGGCCAACCTGCACTGTGAGGGAACATCAGTTACGGCACTACAGCCATGTGGCACAATTTCCTGAGGGTCATCCGGATCGCAGGATCCTCACTGATGAGGGCTTGTGCAGCTAGAACAGGGCCATGGGACGCCCATGTAGCACTTTTCTGTCGCAGACAGATGGTCATTTCCATAGGGTGGAACTGGACCACATGTCTGCCTGGGGTGTTGCCAACTAAGATACCAAGCTGTTTTGTCATATTAGTGCAGCAATACACTGCACCAGTGCATGCTCCCCAACCTGACCTAACCTGACACACAAATGCCCAATGCCCTGCTGGGGTCCTGCTGCAGCTCCTAAGTTGTGTGTGCGCTCATTGCATTGAACAGGCTGCTTTTATAAGTACACACATATGTCATGTTTCCCTTAACAAGAGTCATTTCTCTGAAAGAACAAAATGATCTTAAAAAATAACAAGAAGGCTAATTTTGAGACAAACTTCATAGGCAGCTTTGCTTGTGCAAACCACAAAAAGTAACTTAGGAGTCTTAATGTTGCTTTCTTTCACATTATTTTCATAAGTCAATGTATAAGCGAAGGTAATAGTCAGAAATAAGAAAACATGGGTTAAAGCAGTTATGAGCTATATGGACTCAAGTGAAATATAAGTCAATACTCCAGCATGGTTAAAAAAGAGATTTAACCCTTAGCACTCATACTTCAAGATTTTAACACCCCAGAACTTCACCAATTCCTGCACCTGGAATGACAGCCTTAAAGTGGTTCCAAAAACAACATAAATCCTCCCACTGCTTTAATTCTATCAGTGTGGTTGAATGGTAGTGAAAGCCAAGATCAAGGAATAATTGCTGAAACACCTACTGGGTTGTCCCATTTAAGTCTTTTAAACAAAAAATAAAATATATGTATGATGGCACTGCAAAACACAAAACACAGGCAGTTGCCTTTTTTGTAAGGTTGTCGTTGCTCGGCTGAGTGGGTCCTTTCCTTTCGTGGAGCTCCGTCTTTCAGGTTAATCTCAACTCAAATTAATTAGCCTCCTTCTAAGAACCCATTGCTTTTTATGTAATTGTCTGGATATTGGATGGGCCAGTTGTCCTCAGTGAGCATTTTCTTGGACCTGTGGAGACAGAAACAGGTGACAAGGTCAGTGGCAGCACCCCCTTTCACTTCAGGGTGGTACTACATACCTCAGCAGAGTCTAATAGGCAACCCACAGATGTGCACGCACGACACAAGATAAAAATGATCAGGGCACTGTATTGGGAACAGTCATTGTTGTGGTTTTTCAGGTTTTCTGAAGTCATTTAGAGCTAAGGAAATTCTAGTTTATTAAGATGATGATTTGTCCAAATGGGGAAGAATTGCCTCCTATAGAGCAAAGGACTTTTTAAAAGAGATGAAAAACTCTTACTGTGATTTCTGTTGCCTGCTGACCAAAATAATAGAGCAGCATTCTGTGGATTTTGGCTCTGATTAAGATTTAATTAAATACAATAACAATAAAATTTCTCTCTTGATATAGTTGTAACTAACAGATGTGTTAATCACTGAAGCATTTAATAATACCAATCAACAACCAGCATGGCAAATTTCATTTGCGGCTTATTGTAGTTCGCGGCTAGGAAATTAGTGGCCAGTTTTAAATAAATAATTGTGAGAAGGTGTAGGCTCTGATCAGGTATAGTTGTACGTGAGTGTGTTTCACTCTGCAATTGATTGGGGAACTGGCTGGCTTTGACACATATACGTGTGGAGGCAGTTGGATCAGTCAGACACCTCAATAATGCAGCGGACACTGCACCTGCACCCAGTTAGGCAGCAGAGGATAAAGGAGCCTGCACGGGACAGTAGGTAGAGGAAAGAAAGATGAAAGAAAAGAGAAAACCAAAGGTAATCAAAGTAAGGAGAGAGAAAGCAGGTTGTGAAGAAGGGTGATAAATGAATAAGTAAGACAGAGACAGAAAGGAGGCATGCAGCTGGAAGGCGGGTCCCTTGGGGAGTGCGAGGCTGACACTAGGGAACTGGAATAACCTGCCGGTGGTAGTCGCTGCATTAGTCCGGGAAGGGAATTGTCAGGTAGCCTCCGACAGGGAGCTCTGTTGGGGCTATAAATGGCCACAGGAACAAGAGCCTTGGAAAGTTGAGGTCTGGACTGGGAGTCCTGCTGGAAGCCATGGGACAGTAGGGATTTGGATCAGTAGGAACTGTGTTGGGTGTTCCCTCTGCTGCAAGGTCCCGTTTAAGAACGGCTTCCTACACAGTGTTTTAACCTCATTTTAATGGATTATTTGGTTCTAACCTCCACAGTTCACTGTTTAAATGGATTATTTATTTATAACAGGTGATGGCACTACATTGTTGTGGACACCTATTAGTTTTCAATGGATTGTTTTAATAAAAGCATTGAATTATTTTTACACCCAACCCTTGCTATGTGGGTGTCCTCATTTGCTAGGTTCATCCCTCAGGAACGTTAAAGGTGGTGGCAGGTCCAAGAGGCTCCCGGAAAGACCAGGTAGTGTAGAGCCAACCCACACCATTACACTTATAGAAACATTAAAGGTGGTCTTTTTTTTATGCTCACCCCAAGTCACACCTGAGATGTTTCATTTGAACAGTTTGTGTAAACTCTTTCCTCATTGCATCGCTCAAGTTCTCATACAAAAATGTTTATACAGTTTTGACTATAGCAAATAAATCTTATTACGTTAAACATTAAGCAGCTCAGGTAGTTACAAATCATAAAATATTTTTTACGAAGCATCTTTTTTTCAGAGTAGTGCTGACTGTTTTGCTGTACAACTTTGTCAGACATGGTGTGGTTTCCATATTTTGTTTGTCCTTAGTCCAACGTATAATGGCGAGGCTTATTTTCTGACCTTACCGTTTCTAACAAGTAGTCCTCACATAAAAATGAGATATTTTTTTTTGTGGCATTTCTCTTAATTTGTCGTTTTTAATCTCTTGCTATTTTCACTTTGAATTTTACATTCAGATACTGCCCTATTCACTTGAACACTGCCAAGTTTTACATGAACAACTGAGCTTGACAAATTGCTGTTTCAGTCTTTTTCATTCTTGTGTTCAGGGGGGTATTTTCTGTACGTCGCTTAAATCATCCGAGATCAGATGCCTCTTCTTGGATGAATTAATGCCGGTGAAACTCATCTGGGATAAGTCGGTTTTTCAAACGCAGTTGTGTAGTAGATTAGTCTAGCTGGATCTAATCATCCTAGATGAATGTGCACGCCCGCGCAAATTGAAAAGACCATATATATTGAGTCTAGAAAACATGATAAACAAGTCTTTGATAGGCTGTAACAAAATGACGAAACAACGGGCACATTTTTTTTCCCACACAAACGGAGCAGGACCTTTTATTGGAAGGATATATAGAATTTCAAGATTTAATATGCACAAGAGGTAACACTGCAAAAGCTGCCCAAACCAGAAAAGACGGCTGACAAAAAGTGGCTGACAAATGAAACGCTAAGTAGTGTGCATTATACTTACTGAATGCAGCGTTTCATTTCCTATGTGTCAGATTAATTATTTAATATGTCATAATTCCAGATCAAACGTGAGCACAAGGAGAACATGGATAAAAAGTTAAAGTGAAGTACAAGAATATACTTTAAACTGGTAAATATTGGTATATAACTATTTAAAGAATTGTTGACATAAAGAATCATATATAATATAAAAAACATTAATTTTAAAGCTAATAAGAAGGCAGACAAGCAAAAAACAGGTGGAGGTCCACGCGGTCCAGACCTGACGCCTGCAGAAGAGTTGGCTCTTCAGCAAAATGCCCATCGCCCTGTTTCTAAGGGCATTTTTTTTGTTGGGTCAGTTGCAGAGAATGTCATATCCCTAGAACTTGTGTCTGACCAACGAGATATTGACGAAGGTCAAAAATTTGATGAAGACACTGTGTCTGATTATTCATCAGGAGGAGAAGTACATTTTCCAAATAATGTTTGAACAAACTCCACTCTGATCAGTCCCATGTGCCCCAATCACATTTGGAAATCCTGGGTAATGAGAATGTTAGGCTGATTGTGAGATTCTTTATGGAAGTGAGGGTGTTTTTGCCTGTGTAGCTGCAATGGGATGAAACGCTTCTTTTATTGTCTGCACACGCAGGTGTCCAGGAAACACTATGAAAACCCAAAGAAAATATTTCAGAGCCAAATAGACTTTACGAATTGCCAAGCAAACTGCACTTTTAGATAGATTTTCCGCATCGCCTACAGTATATAAAAAAGTGCCGCTTGCAAAAAACCTCAACGCAATGCATACTGTCTGTATGGTTGTGAGAGCCCGACTTCACCGAGTCTGACTTCGAATATAAGGTGCTAATAAATCTTTTGAGGTACAATATTCCCCCTCGGCTAAATCGGTATCTTTCGAAAAGAATTTCCTCCGGGAGCAATAAAGGATCTTGCCGATCACGCAAATCCCTCTCTATATGAAATTCTCTTCTTATAATTTGCGCACTGATATCAATTGGTTTCTCATTCATGAACAGCAAAGCTATGGCTGAATGAATTCCATGCACGGACACTGATTAAGTGTGTGAGCTAATCCTTGTTTACATAGAACAAACCTGCTCCGAGCAGGTTTGAGGATTTAGATGTGCTGCTATAACAACACATCCAGTAAGAGTTAGGGGTTGCCACAGTGGATCATCTTTTTCCATATTACTCTCTTTGCAGCACTCGGAGTATTTATATCACTGTATCTGAGTGGGGAATCACAACAGCAGCTGATCAGAAAGAGAATTATCAGTGTACAGCATCAAGCACATGCTACCTCAGCCACGGCAAAACGTTTCAAAGCCTTTCCTGTACGGACCTCGCAGTTCAGAAACAGTTTCATCCCAAGTACTCTAAACGCACTCAATCAATTACTCCTTGTAGAACTGTTTGTACTTATAAGTACAATTACCCCACTGTAAACGTGCACTTCAGTTATAATACTGCACAACGTGCACCACTTTATAAAGTGCATATTTACATATGATGACGATATCATTTTTAAGATGAAATGCAGCAAAATATGTTGATTATATTATATAGATAAAACCTTAACTTCATTTAAATAATCTGTATTGTTAATCATTAAACATGTGAGAACATGGTGCCGCAGCGCTAGCAAGTTCACATATTGTTCCTGCCTCGCGCTGTATATTTGCTGAGGCTGGCACGACACTGGAAGGATAGAAGGATAGAATAATTAAACACGTACTATAAAGATATTTCAATGTTCCTTAAAAGTTTTGAAGAATCATCGCTGTAAGCTTACAAATGGCTTAACGTCTATTACAGAGCTGATTGTGTGGCGATTGGGTATTTGGGGAAAGAAAAGTAACGACAGGAATTGGAGGTTAGTACGTTTGAAAAAGACAGTACTGCTACAATAAATTATTTCATCGAAGGTCGCGCATGGCGCAGCAGCATCTTTTGTGAGACATGAACAATCACTGCGCCATCATGTTCCCATGTTTAATAACATGCTTTCATTCCAATCATCATGAAAATGATATCACGTATACATCTCAGTATTTTAATTATTCAGAGAGCTGTAATATCACAAATGTAATGGATTCTGTGTCCCGTCGGAGAAAGAGAAAGAACGAAAGCACGTAGTGATTCACACACATAGAGTACATTGAAGATGAAATACAAAACAAAGCATTTAACGTGCTACTTTAGTTACGATGGGATTTGAGAAACTAGTAAATTAAATGATTTTAAGATGAAGTTTATGTTGTTCTACTTTAATGACAAAATAAACTACCTGATTAAAGTAGAAATGTCTAGATTAAAGTTGACATTTCGTGCTTTTTTCCCTCTGTGTGCCTATTTTTTTTTGTCTGTACGCTAATAAGCTTTCATATGACACTCAGACGGTGGGCTAGAACTCGCCTTTTCATGGTGACTTTGATATCTGACAATTTCTTTTTTATTTAGGGCACTGTGCGACTTTGTGAACTTGAGCTTTCGAGTTTCTCCGACACGCTATGTCAGCCGATCAACTGCCTTTTGTTGTTTATACCACAGTTTAAACCAACAAATAGTATGTTTTTCCTTGCCTCCACTTGGTATTCACTGAAATTCTTCCATTTTCCCTCTGGGTTTTTCCATTGCCTTTTCACAGAACACTGAGCTTAAGGGCTATTTATATTGATTGGCATATTCAAAGAGGCATAATTCTGGGAGGAGTTGGGGCGGGACAGAACGCGCGTGCACGAGAGTTACTTTTCACGCTGACCGGGTTTTATGTAGTGGAAGAACACGGAAGCTGGCGAACGCACAGATTCCTGCATCTGGATTTTTCTGTGCGTAAGCACGTTTTGGCTTTTGTGTTTACGTCATGTTATAGTGCGAATTCTACACATGGCGTTATGCATGAGGCCCCAGGTGTTTTTGATTCTCCACTCTGACTGTTGCTGTTTGCTGCCAATATAGGTTTCTAATAATTTGAATATCTTTGCTGTCAATACATATTAATTGTGAGATATTCAAACGATGAGCATGTTCTACCCTGTGAAATGCCTTTTTGAAATCTATAAAGCATATGTAGGCCTCGCCTCATATCAAGACATTTTTCTGCCCAAACTGTAAGGCTTACAAGTGCTTCTTGGACTTCAAAACCTGCCATCATTCTATCCTATGTTTTGCCAATTATTGCTACAAGTTTGTGTTTTTTTCTTTTGTAAGGAATTCTTGAAACTATTTTCAGAGCATGACTCGCTAAACTTATTATGCTGTGCAAGTTCCATTTCCTCCAGTTTGGTTTCTTGGGAATGGTGACAAATTATAATTTCATTTAGTCTTGTGGTATCATCCCCTAATTATATATATACTTAGAAACTTTCTAAGGGATTAAATAGCAATACTATTTAAGAGTTCCATTATCTTGGTGAGATGATTTCCCCTCATATTTACTGCTTTCTTTACATCTATTAATCCAATTTCTGCATCGTCATGGATATCTATGTTTCTTGTCTGATCTTCGTATTTTACTGTCAAAAAGTTATTTGACATATTTTTTTAAACTCATTTCTTATCCTGTCAATCTGTTATTAGTTTGTTTTGACTATCTGCCAGTGCTTCTGGTGTATACATTTTGGTGTTTCCAGTCACTTGTTTTATACATTTATGGAGATGAAAAATAGAGATGTGTGAAACAATTGATCAGAAACACTAAGAAGTACACATGAGGAATATTGACTGACAGTCAAAAGAAACTGATAATTAACTTAAAAGACAAGGAAAATTAGAGGAGGAGAAAAAAAGCATTTTTGGCTCTGACTGTGTTTGTTGAGGGTTTCCAAATAGTTCAAACACAGCCATCAGAAATGCATCCCAGCAGTACTATGACTAATTATACAATAAAACTCCACAGTCTAATTGTCTTTGTTTTAAAGGTTTTAGTGAAAGTCAAGGGAAACAGTTCATACAAAAATATAAGGAAAAAAGCTGATAATACATGCAAAAAAAGTAAAAAGGGAAACTTCTTGTGTATGGTAAGTATGTAGGTTTAATTTCTCACAATTTCTGTTACCACATCCACTAGGGCCAATGTACATATTGGTCAGAATACTATATGCGGCTTAATGCCTTCTTATCTAACAGTCCATGTATCTTTATAGCTGTCCTACTGTTATGGGATACAAAACCTGTCAATTTTGGTCTATATTTTCATTATATTTTGTTCAAAACAACAGATGAACTTAATACTTGCATGGACAGTTAAGTCCAAATACAATCTGTTTTCCTAAATCACAGTTCCATTTATTTGAACTGACCAGCAATTCAGGAGATGACTCAGGCTATTGAATACTTTAAAACCTGAGATCTGACACAATAAGTTGCTAAATTGGTTTACAGCCTGGGAAAGGAAGACATGCTAATAGGTACTAAGCAACATCAAAAGGTTTTATTGTTTAGGAAAACAGATGAGTGAATTCATACATCATATTGATAGCCAGACAATCGGAATATGTAATAAACACATCTTGCAAAACCCCTCGGTAGAATTTTACAATAAATATACCTCGGCTGAAGAATGACATCAGAAGAAGGGACGAAGATGTCAGCAGAAGAGAACAGAGTGACATCAGAAGAGGGTGTCGGCAATATGCGGCCATTTCCTTCTGATTGTCAGAAAAGCATGAACAACTATGAGTGCTAGATCACAAGCCCATCTTTACTTTTTCATAAGCTATTTCTAAAGACTATATATATCCAGACTTTACTATCAGTCCTATTTTCTATTATTCTTTGTTTCACTGGTATTATTATTCCTGTAATAAATACCATGCTGCTTTAAACTTTCAATGCTTTGTCTTATTGTCTAGAGTGATTGAAATAATAAGGTAGATTTCTTTGAGCACCTGGTGCAGCTGGAGGCTTGCCATTACCTCTGTGCTGCGAGGTTTATTAAGGGCTGAGGGTGAGACCTCCACCCAAAAGTAGGGAACAGTGTGTAAAATAAGGCATTCTTGGCTGATAAATGGCCTATAGTCAAGAGTGCTGAGACTTAGTATGTTTGAATATAGTCTTGGAGACCAAAAGTAATATTTAGGTCTGAGATATCTTTAAAACATCGTATGTTGTTTATGACGATAATAAGTAAGTCTCTTGAAGTTCTGAGAGAGTGACAGGTTGTGTTATTCATAAGGCACTTGTGTGCTTTAAAGTGATAGAGGTTAACCAACTGTGTGTGTGTCATTCATAGGGCACTGTTGAGTTTCTGTATGTATGCGTATAGCTATGTATGCGTGTGTTAATCTTAAAGTGCAACAGTAGACCAACCCGCTAACGAACATGACTAGTACTTTTACCCTTGAAGAAAATAGGTAAAGGGTAAGTTGAGGGAAATACCACGATAATACACTTACTTCTACCTAAGAGCATGTATCGATGTTTCAGGTCGGCATTCAAGGCATGTTCACATACACATTTACAAGGTGATTGTGATTAATAAAGAGTGCATCGAAATGTGCTTATGTCAGGTTTGATAAATCTTATTTTCACACCTCCGGGCCTCTGGTTAATGACTTTAACTTTCTTTTACTGACTTCCCTCAGTCTCCTGATTTCAATTTTAAAAACAACTACAGTGTCAGCACAAGTAAATGCCGCATAGTATTGGGATTCCTGATGACTTCTGTGTTAGCACTAGGGTTTTATTCTGTGGCTTGTAATCTTTAGTTTATTTTTTGTTTTTGTTAATTTTGCATTTTTTTTACATTTGTATTTTATTCTTGTTAGTTTTATTTATTATTTGCTAATCATGTTCTGTCTTTTTAAAACGGTGTACAATTCCTTGCACTTTGTGGGTGGAACCCACCCGGGGGAGGAGCCACAGTGATGTCACGGCTGCTGGGTCCTCCTTCTGGCATTTACTACAAGTATTGTATTTCTAGATTTTCTGGTTTATTGGATTTATTCTGCTTATCTCTAAGGAGTTTTCTGTTGGATTTTGGATGGGGACTACTTTGCCTCTATTGTCTTTCTTTAGGGAAATCATTTTCATTTTATTTTTGACCTTATGAGATTTATCTCTATAAGCCACAGTTACACCTATTCCCTTGTGAGACGTTTTGATATATTCTGGGACATTTGTGATATTTTAAACTCTAAAGGCCTGTTCCCCATTTTGGGACATGTGTAGGCTAATTCCTGCTGATAGTATTGGGGATTGGCTGACTTGGAGTGAGCCTCATCTGTGGTGGCTGGTGATGGTCCTGGCCTGCTTAGTGTTGTATTTTGTGAGGCCTCACACTCCTTTTGCCATGTTTGAGACTTGAGAACATGACAGCAACATCATCATAGTATTGTAACTGTTGATATGATTTTTATGGGTTTCTCAATTAAATCAAAGTTGACATTCCATGACAGTTCTTCACCTTCAGTAAATTAGCTTTAAAGTTAGCCTCAGACATTTCAAAGCAGGAACTGTGTGCACAAACGCACACCAATTCACATCCTTTAATAGGTGTCTAAAATATTCTGTTTATCTTTAAATTTGAACATTTTGAAAATAAGGTCTGTGTTAAATTCTATGTCATTGAGCCTGTCAAGGCACAATGTATGAGATAACTTGTACCTTAAAATACAGTCACTATAGATGCAGGCAGCTGCTGTGTCTCTTTTTTTTGGTGGCAACCCACATCGGCCCTCTGATCAGGGGCACAACACACAGTGCATGATATGCATATAGGAAGGGGTGGCTCTGCATTAAACATCAGGTGACAATACTATTTTGACTATATTTATGCATGTATCTGTTTATCTGTATATACTGTGTGACAGACTAAGCTTGTATCTTAAGTTTCTTCCCTATCTGAGCATAGTTTCGACAAAGTAGGTTATGGCGCAGAATTCTTGCAGTACCAGAACTGTCCTTGGTATGTTTTGCAGCCACTTGATCTCTAAATTGCTTCAAAAGATCCAAATGGCCACAGTATTTTAATGTCAGAAGTAGTGGACACATCACTCGGTAATCAAAACAGGTATTTGGTTTTATTAGGTGTGGTTTTTCCGGGCTGCCAATTTAGAACAATATAAAAGGAGACCAGGAAGCCTGGACAGATTGTGAGGTGTTCCGCGTTTTTGTTTGCTATGCAATTGCCACAATCATCTGTTCTTGCTTTCTTTTCTTACATGCTTTTATAGCTCACTTTCCATTTACTATGGTCTTCATAATTGAACTTTATCTTTCTTTATATTTTAATCATATTTTATGGTGTAGTGCTCCTGTTTTTGTTTATTCAAGACCTTTTTCAATTTTCTTTTCTGTACTGTCCATTTTAATTTTCATTTGGGTGCTAGTTAAATAGACAGGTGACCATTCTGATGGTGATAAAGTTGGAGTATGAAGTAAACTCTTGCAAGCTCAGTGTAGTAATGCTGAGAACAGTGTTAGGGTCCTTTATAGATTTATGCCATATTTGTGGTTTCCTTGTTTTTACTAGACCCACACACTCAGCTGTATGTTTTTAAATACCTTTATCTATTTATTTTCATTTATTTTTGTTTATTTTAAAATCTGAAATGGTTGTAACAGTACAGGAGTGGAAGTAAGATTGTCTAAACTACTATTCCTGGGATCCCCTTTTCATACAGCATAACAATGCAGTACTAGCTGAGTCCCAATGGACATTCATTATGATGCCAGCCCTTTCTCCTATTAACAGAAAATGGCAATTTCTTGAGCTGTGACATTTTACCTGCCTCCACCCACTGACTGCCAGCTTGCATGCCCCATTCAATTACGCAGCACCACAGATTATGACAAGTCACTCTCAATTTCTGCTTAATCGGTATCAATTAATGTATTACTGTCAAGCAAATAGGCCCATGACACCAATGAAAATATTGAAAAAATGTCAGTTACTTTAAAGGCAAGCTATACTATTTTTCAACAATATATTTAACAATTTAAATTTACATTCATATTTTCATGGGGCTCAAGACATGTAAAAGTATACCTTTGTCATGTAAAATATGACATATTTATAACAGGACCATTCTGCAATTTAAACAATATTTGTAGTTGAAAGTATTCAACTTCACAATCTCTCCTAATCCACTAACAGCTGTGTTTGGTGGACTCCCAGATGGGCTTAAAGTGGAGGACAAACAAACCGTAATTGCCTTTACGTCACTATTAGCATGTAGACTTATCTTGCTGAACTGGAAGAACCTTAACCCACCTCTGTTAAGTCAGTGGGTATCTGATTAACCCTAACCCTAACCCGAATGTTCTGTAATAATTCTCGCTAGGAGGAAGCAATCTGAACGAAACAACATGCAATGTGCTCCTCAGTATATGAGATAGGCACTGGACAGCCTTTGTGACGTTTAACCTCCATTTGCAACTTCTGGGTACATAACACCGGTACCCCTTCACTCAGTCACTCAACTTCTCATCAGGATGGTGGTGTACAGTATTGAGCAGAGCGTCTTCGTGGTGCAAACCTATTGGGTCGCCAATTCATTTAAGCAATGTCAGAATCAACTGGATGATCATGAGTTAACGGACGGTCACTTTCTGGAAGATGGAGCAATGTGTCACACATCAGTAAGGAGCATGGCAGAAATTGAGTTCTTCTTCGGCAACAGGGTAATTTCAAAGGGACTTTGGTCACCATAGTTGCCAGATCTGACACCACCTGACTTTGGGGTATGCTCAAAGGAAAAATCTATCAGAACAAGCCTCGCACTGTGGAAGATTTGAAGAAAAACACCCAATGTGAAACTGCTGCTATTCCCCCCCGTGACACTTGCCGATACGTTCAGGAACATAGAGTGCCACGACAAAATGTGTCTGGCAGAAAACGGAAACCATTTCCAGCATCTCATATAATGCAATTGATTACACATACATCAAGGTACATTGCGTATTTATTTTGGTTCAGATTGCTTTATCCCAACGAGAGTTATAACAGAATGTTCAGGGCCTCTTTCGAGTGAATCTCTCTGTACTATTTGAAATTGGAAAAAATTTAATTCACACTTAGAGGATCTGTACAAAACATTTTAAAAACCTGGCAGGACCTAATGAATAACATTTTAGAATAAGCATTTATATAGAGGAGAAAGACTCCTTTCCCTCTTTCCTACTCTTAAATTTTTCTCTGGCTGTTGGACTTCCTCTCTTTCTCATGGGTGGAGGTTGAATTGAACTTAGTTTTGTTGTTTGACTTGATTGTATGGAATATTACATGCTTTTAATAAATATAATAAAAGATAAAATAAAGTATTATTTGGCATTTATAAGGATTTTTATCTGTAAAAATGATGATGCATGTACAGTAATTTATATTGAAGACTCCTATCCTCTGTTTGCCAATTTCTTGCTAATTCACTGTTCTTCCATAATATTGATAGATGGTAGGAGAATTCAGTAGGCATGAAAAAGCAAATCACAATATAATTTTTCTGATCCTTCCTATTAAAATACAGATTTGGGGGGCTAGAGTCTAACCCAGTTTCACTGAGCACAAGGCAGGGACCAGAAATAGACAAGGTCATCGTGTCTGTAACAATCTGCCCCTTCATTTTTACTTGAGGAATTACATTGAGCAACCTTTGTTGTATTTATAAAATAAATTTATAACATAATGGACTGTGGTCAGGAATAAACCCCACAGAATTCATACACCTTTCTCTGAATAATGTTGCAAATAACTGTAAATCTTCTTATATAATATGCTACCGTGGCTGTCCATTTGTCTGTCCAAGATTTTAAATCACCTGTAGCTCGCAAACCTTTTGAACTATTGACCTGAAAGTTCGTACACATATACTACGTGACGGTTACTATCCACTTTCGGTGTGATGATTGACCTCTAAGGTTATTCCTCTTTTTATTTGTGTTTTACGTTATTGTAGAATCAACCCTCGGCAGCAGCCAGCAGGGCAGCCGTGTGGCACATGCGTATGGGCGTTGTTCTCATTCCCTACCACCTTCGCCATCAGTTCCCCCACCTCTTTATATATTAAATTATTCTTGAGGCAGATTGAAGACTTAAATGCCAGTTTAAGTGAAAAATTAAGGAAAACGTACTAAGTAATTTCAACTCGAACACTGACTTAATCAGTTTTAACACGAAAAGATGCTGACAAAAGAAGAAAAGAAGCAGGCCGCTGGGTTGGAGAAAGGAAGAGCCGCTCATGAAGCAGCAAGCACATAAACCTCTGAGCTAATGAATGGTAAATGTACAGAGAAAGAGTATCAAAATTATGAATGCTCATGTCAAGTGTATTCACTACACGTTATCGTGCAGTGCGCTGTTACTGGTTAAAAGATTAAAATAACTTGAAGTACAAGGGTGAGTCAATACATATCTACACTGTTGTCATTAATTAGTTTTTTTTTTTGGCTGTACAGCTTTCCCCACGCACATGTGGAAACATGGTGTGTCTGTGGTCACGGTGGTAAAGTTTCAACTTTAATTAGTCAGTTTCTCTTGTTGTTTTCTTGAAATAAATGTAGTCACTATGGTTTCCATTTGTATCAAAGAAAAGCAGAGAGGAATGACCGGATTTTTATGAGTTGTATCAGGGTGGAAATCCTCATTAGTTTGTCAGAATCATAGTACACATTTGCTCATTGTTGTCATTGGTAGTGAATGTTGACAGGTTTCAAAGTCCTTCTTTATGTTTAATACTTCTCCAATATATTTCCAATATACTGTAACCTCTTAATCCACTTATAAACACTCTGCCATGGTAAAACACTGTCTCCAAATTGTGCAGAAAGGTTTCTGTGGATTTCAGCCCCCAGCCTATCTTCAAGCTTACCCCTAGAAAACAGCAAGAGAAACTGACCGATCAAGGTTGAAACCACAGTAACAACGTATACACCATGTTTTCACATGTGCATGAGAAAAGCAAAATTATCATAAAAGTGCAATAACTATTGACTTACATATATTCATTTTTTCATATTATACAACCAGTTGTGTGTTTTATATATTTGGGCTGGCAGTCTTATATGGTTCCAAGCCTCTAAGAAATCTGCCAAGCTTAAAGACCATGGGGTGAGGTCATGTGGTGTGATGAGCACTGTCACGTGGTCTTGGCCGTCATATTGTGCCACCACAAAAGCACACCTGAAAGAATGATAAAATCATCAATTGTACTGATCATTTTCTTTGATTAAATGTGCCTACTTGTTAGCTATTTTGCTATAATTTTTACTTAAGTTTATAGCAGTGTGATGTCTTGATATTCATTATGATTTTTTAGTTAAAATATACAAAATAATTGTATGTGCTTGCCGCTCGTGGTAGTAACATACACAGCCAAATCAAGTATTCACTCATAAATAAAACCTCAGCTAACTGTTGGTCATAGTGCTTTTATTGACAGTTCTTCTTCGCTTGAGAACCATCTCTAGAAGTCATCACCAGATGAAATTGTTCTTTATCATTGCAATCATTGTTGACGTTTTCTGTTTAGATAGATGGCTTCTGCTACTTGTGTGGTGTTAAATTAACCCGCTGACTTGCTCGATTTCCCACACTGCAAAAATAAAATCTATGCCAGTGTAAAGTTTTTATATCAAGCCATTGAATCTTGTTTTCCTTATTGCCAGCTGTATTATTCATCAAGAAACGTGCATTTTATTTGTATTTTATTGTGATCTACTTTTTATTAAGCAAAGGCAAAATCACAGGATATAATCAATTAACAGACAAAGGAACAGAAATCACCCACTCCCACCCTCACCCACCCAGCCTGAGCCAAGGGGTGAAAAAAAAAGTCAAGGAGTTACAAGCCAAGATGTATTCAATTGATAAGCCGCAGCAGACCCAGATTCAATTACATTACCTTAACATGTCCCTGATTTATGATGTTATACACCCATTCTTTCAATTAGGTTACATAATTTTAGGGAATTGCTGCTTATAGTAGTAGCTGTGGTGTGCCAATGTTGTAACAAAATGCAGTCTTCAAAATATTATCACAAAAATTGCCTGAGGTCTGTATGGCCTCCAATATAAAAAACAGAAGGAAATGTTACTAGCATGGGTTGCAATGTAATGGAGGATTGAAAAGAGATTCTCGCGCTTTGAATTGGTTGAATCTACTCTTAATGAACAAATAAACATGAACAAGGTCTGTGCTCTCTGGGAGCTACTTAAAGAAGGGTAAAGAATATTTCAGAAAGAAAAATATTTGAGAAATAGACGTATAACAAGACTCTTGTGGTCATGTAGCTGTATATTGGTGTAGAGTGAAATGATGTAAATAGCTACCAAATAATAAAATCTACAATCAAGAGAACAATTTACAGTATATTGAACCAAAAAGAATAATAGAGATTGACACCCACATGTTCCCAATCTGTAATGCATTATTTTCTGAAATATAAAAGTGGGCAATGTTCTAATAAACATATTTGGTAAAAGTTTTTTTCTTCATGAATATTATAGGTTGACTCTAAGTGAACCATATTTGAAATTCTTTGCATTTAATGCCAAGAGACAACTAGCTTTAGAGGATAATATTGACTTGTTTCTAAATGTTTTTTTGACAGCCTCTTAATGGACTCTTCATGTAAGTAGCAAATGATTGCATCCTGTAGCCAGTACTGGTCTTCAGTGTACTCAACACGACTGTGAACGTCTTTGAGAGGATGTTTTGCAGTACACTTCCAAAATGGCTAAGACTGCCGCAGATATTTATGAATATTGCCCAATTTTAAGAAGACAGATGAGACTTTCCTTTTAGTGGTAGCCTAGATGAATAATTTAGGATTAAATTTTAATCAAAATAGAAATAAAGTGAGCTTTATAATTGACGGTAATACAGAGTTTTGAAGAGATGAAGTGGGTTTGGAGATAAAATTATGTTAGCATGCACTGTGTGTTGGACCATGGACAATGGGGCCCTTGAGGAAGCTTGTTAACTGCAGTATGATTAGAGTCAACAGTACTTGAAGTGTTATTCTGTTTATGGATATAGGAAAACATTCGACTGAAGAGTGGAGTGGAGGGGAGTATCTGACTAAGGAAAGTTGTTGGTACTTACTTGTACACTTAAAAGAGCTGCAGGTACACTAGGCAGGTTGACTCTGAAACTTTGGTTGGTGCGATTGTGACAGTTGTTTGGTCACACTTATATGTAATCTAACCTAAACACCATTAAAATATCCGACAATGCAACACAGTTTTATAATCAGTCTAGGAACTCTTGAAACTCCAATTATGAGAAGATTTTGTTAATTGAGTTCCTTTGGTCTTTACCTGCATTAACCAAGCATGAGCATCCTGCTTACCTATTAGTAATGTGGGTTTCTAATAAAAATGATGGCCCAAAATAAACTTTTGTATTTTGAGACTCTGATGGGTAAATGTGTGGGGTGTGTGGAGACATTACTTTGGTGTGTATGTATAAGTTGTGATCAAAAGACTTAGAGCCTGACCTAGTAAGAGAAACACTAGTAAAGCCAAACAAGTAAGACAATATAACTTTATAAAGATTGTCTATTCCACTCAAATAAAAAACAGCTTGTCTTGTTTGTGCAGCCATTCTTCAGCAGCTCACTTGACGTCTTCACCATTGATATGACACATCTGATGGAGTAAGCCTTTCAGATTGGGGAATGGTTGGTATTCGTGCAGGGCCAGGTTGGAAGAACAGGGTGGCTGTAACATTTATTCAAATGCTTTTCGCATAGCAGCCTCAGCAACCAATGTGAGTGGGAATATAGTCATGAAGCAGAAGCAGGATTGCCAAAGGCCACTTCGACAACAATTTTTGTGTCAGGTAAAGTATATGGCTTATCATAAACAATTTTGCATGTGATCTTTCTGGCAGTTCTTTTCATTTTGAAATATTTTGGAGGCGAAGAATCATCATGCTTTTCTTTTTTTATTGCTATTTGGACTTTCCTTGGAACTTTGCAAGTATCAGTGATTCAATCAGGAACCAGAATTATAGGCTCCCAGAGTGCACAGGCCATGTTCATCTTTAGGTGTTCTTCAAGAATGAATTCACCTAATTCAACACACTCTTAAATTCTCCATTAATGTTGCTCCAAAGCTGGCAAAATTTCCTTCTGTCATTGATAGACCTTGGGTACATTTTGGGAGACATCTTGACATGTTTGAGTTCTGCAGTGCATCTCTTGAACATGACATATGAAGGAGACTCATCCTGATACACATTGATTGGCTCCACACTGTGTAACTATGTAGCCTAATGAGTGGAACGGTTATCAGGTAAATAAAAAGCAACATACTTTTAAACATGGAGCAAAGAATTGGTTGTACACAGTCAAGTGTTGTCTAGGAGTACAGTGGACCCTTGACTTACGAACTCAATTTGTTCGCGAGGGCTGGTTGTATCTCAAGTTGGTTGTAAGTCAAGACTATTTTCCCATAAGAAATAATGGAAATACCCATAATGCGCTCCGAACCTCCCACAGTTACATTTACTTAAACTTTTCATAATAAAAAAGGGTTGTATAATGTGCATAATTTACCAAAACACCAATAATTTTTCTAATGTACTAACCAAAAAGTTATAGAAAGTGCCTAGCCTACCAGAAACAACAATTTCATACTGTGCTCACCATTTAATTTGACATCTTTGGGCTGCAGGAAGGGAGGAGGAGGGGAATGAAACAAAAGGTGGTTATTGTTTAGAAGGAGCCTCCTTATGGAAATATTTTATTTGTAAAATTGTCGAGATGGTGGATTTCGACATGCTGTACATATTAGCGAGATCGGTCACACGAATGCCACTCTCGTATTTCCGCACAATTTCCTTCTTTGTTTCGATGGTGATCGCCGTTTCTCAAGTTAATAAAGACAGTAGTTGAGCACTCAGTTCAAAGCTGGTCATGTTGTTAACTGCTGTAATAATACACTCCAAAGCAAACCGGTGCTGACTCAGCCTGATGACATCATCATTTGCTGCGCCAGCCCGCTAGCTAACATCCCTTAACAATCGCTTTCTTTACCTTCGTTACCTTCTCTTCCTTCCTTAGCAATTATGCATCTTGCTTGGCATGGTCTTAGTGAATTAAATATATAGATAAATCACTGCACTGACCGAAATTATGTCCACAAACACATGTATCTGGGCTCTGACTGACACTTACGAATGCTCTTGGCTGTTTGTTTACAATCGCACAAGCAGATAGACATGACCGCATTCAGGTCGTAACGCAAGATGTTGGTCGTAAATCAAAACAAAAATTTTGGTTGTAAATCAAGTTGATCGCATGTCATGCCGGTCGTATGTCAAGGGTTGACTGTACTTTAAATGCGGCACAGACAGTAACAAAAACATGCACAATTGATATAGACAGCCTGGTTTGTGGAGCTCAGTTAAACTTAAAATGCTTTCACAAAATTGTATACAGTGGTGCCTCGGTTTGGAGCATAATTCATTCCGGAAACATGCTTGTAATCCAAAGCACTCGTATATCAAAGCGAATTTCCCCATAACAAATAAATGAAACTGATGATTCATTCTACAACCTAAAAATATTCATATAAAAATGATTAATACAAAATATAAAGTAAAAATATGTAAAACAAATTAACCTGCACTTTACCTTTGAAAAGAATCGTGGCTGGTGTGAGGGAAACGAGAGAAAGGAGAGGAGGAGGAGGAGCGTTATTGTGTAGGATGACTTTCACTATAACTAATGGAATCACTGCTATCTGTTGGCTCACTGGAATCTTTTTCTTTTTTTGCGACTTAACAAGGAACCTATCCAATGACAGTTGCTTTTGCCTGAAGATTCACTACACTTGGACACAAAATTTTTAAAAAATGCTTTACGCACTGTAAGGATTCCAAACTCTTTTGGGATTCCCCCCCCCCAATGGGACGACACACAGAAGAGCATCCCGAAGCAACTGCAGGCTCCCAGCGCTGTAGCAGTTTGCTGTAAAACCAAATCAGAAAAGATTGTGGTCGCTCTTTTGAAAAGGAGTCAGCAGTTCTTACCGCTGCACTATCAAAGAATTCACAAAAACAAACTGCACTAACCCTGAATGGAGAGATGCAAGTGGATTTAAGGTTTTTTTTTTAATCTTTGATAATTCTAGTGTTAAAGAGAAGTATTGGGATTGGGGTTGTGATTGATAGTGCTTATTGAACTGGGTTGTGGGCTTATGGAGGTGGAGAAGACGTTCCACGCGAGCAAAGAAAAATAAAAGCACTTTGTTTTTAGTAGTGTGCCTCCCGTGTCTATTTCGGGTTGAGCAGTGGTATAGTGCCTCATATTGTCACAAAATATAGTGCACAGATATGGTATAAATAAAATGTAAGACAGAAAAACTTTCAATAATAAGGTTAACCATGCAGACAAGGATATAAAGTGATGCAGTTTTTGCCATTATCATAAAATCACAACCATTTTCATTTCAATCTCACCTAATTTTAAGCTGCCACTTTTTGTGATTGTAATTCAGTTTGCTAAAATTGGTTGACAGAAAAAATGTTAGGTAACCTATTGAACACTATAATTTTACTATAACTGAAATGCAGAATGGAAAATGAGATCATTTCATTTGAGAAGGTTTTTGTAGTCTTTAGCTACCAAAGTTCCCAATTTCAAATAGTGGGGAGGTTTTGGATCTTGTTTCTGAGCTACAACCCATGTGATGATGAGCAGTGATGTTGACTGAGAAGAACAACATTTTTGACACTCTGTCACTTGGTTATGCAAGTTTCTCAAACCATTTACCAGTTTAGAGCATCAACTCCATGAGGGAAGATGTGCACTGTTTAAGGTAAGGTGATACATGGGGTTAAATCCAAAGGTCGCAGGATACCAAATGTTTCATTAGGGAAAACAAAAGTAGAAGGCCATAACATGCCAAGAGAGGTTTTCAAAAAGATAAAAAAGAAGGCTATATTAGCTATGAATCAGGTGATGTAGTCTCAAAAGAAACACAAGAACTAGACATGTATTGCAGCTGGGTTACGATATTCAGTGTAAATTGATTGCCAATGTACTCTTTGTGCACCCAATTGCCTCTCATCTGGAAGCAGCAGAAGATAATAATGTACTGTATGTACAGCAGGCTCAATTCACAGTTGAACAGAGTCTCTCCCTGTGAGGTGTTCTGATATAGATGGCTTAATTATCATATCAGTGCAGAATGCAGGGTCATTTCCTGAAATAAGAGACCTAAGGGACCATTTGAATTTTTTTGACAGACACACAGATAGATAGATAGTTAGATAGATAGATAGATAGATAGATAGATAGATAGATAGATAGATAGAACCATTTAGGTCCCTCAAAAAACTAGAAAGTGGCCTGGTGGAATGTTAATATTTCTTTAATCTACTGCGTGAAGTAGGAAGTATTAAGTAACACAACATTCTCAAACCTGCTTTATCTAAAAACACCAGAGTCCAGTGTCTTTTCCACTGGTACAAGGCACAAGGCAGTGAACAGCCCTAGACAGGGTGCCAGTCCATTGCAGTCCATACATGCAAAATAGGATCAATATAGAATTGCTAATGGCAGCAAAGTGATTGTCTCAAAAATTTGGCAAACATTCATGTTCAGGACATTAACCTCATAATTTTTACATTCTTGACAGCTCAGAAGGTCAGGTGAAATCTAGCAGCTATGGTTGGTGTTGTTGGAAAACATTTTATTCCAAGTTTCAGAAAATAAGGCATGTTAGTCACCAAGTCAAAAACTAATTTTAAATACAGAACTCAGTTTAATGCACATGCTGTGGTGCAGAAGTACTAAACCCAATAATTATAATCATCTATTACATGGCATTTAAAAATACAATAAGCTTCATATTGGCACAACTGTATAAATTTACACAGGAGAGACCAGCTTCATGCAGAATTTCTAGCAGACACATTAACTTCTACATGTTGTCACACACGTGTGCTTTGCAGACAACTTTAGTGCTCGCCTAAATGTAATTCCTCTCTGGGTCGAGGGCTGGCACTGTCACCTAATGCACTCCTCTTGTTTTACCATCAGACCAGAAGATAACAGGCACAAAGAAGCCTGACATCACGTCTGGTCTGGAAATCCTGAACCCACCTCTTCTGGCTTGAACAGCTGAAAACCACCACCACTTCCATATTATGGCAGATAACAGCACACACATCTGAAAATACGTTCATCACATTGACGTTTTTTGTAAAAGATGTTCTTTTTTTTCAATCAATTATAAAGGGCTCACCTTTGGGTGCCCCAACACATTCAGATCTCACCAAACATAAAATAATGGCAAGTATTTATCAAAGGTGTGGTGTTTATAAACAAAACAAAAACAAGGGAAACATGATTATACAGATTAAACCAAGTGAAAAACAAAGCAATTAAAAGGCCTGAGTGAGCTTACATTTCTACTGGACCTTCCTATGGATAGATAGAACTTCAGAACATTATTTGTCATCAGGGGAAATTTGGCTTTTTACAAAAGCACTTTAAATAAATACATAAATATATATTTACAAATACACTATGGTCTAAACACTCAAAAGGAAGAAAATTTTAAAAAGAAAGGAATTAAAACTTGATTTTACAGTCCTAGTCACAGTTATGCATTATACAGACGTATTGCTGTTGGTATAAAGGAACCCCAGTAGTGTTTCTTGACACATTTCTGCTGAATAATTTGTTGGCTGAAAGCACTCAGTGGTAGTGTGTCAGTGAGAGGATAAGCAGAATTGTTCATAATGGCACTCAGTTTTGTTTTAACTCTCTCCTTTGCTGCTACTCCAGGGGCTCCACAGTGCATCGTATTTCTGAGCTTGCTCCTTAAATTAACTTTTTGATTCGGTGAGCCTCTGTTGAAATAATGTTGCCAGCCCAGCACACCAAAGTTATGAAAATCTCAATTTCCATCATAAAGTTATAGAAGATGTGAAGGATATCACTTCCTACATTAAAGGATCACAGTCTAATAAGGAAGAAGAGCCTGCTGTGCCCTTTTTTATATAGTTCCTCTGTGTGTTTCGAGACCAGTCCACCCTGTCATTGATGTGGACAGGCAAAAGTCAATAACCAGTTCCTTGCTTGTGCTGATGTTAACTTGCAGATAATTCTATTTGCACCAAGAAACAACATTCTCTATCTCACTGTTAAAATCTGCCTCATTCCCCTTATCACTACACCCCATAAATACAGAATCATTGCAAGTGACATGACCTGGTGTTAAATTTACGTTTTGATGTGTAACGAATGATAACAAAAGGAGACAGTACTGAACCTTGTGGTTCTCCAGTGTTGCTCACATCCAGATCATAAACACAGACCTTGAGTCTCATAAACTGTGGTCTGCCTGGCAATATTATGCAGGAATTTCTCTCTTTCAGGTCTTCTCTTTCTCCCCTCTGCACACCTTTGCTGAACTCACCATCTGACTCAGATCTTGTAAGCTTAATCTCACACAGAGATGGCTTTTAAAGCAGATCATTGGCTTATTTACAAAGCAACTGTTAGAGTCACTTCTTCAATACACTGTGCCTTATGGTGGTCCCTTACCAGCACTCCAGAGCTCTGGGCTGCTTTTAATAAAGGGCCTCCAAGGTAGCTTCCAAGCAATAGGACCTCCATTTAAACCCTCAATAGTTGCTCTCTCCTTTTGTCTCTTATACTTTGGAGCCCTGAGATAATTTATTCATACAGTAACCTCATGAAGCTTCGACTGCATATAGAGGTGCTCTATTTTTATACGTTTTGGACAGTTTTACAACCCTATATGGCACCTTTACCTGTGGCAAGTCTTTAAATATCAGGCATCTCCCTATAGGTTTGATTGCTCATCAGACCTCAACACATTAACCATAATTAAGTGGCAGTGGGCATATAAATCAAGGCACACACCTTAAGTAGATCACGAGTGGGGTACATTACAATATGTGGCTCTAGATGACTTGGATTTGAAACATTACATAACCAGATTGGCAGTTTCTACCTTCTTCTTCTTTCTGCAGCTCCTGTTAGGGCTTGCAACAGCGGATCATTTTATTCAATATCTTCCTGTCCTCTACATCTTGCTCTGTCACACCCACCACCTGCATGTCCTCTCTCACCACATCAATAAACCTTTTCTTAGGCCTTCCTTTTTTCTCCTTGCCTGGTAGATGCTCCATACCCAGCATCTCTTCTCTGCACATACGAAATCAAATACAATTGCACCTCTCTGACTTTGTCTACTAACCGACCACACTGAGCTGACCCTCTAATGTGCTCATTTCTAATCCTATCCATCCTCATCACACCCAATGGAAATCTTAGCATCTTTAACTCTGCTACCTCCAGCTCTGTCTCCTGCTTTCTGGTCAGTGCCACCGTCTCCAACCCATATTACATAGCTGGTCTCACTACTGTCTTGTAAACCTTCCCTTTTACTCTTCCTTATACCCATCTGTCACAAATTACTCCTGACACTCTTCTCCACCCACTCCACCCTACCTGCACTCTCTTTTTCACCTCTCTTCCACACTCCATGTTACCTTGTACTGTTGATCCCAAGTATTTAAAGGCATTCACCGTCACCATTCCTCTGACCTCTCTCTCATTCACACACAAGTATTCTGTCTTGTTCCTATTAACCTTTCTGTCTAACAGCAGAAATTCAGACTTCAGGCTTTGCAATGAATACATTTATATTTATTCTCCCCTATTTTTTTCCTTATCAACAACAACAACAACATGTATTTATATAGCACATTTTTATACAAAAAGTAGCTCAAAGTGCTTTTCATAATGAAGAAAAGAAAATAAAAGACAAAATAAGAAATAAAAATAAGACAACTTTAGTTAACATAGAAAAGGAGTAAGGTCCGATGGCCAGGGTGGACAGAAAAAACAGAAAAAAAACTCCAGACGGCTGGAGAAAAAAATAAAATCTGCAGGGGTTCCAGACCACGAGACCGCCCAGCCCCCTCTGGGCATTCTACCTAACATAAATGAAATAGTCCTCTTTGTAGTTAGGGTTCTCACGGAGTCACTTGATGTTGATGGTCATACAGACTTCTGGCTTTTAATCCATCCATCATTGTTGGAACATCAATACAATACAATACAATACAGTTTATTTTTGTATAGCCCAAAATCACACAGGAAGTGCCGCAATGGGCTTTAACAGGCCCTGCCTTTTGACAGCCCCCCAGCCTTGACTCTCTGAGAAGACAAGGAAAAACTCCCAATAAAAACCTTGTAGGGAAAAATGGAAGAAACCTCGGGAAAGGCAGTTCAAAGAGAGACCCCTTTCCAGGTAGGTTGGGCGTGCAGTGGGTGTCAAAAGTAGGGGGTCAATACAATACAATACACAGAACAGAACAATTCCTTAAGACAGCATAATAATAAAAATTTTAGAAGTACGGTTTAACAGTAGATGATATGACATAATTAGGTTTGGATATTTTTAGAGTCCTGGAGACCTCATCCATCTAGCTGCCTCCCCATTTGGCCATGCCACGGCTGAAACGTTGCTCCGATGAAAGGACCCTTCTTTCCCATGATTCCTGTGATCCTCCATCAGGGATGACTTTACCATAGGCAGGCAAACAACTTGGCAGGTGGGCCGTGGCACCAATTGCCACATTTGGGTACCGAGAAAAGAAACAGAATAGGTGAGGGTTAGTATTCAAATATAATTATCATGTTACTTATGTTATAATGCTAATGACTAACAACAGAGATGCAGTATGTACAGTTAATCAGCAGCTCTAGTCAGGATATGCTAAACTGAAGTAGTGAGTCTTCAGCCGGGATTTAAAGGCTGAGACTGAAGGGGCATCTCTTATAGAAGCAGGAAGACCATTCCACAATTTCGGGGCCCTGTAACTAAAAGCTCGACCTCCCACTGTTATTTTATTAATCCTTGGAATTCTAAGCAGACCGGCATCTTGAGATCTTAATGTGCGATAATGTGAGATTATTTAAGGCTTTATAAACCATAAGCAGAATTTTAAAGTCAATCCTGAATGACACAGGTAACCAATGTAGTGACATTAAAACTGGAGAAATGTGCTCGGATTTTCTTTTCCTAGTTAGGATTCTAGCAGCTTCATTCTGCACTGCACTGATTTATGTTTTTTTTGGGTAGTCCTGAGAGGAGTGTGTTACAGTAATCTAGTCAACTGAAAACAAACGCGTGAACTAATTTCTCAGCATCTTTCAGTCATATAAGAAGTCTAACTTTAGCTATGCTTCTTAAGTGAAATAATTCTGTCCAAGTGATCTGATTAATGTGCGATTTAAAATTCAGATTACAATCAACAATTACCCCTAAGCTTTTTACCTCCGTCTTGACTTTTAATACTAATGTATCCAGTTTATTTCTAGTAGCCTCATTGTATCCATTATTGCCAATCATTAACTTGAGAAAGTTACTATTCATCCATTCTGAGATACAAGTCAGACATTGTGTTAGTGAATCAAGAGAATCGGGGTCATCAGGTGCTATTGATAAGTACAGCTGTGTGTCATCAGCATAGCTGTGGTAGCTCACGTTGTGCCCTGAGATAATCTGACCTAACGGAAGCATGTAGATTGAGAAGAGCAGCGGACCCAGGATAGAGCCTTGTGGAACACCATATAGGATATCATGTGTCTTTGAGTTGTGATTACCACAACTAACAAAGAATTTTCTCCCTGCCAGGTAGGATTCAAACCAATTTAAGACACTGCCAGAGAGGCCCACCCATTGGCTAAGGCAATTTCTAAGAATATTGTGATCAATGGTGTCAAATGCAGCACTCAGATCTAAGAGGAGGAGTACAGATAAATGGCCTCTGTCTGCATTCACTCGCAAATCATTTACTACTTTAACAAGTGCAGTTTCTGTGCGTGATTTGTTCTAAAACCCGACTGAAATTTATCAAGAATAGCATGTTTATTTAGGTGGTCATTTAACTGCATAATGGCTGCCTTCTCCAGAACTTTACTTAAGAAAGGCAGGTTAGAGATGGGTCTAAAATTTTCAAGAGCCGAGGGGTTGAGATTATGTTTCTTAAGTAGGTGTTTAACTACAGCAGTCTTAAGACAGTCTAGGAAAACCCCCATATCTAATGCCGAATTTACTATGTCAAGAACATTATCAATTAGCACGCCTGATACTTCTTTGAAATAATTTGTTGGTATTGGGTCAAGGACGCAGGTGGAGGGTTTTAATTGAGATATTATTTTTTGTAAATCAGGTAAATCTATCCTAGTGAAAGAGTTTAATTTGTTTATAACGGAATGCTGGGGTTTAGGAGGATCCTTAGTGTTGGGGAGATGTTATTTCTGATATCATTAATTTTTTGATTGAAAAATACAGCGAAGCCTCACAGGTTTTACTGGAAGTACTTAGGAGGCATTCCTTTGAGTTACCTGGGTTTAGCAGACGATCAATCGTAGAGAATAAGACTCTGGGATTACTAGCATTGTTATTTATAATCTTAGAGAAATAGCAACGCCTCTCAAGACGGACAGTGTTATTGTATTCTGTTATTTTAACTTTTAATATTTCATAGTGGATAGTAAGTTTAGTCTTCCTCCATTTACGCTCAGCTCTGCGGTATGTTCTCTTTAAATCAGACACTCTTTGGGTCTTCCATGGTATAACAATGCTAGAAGATTTTTTCACTGTCTTTTCAGGTGCAACTATGTCAACAGCAGCTCTCACTTTAGTATTAAATCTTTCCACCTTACTATTTACATTATCCTCGCTATTATAGTTGGCACTATAAATGGACTGATTGCTTAGAATATTTGTAAGTTTTAAAGCTGCTGCTGAGTCAAAGAAGCGTTTTTTAACAATATACTTCTCATGGGTGTTTTTTATCATTATTTCTATATTAAAAAGTAGAAGAAAATGGTCTGATAGACCAATATCAGTGATCTGCTTTATATCAACTTTCAGTCCTTTAGTAATCACTAAGTCTAACGTATGACCTGCTTTATGTGTAGGCTGATTAACGAGCTGCCTCAAATCAAAAGAGTCCAGGAGGTTCATAAATTCTTTTACTTTTAGGTTACACTGATTATCTATATGAAAATTAAAGTTGCCAATTATTAGGAGTGTGTCATAGTTAGTCATTAAAATTGACATTAAGTCAGAGAATTCTTCAAAAAAAGACGCATAGAATTTTGGAGGTCAATACACGGATAATACTAGAACTTGAGAATCTCCATGGATAACAACGGCGAGATACTCAAAAGACTTGAATTACCAAAACTGACATCTTTACATTTTAACCGGCTCGAGTAAATGTTTGCCAAGCCCCAGCCTCTTTTTCCTTGGCGATCTGCACGAGTAAAACTGTAATCCGGAGGCGCAGATTCGATTAAAACAGCCGCGCCGTCTGAGCTAAGCCACGTTTCACTTAGTGCAATAAAAGCAAATCTTATCTTAAGCAAAAGCCTAAAAAAACCTCAGAGAGCTGCGTGGAGAAGCAACACATGCAGCAAGTGACACTTCCTTGTTCTCACCCTTGGAGGAGTAGGTCACCTTTTATATATAGGCAAGTAAACACATTTGTAAGTTAATTTCTTATTTAATACTTAAATCTTTCTAGAGTAACAAATATTCTGGTTTCTGTTTTTTGTTTTATTCATTTCTGGTTTTAGCACCCCCCACCTGCCACAGGTTATAGTTTCCATTACAAGATGAGATGCTTCATAGGCTTATAGATTAATTACTAATACGTATTAGTAAATTAACATAAATAAAATTCATAAAGAAATACAAATACTCTAACTCAGTTAGGGCTGCAGTCTTAAATACTTAGACATAACCAAATATAAGTATTACTTTTTCTCTTAAATGAACAGTTCAAAGGTGGGCAGCATGGTGCTTAGTTGTACTGCTTCACAGATCCAGCATCCTGGGATCAAATACCATGTTCATTTGTTATCTGTATGAAGTAATATGTTCTGCAAATGTCTATGAGTGTTTTATACAAGTACTCTAGTTATCCTGCTACCCTTGGGGGTGCTAATTATATTAATTGGCATATTAGGTTAACTGGCAATTACAAACTGGGCTTGTATGAGTGTGCGTTTATGTGCCTAAACTGGACAAGCGATGAAAGTGTACGTTGTCTAGGGTGCATTCACTGCTTATGCCTAGTAGTAATGAATAGCCTTTTGCCCTTCATGAAATAAACTACAAAAAGTGAGCTTGACAATTTTTTTTCCCAGACTGCCGTCCAGGCAACTTGTCACATCAGAGTGTAGACTACTGTACTTTAGTACCTGTGACGATCAAACATGATATGATAGCATTTGAATTTCTGTGCAGCCCAGCATTAGCTTTTCAAAACTTAAATATCAATAGCAAAAGTGCAGCTATTCCCAACTCCCTTTAGTTTAATAAAAAGAAACAATAACTTTCACATTTTCAAATTGATTTATTTGTTCAGTTTTTCACTAACATCTTACAAGCTGTTAATTTAGTTCATGATTCATTTTCCTCACAGAGAAAGTCAAATAGTATAGACGAAGAAGTAAGAAAGAAAGAAGAAGTTGAACAGATAAAAAATTCTCTTTAAATCCAGTTAAAAACGTAAATGGCTTACCAAACCAACCCCCCTGCCCAGCAACCACCCCAATGCCGCAGCACCTCCTGACCCCACTCCTGAGATTTGCTGCACCTAAGTGTCAATCTGATTGCAGCTTCTGTCACAGCACGTCCACTTAATGCAGCCTGATCTGGGGCTGAATTGAAGAGCTGTGTTTTAATTAGTATCCAATTTGCTTTTGATTCTCTCTATAATGAGTCAATTATGTTCTGCCAAAAGTGTCCAGTGAAAAGCCATTTCAGACCTCACACATTCTGCAGATGATAAGACTGCTGCTATGGGCAGAGGTGGCAAAGATTATATTTTAGTTTCAATTCCAGTGAATAAGGAGTTGAGAATTTATAGGAATTGCTTTAATAAAGGATGAAAACAATGAGGCTTAGTAATAGGTGGAACAAGACAATGGTTCAAAAATTGAGATTTATCAGATTCTTAGACTATGAAGGACATGTCCGACAATATCAAATTTACTGGTGATATGTGTTTCTGATTTGATTGACTTGATTTAGGTGCAATGTGTTTCACAAGCTTTGGGAATATTGCAGTAAAGAATGATAAAACGTAAAGTGCTGCAAATGTATCTCCATCCAAAATCCATTTCTTAAGTCTGCTTTTACAGTACAGGGCTATAGAACATTAAGGGCTTTCCTGGCAGCTTTGAGGGTCCTAAACATGGATGGGACACAGTAATGTTATAGAGGGATATCTCGTAAAGCAAGATATATTGCATTAACATTAAAAAGATATTTTTTGCTTATTTTTACTGGTAGACTCAGAAACCAGTTATGTTTTCTTTACTTTTTACATTTTGTGGTCATAATTATATGTTGTCTTTATGTCATCTTTTCACTTTTTCATTCTTTTCTCTCCAATGTGCTGCACTATGATTCACTTTGTGTTCTTCTTGAATCATTTCTTACTAAATGCTTTTAATGTTCACTCATATATTTTGGTTAGGTGCATGCTAGGTTTATTAGTATCCATGAATTGGCCCGGTTTAAATGAATGTGTGTAAGTGAATGAGCGGGCTCTACATTGAACTGGATTGTGACTTACACTGCTAGAATCGGCAAATATCTTATTATAACCCCAAGATTTGAAAAAGTGACGTAAAAATATGAATGAATAGGTGAATAAGTAGATGGATGGACATCTGGATTGATGGAACAAATGACTAGATTAAAGCATGACTAGTGGGACAGATTAGTAAGAAGATAAATGATTTACTGGATGGACAGATGGATCGGTAGCCGGTTAGATAGGTGGATGGTTGTATCTGCTCTGCATTATTCGAGTTCCTGTCGAAGCTCTTTCCTTTCTTTTTTCAATTACTAAAAAGTTTCTTCTATTATTTATGACAGGTCACCAACCCTATATAAAGAAATTATTTATCATTATAACTAGATGTATACTTTTTCTCAAACATGACTTCCAGTAAAATAAAGTGTTTGCTCTTCCAGTAAATTCAAAACAACCTTAGAAATACAGCACATGCATAATGCTGTGTTTTTATAATCAGAATATTTACTGTTCAATTCTGTTTTGTTGTTGTGAGCATATTTCATTATTTTGTTCAATTTACATTTGATTTTCGTAAAATTAAAACCATAATTCTATTGTGGTAGTTAAAAAACAGTTGTCTGGAGCAGATAAAATATGTTTTTAAGCTACAGGATCTTAAAAAAGGTACTTTGTTCATATGTCTCAAATAGGATTGAATGCTGTAATTCTTTATTGTCTGGCAGTTCCAATGATTCACCCACTACTCCACTATTAATACAAAACACCGCAGAAAGGATAATAACTGAAAAATTTAAGTGTAATGATAAAATACCCGCTCTTAAATCACTTCTCTGGCCTTTAATTATTGTAACCACAATAGAGGCCAGAGAGCTCCAAACCTCAGACACAATAATGCTCAGACATACTTCCAACTCAAATAAAGAGTTTAATTAAGCCATAACACCTCCTTAACAAGAATAATAACACAACAAAGCAGCAAGCACAATCCTCCTTCCTCCTCCAAGATCTTTGCCCATTGTTTCGCAACTCTGACTCATTAAACTTGTACCACTAACCCCGGGCGAACAACTAAACCCCGAGTTAAGGCACGATTAGAAAACTGCTAGTATAAAGCCGTTCAATATCTAAAATCTATCGGGCAACGTGACCAACGCTCGTCCTTTTATTGACCCCCACCACTAGTCCCAGCTTAGCATTAACAACAAGCCATACCACCAAATAAAGAAGAAGCAAAAGAATAACAAATATATTATTTTACATACATAAAGAAAAACAAACAAGTAAATACATAGCAATCGAAACCCCCCTCTCTGGTTTAAACGCATGATGTTCATAAATAAGAAAAACCAGTCTGTCCAAATGGGTTTACTGTTCTTATTGTTCAGGGCAAAGAGAAACCCTACTGGAATACGCCAGCTGTCGAGCTAATAACAGCAAAGTTTAATCCTACCAGTCCAAGATATCGAGATCAAAGAAAAAGAGTCCGTCTTCAAAGACGCGTCTCCCTTGTGTCGCTGAGTCTTCAAAAAAAAAGAACTTGTTCCAGTAGATACTTTACTTGGCGCTACCTTGTCACTTCTCTTTGCTCCACCACAAGATGTCTCCCTTTCTCCCCTTCTTTTCCGGTTTTTAAGTTTTCAACACCAACCACCCTGACCGAGTTATGACCTCCACCTCCACCCGGGAACTGCTTCCAGTCTCCTCTCTAAATTGTCTGGAGTAATTCCGGGTTGTTTGGGAACCAAAGCAGTCATCCCCCAGCAGCACCTTCTGGTGGTCCACAAAGGCCCTGACAGGGTTGCATTTCCGCATTCCATTTCCATTCAAACCCTGCGGGTGTCCTAATCAGGTTTAGCCCTGAGGAACACTGTTATCTGCTGTGTGGGGGAACGGCCTACTCCTGGCGAGTCCATTCTTCCTGTTCTTCCATTATGGACTCCTGGCCAGGGTATGAAACCTTCCGTTATCCCAGCCTGGATGCTTTTCCTTCATCCTGGGCATCCACATTATGTTCACAGCCAATTTTATAATGTTTGTCATATATAAAACTGTAACTGCATTAGCCCCTTTTACTTCTAGAATGTATTAGTTTGTGTAAAGCAAGACATACTGTACATTGTGATCTGAGGATGCAGGCCTCCTTAAAATTTTGAAAATAAATGAAATTAGTGTAAGAGGCAGAGCTTTTGGCTATAGAAAGTGCACACTCCAGAATGATATGGTAGTAGTAGTAGTAGTACAGAGTATGCTATATTTCTTACCTGCATGTTCTACTAACATGAAGCATGTCTCTCTGGTATTCAAAAAGAATGTCCCGGTGATGTGCCATTGCCGTACTTTGTGCTGTTTTGCTGGCAGGAAAAGAAAAGCTCTATTCACATACAAAAGTTGAACTTGTATCACTTGGAGGAACCACATATTTGTATATACAATACATATAAACTGATTTAATATAAGGAACATTCTTTATAAATTGCCCTGCATTAAACCATTTAGCATTATTTCATTTTAATAGGAAAGCAGAAATCAGCTTACCTGATGTTCCTGAAATCTTCCTTAAATGCTACATTTCAAATGCAATGTGCTGTTCTCATTACTAAACTACAGACTGAAAAGCCCAGATTTCACTTTTCACGTAAAACATTGTCAATCTGGAGGTATTTTCTTGAGACAAAGATTAATAGGACTCATGTGCAAAAGATACGGCTAAGATATGATATCCCCAATATCTTCTTATGAAAGCCAGTGGGGCAGCAGGTTGGTCCACATCCTTGGCACTGGGTAATTCTTAAGAGATCAAACTACTGTATACCAATCCAGAAGCTTCAGTTTGTATTAACAACATTTGCTCAAACTACTTTAAACTAGAAAGTGGTACCAGACAAGGATGCCCCTTGTCGCCACTGCTATTTGCAATCGCCATTGAACCACTGGCGGTTCACTGTCGAAATTCTTATCAGATAAAGGGGATTATCAGAGAGGGACTGGAACAGAAAATTTCTATATATGCAGATGATATAGTACTGTATATATCAGACCCACAAAATTCTGTGCCTGCAGTCTTAACATCACTCACAGAATTTCAAAAGATCTCTGGTCTCAGAATTAATTTGAATAAAAGTGTATTCTTTCCAGTGAATTCTCAAGCATATCATTTACCTTTTATCATTGCAGATCATTTTAAATACCTAGGGGTTAACATTACAAGTAAACACATAGCTGTTTATCAACAAGATTTTGCCGTCTGTATGGATAAAATTAAGCAACACTTACATAGATGGTCAACCCTTCATTTCACTCTAACTGGAAGAATTAACGTTGTTAAGATGAGTATTCTTCCTAAGCTTCTTTTTTATTTCAAAACTTTCCAATATACATTAATAAATCATTTTTTAAGCAATTAGATTCAACTATAACCTCATTTATTTGGAACTCAAAACATCCACGTATCCAAAGAGCGACCCTACAAAGACCTAAGGCAGAAGGTGGCATGGCTTTACTTAACTTTCAGTTTTATTACTGGCAGCAAACATACAAGCTATAAACACCTGGACACAAACAGATGAACATACACAGGCCTGGTCCGCAATAGAAGTAAAATCCTGCAGTACTTCTTTATATTGCCTGTTCTGTGCCCTAACAAATGTAAGTTATCGCCAATATACAAAGTACTAATAACCCAATTGTGCTTCACTCACTCAGAATATGGAACCAATGTAGAAAGCATTTTAAGATAGAGAAGCTTTTATCTGTTGCACCTCTGCAAGAGAACCACCTCTTTCAACCCTCGCAAACATATGCAATTTTTAATATCAGGAAAAGATTTGGGATTAAATTGCTTAGAGATCTTTATATAGACAACATCTTTGCATCCTATGAACAATTACAATCCAAATTTTACTTTTCAGCTACACATTTCTTTCACTATCTTCAAATCAGGAACTTTGTTAAACAGAACCTGCCTGATTTTCCTCATATTGCACCCTCCTCCATGCTGGAAAAATATTGCTCAATTTCAAGGACTTAGACACCATCTCTGTAATATATAAAATTATTCAAAAATCCAAGAGGACAATGGGAAAAAGATCTCTTAATCAATATATCACAAAAGGAGTGGAAAGTAGCAATGCAGAGACTTCACTCGAGCTCCATATGCGCAAAGCATACAATTATTAAACTCAAAATTATATATCGAGCACATCTGTCTCACTTAAAACTGTCCAAAATGTTCCCAGGTCAAGATCCAACCTGCGAACGCTGCAATCAAGTCCCAGCTTCACTAGGTCACATTTTTTGGGCCTGCACCAAATTAACATCACTTTGGACCAAAATTAGTACCTTTCAGACAGCCTTGGTCTCACAATCTCTCCTAAACCATTAACAGCTGTGTTTGGTGTTCTTCCGGATGGGCTTAATGTGGAGAAGGACAAACAAACTGTGATTGTATTCACTACACTATTGGCACGCAGACTTATTTTGCTAAACTGGAAGAATCCTAACTCTCCTCTTTTAAGTCAGTGGGAAACAGATGTTTTATACTATTTGAAATTGGAGAAAATCTAATTCTCAGTTAGAGGGTCGGTAAAGAATATTTTCAAAACCTGGCAGGATCTAATCAATAATATTTTAGAATAAGCTCTTAAAGCACCGAGAAAGCAATTCTTTCCGCATTTCCTTTTCTTCTCCATCCATCTCTATTGCCCTTTTAAACTAATCAGTTTAGGTATGTTTACAAGTTTTACTCCGTTGGCCTTGCTCTCTTTCTTAGGGGTAGGAATTAATTTGTTTTCATCCTATTTTTTTTGTAAAAATTGATCTATTTGTATGGAATGATTACAATTTTAATACAATTAAAAAAAAAAAGTTCACGAATATAGTAAAACTGCTAGGGAGTCTTAGGGTTGTTTTTTATCCCAAAGATCAGACACAGCTAGTACAGTATATATATGTACCAGGAGACCCCTCCTACCTAAAATGTCTCTGTCCCCTAGATTATTTAAATATGCGGAGCTCAAACACCTGTATTCTTTGTCTTCATTTTTTCCACTTCATTGGGTTAAACAATAGATGTTTAACTTTAACAAATCAAGTCTGATATTTTGCTACTATAAAGGGAGCACCTTCTCAATTCTTTTAGCTAAAACTTTCATCAAGATCTTAATATAATTCAGTACTCCAGCTATCCTTAAACCTATACTTATTTCATGCATGGGAGCCACTTTGTATCCAGATTTTTAAACTATCTATACTACCAATATGTATGGGTCATTTGAACAAGCACACCTAAAATTCATCTTTCCAATAAAACACAACATTTTCTACATGCAAGGTGTTATATTAAATTAAATTAAATTTATATTAAATTTTATATTAAATTATCCATCCATCCATTATCCAACCCGCTATATCCTAACTACAGGGTCATGGGAGTCTGCTGGACGCAAGGGACACAGGGTGCAAGGCAGGAAACAAACCCTGGGTAGGGCGCCAGCCCACCGCAGGGCGCGCAAACACACACACACACCCACACACCAAGCACACACTAGGGACAATTTAGAATCACCAATGCACCTAACCTGCATGTCTTTGGACTGTGGGAGGAAAAGCACCCGGAGGAAACCCACGCAGACACGTGGAGAACATGCAAACCATGCCGTCCCTATTTAAATTATTTAATATATTATACTATTTCTTTTTTTATTATAATACCATTATACCATACACAAATAACATTATATCAGAGTACAGAAAAGTAGAGGAGGGCTTTGTCTTGTGTTGCAGGAACAACAACCTCTAACTCAACATCAGCAAAACAAAAGGACTGGAACGTGCCAAAAAGTCACTATCCTTGGTTGTGTCGCAACAGAAGTGGTGTAGAGCTACAAGTACCTGGGGGTTCATATAAACAACAAACTGGACCTAACAACACAATGATGCTATACAAGAAACGCCAGATCAGACTATACTTCCTGAGGAGACTCAGGTCTTTTGATGTGTGCAACAAGCTGCTGGAAATGTTTTAGAAGTCCATAGCAGCCAGTATAATTTCTACACACTCCAGGGGAAGCACCCTGAGCACAGAACAAGCACAATGACTGAACAAACTTATCAGGAAAGTCTGCCCCATCATAGGGCGAACCCTGGACACACTGGAAGTTGATGTGGAAAGGAGGATACCATCTTGAAAAATCCCCTCTCTCCCCTCCAGGAGGCACTCTCTTGGAGCACTGTTAGCCAAGGCTCATTTCACCACGGAGTGCTAAGCAGCACCTCTGGGGGTCTTTTCTGCCCACTGTTATCCAGTAATTCAGTGCTTCCACCAGATGTACTTGTTAAGTTTATTTTTATTTATTTACTAGCTGTACCCCATGGCTACGTCCACATAGTAATGAAACAGGACAAACTTTAAAAATCAATAGACGTTGGCACTGTATCTGATAGTGTTCAGGTCTGATGGGAGAGCATTCCCTGCATGGGGAGAAAAGAACATGGCCGTGATATCTCTGGCAATCAGCAGCTACCCTCTAAAACACACGTAGCTCTGATCTCTCTCTCAAAAATGTCAAACATTACTCCTTAATAATCTGTAGAAATCTGAAAATGTCTGTTGAACAAACAGGTATCGCTAGTTAAGCGGAGGCAAGGTGCACTCCAACACGTGGTGAGACGTAGACCAACTTGAACAGAGGCTGGCGAGTGAATAAGGAAGGCCCTGCCCCCTTGCTCCTTTCCCACAGGAACTCTCTTGGATTTGCATAAATACATCGGTACTGCAAGCGTACTATGGTACTTAGCACATTGAGAGAAGCCACAAAATCAACCAGAAAGTTGAAGCAAATTGTAGAAAACAACCATATCTAAATCCGCTGAGTAATTCTCTCGTGAAAGCGGACAGGCATAAAAAATGGAAAGCCTCGCCCCCAACTCTCGGCCCACAGCCACTCTCTTGGATTTGCATAAATACATTGGTACCACAAGAAAAACTATGGTACTTTGAGCGATGAGAGAAGACGCAAAATCAACCAGAAAGTTGGAGCAAATTATGGAAAACAACCAGATCTTAATCCGTTAAGTACTGTAATTCTCTCGTGAAAAGCGGACAGACATACAGACAGAACGAGCTTGGACCACAAAATTTTTAAAACCGTTTCTTAGTGAGCACCTATGGGCCAAGGGTAGCCTACATTCCAAATATCGTCATGGTTTGGGAGATTTTGTGATGAGTGAGTCAGTGGTATTTGGCTTTTATACAGTATATATATATATATATATATATATATATATATATATATATATATATATATATATATATATATATATATATATATAGAGAGAGAGAGAGAGAGAGAGAGAGATTGATTGATTGATTGATTGATTGGATGTGTTATCTGTCCTGTGAGTCTGTTTTCTTGTTTTTTTATGTTTCTGCTGATGTATGCATTTGAATTTCCCCATGGAGTTAATATAAATTTATCAAATCTAATCTAGTTATAACACCAAATGGGACAACATTCTGTTATGAAAAATGTATTGCAATATCTTACACTAGACTTTTTACTTATTGTCTTATCCTACTAAACTATAAAAATATATATATATATAATCCACCCTCCAAAATTTGAGGATATAACATGTATTGTTATTTATTTAAAATGACAAAAAATATCAATTTTTATAAGAGACAGTCCCCAAAACATTTTGAAGAATTTCAAAGTTTTGTTATAAAACAAATAAACAATATCTCTTTTAACCTCTCTGATATCTTTAATATATGTGATGGACTGCAGGGCTGTGTGTTCACATACTTCTCCATATTAGGTAGGGGAGAGGTTTTTAATTCTGATTGATATAAAACAGAAATGTATGAGAAACAGTATTTATTGTATCCTTGACTGAACTCTATCTTAAATACTATAATGTGTTTTATAAAACCAGTATGATTAAAAAAAGAATATTCAGATCACGAAGCAGCATAGTCAGATATGCAACCCCAATGCATGCTGGATTCGTTTTTGTTCTTTTACAGTAAGTTTAGCTTTTTGCCCCTTGTATACCTTATTCATTACATGTTTTAAGTTTTTAGGCTTTCTCCATTAATAAATTACCTTAATATGCAATGTCAGCCTATTTACAGGAAAAGAATAAAAGGCAGTTAAATTAATAAAGTAATGTGTTTCTAATGAAAAAAAGAAATGGTGCCTCGCAGTTAGGAGACCTGGGTTCGCTTCTCGGGTCCTCCATGCGTGGAATTTGCATGTTGTCTGCGTGGGTTTCCTCCGGGCGCTTCCGGTTTCCTCCCACAGTCCAAAGACATGCAGGTTAGGTGGATTGGCGATTCTAAATTGGCCCTAGTGTGTGCTTGGTGTGTGGGTGTGTTTGTGTGTGTCCTGTGGTGGGTTGGCACCCTGGCCAGGATTGGATCCTGCCTTGTGCCCTGTGTTGGCTGGGATTGGCTCCAGCAGACCCCTGTGACCCTGTGTTCGGATTCAGCGGGTTGGAAAATTGATGGATGGATGGATGGAAATTTGTATATTTTTTTATTTTGAATCCTATTGGGTTCAATTCAATTTATTTTTATATATTACTATTAATATAATCACAAAGCTTACGCATGATGCAGTAAAAGCAAAGTACTAAGTTTCACAACATTTTCATATGTGAACATACAATCTGTGTTAAAAAGACAGTAAAACAGAGCCATTGTAATCTGATTAAAGGAACAGTCTAGTTGTACTTCAAGGAACTTGAATTCTGGCATTTTAATGATTTGTTATTTTTACTACTTTATTTTTCTTAGTTAAAATGTAGCCAGAAGCACAATGCATAATTCTCTTTTTCTAAAGGTAAAAACATCATTAAAGCCTTTTAATCCATCAGTGCTGTATTTCAGTAAACATTAATTGCAACTCAAGAATTTCACCAAAGGGTTTTTTTTATATTTACATTTGTTAATTTATTAAATCAATTTAATTTGATTTTAGGGGGGTTAGGAGGAACAATCAGACCTGGAATGGCACCAGTCCACAACATAACATACACACTGAAACCAAGGCCTCATATAACAGAACCAAATAAATCCAATTTATGTACAATAGTTACTCATATTAATATTTGGCACCTGTATTTAATGTAAGATTGGCCCATAACACAAATGTTTCCTGACTAATGATGTGTATTTTCAAGGTTAGAAGCTTAATGTGTGGGAGTTTTTGGAAGCCACAGAGGCCAGTAATGGCCTTTTTTAATTCATAGAGTGCCTATTAAAAATTATTCACCCCTTTGTTACTGTTCACATTTTACTGTTATGCAGCATTAAATCATTGTGAATTTATTTTGACTTCTTTAACACATTGACAGCTGGACTATTTATTACCATGATGCTGCACTATAGGTCTATGCATATATGATAAATAATGAACTCAATCAAAACTTGTAAATAATGTAAAGTAATGTATTAGAAACCAACAGTTTTATTATCAACAATAACAGTCAAAAATGTAAGGGAACTGTTCATGGCTTTATTTTCACCAGCAACATGACTAAAAGTCTCCATTTGAATGAGAGTCCTAGTTGCCTGCAACCTCAGAGTGCATTCTTAGAAGTACTTGTGCTACAAATATAACATATTCCTTGTACACTTGCTGCACACAACAAATTTGGTAGTTGGTGACCGTTTGTGTGACATGTCGCAATAAGTCAGACTCCAAGTCATGAAGAAATGGGCAGCTACCTACATCAGTACTAGAGCCTAAAGGCTCTACATCATCCAATTGATTATCACTCTCTTGATCACTGTCATCATCATTATAATATGCATCTGACAACATATCTAGTTGTTTCAAAACATCAGCAGGTTTATAACTTTTTCCCAATTACATAAATATTGACTGTCTCTTTATAACAATATTTTCCATAAGCTGTTGAAACCAAATGAAGATTAAAATTCTATGCCTATCCACTAGATAGTTAAAGGTAACTGAGATGGGGCTGCAGAGATTACCAGCAAGCTGGCTGTGTTTATAGTGGCTGTATACTAAGGTACGGGTTATTTTGTATATTGTGCCTTGACAGGCTCAATGACATATGAGCTAACTTGTGCAAACTTGTTCAAAGTGTTAAAATTTAAGGATTTACTGTAAATAGGCGGTTATTAAAGGATGTGAATTGGTGTAATTTTGTGCACACAGTCGCTGCTTTATGATGTCTGTGGCTAACTTTAGAGGTGATTTATTAAAGGTAAAGAACTGTCCTGAAATATCAGTTTTAATCTGATTGAGAAAACCCACCGAAATCAGATCAATGACAGCAACAGTTTATTTCTAATATATTCCAAAATCACACAAGGAGTGCCTCAATGGCCTTTAACAGGCCAGGTTTTTTGATCCCCCCAGCCTTGACTCCCTAAGAAGACAAGAAAAAACCTTCCCAAAAAAACCTTGTATGGAAATAATTTGAGAAATCTTAGGAAAGACAAATTTAGAGAGAGAGGTAGGTTGGGTGTGCAATGGAAGTCAAAATATGGGGTGAATACAATAGAAAAAAAACAACAGAACACAACTAATCCTCTTTACAGAGCTAGATGGACAATCAATCATTGTCACCTCAGAAATACAATGCAGAAGTACAAAATAATTTGTTCTCACACAGCACGCCCTGACAACACTCAAGGTAAAATGTAAGAATAGATAATACCACTCACTAAATACAGAACGGTAACATATAAGGATACAGATTTGTTAAAATAAACTAAAAACAAAGTAGGAACTAATTAAGATAAAAGAAAAACAACAATATCTGTCCCTCAGCTAATTGTAGAACCACTGCCAGATTGTAGAAAAGGAGTCAGAGAAGCCAGACACAGTCCTGGAGATCTCAGCCAACTAGCCACCTACCCTCTGCTGATCATTCTACAGCTGAGATAGTGCTGCACTAGCCAGTCTGACGAAAGGACCCTTCTACCCAATGATTCCAGTGTTCTTTTATCTTAGATGATTTTTCCATAGGCAGGCAAACAACTTCACAACCAAGTTCCATGTGAGGATACTGAGAAGAAAAACAGAATAGTGGGGGTTAGTAACATTAATACTAATGACTAACAACAGAGATGCAGTATGCATGAATAATCAGCAGCTCTAATCAGGGTATACTGAACTGAAGTAGTGAGTCTGGAACCTGGATTTAAAATCTCAGACTAAAGAGTCACCTCATATAGTAGCAAGCAGACTATTCCACAGCTTCCTAGCCTTGTAAGTAAAAAAAATGACCTCCCACTGTTATTTCATTAATGCTTGGAATCATGAGTAGGCCAACATCTTTAGATCTTAATGTGCGTTCTGGTTTGTAAGTAATGATAAGTTCATATAAGTAAATGAGGCCTTGTCCATTAAAGGCTTTAAATGTTAAAAGGAGGATTTTGAAATCGGCTCTAAACTTAAGTGTGAGCCAGTGTAAGAACTTAAGAACTGGAGCTATGTGTTCATACTTTTTGTTCTTGTAATAATTCTTGCAGCAGCATTTGGAATTAACTGAAAGCTGTACAAAGAATGATCTGAGCAAGTAGTGAACACCGCATTGTAGTAGTCAGTCCTACTAGAAATACATACATGAATTAATTTCTCAGTATACTGCATATTTAGTACATGCCTTAATTTTCCAAAATTTGTAATTTGGAAGAAACATTTTTGGATAATTTTGTAATGTGAGTTTTAAATGACATGCTAGTGTCAAAGATATCACGGAGATTTCTGCTGACACAGTAAAACTAATGTTGATTTAAACTGAGTTAAATAATGACAAACTATTGTTGCGATCAGCATCATTCCCTCCAATAGTTAACATTTCTGTTTTATCTGTGTTTAAAGACAAGTAGTTTATATTCATATCTCACTAACACATCAAATTAAGGACAACATTGGAGAAAAAGTCATTTGGTCTAAAAGACAGATATAACTGGGTGTCATCTGCATATGAATGAAAATTAACGTTATATTTTCTAATGATAGTTACTAATGGAAGTATGTAAAGTGAAAACAGTGAAAGTTCCAATACTGAGCAGTGTGAGACACCGTATCTCACTTCTGTGTATAATGATGGAGTGTTGTCAACACATTTCTGTACATACTGGAATTGATTTGATAAGTAAGAAGTAAACCAAGCAAGGACATTGCCTGTAAGTCCAATATCATTTTCCAGTCTTTGTAGTAAAATAGAAGAGTCAGTGGTATCAAACTATAAAATTGATTGATGACACACAGAAGTTGATAAATGATTCTTAACTATAGCTTTTAATAACTGTAAAATCGTGTCAGTTTCTCATTAGGTTCTCTTAGTAACAGACAAAATACCTTTTTTTAAGAACTCCCTTTTTCCTTCTAAAATCCCACCCATTAACATTCTACTGGAAATTACTAACTACAGGAATGTCAATCAAAATCAATATAATTTTAACTTGTTACTGAACATATAAATACACAACACAAATGCTGCACTTAAATCTAACAACATAATTATAGTAGAATTTCCTTTATCAAAGGATATCAGAATGTCATTTATAACAAGGTTTAGTGCTGTTTCTGGTTTCTGAACTATGACCGATGCGGAAGCACTGGAATTTCTCAAATAAATTGTAACACATAAGGTGAGACTGAAGTTTACTGGCAAATACTTTTTCAAGTATTTTAGAGAAAAAGTGTTCATTTGAAATTGGTGAATAATTATTAAGTTTATGTTGGTCTTGGTCTGACTTTTTAAGTAATGTCACTTTTAGTGTTTTAGGAATTGCACCATTCCATTCAATAATGAGCTATTGATAATGCTAAGAATGGGTGCTGCCACATCATCCATTGGGCTTTCTACTAGTTTTGCTGGCACTTGGTCTAAGGAACAAGTAGTAGGTTTCATTTTAGAAATTAAATTTAAGTCTTGTATTACAAGATTAAAATGTCTAAAGTCGTATATGCAAGGTGATATTGGGTTTAGCCAAGCTAGTATTAGGTTTTCAATGTGATGCTGAAATCTGGAATCTTATATTTTTGATTTTCTCTTTAAAGATGTTCATAAAATCTATACCTTGAATGTCTGTTGGTATATTGCACTGAACTTCTGAATTCCCAATTTTTAGATAAGACAGTGTTCTAAACCAGGCGTGTCAAACTCACTACCATTGGTGGGCTGCTTCGACTGCCATACATGCGTCAGCGGGCCGCACTGTAACAAATACTATTATACTATTATACAAAGTTACTGTAACTTTCTTTCCAATACTGAAAACTTTAAAAAATGTAACACTTAAAGTTTAAAGAAAAGCAATTTATTTCCATAGAATCTCCGTACAACAGCGTACAATTATAGTCTTAGCCCTTTAGCTATGTCCTTATATTATTATATTATATTCATTATATTCATTGCTTATATAGGAGTCTTACAGTGTGAGATTTATTTCTTTTGTCCCGACACTTGGCATCTCATGTTAGTAACCTGTTCGTCAATATCAGGCTTGAAATCTTATGCAGCTACAACTTTTATGAGGGATGAAAGGTGCTCGACAGTAAGTCTTGAGCAATGTAGGGTTTTGGTAGCTTTCATTAACAAAAACAATTGCTCACAAAGGTGTTCCTGAACATAGACAGTACTCTCAATGGCAACTTATGGATCTGCACATACGAGGGTGGCAGGTAAACATACAAGCCTGGCACACCAACTTTGTTGTATTTTGCCATCAGAAAAGAATTTGACTGCAGTTCAATCAATTCCATTTGGATACTCTCAGGCACATTCTCAACGTTGTAAGAGTATGGTGACATAAACAGTACAAAGTCCTGTTCGTGTGAACTGAAATTGCGAAAATGCTCACTAAATTCATTGCTTAGTAATACAAGTTGAAAAACAAATCCTCCAAAAATCTAATTTTACTTTACTAAGTTTACTTCAAAGTTTATATTGTAAAATAAGCCGATATGCAAAAAGCCTCCTGACCTACACTAATTATACAAACTCAAAATCACAAAAATCTGTTAATAAACAACTCACCAACCTCTCGCGTCCACTTCAGATCTTCAGCTGTAGTCTGCACTAACTGTTCGTTACAATACTAGCACAAAATTAAATAAAACTAGAGCAAAAAAACGTGAAAATATGCGAGCTATTACTACTCGTGATGGTCAGTTCTGCCCAGTGGCCAGTCTGGGCAGCCCAGCCAGTAGTGTAGCCCAGTGGTCCGCAACCTGTTTGACACCAAGGACCGCTTTACTAGAAGCAAATTTTTCCAGGGACCGGTGGGTTGTTGGAGGTTGGAGTTTATGGGGTGATTATGGGCGGGTTCATAGGGCAGTTTTATCCACAATTTACATTACATTTCTATTATTATTAAGTTATAATTTAGTAATAGAAATTATACAGCTTACCATAATGCAGAATCAGTGAGCTTGTTTCCTGCATCCAGATGATCCCATCTGGTGAGGATGGAAGACAGTGACACGTGAAGTGTGTTGCTTATGTTCAGTATACTCTGTAATCTCGTTTTGGTTGCTGTCTTTGCAGAAAACATGCATCACAAAGATAGGATGTTGGAAATGGAAGCAGCTTCAATAGCTTCTTTCGCATTATTTTAATCTTCTCTTGTCTACAAGTTATGCTGACGAGAATTTTTCTCAGCATTTCCTTGCGATGATACATTTTCAGGGTGCAAATGATGCCCAAAATCAAATGGCTGAAGCACTGCCGTGTAATTGGGTGTGAGGAATTCAACGTGAACATTATCTAAGTGCGGAAGCATGTTGTGGTCAGCACTGTCATCAATCAGAAGCCAAATTATCCTTTTCTTCTTCTTCATATTGTGAGGTTTCTGAACTCTTTTCAGATCTGGGATCCCCCCCACACATCTGGGATCCCCCCACCCAACAGGAACGATACGCTGAAGTGCGTCCCGAAGCGCTATTGCCACGTGTGAGATTGTTTGTCTGGGTCCCAAGTGAGTTTAAAAACCTCATATATTCTTGAATGAGTGCCGCATTAATATTCTTGAACAGGCATCACTGCAACCACATACATTAAAAATGGCTTTTTTGGCATCTTCAAATGCAGCAGTTCGCATAAGTTTGCAACCCAAGATTTTTCTTCTCTTTTGCATATAACAAGTATGTCGTTTCTATAGAAGGGTGATAATGAATTAAATTCTAATGGATGTTTTTCAAATGTTGACAAGCAATAAGGAAAATGTAGCACTTAAAACCACACAAAACAAAAACAGCAAAAAAACAATATGAGGAAAGTTCAAAGAAAGAACATTTTTTAACAGTGTTTCTGTTTGGGGATCGTTGTGCAAATGTCCACAATTGAGCTGTGACCTTAGAACTAACTGCTCTGTGGATGATTCATTCAAACATTTCAAGGTCACTTCGTTGTAATGAAAGTATCTGCTGCTGAATGTACTTCGTAGTAACAAGATTTCTGTGGACTCGTGTCATATAAGGAAACTGTCAGAAACATAAAAATACTTTGTTGTAATACTCTCTCACCGCGGTCTCTCCTCTTTCTGTGCCGCTGCAAAGCCCCACCCGCCTAGCGTTCTGAAAAGTGTCCTCAGTGAAGGGGGCAGCCTTTTTGCTGTAGCCCTTCACTGAGTGAGTCTCCGTTGCTGGCAGTTCTCTCGTGGCTCGTTAGTGGGCCACAGACCGCAGCCTAGCACTTCAGTTGCAACTTCGCGGCTGCAACTATACTAGCAGATGACGTTTCCGGTATCGTAATGCAATGGGAAAACGTGCTTTTGTCAGAAGGCAAAAGTAAGAAAAGTCAATAAGTAACGCCAAAGATGCAGAATAATTCAATCACAAATGATAGTAATCATTTTGTACAAGTTTAGTGCTAACTAGGATCTGTCATGCGGGCCGCGTGTTTGACATGCTTGTTCTAAACAGTACACAAGGATTATTATTATTTATTATTTTAGAATAGTAGTTTGAACTGGCTTTAAAGAAGGTTTTTTTATATTTTAACACTCTCTGTTCAAGCAATTTGCAGCTTTGTTTCTGTCCATCTATGAGATGTTTCGATACTTTAATTTTAGAGTTTGAGTGCCCTTATTAAGCCAGGATGAGTTTCTATGCACCTGAAGCACCTTTGTATCCAGAGCCACCTCAAGGTCACATTATAATTTGATGTTAACTGATCTAAATTGTTTTCCATCATTACATTTGACTTATATCTAGAAATCTTGAAGGAGAGTTACAATTTAGATATCACACTGTCTTTGTGCTGCGGTGGGCTGGCACCCTGCCCAGGGTTTGTTTCCTGCCTTGCGCCCTGTGTTGGCTGGGATTGGCTCCAGCAGACCCCCGTGACCCTGTAGTTAGGATATAGCGGGTTGGATAATGGATGCATGGATGTCTTTGTTTTAACCTGTGAATGTATTGGAAATGGCAGAACAAAATCAAATACAATTCAATAGTGATCAGAAATTACTTAATTTAATGGCGTAATATTTAAATTGTGTATATGAACCCTGTAAGATATAATTAGATCTATTATGTGATTATGATTATGAGTTGGACCATTAACAGTCTGACAATCGACAGTCACAATAGTGTGATGATGTATTTGTCATTTTGAAATAATCATTTTACAGCAAATCTAGTTTCAAACAATTTGCAATTTTATACCTTTTATAGGATGATATAACTGTCTATTCAAAGCACTATTTTACTCAACAAAGAACAAATTCTATGGCTATCCACTAAATGGCAGCACTATAGTAGGTGACTGAGGTGCTGCTGTAAAGCTTGCCAGCAAGTTGGCTGTGTCTACAGTGGCCGTATGAGTTCTCACATATGTTGTGTCTTTACAGTATAAGCTCAATGAGATACGACTTAACTTGTACCTCATGTTCAAAGTGTTAACACTGATCAGCAGGAAAATGCCCTTTAATGTCAAAATGAAAAGGGTTCTCTGCAAAGTGATCTAAATAACTTACAAATATAAAGCACAAAGAGGTTGCTTGCATAATTATTAATCCCCTTTAATATGACCCACCTAAATCATAACTGGTGCAACCAGGTGGTTTTAGAAGTCACATTAGTTCAATGGAGATCACCTGTCTGGGGTTTTAATTGATTGTAATATAAATGCACTTTATCTGGAACATCTAACTTGTGGTGAGCCAGTGTTGTGGCCCGACTTACACAATCAAGATGAAAGAACACTCTAAGCAATGCAGTGAAAAGCACAAGTCAGGAGATGGAGACAGGAAAATATTCAAAGTCACTGAATTTCCCATGTAGTTCAGTTAAATCAGTCATTAACTCAGGTAAAATGTATGGCACAGCTGTAAATCTACATATAGCAGGCCATTCTCAAAAAGACAGATTGTGTTAGAAAAAGACTAGTGATGGAGGCCTCCAAAAGATCCTTGGATGGGGTTGTAATCTACAGTGTCTGAGACTGAAGAGTGCAGAGACAAGCCACTGTTTAAAACAAAAACAAATGCACATTATATCTAGAGTTTGGCACATGGGAGACACTGAAGTGCGATGGAAGAAAGTCCCATGGTCTGGTTTAGCCAAAATTGGCTCCTTTTGGTCATCACACTAAACAGCATGTTTGGTGTAAGTCAAACACTGTACATTATCAAAAACACCCGTTCCCACCATGAAGCATAATGGTAGTGGCAACATCATGCTTTGGGAATGTGTCTCTGCTTCAGGCCCTGGAAAGCTTGTGAGGACAGAGAGTATAATGAAGGCAATAAATCAGAGGAAACTCCTGGAGGAGTACCTGAGGTCTCTGCTAGAAACCTAAACATTCAGAAAAGACGAGTCTGAGCATAAAATTAAAGCTACACATAAATGGATTAAAATAACAAAGTTAATATCCTAAAGTGGCTGAGTAGAGCCCAAATCTTTAAGAATTTAAAATTGATTGTAATATAAATGCACTTTACCTGGAACATCTAACTTGTGGTGAGCCAGTGTTGTGGCCCGACTTACACAATCAAGATGAAAGAACACTTTAAGCAATGCAGTGAAAAGCACAAGTCAGGAGATGGAGACAGGAAAATATTCAAAGTCACTGAATATCCCATGTAGTTCAGTTAAATCAGTCATTAACTCAGGTAAAATGTATGGCACAGCTGTAAATCTACATATAGCAGGCCATTCTCAAAAAGACAGATTGTGTTAGAAAAAGACTAGTGATGGAGGCCTCCAAAAGATCCTTGGATGGGGTTGTAATCTACAGTGTCTGAGACTGAAGAGTGCAGAGACAAGCCACTGTTTAAAACAAATGCACATTATATCTAGTCTAGAGTTTGGCACATGGGAGACACTGAAGTGCGATGGAAGAAAGTCCCATGGTCTGGTTTAGCCAAAATTGGCTCCTTTTGGTCATCACACTAAACAGCATGTTTGGTGTAAGTCAAACACTGTACATTATCAAAAACACCCGTTCCCACCATGAAGCATAATGGTAGTGGCAACATCATGCTTTGGGAATGTGTCTCTGCTTCAGGCCCTGGAAACTTGTGAGGACAAAGAGAATATAATGAAGGCAATAAATCAGAGGAAACTCCTGGAGGAGTACCTGAGGCACTCTGCTAGAAACCTAAACATTCAGAAAAGACGAGTCTGAGCATAAAATTAAAGCTACACATAAATGGATTAAAATAACAAAGTTAATATCCTAAAGTGGCTGAGTAGAGCCCAAATCTTTAAGAATTTAAAATTAAGAATTTGTTGCTGGACTTGAAAAAGGCTGTTCACTCCGAATGATCATGTAACATGATGGAGCTTGAACAGTTAGGTACTGACCTCTAGATTCCTTTATATCAATTCAGTCTTACGAAAAGAAGCCTGCAGCTTACACAATAGTGCAAATCTTAACTAAACAAGCTAAATGTGTAAAAGTAAGTGTTTATCGACCTGTATCATTTTCACTTCATTTGCAGTCTGCAACCATAGCCAATGACAAATGGATCATATTATCAGGAGAAAGTACTTAATCTCATTTTTATATTAATGAAATACAGGGGCACATATTACTAAATAGCCATTTTAACCTTGGAGAAAATGAAAGAGATGAATATTCTGCATGTCACAATACAATACAATAAAATAAAAGAGTATCTAGAAGTCAGAGTAACAAGAAATGTTGACTAAATATTTTTGACATTTGAAGGGTTAGTTCTGGTTTACATTTCTTTTCATGATCAGTTTTAGTATAAACTACCTATTATCAGGCCTTGGCAAACTTCAAGAAGTTATCTGGAAATCTGACAATTTTTAATATATATTTGGATGAGATATTGGGACATTTAAGCTATTAGCTAAACAAACAAGCTTGATTAACTGAACAGAGTTCACTCGTTTGTCAAATTTTGTATGCTTTTAGGTAAATGTAATTATTCTCTTTCAATCTCTATGTTTAATAAATCCAGAAGTAAGGCCAAGAAGACCAGAAATAGGAAATGTTAGCACATTAACCCCAGGTTTCTTCATTATCTTTCATTTAACCTTAGAACCACTTTCAAAGTCATTATTTTAAATTTAATACTCACTTGGCCATTTTCTGGCTACCTCAGCACATTTACCTTAGACTAAATAAGTGTTTTCAAGCATTTGGGAGAAGAGAGACAGATCCAGTGTAAGAGCAGTCTCATGCCTTCACCCTACAGAGAAGAGGAGCCAGATATATAGCTTAGCTTAGATGTCAGATTGAAAGTTTACTTTTCTTGAGTTTTTTTGTCACTTAGCCTTTAACATGTTCCTTATCTCTTGGTGTCTGCTTGACCACTACCTTTATTTTCAGTCTGGCATTGTGACAGCCCTTCTTCTCCCTGAGTCTCTTAGAAAGCCAGACAAAACAATATCCTTGCATCCTCCAAAAACCCAAATTATCAACATACTTTAAATTGGTTTATCCCTCATAAAATGTAATGCTATGTACAGTATTTGGCAACTACTCTCCTCTATCAATTAAGTCTTTAAATGAATGTTTCTTTGCATATTTGGGAATTCTTTTCTTCTAGTTACTGTTTTTTTGGTCTGATTTCTCTAACTGCCTGTCATTCATTCTTTCTGTTAACTTTTCCTCATACGTTTGCCTCATACATTTCTTCTCACAAGCCACTATGCTCTTACCCTCACTTATTTATGAATATATATCAGAGGCTAGGAAGGTTCTCACTTTCAGGCTTGGAAAAGATGGTGGGAGATAAACTGTATTTTCTCTCTGGGCAGCTTCTCTATCTTCCATATCCCTTTTAATTGGGCTTCACCAAGGTTTCATAAATTCTGAATTAATATTTTTGGATTGATAATTGTATCTTGTGTTGTTTATGTTGATATTATGTTCATCTTGGGTCTGTGTATTGTGCATGTGTGAGTTGATTTTGTGTTTTGTTTTCAATACTATGGCATGTTTAATTCACTATTATAAACTGTGTTGTCCTGTTTTTTTGGGGGGAAGGGAAATTGAGGAGTATTTCATAAGGTCCAATTATTATACGAAATAGTAAGCAGCCAGTAACTGTAGACCTGATCTGACAGATTTTGCAGGATAGTGGGGGATCGGTAAATCCTTAAGGGTTGTCATTTATGTTGCAGTCTTTTGGTGTTTTCTATGGGTGTAGGGATGATGTTGCTATTTGTTTTTATATCTGATATGCTTGCAAAGCTTTCATATATGTATTGTCATTCTTACTCAACTTTTTTGAACATAATCTATTCATGATTTCTAATTAATTCTTTTCTGCAATTAGTTCACATTTTTTGTATTTCTTTCATTTTGACAAATCACAGGTTCACTTTATTTTTAAAACAGCTGTACAAAAATGAAATTTAATTGAAATATGTAATGTGGACATCACTTTAAGGTGAGTATGCACTTCAGCTTATACTACAGTTTACAGTTTATCCTGCTGAAAACATAATGCATAGTCTCTATTGCTTCTTCATTCAAAAAGAGTTAAAGTTGGTTAAATAAGAGTTAAATAAATCTCATGACCACAAAATATTATGCTCCTGTCACATTTACTCTGTTTGCTGTCTTCTTAAATAAATAATCAACTCTGTCTAGCAAAGGGTGACTATTATAAATTAAAATAAAAAAAAAAAGCATTCGTCATATAGATAGTGTGGAGCCGCACAGTAAGTTAGGCGCTGAGTGAGAGACAGTTGAGCTGACGCTGCCAGGGAGTACTTCGCTCACAGTAGTAAGAGGCAGTGCTGCTTGACTATGGCTGGGACTCGCCTTTACTTCATGGTGTTACACTTCTTATGATAGCCGTAGTAATCAAGACATTATGTGTTCATGGCTGACCATCAGCACTTACCATAGTGCAAACCTCTAAACTGAGATGGTTTGTGATGTGAGTCCACAGCAATACACATACAGTAGCTATCAAATTTTCCTGTCAAAAACATTTTTAACAATAATGTATTCAGATGTACATGCCTCTACTAATTATTTGTCATTTTCTTTCTTTTTTAATTACATTTTTTATCTCTTTTATTCATATTTTAGACCAAATATTAATTTTCCAAACTTTATTTTAGTGTACATAGCACCACTATCCTCATAGTTTAGTGAACTAAAGTGGTATCTTCCACATACCAGCTTTTGTTTATTTTCACTTTATATCTCAAGCACAGTAAAATAAGATGATTTACACTAAGCTAGTCACACAAGATATGGAGCCAATAACCATGTGGTTTACTGTCCAGTTCCTTAGTTACTAGACCACCAAGTCTATCATGGGTTAATAGTATTCAGATGTCACACGAGAACATAAAAATAACTTTAATAAACTGCTCTTGAATGAACATGATGCTGCTACTGTAATCACCTCTGTTTAATTTTTACTGAAAAGAGAGAAGTCATTGCTTACATTATATAAGATGCATTCCAATTATATTTATCAAAAGTTGAACACCTTCATGTTTACAAACTTATTTGTGCTGGGAATCTTTCCATTTCAATTTTGTGTGCCCATTGAAGCACTTTCAGGAGTCACATTTGGAAAATATTCTCTCTAATATATATAATACTTATGGGTGTTTTTATAATAACCTTGGTTTAACAATGAAGGTAAGGTTCATTTTTGTTATTTCCTGCCTGTTTATGGCTGTTTATGTATTCATGCAGTATCTTTCAATCACTATGTCAAAGCTCTTCATCTTATGGAATGATTAGTTGTGTAATTTGGGTCTACGCAACTTAATTTTAATCAGTGTTTTTTAAATCTTTGTTGTTTCTTTATAGAAGTGATTCAAGTATGTGACATGACTTTTCAGGTGCTGTATTACATCCTATTAAGAAAAATCTTCAGCGACCAATAAATGAACAAAATTACCTAAAACAGTATGTGATTTATCCAAGATCTATTATTTAAATTTCACATAAAAGTCAGTGGGACACTTGTAACACAGATATAAATCCTCTCTGTACATTCTATGTTAATTAATTACATATTTAATCTCACACAAATGGAAAGAATGAACTCTTTTAACAAAAGCTATTTTTCTGCCTCACTCTGTGCTGTCCGCACAACGCGGCTGTAGACAGTGTAAACAACTCGGCATATCCACATAAAAAACGACAAGGGGTGACCGAGCTTTCTTGAAGGCTTTTACTGGTCGTACCTCATTGTAAACTGAAATATATAGAAATGAAACATACAGGCATTTACTGGTGTACAATCAAAGACAATAAAGAATGATTTACAAAGGCAATACATAGCAGACAGTGTACATTAAACAATAAAGCTTTAAAAGACACTTGCAAGGCGAGTGATTTCCATGGTTGGATCAAGACAAAGAGAAGCGCGTAGACAGAGGTACAAATTGCTGCGTACCACAACTAACCAGATACAGTGGTTTATATATCCAAAAGATACGCTTTAGACGTGACCGAAACAAGAGATAAAGGGGTGCCTATGTGAGACACATGGGGTGTATTGTATTCAAATTTTTTATTATGGGACCTACGTGCTTTACGTGAGTTTCATAGAATTTTATAGCAGCACTGTGAGTTTGGGACGTGACTGACTGGTGTGTTAATAAATGACAAGATGAAGGGGGAGCACAGCTCAACAAATAACAGTAACAGCTAACAAGGTGTGGGGCAGAACAGCTATATAACTGGTAGGGTGAACAGAATCAACTATTTTTTCTGTGACACAAATGACCAGCACCAGATCAACAGACTCTCTGTCGTTTTAGTTCACCAGGTGATAATGCACTTTAATGATGAACTGTTCTTGTATTTGTTTGCTGCAAACAAAAGGATTGCCCTTCTGCGATATGATAAATAAACTTGCATCTTCCAGAGCTTTTTAGTAATATTGAAGTGCCTTCTCTATACATTGTACTCCTTTAGAACTCCTTAAGATGCCTGCATTCACAATAAATATAAAAGAAAAATAGTAAACGACAGTATCTTTTCTCCTTTAACTGAAATGCAGTTATTTTTCTATATCATTTATTGATAAACAGTCTGAGCCTGCTGATTGAATTAAAAATCAAATTACAGCACAAAAAAAAACATAAAACAAACGACTAATATGTGGATGAAAATTTGGAAGTTTTCATAATTAGGAACTGAATGGCATCACATCCATATTCCTAAAAAAACAGATGCGTGCACTCCAGAAGATTACTTTTGATGTAACAACTGGCATATCTTTGAGAAAATACAGCCCTTTCTAGTTCCACTTTCTAAAAATGAAAGAAATCGGACAGCAGTTACTTGACTTTTGGACAATTTCAGTTTAATCTTGTGAAATACTAGAAGGACATATTTTCTGTATGAATTTTGACAGATATTTGACCATCTTAATCTCAGTGTTTAATAGGGATGTTGGTCTGTAGAATGTACATGTTAGTAGTTTTTCATTTTTATTTAAACATTTTATTGACAGTTCCAAACCTAGTATTTTGTTTGCTAGCATCTTATTAGACATATTGCTATGTTAATAATAAGAATGGCATGAATCAAGTAATATTTGCTCCATATACTACTTGTGATATATGACCTGATTAATGTTTTAAAGTACAGAAATTGGGAATCTCGAATGTTTTCTCATCGGTTTTAGTTATTTATGATGTCCTTCTGGTCTGCAGTTTATCGAGAAAAACTTGGACATTTCTTAGACATTGTCTCTTGCATATTGTTTAGTGATTTAGTTGGCAATAATGGTAGATATCTCTAGTAATAATTGTAATTTAACAATGTTAATTTATGCCGAACAGTAATGAAATGGTGAATTAAACTAATAGGAACTTGATATTCTCAAATACAAGATAAACAAAACATGTTTAGAAATAACCAAATGATCACAATTGCAAATGTTTATTATCACTAAACAAGTATGCAAATTATAAATTACCAAGAAGAACTGAAGAAAAGAAAGAATGTTGCATTATACAAGGGTAAAGAAAGCTTCATGAATCTGATAGTTTAGATTCTTTAAAATATATACATTTTTTAGAAGTGCAAAAGTAGATGAGCAGTCTAAAAGAGTGTAATACTCTGTTGAAATACCCAGACATTATAAATTTGTGATTACACATACATTATTTTATCCTAGTCAGAACATAAGCTTTGGCATAATTAGTCTACAGTTTCATTCAAGTATCCTATTATTATTATAATACAAATACGTTCCTAGTAACAGTTTCGCTCAGAAATGATTGAAGAAATTGCTTTATAAATCAATATTTCCACTCCTGTAATTTTATCACCATAATTGTAGAAACACACCTGTCTAGCCCATTTTTTCTTTAACTATATTTCTAATTTCAGACACATTTTATCTAACTTGAATGAACCATGATATAACTTTTAGTTTTGTGTCTGACGCCAATAACTAGTAAGGTTTAATGGACAATCACAGTTATTTGTATTTTTGACTAACGCTTCATACTTCTTAGTAAACTAAACATTTCTACTTTTTAAACACTGGTTTTGATTTTCCCTCAGAAGGTCATATTTTAAACTAAGCTGGACAACTAACAATAATTATGTGGGCAAAACAGAAGAAAGTTAAGAATATTTCTAACTAAAAAAAGAAAAAAGAAACACCAAATAAATCTTTTTTGTTTTTGCTATGAATATAATATATAGGAATTATATTTATATAGTAATACCTCATTTAATTTAGTAGGGATTCTGGGATTTTAATTCATTATAACAATTTTTTCTTGTTTGAGGTGGATTTAAGAAGAATATGTATTGTAAATACTGAGGTGGGTAGAGGTGTTCCCGGTGTGTGTTACAGGGCTCAGGCAATCCACCACCTCTTTTCTTAGCTGCCCTGCAACACCGCTGCCATGCATGCCAACCAGCAGCTCCCTCTGGGTGGCCCTACACATTCTATGCTTTGTTTGTTGTCCAGACATTCCCAATGCTGGCTCCATCTTTAACCTCACTTAGGATCAGAAGCAACACTATCTGCCTCACTTTCTCCAATGCCAAACCAAGCCAAAATACTTAAGGATAAGTGGATAGAGATACACAAATGGGAATGGGTTTTATCAGAAGAGATATGCCTCCAGAGTGCATGTAATTTCCACAATCTGCAAGGACTCCTTTCATGGCCGGGTACTAATCCCAATGATTCTGCTATGTATCATTTCTTTTCCTATAGCTTCTACCCCTATTATAATCTGTATTTTAGTTTATAAAGTAGTGCTTTACGTTTTTATGACATTCTGGGAAAATTATATTTATTACATTTTTAAAATATACAAGTAAATACGTTACATATGAAATAACTGTGACCCGACATTTGCGCAACAGACATATGAGCGCCGACAAAATAGCGGCGATTAAAACGTGGCGTCAAAATCGCAGACAAAATCGCGCCGACAAAATCACGAAAGTTTCAATAAATATTAATTACTAGTTTAAAGCATATATAATAATGTTTATTTTAGAAGTCAATATTATGAGACACGGCATGCCATCAGCACGGCACGCAGATAGCCCTTAAGATCACGCCCACATATGTAGGAAGAATTGCAGCAAGATGTCTTGATAGTTGAGCGTATTTAGACTTGCTGGCTGCCTGACTGCTGGTAATTCCGTTTTGTATACGATGCGTTATGCCAACCCTCGACTGAGTTATTTGTTCGCGGCATGCCATCAGCAGTTATAACAGTTATAACCTACCACATAATGTGTACATAATGCGCACGTACGCGTCCCACTCTCTTGGCCTCTCTCGCAAATTTTGTCGTGGAGATTTTGTCGGCGCGCATTTGTCGAAAACCAGGTAGCGGGTTTGTTGGCGCTCATTTGTCCGTAGCGGTTTTGTCGGGGCTCATATGTCTATCGCGCTTTTGTCGGTGAACCGAAATAACTAAATACTTGTGTATAATAACTTTGCGTTCTACAGTATGCACGATACAAGTGGCACACAACCATATTTTAGTGCAAACAAGTTTTACAATGACTACTACAGCACTCTAGCAGATGGGTACTTGAATTTGCACACGTGTACCATATCATGTATTTTGCCTGTTTCATTCTAAAGTAGATTCATTCTCAGAGGATTCATTAACCAAGGAATTACTGCAATGCAATTTATATTCCATACTACATCTAAATAAGTCTGCCTTCACTGTCTGTCTTTAAATGTTGCTGTATAAACAATTACACTGCTAAATTCATGAAACTGCACTCCTTATTTGCTAGTAGAGCTGATGAAGATGAGGGAAGAGCTGTTAAAGTTTAGCTGATCAATTTTAGATCTGTAACTTTTATAACTGCAAAGAGTGCTGCCATTTATTTTACTTCAGCAGTTTCATATATAAATGCTACAAAACCTTAAGTGTTTAACTTTATTACTTAAAAACATGCAACATACTGACACAGGTTTCTACACTGTGTGTGTCCACTGTGCTGCCTGATTGAATGTGGTGAATGCATCATAGTAATTTTGAATTGATTGTTCTGCTTTGGTCCTGAAGGAAAAATCATTAAAGAACCCAGTGAATCTAACCTAAAACTTTCAACATTAAGTCAATTAATTTTTTTGCTTTTAATCGTATGTTTCATTTGTATGCTACTGTAAATGGTGGATTGCCATGGCCCTTATCCAGCTGGGATGTTTTCAACACAGAAGGACCAGGGGAGAGGGCTTATTCCGGATACGGTCTCCCTCGGGCCAATAGGGGGAAGCCCTCCTTGGCTTACAACGGGGGGCACCTGGATGTTGACTGGGCCCTGTTTGGCAGCACTTCCACCACACCAGAAAGTGCTGCCGGCAGAAGGTCCTATAAAAGGGGGACAGTCGTCACTACACAACGGCCAGAGTCGGGAGGAAGAAGGACAAAACCTGTGAGGAGGACTGGAGGCAAAGAAACTGTGCTGTGCTTGTTGGTGCTTTATGTACTGTGCTCTGGGAAATGGAGAAAGAGCGCCTACCTCTCTTAAAATAAACATGTGTGCATGATATAAAAGGGGTATATCCTCCCCCTTGATCCATTAGGCTTAAACGTCAAAACAGAATTTAGGGGTAATTATTGACTCTGACCTAAATTTTAAATTACATATTAATCACTAGGACTGCCTTTTTTCACTTAAGGAATATAGCAAAAATTAGATCTCTTAAAACTTTGCAAGATGCTCAAAACTTAGTTCATGCTTTTGTTTTTAGTCAACTAGATTACTGTAACACACTCCTCTCAGGACTCCCCAAAAAAGACATCAATCGATTGCAACTAGTGCAGAATGCAGCTGGCAGAATTTTAACTAGGAGAAGTAAATCCAAACACATTTCTCCAGTTTTGATGTCACTACATTGGTTACCTGTGTCATTTAGAATTCACTTTAAAATACTGCTTATGGTTTACAAAGCCTTATAATCTCGCTCCATCCTATATTTTGGAATGCCTGTCACTTTACACTGCAAATCACAACCTTAGATCTTCAAATGAGCGTCTGCTTAGAATTCCAAGAGGTGAACTTAAAAGAAGTGATGAGGCAGCCTTCTGCTGTTATGCAACTAAAATCTGGATTAGTTACTGATAGAAATTCGCCCGGCTAATACAATGGAGCACTTTAAAAAACTGCTAAAAACAATTATTATTTTAACATGGCTTTCTCATAGCTTTATTTTAGTGTAACCCTGATATTTTGATATGCATTTAATTATCATTTTTTTCATGGCTCCACACTCTACTAACCTCTACTCTCAATGCTGTTCTTTTTCCGTATTTCTGTGGTGGTGATCTGAACCACCACCTCCTGATCAGGGCACCGTGCTGTCCTTACATTGATGGATTGAAGGCCAGAGGTCCACATGACCACCATCATCAAATTCTTCCATGAGAACCCTGAATACAATGAGGATTGATTGAGGTCATTTATGTTAGGTACAATGCCTAGAGGAGGCTGGGTGGTCTTTGGCCTATGAAACCCTGCAGATTTTTTTTTCCAGTCCTCTGGAGTTTTTTTTTTTCTGTCCTCCTGGCCAGCGGACCTTACTTTATTCTTTGTTACTTAGTTTTGCCTAAACTTATTTTTATATTTTTCTTTTTTCTTTCTTCATTTTGTAAAGCACTTTGAGCTACATAATTTGTATGAAAACGTGCTATAGAAATATATGTTGTTGTTCTCATAAGTAAGCTAAACACATATTAAACAGTAAATATGCAATGTATACAGCACACATATATCTAATCCAGTTTTCAGCAATCTATGCCAAAAGCAGACATTTACTGTTTGAGTTTTGAATACATTTGTAGTGTGTATTTTGTCATGGTTTAGTCCTAGGGTGACCTTATTGCTGTTTGTACCCCTTATAATGTATACCGTAACAGAATGCTGCAATTTCCATACATTTATCACACTGTCAGGACAGACTGCTGTTTTAGTTCAATGCTCCCCCCTTTCTTTTACATCTGTAACACCAGGCAATTAGATAGAATACCAGAGCAGGCATGAGAGAAAGTTACTCATTCATTTAGCATTATTTAAATTGATAATGCCATAAATAAACGCAGGATAATGTTAGAACACCATAAAAACTGAAACTGCTAGATGTTTAGTTTTTCCAGAGGGTCCATTGCTTCCATTTTTTGACTTGACAGCAGTAACTGTGAGCATTCTTGTCTTGGCTTTTCCCTCCTCCTTTCTTGTGTGATCAGCTCTTTCTCTGGTCTTATAAAGCTAATCTATTTATGATATGGTCTTCCTGTCTCCAAGACAACTTTTCCTTCTTTAAAATAAAAGTTCTTGTCTTTGAAAAGTGCTTTCAGAGTTCATACACTTCAGCCATTAGAGTAAGGAGGCTACAGTGAGGAGTGCTTTTGTAACTTAGAAATGGGGGTTGTAAGAAGCGGTCTTGTAACATTATCCAACGTTCATAAAACTAAAATTATGTGCCCAAAATCAGCTGCTTTAGCTCATGCTTCTAACATCGTAAATGGTAGCTAACAGCACAGCATGTCCGTATAGCCTTGAAAAAGCTTTTGAAACCATATATGCATTAGGGTAGGAGTTCTGCATTATACATTTCATTTCAACTTGTTCTTATCTCCCATCAACAAAAACATGTATTGCCAAGCACTATCTGAAGCTCACAATATAGCACAGCTTATTACACTTTCTGCTTAAACTAATTATAGGAACATTCATTTAAATGTTACGCAAACACGAAAGCATTAACAGACAAGATACATTTTCATTAGCCAAGTGGCGTGACAAACTGTTTTAACAAACTGTAACAGGCTGTTTCAGCATTTCAAGGAAAGTCCTTTCAGAAAGCCATTTTTTTATTTTGAATAGCTTAAATGGCATTGCAAACAATTGTCAAAAATATTAATTATTAATCCACATTGCACAGTGCTGGTGACTAGGACAGTGTTTAGAAATGGCAGTTTTAAGTTGTTATTCAGTAAACATCTATGTTTTGTTTGCTATAGTATTACAGCCATCTTAAAAGACTTAAAAACTGCATTAGTTCACTAGTAAGTTATCTATACCTGGGGCACCTTTCATTTCTATTATTAATTAATTAATTTATTTATCTTTTTGGCAGTTGTAATTATTTATTTCATTTCTTTTAAAGCACTTTGAGCTGCACTTTCTGTTTTTTTTTCTTCTTGTTTTTATTATACTTTTACATAAGATTTTTTAGCATGAAAGTGTTTTATTTTATAAATGCTAACTTAACAGTAAAGTGATGACAGGTAATATGTAAGATGTAAGATTATAAAATAAATGGTTATCCACTGATTGGTCTGTATCTTGATAAAATTGAAAAGAGGAATGAGGCTAGAGACAGTGACTGAGAGCTACTGTACTGACATTTATTGGCTTTTCCTTCCAGTCTAATGGCAGCTGTAGAAGCTGACAGCTCTTCACAGGGCACACAGTCTCATGTGCACAGACAAGATGCAGTCATGCTCACTTTCCATCACAAACCCATAATTTTTTTTAAAGGCACATTAACTAAGCACCATCTGAAATAGTGTTAGGGAAAGAGGAATCTGAAGGGAATTTCTGCTAAAAAACACACATGCAAGTGGCAAGACAAGGAGGTTTACCATATGGTGCCCTCTGTACACTCGATAAGCAATTCCCACCAACTTTACAGATCCAATAGCTTGATCAAGTGACAATTCAATACTCCTTTCCTCTGCCACATCCTGGAAGTGAGCCAGAAACTTGCAATTACAATTCCTCAACAGAGCAAACAATGGGGAAAAAGAAGAATTCATTTAGCAGGTTAGGGAGCACTGTTCTTATTGTACAAAAACGGGCTTGCCCGCTGAAGGCTGTTGTGATGTTGAATTCAGAGCTTCACAAGATAAGAGTAGAGCAAAGGCAAAACTCTGTGAGCTTGGCAGACCTCTGAAAGAAATACGGTGATGATTGTCCATTTTAGATAAAAAAATGTCAGAAACAGACACTCACCTGCCCCAACAGAAGCCCTAGAAACCATTAACACAGAATATGCCCTCTAGCAACTATGAATGGGCCACTTACCCATTTTTTTTCTACCAGCTTGAATTCTACCTACAATTCAAATGAAAAAAAGAGAAACAAATAAAATTACTTGTCACGGCCTGAGACAAAGGATACCAGCATTGACATTACAATTCTTTCCCCTATTCTAGACATTTAGCTCCTGTGAAGTTAGGTCATTTATTTAATTAAGTATTAGATATATGAGGTATCTTAATTTTAAATTATTTATTAAACAAAAAGGGTGTGTGTGTGTGTGGGGGTTTATATTTGTTGAAACCATAAGAAAAGAAGAGGATCTGCAGAAAAGAGTGGTGTGAGTCTGTGGAGGAGTTAATGGTGTTTGAGGGGATAGCAGTGATTGTTTATGATGATGCAGTATGGTCCCGTCCACTTATTAGTGATGAATGCTCCCAATGGCCTTCTTGTTTTAGCTATTAACCGTGGAGGTTGATCTATCGATTGCTTTCTCTGCCTATTGGGCAACCCTGGAATGGGGGTCATTTTTCATTTTAAATCCACACTACTTCCACATGTCTTCTTGCCATATCATCCCTATTGTCATCCAGTCTCTCCTACTAAGAAATAAATTATACAAAAAGCATATTTTGTGAAGTGGAAATTTCTCAGGTGCCTCTTGTGAAAAAGCGTATTGAACTGGGACATGTATAGTTTAGAATGATAGAGTTCTTGACTGACTGGAAATACTCAGATATGTTGCAAAATGCATCATCTAATCAGGCTTAGTATGCTCCGGTGGATAAAGAAACTGAGCATGAATCCTCTGGGATAGAGATTGAGTTCATGGAAACTGCTCCTCACATTAGGACCGTAACAAGTTGTTTCATCTGACAGCATGCCAAAGTGCCATCCATTCATACAGTATATTATTAAACCACCTAATATGATTCAAGGTCTTCAGAGCAGGAGGGAATCTTGACACATCTTGGTACAAGGCAGGACAAACATGGTACATGCACTGGCACACTCAGAATTACTGTGGGACAATTAGTAGTTACCTTTGGTGAGAACTGGAATAACAGACAATAAAGCAGCAACTTCCACATAGTGCTGGGACTGGTTTTATACCCTGTGAAGGACTGCTGACAACCTTGCCAGGCCGGGACACCCTCAGCTTTGAAGGGAAGGGGGAGACAGCATGCACAGGGCATTGTCTCTCACGGATTGCTAAATGGCAGCTCCCTGGGTTGCAGCAGCACCATGGATTCCCACAGGAGTTCTTTGTATCAACCATTTTGGGATCTATAGGTGCTGCCAGGGGGTGCTGTAGGGTCTGGGGAGGACTACTTCACTGGGCTGCAGCCTTATCCTGGACTTCTGCAGATTACATAAAAAGAGGGGCAGCACAGTGGCACAGTGGTAGCGCTGCTGCCTCGCAGTAAGGAGGCATGGGATTCTTTTCCCGGGTCCTCCCTGCATGAAGTTTGCATGTTCTCCCCGTGTCTGCGTGGGTTTCCACTGGGTGCTCTGGTGTCCTCCCACAGTCCAAAGACATGCAGGTTAGGCGCATTGGTGATCCTAAATTGTCCCTAGTGTGTGCTTGGGGTGTGTGTGTGTGTGTGTCCTGCGGTGGGCTGGCACCCTGCCCAGGATTTGTTCCTACCTTGCGCCCTGTGCTGGCACGGGATTGGCTTCAGTGGACCCCCGTGACCCTATATTAGGATATAGCGGGTTTGATGATGACTGACTGACTGACATAAAAGGAGCTGTCTGCCTCAACTCCGGGAGCCAGAGTCAGGAAGAGGTGGGCAAAGCTTGCAGAGAGAAGCAAAGGAGGCAGGGACAGAGAGAGAGAAAAGGAAGAAGAAGACAACAACAACAGATACAAAAGAGTTGCTGGGTGCTTTACCTGTGCTTTGTAGCTGTGGTTGTGTTGTGGGAAATACTTGCTAGGGAAGAGATTCTCACATACAAGAATAAAATTCTCTTATTTAGTATAGAACTTGTGACCGAGCCTGTGTGTTGGGTGTTTGGGGAAGCTGGAACACCCCCTGATGGCCACAACTTTTAGAAGTTTGAATGTTTACTTATGTAAAATGTAAAGATAAAGAACATTGTGGTGTGGATTTCTTTTAAAATACATATGCAAAACACTCTAGTTTGCACCCTTATTCCAGTGATGGGCATGTTATATGTCAAGCTAGCTTTGCTGTCTTGTAAATAGTACAATGAAATTCATACTTGTATGTCTCCTTGGAACAGTTAACAAAAATAGAATTAAAATACATAAATATATAAAATGCATACCATCCAACCTAGACCGTATAAATAATAACGGTATGATTAAAGTTGTAATCTGTTTGTCTATTTGTTTGTTTGCTAATCTCGACCACCATCCTGGTATGATATACTACAGTATATATTTCACACAATATAGTATGTGCATTGCTGTTGATCCAACTTAAAATAGAGGCTATTTGCTGTATCAGGAAGGAGATTTGTAATTTAGAAGGGTAATCCGAAAACCAGAGTTAAAGTTGGGACTACAGTTCCCATCAGACAACACAAGTTGTGTTGGGGCTGATGGGAAGACACTATTACCAGCATGTACAAAGTTTTGTAAAATCCAAAACTTTATTGACTCACTGGATTGATGTGTATGAGTACATAATTTTGTCTCATTGTGGGGTGTGTTTATCCAAAAAACGTTTAGAACTCCAAAACACTTTTTAGTGAATTTCGCATTGAAAAAACGCGTGTAAAATAAAGTTAAGCATCAACTTCCCAAAACACTATGTAAAAGGAAATTCCGCTGTTTTGGTCAGCACCAACGATTATTTTGTAATATTAAACATAATCCGCTGTGTAAGATTTCGGCTGCGGTACAAGGACAGTAGCAGTTTGCATACTGCTGATCAAAAGTACAGATAGAAATTTCATTGCACTGTATAAAGGTGATAATAACTCTGAAATTAACTGATGACAATACATTTTTTATTAATGCAAAACTTTACATTTTCGAAAAAGCCAGTGCAACCTTACACTTGTATATCATTCCTAAGTGCAATGGCAGAGAAGCCGCAATGAAACAGAATGAAACTAAATTTTGTAATGTATCATAATACGCATTATTTTTTCATAGTTTTTATTTTTGGGAATAACTTGAATATACTTAAATTTTTCCATTTAATATTTATGCAATGTGAATTACAGGTCACGTGACCGCAATTATCACTCTTGTGAAGTAACTGAAAGTTTCCATATAAATACAGCCATGGCACAAATCTAGATAAAAATTTATTTGAATAAAAAATAAACAATAATCTTTAGTGCTAGTTAGTTTCTGTTCTAAGTAGGCCAGCAGCTAAGTTAGTTTTGGTTTGAATCTGCTTTTTGCCTTTTATTTTAAAGCAATGCTTTGCCTCAATGCTTTGGTTGCTTGATATATTTTTGATCTACCGGTTTTGGCTTTACCTGGAACTGACTAAAAATCTGGGTGATGTTATTATATTGTGGTCCTTTTGCCCCTCACAATAAACTCAAAGATTTAGTCTCACCTGAGGAATAAGCCTATGTATTAGTAAGCTGCTTGTGTTGAGTATTTAAACATATGAATCAATGCATTATCAATCAGTTGAAAGCAAAATTGTTGTATTAGCTAGCTTTAGGTTATATAAGAGTAAATTATTAAAGGCTTGTTTGGACACTAGCATGAGATAATGACAAGTCAAGGACAGTGTGCAATGTAAGAACAACTTAAGGCCATTGTTTTTGAAATGTAGCTGTTAAGACTTTAACCTTGAGTGATGGTTGTTAATTAATTATTAATTAATCTTATGTGTGGGTCCTCCCAGTCTTCACTCTAATGGTTAGAATAAGTTTCAGACTCCTGCACAGGGTATGAAGTAATGATGGCCAGTTTTGGTCAGGTGATTAAGTAATAGTAGGCATGGACATTAGGTAATGTTGGGAAGAGCTAGAAGGAGGAGAGTATTTTTCATAGAAGATAAGAAACGTAATATAAACCAAAGCACTCCCTAGTTTAAATGCTTGCACCATGGTGAAGTCTCTTTTTTACATTGGTTTGCAATAAAGATAGCGGTATATGAATTAAACCTCCTCTTGCCTTTCTTTGTTTAACAGTCATTTCTACCACACATCACACAGTGCATGCCAAGTCGCTGTTCAGAATATGGTAGAAAGAGAACAACTGAGGAAGACGGTAGTAAATGAAACTGTTTCTTGATGGCAGGCATTTATTCAAATGCATTTTATGATTATAAGATTCTAAGTTTAGGCTTTATAGCATTATCAAAAATCCCTAGTGCACTTTCCTGCAATGTCTGGGAGACGCAGCCACTCCCCACCAACTGTACATTCAGTTATTCAACAAGCCATCCAGTTTATTAATGTGCAATTAAAAATGTATTCATAACCCCACACTAAACCAGGAAATACAAAGAAGTAGGTTTCATGGATCCAACCTTGCATAAAAGTTATGTCAATGAGAGAAACTGTGGAAGAATAATGATAGGGTAATATAGCATTCATCTTAAAGAAATAGCATAAAGGCTTAATAAATGTCAGAAACCTGTTCAGGCACACCAGGAAACCAGATAACGGTCAAGTGAACAATAAAATGTACACTGAAATATCAGAATTGGTTTAGGAAAAATACTGAGATGGTCAAATAAATAAAGAATGTACCAGAAGAAAGGTTGATGCAAATTACAAAATGCACTGAAGGATGACTAAGAGATGACTACGAAATCAGCAGATGTCCTATAAACAACGAGAATGGACAGCTGTTATATGCACAGAAATTTAAAGGGTGGTGATGCAACTCAAAGGTATATGAAGAGCCAGAATATAAAATAATAGGCTTTTATTTTATATAAATCTGTTTGGTGTAAACCAATGAACTAACTAGAGTAAAATGTATGTATTGATTGACACTGTATGTAAATTCAACAGCGTATGAAATGAACGTCTATTTTTTATTTCTCTGACCATTCTGACCAAGCTGTAACAGACTGCTTTTGAAGAACGCTCCCTCTAAGGCATTTTGCTAAGGAGTAATTAAAAGATACAATGAACAGCTTTTCTTCAGCCTGATTACTGAATTGTCCTGTTACAGGATGTTTCTTTCTTTAATAAGATGTTAATATTCGACCACAAAACCAATCCTAGACAAAAAGCACAAATTATCGGCTCATGAGAGCAAATAAAATTGATAGCTAGGAGAGAGGTAGTGTGGATGACGGATGGGACATTAGCATTTCAGAGAGCAATGACAAAAAGGTCAGCATTTAAAAAAACACATAAATATTTGCTTTTATACCTTTATATAAATATACTCGGACAGCCCCAAGTACTTTGGCTATTATGCAACCTATACAATATGCATTTGCAAGTTATATTTATACACACTGGTTGTTATATTACAGCATTTCAATTTTTTGATTCAGCTGTTCAGCAACCTTACGTTAATAGGTAGAAACTATTCTTAAATGTACTGGTGAAATTGAATTAGATTTTACTTTGTAGCCCTGTAGTTAAGCAGCACTCTCAAGGTGTCCCAAAAAACAAAATGAAAGCCAAGTGGTCTTTGTACAAAATAAAGCACACACCATAGGAATGCATAGAAGAAGTACAAAAACATATTAATATTCATATGGACTTTACTGAAAAGTTCTTTTGCCCTGTCTATTATGTGCAATGACTGCTCTTCTGCTACACCAAACTCTCTGCTCCACCTCCAGTGCCTCTGTCCTCAATCCTTTGGCCTTACTAGCTCATGTCAAATGTGTCCCACCTCTTCAATCACTTATGTCATATAAATCACTCACGGGAGAAATGATCTTAAAGATTCAATAGAAATCAATTCTGGAATGAAATTTGTGAGTACTTCTAGAATTTGGGACACCCTTTTGAATTCTGTGGGTCTTCCTCCTAAAGCTCTTTTTTTTTTTACCAATCCCAAGTGTTCCTGTAACCCAGAGATCCAGCTTACCTTTAACTGACTGCACACCTCCAAGTAGGCTTTGCTTCACCTTCTACAGATTACTTGTACAAAGTATAATATTTGCATGTGTCAATGTCCCAGAACCCTCTAAAAGCTACGAGGCTGCAGTGTACCCTTCAGCAGTTGAATTTTTAACCCTATCTTGTTCATAATGTATAGCAATGACTGTATAAGGGTCACGAACTGTAGTGCCCCCTGGCTGTATCACATACAGAATTCTACCAGCCAAAAATATAAATCGCTATCTGTAAAGTTAGCAAGACCAGAATGCTTAATTTTTCTTTTTCTTGTTAGAATTTTGTTTCTGTCGCTAAAAGAGCTCTTGTTTTTCCTGCCAAACAAAGACCAAAGATTGTAGCTTGTTTCTTTAACATCAGTAGACACACACATATACTGAATAACTCTTCTGGCACTAAAGGCTGATTTATACTTCTGCGTTGAGCCTATGTAGTCTACAGTGCAGCCTGATTTGCACCTCCTCAAAAATGTGATTACACAACATGGTGAAACAGACCCCAATGACTCTGATTGACCAGTTTGGTGAGTACGTTTTTCCTGAAATGCATTTCTGTTCTTTACTGCTATTCTGAACATGGAGCAGATAGATGAAAGACTTTACACATATTTATACACAATTATATGATACCTCGTCACAATACTACAAAGACAACAGATGGCAGCCAGTTAGTGGTGTGAAATATAAGCTAACATCAGTTTAGAATTCGGCAAATGTGTGAAAATGTGAAGAACAAATATGTTCGCGTATGGAAGAATATGTGATGGAACAGTAGCAGTGATTCTGGAGGGAAAAACTGCCTGTATTGTAATGGATCATTACTTATTTTGTGTGCTACAAACACCGGCAAGTAGTTTTTAAACATGTGCCTGCAGCGCTGTGCAACACAATAGTATAAACTGCTTTTGATTGCGTAGTCTATGGGTAAGCATATAGGTAAATCAGCCTTTACACTTGACAACACTCTTTGACAAAATGTTTGCTTCTTGAAAAATTATTTTTGATTATCATATACAGCTTCATGCTGAAGAGAAATATAATTTCAAATTAACTGTGCCACATAGCTCTTTGGAGTAACATGAAGTGAACTTTTATTGAATTTAGCACATTCTGCCACTCGGATGATGCTGATAGATCTCATTAATTTAAAATGTTTTGCCACTGATTTTCATATGAACTGAGCAACTGATGCTTCTCTTTTCAGTCTGTAAAAATAGTTAGTCAGAACTGATATATTTCACTTGCCCTGGTGCTCAGTAGATGCCAAGAACAGTCTCAACAAAATCCTTGAATGCTTTCCATGTGATTTACTCAGGCCACCCTATCAGGCCTTTTAACTGCTTGTCAGTAATGGTATGTCTGATTTGTAGATCAACAAAGATGCCCTCTTTTATCTTGGCATCAGTTATTTGTGGAAATATCTCTCTCTAATATTGTAATCCTTCATCTTCTTTGTTCAATGTTTCACAATTTTTTTTCATTACTTCAAGTTTTACAGTATATTACAGTTAGGCTGGGTTGACATACGTTCCACACTTTTCTGATCTTGGGTCAAATGTTTACGGAGCAGCCAGTTCTTTTTAATATACTGAAGCTCTTTAGCCGGGCTGTCCCTTTCACAAATCTAACAACAGAACTTGGTATATCCAAACTGCATTTCTAGTAGCAGTGTCACTACTTCTAAATCAACACAGATGCTCCAGTTGTAGTTGTTGTACTGTGTATATGTGTGTACTTACATGTATAATATGAGAGGAATATAACCAAAACAAGGGATTGCTATTAAACAGTACATGATCAGACACAGTAAGGGTGATGTTTGTGATCAACAGGCTAAAATGTATAAGGTACACCCGAAAGTTACAGGAAGCAAGATCTTCCTTCTTCAGTGGTGTCTATGATATGGTACTCTACTTGAATGTACTGGCATTGCACCCACCATCCTGACATGATATCTGTTGTCCCTACCACAGTGTATTTCATATTTCTTGGTTTATCTTGTGCCAGACACATCTGCCTGTCATGTGTATCTGTGATAGGCTGTATCAAAGGACTTTGGGAGATTAATAACTAACTAGAACAGTTTGATCTTTGCATAGGTTAGTTATAAAAAGAGAGCACTTACCTGCAGGGAATGTTAGAAGGCTTCTGGAGCAAATGGCTGTGGTGGTGATATTGAGGCACGTCACGGATGGAAACATTGTTGGTAGTTTTGACATGGGTGAGGAGGCCTGTCATTCATGGTAATATTTGAGCGCCGGCATGCCAACATCCTGGCGTTACTTCATGCCATACTGGGGAAGGACGTCCATGTGGCTGCAGGAGTCGTGGTTGGGTAACCAGCTGAAAATAGAGGCATGTAAGCTGGGCATGCGGAGTAGCTGTATGATTAAAGAAAGAGGAAAAAAAACAAAAGCAACTTCAGGAAGTTGCCTGAAATTGGAGGTGCATGGATGTGAGAGTGTGTGTCTGTCGGCAGCCATGCCAAATGGGACACCCAAAATATAGGGAAACTTGTGCCTAGATCGAGTCTATAGAGAGTGGAAGGTCACAAGTGGTGTCACTGACAGGTTGGTGTAGGGCTGGAGTTAATGATTGGCCAGGGAGATTGGCTTGGCAGATAAAACTGAGCAGTACCCAGCAGGGGTCACCTTTTGACAATCTGGTGTTGGAGAGAGAAGGTAGCTAAGTGATTGTAATAGAGTGATTCTTTTTGAACATTCCTGTACATAGAGTTACTTTTTTGTTTTCACCTCTTTTCTTGTGTTTAGTGCTTGTTCCATTTTATTCACTTTGATTTTGATGACTGTTTTTTCTGTCCTCATGGATTTTTGTCCTGGGATGAAGAGGAAGAAGAGAAGTTGTCTAATCCTGTGTTTTTGGTTTTTTTTTCGTTCATCACGTTTAAATTTGAGCCATGTAAATACTGTACAGATTCTCCTTCACTATTTTTTGTTTATTGTTGTATATATTCAATTAGTGTTGTTGCAGAGGACTAAAATTATTTTGAAGTGCTTGACACTAGAGATTTTGTTTTCTTACTGGCACTTTAATAAAGATTTGTTTTCTTTTGAATATTTTTGGATCTGTGTCTCCAAAATACACCACTGATCCTTTCGGTTACTTTACAGATGCCCAAAACCCAAGTGAGTACAGGGGTGTCAGTGCACGGGGTGTCACAGTGTCCTCACAAAGGCACCCATTTTACAGGTTACCAACTCAAAATTCAAAATGAATGAATGAGCGTAGGTGTGTGAAAGAGTATGTTTTACATTAAAATGGTGTCACTTCTGGGTTGGGTTTTGATCTTGCGTTCAACATTGTTCAGATAGGCTTTAGCTTCTTTTAATAATGGATTCAGAATATGGATGTATTATTAATCAGAACCAATTTAAAAGCTGAAAAGAGCTTTGTACAACAAAGAGAAAGAGAGGAGGTTCTTACCGAATCAAATATAAACCACTGTAAACCAATCACCACCCTGGCAGCCTAGGGAGAGCCAATATATGGTAAAATAAATCAAAGTAACGCAAACACAAAAATAAGCTCTTAGTTAAATCAATCTTTGCTACAAGAACATAAAGACAACACAATGTCTTCTGGGGGTGAACATTGAAAAACTATCTCAAGAACTAATTTTAAACAACAACATTTATTTATATAACACATTTTCATACAAATGTTGTAGCTCAAAGTGTGTTACAAGATAAAGAAAGAAAAAATATAAAAAGTACACAATACTAATTAACAAAGAATAAAGTAAGGTCAGATGGTCAGGGGGAACAGAATAAAAAAAAAACTCCAGAGGGCTGGATAAGAAAACAAAATGTGCAGGGGTTCCGAGGCCATGAGACCACCCTGCCCCCATTAGGCATTCTACCTAACATCAATGATCTCAATCAGCCCCAATGGTTTTCACGCTTCACATGAAAGAATTAGATGATGATGGTCATGTGAACCCCTGGCCTTCAATCCATCAATGTAAGTGACTGCATGGTGCTTTAAACAGGTACTGGTGGCGCAGATCACCACCACAGAAAACTGAAAAAGAACAGCAGAGAGAGTAGAGGTTAGTATGGATTTCGGTGCCATGAAAAAAAAGATAATTAAATGCATATACAGAATATTAGGGTTACACAAAAATGTAGCTATGAGAAAGCTGTGTTAAAGTAATGAGTTTTTTGCCCTTTTTTAAAGTGGTCCACTGTATTAGCCTGGTGAATTTCTATCGGTAAGCTATTCCAGATTTTAGGTGCATAACAGCAGAAGTTCACCTCACCACTTCTTTCAAGTTTAGCTGAAGGAATTATAAGTGGACACTCATTTGAAGAGTAAGGATACGATTTGGAGTGTAAGGCGAAAGGTATTCTGAAATATAGGACAGAGTGAGATTATTTAAGGATTTATAAACCATAAGCAGTATTTTAAAGAGAATTCTGAATGGCACAGGTAACCAATGTAGTGACATCAGAACTGGAGAGATGTTTTTGGGTTTTCTTTTCCTAGTTAAGACTCTAGCAGCTGCATTCTGCACTAGTCGCAATCGATTGATGTCTTTTTTGGGTAGTCCTGAGAGGAGTACATTACAGTAATCTAGTCGACTAAAAACAAAAGTGTGAACTAATTTTTCAGAAACTTGCAAAGTTATAAGAGATCTAACTTTTCCTATATTCCTTAAGTGAAAAATGCTGTCCTGGTAATCTGATTAATATGTGATTTAAAATTTAGGTCAGAGTCAATAATTACCCCTAAATTCTTTACATCCATCTTGACTTTTAAGTCTAATATCAAGTTTATTTCTAATACCCTTATTATATCCATTTTTTGCCAATAACTAAGATTTCTGTTTTCTCCTTATTTAGTTTAAGAAAATTACTACTTATCCACTCAAAAACAAAAGTAAGACATTGTGTCAGTGAATCAAGCGAGTCAGGGTCATCAGGCGCTATTAATAAACACAGTTGTGTGTCATCAGCATTGCTGCAGTAGCTCACATTATGCTTTAAGATAATCTGACCTAAAGGAAGCATGGAGATCGAAAAGAGCAGTGGGCCCAGGAGAGATCCTTGTGGAAGACCATATAGAATATCATGTGTTTGTGAGTATAATTACCACAACTAAAAAATAATTTTCTACCCATTAAGTAAGACTCAAAACAATTTAAGATATTGCCAGAGAAACCTACTCACTGACTAAGGCGATTTATAAGAATTGTAAATATTGTAAAGTGAATTAAGATTTTAATTTGGGGTGATCACATTATTGATGAAAAAAAATGAATATATCTACAATACAGGAAAGGAAAGTAAAAAAGAAAAATTATCCATGAAACTAACCTATTGCATACAGCTAATTTATATATCCAGCATAGTAAAGGGACAAAAAGCATTAATCAAGTGGCACTATGGTTGTTGTTTTTAAAACCACAGGAACTGTGCTTTCTTCCACAATTGACCATAAATGAATGAAGCTGTTTACTCAGAGGAGCCCTATCACAGAATTATCAGTACCAGCCTGCTGCGCTAGCAGAGTGTTTTTTTAAGAGGCCTTGGGGGGAAAATATGAAGCTAAAAAGATATTTTCTATTTAAAAAATGAATTAATTCCGCACAATAAATGGGCCGAGGAAGTGGGAGCCGGCTGTCAGCTCTCAGCATATCCCCCAGAGAGAAGGATTTATGCCACCTGTGCTTCTAAGCTCTCCTCACAATACCGTTGAGCTGCCAACTCTCCCAGAGATTTGTTGAATCCGCTGTGATTCCAATCATTGAAACACTGGCCTTTGTGTCCAACTGAACAAACTGCCATCTTAAAAGCAGGAACGACTGACCAGTGTGGGGCTGCTATCAGCAGGAGGATACTGTAGGTTCCTCCAACCTGCAATGAACATTCAAGCTGCCTATTGTTTTATCTTTATTGCCCATTTTCAGCCACTTGGGAGAAAGGCTTAGTAAATACCTTGATTGTATTAAACTGACAATCTCTTCAGTGTGTCTCCTGCTCAATTTAAGCAACCAATTTAAACAGATGAGAAAAAAGAACAACTACCGAATTTGTAGTGGACAGCACAATTATTCTTCATTTTACTATGGAACATGTCTCTTGGCCCTAGGGGCAGCTGAGACATTGGATGTGGCAGCTGCAAAGGCTATAACAAAATAAAAGAAGTAACAACTAGCAGCCAACCAAATCTTCACATGTTGTACTATTAATATGGAGAGCGATAGGTGAGGTAATAGGGCTCTGGGGAATTGGATGGAAACCTAGTGCCATACAGAAGTTACTAAGAAAAGATATCCATTTAGCAGCAGGCAAAGAGTGCAATTCACAATTTATTTGCCACTAGGTGCACATTGTATGCAGCAAAACAATTGAGTAACATCACAGAAAGTAAAAAATTCAAATATATGAAAAATTCTTTCATTTTGGGTAAATCCTGAAACCATATTAGCATCCAATGTGAATGTTAAATAAAGAACTGAATCTACATACAGCAAAAGTCAAGTGACCAAATGTTGATAGCATAGCTCAGTCTGCGTCAGTCTGGTAACTTCAATACTTAAAGAAATCTGTACAGAAATGCTACTTCTAAAATGCTGCAGAGAAAAAAAATGTGTAATTTATTTTTTCCAGGTTTGATTTGAACAGGATAAGGAAAGATGACTCATACAAAAAAATAACAGTAAATAATTGCATGGCTGCCTATGACTCTAATGTCATTGTCAAGTTTGCTGACGACACAGCTGTGGTGGACCTGATCTCTCTCTCTCTTTTTTTATCTTTTATTGAATTTATCAAAAGCATTTCACGTTTCATAAAATCAAGTCAAACTTGACAAAAATAATTCAATTCAAGAGAAAGAGAGGAAGGCCAACAGCCAGAGTAAAACTTTGAGAGTCCTTCCCTCCAATATAAATGCTTTTTTCTAAACTATTATTAATTAGATCCTGCCAGGCTTTAAAAAATGTTTTGAACAGATCCTCTAAGTGAGAATTTGATGTTTTCCAATTTCAAATAGTATATAACATCAGTTACCCACTTACTTAAAAGAGGAGAGTTAGGATTCTTCCAGTTGAGCAAGATAGGTCTACATGCCAATAGTGTAGTGAAGGCAATCACAGTTTGTTTGTTTTTCTCCACTTTTAGTCCATCTGGGAGTCCACCAAACACAGCTGTTAGTGGATTAGGAGGGATTGTGACACCAAGGCTGTCTGAAAGGCATTTAAAGATTTTTGTCCAGAATGATGATGTTAGTTTGGTGCAGGCCCAAAACATGTGGCCTAGTAAGGCTGGAGCTCGATTGCAACATTCGCAGGTTGGATTTTGCCCTGGAAACATTTTGGACAATTTTAAACAAGATACATGTGCTTTATAAAAGATTTTAAGTTGAATAACTGAATGCTTTGCACATATGGAGCTAGAGTGAATTCTGTGCATGGCTGCCTTCCACTCCTTTTCTGAAATGTTGTGAACCTGATCTCTAACAACAATAATCGGGCTTACCTGAATTGGGCAGTCAGTCACATTGGTGTAAGGGCAACAATCTTCTCCTGGATGTCAGCAAGACAAAGGAGTTAATTGTGGAATTTAGGAGAAACCATCTGAGGCAATACAAACCATTAGAATTAATAACACTCAATTGGAGAGTGTGGCCAGTTTTAGATACTTCTGTGTCCATAGTACAGAGGACTTGACCTGGTCCAAGCATATTGACACCTTGTTAAAGGAGGCATGATAATGTCTGTACCATCTATGGCACCTCAGGAATTTAATGCATCATCAAAAGCATCCTGACAGGAAGTATTATTGCCTAGATTGGAAACAGTGGTCAGCAGAACTGCAAGGCTTTACAGGTAGTGGTGTAGTCAGCTGCATGGTACAACTTTCAGGACATCTATACTAAACAATATTGAACCATTGCATATAAAATGTTCTTGTGAATTCTGTTATATTTATTTATTTATTACAAATTTGTATCATTTTTAATACTATTACTGTCATTTTACATAATTATCTGTATTTATATTTATAAAGTCATGAATTATTGTTTATTGTCCTTTTACATTCAACTTAATGCACAGAGTCAGAGTTTAGCAACTAAGCATTTCACCACATATTGAACTGTGTGTATAAATGTATGTGAGGAATAAAATTTGATATGGATTAATAGATTTGAATTTTGAATATGAGCAACTATGATTGCACACAGCATTTACCAAGTATAACAGCAAGACAGTAGTGAGGCTAACATCCAAAAATCTCAGATGTCAAATGTTGTAACATAGAGACCGCATCCCAGCATCTTTCCACAAGTTATAATTCTAAGGAATTAACTAACATCAAAAGGTAAACTAATCTAATCAGAAAAAAGGGATTCTGAATTTTATCAGAATTTTATTTGAGTCTGGATTTTATTACGGAATTAGGCTTGTTCGCCATACAGCACCTAGTTGTTGCCTCAGTCTGTTAGAAATTTTGCTTAATTCGTAAGTGTTATGGTACAGCCATGTTGTTTTCCTTGCTCAAGTTTATTTCATGTTTATTTAGTCTTCTTGCTGTTATTAAAATATAATGTTTCATATTATTTTTTTTTGTTTCTCCTCTTTCTTTTTAAGTGTTGGTGGGCATTTCTCGAAGAGTAAAACCTTTAGTCTCATTTTAGTCCCGTTTAGAACTGAAACCTTTCGAGGCTGAGCTAACCAGCCTGGCCTTTTAATTGGGTTTTGACCAGAAATAAATGCTGGTTTAGCCTTTTGTGTGACTTTTTAAGGCCTACATCTCCATTTTGGGCTTTATTCGGGAAGGAGTACACAACAGTAAAGTACCATAAAGCACATTTTATTTCATCCCCAGTCTCACTGGCTTCTTCGTTATGCCATCAAGCTTTCTCTCCAACTGTTCTTCTCACTCTGGGCTCATTATTCCTTTGATGTTGGGATGGCCCTTATAACTATAGAGTCACCCGGGTGGAGCTCTTTCCAGTAGCTCTGGTGTCAGTACACTCCTGAATATTAAGAAGACTTTATTAGGTAACTTAATAATTAGGTTATTTAACAATATTTCAATAAAAGTACATGTGTTTGGAATGTTGTGAGCATATTAGTGTTGTGTGGTATTGTGGCAGGGTGTGCCACAGGACCGATCTGAGATAATTAGCTGTGGTGAAGCTTGTAGGCATTAAGGAAGGGGTAATGCAGGCAGAGTGCTGAAAATAGCATGTACGCTTATGCAGGAATGTATATCGACGTTTCGACTCGAAAAGAATGAGTGTTGTTCTATTGCTGGCATAAGATGAGAATATTATTAGGTAGGGTGGTTATTTATTACGAGTGGCCACTGGTTGCGGGAGGAGTGTGGGTTTTACGGTATTTTGTGTTATCTGAGAGAGACCCTGAGTGAGAGAGAACTATTTGGGGCATTTACACACTAAGGTGGATGCCCCATTTAGGGAGAGAACGCTGCAGAGAAATTACATTATTGTGGGCAGCTGGGTGTAATCCATCTGACTTATAATTTGAGTATACAAAGGCAGATGTATTTAAGAACAGCTGGGGCAGAGTAAGGATGGTCAGATGTAAGTAGTCTCTCAAATATTCTTAAAAGAACTGAAGGGTCTGGAGGATCCGTATGCCCTGTGCTCTGTACTGCTGATCAACAGAGAGGGCATGAAGGAAAGACAAGTGCATTTCGGCCCCGGAGCACCTGAAACAGAGTGACATATGAAGAGTGTATGAACTGAGTGTCTGGTCCATGTTGATATGAGTGCATTGAAAAATGTCTTCAGATTGGTCAGCTGTCCATTCATGCTGCAAATCTCCCATTCTACCCTCTCCAAAAGGTGTTATACTAGATTCAGATCTGATGACTGGGATGGGAACTACAGAACTATTACCTTATCTCAAAGTGGTTTCATGAACACAACATTGACTTTGGTTTTGTGACGTGCTGCATTATAATGGTGGAAGTAGCCATTAGAAGATGGGTAAACAGTGGCTATGAAAGGATGTACAGCTTCATATTCAACATTAAGATTGTCCATGGCATTCAAGGAATGATTGATTGGTATTAATGGGCCCAAAGTGTGCCAATACATTCCCCACACCATTACACCACAATCAGCAGCCTGGACTGTTGACACAATTCAGATTGGGTGTATGGATTCATGCTGTGGGTGCCAGTTTCAGACCCTACCATCTGTGTGCCTCAGCAAAAATTGAGATTCATTACACCAGGCTATGTTTTTCTAGTCTTAAGCAGTCCATTTTTGGTGAGCTTGTGCTTTCAGCAGCCTAAGTTTTCTGTTCTTGGCTGACAGGATTGGAACCTGAAGTGATCTTCTTCTGTTATAGCTTTTTTGCTCATCACAGTTGTAAACAGTGGTTATCTGATTTACCTTAGAGTGTCTGTTAGGTCTAACCATTCTGGCCATTCTTCTTTAAACCTTTTCATTTACCAGGAGTTTCCATCCACAGAACTGCTGCATATTTTTTTGTTTATCGCACCATTCTGAGTAAACTCTAGAGACTGTAGCACATAAAAATCCAAGGAGGTCAGGAGTTACAGAAGTACTCCAACCAGCCCATCTGGCACCCACATCCATGCCACAGTCAAAATCACTGAGATCTCATTTTTTCTCCATTCTGGTGTTTGATGTGAATATTGACTGAAGCTCCTGGCCTGTTTCTGGAAGATGTTATGCTGTGTGCTGCTGCCACATGATTGGCTGGGTAAGCAGATATACAGGTATCCCGGATAATATTCTCAATGAGTTTATGAAACAGCTGCTAATGAGTAAACAGTATAATTTAAAATCTTTAGAATGTGGTAGGAAAACAGGAGCTCTCAGAGAAAATTCACAAGCAAACCCAACATAAGCAGAGATTTGAACCCACTCTCCAGGTAAGCAGGATACACAAGCACTAGACATTGCCACCTTCAGGAGAAAATGTTTAACCCCTTTCATCCTGCTTTAGCACATTCTAATTTCTTCATGTCGCTCGGACAAGGCACAATGACTCTGCCATTCCATTCTGAAGTGCTAATCACACGCAATAAAATGGCTGCCTAAGCCATTAACTCCAACTGTTCCAGTTCTGCAGTTTCTCCTATTCCCTTTTCCAGAGAACTGTCAGATCTGTTGCCTCAGATTTTTTAATAGTCAATTTGGTAAACATTTAGTGAGGCGTGCAACAATTTTACAGCTCCCTCAACTTGCATTTTATAATGTCACATTTAATATGGACAGCAAGTTGAAGAGGTTGGAGAAGTATATTTTAAATGACCTGAATATGTTCCTAAAATAGTTGAAATAATTTGCAAAAATGGGAATTTGCAAGCCTGGCATAAACAGGTTCAAGAACGGTACTAAAATAGTATTAGAATAAAATTAACGAAAATAAATTATCTAAGTGATAATGTTTTAACATAACAGAAGATAATGTGGTAATCATTATAATTAAAACATTGAATCATATATTTAGATCATAAAAATGCAATTACTGAAAATCATTTCAGATGCTACACTTAAAAAAAAAAACCAAAGGTGACCTGTCAGGTGGAATGATGAAGAGAATATCCCGCTGGTTGTAATCTTGTTGCTATTTTTCTCATAATGAATACATTTTATATTTTGTAGCATACTGGTGTGAGGACTTTTTGCCAGGAAAAAAAGTGTAAACAGTAACATAATATTAATATAATACTTGCTTAATCCATTTTAGGGTAACAGGGTCCTAGGGCCTATTTTGGTGCCTTTAGGCAAACAGCAAGAGCTTACCATGGAGAGCGCATTCTCCATCACAGAACCAGCATCATGAAAGAGCTTTTGGTAAATGATCTAAGAACTGTAAATCAGAAAAATAAGTTGATTCTGTCCATGCAGGAATGAAGTGCTAATATAGGGCCTTAAAGTAGAATTGCCATTGGCCCCACCCTCTTCTATAAGTCTCATGCTTTTACTCTTTGCCATTTTGCATTTCCCAAATCCTTTTCAGGCGCTACCTTGGGAAAATGATTTATTGGCAAGGAAATGGCACAATTAATCCATGTTTTTTTAGCCTAAAAAATGTCAGAGAAGTGGCTATCTTTAGTCAGTAGGTGGCACATGGGACGGATGGACATCCTGGCAAAGAGATGGGAAGATACCTTATTCAGACGGGAAGCCCCAAGTAGACAGAAAGGCATCCCGGCTGAGAGAGGGAAGGATGTCATACCTGAACAAAGCTCCCCAAATGGATGGATGGACATCCCCACCAATAGGGAAGACGGTTCCTTACCCGGACGGGAAGCCCCAGATAAACTAACAGGTGTCCTGACTGGAAATATGTGTAGCACCCCAGGCTGGAATAGAAGAGGAAGTCAGAGAAGGACTTACTCTGGGGGATGTTTATTCCCCCTAGACGGTAGATGGCAGCAGTACTCGATTTTGGTGCACATTCAGGACCCTGCTGGAGTGCATGGGTACCGCAAGAGGGCACTGTTATATTTCAATTCTATCAATAGCCTAAGCCAAGAATTGTGAGTGTAGAGATTTCAAAAAACAGAGAAACAAAACAAAGAAAATTTTCAAAAAAGATTTGAAGGGTTTTAGAATCTATGTAGTTGGAAAATGAAACATAGCCCTGAAGGACCTTTCATCCTGTTGAGTCATGATTGCCAGACCACGACCTCTAAGGACACACCAGGATGGTCTAGGCAATGGGAATCAACAACAGTACAGTCAGAATAAATGGCCCAAATCACAAATCAAAATTAGGGTGGCACAGTGGCGCAGTGGGTAGCACTGCTGCCTCGCAGTTAAGAGACCTGGGTCCTCCCTACGTGGAGTTTGCATGTTCTCCCCGTGTCTGTGTGGGTTTCCTCCGGGCACTCTGGTTTCCTCCAGGCACTCCGGTTTCCTCCCACAGTCCAAAGACATGCAGGTTAGGTGCATTGGCAATTCTAAATTGTCCCTATTGTGTGCTTGGTGCGTGTGTGTGTGTGCACACCCTGTGGTGGGCTGGCACCCTGCCTGGAGTTTGTTTCCTGCCTTGCGCCCTGTGTTGGCTGGGATTGGCTCCAGCAGACCCCCGTGACCCTGTAGTTGGGATATAGGGGGTTGGATAATGGATGGACAAATCAAAATTAAAACTATATTTTGAAAACAAATGAACCCAATGGATATCTCAGGGAATAGAATCCTACAACAGAAGCAAATGATATTCAAAGTAGGAGTGGCACATGGTGCAGTGGGTGGCATGGAAGTGCCGTGGTAGCGGTGCTGCCTTGCAGTTAGGAGACCTGGGTTCGCTTCCAAGGTCCTTCCTGTGTAGAGTTTGCATGTTCATCCCCATGTCTGCATGGGTTTCCTCTAGGTCCTCCGCTTTCCTCCCATGGTCCAAAGACATGCAGGTTAGGTGCATTGGTGATCCTAAATTGTCCCTAGTGTGTGCTTGGTGTGTGTGCCCTGTGGTGGGCTGGCGCCCTGCCCGGGATCTGTTCCTGCCTTGTGCCCTGTGTTGGCTGGGATTGGCTCCAGCAGACCCCCGTGACCCTGTGTTACAATATAGCAGGTTGGATAATGACTGACTGACTGACATGGTGTTTAACTCTTTTGCTTCACCATCTCAGAAGAGTGATTTTGTATTTCAGCAAGGTAGAAATATATATTGTAAAGAAAACAAAAGCACAAAATAAAAGGACATGGGCACCCAAAAGCAAACCCTGTCTATTGAAAAGTAAGCAAAAGGCATAAAAATAAAATGTGTGGTACAGTGCTAGGTTGAGGTGTCATGTAAATCAATTGGTCCGCCCAAGATGGCGTTGTTTCCTCTTAAGTTGGATTCTGGGAGGAAGAGGCAGATCCAGGTGGTTTGACTCCAGAAGTGATATCACGGCTGGTAAAGTGTCAATCTTCCTTTCTGTAGGAAAGAAAGGAGAAGAGAGAATATTATTACACAGTGCCCTCTCGTGGGTTGTTCAGTATATAAATTACATATATACACACAACCACCCCCCAAAGAACACATAAAAATGTGTTAGATACTGGAGAGCTGCTGCTGTCAATAGCAGGCTTGCAGGTGGCTGGTCAGAGCTGCCCAGATGTACATTTAAAGGCACTACCATTTGATTACGGAAGTTTCAGGTTGTTGTGTCAACAAAAGGAACATGTCTTTTGAAGTCTCTTGCTGTTTAAAAATAAACATCAACAGGATGATGCAAACCCATACTAGGTGGTAACGTGGATGAATTCAGTCAGAATTTCAATGTCTGGATCAAACATATCAGCTTTAATTGTAATGTGCTCACTTCTTCTGTTTCTCATACACATAAATCTCCAGACCCCTTCCTGCTTTTTTCAATCTATCTGATCATATCAGATATTCAGAAACAAATGGCATCTGAAATACGAAGCTTAAACCAGTTCACCATAGTAACAAAAATTCCACAGTACCTGAACCTGCCATTCGATGTGACAGTTTTTTGCAACTTAAAAAGCAATCAAACATATCTTGTTATATGAAGGTTGGCCAGTTTTGAATCCTTTCCACCTTTCTTTTATCCTCACTCTGAATCTTTACCCTTGCCATCCTCAGACAAGCTGATACTCCGGTAAGGTGTAAGATACCACCTTTGGTTGTTGTGATCTCAGTGCTACCAGCTGAACACGGGAATATTTACTATAGCATACTGTATGTTCCTCAGAGTCTCTTACATTCTCAGATGTTGTAGACGTAAGCTAAACCTGTGAAGCCCTCACGTTTGCAGCTCACCCGAAATCCCATTCAGATGGGCTGTGTGACACCCTGTGTAGTGGCAAGGTTAGATCCAGACCACACAGTCTTGTAGTGCAGGACCAACTAGGATCAGATTTGTGAGCAGTCAGACATGGAGACATAGATACAAAAAGGTGGTATTTCCAAAAGAAGAGTCGGTTTATTTACAGGTGCAACAAAACAACAAAAATAATGTCCCAATCAAAAATAGTGAGTAACAGTGAAGTTTCCAGTCCCCAAAAATGAAAAATACAGTAATCCCTCCTCGATCGCGGGGGTTGCGTTCCAGACCCCCGCGATAGGTGAAAATCCGCGAAGTAGAAACCATATGTTTGTATGATTATTTTTATATATTTTAAGCCCTTAGAAACTCTCCCACACTGTTTATAAATATTCTCCGCACAGTTATACAGTAAACCCTTGTTTATCGCGGTTAATCCGCTCTAGACAGATAAATGAATTTCCACGAAGTAGGATTCTTTATTTATAAATCTAATATTTTCGCAGTTAGAGCATAGAAAACCTGTTTATGACCTTCTAAATACGTTTTTTAGCATTATTAGAGCCCTCTAGACATGAAATAACACCCTTTAGTCAAAAGTTTAAACTGTGCTCCATGACAAGACAGAGATGACAGTTCTTTCTCACAATTAAAAGAATGCAAACATATCTTCCTCTTCAAAGTGCGCGTAAGGAGCGGAGAATGTCAGAGAGAGAGTAAAGTAAACAATGAAAAATCAATAGGGCTGTTGCGCTTTTAAGTATGCAAGCACCGCGATAAAGCAGCGGCAATGAAGGGATCAATGCGAAGGTAGCCTTTCAGCATTTTTTACAGGAGTGTCCCTATCTTCTAAGCAAACAGCCTCTGTGCAAAAAGCCCCTCTGCTCACATCTCCTCCGTCAAGCGCAGAGAACGTCAGAGAGAGAGAGAGAGAGCGAGATTAAAGCAAACAATCAAAAAATCAATAACTGTGCTTTTGGACGCACCTCGATAAACCGGCATTTCTTAGAGGAGCGTCCGTATCCACTAGGCAAACAGCTTCTGTGCAAACAGCACCTCTGCTCACACCCCCTCCGTCAGGCACAGAGAATGTCAGAGAGGGTGAGATAGAGGCAGAGACAAGCAAACAATCGAGCACCGCGCAGGAGGCATATCTTATAGCATTGAGGAGTTTTAGTTAATATGTAATACGTGCTCTGATTGGGTAGCTTTTAAGCCATCCGCCAATAGCGTCCCTTGTATGAAATCAACTGGGCAAACAAACTGAGGAAGCATGTACCATAAATTAAAAGACCCATTGTCCGTAGAAATCCGCGAATCAGCGAAAAATCCGCAATATACATTTACATATGCTTACATATAAAATCCGCGATAGAGCAAAACCGCGAAAGTCAAAGCGCGATACAGCAAGGGATCACTGTAAAGACAAAAACGTATATACACAACAATGTTAGTCTCCCTAAAAGAAGAAGTTCAGGGTGAAACTACACAGATAAAGTACAAAGAATACCAAAAATATTTACAAGAAATAAAACCAAGGGTATATACACAAGAACAAAAACAAAGTGCACCAAAACCCAAAATCTATATAAATATAAATACCTCCACCAAAATAAAGCTACATTAGGAGATATATTAGAGATGGGAAAATGATACCGAAGAGTCGAAGCTTGTGTCAGTCAATGAGAAGCGTAGTGCGTAAAAATCACTGTGTGATTTCACTTGTGTCAAAACACCGCTGTCATGTGACCCGTGATGTTTCAAGCTTCGAACGTCATCACTGCTTCACAGCGCGCTTTATTGGTTTGGGAGCGTTTTGTCGGTTTGATAGCTTTGGCACTAAATTAACAAGTAGCCTATATAAAATGCATCATTCTCATTCAACAATGTTGGGTTGTGAGGAGTGAGAGATTTGGAGAGCTGTGGTGACAGATGGCGACTAATAGCGGAAAACGACGTTCAAAAGTTAAATAGTATAAATGCACAAGGACCTTAGCAGAATAAAATGAACACAAACATTTCTTACCTTTTACTGGTGACATGAGACTGAAACAGTTAGTGCTGCTTCACTTGCACTCTTGAGAGCTTGCCTTGACCTCAGTTAATCACCAGATGTCACTGTTCATACTAGGGCTGAGGCTTCAAAGCTCCACAAGGCTTAATTTTCCCATCACTAAGATATATATAAAATATACAGAATATTTACAAAATAGTGGCCAAGAAGCCACTGGTTGGTAAACTGAAAGAGCAATACTAATCACACAACCAAGTCTAAAGACAACCCTTACGAGGCAGGAAGTGCCTCTTATAGTCTGGGCATAAATCTTTATCCAATCCCGCAACACTTTGCTCCCTTTTACCAATCACTACAGACGCAGGTGCTTTCTGCACAGGTGCTCCTCTCAACCTTTGCAAGGCATGTAATAAATAGGGCTAGCGGCCTCACGTGCATGCGAGCGAGCATGAACGCGAACTAGAGCGCATCCCGACGCTCTCCCTTGAAAGTAAATACTTCTTGGGAATTTCCTCCTTACACTAATGCATTCATGCACATTCTTAACTAAAACACTTTGCACCTCTTTTGCCAATGGCAGGACTAAAGAGACACTCGCCTTTATGACGGTGTATGTGCAATGTCCTTCAGCATGCCTGACCCATCGCCGGCGTCCCATGCGAGAACCTGCAGAAAATAAAGTTAAAATGTAATTAGTTCATGTTTATTTTGAAGTCGACTTTACCCTATTCATAGGACTTTCTTTTATAGTGATAATGCCTGATAGGTGGATTACTGCAGGATGACGCTCATGCCTGTTATTTAACTTGTCACAGATTGTGCAAGTATAAGTGTGGTTGTGACTTTGACTATACCCTTTAGGACTGATTTCCAAAATTCAAATGTAAAATAGCACTGGTAAAGAACATTGTTTAGGATCAGAACTGAGGTACTTTGAGTTTCCAAGAAAAACAATTTGGAACACCTGATATTCTTACTATTGTCCACTGATGTCACCATGGTGGAAAATTGGTGTGGAAGCTCCATGAGAAGTGCCCATGCTAATCACATCATCTGGATACTCTGCATATTGCAGCCGTCTTGAATCACTGATAGTGACGATTTAAACAGTGATCATAACATTTTTATTTTGTGTACCTTGTTAGAATATTTGTTATTGCTCTGACATTTTGTATTTTTGGTTGCTGCAACACCATAGCACACCATAGGGGTTGCATCTTACATGTGCTTGCAGGTGGGGTCACAGGCTTGTAGTCACATAGTCCTGGCACCCATCTTATTTAAGGAAAAGCATCATGTTGTATTTTATTTTCATGATGAAAATGCCTTTTTTTTTCTAGTGAGAAAGGATTCTTGACGATCAGTTTTCCTGGCTTTGTCCTCCACTATTTTGGCCTCAGCTATTTCCAGACTACTCTAATTTACCACCACATCACTCCACTGACAACTTTATTCTTTTAAATTTTCTGTTCCAACCTTTATGTATAGATTGATACGTTGGAAAACAAACCAAAAAAAAACCTCCATTGTGAATTCTTTATCTTCTGTTCATTCTTTATCTTCTGTTCCTTATCTGCCAGAAGTCCAATAAACTTACCAGTGATGTCAGTGGCGTTTAACTTCAGGGTTAATCTTAAGTGTACAACCAAATCAAAGGCTTGTAGAACATCTAAATAAAAGGTCTTATACTTTGCTTTTGTAACCAATTTTTTCTGCTACAAGTAGGATAAACAAAAGGCAGAGATGTGGCTCATCAAGATCTGGTCCCAGTTGGAGTCACAAAAGCCTGATTGCACACAATTTACTTTGCAAGACAAATACAATTAAAGCTTGTTTAGACAGCATAGTGTGTAACTGTTAAGTTGCATTTTATGATTGCATTTTGATTATAATATGTCATTCTTTCTAAAGGCCAGTGTGAAGCAATCACTGTCTTCCATTTTAAAGTAATTCATTTCATTAATTTATGCATTTTTTTGCTTCATGGATTATATGCTGTTATGAGATTTTATTAGGCTTTTATTTAGAGCTTTTGGTCTCAGGAAAGTTCTGACAGTGAATAAAGGACATGAAATCTACCACTTGGAGAATATTTATAAAGTACACAAAGCAGAAGCTTCAGGAAACAACCAAGTAAAAACAAACCGAAACATTTCTGAAGCATAAGAAAGGAAAATTTGTTTACTGCATGAGAGTCCATCCAACCCGCTATATCCCAACCACAGGGTCACAGGGGTTTGCTGGAGCCAATCCCAGCCAACACAGGGCGCAAGGCAGAAAACAAACCCCGGGCAGGGTGCCAGCCCACTGCAGGGCACACCAGGCCCACACCTAGGAAATTCTGGGCCCCAGGCAGCTGACAGAGTTCGGGTCCCTTTCGTGTTTCAAATATGTGCGTATATTTTAAAAGGCCACTTATTTTCAAAAAAGGGCGGGCCCCTGACAAGTGTCATGGTTGTCCCCCCCCAGGTGCTGGCCTGGGCACACACACCCACACACACACTCTAGGGACAATTTAGAATTGTCAATGCACCTAATCTGCATGTCTTTGGACTGTGGAAGGAAACCCACGCAGACATGGGGAGAACATGCAAACTCCATGCAGGAAGGACCCAGGAAGAGAACCCGGGTCTCCTAACTGCGAGGCAGCAGCCCTACCACTGCGCCACCGTGCTGCCCCTGCATGAGAGTTCAATCCTTTAAAAGATGTTGCAGATCTTCTTTTTATGCTGGAGATGTGGCTTCTCTTAGCAGTATCTACCCTTGTGGGTCAGAATCCATTTAGAGGTCTGTTGAGTGGGACAGCCAAGCCCATCCCAATAAACCAACCTGAGACCGAAGATGGCAATGTGGTTGAACTCTACTCACTACTGTCCTAGCCTGAGGAAATACTGCATGCCCTGAAGTAAACTGAATGTCTTGTGTATATTTAGCTTCTTTCATAGCTCCCCTATTTATCAAGTGCTTTAAGTTTTTCTCCCCAGACTTTGCTAAACTCCTACAGCCTCTTATCTAAGTTAGCAACTCACTGCACTCTCTTGCCATTTCTGCTTTTTCCACAGCAGCAAGGTGTGATGGGCATCTGTGTTTGCTCACTGTGGCACTTAGTCCGTCTTTCGTAACACTTCGAGGACTGGACATGTGCCCTGCCAACAAGCGCTTCCATGTTGCTGTGAAGCTGCCTCCACTCTGAAGATACAATGCACCCTCTGTGCTGTCAAGGTAAGTGTGCCCCTTTCTTAAAAGCCATTTAAACATTAATTGGGCTGTAAAGAGCTTTAACTGAGCCAGGCTTCTGACCCTTAATATGTGGTGCACCTCACCACACAGGTCCCTAATTCTTTAAAGTTTTTTTCCCCCCAGATCAGACCTCTTAGATTTTGCAAGTATGTAGTGTGCAAAACCTTTGATTTATAATACCCAGAACTTTCATTTCATCAGATAAAGAACAAAGAAGCTCAATTTGAATGTTCAGAAGAATCAATATTAAAAGCATAAACATACGCATAACATGCCTAATGCTTAATTCAGAATATTTTTGCAAAGTATGTATGCAGTTAGTGTGCCTTAAATCATATTTGACTTTAAAAAATGTAGGTTGTAAGTTTTTCTTTTAAATATTTAACTGTCCACCTTGAAGAAAGGAACTTGTTAATAACTACGCAACAGAATTTTTTGTTTTTTTTGTTCACAGACACGTATATGCAGCAATGTGAAGTGTATGACATTTCATTATCCACCAGTTATGACCAGCTAAAACATTTTAGGCTGAAACATATCCACTATGGCCACAGTACAGATTGTCGTTGTACGTTCAGAAGTTGGAGGAACCTTCTAAGTCACACATATCAGCCACATAGGAAGCTAGCAACAGCACACAACTATGTTCTTATGTCTAACATGTGGAAGTGAGGAACTTTTAACTGAGAAGGAAAACTTTATTCATGTAAATCAAGATAACTTGTATGTCTGAAGGTTGTATGTTTCAAACAAACATACACAGTACATTTAATTTGCATAAAATCAGAAATGTACTCCACAAACTAAAGGATTTCAAGGCAAGTGTTGTTAAACTCACTGCTCAGTCTAACAATTCTTGCAGTCCTGTAGATGATGGCCCCTCATCTTCAGTAGATATAGATTTTGTCACTTTATCAGATGTAGGTAATGATGTTCACATTTCAGTGGACCTTTCAAAAGTAGTAGAACAAAAAATAACTGCAATTACATTGAAGATGGAGCATGTTTTTTTCCATCCATAGCAGTGGATGAATTGCTTGATGAACTACACTACCTGTTAAATACTTTATCTGTGCCTAGAACTTGTAACAGTCTTTCTGAATTGTTCAAAAACTAAACCCTAGAAGTTTATAGCTTACATACTAAGGAACCAGCTGCTATACTGTGTAAATCTAGTCCTTTGGAGAAAGTAATAAGGAACAGGACCCCCCTTTGCTACAGTTCATAAAAGAAAAGAACTCTTTAAGGAATTGTTTAAAGTTGTTGAGCCAGTGGAGTTTATTTTTGATGAAGAAAGTGGAGGATTGTTCAGTATTACCCATTATTGCAGTCTTTGTACTGTAGTGTGAAATAGTGTCATCAATAGCCACAGAACACAGAGAGAACAATAACTGAGCTTGAGAACCAGTGGTGTTGCTCAATAACAGATGGTGTGTGCTTCAAGGAGAACACTTCTCTGTCAGGTGATGAGGTAATAATTTGTTTAACCTTAAAAATTGATGATTTTGAACTTTTTAATCCCCTCATCAGGAAAGAAGCACAAATTGTGTAGTGCGTGCTGGACTCTGAGTAACTCTCTATAGCTTTATAGTTAATAAATTGGGAGCATACAGATTGGCTGATTTTGTCGAAGGTTACTCCAGGCAGTTATATTCTTCGATTTTGTACTGATCAGAAAGTTGATATTCAATTCCTTTTTGCTTCAATTAAAGATATAACATGAAGCTCATGTAAAGTCTTTTTTGGCAAAGACAGTGTGTGTTTTGACTCCACATCATCACCACTATAATACTCCACACTGCTATTCATGTAAGATGACAATAGGTGGCAACATCCATTAGAACTGGAGCTTAATACGTTTGCTTCCATTTCTAGTATGGGACTTGTGAGCTTGCTTGGCAATTGGACCTGAAGGAAATTGCAGAATTAGTTGTGGCACCTCTTCACACTGATGAGACAGTTGTCTGTCGTGATGTCAAAGTGTCTGAGCAAAGGCAGTGACTACTTTTACCCAAACACAACTATCTTGGGTATTACTCACACTTGATTAGGTTCTTTATGCTTCTTGTAGGTCTATGGACAATGAGACCTGATGCTAAATATAGCTTTTTTAAACACAAATAATTTTTGGAATATTGTTGCACTTGCAGCCAAACACCAGCAACTGATCAGTTATCACATATATTCATCCACTCTCAATACATCAAATTTGAGTTACAAATGTCTCGACTGTATAGATTGATGTTCTGAATAAGAAAGTTATTTTGGCTCTCAAGCAGATGGATCCAGATATCAGCCAAGTTCATCTTGCAAAAAAAAAGTCACCACTAAAGGAATTAATTACAGAAATGGAATGCTGGTTTAATGTGGTTCAACTGCTGGAATACTAGAATTTGCAGAAATTCTACAAATGTGTATAATGTGGGGATGAGCTGAGTTTCATTGGTGTTTGGTATAGAGGTCGTTTTAAAGCCTTTGAGTTGACTTTGTCACCTGGTAAAGAGGTCGCTTTGGTTCAGCTTAAGGAGCTGGCATACACAGTTGTATCTAAATGTATGGTAATCCTGAAGAGACACATTGTCATCAAAGGTATGATTTAGTTAGAGTGCCTTGTGAAAGTTTTCAATTGCTTTAATGCTTGAACAGATTTTTGTTGTGACAGCTGTCTAAATGTGCACATGCTTTTGCAAGGCACTGTGTATGTGAATACACAGAGGTGTTGATCTGAATTTTAAATGCATTCTATAAAAATAATTGAAATGCTTAGATTTTGTCCTGCTGAGAAGTAGGCCCTATATTTAAGCGTGCCAGTTGGTCAGTCTGTCATCACCAGACTGGTAAATTTCAATCTGTAGGGTGGATTCCCATAAGATTTGGTGACAACATTAATGTTACCCATATGAAACCTGTCAGTTTAGGTGACCATATAACTTTTCCTTTCACGCCACCATCTAGCACCACTGGCTAAACTGTCAATGAAAAACACAACTTTGGTTAGCAACCGAAGGAATAATTACAGCAATTTACAGCTTTTTCTTAAAAGTAAAAAAAAAAATTAAATTATATTAAATTACAGGTTTGTCGAGATACAAGAAAACTAATCTTCAAAACCACAATGCCAGCATCTGTGGATGAACTGTCTTTTGGAATTAAGGCTGTTTTTAGAGCGGCAGGACAGTTTAAGGCATCAAACTTTGGAAAGTAATTTATGAACCTCATGTCAGTTTCAGATATTTAGGATAGAAGTACTTTGAAAGTGGTATACTTACCTTGTGAGGCCACCAGCTCTGTAATCTCAGTTCCAACCACTAAAGATACCTATTTCACAATCCCAGTGATGCCCTCAATGTTTCCACCAGTCTTTCATCACAAGAACCAAATGATTCAGCATAGCAGCAATGTTCCCATCATATTGTCATTTCCTGAGTCCCAGTCCTACTCTTGGCCTTAATCTTTTGTCAAGCCACACTTTTCATTTTGTGCTGAGATGCTGCTCCAGAAAGGAAATGATGGTTTTAATGCAAATGAAACTCTCTGATCTCTTATCCCATAAGTCAGACCTGATATTCTTCAAAGCCTTGTAGAAAGACATTATTAAGTATCCAGCATAAACAAGAGATGATCAGATGATCGAAGAAGTTGCTAAGGCCTTGGTACAGACCTACCCAAGTTTGCATGAAAAGGGAACTCACACCGGGTATTGTGGATGGAAGCTCTGCATTAAGATCAGAATGATGAACTTCCACAGCATGCTTGGCCAAGCTGGACACTCAGAAGTTCTTGTCAACTCCCTTAAGAACGAACAGAATAGTCAGGGTATGCCAGCTGCAAACATAAAGAAGTCCTGGAAGGCAGAGATTCATTTGTGTCCAAGCCATTCAAGAGGCGAGAATGCAGATAGCTTAGAGATGGAAATGGTGAGTCTCTCAACCAAGGTTAAAAAAAAAAAAGAATAACAAGGCAGTGATCAAGGAAAAGGTGCAGAGTACCTTTTCATACAGAAGACAATTTCTTCAGGAGCCAATGATTGCAGAAGTCTGAAACAGATTGAATTTGGTGCAATACGTTTAGTAACCCATTTGTTTGAAATGCACAACAGGTGCAAATTGTGATGCTAATTGCATTCAGTGTTATACATCTTATTATGTCTTTTCTCCTCTTCCTCAGGGCAACTTGGAGTTCATGTGTATAACAACTGTTCCTCTAATATCAAAATTCATTGGAAAACTGGACAGATGCACTGATGGCCTCATAACAGTAAACTCCAACATAATTGCAATGACGGCTACAGTAATTGTGCTTGTTATGTAGTATTTGTGGCAAACAACAAGCTGCAGAAATTCTTAGAATTTTTTCTTTCTTTTTCAAAGAATTCATTCTTTTTTCTTTTCTAAAAGTTAGATTTGCAGCTCTACATTAATTTCATATAGCAAATATGTTTTATGAATTCATCTTACTAAAGATTCACTACTTTCTTACTCTTACACCTTTATTGATTTTTATGTTAAAGCAGCTTAAAACACAAAGACAAACCTTTTAACTCATGCAAATATTTAATATACGATCAAGAAATGTACATTGTGTTTGATATTATATGACTATATCAAAGTCATTAGGATAATGTGGTTACAAACATGTCTTGGGAGGGAATTCACCAAGTACAGCCTTGAATCATATAGTGTTAAAACATTGCTTCATAGATTTAACTTAAATTCAGTATTAATTAAACTATTTAAATTCTACCAGTACATTGTTAAGTGTAAGTTAAGTGAACTTTGGGATCGGAAGGTATAAATGAAGGTATAAATAACAAGCTCAACTGTCTCTTAAGGAGCTTAAGTTTCTGCCTCAATGAAGACAAAGAGACACTTGGCAAGGAGTAAGTGCATGTCGACCTGCTCTCTTTACATTATATGTGAGTTATGCATATATAGGGTGATCCAGATCTAATTATGCAATTGTCATTACGCTATAACAACATGCAACGCAGGATGTTGGAGGAATTTGGACCGCCTGCAGTTCACAGGAACACAATCTCCCAAATCAATGAAAAGTTTGACCGGACTGGTAGCGCCAATCACCCGAAATTGTATTGTTTTCCTGCATTGCATTAAAAGTTGCATAATTAGATCTGGACCACCCTGTATATGTTTTTACATTATGTTAATTTTCCCATAGACATCATAGTTTAGCTTTGCAATGTGTGTAATATGCACTAAATGATTAAGAAAATGAAGTTTGGCTACACAGGCTAAATGAGGCACTTGCCAACTGTAAATGTATAAAGCAGTTATACCGCTCATTGTTCTTTGCTTCTCCTCCAGGGGCCTCATGTATAATGCCGCGCGTAGAACTCGCACTATAACATGGCGTAAGCACAAAAGCCGAAATGTGCTTACGCACAGAAAAATCAGATGCAGGAATCTGTGCGCTCTCAACTTCCACGTTCTTCCGCTACATAAATCCCGATCAGCGTGAAAACTAACGCTTGTGCACGCGCATTATGTAACGCCCCAAATCCTCACAGAATTACGCCTATTTGAATATGCAAATCAATATAAATCGCCCTTAAGCGCAGCCTTCTGTGAAAAGACAATGGGAAAAGCACGGGAAAATATAAGAATTTCAGCGAATACCAAGTGGAGGCAAAGGAAAAACATACTATTTGTTCAAATAAACCGTGGTATAATCAACAAAAGGAAGTTGATCGAGTGACATAGCGTGTTGGAGAAACATGAAAGCTCACATCCACAAAATCGCACAGTGTCGGAAATAAAAAAGAAGTCACATATCAAAGTCGCCATGGAAAGCCGAGTTGTAAGCCCACTGTCTGAGTGTCATATGAAAGCTTATTAGGGTACAGAGATAAAAGCCACACGGTGGGGAAAAAACACGAAATGTCCACTTCAATCTCGACATTTCCACTTTAACCACGTAGCTTATTTTGTCATTAAAGTAGAACATCATAAAATTCATCTTAAAATTGTTTAATTAACCAGTTTCTAAAATCACATCGTAATTAAAGTAGCACGTTAAATGCTTTGTTTTGTATTTGATCTTCTACTTTTATGTGATCTATGTGTGTGAATCACTACTTGTTTCTTAAACTGGCTCTCTTCCTCCAACTGGACACAGAATCCATTACATTCGTGATATTACAGCTCTCTGAATAACTAAAATACTGAGATGTATACGTGATGTCATTTTCATGATGATAGGAGTTAAAGCACGTTATTAAACATGTTTCACTTCGATGAAATAATTTATTGCAGCAGTACTCAGGGGCGGCTCTAGGCTTGTGGTGGCACTGGGCAGAGGAAGAATCGGTGGCTGGCTCCTTCCCGCCAATGTCAGTAAAGTATCTTATGCACGGTGGATGGCCACGTATGTTGCAGACACTAGCCGCCTCGTGCTCATGACACAAGCATTTAACGTTTGCCGAAATTTGTCGCTGCGTTTTTTGCTGTGTTGTTATTTTCTCTTTCTGTGTTATATTCAATATATATTGGCGTAGCCGTCACTGCAGTCAGTGCTTTTCTTTCCCCAAGTAACCGATCGCCACACAATCAGCTCTGTGATAGAAGTTAAGCCATCTGTAAGCTTAGCGCCGATTCTTCAAAACGTTTAAAGAACATTGAAATATCTTCGTAGTACATGTTTAATTATTCTATCCTTAAAGACACTCCCAGTGAAGAATATAGATTATTTAAATGAAGTTAAAGTTTTATCTGTATAATTTAACAAACATATTTTGCTGCATTTCACCTTAAAAATGATATCGTCATCATATGTAAATACGCGCTTTATAAAGTGGCTCAGGTTGTGCGATATTATAACTATAGTGCAAGTTTACAGTGGGGTGATTGTACTTATAAGTACAAACAGTTCTACAAGGAGCACTTGATTGGCTGCATTAGGCTTTGAAACGTTTTGCAGTGGCTAAGACAGCGTGTGCTTAATGCCGTATACCGATAATTCTCTTTCTGATCAGCTGCTGCTGTGATTCACACTCAGATACAGTGATATAAATACTCCGAGTGGTGCAGTGAGAGTAATATCGAAAAAGATGATCCGCTGTGGCAACTCCTAACGGGAGGAGCTGAAAGAAGAAGAAGAAGAAGAAGAAGAAGTGAGAGTAACAACGCTAAAGCAGTTAAGGCATTTGGAATACTATGGCTGTTCCCTGGACCATTATATTGTTACGAGTTAATTACAATCAGATGCATTACACTAATAAACAATATGCGGTTAGTTTCTGTGTATTAATAAAGCCGCGTCATGAAAATAATGAGTAATCACACAAGAACAGTAGCACTGCTTTGACGCTGGGTGCCGCCAGTTTGCAAAACCGAGCGGAGAACTTGCGTACGACAAGACATGAGGTACCGTGGAAAAGTGCGTGGCTTTACGCCAAGTGTAGGTTTTATACATCGCGATTTGAACGTGGAAAAGTTCTTACGCAACATTTCTGTGCGTACGCACCGTTTATACATGAGGTCCCAGGACTGTGAAAGTGCTGAGGCTGAGTCGGGGATTGCAAAGACAAAAATGGGCATGTTTATCATTCGTACACAGTGGGCAGTTCTGGAGAGGAGCCCACAGATGTTGGTGTACCTGGCGGCATGGAAGCTCTGCAAAAGCTACACGATGTCACCCCTTGCATGTGTGATGCTTTTAGGACTGATTCATGAACTTAACTTAAACTATCCTTAGGACCTCAAGTGCACATATGAAGTGTTTCAGAAAATCCTGATGGAATTGGACTTTACTGAGCTTTCACCAAAAGTGCAGGCACTGAAAATTAAGATGCTCCAGTGACTGGGAGCAATTAATCTGATATTTACTTCTGGAAATGAATACCAAAGTGGATTGGTAATTTACTTAAGTTTGAGTGAATTTGTCTATCTGATCTGTACAGTTCTTGTTGCATTTTCGCTGTGGTATTTTCCTATTCCATGATATTGCTTGAAAAGTGTGATGGTGTAACTAACCACTGAGCCTCAAGCAATGTTTTATGTGGTTAGAGGTGGTCAGAAAAATGTAAAAATGGATGTCAGGGATTTTTCAACACTAATGTGCACTTGCATTACAGCTATTATTGTTGATTTACCTGGTTTTATCTGTCTACCTCTTGATCACATTTGCTCTCATTGCTGCAGAAATGTCTTTACAATATAAATTCTTTGTCACATAACAAGCAGCAAATAGCACATAGCTGCTCACCTGAGCCATGTAAGAATGCTTCTGATCCTACTTTAAACAAATGAGCGTTGCTGCCTTGAGTCTGTTATATAAACCTAGTTATTAAGCATTTTAAACTTGCTGGATTTATTAATAACACATGAATCTGAATATGAATTTTAAACAAACAGACATCACTCATATTGAATACATAAACCTGGTCCTTATGAATTTGGCAAGATTTTATGTATTCATAATAAATATATAAAAACTAGTTATTGTGTATTTAAGCACATTGACTTTATTAGTACAATGACTTAAATCTCATTCTTTCCTGTTTCATTTATGTTGGACGGACAAATATTCATCACATTAACTTTATTAGTTTGCTTACTTTAAAACTGTGTAATCTAAATGGATTGAAAATTTATATGCAATTAAAATACATAAATCTTAAATATTAGGCCTTAATATTTTGTTTGAGTGCAACAAGCCATGATAAGGTAGAATTACAAAAATGGAGAACTCATTTCAATTCACAGAAAACTCAAACCACTTTACTTATTGTAATCCTTATTCTTGTTTCAATACCACTTGGTCAGTTATGCCACCATTTTGTGACATGTGGTAAAATATTAATTTAAAAAAAAAAACCTGAGAAGCAGCAAGCTGCTAGAAAAGCCCTGATTCCAATTTCATAAGTAGGCAATATAAGCGAATCAATGGGTGTTTGTTTCCTGCTACAGCTTACAATTTTAGGTTACTGTCAGTAAGACCTCCAGATTTATTAGACTAAAGTTCAGATCCTGAACAGCTGACCCAACGTTCAAAAAGGCTTAGTGATCATAAGTAACAACTATTGAAATGGGCTACACAAGCAATAAGAAACAGCTTTACTTTTGTACACTCTTACTGCAAGGACCAATGTATAATGCATCAACATTTTCCGTGCCATAATGGCAATAATACAACATAACCTAGCATCATAATTGTTGAATATAAAGATGTTAAAACTGGTAAAAATGTTTTCTTTTCCTAGTGGAGTGTTTTTTTAGGTCAGGTAGGGGAGCATGCACTGGTACAGCGTATTGCTGCACCCACCACACAATGACACAGCTCAGGATCCTGGTTGGCAACCCCCCAGGCAGACATAGGTTTTGTCCCAACCCCTGGAAATGACCCTCTATCTGCCGCAGCAGATGTTACATGGGTGTCCCCTTGGCCTGGTGCAGCCACCCCTCAACAATGAGGATCGTGCTAGCCAAATCACCCTCGGGGAATCACACCACATGGCTGTAGTGTCGTAACTGATGCTCCCTCATGATGCAGGAATGTGCCTCATTCAGGACTCTGTGAGCAACTGCACATTCAACACAAAGTCAAATTAGCAGTACCCAAGTATTCTCCGAAGAGATTCAGTACCAAAGGTGTCCAGTCCTCGTCTTAAGTCACTGAATGGCATCCATGCCTTGTTTTTTGATATGCAATTAAAAGAAGACCATTATACACCATGTATGAATCACCTCTGCTCTGGTCATTTGGGAGCAGCAGTAGGATCCACAAGTTTTTGTACCACATGCTGTCTGTACTCTTGGTAGCACAGTGGTTAATGCTGCTGTCTCAATGCTCAAGGACTCAAATTCAAGGCATTGGTTTTTCTTACAATACTCAAGGTTTTCTCCCACATCCCACAAAAAGGATGTGTTCGGTTTCACTGGTGAATTGAAACTGAGCCCATGCAGGAGTATCTAACAATGTGCCCTTCCGGTGGGCTGGGCCTTATTCACAGAAAGCTAATGCCCTGAATGACGTTTACATTTCCATGAACTTATTTGGTGGACGTCTATCAATGAAGACTTATCATTAAGTTTCATTAAATGTTCTAATATTTTGACTTGTAATTAAACAGCATTATGGCTGTATCACCAAACACACAGGATTTGTTCTAAACTTCTGGAGCAATGCATGCTTGAGATCATAATGCTGCTGTCAAGTTTTGGAGCGGTTTAAGATTTGAAGTAATTCTTTTTCCATACATTTCATGCATCAGGCAATCCTGTTAGTTGTTCCATTGAGCTGTGCATATAAGTGCACATATTAGTACATGAGGTGGCCATTCTTATTTAGGTGTAAGCCTAAAATATTTGTTGTCCGTGTTTTATTTACAAGATGGAGTCAAATTGACCCAGCAAGGTTTTACCTTTTATTTAAGGTAATATAAAAATAAAATTAAATAAAATTGAATAAGTGACTCTTAGTTTTGACTCTCACACTTTTTTTTGCCCCTGCAAAGATACTTGACTATGAAACTGGCTAGTACTCCGTAAGTGTAATCTCTGCCACACAAGTCCAGAATTCAATCTTTGGATCATTCTCTCTGTGTATCGACTATGTTTCTAACAAAAACAAATCACATTAACTAATCTGACATCCAAAAATCCTATTAACGTTTTGCAAAGCGGAAAAAACTCCAGCTAGCCAACCTCAGCTCTATTAGCTGAATGGCTGCAAATCAATAAGTATGTGCTCTAAGGCCATTAAGATAGTGCTTTAATTGGACATTATCTTACTCAGCCATCATGAAATGTTGCATTTGCAAGCAAACCTTTTGTTCACTTTGTGTAAATGTAGGTCTTCTATTTGTGGAAGAGAAAAGTTTACTCACCATTTGAGAGAGAAGTTATTATAATTATGTACAAACCTAAAGATTTTTTTTTACAATTTAAACTTTTACCCATTTGTATTCCTTTCAATAAACCAAGTTTGAGACTTTAAAGTGCATTTAATATGCAGACCTATACTCGGGGAAAAGCAAAGTATCTCCTATTTTAAGGGGAAGGCCAGGTGCCCTGGTGCTATAGGGCAAAGAATGCTTCATTGATTCAGTGAGTCAGTTTCAGAATTGCTTTCACTATCTCAGTACAGAGATAAGAGCAAGAGAATTATTGACTTTAGATTTGAAATACATCCAGCAAAGGTTTCCTGTTTATATATTCCATACAGAATATGGAATCATGTCATTCATTAAATAAAGAGATACATTTAGAGCAGGTCCACACTCCTGCACACAGCGGAAATGTGAAGTGTTAGAAAGGGGCTTGGGTACGATTTTTAGAGTGATTTTTTGCATTTTTCATTTTATCAGCTTATTGCTCATTAGGCAGTCTGCTGTGGAGGCAAATGTACCTGAAAATTTTAGGGCTCACCAGGGCTGGACTGGGAAGCTTATTCAGGCCACACCATATACATCAGTTTTCTTGTACAGACACAGACTCAAAAAACCAGCAAACACCATTTTGTGTTGGAATTTGTTTTATGAATGAGGAGGCAGTAGATTCAGCTTTTATACATACATTTCACTATTAAATATTAGTCTCAAGACAGCCTCTCATAAAGTGTGGTGCAATACTTCCTAAATAAATAAACTATGTAGTTCTATAATAATTATATCAAATCAAATGTGCAAAAAGCACTGAACCACAAAAAGTAGTTCTCAGTGGAATCCGAAATGCAGCGATTATGTTTGCAATTTCAACTGTGAATCTGGAATCTACACAGCCGAGCCGCTGAATATAATGCTGAATATTCTTCCACAAAGTTTGAAGTGGTGGTCAAAAAAGACCACTTTGAATTTCTTCAATAGACAAAAGACCCAAAAAATGTCTCAGTGCCACAGAATTCTGTCAAGTATTTTTTTAAAGAATGCACTTACTGTAGCAAACAAAAAACTATGAAACATTTTGTGCAGCCTGTTCAGCTACTCTCATATCTTAGAGCTAAGGTTTAGCTGACAAAGCACGAGAGACGCACTTGAATAATATTAAAATAAAGTAAAAACAAGACACGTTCATTAAGAAACATCAAGAAATAAAGAACAACAGGTACATTTAAAAACACAAATTATTCCAATCACATACGTGTTTCATTAATAAAAAAATAATATAAAAGATTCTGTATAGCCTATTCAGTCATTCTGAGGGAAAAAGGAAAAAAACATGTTAAAAATGTGACAATAAGCTATACTTCATTAAAATTTGAAACAAAAATAAAACAAAATAAATAAAATAAAATAAAAATGGCTCAGTGCCACAGAAGTCTGTCAAGCATTTTTTAAAGAATGCACTTAGTGAACAAAAAACTATTAAACTATGTGTAGCCTATTCAGTCACTCTCTTATCATAGCACTAAGGTTTAACTGTCAGAGAGCGAGAAGCCCTTTAAAAATATTAAAATAAAAACAAGACACGTCCATTAACAAACTTATCATGAAATAAAGAACAGAAATCATTTCACTCACATACGTGTTTCATCAATAAAAAAATAAAATAACATTTCGTGTAGCCTATTCAATGACATTAAAAAGAAAACATTACAAATGTGACCATACGCTACACTTCATTAAAATATCAAACAAAAATAAAACAAAATAAATACACAGTAACAAATACCAAAACCCATACAACATTCAAATATAACTCAAAGTACATTATAAACTTTTAAACAATCTTCATATGTAACTTTAATCACAAAAGCACCAGACGTACGCACCTATCATCATTAAGCTCCTGTTTAACTGTCAGAGCGTGAGGCACATGCAAAGTCAAAACTTCACTTGAAGAAAACCAAGAAACCATCCAACCAGAAGCCAGAAAAGAAACCCTCCGACATTAAACTGAAAGGATTTGTGGCCACTACAGAGCAATATCGCCTGCTCATTTTCCAGTATAATAACATTACATAATTTAATCATTAGTTTATTTCACTGGTTGCTCTGAATGCCACTCCAGGCCAGGCAGCAGGCCACTGGGAAAGCTCGCACTGATTGTAAACGTCAGTCCGGCACTGGGGCTTCACCCATACTTTGGTGTGGTTTCATGGAATGAAATCTGTTGAATGTTGTGCTAGTATGAGACAACAGAATCAGATATATACAGATACAGTTTGAGTGTGTATAATACATATTTGACATTCAAATCAATTCATTATTATATAAGACAGGCTACAAATAAGTTTAACTGAGGGAGAAACAGGATGAACAGTTCAAGCCCTTAAAAAATAAGTGTATTTATTTTTTTCTCTTAATACAGGCAGAGTGATGGCTCTGAGGCTAGGGAGGTTACCACTTCAAATCCCATAAATGCCAGAAGAGATTCCACTCCATTGGGCCCTTAAGCAAGACCCTTTAACCTGCAATTGCTCTGTACTGCGTATAACGTTAATCTGCATCCAGCCCTGCAAGCAGGACCTCCAACCAGCAGGGAAAACTTATGGGTTGGTGGCAGGATTGGCCCTCCAGCCACTGTAAAAAACCTCCCACTGTTCTATTTTATTTCAACTAATGGGGCGCTGAGGTGTCACCAGTTGCACGGCTTTGAATTGGGTCTTACTTTGGGATCCTGAGGTGGTTTGTTGCTATGAATCTCCATAGGGTGAATCTTTTAAAAATCCTGCATTTAAGAAATATGACTTAAAATCAGTCATAGACTCCCCAGAACCACCAACTAACAATAGGACATCAAATCAGTGTCATTTTTACATCACTTGGTCAAAGTCAATCCCATAGGACTTGATATTACAATCCCAATATTCAGTACTATCTTGATGTCATAAATGGGTATAGGATAATCGCTTCATTGGGGTTATCAGGTGGGCATCCTGCTTCATCTGTGTTTTGTTGATAGGCCCACGACAACTCCATAGGGCTTAGAAGTGCCACCTGGCATCCCAAGCGCACTCCCCTCCGCTTTTACCCCTTGCTGGTCATATTGCAACCCAGTTCTCTTAAGCCAAATCTAGTTACTACTTTGATCAGCAACTTCTGAAAGTGACTTGACAGCCTGTCGGAAGGCCTACTCTCGTACTCCCATCCTCTTCAGAAGCCTGATTGTTGATGTGGCTATAAACCCTCTACACCCTATCTCTACTGGGAGCACCCGGACACACCATCCACATTGTTCTGCCTCAGTTGCTATGTCTACATATCTAATAATGTTGTGTTCAAGTGCCTCATCAACTGCTGCCTCCCATGGCACCATTAACTCCATGATGAAAAAGGACTTCTGCGAGGCTGACCACAAGATCAGGTCTATCCTAAGACTAGATGTAATGATTTCTGCCGGAAAAATTAGAATCTGCTGTCTTTGAAAGCTTCCAAGCTACAGCAAACCTGATTGGGCTCAGTTTTTTTTTTCCATGGCAATGTAAAAAGGTTGGTAAAAGCATGTACTTAATGTAGTTTACTAATACATGTAATTGTATTATTTTTATCACTGATATTTGTGTATAAGTTTCACTATTGGAAAATGATAAACAAAAACATGATAACTGATTCTTTAAGGAATGAACTAAAAATAATTTAAAATACTCCAACTTTCAGATCAGTCAACTGACACCTCAAACAAATCTGAATGGTATGCCATACATATGTTTTGTAACTTGTCATTAATTGTCCTTCAGTTTTCTTCTTTCTTTTTGTAGCTCTGTTTAGCCATTATTATTGTCAAGCACTTTGAGCTACTTTCATGCATGAAATAGGCTGTAAGAAATTCATGTTTTGGTTGGTCATCAATCCATAAGAGATTCTGTCATTGACTGTCAGTCCCACTTCACACAAAACAGCCTCTTCTGCATACTGAGTTTTCACAATAATTGTTTCTTTGTGTCAACTGGCTCTTCATGGCCATTTCATTTAAAACTTCTTTGCACTGTCAAAGCATGTAATGTAAGAGCCACATGATTCAGAAACACTGACGCACAATCACTTACTGTTTTTGAAAACACAACCCAGCATACCCCCTGGGCTTTTCTCCAAGAATGACCAGTATACAAGACACTGAAAGCAAGTTTAATATATGGCTGACTTGTTGTGGAAAAGATGGTCTAAATTGTATCTGAATAATACTTCAAGATCATCAAAAATGGTTTACACCAAGAAGACACTTTGAACCAGGAGCCATTCTTATGATAGTAGATGATGCTGCACCTCTCAACTCTTGGATAATGAGTCAAGTCAGTAAGACAATGCCAGATGCCAAAGATACAGCGAGAAGAGTCTCTGTGCAGACCAAAGCCAACACACTGGACAGACCTGTGAATAAAGTGTGTCTGCTACAAGAGACATCAAATAATTACAAGGAAAAAAATGTTGGTATCTTATAATTGAATCTATACTTAGTGTTTAAGAGTAATCTTTAGATTTTAAAGGGTATAATGTAGTAGTTGCCTCTGCTCCTGACATAAACAATTAGGGGCTGGAAATGTAAGAACAAAATCCTATAAGTTAATGGTGCTAAACTTTTGCCTAGTTTAAACTTGAATATAATGCAGCTAATGTAAGTTCATGATAATGGAATGTTCTTAATGTTAGCTTTGTCAGTCAGTCAGTCATTCTCCAACCCACTATATCCTAACACAGGGTCACGGGGGTCTACTGGAGCCAATCCCAGCCAACACAAGGCCCAAGGCAGGAACAAATCCCAGGCACGGCACCAGCACACACACACACACCCAGACACCAGGCTTTGTGTAACAATATAAAAGCCCTTAGATTGAAGTTAGACAGCTAGAAAGAAAAATGAACTGTTAGACTGCTAGGTATTGAGGGTACATACAGTTGTTTTCTGACCGTTATGTGCAGTTGATAGGCCCTAGTGTATGTGATAACAGATAGAAACTTACAGTATATGAAATGTCACCTAGATATTTAAGCCTCAAACAGAATAACACAGACTTTCCCTTTTTCTTTGTTTTGTGTAAACTGTTTACTTTGAATTTAACTAAAATCTTTTAAATGCAGGTACTGTAGAGTCATACTACTGCTGGAATGACTCATTTTAAATATACTTAAACTATTTTGAACTATTTCAAAACTATCGACAAACAGCGACATGTAATTTGGTGCCAGATGATTTTGGTTGACATTAAGAAAGTGATTTCCATGATTTTCTTCTTTTTTTGCCTATGTTATCCACCACAAAGAAGCAACATAGGAAAAGCAGGCCTCAAAATGGACCATACATCAGGCCAGACCAACCCTGAAGCAGGCCTGGGCCCCAGGAATAGGCCTAACCCCCACCCAAATACCAGCCTTATCCTGTGCAGGTTATTCAAATTAAAAAAAGTTTCCTTTGAATTGGAAGTTTGATTGTAAACAGATTTGCAGATTTAGCAGCAAGTGAAAATTACATACAAAATAATACAAGAATTACTAGAATATAAATGTATATGCAGACATACTGTATACTGTATTATGCATTTAGTAAACTAAGAACAATGCCAAAGTTTTTTCACTGGGGCCCCAGGAATAGGCCTAACCCCCATCTAAATACCAGCCTTAGCCTGTGCAGATGCAGAAATTAGGCTGAAGCTGCAAAATTTTAAAAGATGTCCAAATGTACACAATATCAGAAAGGAGATGAGAAAAAACAATAAAAACCTCTGGCCAATGAAAAGAAATAAACCTTCATAAATAATTTAAAATATGTATTATAAAGAATTAAAAAAATGGAACACAAAATGGCAAACGAGAAATAAACACCAAAAGCAGACTATAGCCATCAAGGCAGGAACCTAAAGCAAACAAATCCAACCAAAAACCACACATTATAATTGAAGCAGGGGTCAATACCTGAAAATCCAAACAAGAATCATTAATCAAAAATCATACCTCAAAACCCAGCAATGCTGAAGCTTCACTAAAAATAAAAGCTTCTCTTTTTGTACAACTGGGCAGCCCATCGGCTGCATCATTAGGTGGCCCTGCCTCCTTGGCCACCTCTTTAAAGAAACAGGTTAGGTACCTAAAACTAAAGGATCACGCATTAATAACACAAAATTGCAAAATTATTATTCAACACATATTGCTAAACATATTATGACATTAATATAACAAAGAAAGACAAAAACAAAAATAGAATTAATTACAAAAGAATATTCAAAACACAACAAAAATATTATATACATAAAAAACATTTCTAAGCCAGGGATAAGACCTTGGGTAGAACATAACACCTTTGAAAGAAGGTTACTAGATTATAAATGTATATGCAGACATATACTGTATTATGCATTTAGTAAACTAAGAACAATGCCGCAGTTTTTCCACTGCTGCAATGTCCATCTGCTGATGGAATTTGCCCTAATCAGAATATCTGATTGCACAGCTCGACTGGCCATAAACGTTAATGTCTTTTCAATCACTGACCTGTGCACTAATGCTATGAGTCTCTTGAAATTTACATGGTAAGCCTCTAATTAGCTTGGCAGTGGCGTTTGAATTTTACATGGTAAGCCTTAATGAGCTTGGCAGTGCTGTTTTTGTACATAAGTGCACTGTATTTGCACCTTTGACATTTGGGAAGGCTAAGTATGGTATACAACTTTGAATAAATGCATTTAACACATATTGACATGCCTAAAAAAGTGAAATTGACGCAAGCGGTTTGCACAGTGGTCACGCATTTGCTAGGCCAAGCTGATTTTGCAATGTCTCGCTTCAATTAATAGCATATAAAGTTGTTTTTTGCAATTCTCTAGTCGTTAAGAAATGCCAAGGTGTCTGTATTGTTCTTAAACAATATTTGTTACAGACAATCCAACCTTCCTCATTGATTGGATTTTCAAGGAATCGACATATAATGGATGATCGTAGAGTGTTACTGAAAGCAAACTTACTTTTTATACATTTAATGTAATTACAAACAATTGTATTCAAATCACCTTTACGAGAACCAGACCAGACTTACATTTTTTTTACAATGAATGATTCTCTTTCATTGACATTTTTTATATCTTATTAGTGAAAAATATGGACTGTTAAAAAAATAATGACAAAAACATTATTGAGATGTGAAATCAAAACTAATTAATATATGGTAATCTTTGTTACTATACAGTATACATACAAATGTCATTCCCTACAGTATATCAAAAATGACAAGGGGCTTTCTTTCTTATCATTGTTTGTCCTGGTGGTTTACATTGTGCATGAGCACAGGAGCACCCTATACTATAAGTAGTTGTTCATAAATGATTTGAAGTGTGGCATTGCTTCTTGTACAACTCCACACTGCTTCAGTGGTGGGGGTCTATTAACTTAGAAATGACACTTTTTATAACTGACAATTTTAAATTTATGGAACAACCACTTTTAAACTATTTTTAAAACTATCTCTTTTCCTTCTGTCTTGGAACCTGAGGTTGCTTTTCTCATTGAACAGGACTTTCATGAACTCTTAATCCAAAACTTCTGCTTAGTGACTCTCCACTCTAATGTTTAGATCTGAGCGGTGTATGTGCCCCAAAGCAAAGTCTAACTGCATTCTCGTACACCTTTATGCCTGGTGCAGCTGCGTTGTTCTTAAATGTGAGTGGATGTTTCTTGCGGGAAGGCTTCTGTTCTCTTTCTCCGATCTGAGTTCACCTCTGTTATAGCTCCTCTTTATTTGAAAACAGCAGTGTCAGATCGGGGCGAGCATGAACGCAACTGAGAGAATAAAACTGATTTAAAAAAATGCTAACCTTTACAAGTACCATACATTTACACTGGCTGTTACAGACTCAAATCAAATGTACATTTTTATTGTATAATAGTAACAATAAGAGCAGCTCACTACTCAAAACATTTATTTGGACACGTGAAGACTCGAACTGGAGACCTTTTGAAGAGGAGTCAGCAATTCTTACCGCTGAACTATCAAAGAATTCACAAGCCATGCTAACTTGATTTCTTTTTCTTTGGTTATAGTCTTGAATAAAAGTGCACTTGTTCTATTATACTTGTATCTTTTGTGAAAGTGTTTATTTGATATTTGGACTTCAGTCTTCACACATTATACACTTCATGTCAGGGTGCCCATCCATTGCAGGGCAAAAACACCAAACACACACTGTGGCCAAGTTAGCTTTGCTAGTTCACCTAAAATGCGTATCTTTGGACTGTGGGAGGAAACTTACACAGCCACAGGGACAACATGCAAACTCCATGTAAGTTTACTTCACAAATGTACTTAAACTGATTCCCTTAGAACACTAACATTTACAAAAAAAATAATATGCCCACATTTGAATTTTCCATTATATTCTGCCCTTCTGTTTTATCAAGAAAGAGTCTGTCATATTACGATTACATTTAGTTAAATTTTAAATTTGTATTTTGGAAGAATAATGCTGACATTTTTACGCTTAATCCTATGTTGCCTCTGCGAATGCAAGGCAGGAACAATCCCATGACAGGGCAAGAACCCATCACAGAGTGAACACACACACACACACACACACACACACACCAAGCGTCAATTTAACATCATCAATCCACCTAACCTGCGTGTCTTTGAACTGTGGAAGGAAACAGGAGTACAATACAATTTTAACAATACAAAATTAAGCAGAAAGATTTTATTACATTGGATGCTGTGTGACAGTAGGGGGCGCTATTGCTCCCTTGAACCCTTAGGTACCACGCCAAACACCAGGTAAAAGTCCAATAATTATTATATTTTATTATAATAATTATGTGCACCAAGCACCCACCAATCCACACTAATCAATCAATCAATCAACATTTATTTATATAGCACATTTTCATACAAAAAAATGTAGCTCAAAGTGCTTTACAAAATGAATATAAAAATAGAAGACACAATAAAAAATAAATATAAGTCAACATTAATTAACATAGAATAAGTAAGGTCCGATGGCCAGGGTAGACAGAAAAAAAAAAACTCCAAAAACTGGAGAAAAAAAAATAAAATCTGTAGGGGTTCCAGACCACAAGACCAGTCCCCTCTGGGCAATCTACCTAACATTAGTCAAACAGTCATCTTTGTATTTAGGGTTTTCATGGAAGGACCTGATGATGATGGTCACGTAGACTTCTGGCTTTCAGTCCATCAATGGTGGTGCATCATGATGCTTTGAGTAGGTGGTGGTGGCGCAGTCCGCCACCACAAAGAAACCGGAAAAAGAAACAGAAGAGAGAGTTGGAGTCAGTACGGATTTTGGAGCCACTGTGAATAGTTATTATGAGGAATTGAACATACAGAGTATCAGTATTAAGTTAAAGTGAAGTTATAAAAAGGCCATGTTAAAGTAATGTGTTTTCAGCAGTGTTTTAAAGTGCTCTACTGTATTTGCCTGGCGAATTCCTATTGGCAGGCAATTCCAGATTTTAGGTGCATAACAGCAGAAGGCCGCCTCACCACTTCTTTTAAGTTTAGCTTTTGGAATTATAAGGATACACTCATTTGAAGATCTAAGCTTACAATTTGGAATATAACATGTCAGGCATTCTGATATATAAGATTGAGCGAGATTATTTAAGGCTTTATAAACCATAAGCAGTATTTTAAAGTCAATCCTGAATGACACAGGCAACCAGTGTAGTGACATCAAAACTGGAGAAATGTGTTCGGATTTTCTTTTCCCAGTTAGGATTCTAGCAGCTGCATTCTGCACTCGTTGCAAGTGATTTATGTCTTTTTTGGGTAGTCCTGAGAGGAGTGCGTTACAGTAATCTAGTCTACTGAAAACAAACGCGTGAATTAATTTCTCAGCATCTTTCAATGATATAAGAGGTCTAACTTTTGCTATGTTTCTTAAGTGAAAAAATGCTGTCCTAGTGGTCTGATGAATATGCGATTTAAAATTCAGATTACAGTCAACAGTTACCCCTAAATTTTTTACTTCCGTCTTAACTTTTAATCCTAATGCATCAAGTTTATTTCTGATAACCTCATTGAATCCATTATTGCCAATTACTAAAATTTCAGTTTTCTCTTTATTTAGTTTGAGAAAGTTACTATTCATCCTTTCAGAAATACCAGTAAGACATTGTGTTAGTGAATTGAGAGAGTCGGAGTCTTCAGGTGCTATAGATAAGTACAGCTGTGTGTCATCAGCATAGCTGTGGTAGCTCACGTTGTAACCTGAGATAATCTGACCTAACGGAAGCATGTAGATTGAGAATAACAGCGGACCCAGGATAGAGCCTTGTGGAACACCATATAGGATATCATGTGTCTTTGAGATGTGATTACCACAACTCACAAAGAATTTTCTACCTGCTAGGTAGGATTCAAACCAATTTAGGACCCTGCCAGAGAGGCCCACCCATTGACTATGGCGATTTCTAAGAATATTGTGATCAATGGTGTCAAATGCAGCACTCAGATCGAGGAGGATGAGAACAGATAAATGGCTTCTATCTGCATTCACTCGCAAATCATTTACTACTTTAACGAGTGTAGTTTCTGTACTGTGATTTGTTCTGAAGCCTGACTGAAAAGTATCAAGAATAGCATGTTTATTTAGGTGGTCATTTAACTGCATAATGACTGCCTTCTCTAGAATTTTACTTAAGAAGGGCAGGTTAGAGATGGGTCTAAAATTTTCAAAGGCAGAGGGGTCGAGATTATTTTTCTTGAGCAGGGGTTTAACTACAGCAGTCTTAAGACAGTCTGGAAAGACCCCCGTATCTAATGACGAATTAACTATGTCCAAAATATTGTCAATTAGCACGCCTGATATTTCTTTGAAAAACCTGGTTGGAATTGGATCAAGGACGCAGGTGGAGGGTTTCAGTTGAGAGATTATACTATGTAATTCAGGTAAATCTATCCTGGTGAAAGAATCAAACAATACTTTAATTAATCCACAATCCTCCTCTCCCAGACACTTAGCCACCCTTCCTCCCAGCTCAGCTCGTCATCTGGGAGTTCCCAAACCTTATATAGTTCCTGACCCAGAAGTATTTCTCATCCTTCAGTCCATGATTCCTTATCACTTCCAGGTCAGATAAAAAGTCCTTTTCTTCCCCCTGGAAGTACGTCATTCCTTCCATTCAAGTGACTCGGACGTACTTCAGGGGCATAGGGCAAATAGCAGTCCCTGGTTCTCCCTGGAGCGACCCCTGGTGGTCCCGATGTTATCCAACAGGGCTTTACAGGAAAACTCCATAGTCCATGATACCCTGCTGGAATTTGAAGCATCTCCATGTCATAGGGATGGCTCCCTCTGGCAGCCTGGGGGTATTGGCCGGGAGAAAAGGCTGGCCATGGACCACAGCTGTTACTAATGCAACTAAAGTACTTTTAAATCCACTAAACTTGCAAAATAATTAATATTTTTATTAACATTTACTCAGGCATTCATTTATTTAGGTATAGCTATTAAGTATTTTCTACAGTGTTAAGACTAACATTCTTATTTATGTATATCGATTGTACTGTACCCGTCGTTTTAATTAGCAGAAACACAAAATGGACAGAACCTGTGACAAAATGCTCTGACAGTGATGCTTCACTATTATGTGTCCTCCATTATGCTAACAGGCTTTATGTTTCATAAGTATTAATAAATGATAAACAGTAAAATATTTTACTCAAATAAAAAGTTTTCAGTAAACCCCCTTCTACATAATCTTGCTAGTGGCAGAGTTACGTGAACAACATCTCGTGCATCTTTGAAAACTCTCCTGCAACCTCCCTTATCTGGCATTGATTGCAGCTAAATGTTTTACAAATGTCTTTCTGTTGAACAGCATGTGTGCTTTTTAACTGTTTAAATGGGTTGATTGTTTTGCCACCATGTTGCCGATTCTTCTCACAAATGTTGCATCAGGCGGCTGTATTGTTTTCCATCTGTAAAAAGTAGCAGCATACAACTAAGCTCTCAGCCTGCCATTGGCATACAGTCTGAGCTTGAGTAAGGGGCTGGGGTTAATGGCGCTGTTGCATCACAGTGCTCTGCTCATTTCAGTACATGTACGCGGAAAGTATGTTAATGCATTCTACGCCTTTTGCATGAACCTTGCTACCGTATTGCTGTATATGATTGTTTAATGATGCTTTTGTCCATTGCTTCATGTTCGGATGTTGATTGCTATGTCTTTTGAGACGTATGGCTGCTGGAGGGAAGGGTGTGGTTTAAAAAGGCACGCTGTATGGGAAGTTAAAAAACAGGGTTAACAATAAACGACATTTGAAATGTTATTCTGAGTGTGTCACTACTACAATCTAGAGAACACTACAATTGGCGAACGAGGATGGCTGAAAATGTTCCGTTTGTTTCACTGCCACCCCACGAGCTTTTCTTGCTTCAGCCGGGCGAAGTGCCTGTTCCGTGGGACAGATGGAATCTTCATTTCAAACGTACCTGCTTGCGGTGGGTTTGGACACAGTTGCTAGTGCTAGAAAAAGAGCTATTCTCCTGCATTGCCTCGGCTCAGAAGGACTCCGCATCTTCCAGACACATACGAAGCCGCGATTGGGCTCCTTGACGGACACTTTACAAAGAAGCAGAGCGTTCTTTTGAAACGGCTACAGTTCCGTCAGCGGACACAACGTGCTGGTGAGTCTATTTCGCAGTACGTGGCTGACTTAAAGGGTTTAGCTGAGTCTTGTAAATTTGACCTTCTTCATGATGAAATGATTAGAGACCAACTGATTGAAAAAACTACTCTTCCTCTGGTGCGTGAGAGGCTTCTTTTGGAGGATGATGACTTGACGCTCAGTAAAGGGTTGACTATTGCGTGTCAAATAGAATCAGCTTCTCAATGTGCACATAAAATAAGTGAAATACAGATGCCTTCTGCGAATCCCTTAACTGCTGTTCAGACAGTAAATGAGCCACAGGGTGCAAAGTGTAACTGTGCATCTGACTGTCAGTCTCAGGCATCAGTACAACAGATGAGACCTCATACAGCTCAGTCTTGCCAGCGCTGTGAAAATTGTGGTTCTTCGAGACATGTGTCTCGTGCCATGGATTGCCCTGCACGAGGACAAATATGTAGGCGGTGTCGAAAACCCAATCATTTTGCAAAATGGTGTAGGTCAGCGTCAGACTCTGGAAATAGTAACTGTACACAGCAAAAACAACGCTCGGCTGAGTCTTCCCCTGCTGTTATTCACACAGTCTGTTCCTCTCTACCCGGGTTTCGTTCCTGTGCCGTGTACCTGGATGATGTTTGCATTCCTCTTCTGCTAGACACAGGAGCTAAAGTATCACTTCTAAACATGGCCACCTATACAACATTCTTATCGCACTTACCACTTCAGCCACCTAACCTTTCTCTCTACGAATATGGCAGTTCCAGAATTGACGTGATGGGTATTGTGCGCTGCTCTATAACGTATGGCAAAAACACTGATTTTCCTTTCCATATCACAAGACAAGGTAGCAATATTTTGAGCCTGGACTTGTTCACCAGTCTAGGGTTCACACTACTGGACAATGATGGGTTAACTATTCTGAATGTGACATCACTGTGGAATCAGAAATGGCCTACCCTGTTCACTGGCTTAGGACATCTTAACACATTTACGCACAAGCCTCTGCTTAATACAAGTGTCACTCCTGTCATTCAACCACTGCAGCGTGTTCACTTAGCCCTGCGGGATGCTGTCACAACAGAACTACAACATCTCCTGACAGATGGCATTATAGAGCCCATCCACGCCTCCCCCTGGATATCGAATTTGGTTATAGCAAAAAAAAAGTCAGGAGGGCTGCGGTTATGTGTGGATTTAAGGGCAGTAAATCAGGCCATCATCCCTGATCGTTATCCCTTACCAACCATCGAAGAGCTCACCACTCACTTCCATGGCTCAAGGTTTTTTCAAAGCTCGGCCTTCGTCAAGGTTATCTTCAAGTTCCTCTGCACTCCTTCTGGTCATCACCCCTTCAGATTAAGAGCCAGCTTGGACCTGCAACCTTTCAGATAGTGGATGGGTCTCGGTGGCATGCCAGCAGGCTGCGCAAGGTGCTAGCCTCTTCAGGATCTGATAGCATCATCAAGGGCAACCCTACCTCAGATGACACAACTTGGATGTCCCAGGCCCACCTTTTTCTTCCCCTGAATATGGATCCTCAACCCTGGCTAGCAGTGGAACCCCAATATCTCGAGCAGCAAGACTGCGTTCAAGGCCTGCCTGCTTCCAAGACTTTCTAACCTCTTTTCACACCTAATTCAATTGGTGGGAGAAGGGGGAAAATGTATATGATTGTTTAATGATGCTTTTGTCCATTGCTTCATGTTCGGATGTTGATTGCTATGGTCTGCGTCTTTTGAGACGTATGGCTGCTGGAGGGAAGGGTGTAGTTTAAAAAGGCACACTGTATGGGAAGTTAAAAAACAGGGTTAACAATAAACGACATTTGAAATGTTATTCTGAGTGTGTCACTACTACAATCTAGAGAACACTACACGTATCTTACAGAAAAAAGTAGTAGTCAATATTTTTGAATGGTACTCGATACCTAATAAGTACAGTTTGAGTATCAAAGTATCAATTACTGTAGAATTGATCTTCCCATCCCTAATAGGCATAGAAAGGTAATCAACATCAACTAACTCTTGATAACTCTTGAAAATATTTCAAGAACAGAACATAAAAAAAGCAAATCCAAAAAGAAAACAACACCTACAAACTCCACAATAAACAAATGAGCTCTCTCAGCAGAATTATATAGCCAGCTCACAAATGTAGAACTATAATTGATGACTGGAACATCTGCAGTGTAAAAATTTTCTCATTGTTTTTGATGAATATCAGCTGTAAAGGAAATGTTCTGTGGTCTTTTGTGTGTAATCAAGACTTCATGTGTCCTTTACTTCCAGCACATCTACCAAGTGTGAAGGACAGCCGGGTCCCATGCCTGGCAGGGACGCCCCTGCTGCTTATGTTCTGGGGGAGCCACCATGGACAGTCCAGTACCTCCCCCAGGACGCTTGGTGGCAGCCTCCCTGGCCAACGGTGTCTTCCCATCCACCTGCAGGGCTCCATGGGAGATGGAGTCCTCCACAGCTTGGTTGGGGCCCAGCGTGGCCGCTAGGGGGAGCTGCCTGCTTCCCACAGCCCGGCTGGACGAGCCTGCAGCCCCACCCAGAAGTGCAATTAGGACCAGGTGGTTAATCACCTGGAACGCTTCCGGGTGGGCTATAAAAGGGCCCAGCCACCATCACTCGGTGAGCCAGAGTTGGGAGGAAGGAGACGAAGCTTGTCTGGGAGGAGTGGTGGAGCGAGGTGGAGAATTGTGGTTTGTTTTGTGCTTTGTTTTGTGCTTTGGGACTGTGTTTGGGCTGTGTAGCAGGGGGAAGACGTGTCACACAGCTGAAGAAAAAATAAAGCCTGTGTGTTTTTGTACACGTGCCTCTGCGTGGTCTGTGCTGGGTCGGGCGCTATATAGCGCCTTTTTACACAAGGTATCATGTTTCATTAACAGCAGTATTTATATATACTCAGCAAAAAAAGAAACGTCCTCTGACTTTCAACTGTTTTTACTTTCAGTAAACTTAATGTGTAAATATTTGTATGAACACTAAAAGAGTCAAGACCATAAGACATAAACTAAAAATGTTTCACAATGTGTCCCTGAATGAAGGGAGGCTCAAAATCAAAAGTACCAGTCAGTATCTGGTGTGGCCACCAGCTGCTTGAAGTACTGCAGTGCATCTCCTCCTCATGGACTGGACCAGATTTGTCAGTTCTTGCTGTGAGATGTTACCCCACTCTTCCACCAAGGCACCTGCAAGTTTCTGGACATTTCTGGGGGGAATGGCCCTAGCCCTCACCCTGCGATCCAACAGGTCCCAGACGTGCTCAATGGGATTGAGATCCGGGCTCTTCCACTGCGAGGATGATCAGCTGTCCTTCCTGTCTCCCTGTAGCGCTGTCTTAGGCGGCTCACAGTGCGGACATGGCAATTTATTGCCCTAGCCACATCAGCAGTCCTCATGCCTCCCTGCAGCATGCCTAATGCACGTTCACGCAGATGAGCAGGGACCCTGGGCATCTTTCTTTGGGTGTTTTTCACAGTCGGTAGACAAGTCTCTTGAGTGTCCTGCGTTTTTAGAACTGTGACCTTAAATGCCTACTTTCTGTAAGCTGTTAAGGTCTTAACGACCATTCCACAGGTGCATGTTAATTAATGGATTATGGTTAATTGAACATGCATGGAAAACATTGTTTAAACCCTTTACAATGAAGATCTGTAAAGTTATTTGGATTTTTAAAACATTATTGTTGAAATACACAGTCCTGAAAAAGGGACGTTTCTTTTTTTGCTGAGTATATTTATGTATTTAAGAAGTTTCTATTCAATTACAAGATGGCTGCCAAAGACTTTTAAACTATCCTGATATTTTAGCACCTTTCTACCCATACAAAACAAAGTATATGTCTCTTTGTTGATTGCTGTACAATGGGAGTATTACAAATTATCACATCCTTATGCAACTAAAGCTTTGGCATATGTATTAGCATAGAAGAACAGGCTTTCTCTCTTTCTTTCCTAGGTGACGAAGCGGAAGCGGAAGTAGAAGCAGACAATGGCCGACAGTGAGATGAATCGCGTTGCCATCGTTGTCGAGGAACTCCAGGCACTCGACAAACAGATTCAGAAACTCCTGTCTAGACGAAGGTACCTCAGAGACTTGAAGACTCGGCTGCTGGACAAACCACACCAAACAACTGAAGTCGGCGTAACATCAACCCCACCTCGTGCCGCTCAAGTCCAAGGGCAAGTAAGCTTAACCCCCGCGCCTCGTAGGAACAACGACGACGCTGATGAAGACCTCGACGGGTTTCAGCTTTGCAGGTGGGGGTTCAAGGCTAGAACACCTCCAGCGGCACAGGCGAGCATTCAAATCCAGAATCGATTCGACCCTCTCCGCGTCCCCAGTCTGCCTTCAACCCCGGGTGATGTAATCGTGGTAGGTGATTTCATTGTACGAAACCTGAATATCACATGCCCTAATCAAAAATCCTTTGTTTCTTGTTTTCCCGGTGTGATGATGCGGGCGCCGACCTTCTACCAGAAGCACAAGAGGGCAATTGGATCCATCATTCTACATGCCGGCGTAAACGACATAAGGCACCGAGAGTCAGAGGTTCTCAAGGCTGACTTCGCAGCACTAGTTGAAGACACGAAGGAGAGGACCCCATCCGCAAAAATCTTCATCTCGGGTCCACTACCTCTCGTCAGACGATCGCATGAATACTACAGTCGTCTGCTGGGTTTAAACAACTGGCTGAGAGGCTTCTGCGAGAATCAAGACATCGGGTTTATAGACAACTGGGATCTTTTTTGGGAAAGGCCGCTTCTTCAAGCGGGATGGACTGCATCCGAATAGATTTGGCGCCCGGGTCCTCTCCGAAAACATCGCTAAGGTAATTCGTCTATCTTGACTGTCTACTTCTACTGCTAACCCCTTACGTAATGCTACTGGTTTGATAGGACATAATGGCTTAACAGAGTCTTCCGTTAAAGTGCACATCATTAATAATCTAATAACAAATCTTAACGCACGTAAAAAATCTAGGCAGTGCGGCAAAAACACCAATAATTTAATTGAAATTACTACTTCAGATCAACACTGCATTAAGACTATAAAAACGGATTGTAGATTACATAAAAAGTACACACAGAGCGGCGTTAACAAAAATAACTTAATTTTTGTTCCGATTACCGATAACACGCATAAAATTCAGCTCTGCCCTTCAGAAACATTAAATATGGCACTATTAAATGTTAGAGCTTTAACTAACAAGACATTTTTTATAAACGATCTTATTAGTGATAGAAACATTGATTTTATTGCGCTAAATGAAACATGGCTTAATTCCAATGGGGCGGCAGTTTTAATCGAATCTGCGCCCGGATTACAGTTTTACTCGTGCGACCGCCAGGGAAAAAGGGGCGGTTTGGCAAACATTTACTCGAGCGATTAAAATGTAAAGATGTTAGTTTTGGTAAATTTAAGTCCTTTGAGTATCTCCCCGTTGTTATTCATGGAGATTCTCACGTTCTCGTATTATCCGTGTATAGACCTCCTAAATATAACGCGTCTTTCCTTGAGGAATTCTCTGACTTAATGTCAATTTTAGTTACAAACTATGACACTCTTAATAGTCGGCGACTTTAACTTTCATGTCGACAATCAGTGTGACCAAAAGGTAAAGGAATTCATGAACCTCCTGGACTCTTTTGATTTGAGGCAGCTCGTAAATCAGCCTACACATAAAGCAGGTCATACGTTAGACTTAGTGATTACTAAAGGACTTAAAGTTGATATAAAGCAGGTCACTGATATCGGTCTATCAGACCATTTCCTTCTACTATTTAATATAGAAATAAAGATAGAAAACGCTCATGAGAAGCATTTTGTTAAAAAACGCTTCTTTGACTCATCAGCAGCTTTAAAGCTTACAACTATTCTAAGCAATCAGTCCGTTTATAATGCCAGCTATAATAGCGAGGATAATGTAAATAGTAAAGTGGAAAACTTTAATTCTAAAGTAAGAACTGCTGTTGACATAGTTGCACCTGAAAAGACAGTTAAAAATCCTCTAGTACTGTTATTCCATGGAAGACCCAAAGAGTGTCTGATTTAAAAAGAACATGTCGTAGAGCTGAGCGTAAATGGAGGAAAACTAAACTAACTATCCACTATGAAATATTAAAAGTTAAAATAACAGAATACAATAACACTGTCCGTCTTGAGAGGCGCTGCTATTTCTCTAATATTATAAATAACAATGCTAGTAATCCCAGAGTCTTATTTTCAACAATTGACCGTCTGTTAAACCCAGGTAACACAAAGGAATGCCCCCAGAATACTTCCAGTGAAACCTGTGAGAACATTGCTGTATTTTTCACTCAAAAATTAATGATATTAGAGATAACATAGTATATCTCCCCAACACTGCAGAACCTCCAAAGCCCGGTACTCCGTTATAAACAAATTAAATGCTTTCACCAGGATAGATTTACCTGAATTACATAGTATAATCTCTCAACTGAAACCCTCCACCTGCGTCCTTGACCCAATACCAACCAGGTTTTTCAAAGAAATATCAGGCGTCTAATTGACAATATTCTGGACATAGTAAATTGTCATTAGATACGGGGTCTTTCCAGACTGTCTTAAGACTGCTGTAGTTAAACCCCTGCTCAAGAAAAATAATCTTGACCCATTTCTAACCTGCCCTTCTTAAGTAAAATTCTAGAGAAGGCAGTCATTATGCAGTTAAATGACCACCTAAATAAACATGCTATTCTTGATACTTTCAGTCAGGCTTCAGAACAAATCACAGTACAGAAACTGCACTTGTTAAAGTAGTAAATGACTTGGGTAAATGCAGACAGAGGCCATTTATCTGTTCTCATCCTCTTAGATCTGAGTGCTGCATTTGACACCATTGATCATAATATTCTTAGAAATCGCCTTAGTCAATGGGTGGGCCTCTCTGGCAGTGTCTTAAATTGGTTTGAATCCTACCTGGCAGGGAGAAAATTCTTTGTGAGTTGTGGTAATCAAATCTCAAAGACACATGATATCCGATATGGTGTTCCACAAGGCTCTATCCTGGGTCCGCTGTTTTCTCAATCTACATGCTTCCGTTAGGTCAGATTATCTCAGGTTACAACGTGAGCTACCACAGCTATGCTGATGACACACAGCTGTACTTATCTATAGCACCTGATGACTCCGACTCTTTCGATACACTAACACAATGTCTTACTGGTATTTCTGAATGGATGAATAGTAATTTTCTCAAACTAAATAAAGAGAAAACTGAAATTTTGGTAATTGGCATTAATGGATTCAATGAGGTTATCAGAAATAAACTTAATGCACTAGGATTAAAAGTTAAGACGGAAGTAAAAAATTTAGGGGTAACCGTTGACTGTAATCTGAATTTTAAATCGCATATTCATCAGACCACTAGGACAGCATTTTTCACTTAAGAAACATAGCTAAAGTTAGACCTCTTATATCATTGAAAGATGCTGAGAAATTAATTCACGCTTTTGTTTTCAGTAGACTAGATTACTGTAACGCACTCCTCTCAGGACTACCCAAAAAGACATAAATCATTTGCAACGAGTGCAGAATGCAGCTGCTAGAATCCTAACTGGGAAAAGAAAATCCAACACATTTCTCCAGTTTTGATGTCACTACACTGGTTGCCTGTGTCATTCAGGATTGACTTTAAAATACTGCTTATGGTTTATAAAGCCTTAAATAATCTCGCTCCATCTTATATATCGGAATGCCTGACACCTTATATTCCAAATCGTAACCTTAGATCTTCAAATGAGTGTCTCCTTATAATTCCAAAAGCTAAACTTAAAAGAAGTGGTGAGGCGGCCTTCTGCTGTTATGCACCTAAAATCTGGAATAGCCTGCCAATAGGAATTCGCCAGGCAAATACAGTAGAGCACTTTAAAACACTGCTGAAAACACATTACTTTAACATGGCCTTCTCATAACTTCACTTTAACTTAATACTGATACTCTGTATGTTCATTTCTTCATAATAACTATTCATGGTGGCTCTAAAATCCATACTGACCCCTACTCTCTTCTGTTTCTTTTTCCGTTTTTTGTGGTGGCGGCCTGCGCCACCACCACCTACTCAAAGCATCATGATGCACCAACATTGATGGACTGAAAGCCAGAAGTCTACGTGACCATCATCATCAGGTCCTTCCATGAAAACCCTAAATACAAAGAGGACTGTTTGATATGTTAGGTAGATTGCCCAGAGGGGACTGGTCTCTGGTCTGGAACCCCTACAGATTTTATTTTTTCTCCAGCCTTTGGAGTTTTTTGTTTTTCTGTCCACCCTGGCAATCGGACCTTACTCTTATTCTATGTTAATTAATGTTGACTTATGTTTATCTTTTATTGTGTCTTCTATTTCTCTATTCATTTTGTAAAGCACTTTGAGCCACATTTTTTTTGTATGAATATGTGCTATATAAATAAATGTTGATTGATTGATTTGCCAATGTGAACTCAGGAAGTTCATATGTCAGATGTTCAACTAAATTTGTTATAAAAAATGATTCATTGGAACCACTACAGTGGTGATATCGGTTGTTTTAAGAACATTCTCTGACAGTATGAGTCACACAGAAGGCAAGTTTTAGCTAACTAGTCTCAGGGTCACAATCTCATGTACAGTATTCTGATCAAAGCATTTTAATATGCTCTCTTGTGCTCATTTTTACTGCTACTATTGGAAAAACTAAGGAGGGCAGGTTAAAATGTTTTTATTTTTGTCAAACTTGCATACCACAGTTGTCTGCATATGTCTACAGTTGGATTACAAGTAGGTTGATTGATTTACTTAGGGCCACATATTGAGTCGGCAAGAGAAGTGAACCATCAGCCTTGAGCTTCAAATATTACTATCTTAGACACAAGACTGGTCTCCTTCTTTCTGGAAATTAAACTTCATAAATTAAATCTTTATATGGTAAAAAACAACTTTTACATCCAAGCAGACTGAATTTACCAGAGGGGTAGAAATAGAGCCTATGTAATAAATGCACTGCAGACAATTTACTAAATATGTTAAACAAACATTGACAACAAAAAAAGAAAACATACTACCTCATATTACTACTTATCACGAACTACATTTTTACATCAACACTATACAGCAATAAAATTAATGGCACCACTGACAGCTGGGCTGTAATTTAATAAAAATGTAGTTTAAGACGCTCTTTCTCACTTAAAGATACTGTGATAGCTGTGCCTTCTTGAATGGCTGTATTTTTCACATGAAATGTCCTTCTACAGAATGTATAATGAATTTTGCTATCACAAGACATCTGATCGGTCATATTATGTCTCTTTTTAAACAGAACTGATGTGGGCAGTGATTAAACATACTGAACCTATATACGTTAAGGAAATATTAATCTACAGAAAATACATGTACTGTAATACATAAAAGAGATAAAGACTGCAGCCACTGACAGTATCTCTCCAGGTTAGACAACACAGGTCAGAGTGAAACAAAAATTACAACTATAATTACAATATATAACCTAAAGTATCTCTAATAGGAGAAATATATTCTTACAATGATGACAACATTTGACCAAAACTCAACATACCAATGATGTCTTTGAGGTTCTTGAAAAAATAAGATGGAACAGGGCTGAGCAGAGAAAAACAGCCATGCTTTCTCTTACAAATGGCTTCCGATCACATCAAATGAGACAAGGGACATTAACATACTCAAAATACAAAAGATGGGAATATTTAACAAAAAGATATTTCCAATAACATGGGTCAACAATATGTACAGTGTGAGAAAATATTTAGAATTAAGATGCTTCAGCATTTCAAAATAACAAAAGTATGGTACTAATAGAACTATAAGAAGTGTGTCACTTATGCATTAAATAAGGATGTGTTAAGCTAAGCAAACAAATTGTAACCTAATACAGACACTAAGCTGTACGAGTATTCTTGTAAGACTAATGTACTAAACTAACTTTTAAGGTAGCTTTTTATATTGTGTAATCAATATTATATGCTGTGCATTAACCGACAGTATAACAGTAATCCTTTTATAAGCTGAAAAAAGATTCTTAAATTGTAACTGCCACATAGCCGTTGAAGTGTTGTAACCCTGATGGTGCAGAAGAATAGAGAAGTACATGTTTTGCAAAGTGCTGTCTCTGTAACTGTCTTGCAAAATTAGCCATAGCTGAACTGCATAGCCTAAGATGGGTAGGAAGCCTGGGACTATGGATATGCCAACAGTTCCTCTTATCTAAAGACTACCATGTACTTCTCCTGTATTGATCTAATGTGTCATCTTAAGCTACTTGCAAACTCTATGTGACCTCAAAATGAACTGCCGCATTTTTTTTTTTCTTCTTGTCAACAAACTTGAGTATAAAGGAAGATAGACTTCCTGCTAGCATGCTAGGCTGCCTATGACAAACTGAGCTGCGAGGTGCTGCAGCCTCTGCCACCAAGAATAAAAGAAATTGTTTTTTACTGTTTATTGGTGTTGGCCTTCCGTTGTTCTCGACTTTCGTCCACAAGTGCATTCATTGTCTGCATGAGTCAGTGCACAATGAATCACATACACAGTATGTAACAAATAAACCATACCATACCATTTTCTTAATCTGCTTAATCCTGAGTAAGATTGCGAGGGGATGAAGCCTATCCCTGAAAGCATATAGCACAAGGCAGGAACAACCCCCTGTACGGGACTCCAGTCCATCGCAAGGGAACACATTCACACACATACACTCATTGCCCATCTACCTAATCTGTATGTCTTTGGACTATGGAAAGAAAGTGGAGCACCCAGAAGAACCCATGCAGACAAGGAAAGAACATGTAAACTCCATGCAGAGAGGACCCAAGATGTCTTGGTCGTTCTACTGTAGGGCAGAAGTGCTACCACTGTGACAAAGTGCCTTCCTGTGATAAATATCAATTAATAAAATAGATAAATATAAAATTAATAAACTGTGACTGGTATATATATACAGTATATATATATATATATATATATATATATATATATATATATATCACGCACGCATACGAGTAGGAGACCGCTGACGGATCTTAACGCGACTTGGGAGGACATTCGCCGGCAGGGAATGGCGGGGTACTAACCTTTTTCCTTTGCTTTCTTTGAGAAAAAAAGAAAAATAATGTACTTGAGCCGGAAACTGCTGGACCGAGAGACCAGGTGTGCGGCGGTGGAGAGGGAGGCCTTGGCCATTAAGTGGGCGGTGACCCATCTCCTTTACTACCTGTTGGGTCGCGAATTCACTCTGGTGACTGATCACGCTGCACTTCAGTGGATGTCCCTACATAAAGAGTCGAATCCGCGAGTCACCAGGTGGTTTCTGGATTTACAGCCGTATAAGTTCACCGTCACTTATCGTCGCGGCACCCTTCAGGCCAATGCCGGTGCCCTCTCTCGTATCCACGACCTCTCGGTTAGGTTCCCCGACCTGACGGTTTTGGGCTAAGGGGTCGTGTCACGCGCGCGAGTAGCAGACCGCGGGACGGATCTTAATGCGCCGGAGGACATTCACGGCAGGGAATGGCGGGGTACTAACCTTTTTCCTTTGCTTTCTTTCAGATGCTCCGCCACCATAAGCCGCATTTTGCCCGCACTGCGTTACTTCCGCCCTTCCTCCTCCATTGTTCCTGACGTCATCGATCCCATCTTCCCCCACAGCTCTTCCCAGCATTCCTCCACTTCCGGCTCCTCCCTCATAAAATGGCCGCCGACGCCATGCTTCGGTGTTGTGCAATACGTATTTTGTTTGTGTATTTTTTGACCTTTTTCTGTACTGGAGAGTTATACAGTATACGGGGCCACAAACCCCAAACCTTTATGATGTGTCCTGATTTGTATTTTACAGTGGCGTAGTTGGCAGGATACTAGATCCGAAATGAGCGAAGGACAGGACCTCAACATGGTGCTGCAAGGTATGAGTGCCCAGATCCAATCCCTGCAGCAAGCGCAAGCCGCTGGAGGCAACGAAGGCCAGGTTGGCAGAAGCCCAAAGGGTAAGGCCCAACCCGCCTAGACCGACGCCTCCGCCTTTGGTACCCATGACCGACGTGGACGACGTCGAGTCATATTTGGGCATTTTTGAACGGACGCCACCCGGAACGAGTGGCAGCGGTCGAGTGGGCGTCCATTCTGGCGCCCTACCTGAAGGGACCTGCGCAGCGGGCTTATTATGATCTCCCCGAGGAGGAGGCCGCGAACTACGACCTCCTAAAACCGGAGATCCTGGCACGGTACGGCATCACGCCGAGCCAGCAGGCGGGAGAGTGGCGGAACTGGCAGTTTGACCCCGAAAACAGGCCTTTGAATTCTGGGGCAAGATGGAGCATTGGCTACGGCCGGAGGGACCCCAGGCCCGGAAGGTTGTAGAGCAAGTGGCCTGCGAGGGCTTGGTCAATGCAATGCCCAGTTCCCTCGCCCAGCAGGTCCGGCGACATCCTTACAAGGACATGCCAGGACTCCTGGAAGTCCTCGAGCGTCAGCTCGCGGTTCTCCGAGTTGGGGGGACAGAAAGGCCAGCTCGTGGGAACCGACAGGGACAGGCGGCCACCCCTGAGCCCCCTCGACGCGCTGCAGAAGCACCGCCAAGACCTAAAGAAAAGCCGGCCTCTCTGCGCTGTTACAAGTGCGGTGAGACCGGCCATCTGCTGCCAACCTGTCCCATGAACATCCCCATGGAGCTGATGGATTGCACCTGGGCCTCATCGGAAAGGTACTGTACCCCGTCACATCCCTTGGCGAATCCGAACACGGGAGTGGTTTTGTTAAATGGGCATGCGGTGGTAGCTTTGTTTGACTCTGGCAGCAACAAAACCATTGTGGCTCGCCGTTATGTGTTACCGTGACAGTGGCTAAAACAACATTTACAAGTCACTTGTGTGCATGGAGGGACCAAGTCATATCGTTCCGCACAATGCTTTATCACTTGGAAGGGGGAGTTGACTAAGTTGATGGTCGCGGTGTTGCCTGAACCCCCCTATCCGGTGAGCTTGGGACAAGACTGGTTGCAAAAGAAATGCAGTAAGAAACACTCCTGGGGCCTCGTTGGGTCTGGCTATGAGGGGACGAGGCGCCCCTCCCGCGGTCTCCACGCCGTGCTCTGGGGCAGGCCTTAGCGGCGCTGGCACATTGGGGGACGATTCCTCTGCGACGGACCCTGACCCGGAACTATGCGCCGGGGAAGGAATGAGCCAGGGAACCCTTCTGGTGCCCAGCCCACAAGACCCTCTGGGTAGCCTGGATCACCAATTTCGATCCACGCTGGCCTCATTCAAGAGGGAGCAGTGGAATGATGACTCCCTGCGGTTTTCCCGGAGTGCGGTGGTTGTATCGGGTGGCAACCCACGAGGGCGAGGTGCGGAAATTGCTGCTAGTGCCGCGTACCTTCCGGCGGGAGGTATGCGAACTAGCTCACGCTCACCTCCTAGGCGCCCACCTCGGGGCCGAAAAAACTTTAGAGAGAATTAAGCTCCGCTTTTACTGGCCGGGGATTGTCAGATCCGCCAGATTCCTAGGAGGGACCGTGCTCCTCTCGTCCCTATACCCCTGATCGATGTCCCCTTTGATAGAATAGGGGTCGAATTAGTAGGACCCCTGGAAGCCTCAAACCGTGGCCATAAATACATTTTGGTTATGGTGGATTACGCCACCCGGTACCCAGAGGCGGTTCCCCTGCGCTCTGCTAACACCAAAAATATTGCACGAGAATTAGTCAATTTATTCTCTAGAGTGGGTATTCCCAAAGAAGTCCTCACGGACCAGGGTATCCCTTTCACCTCGGATACGTTCAGGGAGGTGGCCAAATTACTCAGGATAAAGCACCTGAAGACGTCTATCTATCAACCGCAGACTGACAGGTTGGTGGAGCGTTTTAACCAGACGCTTAAACAGATGCTCCGGAAAGTAGTCAACACGGATGGCAGGAACTGGGACCAGCTCTTCCCGCTCGTACTTTTTGCCTACCGAGAGGTGCCTCAGGCCTCTACGGGCTTCTCCCCTTTTGAGTTGTTATATGGACAACAACCCCGAGGAATATTGGACATACTAAAAGAGGGCTGGGAGGCTGAGGCCCCTCCCTCCTCTAACATATTGGAGTACGTGGCGCAACTGCGCAGCAGGCTCACTAAAATCAGACCGCTCCTAAAAGACCACGTAACTCGTGCGCAGGCAGCGCAGGCCCGTTGTTACAATCGTAACTCCGTCCTCCGGGAGTTCCGCCCAGGGGATCGGGTGGTGGTGCTCGTTCCTACCTCCCACTCATAGTTACTAGTTCACTGGCAAGGGCCATACGAGGTTAAGGAAAGAAAGGGACTCGTCGACTATTTGGTTAAACAGCCCAATCATCGGCCGAGCGAGAGGATCTACCATGTAAATTTGTTGAAGCCCTGGAAAGACAGGGAGGAGTCTTCTGACTCGCGTAGATCCCTCTCCCTGTTCGCCTGCACGTATGCCCTTAACCTCAGTGACGCGCTGACGCCCCTACAGCAGCAGGAGTTAACCCATGCGATCCGAGCCGTCCCCAAAGTAGTGAGCGAGTCACCTGGCCGACCTCGCTGATTGTGCACGACATAGTCACGGACCCCGGGGTAATCGTCCGGGAGAGACCTTATAGACTCCCGGAAGCAAAACGAACTGAAGTGGAATTGGAGGTACAACGAATGCTAGATATGGACATTATTGAAGAGAGCCATAGTCTTTGGTCCATTCCTATCGTCCTCATTTCCAAGCCAGACGGCTCCTGGAGGTTCTGTAACGACTTTAGACGTCTAAATCAGGTCTCCAAATTCGATGCCTACCCGATGCCCCGCATTGACAACCTTCTTGAGCGGCTAGGTACGGCTCGATACTTGACTACTCTTGACATGACCAAAGGGTATTGGCAAATTCCCTTAACGGCATCCGCAAAAGAAAAGACGGCCTTTAGCACCCCTAGCACTGGCAATACAAGGTCCTCCCATTTGGGTTGCATGGGGCCCCGGCGACATTTCAGCGTCTGGTGTATAGAGTGCTGAAGCCCCACCAGTCCTATAGTGCCGACTACTTGGATGACATAGTCATCTATTCCGGTACCTGGAAGGAGCATCTATTGCAGGTCTCTGCTGTCCTCTCAACTAGCTAGGTAGCTAAAGCCGGCCTTCGCATAAAACCTCGGAAGTGTTTTTTTGGCTTGAAGGAGGCCAAGTATTTAGGCTACCTGGTGGGACGAGGACAGGTGAGACCACAGTGTTCAAAAATTAAAGACATCCTGGAATGGCCCCATCCAAATACCAAGAGACAGGTGCAGGCTTTCTTGGGGTTGGCGGGGTACTACCGCCAGTTCGTACCCCATTTTCCCCGAAAGGGCAGCACCCTTAACTAATTTAACAAAGAAGGGCGCTCCCCTGCACGTGGTATGGAACGACAAGGCGGAACACGCATTCAGTGACCTAAAGAAGGCCCTAACGTCGGCACCTGTATTAAAGACACCCGATTTTGGGGTCCCTTTTATTCTCCAGACCGACGCTTCGGACACAGGCCTGGGTGCCGTGTTGAGCCAAAGCGTTGATGGTGTCAAACACCCCATAATGTACTTGAGCCGGAAACTGCTGGACCGAGAGACCAGGTGTGCGGCGGTGGAGAGGGAGGCCTTGCCCATTAAGTGGGCGGTGACCCATCTCCTTTACTACCTGTTGGGTCGCGAATTCACTCTGGTGACTGATCACGCTGCACTTCAGTGGATGTCCCTACATAAAGAGTCGAATCCGCGAGTCACCAGGTGGTTTCTGGATTTACAGCCGTATAAGTTCACCGTCACTTATCGTCGCGGCACCCTTCAGGCCAATGCCGGTGCCCTCTCTCGTATCCACGACCTCTCGGTTAGGTTCCCCGACCTGACGGTTTTGGGCTAAGGGGGTCGTGTCACGCACGCGCGAGTAGGAGACCGCGGACGGATCTTAATGCACTTCGGAGGACATTCGCCGGCAGGGAATGGCGGGGTACTAACCTTTTTCCTTTGCTTTCTTTCAGATGCTCCGCCACCATAAGCCGCATTTTGCCCGCACTGTGTTACTTCCGCCCTTCCTCCTCCATTGTTCCTGACGTCATCGATCCCATCTTCCCCCACGGCTCTTCCCAGCATTCCTCCACTTCTGGCTCCTCCCTCATAAAATGGCCGCCGACACCATGCTTCGGTGTCGTGCAATACATATTTTGTTTGTGTATTTTTTGACCTTTTTCTGTACTGGAGAGTTATACAGTATATGGGGCCACAAACCCCAAACCTTTATGTTGTGTCCTGATTTGTCTTTTACAATATATATATAAAATATGGAACATCCACTTACACTAGCTAATTATTGTAGAATTCACGATGGTTTGGCTAAGTTCCCCTTAAGTGGTAAATCAGAAATGCCTGCTCATGCACACTAGCTCTTAAAGACCACAAAATGATTTATAGTCTTGGAAAAAAGGTGATCAAAATTTAACAAGGGCTATGCCATCCAATAAGCATTTGTTTACTTGAAAAACTAAAAAAACTAAACAATGGAGTAGGGAAGTGAACACTTAAACTGTAAATGAACTGCATAAAGTAGAACACCCTGTTATGAACTAGCTCAAACAGGTAAAGTCAAGAAAATAAACTTCAAATATGAATATAATTTTATCAATAAAGAATTAAAAATTAATAGAAATTCAAAATTGAAAATTCAAAACATCAGAACTCTAAACTTTAAATGGAGAGAACAAAAGAAAACATAAAGTATAAGTGAAAAATGTCAAAGATCCTACATTTAAAGTTCTAAATCCAATTCAATCTAATAAAATTTTATTTATATAACACCATTTATACAGTATTTGCAAAAAAAAATGTTCAAAACAAAAAAAGCAATAGTACTGGCAATAAAACATACTTAGTGTTGTTAATGACAACAGTAAACAATTAAGTAAAAACATTGAAACAGTTAATGCTTATTTAAGAGAAAGTTAGACTAAGCAGATATGTTTAAAAATTGTGCGTAAAACTGTCCAATACATTAGATGTATTTAGGTACTCATAGAGGCTTTTGCTCAAACAGGAACCATAAAAACTAAAAGCCTGCCTTCCCACAAATCTTAATTCTCACTCTACAAACAGATGAAAGGCAGAATCCAATATATCTGAAAGGTCTGTTGAGAACATACCTTAAATGAACGACTGAAATGTGTACAGGAATAAGTATTTAAAAATCAGTTCAATATTTAACATGTAGCCTATGTAAAGGCTTAGAAATTGGCAAGTACCGGCATTTCTTCAGAAATCTTCATGGGGTTCTGCCCTCAACAATTTGATCAAATGTAATTTCTTCTTCTCACCAGTACATCACTTTTTTATCATTTTTTTTCATATCTCATCCACAAAAATAAATTAGAAACCAAGATGGCATCAGAGTTAATCAGTGAAATTACCAAAATAGATCAAGAACATGCCAGGTTACCAAATGAGGCACTTCATAGGAAAAGACATGCTTTGCATTCAGATCTCAACCTCTTGACAACAGAAGAAACGGAACAACTCATTTTTAAATCGAAACATCTTTACTATGAACAAAGAGAGAATGCTAATAAGATATTAGCTCAACAAATCCATAAGCAGGAAGTTTGTACTAGTAATTACCAACACAGATGGAGGCAAAATCATTGAGCATAAAAATATAATGCACACATTTAGAGATTACTATTCAATCTAATGCATTTTAAATGCATTACAGATATCACATCTAGATACTCTTAGTGCAGAGGAACTGGATTAACCTCTGACACTCTCAGAATTACTAGACACTATAAACTCACTTCAGAGTGGGGAAACAGCAGGCCCTGATGGCTACCTTACCGAATTTTATGAAAAAAATGTAATTAGGTTAGCCCCCTCTTTTATTAACATTTATAGAAGCCAGAGAATAAAATTCTACCTCAAACTTTTTGGCAAGCATTAATTGCTGTCTTTCTTAAGAAAAAGGACTTATTATAATCTATACTAATAAAGGCAAAGCCCTCACTGACTGACTGACTGACTGACTGACTGACTGACTGACTGACTGACTGACTGACTGACTGACTCACTCACTCACTCACTCACTCACTTACTCATCACTAATTCTCCAACTTCCCGTGTAGCTAGAAGGCTGAAATTTGCCAGGCTCATTCCTTACAGCTTCCTTATAAAAGTTGGACAGGTTTCATTTCGAAATTCTACGCGTAATGGTCATAACTGGAAGGTATATTTCTCCATATACTGTAATGGAGTTGAGCTCGAAAGCCGTGCGGAGTTTCGTGACATCATCACGCCTCCCACATAATCACGTGAACTGACTGTCAACGCAGTACATAGAAAACCAGGAAGCGCTCCAAAAAGCGCTGAAGAAAACATGCATTATATAATTGAGAAGGCAGCGAAACAATAATAAGCGAGCGAGTTACATATACAACCATATTCATGAGTGCTGCTACTTCGGAAACAAAGCACGGTGTAAACCTAAAGTTTAAATTAAGTTCATAGACACGCTGCCGATGGCGTTTGTCATGTCCACGGGTAATGCGGGATACAAGTTTAATGAGAGGACGCAGGATATAAACGAGAGTTTTGATTACTTTGTAACTAAGTTAAAATTGCAGGTAAAGGGCTGTGCTTATGCAAATTCCGAGAGACTGTGTTTGTGGGGGATTGACAGTTAAGGCGGGTGGAGAAGTCATGTCATCATCTCCCTTCCCATTCACCTCATTTCGCTCTGAGCTGAACTCCGCAGCTGACGCAGTCTTACAGAAGTGACTTTGTGACGCTGCTACCAAATACTCACAGAAAAATCCACAAGTTAATACACATGCTGTCTGTAGACTTTCTCCAAACTGAATCCTCCAGGCACTACTTACAAAAGGTTACATTGACAATCGTGTTACGTTATTTTTAAAATGTTTCCTTTTCTTAGCACAAGCACAACTGAGAAGCTTCGATGCATGTGCTCCATAACGCGTTAAAATGCATTTAATCACACTTTCATTTCCAAGCAAAGGGGAACTTCTGTCAATGCATGATTTCCTGGTACACCGATTACATTGATCAGCGTTTCCCGATTCATTTTACCCTCGCACACAATTGGTTTGAGAAGAAGTATGAAAAAATATGAGGTTAACACAGAAAAACAGATCACCAATTGAATCTTTATGAATAATCGATTCACCATCAATAATTGTTTTGGTAAAGCCATACTCAGTGTAATCCTCCTTCCATTTTATAAATTTTCTGCCACTAACCATGATTAAATGAACGGTAAAAAAGTAAGAGGGAAGCGAGGGTGACTTATTCAGGCAGGCAGGCGACGGCTCAATAGCTCGAATTTGGATATAAGTAGATTCTATTTAGTCCCCAGAAATATCTTTGGTAGGAATGGAAGTTGAATTTAGTCTTTAAATTTCTATGGTAAAGAAATAGTTATGCAATGATGACTAAATCTAACTAGACTTTATATATTCAGGTTTTGACCTTATATATTCCAGCGATGACTTTATATATTCAACTTTTGACTTTATATATTCGGGAATGACTATATATATTCAAGTTTTCACTTTATATATTCCGTTGCTGACTTTACATATTCTGATGCTGACTTTTTATATTCAAGTTTTGAATTTATATATTCCAGCGATGACTTTATATATTAAAGTTTTGACTTTATATATTCTGACGCCGACTTTATATATTCAGAAAATCAATGTATTTGCCTGTTTGGCACCCCATAGTATATGTGTCTGTGTATATATGTACACATGTATGTATATAAATATATACAATTATGTTGTCAATCATGTTACGTTATTTTTAAAGTTTTTCCTTTTCTTTTTCATAACTTCTTTAACACACTACTTCTCCGCTGCGAAGCGCGGGTATTCTGCTAGTATGCATCATATAGACCAATCTCACTTCTGAATAATGATGTTGAGATACTCTCCAAAGTTCTAGCTAGAAGGATTGAGAAAGTGCTCCCTTTAGTAATATCACAAGACCAAACCTGATTTTTTTTAAAGGCACTTAGCTTTCAATCTTCAATGCCTGTTTAATACTAGAAATACCAGAGCCTACGAAAAAACTCGTAGATCCGGCCCACCTTAACGATGTGTTTACACAGATTACTGTAGAAACAGAACACACATGAAATGTGTGTGTTCCTGTTATGGTGTATAAAATCTGTACATTTTGGTTTCCATTATATTTTGTTCAAGACAAGACAACAGATGAAATTAACATATTAAAGCAGGTTTTCTTCCCTTACACCTTACTTTTATAACACTTGTTCATAGCTTCGTGCTAATTTGGTTTTATAGCCTGGTAAAGGATGCTGAGCTGATACCTCAGGCTATTGATTACTTTATGGATGGACATCTGGAACAACAATTTGCTTTATAGCCTGGGACAGGAAGAACTACTGATACCTCCAAGTACATCAAAGGTTTTGTTGTGTGGGAAAACGGACATTGAATTAATTCATCAATCATTTGGACAGCCAGCCAGGTGCATGTGTTTTGAAACCAAGGTTTGACATTTCATAATAAATATGCCTTGGTTTGGAAAGAAGAAGAGAGAAGCAAAGGGAGAAGAAAGAGAAGCAAAGGGAGAAGAAGAAAGAAGAGGAACGGACGAAGATGGCCCTGGTCGTCAGAAAGGCATCATGAACATCGATTGCTAAATCAAACGCCTCCCTGGGACATTCATCCTTGTCATCTGTAACTTTTTCGTAAGCTTTTTCTAAAGACTATATATATTCAGACTTTCCTATCAGTACCTATTTTCTAGTATTCTTTGTTCTTGTGGTATTATTATTATTCTTGTAATAAATACCATGCTGCTTTTAACTTTCAATGCTTTGTCTTAATGTCTAGAGTGATTGAAGTAATAAGTTAGATTTCTTTGAGCACCTGGTGACAGCCGGATTTTTGCCATTATTTCTGTGCTGCGAGGTTTATATGGCTGAGAGTGAAGAGCGCTATACTCAATAGAAGGAACAAATACGAGAAAGAAAGTATTCTTGGCTGATGAATGGCTTATAGCCAAGAGTGCTGAGTCTTTGTATGTTTAAATGTATTCTTGTAGACCAAAAGTAATATTTAGGTCTGAGATATCACTAAAACATCGTATTGTTGTTCGTGCTGAAAATAAGTAAGTCTCTTGAAGTGCTGAATGACAGGCTGTTATTCCTATAGCACTTGTGTGGTTTAAAGTGCAAAGGGTTAATCAGCGTGTGTGTGTCATTCATGGAGCACTGTTGTGGTTAGGGTCTGTGTGTGTGTTTATCTATGTGTGTGTGTGTGTGTTCATCTTAAAGTGCAACAGTAGACCAACCCGATAACGAACTTGATGAGAACACTTACCCTTGAGGAAACAGGTAAAAGGGCAAGTGGAGGGAAATACCACGATAATACATTTTGGCGCTGCGGCAGAGTTAACGGAGTAATCATGTGTTGCATTTTTGTGTGTTTGGTTTCATTTTTCAAAGACGGGGATGGATCGTCCACAGGCGGCAAATATGCTGTAATCGCATGCTGGTATACAGCCGGCACATGTCAGCGTGCATCAACAGCATTTGTAAAGTTTTTTAGGTATACGGTAGAATCAGCTGTTACAGCTGTGTTTTCTCCGCTAAAAACGGAGGCAGCAGCCACAACTTTAACGGCAACGGGTGTAGAGAGTGAAGAATCGCAGGCCGTTGTGCTAGTCAAAGACGCAGAGAAGCCGTCTCTGCATAAAGTGGAGGCAAAAGCGGCTAAAATAGAAAACATACAATTGTCTGCTGGTCAGACAGGTTATGTATTGTTAATTATTATAAAGCAGTTAGTTGTGGAGGCAAGACAGATGAGAAATAGATGGCCAAAAAGTCGCAAGCAGCTAGCGGTACACGTAGAAATGTATAAAGAGAATGCCACACAGATTAAGCAACGATCGCTCAGTGTTAAAGTGTGTGCTTTGATTTCGGGGTCTTTTGACCCTGAGAAACAGGAGATAAATGCAGGAGAACTTAGTTTGTCGCAGATCGCTGCACTCTCATATCTGCTTGCTGATAAGAGAGCTGCTTTTGTTGAAAGGCAAGGACGAGCAGCTCTTACGCTGCACACTGGAGAGCAGTTTATTGCAGAGCAGATTGCTGATGGGACAGGAGGCAGTCACTCAAGTATGCTGGTTGTTGTGCAGGAAAAACAGGCAGAGGTGTTTTATGATAACGAGGCGAGAGGCTTGCAGCAGCAGGCAGCAGCGGGGGAGGAGCAGTTTTCAGGTCTCGGCGAGGGGTGGAAAAAAACCACCTGAGGCCAGCGTTTTAAAGATGGTCCCCTGTAACTGAGATAAGCGGAGTGAGAGTGTAGACCTGCCCAAACTGACCGTTGTTTTAAGGAAAAAAACACGTTTTTACATTTAACACTGAAGTAGCATTGATCCTGATAACTGTGAAACATCCAGCAACAGCAGTAGAAATGAAGCTGGTTATTAGTAACACACCTTTCAAAGCCCATGTTGATTAGTGCTGCTGTTGTGATGTGGGATTTTGCATATAACTTGATAAATGTTTTGTATGCCTTTATTTATAATTTAGGCAAACCAATGTAATTTAGAGGTATTCATGTTTGCCTACACCTTTTTACAACTGTCTCTTTGTAATTTTATGACAGGATTTGGGGGGATGTCTTAAACCAGTTTTCCCCCACACAAAGCCAGGTTAGCTTAACATATGGTATTGGGGGGTTGAGGTGTTAAAATGTACTATTTCTCTCATTGGTCTGAGATATGGCTGTTTGGAATTGGCTTGTCTCAGAGGCCTTTAGGTACCATGATGTCCTATTGGTTCTAGGAATTGGAGAGAACATCTATAAATGTACTTGCTCAACCACATTCTCTCTCTCTAACCAACATATGATGAAGAAGCATCTCTCTTGCTAACCTGTGATGATGAAGACAACACAATGAAGAGCACAGCTCAGCAGCCATATTGAACAGACATGTGGCTGATGCTGAGCACCAACGATGCCTTAACTAGAGACATTTTAAGTAACTACAAGTCTGTGTGCCACCTGAATTACACACCACCATTTTATCAGGTTGTATGGTTGCCAATATTCAAATGTACTTTGCATTTTGTTATTATTTATGAATATTATCAGTAATACATTATTTTATGTGTAACTTAACTACTGCTTGTCTTTTTACTACATCTAATTGCCTGAGGTTATAGATATAGAAGGGAAGGTGGGGATAAGTTATATACAGTGGTAAGTCTGTGAGATTAGGCATTCTAAGGCTACATATTAATATTACAATAGGGGAAAGTAGAGCAATATATATTACTCTACCAAGATAAAACAGTTCCAAATAACAATCTATTATTTCCACTCTAAAACTCCACTTCACTCCCAGATGTCAGTGGGGGGACTTCATGCTTCACACATTCTGTAGTTTATGCCTACATTTTGTAACATTTATTACTAAAATATGAAAAATTTTCTGTTTTAACAATGTGTTTACACATATTACTGTAGAAACGGAACACACATGAAATGCGTGTGTTCCAAATAACAATCTATTATTTCCACTCTAAAACTCCACTTCACTCCCAGATAATCAATCAAGGCATGAGCTGGGAGAAGTTCGTGTACGTTCTAAGTCGGTGGGGTGATGGAATAGTTGGCTGTTTGCAGCTTGTCTTTATTGGCACATTTACAGGACAAAGGACGCTGGCGGAGAGGTGCGAATGGTTTTAAGGCAGGATCTACAAGTTTTTTCGTAGACTCTGGTAATTCTAGTGTTAATGTAATATATTCATCCACAAGGTTTAACACCCCAGAAATCCTATTATCATTACAGAAAAAGTATTTGATTTGGTTGAATGGGACTACCTATTCACTATATTGCACAAATTTGGGTTTTGCCCAAACATATGTGCATGGATCAAACTGCTGTATACCAATCCAGAAGCTTCAGTTTGTATTAACAATATTGTTTCAGATTACTTCAAACTAGAATGGGGTACTAGACAAGGATGCCCTTTGTCACCACTGCTATTTCCAATCACCATTGGTAGTTCACTTTGTAAATGCTTTTGAGATAAATGGAATTATAAGAGATGGACAAGAACAGAAAATATCACTATATGCAGATGATATGGTACTATATATATCAGATCCACAATATATTGTGCCTGCAGTCCTAAAGGCACTAGCAGAATCTGGACTCAAAAATAATATGAATAAACGTGTGCTCTTCCCAGTGAACTGCCTAGGACATAATATTAGATTAGACACCTTCCCTTTTATCTTGACGGATCAGTTTATTTAAATACCTAGGGTAAACCTCACAAGTAAACATAAAGCTCTTTTTCAACAAAGTTTTGCTGTCTGCATAGAAAAATATAAGCAAGACTTGTATAAATGGTGTACACTTTAGCTGGAAGAATTAACACTGCCAAGATGAATATCCTTCCTAAGCTTCTTTTTCTATTTCAAAGCATCTCTGTATACAAATCACAATACAAATCTTTTAAGAAATTAGATTCAATCATAACCTCATTTATTTGGAATTCAAAACATCCACGCATCCAAAGGGTGACACTACAAAGAATTAAGGCAGAAGGTGGCATGGCTTTAACTAACTTTCAGTTTTATTACCTGGCATCAAATATACAAGCTATAAAAACCTGGACATTGACACAAATGGATGAATACACACAGGCTTTGTCAGGATTAGAAATAAAATCCTGGAGTACTTCTTTATATTCCCTGCTTTGTACCCCAGTAAATAAAAGTTATTGTCAATATACTAACAACCCAATTGTGCTTAATTCACTCAGAATACAGAACCAATATAGGAAGTATTTCAAGATAGTGAAGCTTTTATCTATGGCACCTCTGCATGATAACCACTTTTTTCCACCCTCTCAAACTTGCAGTTTTTAATGTTTAGAAAACATACAGGATTAAATCACTTAAAAATTTGTACACAGATAATGTCTTTGCATCCTACGAGCAGTTACACTCTAAATTTTGCTTCTCATCAACACAATTTTTCCACTATTTCCAAATTTGAAACTTTGCTAAATAAAATCTGCTCAATTTTCCTCACCTCCCATGTACTTCTTTTTCAAAAGAAATATTGCTCAGTCTTGAGGACTCAGAAAGCATTTCTGTAATATATAGAAAAAACATTTTAAACTCCCTTCCTTTCAAAGATCCCCGAGTACAGTGGGAAAAGGATCACTTAACATTTCAGAAAAGGAGTGGATGACAGCCATGCACAGAATTCACTCGAGCTCCATATGCACAAAGCGTGGGATTATTCAACTTTAAAATTTTTTATAGAGCACATCTATCTCATTTAAAATTGTTCCAAAGGTTTCCAGGGAAAGATCCAACCTGCGAACATTGCAATCGAGCTCCAGTCTGATTGGGCACATGAATGTGCACCAAATTATCATTATTCTGGACCAAAATCTTTAACTGCCTATCAGACAGCCTTGGTGTCACAATCCCTCCTAAACCATTAACAGCTGTGATTGGTGTTCTTCCAGATGGGATTAAAGTGAAGAAGGACAAACAAACTGTAATTACCTTTAATACACTATTGGCACGTAGATTTATCTTGCTCAGCTAGAAGAATCCTAACCCACCTCTTAAGTCAGTGGGTAACTGATGTTATATACAGTAAAATTAGTGGAAAAAACTATTTCTCACTTAGAGGATCTATTTAAAAAGTTTTTAAAACCTGTCAGTATCTAATCAATCACATTTTATAATTAACATTTATACTGGGGAAAAGGATTATCTTCCCTCATTTCTACTCTTAAAGTTTTACTCTGGCTGTTGGCCTTCCTCTCTTTCTCATGAGTGGAGGTTGAATTGAATTTAGTTTGTTAAGTTTGACTTGTTTGTATGGAATGTTACTTGCTTTTAATAAATTCAATTTAAAAATTCACTATCGTCATAAATAGAGCACCACATAAGGTATGATTTTAATTCCTTTTTGCATATTGGCATAGGACTATGCATTAAGCTCAGCTTGCTTTACTACAATCACTTGCCCAAGGGGCAAACACCAGTCCCAGTGAGAGTATTTCTCGGGAGTTTTCAAGTGGGCATATTCCTTCCTCAGTGAGTTAGTCCTACAACACTTCTGTCTCACTCAAGAGTGTACTCTGGAGTCTGAGACACATTCTACTCCATAACCACAACTGACACCCTCTTGATCATACCAACTAACCCCAACAACTAGAGTAGAGACTGACCCCACTGCTACTGTTAATATATACTCCACTGGTCCTGCATGGTTTTCTAAAAAAAGAAAAAAGAAAAAAAACAAAACAAAACTATAACATCCAATCATCTTCTCTGGGGATAAGAGCCGTATTTAATTCCACTTGAACTATTGATGTACACACTTTGCCAATGATTCTGTAAGAGTTTCTAAACACATGTCAGCAATTCGAACCACACAAACACAAAGTACTATAGGGAATGTAATATATTCAAGATGCACACCTCTAGATAACCTCTTCTAGTTTATAAACACTGACTTGTCTTTTCACCCATTTCAGAAACCTCTTGCAGAATTTTCCTTAATAAATGCAGACACACGTCAAACATCAAAAGAACCACGAGTGTTAGCTTGGCAACAAACCCTCGACCCCAAATCTGTATACTTCAACTTCTTCCTCTCATATTCTTCCTATTTTGCATTTTCAAAAGGGACTGTTAACTCAATAAAATAAACTATATGCCCTGCCTCTGATTACGGTATCATATCAGGACACAGTTATTTGTGGAAACTGCACATGTTCACCGATATCTACAACTAACTTCCAATCTCGCATACCAGACCACTTACCACTATTAACACTTATATGAGTTCTGCCACTTTGTCCATGCCGTCTTGTAAAAATGTATTTTTATATGATCCCTCTTAGAAGACCTAAAAGAAAGGTGAACTGCATTTTGAACAAGTTTCAGCTTAACGACAATCTTCATAAGTGAGCCGAACAAAACAGGATTGCAGTAGTCAGGCTTGCTAAAAGAAAAAGTATGTAGAAAATGTTCACCATCAGATTGACAAAGAAAAGATTAAATCTTGGCAATGTGTCTTCAATGATAAAATGCTGTTTGAGAGACATAACTAATAGGGGCACTCAAACCTAAGGCCAAATTTAGAAGGATGTCTGCATTTTTAACTACAGTTTCATTGTTGGATATGAAAGATTTAGAATAAGTACTGACTAGTTCTATTTTGCAATTAGAGCCAATAATCAAAACTTCTGTTATCCCTGTTTTATTATAAGAAACTGTGATTGATCCAAATGCTGATACCCTTAACACATGCAGTTAGCTAGTCAAGACAGTTCAAATCATCAGAGGAGACTGCAACATACAAAACTGAGTGGGAAAGGGGAAGCGTATGCAAGTTAAACAAAATAGGATCTGAAAACCAGCCCCTGAGGAATACTCCAAGAGTTAATACTGATATAAAGGAAAAAATCACCTGCCAGTGAGATAGTCTTTAAACCAGGATAAAGTTGTATAACCTGTCAACAAGAATATCATAATCAACTGTATAAAACACATAGCTTAAATTAAGCAACACATAAAGTCTTCATCATATCCATATTCAGTCTCAAGTCATTAACTACTTTCACCAGAACACTTTTGTGTACTATTTTCTGCAAATAAGCCAGACTGAAGTTTCTCAAGAATATTAATCTTATAAAAATAGAATGGAGGGTAAGAAATTGCACTACAATTACTGAGGACTAAAGGATCAAGTTGGGTGTTAAGAAGAGGCTTAATCGCAGCAGTTTTTAAAATGCTCACAGAAAAATACCTGGAGTGATAGGATAATTTACAAGGGCTAAAATTTCTCTCACAACACAGTTAAAAATAGTTTTAAAAAAACTTAATTGGGACACAGTCCAAACAACAAGCAGAGGGTATTGTATTGTGGAAAGGCTTTTGGGGACACCCCTCCTTAAAATATAAATCTCCTTTATCAAATGCACAGTAGACCCACAGTATAATAATTGATTTTTTGGTACTAGTTTAATTTGCCTCTTCTTACAACCTTTAGGGGTATACATTGCACAGTTGCAATGCACTTGCACCAGGACTATGGTCCACTACCTTCTGTTAGTAGTTTCTTTAGACTTCAACCAGGTATGACTGTCACTGTAGCCTTCTTATTGGGATTGTTCTCTGTCTTACTTCTGAGTGACCTAGCCAACAAATGAACTTGGTTCCCAGCCTCCAGTGGAAGAATAGAGCAAACGTGCAGGCAGGAATGTAGACTTTAATAATTTTTTAGCTTTAAGTATTATTCAAAAACATTGCGGAATAAGCAAAAGGATATTAAAGTGTGAACACCATTCAACATGTTACTGATAAATATTTAGTCTTTCCAGGCAGCTCAGTTCTTTATTTGCTTGAAGTGTCAGCAGTGATCTTGAATTCACTTTCTCCTCCTTCTCATTTCTTCTCTCTCTCCTTTTTTCTCCCTTTTTTCCTCTCTCGCCTCTTCTCATATATTTTGATTGGCTCTTTTACTGCTCTTATAAAGCTTTTTGCTGTAATCAAAAGTTCATAAAGCTAAAATCATATTTTCCAAATCCAGCTGATTTAGCTCAAGCTTTGGACATCAAAATTGGGAACCAGCAGTTTTGCATGTTTGTATAACTTAGAAACAGCTTTCAATACCATATGTGCATTACACAGTAAACATTTGATTTACTCTCATCAAGTTCTTATCTCCTATCAACAAAAACAGGCATAGCCAAACAACAGCTTAGACTTACAATATAGTAGAGTTCATTACACTTTCTACTTAAACTAATTCAGTTAATTCTTAAGCAAACACAACAGCATTAACAGACAATATACATTTTAAGTAGCCAAGTGAAATGAAAAGCTGTTTTAACAAACTGCAACAGGCTGTGTTAGCATCACAAGAAAAGTCCTTTCAGAAAGCTGCTTTTTATTTTAAAAAGCTTAAATGACATAACCAAACAAAACTTACAATATAGTGGAGTTTACACTTGGTGCCACGGCCCATCTGCCAAGTTGTTTTGCCTTCCTAAGGTAAAGTCATCCCTGATGGAGGATTGCAGGAATCGTGGGAAAGAGGGGTCCTTTCATCGGATTAGCGCTATTCAGCTATGGAATGGTCAAATGGGAGAGGCAGCTTGATGGATGAGGTCTCCAGGTCTCCGTAGAATTCGCACTATAACATGACGTAAGCACAAAAGCTGAAATGTGTTTACGCACAGAAAAATCCAGATGCAGGAATCTGTGCGTACTCCAACTTCCACGTTCTTTCGCTCCATAAATCCCGGTCAGTGCGAAAAGTAACGCTTGTGCATGCGCCCTTTGTCCCGCCCCAACTCCTCCCAGAATTATGCCTCTTTGAATATGCAAATCAATATAAATAGCCCTTAAGCTTAGCGTTCTGTGAAAAGAAAATGGGAAAAGCATGGGGGAAAAAAAAGAATTTCAGCGAATACCAAGTGGAGGCAAAGGAAAAACATACTATTTGTTTATTTAAACTGTGGTATAATCAACAAAAGGAAGTTGATCGAGTGACATAGCGTGTTGGAGAAACTTGAAAGCTCACGTTCACAAAGTCGCCCAGTGCTGGAAATAAAGAAGTTGTCAGATGTCAAAGTCGCCATGAAAAAGCGAGTCGTGGCCCATTGTCTGAGTGTCATATGAAAGCTTATTTGTGTACAGAGATAAAAGGGCACAGTGTGGGGAAAAACCACGAAATGTCAACTTCAATCTCGAAATTTCCACTTCCATCTGTATAATAATGAACATATTTTGCTGCATTTCATCTTAAAAATGATATCGTCATCATATGTAAATACACGCTTTATAAAGTGGCTCAGGTTGTTTACAGTTACAGGTCAGTTTACAGTGGGGTGATTGCACTTATAAGTACAAACAGTTCTACAAGGAGCACTTGATTTAGTACGTTTAAAGTTCTTGGGATGAAACTGTTTCTGAACTACGAGATCCCTACAGGAAAGGCTTTGAAATGTTTTGCTGTGGCTGATACAGCATGGGCTTGATGCTGTATACCGATAATTCTCTTTCCGATCAGCTGCTGCTGTGATTCCCCACTCAGATAAAGTGATATAAATACTCCGAGTGGTGCAGTGAGAGTGATATGGAAAAAAACGATCTGCTGTGGCAACTCCTAACGGGAGCAGCTGAAAGAATAAGAAGGTGCAGTGAGAGTAACAAACGCTAAAGCAGTTGTGGTATTTGGAATACTATGGCTATTCCCTGGACCATTATATTGTTACAAGTTAATTAAAATCAGATGCATTACACTTATAAACAATATGCGGTTAGTTTCAGTGTATTTATAAAGCCGCGTCAGGAAAATAAAAGAGTAAACACACAGAAACAGTAGCACTGCTTCGATGCTGGGTGCCGCCAGTCTGCAAAACCAAACGGAGAACTTGCGTACGACAAGGTATCGAGGTACCATGGAAAAATGCGTGGCTTTACGCCAAGTGTAGGTTTTATACATCGCGATTTGAGCGTGGAAAAGTTCTTGCGCAACATTTCTGTGCGTACGCACTGTTTATATGTAAGGTCCCAGGACTCTAATCAAATCCAAATCATATTATGTGATATCATCTACTGTTAAATTCTGTTCCTGTTACGGCATACCAAAAGTCTAGGGATACATAAATTGGCCATACACAAATGAGAGAGAGAGAGAGAGAGAGAGAGAGAGAGAGAGACAAAGCACCAAAAAAACTAAAATAAAATAAGCTCCATTTATTGTCTTAAAACAATACACAAAATATGGAGAAACTATACGGAACAAGCAAGGCAGGAGAACCACGTTAACATAGCTGTCTAACTTCAAAGTTCACAGCAAGATACAAACTATATGCATTTATTACTTAACTGGCTAACTTAGTTATTTCTTTAATAAGCAACCAAAAACCCAAATCCAACCTTAACTCTCCATGCCTTGCTCTATCCTTCACCTCTCTCTCACACACACTCACACCCCTGTAACCCGGGCGAGTTTAATAAGCAGCTTAAGTGGGTAATTAGGGCAGGACTCAATTAAGGTAAACCCCAAATTACAGTAGAATATAAAAGCAAAAGTCTAAAGTAGGTCATAACATATCCCCACCCTTAAAAAAAAAAATTTATTCATAAATTTCTACACATTAATATGAGAAAGAGCATTAGCAATTATATTTTCTTTACCTTTTTATGCTTAATAATTAAGTTATAATTTTGAGCAATCAAAGACCAACACATTAATCTCTGATTAGAATTAAACATACCATTTAAAAAGGTAATAGGATTGTGATCTGTAAATACCATTACAGGGAGTACAGATGAACCAACATAAACTTCAAAATATTGCAAGGCCAACAACAAATCCAAAGTCTCTTTCTCTATAGTTGAATACTGGCGTTGGTGTTTGTTGAACTTTTTGGAGAAATAGCATATAGGATGTTCCACTCCATTCTCATCTTCCTGTAAAAGAACAGCTCCAGCTCCACAATCACTTGCATATATGTCCAACTTAAATGGCAACCTAAAGTTAGGAGTGGCCAAAACAGGAGCAATCATTAACAAAGATTTTACATTTTCAAAAGCTTTTTGACAGTCATTACTCCATTCAAAAGTTCTTTTTACACTCAATAAATCAGTCAATGGTGTTACCACACTAGAGAAGTTTACAAAAACTATGATAGTATCCAACCATACCCAGGAAACGCCTCAGTTCTTTCTTTGATTTAGGCACTGGAAACTCTTTAATAGCAGTATGGCATCAAGAGGTTGTACCTTTCCATGGCCCACCTGCTTTCTAAGATACGTCACTGTCGCTTGTCCAAATTCACATTTAGCCAAGTTCAAAGTGAGGTTAGCCTTTTACAAGACGATCAAAAACGGCAATAATTGCCTGAAGATGTTCTGTCCAGCTTTTGGAATAAACCACTAGATCATCCAAATAGGCCTCACAATTTTGTAATCCTGCTAGTACAATTATCATTAGTCGTTGAAATGTGGCAGGAGCATTCCTCATTCCAAATGCCATCACTTTATATTGAAGGAAACAATCCAGTGTAACAAATGCAGAAATTTCAGAAGCACCTGCCAATACCCTTTTAACAGATCAAATTTACTCACATAGCAAGCTGAGCCAACTCTGTCAATACAATCGTCCATTCTTGGAAGAGGGAAAGAATCAGGTCTAGTAACTGCATTTACCTTTTGCTAATCAGTACAAAACCGATAAGTCCCATCGGTCTTAGGTACCAAAATGCATGGTGAACTCCATGGACTACTACTGTGAACAGCAAAACCATTTTCTAACAAATATTCAACTTCTTTACCCATAAGTATACATTTAACAGGATTAACCCTATAAGCATGCTGTTTAATTGGCTGTGCATTGTATACCTCAATATCATGATACGACACATTTGTACAGGTAGGCACATCAGAAAATAGCCCAGAAGGAGTAGTTTTGAGACTTACAATATCAGCATGCTCAGAGTCAGGCAAATAAGATAAAAATTCTTGAAGATTACATAATTTTTTAGAATTTGTTAACTTGCTGCTCACAACATGTGCATAGCACATAGATAACCCATCCTCAGATTTGATAGGCACAGCTAACGCCACTGAGATTTCAAGACCACCCAACTTAACCCCCTGTTTATCCTTTAAACTATCTTCCACCCGACTTTGATACAGTTTTAACATATTAACATGACAATCTAGTTTTACATTTACGATCAGGAGTATGGATGAGATAATCCCGGTCACTCACTTTTCTATTAATTACATAAGGGCCAGAAAAACTAGCTTGCAGAGCAGAACCAGGAACAGGCAATAAAACTAATACTTTATCCCCTGGCTGAAAACTTTGACTCACAGATTTCTTGTCAAAATAGTGCTTCATTTTTCTTTGAGAGGACTCCAAAGTTTTTTTAGCTATTTCACAAGCATAACTCAGTCTGTGACGAAAATCACAAACAATCTAATAAGTTTTTAGTAGTAGCTGAAGTTTCAGACGTCCATCTCGCTTTAAGCAACTTTAAAAGGTCCCTGTACAGTATGACCAAATACAAGCTCCGAAGGACTAAATCCTAAAGAATCTTGAGCTACCTCTCTTATAGCAAATACAAAAGGGATACCCTCATCCCAGTCTCTCTCAAACTGATAACAATTACGCAACATAGACTTCAGGGTCTGATGGAACTGTTCTAAAACCCCTTGCGATTCTGGATGATACGCACTTGATGTTTTATGCTTTACTGCCAACTGCTGTAAAACTTGGGCAAACAATTTAGACATGAAATTAGACCCTTGATCAGACTGCATAACTTTAGGTAAACCAAATATAGAAAAAAATTCCATCAAAGCCTTTACAATAACAAAGGCAGTAATTTTTTTTACAGGAATAGCCTCAGGATATCTTGTGGCCCTGCACATAATAGTTAATAAATACTGATTTCCAGATTTTGTTCTAAGCAATGGACCAACACAATCAATAATAATATGTTCAAAAGGTTCCCCTATAACTGGGATTGGATGCAATGGAGCTGAGGGAATCTTTTGATTTGGTTTTCCAACCCATTTGACAAAGAGAGCATGTTTCACAATAATGTTTAACATCAAACCATACTCCTGGCCAGAAAAAATGCCTAAGTATTCGGTCACATGTTTTTTTTTATTCCCAAATGACCAGCTAAATAATGATCATGGGAACAGATAACACATTTAACTGATATAAAACAGGAACAATTTGATATTTTACATCCCATTCAGGAGTTGATGAAGATGATTGACATTTACACATTAAAACTCCATTTTCAACAAAATAAGCAATAGGCAGGTCACTCAATTTTTCCTTAGACACAACATTAGAGAATAATGATGAAAGTTCAGAGTCACTCTTTTGCTCCATAATAGATTGCTCTTGTGAAATGGACCAAGGCAATAAATCTTCAGTTACAATCTCATTTGGTTTTAGTTGTCTTAAATTTTCCTCATCCTCGGGCAGTGTCGACAACTGGAAGTCTGATACAGTCCCATCAATATCATTAAGAAAAGTTTCTGATAAATTCACATCCAATTCCTCAGAACAATCTACTCCAAATCTTTTGGATTGTGCACGAGTTACAACACATGCAGAAAACACTTGGGGAAACTGGCATGCCAGTTCATCAGGACAAGGTGGTATAGGATTTTCCAAAACCTCTGGAACAGGTGACACATTACCTCCAGCCAAGTCATTATCCAATATGAACGTAACCCCTGCCACAGGAAATCTAGGGCACACTCCAACAGGAACAAGCCCTGACACTAAGTCAGATTTCAAAATCACTGTATGAAGTGGAACATTCACATAGCCCATTTCAAAACCTCGCACTAATACACTCAATCCTTTTGATGTCTTCTCAGACAGAGGTAAAACTCCTTCTAACAAAAATGATTGACAGGCACTGGTATCCCTTAAAATTTTAACAGGCTTTTGAACATCAGGATGGTCAGGTATTGTTACCAAGCCATTTGTAATAAAAGGCTCATAACCCTTACTAACCAACAAGCCCTCAGAGTTTTCTTCAAATTGTACCAGAGCCACGCTTTTTGGATCTTGATATTTCTTTTTCAAAATCACAATTAGAAATTATATGACCCAGTTTTCTACAATAAAAACAAACACACTTTTGATCTACTACTGCATTACTAGAAGTCAGATTTATCCTGTAATAAATTCTGATGAGAGGACCCATTCAAACCTCTACCCAAACCTCTGATTTTTTATTATTTCCTGACCAAAATTTTTTTGTGGAGTAAATACAGTTTTATGGGTAATAACAAATTCATCAGCTAATACAGCGGCTTCATCATCAAGCCCTTCCGTGAGAACCCTAAATCCAAAGAGGACTGTTTCATTTATGTTAGGTAGAATGCCCAGAGGGGACTGGGCGGTCTCATGGTCTGGAATCCCTACAGATTTTATTTTTCTCCAGCCGTCTGGAGTTTTTGTTTTTCTGTCCCCTGGCCATTGAACCTTACTCTTATTCGATGTTAATGTTGATTTATTTTTTATAATTATGTCTTTCATTTTTCTATTCTTTAATATGTAAAGCACTTTGAGCTACTGTTTGTATGAAAATGTGCTATATAAATAAATGTTGTTGTTGTTGTTCTGAGACTTTCAAAACTTTTTGCTCATTTAAATAGGTTGTCACAATTCACTCAGGAAGGCAATTTTTTAAATCCTCAAGCAAGACTAAATCTTTGAGCTGTTCAAATTGTTTAACACTTTGTGATGCACACCATCTATCAAAAAGATTCTCCTTTTCTCGAGCAAACTTCACAAAAGTTTAATTAACTTTGTTTCTTATGATTTCTAAACTTTTGTCGATATGCCTCTGGAACCAGCTCATAAGCCCTCAACACAGAATTCTTCATCACCTCATAATTTAGACTCTGTTCAGCCAAAAGACTAGTACGCACTTCTTTTGCTTTTCCACTTAATTTGCATTGCAACAATAATGTCCAGACATCTTTTGGCCAATGTAATACAGTTGCAACACGTTCAAATACAGTAAAATACTTATCGACTTCAGTTTCTTTAAAAGGAGGAACTAAATGAATGTGTTTGCCAATATCAAAATCATTAGAAGGATTAGGTCGAGAATGGTCAGTATTTAAGGCCTCAACTTCAAGTTCACGAAGTCTAGTGATTCGTCTAGTTTCAAATTCCATCCTTCTCATCTCCATTTCCATAGTCACCTTTCTTTCATGCTCTCTAACTTTCAGTTCTTCCAATCTATCTATCTAATTTAAATTCTTGGCGTTTCAACTCAAGATCAAGTTCTTTCAAACGAATTATAGTAGCTGTATTTTCAACAAGAACATCAAAACAGTGCTCAACTACCTCACCTGGCTGTATACTTCCTACATCAATAGGAGTTACAACAGCAGCTTCCAACAGCAATATGGGTTCTGCCTCGGCACAATTATCAGGCAATGCAACATCACCTTCCCTAATACTTTCTGAAACCTCCCTGTCACATAATACCCCCAAATGTTATTAAATTCCACTTAAGTTCAGACTTAATTTCACTCTTACTAGCATAACGAAATAATGAAATATCAAAAAGTAAGCAATAAGTAAAAGATCTGCCTTTCTACAATTATCAAGCTTATCAAAAGTGGGAGCACTAGTAAACTTATGCAAATCAAAATCCATAATAACACTAAAACCTGCTACAATATACAAAAATGGACCCTTCAAAGTTAAAGAAATCACTTCCAATTAACCAACTAATTAAGTCCACAACTTTATTACCAAACAATTGCTGATGTACTGAATATACTACCACTTACAATGGCTCTCAAAAAAAAAAAAAAGAAATCTCTTTTTTAATATACTAAAGCACCTAGAGAAAAAATGAACTCGACTCCAAAGTCCACACAGTACCACCAAGACCACTCTGGTCAAAACAGAGCCAATTAATAATCTAAGATGCACAAAAATACTCAAAAAGATCCCGGACAAGCCCCAAATATGTTACGGCCTACCAAAAGTCTAGGAATACATAAATAGGCCGTACACAAATGAGAGAGAGGGAGACAAAGCACCAAAAGAAAACTAAAATAAAACAAGCTCAATTTATTGTCTTAATAAAACAATACACAAATTATGGAGAAACTATACGGAACAAGCAAGGCAGGAGAACCACATTAACATAGCTGTCTAACTTCAAAGTTCACAGCAAGATACAAACTATATGCATTTATTACTTAACTGGCTAACTTACAGTTTTTTCTTTAATAAGCAACCAAAAAGCCACATCATCCAACCTTAACTCTCCATACCTTGCTCTATCCTTCACTAACCTAACCTAACCTGCCTGCCTGTACCTCTCTCTCTTTCTTTCTTTCTTTCTTTCTTTCTTTCTTTCTTTCTCTCTCTCTCTCTCTCTCCTAAACCCCAAAGAAGCTTAATTTATAAACCTACACCCCACCTATAACCCAGGTGAGTTTAATAAGCAACTTAAGTGGGGGCAATTAGGGCAGGACCCAATTAAGGTAAACCCCAAATTAGAATATAAAAGCAAAAGTCTAACGTAGGTGGTAACACTCCGTACTTCTAAACTTTTTATTTTTATACTGTATTGAGGATTTGTTCTGTTCTGTGAGTTATATTGTATTGTATTGTATTGTATTGACCCCCTTCTTTTTGACACCCACTGAACGCCAAACCTACCTAGAAAGGGGTCTGTCTTTGAAATGCCTTTCCCAAGGTTTCTTCCATTTTTCCCTACAAGGGTTTTTTATAGAGTTTTTTCTTGTCTTCTTAGAGAGTCAAGGCTGGGGGACTGTTAAAGCCCATTGCGGAAGTTCTTGTGTGATTTTGGGCTATTTAAAAATAAATTGTATTGTATTGTATTACACTTTGCACTTAAATTAATTATTAAAATATTCATGTAATGTAATTTTTAAGAAAACACAAAAGCAACTTGTTTTAGCCTAACAGACTGTTTCACAATACTCAAACCACTTACACCTAAACTCCAGCAAGACCAAAGAGCTGGTGGTGGATTTTAGGAGGTCCAGGCCCCTCATGGACCCTGTGATCATCAGAGGTGACTTTGTGCAGAGGGTGCAGACCTATAAATATCTGGGAGTGCAGCTGGATGACAAATTGGACTGGACTGCCAATACTGATGCTCTATGTAAGAAAGGTCAGAGCAGACTATACTTTCTGAGAAGGTTGGCATCCTTCAACATCTGCAGTAAGATGCTGCAGATGTTCTACCAGATGGTTGTGGCGAGTGCCCTCTTCTACGCGGTGGTGTGCTGTGGTGGCAGCATAAAGATGAAAGATGCCTCACGCCTGGACAAACCTGTTGAGAAGGCAGGCTCTATTGTAGGAGTAAAGTTGGACAGTTTAACATCTGTGGCAGAGCGACGGGCATTAAGCAAACTCCTGTCAATCATGAAGAATCCACTGCATCCACTGAACAGTGTCATTTCCAGGCAGAGGAGTAGCTTCAGTGACATACTTTTGTCACTGTCTTGCTCCACTGACAGACTGAGGAAATCGTTCCTCCCCCACACTATGCGACTCTTCAATTCCACCTGGGGGAGTAAATGCTAACATTAATTTTATTTTTATTTTTTCATTTTTCATTTTATTACTATTTAATTTAATATTGTTTCTTTGTATCAGTATACTGCTGCTGGATTATGTGAATTTCCCCTTGGGATTAATAAAGTATCTATCCATCTATCTATCTATCTATCTATCTATCTATCTATCTATCTATCTATCTATCTATCTATCTATCTATCGTGGCAGACAGCCAGTGCCCTTACCTACCTTCCAGCATACTGGAAGAACAGGGAGAGAGAGTGTGCATAGGACATTATCTTCCCCCAGAACGCTTGATGGCAGCCCCATAGGTTCCCTCAGGGCTTCATGAGAGAGCGAGTCTTGCTATTCAGCCCTGTTGGGTCCTGTGGATGCCACCACGGGTTACTGCAGGGACTGGGGAGCCCTACCTAATTGGGCTGACTACTGACCAGGAAGTGCTCCTAGGCCACCAGAAGTACTCCCTGGTTTCATTTAAAAGAAGCCCGCTACTGCAGTTCCAGGAGCCAGCATCAGGAGGAAGGTGATGAAACTTGCTAGAGGTGGAGCGGAGGCAGACACAGGCAGGCAGAGTAGACAGAAGGAAGAGAGAAGAAAAAAAGAGAAAGGGCTATGTGCTTATCTGTGCTGTGTAACCGTGGCTGAATTGTGGGAAATGTTTAAGGAAGAGTTTCCCATGAAACAAAAGCCTGTGTGTTGCTGATCTTTTGTCTGAGTCTGTCTGTGTTGGGTTTGGGGAGCTAGATCATCCCCTGCAGGCCATAATATATAGTTATACACAACAAAATAATGAAGTGAACCTGAAGTTTAGACTTTCTCCACTTGTGCTTTCTCTTCCTCACTTTTTCTTAACATGCTAAATTATTAATTTCATTGTTTAATTGAGATTTGCACTCATTAAGACACTTTATTAATTTGTTTAGAGCTATGCTGTCAATTGTTTCATTTGGAATGATATTGAAAGTATCAACTAAGTTGTCATAAGTTAAAGAGAGAATATTATTAATTCGATTTGCAAACTCACTAACCACTTAAGGAATAAAGTGAAGCTTTACGACTACACGTTTAGAGTTACAGTGGGAAACTATGTAACAGTAAAAGCAGAAAAGGCTACCTTAACAACTGTTATAACCAGGGCTGGACTGGGAAGCTTATTCAGGCTGGGAATCCCAAGTGTAACCCAGGCCACACCATATACATCAGTTTTCATGTACAGGCACAAACTCAAACAAACCAGCAAACACGGTTTTTGTCCTGGAATTTTTTATGAATGATTAGACAGTAGATTCAGGTTTTATACATCCATTTCACTTTTTTAAATATTAGTCTCAAGACAACCTCTGATAAAGTGTGGTGCAACACTTCATAAATGTAAACACTTCGCAAATAAATAAACCATGTAGTTCTATAATAATTATATCAAATCAAATGTGTAAAAAGCACTGAACCACAAAAAGCAGTTGTCAGTGGAATCCGCAGTGCATAGATTATGTTTGCAATTTTAACTATGAGTCTGGAATCTCCACAGCCGAGCCGCTGTCCATGTCTTGATCATAATACTGAATACTCTTCCACAAAGTGTGAAGTGGTGGTCAAAAAAGACCACTTTGAATTTCTTCAATAGACAAAAGACTCAAAAAATGTCTCAGTGCCACAGAATTCTGTCAAGTATTTTTTAAAGAATGCACTTAGCAAATAAAAAACTATGAAACATTTTGTGCAGCCTATTCAGCTACTCTCATATCTTAGAGCTAAGGTTTAGCTGACACAGCACGAGAGACGCACTTGAATAATATTAAAATAAAGTAAAAACAAGACACGTTCATTAAGAAACATCAAGAAATAAAGAACAACAGGTACATTTAAAAACACAAATTATTCCAATCACATACGTGTTTCATTAATAAAAAAATAAAATAAAACATTCTGTATAGCCTATTCAGTCACTCTGAGGGAAAAAGGAAAAAAACATGTTAAAAATGTGACAATAAGCTTTACTTCATTAAAATTTGAAACAAAAATAAAACAAAATAAATACACAGTAACAAATACCAAAACCCATACAACATCCAAGTATAATTTAATGTATATTATAAACTTTTAAACAATCTTCATGTATAAATTTAATCACAAAAGTACCAGACGTACGCACCTCTCATCATTGCTCTCCTGTTTACCTGTCAGAGCGCAAGACGCACAAAAAGTCAAAACTCGATTTGAACAAAATCAAGAAACCATCCAACAAGAAACCAGAAAATAAACCCTCCAACATTAAACCAAAAGGATTTGTCCCCACTGCAGAGAAATACGTCTCTTTGTTTTCCCATATAATAACATTATGTAATTTCACCATTAGTTCATTTCATTGCTTGCTCTGAATGCCATTCCAAACCAGGCAAAAGGAAAGTCCGGTACTGGCTGTAACATTAACTGTTAAACCCGTAATGGTAATTAGTTCAAGAATATCACCAAGTTCATGAGTAGGTTTATTGACAAAAATGTAAAGATTACAACACTTATAAATAATCTGAGACTATTGAATCAGTGACATTGTTAACATGGATATTACAATCAGCAGCAAAAATAACTTTGTCATATATTTTAAAATAATAATAGACAGTAAATTTGAAAGCTAAACAAAAGACTTACAGTAGAACTTATACAGATGTAAAAGAAGCACAGGGTTTTCTGATTAAGAATAAAAGATAACAAATCCAAAGAAGAAGTACCCAAAAAAGCTGCACCTAGTCAAAGTTAGATTTCACACTAGCTGTTGTGCCAGGTCCTCTTTTGCCTTTTCTTACTTTCTGACAGGAATATTACTCAGCCAAGTTTTATTTAAAAAAATATACCATCTAAACCATTATTAGATATAAAACAATTAACAATAAAATACCTGAAGGAAAGTGAGTTAAAGTTAAAAAAAACATTTTAATTTAAAACGGTTTGACACCACCAGTAGTATGTTAACTTAAATTATAAATTGAATTATCGTTGACATCTCCGACCTTTTATGGCATCTAAAATATAATTTACATAGGCATTTGTATGATATTCATTAAGTTGATCAAACTGTAGGCCTGTTATTTATAAATATAGGAACGGTATTATAATGGGATGTCATCTGAAGACAAATACAATCCGTATCTAAAATAACTTCATGTGGACAAGCCAAAGACTATTCAGTGCATTCCTAAACTTATCTGATAAAAACTGTACTCACCTTTTGCTTGAATGGAGACCATCTGCATGGTAAAATTGCATCGAGAAGGGACAAAAAATTAAAGCTTTGATACTAGTAAAAGTAAATGTTTAAGCTAAGTAACAGAAAAAACATAAAGGTCTTCAGGATCCATGGATGGCTATAAAACCAGCTATTAAATAAATATTCCAGGAACTCAGGAACACAATTCTTGGTAACAACGAGATGAAGTTTACAGCCTTTCAGTTTTAAAACAGAAAGTATGTATATGCAAAAAAATTTAATTTATAAAACATGGTCCACTATGAAACAACCAGATATGGGCAATGCTAATTAATCTCATACATACAGTATATAATGAACAGATTTACCTGTTAGGTGAGACAATGGTGACAACAGAGAGAAGAGGCAAAAAGCAAAATTTTGAAGACTGCAAAATAAAATAGAGACTGAACAAGAAAATGGGGTAGAAGATTATTATGCACTGCCACGTTATGTATCACAGCATATGCAATCACAATACTCCAGACATTCATTTGGTGATACAACAGCATCCCATCAGACATATCCAGATGGCTGAGGCTTGGCTGAATTATTCCTGACCTATCAGCCGGTTCCCTCTGGTAGGTGCCCGTTACCAGAAAGCCAGCTGTTGTTATGACCTGAAAATGAACACATAGAGTCCGACTTTGGGCAGTCTGTCTTTCCAATGCTGGGCTCAATTTAGCATAGTCATCTTCATGGCCAAAATAGTCCCAAAAAGTTTGTTCCCTTTCATATATGGCCATTTATGTACTCTTCAAGTAGTGCCAAAGAAGCCATATTGTGTCAAACCTTTACGCTATGAATAGACTGTAGGGCATGATATTTATAGTTTTTTGTACACAGAGAGTGATGCATGCCAGTGTATTTACTTAATACAATTATTGACAATGAGGGATTGAATTGGTTTCAAATCCAAGTGACAACAAACATGTACCCAATGTAAACTGACAAAAAACAAAAACGTTTTTCATTACAAATATGCAGTACTGATCCTCTTAAAAAGAAACTAAATTTATCTATACATAATTTTTTTTCACTTTGAGTTTTATTGTTTATTGTTGTCACCATCATAGCACATTATAACAATGGCTCAGATGATATAAATTATTGTGCATGTGAGTCATGATTTAGCTGGTTTGACTGCATGTCCCTACTTTATTAAGGATGTCATTGTTTACTTCTTTCAAAACGTCGTGTATGGATAGGCCATAAATATACTCCCTGGTTTTGCATGGGAAGAGGCACAAAATGCAAGCTTTATAAATCTGCCCTTTAGAGTGTGAATTCAAGGAGATTAAAAGACTCACCTGACTTTTGTAGTGCTACCAAACTCTGTTTTTGCTTAAATATTATTTGGCAGCATTTTGTTGTCTGCAAAGATGGGACTATTGATGGAGGGAGGAGTAAAAGAATATAGCAAAATCTTACGGGGTCTCCAACATTCTAAAACTCTTTTGGTAGGCATACATAAACCCGCCAGACAACCCTGTCTGTTCACCTAGAATTTAAAGGCTTGGTGAGATATTTGTGACAGAAACAATCATAGGTAACAGAATAAGTTCTTTTTTGATGATTCTGTAAATTGGTTGGAAGAAAGGCTCAGGTCCATGGTGTAGGCACTATATCTGTCCATCAGGAATTTACCTCTGGTTTTAGGGCCTTAGGTTTGAAATGATGATCAGAATTCTAAAAGCACAAATAGTGGATAGTATTTTTAAATCTTTCAGCCTTCATCTGGCTAGTGGGGCTTTGGTTTATTGGCGTGTTGGGCTAAGGAGAGCATAGTTAAACTGTTTCTTCAATAGAGTCAGACTGGGCTGTCTCCAGAGGATATTCTAGTAAAATCAATGACAATAAAAGGGAATCACTGACTCCAAAACTAGCAAAATTTAAAGAACAGCTAAGATGAAATCATCTCTTATTCATACAAGAAAAAAACATCTTTTGATGGTCCTAGTAAAAATGAGCAGCTGTCATGGGTTATGCAGTAGTAGAAAATGGAATCCAGTATACTGAGTGGATGAAGGGTACATTAGCCCTACTAGATGTAGTTATTAACCATATACATGGTCAAGTTCAACTTTTGAAATGGTAAAAACATATAGTAATGGGTAACATCTCCCTAGAATGCACGCTTCACTTAACATCGTGGAAGATGAATATGTAAATCCTTAGATATCAGCACCTGGCTGTTCCTTTGCCTCTCTGATTCAACTCCATTACCACCAACCCTATAAGCAGTCATCTCTATCTAATAAAGTGCAACATGTTTGTAGGTGGTATACATGACTTTTTTGTTGAAGTCTGGGAAAGATCAACAGTGGTCCTGCCTCAAATTTACAAGCTGCACTAAAGCAAGCATTCTTTAACAACCATTTGGTGTAAAATGCCTGTTGCATCAGTAGCCTCAAATGTAAATGGAATAGTTACAGGTGACCATAGTGATCACTTTTGAATTTCACACTAGATCTGAGAATATCTGTACACAACAGACCATAAAATATTTAACCTTATAGACAGACACAATTCAAGAACATATAGAAATTATGGTAGCAAAAGGCATTACAGAGTTTTCAGTATCACCTTTGACATCCTCAACCATCGTGGTGAAGAATGTCAATGGGTTCTGCTGATTTGGCATGGATTGCTGGGTCCTTAACACCTAAACAAACCATTATGGCTACCACAAACCACTGGTACAAGAGATTTTGCTGTCAACTTTTGACAGATGTGGATGAAGAGAGATATCATTGTCCCAGAAGGAATGTCCCTTTTAAAGATCTTTCTCTTTGAGTTGAAGAGTTTTTAGCATTATATAAAGCAAGTTATGAAAGGTTTGCTGAAAAGTCATGCTTTTTGTACATATATTATTGTTTTTTCCCTTATTTATCACAGTATCTTCATTAACCACTATGCCAAATTTCACTGGATGTAGAAGATGCAACTTATGAGTATACAGGAGTGTCTCCCTGAGACCTCCACCACTATATGGGCCTAAATGTATTCCGCATATGGCTGACATAATTACCCCATTAAACCATTTCAAGAAGAATAATATTCTTTTGGAATGAACAGCCAAATGACAGACTGCTGTCAATAAATTAAAGACAGGTCTTCATTTTCTGCCCATACTCTTGGTCTCTGATGCAAATTGACCAGCCACCTGGGACTCTGTGCTATGCTTATGCAATAGAAGAAGGATGACAAGAGGATTACAGTCACAAGAGTTTGCCCAGCACCATACTTCATTATTAAATATAAGAAAAGGAATGTAGAAATGTGGCCATTGGAAATGCAGAGTTGTTTCCTAGAGAGATTTCAGTATAGAGTGTACCATGTAATAAAAAGAGAAAAAAAGGAAAAAGATTTGGGGGATCCACCCTGTATATTGACAGGCAACAATTAAATGTGAAGAGTAGCCACAAAAGACTGAGTCCTAATTGACTGAGGAACAAAGGGCGTATGTTTTTTTAGTGGCGGTGCAGGAAGAGGCGGTTCCGTGCTGGAAATGGAGGAAGTGATGTCAGCAGGAAGGCGTGGTCTGGATAGATAGGCAGAAGTTGATGCTGGTTTAACTGGGGTCCCTTCTGCTGATCTGTGGAAAAGGGAAAAGAGAGGTTAGTGCACTTTATCAACGCTCGAACTGGCATCTTACCCTCAGCCTCAGTTAAGCCCTTTGACTGCCTCCCATGCTCACGTGTGTGGCAACTTTAATACTCTGACCTGGATATCTGAGCACACTAAGACATCTTTAGAACTGACCAGGTGGTTGTTGCACAACTAGGGTTTCATCAAATCACAGCAAGAACTTTATACAGTATTAGTTATTTGAAGTCATAAAAGCTTCTTCTTCCTACTGTGCCATCTTTATTATTGACTAGCAAAATACCCGTGCTTCGCAGTGGCAAAGTACCGCCTTAAAATTTTTATTAAGAAGAAAATTAAACCTTTTTAAACTGAGGGAAAATATACCAATAATTATTTGCTAAGGATCTCTTTGTATACCACATTGCGAGTTTGGCCCTCCGGTTGTAATATGACCAAGCTGTGCGCTGAGCTTACTCTTGAGCATGCAACGTACAGTTGGCCATGTGAACAGTAATCTTGTTTCAAATCTCACAGGTTGGATTGCTGCCTTCTAATTGGTTTGAGTTTCATGGTTTGTTTCAATTACGACAGTATTTGTATTACTTGTGTTGAAGAGACATTCGGCATCTGTCAGGCGTTGTAAGTATACAACCGGTTTCATTGATAACTTCACATCCAGCTTTTGAGAGTTTAAACATTCATAAACATCAAAGTGTCCACTACTGAAATCGTCACCTGTCAATCTAAGATGTTTAAGAGGCATAGACGGTTGTCGAAAGGTATAAAATATTTGGCCATTCCGGTACAACAACCGAACAATTCAGCAGCAGCCATCAACTCACATGCAGATCCATAGGTGAAGGGCTTAAGCATTTCACTCTTATAGTGCTCCTGTGTAGTATAATTATCTCCTGTACCGTCATCAGTCCACACCTTGAACCTGTCCCAGTCATTCAATACATAAGACACAATTTTCCTCCGGATATCAAGAGTGAGCCTGATATGGCCGTGCAATATTGTAACAAAGAGAATGGAAAAGGTAGGTGCCATCTCCGGGCATCGAAACTACTCGGTAAGCGACAGTACTTTGATCGATGGTGATCACCTCCATAGACATGTTAATGGGGGTACGGTTGGAATCATAAAGGAAATGGGTACCTGAACAATGTAAACTGAGTCAAAAATACCTACACAATAACTATAATCGTAATAAATGAACAATAAAACAGCGGAGAAGCCGTGGATTAAATAAAAAGGCTGTAGTTATCAGCAGGGAGATGTGAATCCCGTGGCGAAGCAAGGAAGGGAATATAGAGACTGGAGCGACTGACGGCCTTATATAGGCAGGCAGCCAACAACATGGGAGTGGGATGGGGGACCCAACGTCGCCTCACACGGTGACCGAGCTGCAGGCTATGGACGTATATATGTACGTAAGCAGGATTCAGTTAGCGTTGGGAACTCGCGTACCAAATTTCTTGAAGATGGGCCAATAAGTAACAAAGACCATTGAAAAGTTCAATATGGCGGCCGACAGTGGCATCATACCACCGAAATAAGTACGTACATCGGTTTTGGTTAGTGCAGGGAAGCCACCTACCAAATTTCGTGAAGATGGGGTCAGCCTTCTACCTACATGAGAAGTTGGAGAATAAGTGACGTTGGAAAGTTCAATATGGCAGCCGACAGTGGCGTCATACCATTGAAATAAGTATGTACATCAGTTTTGGTTAGTGCAGGGAAGCTGCCTAACAAATTTCGTGAAGATGGGGCCATAAATAAGAAAGTTCAACATGGCGGATGTTGTTGACCTTTATCGACCGTTATGACCGTTACGTGTAGAATTTCGAAATAAAACCTACTTAACTTTTGTAAGTAAGCTGTAAGGATTAAGCCTGCCAAATTTCAGCCTTCTACCTACACGGGAAGTTGGAGAATTAGTGATGACTGAGTGAGTGAGTGAGTGAGTGAGGGCTTTGCCTTTTATTAGTATAGATAAAAGGGTACCTTTCAGACATGTTTTTAAAAAGGAAAAAAAATTGACTCCGCCCAAAGGAAGTTAAGAAGGTGGCAAGCAAATGATGGCTGGTGAAACTGTTAATTTATTTCTTCATTTTCAAACACCAACAACTGGTGCTGTGCTCAAATTCATACACTGCGTCAGGAGGATGGACTCCTCAAAATCAGTTTCTGGAAGAGTTAAATGGGAAGGGATTAAAACTAAATAGTGAGAGAAAATAGTTTTCTTATCAACCGGCAAAGTTTAAATGCCAGAAGGATTAGTGAAATGACATGAGCTCTCTCTGATTCTCCCCCTTCCTTCCTGACCTGCTAGCATGCGCCTCACGCCCAGTGAATTACACGCTGCGGGCACTAAGCATTACACACTGTCTTAAGAATTTTCACAATCCCTGAGATCTATTACGGATAGCAGCATTGACATTGGTACAAAGATTGGAAGCGGCAGATACTCACTGTATTGATCTGTGGCTCATCCAAGCCCGGCCTGCTGCTGCCTGTGTAATGAATTTCTGCAGCCAAGCGCAGCACTACACTTTAGTAAATAAGAAGTATGATGGGCGAAAATTCAGAGTACGCAATCACCAAGCTTTAGCTGGGATTAACCTTTACAAATGGTTATTGGCTTGCAGGGTTAACAAAGTGCAATTTGAGCTTTATATACAGGAAAAAGGGAGGGAGGGTGCATCTGCGAGACACAGCAAGTGGAACTTTATTTTATTTGTGGGTAGCCAATAGTAATTCTGTCTGTAGCAGACAGAGGATAAGCCTAAGAAGACAAAAGTATGATAATGTAAAAAAAAAAGACACAACCCACAATGTAGAGATGAAGGGACATTGAGTCTGCTGTGAAAGAGAGAGTTAAACAGTACAGGAGGAAATTAATTTATACTGTAGCACGTCAATAAGGCAATGATCCTTAGGTCCTGCTATACAATGTCCAGCTGCATCTTCTTTGTTTCATTTCTGCATTGCCTAGATGTACAGAACAGTAAATTTACAAATGTACTAGGCCACTTCCCTTTGCTTAAAAGACTGAAGATCACACATATTCTTGTTTAAAATACTAAGCCCCAGTATATTGTCTAATTATAGGGTGTGGGGAGGCTGAGCCTATCCCAGCAGCAATAGAATAGGAACCAACTCTGAAGAGGATGTGAAATGATAGAAATATAATAATAATAATATTAAAGAGCCTTTATCAAAGGCAACTTAAAAAAGCAAACCATATTACATACAATGTGGCAATTACAAAGCATAATGATAACAAGTACAAATATAATAGATAACAAAATTAAAAGATAAGCACTAGGAATGGGAACAAGTACTTGAGCACTCGAGTACCAGTAAGTGCATTTGCATAATGGAAAGTGTACCAAACTACTCAACGGTGAAAATGGAGATTTATTCGAATATTGGTGCATTGAAATTTGAATCCCTTTTAATACAAGCCAAGCAAGCATGCAGCTGAATATAGGGTGTTGTGTACAGCCCGCTCTGTCTTAACACAATGCGTTTTTAATGGGCAAATCACAATACAGTTAAATTGGCAGAGAGTTGTATGTACTTATTTTTCTAATCAGGTAAGAAATGTGGGGGTGCAAATTACGTGGCAGTTTCTCAGACTAACTGCACCATAGTCAGACACACGCTTGCTTTGAAAGTGGAGACAATGACCTTGAAGAAACATTACGAGATGTGGAGACTTTTGAACAACTAGAGCAAAGCTCTCTTCAGTGGAAGCTGTGCCAAATTAAACCAACTACCATACCATAGGAAGTGCAATGCATCTCCACCTTTCTTTTAGACATAAAATGTCCATGGGTATTGATACTGTATGTCTAAGCCTATGAGCAGCCAAAGCAGCATTACTTAATTCATTGATATTAAATGACAGTTTGAAGCTACTAGAGTGGAAAGAGCTACTCAGCTAGTATCTAAAATGGTTGCTAAAATCAGTGCTACCACTTAGCTTTCCAGAGGTTAAAGCTTTAAGGAAGTCCTTGTGGATTGCACAGCACCCCAACAGCAAACCCTGCAGAAAAACATAACTGCCAGAATAGATTAGCTTTATGAAAAGAACGCATCCTCCTTTTAAAGCTAGACTTTCAAAGAGGGAAAGTGTTGTTATCACCACTGACACGTGGGCATCTCTAATCAATGATTCTTATGTTGTAAGTCATTTTATCTACAACTATTGAGTCATTGAAAATTCAGTACTAGCAATGTACAGTTTTGACGAAAGACACACAGCTCATCTACTGGATGCAGATATGCAGCAAATGAAACATCAGCATTAGCCACAACACTGAACGCTGTCCTCGGACAAGAGTATTACACAAAATAGCGTAGGAAAGCTAATTCAACAAGCCATGCATTATACCTTGGCAAAACTCTCTGTTGTGATGGAGGGTGAATTGAAATCATTGCAAAAAGTTACGTGTCCTTGCAAAATGTTTTCTTTGTGTGCCTGCAACCTCTGTTCTGTCTGAGTAAGTACAGTGTATGTCATGGAACAGTCCAACAAAGAACATCTGATTTACGCTTATGAGGGGAAGAGTGTGGACGAAATCTCAGACCCGACAGCAGGTGCGGTTATAAAGCAGCTTTATTTTCAAAGTCACGGTGAGAAGAGTTTCAGAAAAGCAGACAATCAAATGTACATGACAGCGTCAGGGCTGTTCTGAACCCCGTCTGTTGGGTGAGGTCCAGTTTTATACCCCTAGAATGCGTAATTTAATATCATTATAAAATGTAACAGTCAACAACATTTATTATACACAAACCTTTAGCCCCTTCAAGCCCTTATGCAACTTGATTTCTTGGCTCCTTTTGTTATGGCGTTCAGATGTAAGCTAAGGGAAAACGTGATAAGGCAGACTCATGTGTGGAATGCTCAGACCTTGAGTCCTTTGCACAAACATTTTTCTGTTTGCTAAAACAAAGCATGCTATTACATGGTTTTATAAAGCTTACTTCTCAGACATGAATTAGTACAAGGGAACGAAGAGAACATTCGTCTTCCACATTCCCCCCTTTTTTAGCAAACAAAAATATTTGATCAGGGAGAGTTGAGTAGGAAAGGGTAGGAGAGGGGATGGAGTGAAGTGGGTGGAGGAGTGTGGGGTGGCTGTGCTGATCTGAAGCATTTTTCTTTGTGTAAAAAGTAAGCCTTTGCCATCGAGGCAGTAAAATACTTGGATACAATGTATCTTATCAAGGGAACAATACAGCAAGCTACAAGCAGGAGAACAATTAAAGCAACCGTAAGAGAGATGAAAACTGATTTAAGCCATTGGCCCCAGGACCCAAAAGTGGACATAAACCATTTGTCCCAAGGATTAGAAATGCCAGAATTAGTAGCTAGTTCATGTCAAATCAGCTAAAGCACGGGTGATTGATCCATCAGGAGCTGTATTATTAGGGATATAGGTACAGCATGCATCACCAAACATAGCACAAACGCCTCCTTTCTCAGCCAAGAGCATATCTAAAGCCAATCGATTTTGCCAGGTCATGAGGGATGTTTTATCAAGTTGCTCATGGATACCTTCAACAGCTTCTTTAGTAAAATTTAAGAATCTTTGTTGATTATAATAGAGGTAATTAATCCAATCTACATTTTTGTTTATAGTAACCTGAGGAAAAATAGACTCAAATTCGGCAACAACTTGGTCCCTTGCCTTGAACTTATCAGGGACTCCACGAGGGACTCGAATGGAATCAAAATACACCCCAGGGCCATGTAGGGAAAACTGGGAAGGGTCCACAGAATGGGGTTGACGATGTCGGCCAAACATGGTCGACACATGGAAGGCAGTTAAAGGGAAAAGTCGGAAAGGCATAACAAATTGTATTAAAGCAGAAGTGCCAGTCCAGTCAGGTGGAAGGATGTCAAGCAATTTAGACCTATGGCACATCCACCAAATATCAGTATTCTGAGTAATCAGAAAATTGATAATTTGGAAGCTAAAGAGGAAGAATTAATCGGAAAAGTTTGGAAACAAAAAGAGGATGGGATATTAGCAACATTTGTGCCACGAGAGGAAGTAAGGTTTCTAAAAAACAGGTATAAATACCTTCATCAGGCTGGAACATCGGGGGAGTCATGGGAAGAGTAGGGGGAAAAAGAAGGGAAAGTGTAATGTAATTAGAGTCGATTGGAATAGAGGAAGAGATAAAAAGGGCAAGTAGGCAAGGAAGGCCAGTAGGATCAGATATGTTAGAAAGAGGAAAAGGGACAGTGGCCAAATGTGGCCTAGCTATAGCACATGCATAGCAATCAGATTGATTCACTTGTCTAGCCAATATCATACCCATTGCAGCCAACGGTTCTGATCCCCATACCCAATTTCAATAGAAAAGTGGAAGAAGAGGTGGAAATATTCATGACCTTGACAGGGGCGGTTTGGACCAGGGGTAGGAGAGAGAGTGTGTGTGTGGGGAAATGGGAGGTGTTAGTAACAGGGTTCTCAACCTTAATTTGAAATCTCCCTAGAGGATCTATTCCAGATACACATGCCCCTAAAATATAGGTTCCTGAATCATGTAAAGAAGGGTTCTTCAGAGTAATGATCAAAGGGTTACAATGGTATTCGGCACATTCATGAGGGGCATGTCCTTTTAGAAAACGATATTTCAGACCATACTTCTGGGCCTTATAGGGTTGATAAACCCCAGTCATCAGTTCCAGTATTAGCCAAAACCCAGTCCCACATGTCACAGTTACTTCCGAATCCAGAGTTTGTAACAGTTACACACACATTTGTCAGACCAGTTCCACTGGATTTATCGATCAGTCCCACAGTCAATAATAGAACAGAAATCCACCTGAACTGATGTGGTGATTCCGAAAGGAAAAGTCAAGGTGACCAGAGCAGTCGACAAGGGGATGGAAAGACATAGTAGGACCACAATCAAGGGTGCCATCTTTTGCAATGTGAGATGTGAATCCAAGCAGGCAGTCCCTCAACTTTAACAGCATGTGGTGTCTACAGCAGAACTTGGAACGGTCCTCTCCACCGAGGGTGATGCCAATGTTTCCTTCGAGTATCTCTAGCCAGAATCCAGGTTCCTAATGGAATCGGGAGTCCTTTGATGGAGGACTAGTTCTCCAGGCCTGATTCACCTGCTCGTGGACTTCCTTCAGAGAAGCTCGGAGACCTGTAAGACTGGAAAGAAGATCATTGTCCACAGTATGCAGTGTAACATTACCTATGACCATGCCGACTGGCATGGTCCATCCGGTCAGAATTTCGAATGGCGACAGCCCTAACTGCCAATGTGTTCTTCCCCTTAATCCCATCAAGGCCAGAGGCAGAGCATCAGGCCAAGTTAAATTTGTTTGCTCACAGATTTTAGCCAATTTAGATTGCAAGGTACCATTGCATCGTTCCACAATACCTCCACTCTGGGGGTGGTATTTGCAATAATGATGCACATTTATCTGGAGCCAGGTGGTTAATTCATTTATAATGGAATTTAGTGGGTGCCATTATCAGTTTGTAATTTCTGTGGTATTCCCCATCTAGGAATGATTTCCTTTATCAAAGCTTTTGCCACAGGTTTGGCATCTGCATGTTTGGAAGGGAAAGCTTCCACCCATCGGGAGAACACATCAACAATTACTAAACAGTATCGGTACCCCTTTGATGGTGTTAATTCAATGAAGTCCATTTGAAGGTGTTCGAATGGACCCATTAGGTTAGGTGTAATGGCGGGACTTACCTGGGTGCCCTTTCCTACATTAAACTTTTGACATAATGCACAGCACCTGCAGAACTGCTCTGCATATGTAGAGAAACCTACAGCTTCCCAATATTTTTCAACATCTTGAACCATGGCGTCTTTTCCAGCATGGTCTAGGCCATGGGCGATTTTTCCATACCTGGGAAAGAAGCTTTTGGGAGGAAAGGTTTGTTAGTTTGCTTATGGGTCCAGACTCCATCAGAGAGGGACCCTTCTTTGGACCATTTTCTCTTCTCTGTGTCCGTGGCTGCATTCTGTAAAGAAATAATTTGATTATCAGTGTCCTGGTCATTTCTCTGTTGGAATAAAAGATTGGTGTGTTATTATACCAGCCCGTTTAGCAAAATGATCAGCTAATTTGTTTCCTTTGCTGACAGGATCCTGTTTTCCTGTGTGAGCTTGACATTTAACGATCGCTAGCTTTGATGGTTTCGTTATGGCCTCTAAGAGGGATTCTTTTAGTTTTTTATGTTGAATGGGCTTGCCAGTACTGGTCTTGAATCCCTCGAGTTTCCATAATGCCCCATGATCATGGCAGACTCCAAAAGCATATCTAGAATCAGTATAGATAGTTACAATTTTTCCCTCTGACAACTGACAAGCTCGGGTGAGAGCTATCAACTCAGCTGCCTGCGCGCTTAAACTTGAAGAAATTCGGTTTGCTTCCAGCAGGTGGTCACCTTTGACCACTGCATAGCTGGTTGAAGGTGTTCCATTTTCCAATCATAAAGAACATCCATCCACAAAAATTATCTCTCCTGTTCCTAAGGGTGTTTCCTGTAGGTCTGGTCTAGGTTTTATAACCTTAGTTATTTTATCATGACAGTTGTGGTGTTCCCTATGATTTTCAGTTGGAAGCAATGTAGCTGGATTTAAGGTGGAGCACCTTTCTATGGTAACGTTTGACAATGTACAGAGTATATTTTGGTAGTGTATTTCCCTAGCAGTAATGAGATGTGAGGTTTTAGCCTGTACTAAAATGGAGTGTACGGCGTGAGGCACTTTTACCACTAGGGGGCTCATGAGCACTATATCTGTACTGGCTAGCACGGCCTCTGTTGTGGCTGCTACAGCTCTGAGACAGGTTGGAAGTCCCACAGCCACTGGATCCAATTTTATCAAAAAATAGGCTAAGCCTTTGTTTTTTCTCCATGGAGTTGTGTAAAAATGCATTCATATATCCCCTTTTCGTCCACAAACAGAGTGAATGGACGAGATAGTTAACAGTCCCAACGCATGCGCAAACAGTAGGGCATTTTTTTTTTTTAAGTCACATAGAGCCTTCCCAGCTTGATCATTCCATGCCACCTGACCAGAAAGGGGGAGATCAGGGGTGACCGCTAAAGTTTGCAAAAGCTGTGCTCTTTCATTGAAGTTTAAAATCCATTGCCGGCAGTATCCTATAATGCCTAATACAGACATAACCTGTTGCTTTGTAACATGTCTTGGTCTAGGAAGATTTTGAATGGTGTTTATATGGTCGCTAGAGAGAGAGAGAGAGAGCTCTCGTTTCACAAGAAATGTCATGACCTGAATATTTCACAGTTGTTTGAATTAACTGCAGTTTTGTTTTAGAAACTTTGTGGCCATTTTCTGCTAAATAATAACAATTGCTGAGTATCCCGTGCACAATCTGCTTTCGTAGTACTACACAACATTCCACATACTGTATCAATACACTGTCTTTTTCCGGCCAAAAGCCTTTTAAATTTTGAGCAAGAGCTTATCCAATACACAAGGGCTACAATATATCCCTGAGGCATAACGGTCCATGTCCAACGGCGGTTTTGGAAAGTAAAGGCAAACCAGAATTGAGAGTCGGGGTGCAAAGGAATACAACAATAAGCATTAGCAAAGTCAATAACAGAGAAATAACAGGCGGACGAGGGTATCGTAGAAAGAATAGTGGAAGGATTAGTAACAATAGGTGCCCTAGGAAAAACTGCAGAATTTACGTGTCGAAGATCTTAAACAAAAACGCCATGAACCGTCAGCCTTTTAAACAGGTAAAACGGGGGAGTTGACTGGAGAGTATTTAATTTGAATGATTGCTCCACGTTTCACGAGATCGGAATGTACGGCGGAGATGCCAGCCTCTGCTGCTGGAGACAGAGGATACTGGGAGCGATGCGGGCGGAAGGAGGATTTTGGGTAAATCACCAGTGGCTCACAGTGTGCTATCCTTCCATAATCATTTTCCCCTGGGACCAAAGTGCATCGGGAAGTGAGGAAAGCCAAGTGGAGAGGCGGTTTGCAATGAAAAATCAGAAAGGGAAGACGGCACAATGCATATGTACTAAAAATCATTTTGAAGCACAAACTTTAGTTATCAAATGATCTGAGGTATCAAAGATACCCGAAGCAACATGTAGCCAGTCCGTCCTATTGAAACATTGTTCCACCCAATCCCCAATTTCAACTCAGTGAACGGTGCTATAATTGGCTAAAGAAAAACATGGGGAACCGAACCTCCGAAATAGAAAACGCTTTGGGAATATGTGAAGTGCACTGACAGCAGCAGCTGTGTGTGCATGAGAAAAAAAATGCAAGGGATATGGAGGGTCTCTGGGCTCATACCTGAAGAGAGAAAAGATTCTAACCAAGGTGTGTCCACTTCAGAAGGGAAGTACTGGGCAGTGCAGTGGAGGGTGTTGGGGACTTGCAAGTGGGGAAAAGAATATAAGAGTGTAGGGCTTTAGAAGAATGGTGTGTGAGGAGATGTTCAGGGTCCAGGCTGCAAAAGAGGGCTTAGTGTGGGGGGAGGTTTGGCACAGGAATTTAGGAATAGAACAGTGAAACCCTCGTTTGGTTAGAGAAATAGAGAGGGAGAGCGTAGTCATCATCCCTTCCTGAACAGATTAACAGGGCAGAGCTGATTTAACAAAAACGGTGCATCAAAGTGGAACCACTGGAATGAAGCTGAACTCGAAGAGGTTTAGACACCAGTAAAAAATGTGGTTGTCCAGAAGCACTAAGAACAGTCAGTGTATCGTTCGAGGCAGACTAGAAAAGCAGTTTTAGTGCCATTCAGCAAAGTCAATAAAGGATCTGTGTCCGCATGGCAAGTGAGCAAAGGCAACTGAAAAGAGTGGCTGGGGGTCCCTGTGAAAGGAATATCCTCAGGTTCAGGTAAGGAAGGCGGAGGGAAGAAGCTGATGTGGGCAATTGCTGCAGAAGTGTCCCATCGTAACAGGCAAGATGTGTAGGTGCTTGATCTGAGGGGAGAGGCGGCTGAGCAGACGAAGAATTCGGATTAGGAAGTAAAAATCCACTACCTCTCCCCCGGCTTCGCCCCTGTTCTCGGACAAATCCACGTCTTTCACGTCCTCTCCCCCTGCCTGAGCTCCACCTGCATAATAATTCATTTGTGCCACGATTAACTTGGTCTGAGTGTCTGACTCTTTTTGTTTAGTCTGTCGTTCAGCATGCTCCGCTGTCTTTTTTTATTTTAACTTCATCAAAAGTGGCACTTTCCCATCCAAATACAGGACGTGCGTACTTTATTTTGAATATCACTTCTGAGTCCTGACAGAAAAGGAGGAACTCCTGCCTTGGCACGGTCATCTGGGCTGTCTAAGCCAGAATGGTTTGTCATCAAATCCTGAATGCGGTGTGCCCATTCATCTACTGTCTCATTTTTCTTTTGTTTGGCAGCTGAAAAGGTAGTCGGTGCCCTTTTTATATTTTGCAGCTATTGCAGTTTTCACAGATTCCCATTTGGCAAGGAAAAGACCCTCATTATTTTGTCCACGAGGCAATGCCTCATTCCAATGCCACTGTACTCCATTATGCTGCCCATAATTGACAGTAGCCCAAGTAGTCCCCAACTTTCTGCGTAGCACTTGGGTCCACTCGGCTGCACCGGGTTATATATGTTGTCTAGTTGCTGCACCTGTTCCACAAACTTCAGCCCACCGATTACCTTACGATCAGGCAATTCGGACACTATGTATGTCAGCTCTTGAATATCCCAGTTACGGTGTATCATTACAGTAGTGGGGTTATCGTTTCCTGGGGGCAGTGTGGGATCGTGTCGGGGGTTAGGAACCTCAATTAAAGGGCATGAAAATGTGGATGCTAAAGGTTTTCAGGGGTCTTATCTCTGAGGGTTTTGGTTCTAGCACGTTGTGAAATGGAGGGCTTTTTGTGTAAGTTAGAAAAGCCTCCCATAGCCCCTAACAAGTGGCCGTCAGTCTCATCATCAGGATCTGTAAGTGAGGAGGGGTCACATTGATATTGTTCATCAAAGAAATCATCAGTAACTGGGGCATCGGTAACCACAGGAGCCGTTGGGGCAATGAGTGAATGTGGCAGTGGAAGGGGTTGTGGGTAAAGTGTTGCGGAAGAGAGCACTGGATATAAAAGTTTTTTTTTTTATTTTTATCACTCCTTCTCCTCCTTCCTTCAGACTGGGGTCCCGTATCAGCCTACACTTTCTGTAAAGCTATAAGCAGCTGTTCTTTTTCCTTTCTATTCTTAAGTTCAGCAACTAAAAGCTCATTCCGTTTTTGTGCCGCTTCCAATGTACGGTCTTTAATAACCAATTCCCATCTGTCATAAATATCCATCCGATAAGGACCTCCATTACAACAACCCTGTGTATTTCTGCACAGTATTTTTCTAATTCATATCTCCAGTTCCTTCCACTGGCCATCCACCTCCACTGTCCTTATTCCACCTCCTACATGCTTTTTTTTAATCCTGTCGTCTTTTCAATGAGCTTTCTAGGGGACCCGCCTTTCGATCCCGACAGCGCACTAGGAGCCTGGCGATCCCCCGATCTACTCACCGTGACTCCATCCACCTGCATGGAAATGCCCGTCAAGTCGTGCCTCGTATCGGCTAGGAGGAGGTCAGGGACTCCCCACGCAGGAAACGCCCAAGGCAGGCCAATCCTACATTTACCGAAGCTGGACCCGATCCGGCCGGAATCGGCTCCACCACGGTCCTCTGGACGATCCTGCACGAGGAGCCGTCTGCCGTCTCCTGCCCCACGTTTGGGCGCCAAAACTGTGGACGAAATCTCAGACCCGAAAGCAGGTGCAGTTATAAAGCAGCTTTATTTTCAGAGTCACGGTGAGAAGAGTTTCAGAAAAGCAGACAATCAAATATACATGACAGCATCAGGGCTCTTCTGAACCCCGTCTGTTGGGTGGGGTCCAGTTTTATACCCCTAGAATGCGTAATTTAATATCATTATAAAATGTAACAGTCAACAACATTTATTATACACAAACCTTTAGCCCCTTCAATGTCCCTTATGCAACTTGATTTCTTGGCTCCTTTTGTTATGGCGTTCAGATGTAAGCTAAGGGAAAACGTGATAAGGCAGACTCATGTGTGGAATGCTCAGACCTTGAGTCCTTTGCACAAACATTTTTCTGTTTGCTAAAACAAAGCATGCTATTACATGGTTTTGTAAAGCTTACTTCTCAGACATGAATTATTACAAGGGAACGAAGAGAACATTCGTTTCCACAAGAGATAAAAGGGATGGTTAACTGTGTCAAAACCTGATGAAGGTCTAGTATGATAAGGACAGCGAAGAGAAGATAGAGAGGACTCAGCAGTATTTGTAACTGAGAGTGCAGGAGTATCTCTGAAATGGTCTTTCTGAAAAGCACATTGTAGAGGTTTCTACTCAGGAGAAAGCTGGTGTAATATTTGTCCCTTTTTAAATGTGTGTTTTTGTCTAGGATTTTTGTTTTACATGGAAATTTTATTTTATTTTTACTTTCTCATATACAAGGTATATATAGGGAAAGTACTGGAATCGTCCAAAAATTCGATTTCGAGATTTTGATGAATCACAACATTTTAGACCGAATTCTATCTGTGTGACTGTCTGTGTGTGAGTATGTATATGTAAACATTATAACTTGAGTATGCTTTCACTTAGATCAACCAAATTTTGCATACAATTATCAGGTACAAAATGTAGATTTCTTTTCTTTTGAGCTATTTCTGCTCACCGGAAGTGGTACTTTTTTATTCATGAAGCTGCAGAGACCGATTTATTTAACTTTACTTTTATAATAATTGTTCAATATATTATCAACTTGATCGATTTTTTGTTGATGGTTCTTTAATGTACATATTACAAAAATATAATCATTGCCTTGCGGTTTACTCCTCAAATATTCATCCCCATATTGAAGTATACGAGAAAGTGTAGGGAGACCACTCCCAATTTTTTTGCTTTATTTCATTATTTACATTGTGCCATTTCCGTCACATGTCATTATATTCCCACTTTAGTTATTGTGTGATTTGGAGCTCTAAGATCACCAGCATTTCGGGTATAAATATGGCATGAAGTGCCAGTGTCCCTGTGGTATAGCGAGTATACGGCTCTGAATGATAGACCAGTTTTTAAAAAATAATCGCCACACTCGCGGCTTACGGAGGGGGTGTGGTAGTGTGGCTGGAGCAGTTCCTGGGCACGATGCAGGCATGGGCGTTTCCGCACTGAAGTGCACAGGTGCATGATCGACCATGGCCATAATTGGTGCCGGGAGCTGCTAATTGCCACATCTCCATTATAAATAGGAGGAGTGCGAGTGCGGACAAAGGAAGAAAAGAGAGAAGGATGGAGGTTAATGGAGAAGAATGCTGGAGAATCAGAGAGGCTCCAAAATTGGAAGAGGGAGCGTGGAGCAGGACCCACACCATCACAGTCCCTCAGTGGATATTCCCTATGACAACCACTTATTGACCAAGTAGATCCAACTGTTAGGTTTCTCTGGCTATGACATCCATTTTGCTCTCTTGTATTTTGGGAAATATCCATGACCCACAGGAGATTTCTTAGTTTTAGAAGTATTATGAATATAAGAGAGTATTATGAATAGAGATTCCTATCAATCTGAACATTTAAATTTAGGTTGACAGTTTATTGTTTTAATATTGCACACTCTTGCAGGAGCTAATTTTAAGTAATAGTAGTATTTTTTTAACCATTAAAAGTATTTTTTGTTTTCTAGATTGTTTCATATTACTCCCTTGTGCTGCTTTAATAATAATTGAAGCAATTTGCTTTGTTTGTCATTACTAAGTGTTTTCCATTTTCCTTCTCTTTTCTGTGTCTCTGTGTGGTGACACTTGGTCTGCACTGTAGAGGACGTGTCATCACATATGATGGGCCTGTCCGCTTATGTCTTTTAAACTAAATAAACCTGTCATTACTTGATTACAGAATGCATCTTTCCAAAATGAGTCTGAATTGAGACAGATGGACTTACAATGACCTGTGTATACTGCATGATGCATGATATTTGTAATTTCCAATAAGTTGACAAAGTCCTGTAAAAGAGTAAACCAGCAAAAAGCAAGTATAAGAAATCTGCAAGAAGCTGGACTTGACAGAGGATGATGTGCTTGAGTGGGTGGTGCTGTAATAGGAGAGGGTAGAGTCAGGGAAAAAGGGGGAAGAAAGCTCACATGCCTAAATATGTTGCATGTGGGGGCTGGGCCATATCGTGGCCTGGGACCCCTGCAGATTTAATTTTTTTCTCCAGCCGTCTGGTGTTATTTTTTTTGTTTTTTCTGTCCTCCCTGGCCATCGGACCTTACTTTTATTCTATGTTAATTAGTGTTCCCTAATTTTCATTATTTATTCAGTATTTTTTCTCTTTCTTCATCATGTAAAGCACTTTGAGCTACATTGGTTGTATGAAAATGTGCTATATAAATACATTTTGTTGTTGTTGAATAAAAGCTGGATGACTGTTATTGACCACCTCCTCAATTATACCCTAAATATGGCTGACACAGGTCAAAGGGTACCGCTAATGAAATCATCTGTAGCATCAGTAATACAGAGGTTAGGGTTTAGAATAGGTACAGTATATGACCCCAATATCCTAAAATGCTGCACATTCATAGTGTGCGGTACTGCAAAAAGTCACACTGTATTACTAAATCATTAGTCAGTTCCCATGCATAGGTATATTTTGCATTTTTATAACTGGACCATTATCCCGCTCTTGTGATATACTGTAGGTTCCACTAAACAGGAGATGGTCATAGTCAGTATGGTAAGGAAAAACAATGTCATTAGACTTTGAGAGATTCAGAGTGCTATCATAGAAAAGAACACCATCTTTCAAAGTGCTGGAGAGAGATCTAGTGTCAATGAAGCAGCTGACAACTTGAAAGGAACAGTGAAGAGGGTGTAGGACAGGCCTATTCAAATGGCGGCCCGTGAGACACATGTTTACCAGGAGCAACAGCTGAGTCGCCCAACTCATGGTCCCGGCAGAAACACAGAGAAAAACACATTTTGCAAGCCTTCAGAAATTCCTACATAAATTCCTACAGTAGTACAGACCTTAAATGCAGCAATCTGTATAGCCTAGCAACATTCAACCCACAATGCTGCACATTGTTGTGTGTCTAGTAGTGGTGGTGGTAGTCTATGATACTGTGATGAACTGTATTAAGACACACAGGGGCCAAGGGAATCTTCAAAATGCAGACTGGGTTTTTATTCTGTGTACCACGCTATAAACGGCGCCCTACCACTCCTTGTCTAGGTCATGGGAGGGGGCCACCAAAACAAGAGACAAAAAAGTAGCCTCTGCTTTACAGCTTCTTCCTGCTCTTTTACCATTTGCTCCCCTCATACCCTGATCCTGTCACTCAGTTCTCTCTGCTTTGAGCCTTCACAAAGTGCTTTCCCCCCCAACCTCCACCACAGCCCATGCAGTAGTGAAACGTTTCACAATATCAACATAATGTGGGATGTGTAACAAAGCCATGCCTTATCACTCATTGAGCAGTAGACGTTGTATTCATGTGTGTTAGTTAATGTTATCACTTGTTATGGATTTGTGCACTGATAGCTTTGATAGTTTTTTTTTATTCTGTTAAATGCACTTTGTGATGTGCCTGGATCATATTTAATCAAAATATTTATTTTTTAGTTCAAAAGTGGGAAAACATTAGAACATTAGAACAATCTAGACGAGAACAGGCCATTCAGCCCAACAAAGTTCGCCAGTCCTATCCACTTGTTTCCTCCAAGAAAACATCAAGTCGAGTTTTGCAAGTCCCTAACGTCTTACTGTCTAACACACTACATGGTAGCTTATTCCAAGTGTCTATCGTTCTTTGTGTAAAGAAAAACTTCCTAATGTTTGTGCGAAATTTACCCTTAACAAGTTTCCAACTGTGTCCCCGTGTTCTCGATGAGCTCATTTTAAAATACAAGTCTTGATCCACTGTACTAATTCACTTCATAATTTTAAACACTTCAATCATGTCACCTCTTAATCTTCTTTTGCTTAAACTGTAAAGGCTCAGCTCTTTTAATCTTTCCTCATAATTCAACCCCTGTAGACCTGGAATCAGACTAGTCGCTCTTCTCTGGACCTTTTCTAGTGCTGCTATGTCCTTTTTGTAGCCTGGAGACCAAAAATGCACACAGTACTCAAGATGAGGCTTTACCAGTGCGTTATAAAGGTTGAGCATAACCTGCTTGGACTTGTACTCCACAGATCGTGCTATATAACCTAACATTCTGTTAGCCTTCTTAATGGCTTCTGAACACTGTTGGGAAGTTGATAGCTTGGAGTCCACTATGACTCCTAAATCCTTCTCATAAGGTGTACTCTCGATTTTCCGGCCGCCCATTGTGTATTCAAACCTAATATTTTTACTTCCTATGTGTAATACTTTACATTTACTGACATTAATTCATATTGCTACTAGCCCAGATATAGCTTTTATATTGCTTTTTATGCACTATCTGATGTGCCTGTGTCAGATATGACCACATTTAAAAGAGAAAAAATTTATAAACATTACTTGTTTTTCAGTACATATATTTGTGTTGGTTTAAAATTTGTCATCACCTGCTGCTCATCGGCTTCTAAATTTTTTGGTTTGAAAATCTGGTCCAGGTGAATTTGTAATTGAACAGCCCTTTTGAAGGAGCTAAATGCTTTTATGGAAAGCAGGAAAGGACAATGTTTTTCCTTCCAATGTTCCAACATCAATGCACTATGTCTTTAAGACAATAAAACAGAACGTGCAATAATGCACTGTTACTACTTTGTTGTTTGGAATGGTGATCTACAAGGTTTGGATTTTGCAGTATGTGAACTGCTTTACGTGTGTTTGCAGAAGTAGGTGGAGATGAAGGCAAGTGACGCCTCACAGAAGTTTGCGTATATGGGTGAGTGAGATGTCAGGCAAAATGGCAGGAGCATCATGGAATATACAGCCAGGATGGGGGTAATAGAACTATGTGTGGTGGGATACAAGAAAATAGTGTAATCCACTTAATTCTAGCTATCGGTCTCTACAACACAGAGCATCTTATTGTCTTTTTAAATGTTCTGTACAGTGCTCTCATACTTGAGCAATAAAGAGTAGTAGTGAGGTGTGACTGGCCAAATTATGTGATAATTTGGGTCTGTTTTAGGTTTCTCTGCTCCAATGTCATGAGAGAGTGGTTTGGTGCCAACTATAGAATGTTGATGGAGTTTCTGCCATCCTATTCACCTTTCCTCAACCAAACTGAGGAATCATTTTCAGCATGGAGGTGGAAGACATATGATCATCCGCCCCATAGACAGAGGCAACGGATGTTGCTTCATGCAATATGACATTTGAGGATTACTGTGGGTGGAAAACCAGAAGGTTTTTCTCTCAGTGTCTTGCAAGGCAAAATATCCAATATGATTTCAATGAAAGTTTGTAGCCCAATAGACAGGAGAAAATTGATGGAAAACAAAACAAATTAGCCTTGGTGTTTCCATTCATTTTAGTATTTGTATTTCAGATGCTGTTTTCCCATCTTCATATTGTAATTTGTTCATATTATAAGCAGGATTGTTTTATAATCCTGTAATGTAAATTTGGTACAATTTTCCACTTATTGTTAATTTTCAATTTGCTCAAATATAAATAGTGTCATACCATAAATTTGTACATATTGAGCTATACAGTATTTTGCATCCTAGAAACACTGCACTGTATATCCAATTGTGAAAGTGATATTTGCCTTTTCTATTTTCAGTGTTTACGCAATCTTATATCCATCTGGTAATGGGAGTATGTTGATTGACCAACTTTGTGTGGGTTTGACACATGGTGCTTATGTTGTGACTGCTTCTTTTTCTTTTGAAAAGGTGGTATAGTACTGTAGCTTTTACTGTTTTGAGAAATACATTTAAAATTACAGGAACAAGGTTAGTATTTACAGATATCTGCCCAAGCAACTGAGAAAAACTCTAACTGAGCTGAAAAATATGAGCAACAAATAATGGATCGGCTTCATAAGAACGAAGTCTACAAGAGGAAATTACCAGAAACGTAATATACGAAATACTTCATCAAAAATTATATTCTTTTTAAGTGTAACGTTATTTATAGTGGTGGCTGAGATTTTTTTTAATGTCATGTTTTTGTTGAGAAAGGATATAACAAAGTTTCTGATAGAACGGATCCCAATAAAAACTCTAAGCCAAAACTACAGCATGCGTGTTCAAACACAAATCCAACAGGGCTGCTGTGGCTACAGGTGTTTTTTCCAGCCAATTTCTAAATTACTAATTAATGCTGCTATTGGAGCAAAATATTTTGTCTTTATTTTATTTGACTTGCTGTATAACATTCACAACCCTTAATTGTTTTTGTTAGCAGCAGCCACACAATAATTTGATGAAATAAGTGACTAGCTAGCTTGTTCCAATCCGTTTCAATAAAAAGTACAGTGGTACCTTGGTATATGTCTGCTTTGGAATAAGTCCAACTTGGTATACGTCCTGTTTGGACACGAAAAATTTTGATTGGTATACGACCTTTGTTTGGAATACGACTCGCGTGCTAACCTTATTTACCTCTCTCGAGACAAAGCCATGACTGCCCACGAGCGTTAGTGCACCAGTTGCTAGCATTCAGTGAACAACCCTCGCTATAACTCTCTGTGAACTTTCACGTGTGTGATATAGCGGGTCCACAGCTCCTGTCAAAGTCCAGCTTTAAAATAAATAATCACCGTGCTCGCAGCTTGGTGAGGGGACGAGGTGGTTATGTGGCTGAAGGTTGTCAGGGCAATGTGGGCGTTTCTCACCAAAGTGCACTTGTGAGGGACTGTCCGCATTCATGATTGTTCCTGGGGCTGCTTATCTTGATAAACAGAAGCGCGAGTCAGCTAGAAGGGGAGTAAAAAGAAAGAACGGACGAGAGGGTGAGTGAGTGAGAGAGAGAGAGGGCTGCTTATCTTGATAAACAGAAGCGCGAGTTGGCTTGAAGGGGAGTAAAAAGAAAGAAGCAGGGGCCACCAGGTAAAAAGGCACCGGGCTTCTTCTTGTTTTTTATTTTATTTTTAAAGAATGCTTCCTGCTCTATTTTAACTTCGTTGTTTTTAAGAAGACTTTTTTCTATTGTGTTTAACCTCCACGTTTCACTTCTGATTTTAAGGATTATGTATTGGAACTTTGGAGACTGCACTTTAATTTGAACACCTTGTTTTGTTAATTGTTTTAATAAAAGCACTTTGCACTTTTTCACCATCCCCTTGCTTTACCAAAGAGGTTAGCAGTGAGGCACATTACAGACGGTGTAGGGTTCAAGGGCTCCCCGGCAGCAGATGGGAGCATACAGCAAACCTGCATCGTCACAACGTGATTTTGTGTTTTTTTCATGTAAATTTGAATTTATTGTTGAAAAGTATGAAGGTGGTATGCGTATCCGGGACATGGCTGTTGCATACTGTTTCCCAAGAACGACGGTATCTAAGATTGTGAAAAACAAAGATGTTATTAAAAAATAAAGTGAGGTAAAATTTTCATTTATTTCATCTAATTGCTTTTGTATTTATGTATTTTAGTATTAAGCAGTGTTTAAATTATTTTATACAACCCCATCAATGTATAATATGCCAATAGCAATAGGATTTTTTTTTTCATGGGAACGGATTAATCATTTTCCCATTATTTCTTATGGGAAAAATTTGTTTGGTATACGTCCTGTTTGGTATAAGTCAAAGGGTCTGGAACGAATTATTGACGTATACCAAGGTTCCACTGTACTTTGAAAACAGAATATTAAAGGCCTGAAGAAATTTTGGTCTGGTCCACAAAATATTTTTGGGGGTGTTCTTGGGGAAAAATAATTCTGGACATGTCTGGTGTGGCAGAATTAGAGCACTAACGGGCCACAGAATTAAATGCAGTGTTTCCTTAACGGCAAGAACTCACTTCTAATTAATGGTTAGAGCAAAACTGGTGGCCTGTCAGGAACTGGACTTGGTACTCTTGAGTTTCTTGGTCATCTGTTAGCTCACTTTACATCTTCTTATTGTTTGCCTGATAGACAAGGAACAATGGAAGAGTCTGACATCTCGGTTCTAAACCGTCAACCACAATTGTAAAGCAGCAGTTCTTACGTTCAGCTATGTCAGTCCCCTGTGATTGCAGGTTTTTTTTTTCCCAACCAACCTGTTTTTTAAATCAACCTTCTACATTAATTAAGAAAGCTTTCCAAAATTATATATTTTGGTGTTGATTCAGATATTATAGTTTTTAATTATGGTTTGCTAATTTTTTTATTGGAATGTACCAAGAATTTATGTATGTTACATTGGGATAATGTGGCATTTTTTAGGTTAGTTTTTAATGATTCACGCAAAACTGAATTTGAGTTGAAACCTAACGCAAAAAAATCATGATTTCTATTCACACAAGAAAAAATGCATTTAGTCCCTGTCAGGAAGAGTTTGAGGCATAAATTTGACATGCATTATTTAGTATTTAAATAAAGGTCTCTAGCGGAAAGCAAAACATCACAAGTGTGCATATCTGCCTCTAATAAAGTGTTGCACACTTCCATGGTGATGTGAATGAGAGGTATACACAAAATTGATTTTACTGGTCTAGCACAGATGACATACTGTAGTTTAATGTAGCTGTAGAAAAGAAAATGAGTAAAAACAGAACACCAAATGTGTTTTTAGGTAGCTGTATTACTTGTTTTCCACCTCAAAAAATCCTTTGAAACCCCAAAAAACTCTTTGTGAAATTGCCTACAAATTAATTTTAGTGTCATTTTTGGAAAACTTTAAGTGAATCCAAACTTGCCTGTTGCTGTCATCACTGTCAGTAAGCATGCTAGTGTGTCTGTGTATGCAGCAGTGAAGATTAATGATAGCTCTGTGTTATTGTGTGTTTTATAAGCTTTGTCCTTTCACACAATAGTAGAGAGAGAGGAGAGGTTAGGAGCAGGTGCTGATAATGGTGCATTGCCACACCCACCATATGACAAACCACCTCAAGATCCCAGAGTAGGATCCGAGTGCAGCCATGCAACGGGTGACACCTCAGTCCCACATCAGTAACTTATTTGTTAATTCTTTTACATACATTTTTCATTCCGATGATTATTACCTTCATGTTCTTTTTTAAAATGCATTGCTTGCCTTTCTTTACCTTCTTGTGTTATATAAATCCATGAATATGCATTTCTTTGTTCTGCATTTGTGTTTAGGAGAGGGATGGTAAAACTCCAAATTAGACTCTAATTGGTTTATTGTGTCAAAACAATATTATCCTATAGTTGCAAAATGTAGTACTATGCTCTGGCATTTTGAGTCCCCCTCACCACTGGACACTGGACATGCTAGAGCACCGCAGCTGATGGTCTGTTCAACCTGGGACTCCTTAACCTTTCACAGCGAGGATTGTTTGCTGTTGAACATAGTCTTATATTAAAGTAGCGGTAGCCTTTCAGCATTAAGCTTTCTTTGCCCTGATATTTACTAACAATGAATATTAAAAATAAATATTAACAATTAAGGTAGTAAACTTCACAGAAGAAAAAGTGAATTAAAAGAAAAATGGAATGAAAGTGTTAAGCCTTTAAGGGTGTGGCATAAATATAAATATTTCAAATTGTAAATGAATGTAAATTTTATATTACAGCACTTTTCTGAATGCAGAATAAAAAAAGAATAAAATATTGCTTAATTAAACAATAAGCACAATGACATGTAAGAAAAAAAATGTCTCTCTATTATAAAAAATATCCTGGGAGGGAGACTAGGGAGACGAGACAGGATCTTCTCGGAAGACAATTTGACGTCCCGTGAGAGCTTGCGAGAGACACTTTAACGTCCTGCGAAGACAATTTGACGTCCGGCGAGAGACACTTTAGCATGATGCAAAACAGGGCATTGAGACAACATTTAAAACAAGTTTATAGACATCTAACCAAGCAAATGTTGGAATGCTTTTGGCAGACAGACATCATGTACTCCCAGCTCATGAAACAATGACAAGTGACAAGCAGAATACGCAGCTTGCAAGCAGCAGCAAGCCAGCAGATGATCCGACCGCTTCTCCGTAGCATGCATTCAGCCCCCTTAACCCCGCACAATGCGAGTGGTGAAAGGACAACTGCTGTACAGGCTTTGAAATGATTGATGTGCAGAGCGACAAAAAAGAACACGCAGCTCGCCAGCAGCAGCAGAAAGATAGCAGATGATCTGACGGCATCTCCTTAGCGTGCGTTCAGCAGCCCAATTCACAACATGAGTAGCGTTATACGTCCTGCAAGAAAGATTTACCGTGCCCGGGGCCGGAAATAAAGGAAAAGTATTGTTTTTATAAATGTTTTAAAGTAAAAGTGAAAATAATGCATATGTAACAATTCCCATGAAAATAACAATCTCTTTAAATTGTATATCCGGTAAACCAAACCCAGGAGTGGGCAAGCGAAGCAAGCAGGGGGCAGAGCCCACTAGTGTTTGAAAAAAAAATCTTAAGCTAAGGGTCACTCAAGATTAAACCCAGGAAACACTGGTATTAAACAGAGAATTAGTTATGATCAGCGCTATCACCGCCTTCATAAAATCAGATGTTAACCATCTGGAGACATTGGCCAATAACATACCTTAGGCTTCTTGTTATTGAGCCTTCTCTGTTTGCTTTCTCACAGAGCCTAAATATTAGAAACTAGTGGGTGCCTGCCCTAGCATACGGCGGTGTAAGAATAGCAACGGAAAATGTTGAGAAAGGAATTCAGAAGTCAAGAAGAAAGAAATACTTCTTGAAAGACATAGTTGTGAATAGGTGTTTTGCTGAAGACAACAGATAATGATTCGAAAGATCTAATCTCGGAAAGAGCTTGAATTTCAGCTTCACCACCATAAATTGTAGATAGAGCCATGTTTTGATAGTACTTGTGACTTGTTTTGATAACTCGACTTGCGCTGGAAAGAATAACAGGAAGAATGTCTTAAATCTGTCCCAATGTGATGCAACGAAATCTATTGTCCTATGTTGTAGTGAGAGTGCATTGCCTTCATCAACGGTTTGTGTCAAGAAATAACCAACTGATAGGAACAGGCAGTTGCCAGATCCCGGAATACAGATGACATTGTACAAAAACACGTCAACAGAGAAGATACTGTTGTTCATTTTATAACAAAGATTTAGGAAACAACCGTCACAGTATAATGAAAATAGCAAGGAGCGAAACTAACGGCAATGGTCGAGAGAGTACCTTCCTGTAGCAGACTACGGAAAAGACTCCCAGGCGCAGACATGACCGAAGTGAAAGGACACGCGGTCAGGCTAGATATCAGGCGGTGACGTGACACCAATGGGGTCATGAGAGAAGAGCGGGGAACGCGGTAGTCTGAAGGAGGAATAGGACTCGAGAAAAGCGGAGTGGAGGTGTATGGGAGGCCTCAGTCAGCGTGTGGAAGGGGTTGGAAGAGGACAAATAGGAATCGAGAAATGTTGTGTGGGCTGCGTGTGGTCAGGTCCGGGTTTGAAGAGGAAGCAGAACGAACCAGAAGGGAAATATATATAAGAGATGATGAGGTCAACATTCTTTAAACATCATCAGTACTGGGCCCATTTCTACAGTTAATTGCATTACAGTAATCCCTCGCTACTTCACGGTTCACTTTTTCGCGGATTCACGACTTCACGGGTTCCATACTGACCCCTACTCTCGTTTCTTTTTCCGGTTTCTTTGTGGTGGTGGCCTGCGCCACCTCCACCTACTCAAAGCTTCATGATGCTCCAACAATGATGGATGGATTAAAAGGCAAAACTCTACGTGACCATCTTCATCAAGCCCTTCCGTGAGAACCCTAAATCCAAAGAGGACTGTTTCATTTATGTTAGGTAGAATGCCCAGAGGGGACTGGACGGTCTCATGGTCTGGAATCCCTACAGATTTTATTTTTTCTCCAGCAGTCTGGAGTTTTTTTGTTTTTTCTGTCCCTCCTGACCATTGAACCTTACTCTTATTCGATGTTAATTAATGTTAATTTATTTTGTTTTTTTATTGTGTCTTTTATTTTTCTATTCTTTATTATGTAAAGCACTTTGAGCTACTGTTTGTATGAAAATGTGCTATATAAATAAATTTTGTTGTTGTTGTTAAATATAGTAGTAGTATTTCCTATGCCAAGAACAACAAAACAAGTTCAGTGACTAAGTGCGTTGTAACACGGGCTGTGATTGGTACATGGGAGGGAGACGACAAATCACAGCTTTCCGCTTTCTAATCGGGCCAGTGATTGGTGCTTTGACTGATGCCCAGATCCCACAGCATCTCCCCTTTGTCTCTCTGTTGCGGCCATTTCGCTTCAAGCTTTCTCGTCGAGCGGTTTACTTTACACTGTACTGTGTGTAATTTTTATGTGGTTTCTTTGTGTTGAACTTCGCTTCAATTTTCACCCCCTGCAATGGCTCCCAAATGTGCTCCTTCTTCCAAGGCTGGTGCTGAGCCTAAACACCAACGAAGAATGATGACGATCGCTGAGAAGGTGAAACTTCTGGATAAGTTGAAGGAAGGGAGAATGTTCGCGGCTGTGGCTGCAGACTAGCTAAGGATCTACAAGTCACAGGAATGGGACGACAATATGGTTTGATCGGTCCAATTTTGCAACAAGGTCGACGACGTCATGACCGCCTACAAGCTGCTCTTCGACTGGAAAAAGAAGCAGTGGCAGCAACTGCTGATCACAATGTTTTTGCAGCCTCGCAAAAATGAGCCAGTTCCTACTACTGTACTACTACGGATACACCTTCGGAAACCGTGGAAGAGGTGCCCCAGGAAATGGCACCGCCGTCTGAAGAGTAGTAAAATACAGTCATCGCAGTAAAAGTCATCATCACCTTCATCGTCATCATTTTTACTGGACAGCATATTCATCACCATCATCACGTCATATATAGGTACGTGTACTTCGCTATACAGTAACTGTAAACTGATCTACCGATTTCATATTGCTTAACAGTTGTCCCTGTTATTAATAGGGTAAAGGGTGGGTTGTAAACAGTACAGGGAGGGTTTAAAAACGTTCAAATACACATTAAATGATTAAATAAATATGGTGTCCCTACTTCGCGGAAATTCAGTTATTGTGGCCAGCCTTGGAACCTATTTCCCGCGATAAACGAGGGATTACTGTATTCATGTTTGTACAGACGCGGTAGCAGTACACAGAAATCATTCTGTAGAAGTCGTACAAAAGAAGCTTAACATTTAATGACATTACAAGTCATTCAAACTGTGGTACTAAAGGGGGCACGTCTAGTCCATTCACCCTCTCATTCATCTATCTATTAATTAAGTTTCAAACCCCTAAAGTAAAATGCTAGTGAAGCCAAAACAAACAACAAGGATTTTTTAGGATTACTCCAGTATAAAGATTATAAAAGAAACGTTAGGGAAGCAAAAGAAGAAGCAATTGAAAATGAGAAGGGAATAACAAATGAACTGAATAAATATTTCACCCAAGTGTTTGTAAAAGAACAACAAATGGAATGCCCCATGCAAAAGTAAAAACAAGCTCAGAGTTCCTGGATTTTAAACTAAAAGAGTCAGATGTGCTGCAAGTGCTGTAATAAATTGAACACTAACAAAACCAGTGGACCTGATGGTACAGTAATTTACTAATTGCTTTGAAAGAAATAAAAAAAGCTATTTATAAACCCTAATTATACAGATTTGAGTAGTCAATTGAGAAAGGAGTAGTGCATAAGGACTGGAAAGATGCAAATGTGACTCTAATCTTCAAGAAGAGAGTCAAACATGGATCCTGGTAAGTACAGACCAATAAGTCTTACTTCTCTATCATGCAAAATTATGGAAATTATAATAAGCAATAAAAGGAAAAGTAAAATAGAAAAGTTTCTATATGAAAATAATACCTTATATATAAACGTCTATGTGTGTAAGTTTGTGTGTCTGTCCGGCCCGGAAGTGAGTGGTGAAGTCGGGGTAAGGGATCCACCGCCGAGGAAACAGAAAACTCACTTAGCCGTTAATAACACAAGCAGGGCCAGCAAGCCAGCAAAACGAAACCTTAGAAAAAAGACAAAGTAGCTTAGCCGCTGACATTGGAAAAACAGTATCCCTTTTACTTTTCCCCCACCGTTAACGCACAAGTGATGCAAGCACGTCGGCAAAATGAATCCTCCTAGGAGAGAGATACCCAGAGTAGTTCCTTTCAATTACCTGACATCTCTACATTTCAATTTTTTTTCTGACGATTTCAATAGTTTCTAGGACCCCAGGCTTTTTACAGCACGGGCTGACATAGCAGTACTTAATAACAGCCAGCATGTGTTTCCAAGAGGAGTCTGCCAAACCAATCTTTAAGGTTTTTTTGAAATGGTAACTGGAACAGTTGACAGAAACAAAGAATACGGCATAATTTACCTAGACTTTCAAAAAGCCTTTGATATAGTCAACTCTATAATTAGTAGCAGAAAGCATCGTGGTCACCTACAAATTTGAATCTTAAGTAGGGTAACTGACAGTAGGAGAAGAATGCTCCATGTGGAGTGACATCATCAGCGGAGTCCTTGGACCATTACTTTTTCTGATTTACAGGAATGTTAATGACATTGATTCCAGTATAGTTTAGTGAACTTGTGAAATTTATAGATGGAATGGTAGACACTGAGGAGGCAACAAAAATAATTCAAAAATACTGGGTAATGCTTCAGAACTGGGTGAACAAAATGCAGATTAATGCAGAGAAGGGCAAAGTGGTACAGACGATAAAAGGAATGTCAGTTATAAATACAAGGTGGGAGATACTGTTCTACAGGATGCAACCTCTGGAAAGGATTTTTGCTGACGCAGAATTTTCATTATCTAAGCAATATACAGAACTGATTAAAAGGAAAATAAAATATTAGGTTATATCATAAAATCCATTGAATATAAATCAAATTATATTATACATAGACTATATAATGCACTAGTGAGAAAGCATCGGGAGTATTGTGTGCAATTCTGTTCCCCAAGCTACAAAACTGGCATAGCAGCACTTGAAGCATTGCAGAGGAAAGTAACCAATTGCATTCCAGGACTTAAGGACGTGTCCTACTCTGACAGACTGTCCTAATCCTAATCCAGGTCTTTAAAATCCTCAAAAGCATTTATAAAATAGATCCATCAAAATTTTCTCAGCTAGAACGTGAATCACGCATTTGAGGACACCAGTAGAAATTAAAGGAAGTGCATTTAAAACTGAAACCAGGAAGTAACTCTTTACGCAAAGAGTTGTGGGTGTCTGGAACATTACTACTGAGATGTATAGCTAAGGCAGAAACCTTGATAACCTTTGAAAAGAATCTGGATGAGATATTGGGACAGCTTACAGCTAAACAAACAGGCTTGATGGACTAAATGGTCTCCTTGTGTTGTACAAGTTCTTATGTTCTTAACATAAAAACAAAATTCACACAACAATGTAATCAAAATCCGCAGTTACCTATCAATTAATGAAATTTGTTCAAACAGCATCTGATTCTATATATAATGTATAGTTCTTAAGATACTTCTCACTGGAAACTATTAATAAATGTTTTAAGGTAAAAGCTGATCTGCCTTAAGCAAAAGTAAATTGCCTCAAATTGACTTTAAAGAAAACCTACTGACAAATTATCTTTCAAAAAGTTTCCTACTTAAATATAAAAAAAAATCTATAAACGTAATATGTGCCCAGGTAGTATTAATAGTAGTTCAATTTATTCTTATTGAACACCCTTCCAGATTCAAACTGTTGCATAATTCCATCAAAACAATATACAATAGCCCAGTAAAGAAGAATATCCATGTGGCTAGTTGGTCTATATTAAATGTATAACACTTTACTTTTTCAGGGCCTTCAGGGATTTATTTTCTGTGCGAAATATTCAAAGTAAAGTTTAGCTTTCCTCTTTGCCATGTTCCATGGACATTTCTTTGATTTATTTGCTTTGAAATTCATTTTCATTTAGTTAAATTACAAGTAACAGGAGTCCTGTGGGGAGTTTGCATGTTCTCCACATATTCATGAGTTTTCCTAACATATTCCAAAGACTTATGTTGGATGACAAGGGGTTTCCTTAATAAACTTTGATTATGCAACTTCCCAAGGAAACGCTGGGATTTATAAAAGAAAACTTGGTGGGGGAACATGTGTATATTTACAGAAGTTCTGATCCATGAGTACGTAATATTTTGGAGAAACTGGAAAATAACGCCTTTTACCAAGTAGGGAAATGCAGCCAAACCAGCTAAAGGATGATTCACATGCATAATAATACGAAAGCATATCAAAAAGTAAAAAATTTTAAAAACAGAAGCTGACTTATGGGTAGTTTGAACACATACAGCACAGTGCTCTGCCATTAATCTGGTTGAAGCCAAGATCAAATAAACATGGATGCTTCACGGCGGAATTGCACCATTGCTGAACAATTTGACATCATGAGATTTTTTTGGACGGAGGGAGTGAAACCTGTGGAAATTTCATGAAGGATGTTGGCTCAGTACAGAAGTGAAAATGGCATGACTCAGGGAAAAGTTTATGAATGATAGAAAGGTTTAAAGTGTAACTGACAGAGCTTGATCTGGTCGGCCATCAACATCGTGCCATGCCTAATCATATGGTTTTTGGGACTGTGTTTGCTTGAGATTGCCTTGTCTAAGCACATTAAATTCTCTATAATTTTTGAGGATTTTGTTCTTGTTTTGTGCTCCTGTTTATTTATTTATTTGCCTTTTTATTTTTTTCAGCACAAAAATGTTTTCATTCCAGTTTAGGAGCTAGTTAAAGTATGCAGGTGCCCATGCTGTTTCTGCAGAGTCAGGGTGTGCAGCAAGTTCAGGTAGCACTCTGTACTGTTGCTTTTTTTGTTCTTCCTGAAATTCCTAAAGTTTTCATCATTTAGGGTCATGATCTCATATGTGAACTGTGGTCATCCTAATGTGTTGGAGAAAATCTGTGAAGAATTTTATACAAAGATGTGGGAGAGAAATGTACCCATACCCAAAACAAAAATATCTGCCTGGGCCATTAAAGGTGGTATGTGGTCATCTGGCTTATGTAAAAAAACTGTAAGATTCTTTTTGATGAGCATGGGAATGGCTGATTAGACTGCATTGTATCTTGCAGACAGGTGGTGATGTAATCCACTCCTTCAGTTTAGTGATGTGCATCTTCCCATTATGTTGGTGGACTACTCACCTGATTTTACAATTTAAGAAATCTCTTGGATAACAGAGAACCTTCTTAGACATAATAAAATGAGCTTCAAAAGACTGACAGTTCAAGAAGATTTCAACAGTTCAACATAGATGTGGAACTGTGACAGTTAAATTTAGGAGTGTGTTTCAGAGGTAGAGAATGCTTCAAATACAGAGGACAGTATAACTGAAGATCCAGATTTTCAATGATCTTTAAGTGATGAGGTGTCAGAGGATCAGTCTGCCACAACCTGTCCTCCAACAGCTTAAAACAGTGGAACATAGCAACTATCAAGAGTAGTGGGGCCATGGAAGTCTATAAATGCTGATTTAGAATGGTCACCACCACCACTGGAATAGCAGACAGACCTTCAGCTTCCAATGTAATCAAAATGGTTCCAGGGCCTACATTATTTGCTGTCAGTAGAGCCCATTACATACAATCATTATTGATTCACAAAACCATTTAAGAAAATTATATTGGACATGACCAACTTTGGAGGGCAGTTGTATATTTCACAAGAACTGGAAGCCAATGGATCATATTGGCTTGCATGCCTATATTGGACTGCTGATGTTAGATGGTGTGTACAGCTCAAATGGAGAAGTGATCTCCAGGGCTATGGAATGAAGAGAATGGCAGGCCAATATTTTGTTAACTATGATACCAGGCATGACTGATGTGAAACAGGCAAACTAGCCAATTAGGGAGATCCTTATGTTACAGTGGATGAACACCTTCCATTCAGTGGGTGTTGTCCTTTCCAGCAGTACATACCTAACAGACCTGCAAAATATGGGATCAAAATATGGGCAGCCTGTGATGCCAAATCAAGCTATGCATGAAATATATACATTTGTGAGATAGAGAAGATGCTTTTTAAACAGTTGTTAATTATAGTGTACCTTCCATATGTTCTTATATTTCATCTGAATGTTCCAAAAATCTATAATAAAAGTGTTCCTGTTTTAATCCGATTCCTGCCTGTCATTAAACTGAGTCTGACATTATGAACTGGAGACAACAGGGAGACATAGAAAAGCACTGCATCATAATCAAGCGAGTCTAGTAACTCACACTCATGTACGTGATTTTCTTGGTTAGTGTGCATTTTTAGAGAAGTGCCCACTCTCTTGCTCTGTAATATCAGCTGAGTTGTACTTCATACGCCAGTGTAAGGAAAAAGCAGGCTATATTGTTCACTGTTGTCCTCAATATACAGAGCTGATGGCCAGGAAAATTCTTTCTGATTTACCATTTCTGCATATTATATACAAAAGCCTGCAATGGTTTCAGGAGATGGTGAGGAGTTATTTTGATCCACCACTTTGTGCTTATAGTAAGCGTTAGGGCTTTATGGAAATATTTGCTGCTTCACAAATTGAGATATAAGCATCTTGTTAAAGTGAACCAAGTTGCTGAAGAGAGGAATGTGAGGCAGTAACAGAAATTGGATAATTTTAACTGCAATTTAAAACATTATTCACCTATGGATGTTCAGAAAGTCTAATAAACATTAAGCAGATGATGCAGAAGAATCCTTCATGACTGGGCAGGTCAGGCTGGTGTTTTTTTGGCCATAGCTTTGCCCAAATGATAGCACTATATTATATTGGACTACTTTTCGGTTTCACAGCCAGTGATGCTTTTTCGCATTGACTTAACAATGCATTTCACAAAAAATACTGGAATGTGTAGTCATCTCTCTGTTACTTGATGTTGAACTGTAACTTTGCCACAGAAAATAATACTCAAACAAATCTAAAAAGAAATGTTTCAAAAATAAGAAATTGAAAGGTTTCTTAAAATAGCTAAATGAAGATTCAGACTTAAAGCCCATTGAAATAGTGCTGCTTGTACTTGATAGGTCTAAACACCATTTACAGTAGTTGTAGCACTAATATGTGAATAAGTTCAAAGACCAGTCCCAGGTGACCCTAATGACTGGCAGGCAGAAATACTTGAATGAAGTTATTCCTGCCACAGAGGGCAACACCTGGTTTTGAATCCTGGGGTTTACTTACCTTTAGCACCCTTGAAAAACACACTTCTGTTGATTTGTGTTGATTGGACAAATGCAAAGTGCAAATAAGGTATAAAAAATAAATGAAGAAGAATACTTTATGGCTAAGAAAAAAATAAAAGATGACAAATAAATTTGCCAAGTGGGAGAAGTTCTGGACTCTTCTAAAACAAGCAAGACAAACTCTTTTGTAATATGATGTTATTGACTAGCTTTTCTTTGCTTATTTTCTCTTTTTCTCAAATTGATTTACTTCCATTATAAATAGTAACAACAGTGGAGAATTAATAAACTCAGAATAAAGCCATGTGGATGCTGTTATGTTATCAATATTATTGACTTTTCAGTCGTGGCTGAGGTACCTTTCACTCACCACTCTTTTTAAAGCACTCCCCTCTCTTGGGGAAATGTTATACAAAATGAAGTAATTATTTCTGTTTGTATTTTTTTAAAAAATATATTTTTTTTTATGATTTGCTGTGGACTGGCTGAGCTTAGCTTAATATACTGTATTTGGATACTGCGGTTTACTTATGTTACAGCATTAAAATTGTAATTAAAAATGTTTGCAACAGTAGATACTGTACATTACGCATACTGTACATATTGTGAACGGAACCCGGGCACAGACAGGCAGACATGTTGTTTTCCACCACCACACGTTTATTTACACAACTATTTACAATGTTCAAAAGTGCACACACAATCACCCAAAGTCTTGGCCTCACAACGCCTTGCACTCTTCAGACCGCCTCCTTGTCTCCTCCGCAAGCTCAGTGCTTCCTTCACTCCGTCCAGCCTCAAATGAAGGGAAGCGGCCCCTTTTATCTTCACCCAGATATGCTCCAGGTGCTCCAAGGCAATCATCCGCCGACACGCCCCTGTGTGGCGGAAGTGCCGGCTGTACTCCCGGAAGCACTCCGGGTGTCCCTGCTTCTCTTCCCCCCAGCACTTCCTGGTGTGGCGGAAGTGCTGAGGTCCAGGGTTCCCAAGGAATTGGGGCACCACCTGGCGGTGACCACGGGCCCCTACAGGGTTGGGCTTCTATGCCCTCAACCCATGGCCCCCAAAGCAACCAGGGTGGCGGCCCACACGTGATCCAAGGTGGGCGCACGCCCTCTTCCGGTCCCTCAAGGCGTCCCAGCTGGATCATTGCCCCTGGCATCCCTGACAATATGTATTCTGTGAATATGTTCTAAAACATAGGCACAATGCACTCCCTGCATACAGAAAGCTATAAATATCATTCCCTATAGCCTATTGATGACCCAATACTTTGAAACGATATGAGGAGCAGTCAAAAAGTTCTCACAATTGGTGCTGCACTTGACACTAGTGTATCTGAAGTTGATTTCTTAAATTTGCACATGAACTTGATTGCAACATTGTATCGAATGACTATGCACATGTAACGGTAATTAAAACAATAGTACATGCCAAAACCAATTAAGACCTGTTGGAACTGGTCACAGACGTGCTGCGCTCACCTGCATAACAATGTGTGCGCAATCTGATCTCTCACTCTCCTGTTATATCACAATTCCGGGAATTTTTGCCTGCCCCTCGTATGGCATGTGTGGCACTTTTTAAAAACTTTGCCAATGGTCATATGCGAAAGGAACAAGCTTTTAGGGACTAGTTGAATATTATTGTTAATGATGATGACTGGCCTGTGAGCCAATTTAGACTTTCAAGAGTCACTGTCTTTGAACTATGTGCTGAGTTGGCCCTAGAATTAGAAACTATCCTAAGTTGGGTGCTGTTGGCTTGTTGCCTGGCTTCTTGAACCATCAGTGTTCAAGTCATCAACCATGTCATTATATATGCCAGGTGGCAGGTGATGGTGCCTTTATCTGAACCCCACAGGGCAGGGGAGAGGCACTGCAATGCAGTGTTGAGTGCACCATAGAGCTCCTCAAATGCAAGTGGCAGCAGTAGCAGCAGGATGCATCGGATGAGAGGTTGTTCCACCTGCCAATTAATGTCTGCTGTGTCATAACTGTATATGCATGAGGCTCATTAGCATATTCCATATATTTTTCTTTAAGGGTGGCAAGAATCACATATATGCATTTACAAGATAATTGTGATTTATAAAGGTAGATTACATAGAAATATGCATATTCCTGGGTTCCAGGTTTTATAAATCAGATTTTTTCTGGTATGCGCATTTTTATAATTTTTAATGTATGCATATTTTCACACCACTCGAAACCATGCAAAGTTTTATAAATGAGACCACTGGAACGCCACAAGTCTGCTTAAAAACAGGCCTTAACCCCAGCAGTGAGTAAAATAGTGCTATTCTGTAAATTTACAGTGTGTACTATATATATATATATAAAGTTACTGTGGGGCTGGAGCCTCTTCCAGCTAGCATGAGGTGAAAGGTAAATATATTATTATATATAATATGTACTATATACTACAGCATATCCATAGTACAACAACAACAACAACATTTATTTATATAGCACATTTTCATACAAACAGTAGCTCAAAGTGCTTTACATATTAAAGAATAGAAAAATGAAAGACACAATTATAAAACAAAATAAATCAACATTAATTAACATCGAATAAGAGTAAGGTTCAATGGCCAGGGGGGACAGAAAAACAAAAACTCCAGACGGCTGGAGAAAAAATAAAATCTGTAGGGATTCCAGACCATGATACCGCCCAGTCCCCTATATACTATATATAGTATATTTATATTATATATATATAATATAGATGGATACATTCACCTCGATGGTTTGGTATTTTTGGAAGCAATTTGGGGTTGCTGATGTGCTTTAATTTTTATGCCTATTTTTCACTTTTTTGATTTATTTTGTTTCTTTACATTCTCCCTGAACTACAGTATATTTATTGAAGGAGAAAGAAGACTCTTTAATTGTTTTTGTTTGCACTGTTTGATTTAGAGCCACTGTAAACAGTGTACATAGTCAGTTGTGCTTGTTTTTGCCTGTATGTACTTTTAATTGTGTCAGAGCAGTAAACTGTGTGAATAACTGCTTGATACTTTGATACTGTTTTGTGAATACCTGACAAATTAGGAGCTGTGTTTTTAAGAACATTCTTTTGGTGTGTGCCTCAATCTTTCACCTACTGGTCCGGTCAGGTAAGACTCCACATGTCCATGATCTAATTCTTTGCATTACTGACATATAAAAGACAGCTTAAATACACACTACATATAGTGCCTATAAAATGTGTTCACCCCTTGGACATTTTTACATTTCATTGTTATACAATATTGAATCACAAGGGATTTAGTTTTTCTTTTTTGACATTTAAAACTTAGAACAGATCTTTGTAAAGTGGTCGAAATTAGTCACAAGTATAAAACACCAAATAACTGAGCACATAAAAATTCACCCTCTTAAGTCAGTATTCGGTAGATGCGCCTTTGGCAGCCATCACACTATTTAGTCTGTGTAGACAGTTCTCATTCAGCTTTGCGATTCTGGACACTACCATTTTTCCTCATTCTTCTCTGCTAAACTACTCAAGCTTTATGAGATCGTAAGCGGATTGTAAGGGAACAGCCTTGTTCAAGTCTAGTCTCACAGTCACAATTGGATTCAGATTTGGAGCTCCATTCATTTTATCCTCTGTCATCACAAGCTTTCCAGGGCCTGATGCTGCCACCACCATGCTTCACGGTAGGGATGGTGTGTTTTTGATAATATGCAGCATACCATGGCATTTAGTCTGATGGCCAAAAAGCTCAATTTTGGTCTCATTACACCACAGAAGCTTTATTCCAGCTGAGTTTACAGTTTCCCATATGCATTCTGGCAAAAATTTGCTAAGATGTCATCTATGGTTTTTTTTTTTTTTTAACAGTGGCCTTCCCTGTCACTCTCCCATAAAGATGAGGCTGGTGTAGCACCCATGCTGCACAGTCTCTTCAATCTCAGCCCCTATAGCTTGTAACTCCTTGCGAGTTCCCATGGGTCTCCTGGTAGCCTTCCTCACTCATCATCTTACATGATCAGTCAGTTTTTTGTTGAAAGCCTGCTCTAGGCAGATTTACAGATGTGCCATACTATTTCCATTTCTTAATGACTTGTTTATCTTGACTCAGTGTTTTCTTGCTCTATTATTTTTTTCTTTTTCAACCACCTTTACACAGGCATTCTTATGTCTTAGTTGTGCAGGTTAGGCTGCAATACTATCTCACCACAAGATGGCCCTTCCAGCTTGCGGTGCATTTATACTACAATAACCTGAAGCCTCTTGAGTACAGACAGGTTATCTCCATTGAACTAATTATGTGACTTCTAAAACCAATTGGCTGAACCACTGATGATTTAGCTGTCATGTTAAAGAAGGTGAATACTCATGCAATGGATTATTTTCTGTTTTATATTTCTAATTCATGTACACCAATTAGTAGATGTTGTAGATGCTGAAAAAATACTATAATCAACAGATGAAATATATAAAATGAGTCCTTAAACATAGCTAATTGATACCACATCAATCATCTAGACAAATGATTTTGTTAGCTAAATAACTGAAGATTAAACACTCACAGAGATAAGCAGTATCCACAGTGGCAGTAGTAGATGATGGTGCCATGTATTTACTGGCACAAGTGGCTGCAAACCATGAGTACCCTTTTATCTTTTGCTTTGATGATAGATATATCTTTTACAAATAAATAATTGAAGAGTGGCCCCAGTGTTCCAACCTCCTCTTTTTTCTTGTCTGTACTTTCACACTCCCCATCCTACATGTTCCCTTCCTGCAGCTGAATTCAAAGGAGCACTGCTGACATGAGAGCAATCCAATTTTCTACTAAGGCAGACACAGTAAGACACCAACATATGTACTAAATAAAATAGTACAAGCAGAACATTAAAGACCGGGATTGAAATAATAAAACAACCTAAATGAAACAAGGTACCATTTAACATCTTTACATGTTTAGCTTTGCACTTTATTCCAAGAAACAATATATGCATTTTTAGTTCTTAAAGCTTGCATATAAGACCAACCCTGTCTAAAAATACTTGCCACATTTTCACACATTTCAATGATTTTTTGTAGTAACACTTTGATGCTTCTTTACACTTCACAGTTTATCACTGCTGACTGCCTGTAAGTCAGGGGACCCCAACTCCAGTTCTGGAGGACCGCAGTGGCTGCAGGTTTTCATTCTAACCCTTTTCATAATTAGTGACCTGTTTTTGCTGCTAATTGACTTCTTTTGAATTAATTTTATTTGATTTGCCCTTGAAGACTCAGACCCAGGGTGGCACGGTGGCGCAGTGGGTAGCACTGCTGCCTTGCAGTTAGGAGACCCAGGTTCTCCCTGTGTGGAGTTTGCATGTTCTCCCCGTGTCTGTGTGGGTGCTCTGGTTTCCTCCCACAGTCCAAAGACATGCAGGTTAGGTCCATTGGCAATCCTAAATTGTGCTTGGTGTGTGTATGTGTGTGCCCTGCCCGGCATTTATTCCCCTCTATGTTGGCTGCGATTGGCTCCAGTAGACCCCCATGACCCTGTAGTTAGGATATTGCTGGATGGATGGATGGACTCAGACCCCTTAATTGTTTCTTTTTCCTTAATTAACAGCCAAACAATAATGAGATACAAAATGAGCCAAAACATGACCAGCAAACTGTGTCTGTCACACAGTATCTGAAAATAAAGAAAGGTGAAGGTCTCAGGAAAGTTGATCTGCTCAGGTCCTCAAAACATTTTAACAGTGCTCTTAGAAAAGAAAAAATCAACAGTTTCAGAAATGTAGGCTATTGCACAATGTGAGCAGCAGCAAGCCATTGAATTAAAGAAAGCGTTTCATTAACTACGAAAATCAGAGCCTAATTAAGCAACTGGTTGGATCGAAATTGATTGCAGTTTGAGGCCCTGAGTTGGTCTTCTGTTGGCTCACTTACTTCACATTTCATTTCTGTTTGGGAGCCATTTAAGGAAAGAAATGAAACAATTCTGAGTAACAATTAAGAAATTTAGGGGAACAAATCTTAAAAAAATAAGTCAATTAAAATTAATTCAAAAGAAGTTAATTAGGAGCAAAAACAGGCTGCTAATTAAGAAAAGGGTTGGAATGAAAACCTGCAGCCACTGCAGCCCTCCAGGACCGAAGTTGGGGACCCCTGCTCCAGGTGAATAATCCCTCATATAGACTCAGTTGTACGGGAAATGTTAGAAATCACAGGAACATGAAGTACGTGGCTGTATTACACAATTGCTAGTAGAATTTCATAGAAAGAGGTGCTTATAATTGCCACAAAACTAGTAAAGCAAGTACAGATTTTACAATGGCTTTTATGTTGCCTTAATTGCATTTTAGATTTTCAGAGGCAGCCAAGGTAAAAATTTAAAGTCAGACTTTTTTTGCAAACAACACAGTGAGATTTTATTTTTTGGAATTACAATGTGGTTTGTTTTACTTTACTTTATATCACTCAGCTCACTGTCAGTTCACTTAACAGCTGGCAGCCTTTACTCACATTACAGGATGCACTTTCAGTAATGCTATGGCTTTCAGGAGATGAGGAAATGCCATTGGTTGATAGCAGTGATATGACTTCTTTAGTGGGACTCCTATAAAGACAAAAATCTTCTAAGGAGATTAACCCTAACCCTTGAAGATGCCAGATAAGAGAAGAAGCTTTAATTAATAATAAAGTACCTGGACTGTTCAGCTTGTTTCTCTGACATCTACTGCTGAGTATACAGCACTTTTATCCACAATAAAAATCTAACTACAATTAAACAATACATTTTTAAATTACTACCTTCTTTAAAATGTTAATTATCTATGCAATACCACTATAAGATCTATTTTTATTTTTTAATTAATAATTATGTACTGAAAAACCATATCCTGCCCTCTAGTGGAACGGGGGAAATGTTGGTGGGAAATCAAAGCCTGACTGCAAGACTTTGATGGATTATTTAAAATACTCTTTATAAAATATTGACAACATAAATTTATCATGAATTTATAACTTTGAGCCGATGCCCTACATCCAGTTATTTTATAAAAATATATGCATTTAATATGAACTGTAGCATAACAACAATGCATTGCTGTACAGTATAACATTGCCAATAGTTATATAATAGTTCCAGCTCTCCATGACCCTTATTTGTATTAAAGAGGTTTGATAATATTGTTGAAGAATATAAAGAAGTTCATAACTGCTTTATCAGTTGATGTACTTATAGAAATGGTATAAATTGAAGACGACAAAATGTAGTTCATGGGTGCAATTTGATAATGAGATTGAGGACCACTGCAGTCACAAGAGAAAGAAGTTCTGTAAACTGTCAAAAGACCCTGAAAGATAAACTTGAGAGAAGGGTAAGGAGACTAAGGAACTCAGATAATTAGCTTGGGATAGGAGGACACAGACAAAATGTTGGAGATATGTAAATAACACTACTAAAAGACATTTAGGAAACAGGAGGTAATAAAAAGTGGAGAAGAAAACCAGATAGATGGACAGACATAGGTTGGTCTAGTACAGTGGTTCTCAACTGGTCTGGCTTTGGGACCCACCACCACCCCTTAATGACAAGCCTCGACCCAAAATTTTCAACTTCTCAAGTCTATTGAATGAAACGATGGTGCAGTTTGAACCTGAGATAGTAGAATAGAATATCACAGTATGCCAACACAAAAAAACTGATAAACCTAATGATAAACCAAAATGACCAGCAAGTGGTGATGCCAGAGAGAGAAATATTCCCTTTCACACTCAATTAGCTGCATTTTAATTAAAACCAAAACTCTTCAGTACTACAGTTTAAAATTCTTCAGTAACTGTTTTAACAGACTCAACAATGCTTTCATGCACAAATATGAAATAATAAAGTGCAACTACTGAGAAGTATTTACAAAAAAACTCAAATTATGTAGTTTTACTAGTCTAGAGAATCCTCACTCATTGAATCTATGACAACCAACACTGCACTATGGAAAAAAATCAGTTTCTTCATTAGCAGTTTTTTTTAACAAAGAAAAATAAATTAAACAAAGAGTGAAGTTCAAAAAGATTCAAGTATACTAAATTAAATTTTCTTCTGATTACCTTATCAGTATGTAAATGGTGAAAACATTGTGCTTTGAAGAAAATTAAGCAACACTCACTTCAACCTTAGGTGTGACACTGACATTATAGACCTGAGTTTGGAGGAACTAATGGGAGAACTGGGCATGTTTTTTGCTCCTGACAAGAGTCTCAAAGTCTGGAGTTACAGTAGACAAAGCACCTCTGAGTTCATGCTCAATGTCCAGTCTGTTTCTGTGTTTTGTCTTCAGCTGAACCAGAGCTGAGAATCCACACTCACAGAGATAGGTAGTGCTAAGTGGTAGCAGGATTTTTACTGCTCGAGTGGCAAAACAAGGATACTCGCTCATCACAGTGCTGCACCAGAACTTAGACAGGCTTACCTCCATGAATTTCTTTTTTAGTGTGCAGTCACATGATAGCTCCACCAGCTGACTCTCTTTGTTGCTTGACAATGTGACACTTTCCATGTTGATTCCAAATGGGTTGCGTATCCAGTCATCACCCCTCTGTTTCTCGTGAAAGTAGTCATTAATTAATTAATTAATTAAGTCACTCAAGAAGTTTATTCAGATGTGTCGTAATCGTTTTCCTCATTAAATTTTTTCCTGCCGCGTCCAATTGCTGTCCCTCATGACAGGCATTGGGGAACATGTCGTGTCGGTTTTTATAAATTTGACTTGCCCACAAGGAGATATTTTTTTGAAAACATTGAATTTGTCATACTGTTCAAAAATGTTGTGTCCCCTCCCTTGCACAGACACATTTAAAGTGTTTAATTGTTCAAACACATCAGCAAGGTAAGCAAAGTGTGCAAACCACACACTGTTGCTAAACAGGTCTGCAAGAGGCGAACTGTTCTGGGCAAGAAAAGCTGTGATTTCAGCTCACAGTTCATAGAAATGGGACAGTACTTTTCCTCCTCGAAAGCTAGCATACCTCGACATGATACAACACCTGTACGTGCTCACTACCAAGATCTTGGCACAGTTTCTGAAAACATCGGGTGTTCTTTGCACTCCATTTAATGTAGTTTACCACTTGGATGGCATCTTTTACTTTTCCATGAAGCACTGGTACCATATCCTTTGCTGCCAGGGCCTCCTGATGTAAAAAACAATGGTTCCAAGTTGCATTCGGAGCTTTCTCAAGTATTCTCCTCACAACCCTCAAGTTTTTTCCTGTCATGGAGGCAGCACCATCAGTTGTGATACCAACGCACATGTCCCAGCTTAGGCCCACTGAACATAAATACAAGTCCAGAAGAACTGAAAATGTCCTCTGCAGTCGTAGTAGTAGGGAGCTCTCTTGTGCAGAGAAATTGTTCCTGTAAGTCCCAGTCCCACACATGTCTCACGTAAACGAGTAAAAGTACTTTGTTTGTTATGTCTGTGGATTCATCCATTTGTAAGGCAAAATGACCACTTGCCTTAATGCAAGCTGTGGTCTGTTGTTTGATGTCATCCAACATGGCTTCAATTCACCTACTACTAGTGTCATTTGACAGAGGTATAGTTTTTAGTTTATCTGCTGTGGATTGATCCAACACCTCTGTGATCATTCCCATGGCTTCAGGTAAGATGAGGTCCTCTGCAGTGGTGTGGGGCTGCTTTAACTTAGCAATACGATGTGCCACCAGGTAAGATGCATAGAGTGCCTGTTCTTGCTTCGAGCACAAAGAAGTAAGACACTTTTGTGATGTCCTCAGGTCTTGAAGTCATCTTTTGAAGTGCTCAACAGGTTTATCTTTGAGATAATGGTGTTTTGTTTCCAAATGCCGCTTCAGTTTTGATGGCTTCATGCTTTCACATGCCAACACATTGCTGCACAAAACACACTGAGGTTTTTGTCCTCCTTTGTCGTCAATATAAGAAAATCCATATATGATATATTCTGCATCGTACTTGTGTTTCACCATACTCTATTAGCATATATAAACAAAGTTTGCAGGTCTTTTTCTATGGTGAGAAATGACAGTTGTCAGCTCGCAATACCGGACATTATTGCCACCTACTGTTAAGAAGTGTGAACAGACGGCACTCCGTATATTTTTTCTTTACATTTTTTTGCCAAGGCAAAGGCCCGCGACCCACTGAAAATGGGTTTGCGACCCACTTTTGGGTCACGACCCACCAGTTGAGAATCACTGGTCTAGTATATCAGTTGAAACGCTTCTTCTGGTGTGAATTTCAACATTAAGAAACATTTTATTGGTATGCTAAAAATCGGTGGAAAACCTAGAAACACATTTACAAACAAAATGCAAAATGTGCAAATATGTACCGTAGATACTCGCATATTAGATCTCGCAGATAAGTCGATTGTATTTTTAAGCAGAAAATTATGAAATTTGTTATGACCCGCGTATAAGTTGAAGGTAAAACTTGGGTTTTTTCATGGCCCGTTGTCTTAATAAGTATGGTCTTCTCACCAATACCTGCTACAGTTCGATTCCCCGGCATATCAAATGTCATTTGCGTTTCATCCATGTTACCAATGTTACTGAAAACAAAGTCATGCCTTTGTCTTTGCTTGATAATAAATTTATGAAAGGAACTGACCTTTTCTTCTAGATCTTTCGGCAGCTTCTGTGTGATTTTTGTTCGCTGTCGAAGGCACAGCCCGTATCTGTTCATAAACCGCGTACACCAGCCAGCTGATGCTTGAAATTCCAACAAAGGCTTATGAGGTGTAATGGGTCTACAGGTCTCTTAGCAAAGGTCGTTTTAGTTTTTAAATAAATAATCACTGTGCTCGCGACTTAGCGAGCTGCAGGGCGATCTGCGGTGTGGGCGTTTCATCACCTAGTGCACAGATGAGGGACTGCCCACATCCATGATTGTTCCTGTGGCTAATGTGCTGCAGCTGCTATGTCTTCTATGATTATAAAGAGAAGCGCAAGTCAGTTAGAGAGGAAGGAAAAACAGAGTAAAAAAAAAAAAACAAACAAGGAAGAGAAAGCAGGAGAGAGAGAGAGAGACAGTGTGAGTGGGCGAGCGAGTGAACGAGCGGTTGCAGGCAGCTGTGTGGAAGCCTGGGTGTTAGGCCGGGTTTTTAAAGGATTGTTTTTCTATTTTATTGATTTTTAAACCTCTACGTTTGCTTTATGGATTATTTATTTAATGAAGAGTTCTTTTGAATCACTGCACTCTTTACTTTGAACACTGATTTTGATTGACTGTTTTAAATAAAAGCACTGTGCCATTACCCAAATTCTATGGAAAATTGTGTCGCCCCGTGGATAAGTTGACCCTGTTTTTTTGAATGAATTGTAAGGCATACATTTTTCGACTTATACATGAGTATCTACGGTATATACAAAAAGGTTGTGTATGTACATGTGCGACTTATCCCAACAAAGTGTAGGGCACTAGTCAGGAACGATCCCTGGATAGGGAACCCAGTCCATCGCAGAGTGAACACACTCACTCACGCACACAGGGGGTCAAATTACTGTATTTAGTGTCTGCATGTCTTTGGACTGTAGGAGGAACCCCACACAGATATGGGAAGAACATGCAGACTCACACAGGGAGGAACTGAGACAGAACTATCACTGGTCTCCTTACTGCGAGGCAGCAGCACTACTATGGTGCTGTCATGTCACACGTACTGTATATACAAAAGGAAAAAGGGAAATGTGATTTTCCATCAGTGCACAAGTGTCTTAAAGGTAATGACTTCATATGTGGCCTTTTATGTTAGCTGCATACAAACCCACCACTTTAAGCAGATTACCCAGAGTGTTATGTGGTGCAGCCTAACTGGTGAGTTGACACAAACAGGAAGAAGCCAAGTCTTGTGCTATGTTGGCTTAGTAGGAGCAGCAGTAGCTGTGAGTAAGTGAGTGAATGAATGAATGAATATAAAACTGCACTTTTATTGGAACGAGAGGTAAATAGCTGTTATCTAATCTATTTGAGTAGTGGAATGTTATCTGGTCTTTGGATAGATAACTTTTGGGTAGTGTATAAAGTTAATCAGTAGAACATTTGTTTTTGTTAAAAAAATAAATTCCAGTTTGAAAAGTATCAGAGAAATACACTATAGCAGTATCTAATGTTAAATTATACTGTGACATGGATTTTTGGCCATACTAGATGGAAGCTGCCTACAAAGTAGATGAGGAGGAAGAGGACATGCAGATGGAAGGTATGAGCAGAACAGTTAAGAGAACAAAGTCAGGAATAAATTAGTACCAGAACTGATAAAAGCCGGGAAAATGTGCTAGAGGTGAAACTAAACAGGATAATACATATGCCAAATGCCAAGTAACTGCCTAAAAAAATCACCTTTTTATTTTTAATTGTGCCTGTTGTCTGTAGCAGCCAAGCCATGCTGGAGTAGAATTTCAGAAAGACTGCGCCAGCAGAACTGAAAGAGAAACACATTGTTTTCAGTCCTGGAAGTTCAAACCCATGACTTCATTTATTCATTTGGGACTATGTGGCAAGTGTATCCGTGGAGAAATTGTGAATGCACTTGGCTTTCATACACCTGAAAGTTGCCTTTGATACTGCACTCGGAAGCTGAGGAATGTTAGACCTGAGAAGCTGTACTTCTTCCAAATAAACTTCCCCAATCGACCGTTAAATAATTATAAAGCAAACAGTTTGACCCCACACTGAACATGAAACAAATAAGACACACAGAAAACACAAAACACACAAAAGGTTAAAAGGAGGATGAATAGTGAATGTGAACCTTGTTCAGCTTGAAAAGTCTCCTACTTGAATGCAATTGATGTCTTGCTCTTCTCCCAAATGACAAAAAACAGTCTCACCGTACTTATCCTCGGTGCTTTGGTGTAATCCAGAACCTCGGGGTTTTGCATTGCAATGATGAAGTTGTCAATGTCTGCAGTTGAAAGTGGCAAGCAGGAAAAGGTGTAGGTGATCTGGATCAGTGCTCTCTCTTGGCTCTGCAATGAAGTGTCAGTGTAGTAAACGGACCCTTTCTTCTTTTTGTCCTTATGTTTAAACAGTAATGATCCGGATGCAATTGATGGGAATGACAGGGCAAATTATCACCACAGTTCCACTGCATTATCCTTCCCCCTTATTTCCAGGGGACAATATTTACACAGGACGACACTATGAAAGACGTGACTCAGCACAGAATACATTTAAGACATTGTTAATCATGTAGCACCACTACATCCTCTTTCCACACCAATGGCTGCTGAAGTATGATGAGGACACCATCTTGATTGGCCTGGTCACAGATGGGGAGGAGTTACAATACAGGAGGAGGGTGGATCAGCTGGCCAGTTAGTGCAGCTTCAATAATCTCAATCTGAATGCTCCGAAAACAGTGGAAAGGGTTGTGGACTTTAGGAGAACCTCCTAAAGTAGGGAGTAGGTTGGATTAAGGATGGAAACAAGATGGAATCATTTACAGTTCTTGGCACATTTTCTTGGCACCATTACCACTCAAAGTCTTGAGTCGGATTAAAAATATGATTTCTCTTACTAAAAAGCTCAGCAATGTATGTGTTTCACCATCAATGCAAAAAAGGTTAACATGTCTCAGTTAGTGCTTGTACAGTTTTTACAGCTGTGATTAAAAGCATCCTCACTTTCTCATTAACAGTCTGGTATGGCAGTGCATCTGCTCACTCAAGACATAAGGTGTAGCAGGTTGTTTGGACAGCAGACAAATTTGCAGGCCTAAAATTGGACTCCATTGAGTTAATGTACACGTCATGGGTCAGGAAACGTATGGGAAATATAATAATAATAATAAAAAAACACCTGGGTAACCATGTCAGTTATTACCATCAAGGAAATGTGACCAGTCACTAGAAATAAAATTTACTGACATGTAAACAGTTTCTTTTCTACGGAACTCACTCTAGTGAAACACAGCTCTGAATTACTTTGCTGTGTCATCTTTACCTTTGAGAGTAGTTACTTCAACTTGAAAACGTTTTAGTTTTACTTCAATAGCTCACTTCTCTTTCTCCTTGCAGCAAAGCAGGCAAATGGCAAGATATTGATGTCTGTAAAACAAAAAATATAAAAGAAACTTAACTTATGTAGAAATATATGAGAGATGACTCTAAAGATTAAAATGATTCAATATTTCTCTAACACTATAATTTATCGATAAAAGTGCCACAATGATTCACTATCATGTTCAAATTCAGCCAGCAATTTCAGCTTGAGGCTTCAACAAAGATTTTACATCTCCAAGTGAACTACAATTAGCCATAGACTTTTTATATCCAACAAACAAGAATAAGTCATGGATACCTTTATCATTTGAGATGGAATCTGTTGTCTATGAAAACAGCCACCTGATTATGCAAAAATGGCATTAAAAACATATTTTGTGTACACAAATAGTATATACAGTTACGTTGAATTTTTGAGGTTATTTTTGATTGTGATTTACTGTTACAAATACACATAATAAAAAACCTAGGATAATAAAACTGATGAAGTGGCTAAAATTGTTAAATAAACTATTTTTAAATGCTCCAAGTTATGAACAAGCTAAGTCTCTAAATGCACCTGAATGTCACACTATGCGTATATTTTTTTACTTGTATATATTTCTGTAATATATTATTATTCATTTCTACTGTATATACCTTTGTGATGGTGATACGAATGTATTGTATATTATACTATTAATTGTATTTTGTTTGTTATATGTTATTTTATTTATTTACGTGTTATGTTTGCTTTGGATAGAGTAAGGAGACCTGGCAAAGTGTGTATACCTTACTGTAAAAACAATTTTTTTTTATTTTACGGTGTAGTGAGAAGTCAAGCAAAATGACACCTTTTATTGACTAACTAAAAAGATTACAATTTGCAAGCTTTCGAGGAAACTCAGGCACCTTCTTCAGGCAAGATGTAATACAGAAACTGGAGTTCCCTGTGTTTATATAGACACCAGGACAGATACAGCATTGGAAAACCTTTAAGTGAGACATTTTAAATGTAAAAAATTAATAGACCTCTTCAGGCTAAGATTAATTTAACAAGAGAGGAGATCAATATCTAGTCAAAACCATTGAATAAAATAACTGTCCAACAAAGTCTTTTGAAGTTTCTGATGAGTTTTTTCAATACAATGTGGGTCTGTTGACAGGTTGTCTGTGTCAGTCCGAGAGATGCAAACAATCCTCATATCTGGCAATAAAATTCCTGTCTCTATTCAAACCATGTTGTAATGTGTTAAATTTGAGCATGAGTTTGACTTCCCATTCTTTTCTCTCTTGCTGTGTTCTGAAGTTGCCCATAAGCCCTGTGACTTTAAAGTCCCTCTCACAGTGTTCATGGCTGGTGAGGTGGGCTGCTACAGGAACATCTGTGTTGCCATGCTTGTTGTGAAACCTGTGTAAACTCATTCTCTGGTGGAGTGTTTGTCCAGTTTCTCCCACATAGAGTGTAGTGTCAGGACATTTCATACAGAGAATTAGGTAGACCAAATTAGATGATCTTGAAGAAAACGATCCCTTTATGTTCTAGTCAGCAGTGTGGTATAACTACACTGTCTATATTATAAATGTGAGTACATGTTTTACATCTTTTCTGTAGGCAAGGAGTTGTGCCATTTTTTGTTGGTTCAGTTAGGGAGCTTCAGACAATTAGTTGCTGCAGGTTTGGCGGTTGTCTGTATGCCAGGAAGGGAGGTTCTGGAAATCCATTCTTCAGCGTTTTGTCATTGTGTAGCATTGGCTGAAGTTATTTTATAATTTTTTAAATTGCTTCAAAATGTGGGTTATAGGTGACAACAAGGGGGATGCGGTTCTTGTTGACTTTGTTTTAATATTCCAGAAGGTTGTCTCTGGGTATGGCAGTAGCTCTTCTTATTTGAGTGTCTGTTATTTTGAGGGTGTAACCTTGTCTAATGAAATCTTGTCTAAGCTTCTGCAGTTGTTTATCCTGGTCTGTCGGGTCTGAGCAAATATGACTGTATTGTATTGCTTGGCTGAAAATAATGGAGTGCCTTATATGCTTAGGGTGGAAGCTGTCACTTTTCCTGTTGGTCCTTCTGTCTCTCGGTTTGTGAGGGAACCTGTTATTTTACAAGAAAATATACTCTAACGTTTTACGTATGTGTCCAAGGAGATACAAATATACAGCTAACCCTACATATTGTAAGTTAGCTAGCAAAAAGTTGAAAGTTTGCCTTAATCATATACCCAAGTTCATTCACAGATTAAAAACTTTCTTATATATTGTGTGTTATTTGATCCAATGAAATGTTTTATTAGTTTTCCAAATCAATTGTTTACATAGCTAATAAGCAAACATTTACCTCTTTTACTCTGTGCATTCTTTCCCTTTCTATCCTGCATCATAACAGGACAGATAAACAGAGAATGGGGCTGCATGTGTCCTGGTGAATGCTCTGATGTCAGCTTTGGTGATCCTAATGTACACTACCACTTCTAATTGCTGCTGGAGCTCTGGGAACTATTTGTGTTTTCCCATATTTAATTTAGTTCTGTTTGTTTTCAGAGGAAACACAAGCTCCAAGCTAGTTGCTTCTTGCATATGGAGATGCACAATTGATGATCAACTGTTCACTATCCCTAAAATGGAGTTTAGTGTATGAAACAGCAAAAGAAACCTCAGTGTTACTTTAAGAACTTACAGTCCTGCATAAACCTGTCACATTCTACTACATACACTGTACTTGGGATCTTTTCATGCGCCCCTTGGTTTATTTATTGATTGATTAGTCAATGCCTATATTATATAGAGCCATAAATAACATGTGTCATCTATAGGTACTTTTCAGAGTGCACAAGACTACAGTATAATAATCATATAAACAGTGTAAATCATACAGCATCTGCCTGCATTATCTGATCATAATTAAAAATAAAGTATTAAAACACTTTTTAAACATAACACAAAATGAAAATACAAAAATGAAAACACGGCAAAGATACAAAGTCTTCCTAAAATGAAGAATAAACTGATAATAAACACTTACAATCTGGTTACCAATATTTAGAATATTAGAACAATTAGAACAAAAGCAGACATTTAGCCCAACATAGCTCATGTTATGATAAAGGTTCACAATTTCAAAAAGATATGAATATTTCATAAAACGTCTAAGGCTAACATTCACAATAATGGAGAGGGGAACTGCCAAACCCCTTGGCAAAGCTAACAAAGTCTTGAATGACTAAAATATATTCAGTTTAAAAATTCCTTGAATCTATGATTCTCTGTGGGAAGAAAAAATATTCTAAAATTTACCATTTAAATGTTTCCATCCATGTCATTAAGTTCCTATTGAAGAACACATTTTGAAGTATTACCTGGGATCCAATCATACTATTTCACTTCATAATTCTGAAGGTTTCTGTCATGTCACCACTTAATCTCTGGTTAAACTGTAAAGGTTCAACTCCTTCAGTTTTTCCTGATTGCTCACCCCCCAGTCTAGTTGCTCTCTTCCTCAATTTGTCAAGCACTCCTATGTCATTTTTGTAATATGGAGACCAAAAGTGCACAAATTATTCCAGGTGTGGCCTCACTAGTAGACTATATAACGTATGTATAATCTCTCTTTACTTGTACTCCACATACTGAATCTGGCTATATAACGTAACACCCCATTATCCTTCCTAATTACTTCTGTGCCCTTTCTGGATGTAGAAAATGAAGAGTCCATCACAACTTCCAGGCCCTTTCCATAAGGATAGCTTTTAAATTTTAGTCCCACATTGTGTATTTAAATGTAACAGTTTTACTGTTTAACGTAATACTTCACATTTTATCTGCCAGACTTCTAATTCTTAATTCTGCCTGGGTTCCTCTGTAATCATTTATCTAGTTATTAATTATGTTCTCTTTTACCTAGTCCAGCTTCATCTGAAAATTTAACCAGCTTGTTATTTTTGTTTATGCCATAGCCTAATTATCTAATTCAGAACACGTTTCTGATACCACAACACTTGTACTAATCTATGCAGCCTGTTGTATGGTACATTATTTAAAGGCTTCTTAAAAAATCAAGGAAAAGTAATATCATGCACACTTCTCTGATTATATGCTGTTTTTTGCTTCTACATTCTGTATAATTCCTGCATATTAGTAAAGCACAGTCTCTTCCATATTCCATTATGCTGACTGTTTTTGAAACTATTGTTAACATGTGTTGCTCAACCTTTTCTTTATACCTCCTTCCTTTGATTTACCTGTGATGATGGTAAGCTTATTGATGCATAGTTACTTGGTTCATCCTGATCACCTTTTTTATACAGTTAGATTTTCTACCTTCCAATCTTTAGGAGGCTTCCCAGTGTAGTGCAGTATTTGAAAAATATGCACAAAAGATTATATACTCAGCAAAAAAAGAAACGTCCCTTTTTCAAGACTGTGTATTTCAACAATAATGTTTTAAAAATCCAAATAACTTTACAGATCTTCATTGTAAAGGGTTTAAACAATGTTTTCCATGCATGTTCAATTACCCATAATCCATTAATTAACATGCACCTGTGGAATGGTCGTTAAGACCTTAACAGCTTACAGAAAGTAGGCATTTAAGGTCACAGTTCTAAAAACGCAGGACACTAAAGAGACTTGTCTACCGACTGTGAAAAACACCCAAAGAAGGATGCCCAGGGTCCCTGCTCATCTGCGTGAACGTGCATTAGGCATGTTGCAGGGAGGCATGAGGACTGCTGATGTGGCTAGGGCAATAATTTGCCATGTCCGCACTGTGAGACGCCTAAGACAGCGCTACAGGGAGACAGGAAGGACAGCTGATCATCCTCGCAGTGGAAGACCACGTGTAACAACACCTGCACAGGATCGGTACATCCGAATATCACACCTGCGTGACAGGTACAGGATGGCCACAACAACTGCCCGAGTCACACCAGGAACACACAATCCCTCCATCAGTGCTCAGACTGTCCACAATAGGCTGAGAGAGGCTGGACTGAGGGCTTGTAGGCCTATTGTAAGGCAGGTCCTTACCAGACATCACCAGCAACAACGCCGCCTATGGGCACAAACCCACCTTCGCTGGACCAGACAGGAGTGGCAAAAAGTGGTCTTCACTGATGAGTCACGGTTTTGTCTCACCAGGGGTGATGGATGGATTCGTGTTTATCGTCGAAGGAATGAGTGTTACACCGAGGCCTGTACCCTGGAGCGGGATCGATTTGGATCAATGGCTAGGGCCATTCTCCCCAGAAATGTCCAGGAACTTGCAGGTGCCTTGGTGGAAGAGTGGGGTAACATCTCACAGCAAGAACTGACAAATCTGGTCCAGTCCATGAGGAGGAGATGGACTGCAGTACTTCAAGCAGCTGGTGGCCACACCAGATACTGACTGGTACTTTTGATTTTGAGCCTCCCTTCATTCAGGGACACATTATGAAACATTTTTAGTTTATGTCTTATGGTGTTGACTCTTTTAGTGTTCATACAAATATTTACACATTAAGTTTACTGAAAGTAAAAACAGTTAAAAGTCAGAGGACGTTTCTTTTTTTGCTGAGTATATATGTAATAATTGCATTTCGCAAAGATTCTAGTGAGAAGCCAAGCAAAATGACACCTTTTACTGGCTAACTAAAAAGATCACAATATGCAAGTTTTCGAGGCAACTCAGCCCCCTTCTTCACGCAAGATGTGTTTATATAGACGCCAGGACAGATACAGCATTGGAAAACCTTTAAATGAGACATCTTAAATGTAAAAAAATAATATACCTCTTTAGGCTAAGGTTCATTAAGAAAGAGATGAGAACAATGTATGGTCAAGATCTTCGGATAAGATAACTGTCCAACAAAGTATTTTGAAGTTTCTGATGAGTTTTTCAGTATAATGTGGGTCTGTAGACAGGTTGCCTGTGTCACTCCCAGTCCTCATATCTGGTAATAAAACACTTGTCTCTATTCACACCATGTTGTAATGTGTTAAATTTGATCATTGAGTTTAACTTCCCATTCTTTTCTCTCTTGTTGTTTTCTGAAGTTGCCCATAAGCCCTGTGACTTTAAAGTCCCTCTCACAGTGTTCATGGCTGGTGAGGTGGGCTGCTACAGGAACATCTGTGTTGCCATGCTTGTTGTGAAACCTGTGTAAACTCATTCTCTGGTGGAGTGTTTGTCCAGTTTCTCCCACATAGAGTGTAGTGTCAGGACATTTCATACAGAGAATTAGGTAGACCACATTAGATGATCTGCAGGAAAATTATCCCTTTATGCAATGTTCTAGTCAGCAGTGTGGTATAACTACACAGTCTGTATTATAAATGTGAGCACATGTTTTACATCTTTTCTGTAGGCAGTGCCATTTTCTGTTGGTTCACTTCGGACAAGTAGTTGCTTGACTTCTCACAACATTAATAATGGCTAACACAGTACAACACCCTAGTACTCAAAGACTCTAAGATAAAAGTTTTTTAATCACAGCAATTTATTTACTTTTAGCCTTACTAATCTAAGCAGCACTTCCCTCTATATATTCTCCATTTCACCTGCTTAATTGCCCCTTTAACTGCGATAGACATACTCACTCATTAAAACTTGAGTATGTTTGACTATGCTGTTCAGAACACACTTCACCTCCTTGAACATCATTTTACAAATAAAACACTGAAATAATTTATTTGGGTCAGCTTTTGCAATTTCTAAAATATTTATGGCCAACTGAATTTTGCCTTTCCTAATATCTTTTATAACTTTAGCTATGATGTGCTTATAACCTTTTTGGGTAGCTCTGTCATTATGCATTATACTGCTCTTCTTTCCTTTTCAGTTTCTATGTTAGCTCCTGATTTGTCTACCGTAGAGTTTATTTAATTTTTTAATCCTTCTAAATTTCAGAATACATTTGTTCTGCTTGTATTAAACTTGCTTCACTTCTCCTTGGTGGTCTTCACACTTTAACATTTGCCTCAGTCTGTTCAAACTTTTTTCTTACCTAAATTAAACATACCTGTTTAATTTTTAGAACATATTTTCCTTCAAAACAGTATAAAATGTTACTATACTGTGATCAATATATACTAATGCATCCATCACTTCAACTCCCTGAATTCTCTTGAGATTATTACAGACTAATAAATCTTGACAGGTTTCTTCTCTCACTTCTCTCACTGTTATTTCACTTTGGATATTTTTGTTAGGTGATTAAATCCCTTATTACAATAATATACCTCTGTAAACTTTAAAATATTATTAAAAAGATACAAATCAACACTATTTTCTGTAAAGTGGTCTATAAACAGGCCTCCATCCGTGAAAATTTCAAGTCAATTTAAAATATCTTCACCCAGCTGAAGGAAGCATGCATTCTTATTTTTACTTAGATAACAGCTCCCCACACATTTTTATTTAACCTTTCTTTCTAAATAATGTGTACCCATCTATAATGTACACATCCCCATGATTCAGATTCAGTTTTTTTACTGCTATATTATAAACTCCAATTAATTTGTTTTTTATTCCTTATACTTCTAGCACTAAGTTAAATAATTTTGAACATTTTGTTGATTTTATTTGGGTTATTGCCTGTAGGCTAATAACTTCAAAGTTATTTTGTATATTTTTATTAATACTAGTTTGTGTAACAGAAAAATCCCAATTCCCAGTCCTCATTAGCAATCATTTACTAAAAATGTTCTTTAGACATTTAATAAATTTATTTAACAAGGTTGCTTTTTGAGCACCCTATGCACCTGTATTGTAATTAAGGGTGTGCTAACAATTCTATGTTAGACAAAGCTTTTATAGTGTATGAAAATATGAGGGAGAATCAAAAATTAAAGGCAACTTTAATTACCCCTTAATACCACTAACGGTGAGCAGATGTTTTGGAAAAAACTTTCCTCTGCCTTCAAAGAAGGCAGACACAGACCAGATGACAATGCAGAACTCAATCCAATGGGACTACCTAGTGTAATTCACTGAGGCAGCCTTTGGCCTTGTGCAGTTACTTCACCAAAGTGCTCAAATTGATGAAGCGACGACCCAGGTATCCCATCAGAATAGTATTAAGCAGGATTTTCACCTCCCGTTCAAACTTTCGCTCGGTTTACCCAAAAAAAAAAAAGTAAAACAGTATCCGAGGACTTTTGCCTACCCACCAAGTCTCCCAACATTATAATTCCATTATATTGGGGCAGTATCATAGGTGCCTATAAGTACACTGTGGGATTTCCAATTATTGATAAACTTATTTATAATATCGCTCAAACTGATCCCTCAGTTCTACACTCTAAACTGTTCTTTCCATAATGTTAGTTCTATTAGAGAAGCTTCTTACCACGTCTCCTTTGGCAGAGCGAAATCCATGTGAAATTGACACAAACAATTTAATAGCAAAAATGTTTATCTTTAAAGGACCCCACATTTATGTCATTTCCCTGGGTCTCACCCTATTCTCTGAAGCACTCAAGCATCTTTCTAATAACATACACTTCTTGTACTGTTCCACTAACACCTTTATTCCTTGGTAGAGAAATCTTTTGAATGCTCCTAAATCCAGGGTCTGTACTGCTTTCTTAACTTCATCATCAGAGCTGAACCTGCAAAAGAAGGTCATCATGACTTTCTTGGTGAATGGCTGTCATTTGAATTTGTCATTTGAGTTCTCACTCCATGCTTTGTCTCTTGTTTTCCGGCTCAGATTGATGGACCCAACTCTCATCTCTAATGATGTTTCAGGAATTGGGTTACAGCCTCTATAAGCAATTTTTGTGAAGATCAGTAAACTGTTTTGGTACCTTTGTTGCTCAAACTTCATGGTACACCGAGTCATCTTGCATTATTGCATGAACAGATCCTTAGCTGATATCCAAATGTGCAGCAACAGCAGACAACATAATCCGTCAGTCTTCTCTGATTAATACATTTTCCATGTCGATATGGGCTTGTGCATGTGATATTGATGGTCAACCAGACTGAACCTTTTGCTCCAACTATACCCCAATGCCCCATGTCCTTCTATCCTAACCAAAATCTGATCCACTTATTAACTGTTTTAATCTCCTTAGTCCTATCTGGACTAATGTGTGGCACAGGCAAAAATTCTGCATGAGATGCTCTGTCTTTACAGCAAACCTGAGCATCATTTGAGTGAATAACTGAGCCCCCATTAACACTACATCCGTTTTGCTGGAAACTGGTTTTGTGCTAACTTATTGAGGTTCCTCAATGCCAGCCTACCACTTTAAAATTATCAGAGTTGCTGCAAAGCTCTGTCAGGTCCTGAAAATGGTTTGTCACTTCTGACACTTCTGTGACAATGTCAATAGGATTTTGTGTGTCAATTAACAGACCTGTTTTTCTTGGTATTTAGATGGTTTTGGAAAACCAATATTTTAAAATAAATTAAAAACACTTTTAACTATTAATTATTTTCTTAACTAGCAAAATACCTGCGCTTCGCAGCGGAGAAGTAGTGTGTTAAACAAGTAATGAAAAAGAAAAGGAAACATTTTAATAATAACGTAACATGATTGACAATGTAATTGTTTTGTCATTGTCGTGAGTGTTGCTGGCATATATATATATATATACACACACACACACACACACACACACACACATATATATATATATATATATATATATATATATATATATATATATATACACGTCATATATATAGCAAAATACCCGCGCTTTGCAGCGGCGAAGTTTAATTTTTAATTTTTATTAAGAAGAAAATTAAACCTTTTTAAACTGAGGAAAAATATATCAATAATTATTTGTTAAGGATCTCTTTGTATGCCACGTTGTCAGTTCGGCCCTCCGGTTGTAATATGACCAAGCTGTGCGCTGAGCTTACTCTTGAGCATGCAATGTACAGTTGGCCATGTGAACAGTAATCTTGTTTCATATCTCACAGCTTGGATTGCTGCTGTCATAATCGGTTTGAGTTTCATAGTTTGTTTTAATTACGACAGTATTTGTAGGACTTGTGTTGAAGAGACATTCGGCATCTGTCAAGCGTTGTAAGTATCCAACCGGTTTCATCGATAACCTCACATCCAGCTTTTGAGAGTTTAAACATTCATAAACATCAAAGTGTCCACTACTGAAATCGTCACCTGTCAATCTAAGATGTTTAAGAGGCATTGGCGGTTGTCGAAAGGTGTAAAATATTTGGCCATTTCGGTACACTTGAAAGCGACAACCGAACAATTCAGCGGCAGCCATCAACTCACATGCAGAACCATAAGTGAAGGGCTTAAGCATTTCACTCTTCTAGTGCTCTTGTGTAGTATAATAATCTCCTGTACCGTCATCAGTTCACACCTTGAACCTGTCCCAGTCATTCAATACATAAGACACAATGTTCCTCCGGATATCAAGAGTGAGCCTGATATGGCCGTGCAATATGTAACAAACAGAATGGAAAAGGTAGGTGCCATCTCCGGGCATGGAACCCACTTGGCAAGTGACAGTTCTTTGATCGATGGTGATCACCTCGATAGACATGTTAATGGGGGTACGGTTGGAACGATAAAGGAAATGGGTACCTGAACAATGTAAAGTAAGTCTAAAATACCTACACAATAAACATAATCATAATAAATAAACAATAAAACAGCGGAGAAGCCGTGGATTAAATAAAAATGCTGTAGTTATCAGCAGGGAGACGTGAATCCCGTGGTGAAGCAAGGATGGGAATGAAGAGACTGGAGCGACGGACGGCCTTATATAGGCAGGCAGCCAACAACGTGGGAGGCGTTGGGATGGGGGACCCAACGCCGCCTCACACGGTGACGGAGCTGCAGGCTATGGACGTATATATGTACGTAAGTAGGATTCAGTTAGCGTTGGGAACCCGCATACCAAATTTCTTGAAGATGGGCCCATAAGTAACAAAGACCGTTGAAAAGTTCAATATGGCGGCCGACAGTGGCATCATACCACCGAAATAAGTACCAAATTTCAGCCTTCTACCTACACGGGAAGTTGGAGAATTAGTGACATTGGAAACTTCAATATGGCGGCCAACAGTGGCGTCATACCACCGAAATAAGTACGTACATTGGTTTCGGTTAGCGCAAGGAAGCCGCCTACCAAATTTCGTGAAGATGGGGCCATGAATAAGAAAGCTAAACATGGCGGACGTTGTTGACTGTTATGACCGTTACATGTAGAATTTCGAAATGAAACCTGCTTACCTTTTGTAAGTAAGCTGTAAGGAATGATCCTGCTAAATTTCAGCCTTCTATCTACACAGGAAGTTGGAGAATTAGTGATGTTGGAAAGTTCAATATGGCGGCCGACAGTGGCGTCATACCATCGAAATAAGTACGTACATCGGTTTCGGTTAGCACAGGTTACCAAATTTTGTGAAGATGGGGCCATAAATAAGAAAGCTCAACATGATGGACATTGTCAACCGTTATCGACCGTTATGTGTAGAATTTCGAAATGAAACCTGCTTAACTTTTGTAAGTAAGCTGTAAGGATTAAGCCTGCCAAATTTCAGCCTTCTACCTACACGGGAAGGTGGAGAATTAGTGATAAGTGAGTGAGTGAGTGAGTGAGGGCTTTGCCTTTTATTAGTATAGATTTATTTTTCTTACATGAAAATGACATAGATCCTAGGCAACTGCTATGTATTGGAATTATCATCAACCTTACTGTTTAAAGCATACAAGCATGGACAGAAACTGATGCCTCCTATCAATATAGTCAAATGTGCTGTCTTCTAAACAGTATGCTTTATTATTTGCATGTCAGCAATACAAAAAAGTGTAGAAAAATGTAATTTCAAGCTGTTTCAACTATTTTCTTGTCAATTATCAATCCACTGACAGATGCCATATATATTTTCTATCAAGTTCTGAATGTGTTTGTTTATAACTAAAATTAGGCACTTTGTAGCATCTCCACAAGAACAGTGGATTATTTGGGACTAGTACAGCTTAACAGAGGTCACACTGATCCAGCCTCCAAAGCAGAAAAAAATCACATCATTGGACAGGAATAGGATAAATAAATAACCTCATAACTTTCAACTGAAAGTATCAGGTCAGGTCAGGTCAGGTTGGGGAGCATGCACAGGTGTTATGTGGGCATCCACTTGGCCTGGTCCAGCCTCTCGTGTCCTCAACAATGCGGATTCTGTGAGCCAGATCCCCCTCAGGGAATCGTACCAAATGGCCATAGTGCCATAACTGATGCTCACTAACAATGCAGGTGATGTGCCTCATTCAGGACTCCATGAGCAACCGCTCATTCGACACAAAGTCAAACCAGCGGTACCCAAGGATCCTCCAAAAAGACACAGTACCAAAGGAGTCCAGTCTTCTTCTCAGGTCACTGGATAGCATCCATGTCTCGCAACCATGTAGCAAGACAGGAAGCACCAGGACTCTAAAAACTTGGACCTTCAACATCCCTTTCCTGTGATCTCATTCCCCCCTCCGCCGTGTTCTCCCATTGTGTCTACTGACTTCATAGGAAGAGTCACCAGAGACATGAATGTCGCTGCCGAGGTAAGTAAACCTCTTGACAAGGTCGACACTTTCTCTGCAAAAAGACACATTGCTGATGGCTGTGCCCAAAAGGTCATTAAAGATCTTGTTTTTATCCAGGACACTCGCAAGCCCAGACACTCAGAATTCTCATTCAGTCTCTCAAAAGCCCCAATCACAGCCTCCATTGACTCCGCGAAGATCATAGCATCATCGGGAAAGTCAAGATCAGTGAACCCCATGACCCTGCCCAACACCCAGTCCATGCGAGCACTGAACAGAGTAGGAACAAGAACACACCCCTGACAAACCCCAGAATTGTGCCAGTTATATGGGAATATCGATGAATTTTATATTTTCCCTACAAGATCTTTTGCAGGGATTTTAAAAAGATTCTTTACTGAGCCATGACCCTAGTCAGGATAAGTCAGATTAAGAAAATGGCTCAATGGAAGATTGGATATAACTAGGAGGAAGTAGCAACAGGCATTTTTCCATTTACTTGGGGGCTACTACAATTTTATTTTTCCAGATTACTAAAGATAAAGTTAATATTTGATACCTTCTCATATAAACAGTTTTTTTTGTATATTTCAGTTGCTGGGTTATGATTCAAAGAATAAACTTAATAATGAGTAGGGAATACTCATAAATAAAAGCATTTTAGAATGCATACCTCTCATCAGTCTTTGAAGATGTGACAAAGTTATTTAAATGAAGGTTTATAGACATACTGATTGAAATGTTGATTTCTTTTTTTTTTTACTAAGTATTGTATTTAAGTCCATGGTCATGTTTTGATAATATTTTTGTGAAACTTGGACAGAAATATCTTTTGAGTATGATTGTGAACTTTAATTTTAAATATATGTGTACAGTATATAGTGTTTCTTTTGTAATCTTTTTTTATACCTCCTTTTTTCTCTCATATTTATATAATATACACTGCTCCAAAAAATTAAGAGAATATGTAATTATCACAGCAAACCTTCTTGCAACGGTACGAATGGATGTGCCATCCATCCTAGAGGAGCTGGACTACTTATGCAACCTGAATAGGCTGCAAGTACCACCTCATGCTACTAGTAGTTACAAAGACACTAGTAAAATGCAAAGCTAGAGAAGAATCAGTCAGGACAAATTTTTTTTTTTTTACTATCTTTTGACCTACATATACCTTCAGTGCTTTTCCACAGTAACCATGTGTGTCAGAACCTCTCTCAAATGGCGCACCTTCTTTCTAGCACATCTACATAATGCCTGCTTCTTTGACGCTGTCATTATTTTTGAGGCACCTTTCTCACCTTCTGTTTGGTTTCCAATCTTTGAAGGGAACTCTCAGTGTGCTTTCTATGCTGTTTATATATATATAGTGACATGTGAGTCCCTGTCTTGCACCCCAAAACACGAGACTGAGTCTCAGTACTTTAGCAAAACCAGTTTTATTCAGCTTGAAAAAGTAACAGCATGGTTATTTATTGTAGCGGAATCTAATACTCTCGTATACACAGACACAGCAATCAGGCAGGGTCATGGCCAGGTTAATGGCCAAGTAATCCTGTTGCCTGCAGTTATAAAGTTCCTTGCATCACCAATCGATGGCAGGTCCTGATAGCGTGACCACGATCTTTTCGGATTTGTTTTCGCGGAGAACTGCAACAGCAGAGGGAGCCCACTGTTTCCCCAGCAACCAACAAGCTATCTTCCATAGGTGAGGTGATCGAACTTTGGGACACTCTTTGGCAGGTTGCTCCATTGGGGGGAGCCCCAAAAGAGTTTAGAAACACATATATTTAAATTGCATTGCATATATATACAGTACAGGCCAAAAGTTTGGACACACCTCGTCATTCAATGTGTTTTCTTTATTTTCATGACCATTTACATTGGTTGATTCTCACTGAAGGCATCAAAACTATGAATGAACACATGTGGAGTTATGTACTTAACAAAAAAAGGTGAAATAACTGAAAACATGTTTTATATTCTAGTTTCTAGTTTATACCACTGTTTAAACCAACAAATAGTACGATTTTCCTTGCCTTCACTTGGTATTCCCTGAACTTCTTCTATTTCCCCCCGTGCTTTTGCCATTGCCTTTTCACAGAACGCTGAGCTTAAGGGCCATTTATATTGATTTGCATATTCAAAGAGGCGTAATTCTGGGAGGAGACGGGGCGGGAAAGCTGGCGCGTCCACGTGCGTTACTTTTCACGGTGACCGGCATTTATGTAACAGAAGAATGTGGAAGTTGGCTTTCACACAGATTCATGCATCTGGATTTTTTGTGCATAAGCATATTTTCGCTTTTGTGCTTATGCCATGTTATAGTGTGAATTCTATGCACGGCATTATGCATGAGGCCCCAGGTCCTCAGGAACACCATCTTACTTGGATTTTAGTTTGTGTTGCTCTTCCATCTACACCAACGGCTAAAGGTCCATCCATTATCCACCGCTTATCCGAGGTCGGGTCGTTGGGGCAGCAGCCTAAGCAGGGAAGCCCAGACCTCCCTCTCCCTGGCCACCTCCTCCAGCTCCTCTTTGAGGACCCTGAGGCGTTCCCAGGCCAGCCGGGAGATATAATCCCTCCAGCATGTCCTGGGTCTGCCCCGTGGCCTTCTCCCATTGGGGCATGCCTGGAACACCCCTCAGGGAGGCGTCCAGGGGGCATCCTAACCAGATGCTCGAACCACCTTAACTGACTCCTCTCAATGTGGAGGAGCAGTGACTCTACTCCGAGTCTCTCCCAGATAACTGAACTCCTCACCCTATCTCTAAGGGAAAGTCCAGCCACCCTGCGGAGAAAACTCATTTCGGACACTTGTATCTGCGATCTTGCTGTTTCGGTCACTACCCAAAGCTTGTGGCCATAGGTGAGGTTAGAAATGTAGATCGACTGGTAAATCGAAAGCCTCGCCTTTTGGCTCAGCTCTCTCTTCACCACGATGGACTGTTGCAGGGCCCACATTAATGCGGGGATCGCACCGATCTTCCCTGACTCGTGAACAAGACCCCGAGATACTAGAACTCCTCCACTTGAGGCAGTAATGTGTTCCCATCCCCACCGCTTCACACTTGGCTGCAAACTGCTCCAGTGAGAGCTGGAGGTCACTGTCCGATGAAACCAACAGAATGATGTCATCTGCAAATAGCAGAGATGAGATTCTGAGGTCACCGAACCTAAACAAAAATATTCTGTCCACATAACTTATTAACAGAATCGGTGACAAAGGGCAACCTTGGCGGAGTCCAACCTCAATGCGGACCAAGCTCCTGCTCCTCCTGTACAGGGACTGAATGGCTTGTAGCAACGAGCCTTGTACCCCGTACTCTTGGAGCACACCCCACAGGATGCTTCGATGGACACAGTTGAATGCTTTCTCCAAATCCGCAAAACACATGTGGACTGATTGGCCAACCTCCCATGCCCCCTCCAGGATCCTGGCCAGGGTGTAAAGCTGTTCCAGTGTTCCACGGCTGGGATGGAATCCGCATTGTTCCTCTTGAATCCGAGATTCGACCATCGACCAAACTCTCTTCTCCAGCACACCTGAACAGACCTTACCGGGGAGGCTGAGGAATGTGATCCCCCTATAGTTGGAGCACATCCTCTGGTCACCCTTCTTAACAAGGTCTAAAGGTAACTCTACAAACAGCGCACAATATAGTAAGCATACCTCTAAGAATTCCTGAAGTCAAAATCCTCAAAGGGATTAAAGAACCTTCTGATCCAATATGGGGAAGATTATTTTCTTTGCCACTGGAATCATCTCAGTTGGGGTGTTCAATAATTATTGGCTGTCTCATTGTTTTAGTTTTTGAGTTTGTAGCAGAGAGTTCAACAGGTCCAGATTGAGCAGCTAACGTTGCATAAGACACCACAATGTTTTATATTTTTGTTTTAAGTGGACTTTTAAAAATTAATCTTAGTCATATTGCAGTTTATGAGAAATAGACCTCAAAAATTAGGGGACATTTTACAGAAGCTACACGTATGGGATAGGTTTCAGCGCCCCAGTGACCCTGTTTGGGACTAGGCAGGTTAGACAATTACTATTTGCGGATTTTTTTAATCAAGTTTCCTAATGAATGTTTTAATTTGGAGCTTCAAAACTGACTATTTTTCTCCACTGCAGACCCCTGCATACGAAATACCACAAAATCAATTTTTATGGTAGGAACATGAAATAGTCAATATTGTTCAGGATACGCTTGAGGTTATTTATGTAATACTTGTGAATTATAAGTGTGCTTGTGAAATGTCTTTTTCTAAGGAGCTCAGTGTTCTTTTTACAGGTTAATTAAGTCTTGTTAAGTCTTTATTACATGATAAAAAGACATGGTAAGTATATTAAAAAGCAGACATAGCTCCCCCTCCATTTCCATTATCTGGTCTCTTTGCTGCTCTCAGGAGGCAATCTTGAATGCACTGACTGACACATTTACTCATTTGTAGTTTCTAGTCATTCTTTCTGTAGCACATACTTCTTTTGCTTTCATTCTTTGTTTCTCATAAATAAAACTCAACACTGCTGGTTCAATTATATGACTCCTTTGTTTTTAGAGTGCACATGTACTTTATATGAGTAATAGCTTACCTCACTCCAGTCCAGCATTTCTCTATTGCTAATTTTAATCAGATTTCTGACTTGTCCTTATTTTCTTGGTTCTTATTATAACCTGTTTAGTTGCCTCTTCCTTGCCTGAGAGCAAAGGTAACTTCGTCATCAGCCAGTGACGTACAGCCACATATGGTCTGACTTACCAATACAGGGCCTAACCTTGATAATCAATTCTTAATGCATCTATATAATTCAACCTAACTAACACAACACAGCTTGCTTTTAACCTGATCACCTGAAATGTTCAAAAGCCTTAATATATACATTTAAATGCAAAAATGTTTATAGTGTATGTTTAAAGTGTTTATTTGCTAGTGTATCAGTTTACTTAGTTTACTTTAAATCTGATTTTTCCAAAATTCTTCTTTAGACTCTGGCAAGTCAAAAGGCCCAGCAGAGTCACCATGTCCCAAATCAAAAACTTGTTTCCTCAGTTCCCTCAAAAACACAACGTTCTTGGTTATTAAAAAACAAAGCAAGTGAAAAGCAACCAAGCAGGTCATATCAAAAACAAAAGCAACAGTCCGTAATTCATAGTGCCTCACTAAGCCACTTAAAAAGATGTCAAGCAATTCTTTTTAATAATCAATAGTTTTAAAACCAATAACAAAGCATATAAACTTAAGTGCTGGCTGAATTAAATATAAATGTGCGTGCTAATATAAGAGCCCAGCGATGTTAAGTCATGGAAGGCAGCTGCACAGTGGTCTGACAGAGGCCAAGCCACTGCTTACGTCACAGCACATCTTCAGGAAAAAGTCCCTAACTTTCACCAGTCAAGTCTTAAGTCCCTATAGTGCTCAAACTAACTAATATCATAATATATTGTACAGGGTGGTCCAGGTCTAATTATGCAGATCCAGATTGTCTGGATGACTTTGATTTATGTGGAGACGATTCCAGTTCAGTGTGAAGACGATTCTTCATGTTGTCAGTTCACACCCTTCTCAATGGTCCGGGATTTTTCGGGTGATTTCCTATGTAAGAAACTTAATAAGTTATAGTGGAATGAAAATTAGATCTGGACCACCCTATTTTTAATCTTATTGCCTAAGGCATTGAAAAGCCCTAATACTTCTAAATGCCATTTGAGTGCTTATATGTTTTATGCACTAGCTTGAGAGCTTGCCGCACACTTACACAGGCAAAGGTCCTACACTTGGATTCTTAAAACAAAATCTGAATGCTTGCTTCCTCAGAGAACGTGATGACCTTGTCTCACAGCTTGACTCACAGAAACTCAAAAGAAAGCAAGTGAGAAGGACAAGCGGCCTCTCTAACAAAGTAAATGGTGTCTTTATAAAGTTATTCCAAGCCTAGGCTTTCATAGCTAAAAGCACTAAAATGAATTATAAAGCATATTGATCCTTAACAACAGTAGCAGGAAGGTGTATGTTTGGCTTTGCTTATGCTGCAGTCCAACTGAATTACTACCGTGTTTCCCCGAAAATAAGACAGGGTCTTATATTAATTTTTGCTCCTAAAGATGCAATAGGGCTTATTTTCAGGGGATATCTTATATTTATTCATGTACTACAATATACATTTATCCAAATACAGTTATGTCATCTTCTGGAATATCGTCATTACTCTCCAAATTCAAACCCTGAATTTCGGCCTGAATTTCTTGCTATACTTTTAGGATCCTCCAGGATTGATGTGCATGCTTCGATGTTTGGTGAATGGTTTGATATGGCGAAGCAAAATGCCGACATACAAATGCATTCGTGGTGCTTTGATATTCAGTCATCGCATATTCCCCAAAGTAATGACATGAAACATTTGAAAAGTCTCACATACCATCTTATGTGTCATCTTTTTTTTTTTTTGCACCTTTACAATATCATCAGAATGTACAGGGGTGTATTTGAGTCACAGAGAAAAAGAAAATAAGGACATAATGAAAATGTTTATTTTGTGATTAAAGTGGAAATGTCAGCTTCAAACTCGAAACTGTCATTAAAGCAGACCATCGTGAACGTTATCTTAAGTTGTTAAATCACTATGCGCTTCTGGGGTGTCCTCCTGCATTGATAGCAGTAGCAAGTGTGACTGAGTTAGTTTGCTTTATTGTGAACATTCTCAAAACTTTTTTTTATATACTGAAATTGTTCTGTTTTATATATATTGTAAATTTTGTTTAATGTGAATGTAATCATTGTATCTGTTGTATATAGTTCCTATTTGTCTGTTGTAGCGGGGGGGGGAGCTTTAATTAATGCAACACCCACGGGACGCGCATGTAACGTACAGCAGACTCCTGGCAAAAGCTGGAATCAGCGAGAATGCTGAGCTAAAAGATCAGGTGCAGACATGATCAAGTCACATGCTATACAAGTGGCCACTGCCGTAACAAGTAGCAGTGTGCCAGAACCCGAAGTTGCATGTGCTCATGTGAACACAGCCAGGTGCAGCCCACCTAATCCAACCAAGTCAGGTGAGGCAGTCATTTCAGAGCCAAATGCCCTGGAGCGTGTGCTAAGTATGCTGGAGAGAGTGTTAGAGCGCACCAGCCAGCCTGTTCATGCTACAGCTAGACCACAGGCTTCAACCCCAGCACGTTTCCCTCCATGCCAAGTCTGCGGGGACGCCTCTCACTCAACACGAACACATTGTATGCGGGAGAGGAGATGTCTAACCTGTCTAGAAATAGAGCATCAGTGGAGAAACTGCCCTAAAGCCGTTATTGCACAGAGCGTTAGCTCATCTGATCAGGGAAACTAAGTTGCTCACACTCAGGAGGGGACAGTGTGAGTAAAAATGTTGAAGCCCTCAACCTTGATGAAGATGCGCAGTTTGTGTATACAAAGTGCCTGAAATCTGCCCCACCTGGGAGTACTGTACTGTTTCAGAACATGCTTAGACTTGATAAATCTGACAGTCTGTTTTTTACCAGTGCACAGGTGGGTGATAAAGTCTCACTACAAGCGTTGCTCGACACCGGCTCAATGGCTTGCACCATTAATGAAGAAGCTGAGCAGGTGCTAAAGAATGCTGGATTGGCACTGGAGACTGACAATATCCAGACTGATGTTGTGCTCATTGGCTGTGGTGGAGTTGAGGTTAGGCCCAAGTGCATTTACAACTTAAGGATGGAGGTGTATGGATGTGCATTCAGTGTGCCTGCCTTTTTTTGTCCCTGGGCAAAAAGACCAGCTTATCCTGGGCACAAATGTTATAAAGCACCTTCTAAAGTGGTTCAAGCAGTCTCCCCAGTTCTGGCATGTTGTAAGCAAACCTGAATCTGCTAAAGCACATGAAATAGTGCAGTTTCTTAATATGCTGTCTGGCATTAGCAGGTGGAGAGGTGAGACAATCCCAGATGCTATTGGAACCTCCAGGTTGGTGCAGGCAGTGACTCTTCTCCCTAAACAAGAACACCTGGTTTGGGCCAAATTACCTGCAGCCTCACCTCTTTCTGAGTGCAGTGCCATTTTGATTGAACCATCTAAGGCACAAACTCACAAGAAAAGCATCATTGTCTGCAGGTCGGTGTGCTCCATGAGTGGTGATAAGTGGGTCCCAATAAGGATTTTGAACACCTCTGACAAACCTATCTTCTTAAAGCGCAACACCAAGGTTGCAAATGTGTCACCCTGCATTGTTGTTGAAGATTTGGATGTGACCACTGGACAGACACCAGCAGAGGAGCTTGAGCTGCAGAGTCAGACGCTGTCTGATGAAGTGGTCAGCAAGCAAGGCGACCCTCCTTGTCCCAGTTTTCATGATAGCCTACATAAACTGGGGTTGGAAGATCTGGATATTGACTCCTGTGAGGTGTCCCACCACTGGAAATCTCAGTTGCTGCAGCTGGTGCAAAAGTATGAGGATGTGTTCTCAAAGAGTAAGCTTGACTGTGGGATGGCTAAAGACTTTGTTCACCACATCCATCTGTCTGATGATGGGCAATATCATAAGCTCCGTCAAGTGCTCACAGAGATGGAAGAGCTTGAGATCATCCGCAAGTCTAACAGTGAGTGGGCCTCCCCACTAGTGCTTGTTTGGAAGAAGAATGGTGATATGTGTGGATTATCGCTGGCTGAACACGCGCACAATCAAGGACACACATCCCTTGCCACACCAGTCTGACTGTCTTGCAGCTCTGGGAGGGAGCGCCATCTTTAGTGCCATGGACCTTACCTCTGGCTTTTATAACATTGCAATGGCAGAGGAACACAAAAAACGTACAGCTTTCACCACACCTATGGGGCTGTATGAGTTTAACAGGCTCCCGCAGGGCCTCTGTAATAGCCCTGCAAGCTTCATGCGCCTCATGATGGGTATTTTTGGTGACCAGAACTTCCTGACGATGCTCTGTTACTTGGATGATGTGCTAGTGTATGCACCCAATGAAGCTGAAGCCCTCAAGAGGCTGGAGATGGTCTTCAGCAGGCTCCATGCTCATGGACTGAAACTGGCCCCAAAAAAATGCCAGCTACTCAGAAGAACTGTGAGGTTCTTGGGGCATATCGTGGATGAAAGTGGTGTCTCAACTGACCCTGACAAGGTCAAACCTATCGCTGCTATGACAGAGGCTGACTTTATGATGGAGGATGGCTTAACACCATCACAGAAGATCAGGTCATTCTTGGGCATGGTCATGTACTATCAGCAGTTCATCCAAGATTGTTCCAGTATAGCCAAGCCCTTGTTCGCCTTGACTGCTACACCTAAGGGGAGGAAAGGGAATTCACGAGGTGCTGCTTCATTCAGGAAACTACACCCAAGTGACTGGAGACAGGAGCAGCGTGACTCATTTGAACAGTTAAAATCTACTCTCTTAGACTCTGTTGTCCTCGCACACCCTGATTTTAGTCGACCATTCATCTTGTCCACCGATGCCTCGCAGGATGGATTAGGTGCTGTGCTATCTCAGGTCCAAGAGGGTGAGAGTAAAGCACGCCCCATTGCCTTTGCCAGCAAGGCTCTCACCCGTGCTCAGAGCAACTATCCAGCATACCGTCTAGAGTTTTTGGCACTGAAATGGTCTGTTTGTGATAAATTTAGCCATTGGCTAAAGGGACACAACTTCACCGTCTGGACAGACAACAATCCGCTAACCTACATCCTCACAAAGCCCAAACTCGACGCATGCGAGCAGCGATGGGTAGCAAAACTGTCCCCATACAACTTCGACATCAAGTACATCTCTGGTAGTAAGAACATTGTTGCAGACACCCTAAGCAGGCAGCCCTTTGTCCAAAATCGTGCTTGCCAGAGGCTCATTAAAGAGCCGTAAAAAGCACTGTTAGAGGAGTCGGAGCAGGTTAGAGAGGGCATGGTCCAGGAGGCATTTAGAGTCAGTGCTAACAACCAGAGTATCAAGTGCTCATTCCCACCTGAGAGCCTTAGACACTGCTCTATGACAAGCAGTGAAGTGTCTGCGGTCCTTTCAGGTCATATGGAATGGGACCAAGGAGCCAACCAGAGGGTGGTCACTTGGTTTGCTCAAGACCTGGAACAGCTAATCCCACCTGGCCAAGATGCTTTGCCTGTCTTCTCACTCCGAAAGCTCCAGGATGAGCAAAGGAGAGATGCTATATTGTCCCAGGTCATCCCGTTTGTCACCCAAGGGAGGCGGCCATCAAGGAGAGAAAGGGCTGTACTATCGCTGAAGGTTCTTAAGACTCTGAAACAATGGGAGAAACTGAAAATACTTGATGGTATCCTGTACAGGGTATGTAAAGACTCAGTGACTGGGAAGAAGCGCCACCAGCATATGACACCTTCCTCCTTAGTCACACATGTTCTTCGTGGTGTCCATGATGATGCCGGTCATCAGGGTCAGAGTAGGACACTGTACCTGGCAAGGCAGAGATTTTTCTGGAGTACCATGGAGCACGATGTCCGAGACTATGTCAAATGCTGCAAACGCTGTGTAGTCAGCAAGACGCTAGAGCCAGAGGGAAGAGCCCCACTCGAAAGTATCAAGACTACGTACCCCCTTGAGCTGGTTTGTTTGGACTTTTGGTCTGCAGAGGATTCCAGAGGAAGGAATGTGAATGTATTGGTGGTGACAGACCACTTCACCAAGATGGCCCATGCTTTCTGCTGCTCAGACCAGTCAGCAAAACAAGTTGCGCGCCAGCTCTGGGATAGATATTTTTGTGTCTATGGATTCCCCCAGAGGATCCATTCAGACCAAGGGGCAAGTTTCGAGAGCCAACTGACCCAGGAGCTGTTACAAATTGCAGGTGTGAAAAAGTCAAGAACAACACCTTATCACCCAATGGGGAATGGCCACACTGAGGGGTTCAACAGAATCTTAGGGAACATGATCAGAGCCTTACTGCCCAGTGATAAGATTAAATGGCCGCAAATGCTGCAGACATTGACTTTCGCATATAACTGTACAGCGCATGAGTCAACTGGGTATGCTCCCTTCTACCTGATGTATGGGCGGGTCCCTAGACTGCCGGTGGATGTTATGTTCCTCAATGTGGAGAGGAACAGTGATATCATTGACTATGATAGCTATGTCAGGAGTATGAGGGATGACCTCAAGGAAGCTTTCATCTTGGCCCAAGTCAACACTGATTCCAGCCAGCGGCGCCAGGCAGACTTGTACAACATGAATTGAGGAAGGAGATCGAGTTCTCTTGGCAAACAGAGGTGAACGTGGTCGCAGGAAGTTGGCTGACAGATGGGACTCTACACTGTACACTGTGGTCTCTAAAGATTCAAAGTGCCATACATACAACATCAAAAACACCATCAATGGACAGGAGAAGATTGTTCATAGGAATTTGATCTTGCAAGCTAGCTTCTTGCCAGTGGTAATCGAACAGGAAGTGGAGCCTTCCTTTGATAGTGATTCTGAACCAAGTTGGGACCAGTGTGATGTGGATAGAACTGCCTCTGTGACTGGATCAGAGTTTGACCCAATAGAGCGTACTGCCAGTTGGGTAGCAGAGACTTTAGTTCCTCCAGAAAGAGAATGTGCATCATCTGAACCTCCTGAAGTATCCACTGACAATGCTGTGCCAGAGGCTGACAACTCCCAAACAGACAGTACTGATAGTCATGCTGGACCATGTGCTGAGAGTCACAGTGTTGGGGTTGAGACAAACAGGACCAACAACAGTGAAACGAATAGTATGCATGGTGCAGAAGTGCCAGAACTGAACCACAGTCATCCTGAGGGCCAAGTAGCTAGAAGATCAATGTCAGAAACCACTTTGAGACACGATAGAGCACGAAGTAACACAGTAGGGCACATCAGAACAAGAGTAGGAAGGATAGTAAAACCAGTTAATAGATTGATTCAGAACATGACGCAGAGAAACAAACAAGCTAGTGGTGGTGTTAGTGGGTTAGCCAAAACTTTATTTTTGTGAACAACCGTCAGTTATCCTATTGGAATAGTTCTAAGTTAATTAGCAATGTGTATAATATGTATAATTCCATTAAGTAAGTTCAATGTTGGAGTAACAGTCATTTATTCATTAAGATGAGATTGTGTATAAGGCACTTTCTTACGCAAGTGAACATTGGAAGTCTGGCCAGCTTCCTTTTGACACTTTCCCTTTGGTTGGGAGACGGTTTTTGTTCGCACGTAAGAGTACTGTAAGAAAATAATGACATGCTATGTTATGTTACTGTTATTTAGAACTCTGCCATTGCCTGACCCTCAGTGTTTTGAGAAGTTCAGGGGGGAGTATGTGGCTGAGTTAGTTTGCTTTATTGTGAACATTCTCAAAACTTTTTTTTTATATACTGAAATTCTTCTATTTTATATATATTGTAAATTTTGTTTAATGTGAATGTAATCATTGTATCTGTTGTATATAGTTCCTGTTTGTCTGTTGTAGCGGGGGGGTCGCTTTAATTAATGCAACACCCACGGGACGCGCATGTAACGTACAGCAGACTCCTGGCAAAAGCTGGATGACGCTTTTGCAGGTAAGGCGTTTCTCAATGCTATCCGTCTCTTATATAAGTTGACAAGTTTCAAATAAGTGTTTTCTGTATGAAACTGAATGAAAACATCACGCCATGTGGTTGTCGATGTGCTTTAAGGTTTTTTTGTCACTTTTGTTCGGCAGAAATGGGCTTTAAAAGTGTTTGGTTTAGCGGATATTCAACCTCATTGGTATATTGTTTGGCTTGCTACAGGAGACAGAGAGCGCCTGACGTTACATGTGCTGACTGTGCCCTTTACTGCTTGTCTTGTAGGTTTGTTGCAACGTTAATTATTGTCCTTCATTATTGTTGTTTATATTTAATTGTTAAATTTGTATTTATTGTATTTGTGTATACATGTTTAATTAAAAAAAAAAAAGCTGGATGACGCTTTTGCAGGAGACAGAGAGCACCTGACGTTCCATGTGCTGACTGTGCCCTTTAACTGCTTGTCTTGTAAAAAAAAACTGGATGACGCTTTTGTAGAATAAACAGCAGAATTTGGGTATTGCTGTGTTTGTCTTCTTAATCCAAATCACCAGCAGCCATTCTAAAGCCGCTACACAAGCAGCATCGCCACACAGAACACATTAAATTTATAATATTCCAGCTCTCTGCACATTTAGAATTCTTAGATGTATACTTGATATCACTTTCATGATGAAATGCTTTAAAATATGTATGTTACACTTCACAGATAAATCGTTAAATTTAAATAATGAATACTACTAATAATTACACATATGGGGTAGCATGGTGGTAGAGCAGTAGCGTCGCTGTCTCGCAGCGAGACACATTCCTTGTGATCTCTGTCTATAGTTTGCATGTTTTCCTGGTGGGTTTCCACAGTGTGTTCAGTTTTCCATTCAAAGACATGAAGGTTTGGTGATTTGGTGAAACTACAATGAGGCCAGTATATGCGTGTGCTTGTGTTCACCTTGCGATGAGCTGATGCCCCGTTCAGAGATTTTGTTTCTGTCTTGCGCCCAATTGATGGATGTAAATCATTAAACATCCTTTTCAGAGATATTGTGGCAAGGTGTCCTCGGAATTTAATGGATGTCTCAGGCACACGCATCACATCACATGAAGTATAAACCTGGCCTTAGGTGTTTTACTTTTCAGCTGACAATCTTGACTAGGGCTTATTTTTGGGGTAGGGCTTAAATTACAGAGCAGCCTGAAAATCATGCTAGGGCTTATTTTCGGGGAAACACAGTAGCTCTTTGGATTGGCATTTTAAAACAGCACAGATAAAGAATGGATACCACAATGAAATGTTGGGGCACCTCACCCGACACACCAACCACTGCACATCAGACAGTGATACACTACACCCGAGCAAAGTTAATTATATTTAAAAAAGATGTGAATCATTTTTTTTAATTTTGCAATTTAGATTTTTCCTTTTAATAAAACTGTTGAAATGTTTTCAGTTTGATTCTTTTGATCTGGAATGATGAACACTGTTTTCTAGATCAGATGGAAATATTCTCACAAGGGTTCATCTCCTGTCATATGTTTATTTTACATTCTGTAATTATTTGTGTTGTTTCTGAATGATTACTTTTAATATATTGTTTTGTTATTATGTAAATCTAGTTAATATTATGTTTATTATTCAGTATTTGTGTACAGTATATTTTCTTATGTTTGTGTGATGTGGTGATATCCTAAGAAGTGGGACCACCCTCACATCACTGCCCTCAGCCTTTACATTTCAGGTGGGGTAGTAGGTTACAAAGGCTCATTGATAATTAAGGTGTTAGCATCACTTTATCTAAGTAGCGTTTAGAATTTGGTTTTGTTTTTTCTTGTAATTGATTTCTGATATTTGGTGACAGGTGTTATAAACTAGAAAGTCCCAAGGCAGATAGTCCCAAAAATACTCATGATACCCAGTAGTGGGAGAAATAACACCAAAAACTTATGTTACCACAGAAAAAAAGATAAAATCATGAGTCAGGAGTTAAAGGTAGACTGCACCAGTCGATTGGGTGTCTCCTCTGCTACAAGGTCCCATGTGGGGTAAGCAGAGGAGACGTCAGTTGGAGATGGAAGCATTTGGAGTCGTATTATTAAGGGAAGAAAAGGACAGTGTTTGGATTTTAACCTTGTTTTTATTGGATTATTAGTTATGAATTTTTTAACCTCCACAGATTTCTCCAGTTTTACTGGTTATTTATTTATTTGTTTATTAGAAAATGTGGTAGAAATTTAACATCTTATTAAAGGAAGAAACACCCTCTAACAGGAAAAATCAGTTATCAGGCAGGAGAAAAGCTGTTCATTGTTTCTTTTAATTACTCCTCAGCAAAATGCCTTTGAGGGAGCGTTCTTCAAAAGCAGTCTGTTACAGCTTGGACAGAATGGTCAGAGAAACAAAGACTAAAGGTTAATTTTATAAACTATTGAATTTACATACAGTGTCAATCAATGCATACATTTCACTGTTTCATTTGTTTACACCCAAATGATTTATATAAAATAAAAGTCTCATATTATATTCTGGCTCTTCTTATACCTTTGAGTCGCACCACCATCCTTGAAATTTCTGTGCATATAACAACTGTCCATTCTCATTGTTTATAGGACATCTGCTGATTTCTTAGTCATCTCTTATCATCCTTCAGTACATTTTGTATATTACATCAACCTTTCTTCTGTTACATTATTTACTTGACCATCTAAGTATTTTTCCCAAATCAATTCTTATATTTCAGTGTACATTTTGATGTTCACTTGACCTTTAGCTGGTTTCCTGGTGTGCCTGAACAGGTTTCTGACATTAAGTCTTTAAGCCATTTCTTTAAGATGAATGCTTGTTTTGGTATCAGGCGTGACGTCAGCAGAAGCTGTAACACTCCACCTGAGAGAAAAACTGTAAGGCTAGTCGCCAGCATTCAGACATCAATTCCGATTGCTTCACAGCCGAACAGGACACGGTAAAAAAAAAGATGCATGCTACGTTACCCTTAAATTATTCTTCCATACTCCCCTCCTTTGGGACTTGTTAAAGTCCCACTAAAACTGTAATGATCAGTCTGTATAATTCCCAGTCTGTATAAAACATGTGTGTAAACTAAATATGCCCTCCCTTAGAAGCTAAAAGGAAGCAAAAATTTTCTGGCTAGCTGAATTTGGGGAATAACAGAAATCAGTGCCAGTCATTAATACCCAAGATAAATCACATAAATCAATAGCTAGAAAATTAAGTCAAACAATAACATGCATCAAAATCTTTTTTCCTCAGAGTATACAGGTATTACATGCTTTCCCCTATAAATCTCATAACACCTACATACAATGATAAAACGTTGTCAATAACTATTTGATTTCCTTCTTATCCAACCACCATTAGCTATCTTAGTTCTTAGTTGCCTAGTCCTATATTTTTCATCAATAGTCAAATAATTTAATATTATTGTTGGTGGCGACACAGACAGCACAAGTATTTACCTGAAAACTTCAAAATGTGTCTAGTTGCCAATGATGCATATAACAATAACCAGAAATAGAGTCCTCATACAAACAACCATGCTCACATCCTCGTGTTCTCATCCACAAAGTTGCCCCAATTTACATCCTGCTGTGGTGTTAAATTAGATGATCATCTCTAATATAGTAGTAGGCGCCGCCGTGAATGACAGCCTTTCCAGCAGCTCCGTGTACGACTTTATCTTCCTACCTTCTTTGTGAATTTCCCCTTGGGGATTAATAAAGTATCTATCTATCTATCTATCTATCTATCTATCTATCTATCTATCTATCTTAAAACAGCTATCTTTCTGAAAGTAGGTGGCAATCCTCCCTTCAGAAGATATCAGCACAACTCTCATTAATGCAAGCCACTGGCTCATGTAAAGGTCACATTAAAATTGCAAGGGTTACACCCAAGCTTCTTATTGATGTTAAAGTTTTCTGCCACCAGCTGGGATCCTTGGGCTGTATCTCGGCTTTCCAATTTCACAAACTGCACACTCACTACTTCAAGCATAAGACACTCAATCTATGTTGTGCCAAATTATGACTTTATTTTTGCTATCTTCTATATTACTTAGACCAAAGAAGCCATAATATTTTTAATTATTTGTCCTGTATTGCCACCAACTATTTATGTCTATGTTGCCCTGTTATTCTTTGACTCATTCATTCTGTTATTAAAATCAATAACCAAGAAAGCTTAAAATTGGACTGACTTTTGACTGGTAATGCTGCAAGTGCTAATAATCATGCATTAAATTTTGATTAACAGTCCAAATTACATATCAACATTAATCCTTAAAACTTTGTTTTTCACCAAGTATCAATAGACTCAAATGTTTTAAAAACATCTACCTAAAAATATTTACTGTTTACTCGAAGTGCCAACCATTTTATGCTAATTACATTTTCTAAACTTGTTCAATTATACTTCTCCAATTGCTATACAGGTAAAAATTTAGGTTAGGTTGTGGTTCCAACTCCTAGAGCAAGAAGATTTCAAGTACTTGGTCAACAACTGTCAAAAAATTGCAAACGAGTGGACAAATTGTAAGGCAATTCAAGTACAGTTAAAGTGGGCTGTGGCAAAGAACATAGAACCCTGCACAGTAAAAGTGTGAATCAGGTCTTGGGGTCAAATTCCCCAAAACAAAGTATATCAATATCTGGAACTCTTGATCTGATGAATGAGACTTTGGTCAGGATGCCATGCAGGCTTCCCTCTATGATTCTGAACCCACAATGATTGTTCAGCATCAATGGTCACCTGCACAGTTGAATAGTTAGCAGCAGAAACCCGTGATCACGTGGACTGGAATTTTGAGTATGTTGTCCAGTAGTCAATTGGTTGATTGCCTGGTCCACAGCTTGATCCCCTCTCTGGTATGGCTTGTTTCCCCTTAGAGTCAGATGATTTGTTTGTCTGCAGACCTTTAGCACAGGTCATTCTCCAGGCTGAAATTCAAGAGCTGCAATAAACAACCTGCATGTGCGCAAAGATTTGAAGTGTTTGTTCCATATTATTCAGCATTGCAATACTTCATCTGTAAAATTTTAAGAGTTACTTATGGATCCCAAAAATACTGTCTGATGAGGTGTTAGGCATGTTTCATTGGGGGTGTCCCTTATGAGAAATAACGCTAACGGTAAAACAGACGGTCATTTTATCCAGTCTCTGCTTGTCTCTTAGCCAATTTGTTTTTAATGGTCAAAAATTAATTCTGCAGCTGGTAAGCACAATGCAGATGTTTCCAATCATTGTAGCCATTATGCTCAAAAAATGGATACCTCAATCAAAAAAAAATCCTCTATAGTTATATCTAGTTTGGCTATTTTTGTGGATCCCACTCAATTAAAAGCATATGCATCCTAAAAAGTAAATCATCGCAATATAAAAAAGTCAATCTTAATATATATATACTGCTCAAAAAAATTAAAAGAACACTTTTGAATCAGTGTATAGCATCAAGTCAATAAAACGTCTGGGATATTAATCTGGTCAGTTAAGTAGCAGAGGGGGTTGTTAATCAGTTTCAGCTGCTTTGGTGTTAATGAAATTAACAGCAGGTGCACTAGAGGGGCAAAAATGAGATGACCCCCAAAACAGGATTGGTTTAACAGGTGGAGGGAGGCCACTGACATTTTTCCCTCCTCATCTTTTCTGACTGTTTCTTCACTACTTTTCCATTTGGCTACAGTCAGTGTCACTACTGGTAGCATGAGGCGATACCTGGACCCTACAGAGGTTGCACAGGTAGTCCAACTTCTCCAGGATGGCACATCAATATGTGCCATTGCCAGAAGGTTTGCTGTGTCTCCCTGCACAGTCTCAAGGGCATGGAGGAGATTCTAGGAGACAAGCAGTTACTCTAGGAGAGCTGGAGAGGGCCATAGAAGGTCCATAACCCATCAGCAGGACCAGTATCTGCCCCTTTGGGCAAGGAGGAACAGGATGAGCACTGTCAAAGCCCTACAAAATGACCTCCAACAGGCCACTGGTGTGAATGTCTCTGACCAAACAATCAGAAACAGACTTCATGAGGGTGTCCTGAGGGCCCGTCGTCCTCTAGTGGGCCCTGTGCTCACTGCCCGGGACCTTGGAGCTTGACTGGCATTTGCCATATAATACCAGAATTGACAGGTCACCACTGGCACCCTGTGCTTTTCACAGATGAGAGCAGGTTCACCCTGAGCACATGTGACAGACGTGAAAGGGTCTGGTGAAGCTGTGGAGAATGTTATGCTGCTTGTAACATCGTTCAGCATAAATGGTCTGGGGAGGCATATCCATGGAGGGACGCACAGACCTCTAAAAGCTAGACAATGTCACCTTGACTGCCATTAGGTATTGGGATGAAATCCTTGGACCCATTGTCAGACCCTATGCTGGTGCAATAGATTCTGGGCTCCTTCTGGTGCATGACAATGCCCAGCCTCTTATAGCAAAAGTATGTAGACAGTTTCTGGAGAATGAAGGCATTGATAAAATTGAATGTCCCCCACGCTCGCCAGACTTAAATCCAATAGAACATCTCTGGAACATTATGTTTCGGTCCATCTGACGCCACCAAGTTGCACCTCAGACTGTCCAGGAGCTCAGCGGCCAAAGGAAAGGCACTCAATTGTCTCAAAATATTCAAACTATTTGCACATAACCTTTGCTGTTATGAAAATAACTTTGCAAACTAAATATATCAACGTTTCCCCCATTACAGGGAACATGGAGCGAGAGGGTATCAGTCATTGAAAATCTCTGAATCCAGTCCCGTTAAATATTAAACTTGGCAAGATCCAAGTGTTATAGTTCTCCTATAGAGAAGACAAATATGTCCAGGAGTGGCAAAACAAGCAAAAGAAAAGAAAAGAAAAAGTAGAATGGTGTGGAGGTTATTAGTTAAAGAGTTGTGTTCTGTGGAGGATCCTGTAGAAAATTCTAAAGTATTTACTTTTCTTTCTTATTCCAGTCTTTAACTGGAGCCTAGACAGGCATTCTCGATCCCCTTTTCATAATGAATGTAGTATGATACCAGTGTCCTCCAGAGAACATCTCTCAGCCAGCATAGCAGGCAAAAGTCAAATAAGAAATCCACAGACTGGACTGGTAAATTCCTAATTATTTCTACAAATAAGAGCAAAATAAACTAAAACAGTTAAGCTCTACATTCCCTTTCCCAATTTCTCTAATTACATAATATTATTCAATTATGTGCAGTCTTGAGATTTACATTATTTATAAAAGAAATTCATAGGCTAACAGGTTATTTTGAATTGTTAAAATTTTCTTCCAAAAATACACCTATTATTACCTCAATCTTAAAGCTAAACAGTTTCCATATTCATATCACAGCTGTTTTACTTTAAGATATTTTATCAATTAAATTGACACATACATTTCCACCTATGGCTTGTGAGTTTAACAAGTGTCCAGAATGTTTATTTAGGCCATCAAATTATAGAAAATAAAGCTAAATCCTATTATCAGCTATGTAGTCATTCAAACATTAACATTTTACTTCACATTTAAGATATTCAAATTACTTTTTTATTAAAAAATGCTCTCAGAGTATTGTAGTTAGTGCATCATACCATTGCATTAAGTGTTTTGAAGAAAATATTTTTATATATATGTAAAATTTAGTTATGCTTAATGCTTAATATTGATTTCTTTTACCCAAGACCACCTGTTAAAGCAAGTTGTTCATAAATGCTTTGTTCGTTCATATCCTTTGGAGGTGTTCCTTGCAGCTTTGTTGCTGAAAAAGAACAGTCTACCCTTTTTGTTAGTTAACCCCTCTTGTGCACATTATATCTTAGTACAGAACAACACCTAGACTGGAAGCCAATGCTTGCCACAAGCTTTCTTCCTATCCTAGAGAATGACTTTTTTTTTTACTTTAAATTTTCATTTAAAATTACTAAAAACTTTCTTCCATTTGAGTATTGCCAGTATTCAATGGAAAAAGGCACACAAATTTATACTGAATCTGGAAACATTTCATTGGACCTAATCATATTCATTTTTTAATTTTAAATTCAAAACATTTATATTTATGTGTTACCTTTATCAATTGCCTTTTCATTTCAAACAACACCACATCCTTTCACACAATGTCTTTATATAATCAAACGTGTTCCCAGACTCACTTAAATTCCTCCAAATATACTTCAGTCACAGACATCTTTTTCACATTTCACAGCATACATTTGTACTAGCTCAAGGTTTATTGTTATTATTTAGCACCTACTATTTAAAGCATTTACACACTCTTTTCCTCTCGTTGCTTACATTTATTTTACTCCATGCAGAGAATATGCAAGTTTAATAATGATAATACATTTTATTTTTATATAGCGCCTTTCCTATGCTTAAGGCACTTCACAGATTTTAAGAAAGAACAGCAGGCTATACAGTAAATAGCATTATATAAAACCAGATAAATAAATAAAGAAGAGTAAGTAAATTCAGAGAAAAAGTTTAATAGACAACATAATTGATGGTCTAGCACACACACAGGTTACATGAGCATCTTGACAGAGAGGTAAACTGAGAGAAGGGGAATGAAGTCAAGTAGAGTTAAAAGCCTTCCTGAACAGATGAGTTTTCAGTTGTTTTTTAAAAGAATTCATGGAGTCAGCTGACCTGATTAACTTTGGTAGGTCATTCCAGAGTCTGAGTGCTATACATCTGAAGGCCGTGTCATCCATGGAGTGTAGATTAGTGTGGGATACAACAAGATTGCCACAATCAGAGGACCTTAGTGGACGGGCAGGCACATAGTGATGGAGAAGGTCACTGATGTAGTTTGGCGCGAGGTTATTTAAAGCTTTGTAGGTTATTAGTAGAATTTTATATTCGATTCTGTAATAAACAGGGAGCCAGTGAAGACGGAGCAGGATGGTTGGGAAGTGCTCACTGCTGCTGGTCCATGTTAGGACTCTTGAAGCGGAGTTTTGAATAAGCTGGAGCTGTGATATAAGATTAGAAGGGGCACCTGCCAACAACGAGTTACAATAATCGGGTGCGGGATGTGATAAAAGCATGGACAAGTTTCTCAGCGTTACAAAAGGAGAGGAAGGAGCAAACACGTGATATGTTATGGAGGTGAAAGTCAGAAAGTTTCTTAATGTGATTTATGTGGACGGAGTAAGAAAGGGAGGAATCAAAAATGACACCAAGACTCTTTGCAGTAGAGGCAGGTCTGATGAGATCACCACCAAGATTGACTGGGAAGGAGCTCATTTTATTAAGTTGCACTTTAGTCCCAATTTGCAGGAGTTCAGTTTTGTTGCAATTTAATTTTAAAGAGTTCTGCTCCATTCAGGTTTTAATTTCACTGAGGCAAGTTGTGAGCTGAGAAAGCTCTGATGAAGTTCCACTTTTAATATTGAAGTAAAGTTGAGTATCGTCTGCATAAAAATGAAAAAATGATAACCCAGTCCATAACTACGAATAATATGGCCAAGGGGAAGCATATAAATACAGAAGTGAAGAGGGCCGAGGACAGAGCCCTGAGGAACTCCTTGTATGACTGGCACTGTGCTGGACCTGCTGTTGCCAAGACTAACAAACTCTTGCCTATCAGTCAGATAAGACTTGAACCACTGGAGGGCAGTGCCAGAAATACCCAGCATGTTCTCCATTCTAAGCAGTAGAATGTCATGTCTGACAGTGTCTAATGCTGCACTGAGGTCTAACACAATTAATATGCTGGTTTGTCCAGAGTCTGCTGCCATAAGCAAATCATTGGTTACCCGTAGCAGAGCAGTTTCACAGCTGTACTGCGCCCTGAAACCAGACTGAAAGGGTTCCATCAAATTATTAGAAGTTAAGTAGTTGGTGAGTTGTGAAGCTACAACATGCTCAAGAACTTTTGGTGAGTTGTGAAGCTACAACATGTTCAAGAACTTTTGACAGAAAAGGTAAGTGGGAAATAGGCAGAAAATTGTTAAGATTGTCAGCATCAGGACCAGACTTTTTTAACATTGGGGTTACAGAAGCAATTTTAAAAGTAAGCGGCACAGAGCCAGTGTCAAGGGATGAGTTTATTATTGTTGTAATAGTCGAGATTATGGCATGAAGGCAAGATTTCAGTAGTGTGGTGGGGATGGGGTCCAGTAAACAAGTAGTCGGCCTCATCTTACAAAGCAGGTCATTAACAAAAGCAGATGTGACTGGTGAGAACTTAGAGAAGGAGCTGTTTGGAGTAGGAAAACAGGCAGAGATATAAACAGATTATGTATTTATGTTAGTTAAATTATTTAGATCTTTAATTTTGTTACGGAAAATGTGGAGGAAATCCTCACAGACTTCAGTAGAAGAGGTAGTTGGGCCAAATGCAGGTTCGAGTTGTTAATTAACTACAGAAAACAAAACCCTTGGGTTATTGTGGCCACTTTCTATTATTCTGCCATAGTGGGTGTTTTTAGCAGCAGTTAGTGCTTCTGTGTAAGTTTGAACCTTCATTTCCTGTTGCTGGGCAGCAGTGCCAACCACTGTGCCACCATACCACCCCTACTTCAATCACCTAACAGCTCATGGAAAGCATTTAAAACAATGTCCGTAACACCTTCACATTTAGAATCTATTTAATAAGTCAGCTGACAAACACACACATACCTACCAGCAGCATTTTATCCTTGAAAGAAATTGTCTCCTTTATATTTTATAATTATCAAAGAATATTTTTCCCTAAGACTTGGTCATGGTCTAAAGGAAAGATGTTTTATACATATAAACATTTTTATAAGCAATGTGGAGATGTTTTCATTTTATCAAATATTACACATTTTCTAAACTCACATTTTCTCCAAATCAACTCAGAGCTCTGGAAATGTATTAAGATATTTCTAAATTTATGTCTACAATATATTTTTAGCAGACACTCTGAACACTCAATTTAATACCAATACATGTTAGACAATGAAGTCCCATTCATCCTGAAGTCCAAGATGTTTTCCAAAGCCTTGGGACTCTCCCCTGTTCCAGGCTCAGGTTGAAGATGCGCTGTAGAGGACTCCCCAGTTCCAACGCACAGGTCTTCAGCAATCGTGGCGATACACCATCTGGACCCGCTGCTTTGCTGGCACAAAGTCTTTTCAGCTCTCTGCTCACCTGGGCTGCTGTAATTGTGGGTGGGGATGTCTCACCTATGCTGGTATCAGCAGAAGGATGGTTGGAGGATGCAGTACTCCAAGGTGAGAGTGGGTTACTGTGATCAAACCTATTAAAGAAGTTGTTCATTTGGTTTGCTCTCTCCACGTCTGTTTAGATGGCGGCACCCCGCTTCGAGCTGCAGCCAGTGATAATCTTCATTCCATCCCACACTTCCTTCATGCTGTTGTTCTGCAACTTCTGCTCCAGCTTTCTCCTGTACTGCTCTTTTGCCGCCCTGAGCTGGACTCGGAGTTCCTTCTGCACGCACTTGAGCTCATGCTTATCACCACCTTTAAAAGCCCTTTTCTTCTGGTTCAAAAGGCCCTTGATGTCACTTGTAATCCATGGCTTGTTGTTAGCATAGCAGCATACTGTTCTTACTGGAACTACAATGTCCATACAGAAGTTGATGTAATCAGTTGTGCATTCAACAGCCTCTTCAATGTTCTCACTATGTGACCCAAGAAATATATCCCAGTCTGTAGTTCCAAAGCAGTCTCTCAGAGCCTGCTCTGCCTCAGGGGACCACTTCCTGAATGAGCGTGTAGTTGTAGGTAGCGCCCTCACTCTTGGTTTGTATTGAGGCTGAAGCAGAACCAGGTTATGATCTGCTTTCCCAAGCGCAGGCAGTAGTTTGGCGCTGTATGCGTCTTTAATGTTTGCATATAGTAGGTCAATAGTCCTGTTTCCCCGAGTGTTACAATCCACATACTGGGAGAAGGCAGGTAATGTTTTGTCCAGCGTTACATGGTTAAAGTCTCCAGCGATTAGCACAAGTGCCTCAGGGTGCTGCGTTTGTAACTTAGCAACTGCGGAATGGATGATGTCACTCGCCATCTCCGCGTTCGCTTGAGGGGGGATGTAAACAATAACAGCAATCACGTGTCCAAACTCTCTGGGCAAGTAATAGGGGCGCAGACATACGGCCAACAGTTCGATGTCCCTGCAGCAAGTGGAGATTTTAACAATTACATGTCCTGAGTTGCACCACTTTGTATTGACATAGAGAGCGAGTCCTCCTCCTTTCTTCTTTCCACAGGTACTTGCGTCTCTGTACGCTCTAACTGTGCTAAACCCGGGTAGCTCCACGTTAGCATCTGGGCTGATAGACCTTAGCCACGTTTCACTAAAACACAGCAAGCTGCATTCTCTGTAGGTTCTGCCATTTTTCACCAGCACTGCCAGTTTGTCGATCTTATTTGGTAGTGAGTTTACATTTCCCAGGATCACAGAAGGCACCGACGGTTTATAACGCCATTTTCTTTCAAGTTGTCTTGATTTAATCTTATCTTTTATCTTTGCGCCGGCTCGGCTGCCCCGATATCGTCTTCTTACCTCGTCAGGTAAATAAGGAACCACACCGGCATGAGCATTTCTTCTCAGTGCTTTAAGCTGACTACTTGTCAAATAGTAAAATAGTAAAAAGTGTCCAGGGAGCAATTCCACATAAAAGAAAGTGGTAGAAGTGATCAGTGAAATAGAGAAAAATAGAGATAAAAAGGTAAAAAGATAAAGTCATATACGGAGCTGCTGGAAAGGCTGCCACTCGGATGCAGCGCCGGAAATGTACTGCATCATAAAAAATAATCTTTTTGGACTGGACCTTTTATCCTCTGTCAGTCATGTATGAACTTTGAAAGACAATCAGATATCACCAGATATCTGGAAACCTGGAAGCATTTTTTTTTTTGCAGGTCTTGTTTGCCACTTGTTCGTCTGTGAAGAAACAATTTGTATGTGTGAGTGTGTAAGCATTTGCAGTAGTGGATTTTCTGTACATCACAAGGCCTTTGAGCAAGGCGGTTGATTGATTTTGTGCAAGTTCAATCCACAGTAGAAAGGGGTACTACTTCAACAAAGTCAGGGGCTTAAAGTGATGTAGAAGTTAATCCAGTGTAAAGTGAGATGGAACAGAGTAAATACAGAGGGCTACTTAGACGCTGCTCAGATGAAGCCAGAGGCTTAGTGGTCCGTGTTACAGACACATCATGAGTAGATACATTTGGGAACTTGCAGGAAACAAACTACTATTTTTTAATTCCTTAAAATGAACACACACATTGGAAATTCAGCTTGTCAAGTGCTCATCTTTTAAATGCTCTTATTAATTATCTTGACCTCCAAAATCAGCATCTGCATCAGTTCAAAATCAAAGTCTTGAAGCATTTGAACATTGTTTTGCATTATGTATGCTTGAAATATAACATTCTCAAATTTACATAATCGGGGTGGCATGGTGGCGCAGTGAGACCTGGGTCCACTTCCCGGGTCCTCCCTGAATGCAGTTTGCATGTTCTCCCCGTGTCTGCACGGGTTTCCTCCGGGTGTTCCGGCTTCTTCCCACAGTCCTAAGACATACAGGTTAGGTGCATTGGCGATTCTAAATTGTCTCTAGTGTGTGCTTGGTGTGTGTGTGCAGTAGGCTGGCACCCTGCCCGGGGTTTGTCTCCTGCCTTGCGCCCTGTGTTGGCTGGGATTGGCTCCAGCAGACCCCCGTGACCCTGTATTCGGATTCAGCGGGTTAGAAAATGGATGGATGGATGGATAATGGATGGGTGGATGGAATTTACGTAATCCACTGCAAGGCAGATTTGGCCCTGAACAGGGTGCCAGTCCATCACAAAGCATAATATCACACTCACACAGGGCCAATTAACCTGTGGAAACAAAATCAGAAATATCCCACACAAGTAGGGGAGAACATGCAGATAATAATTAGGTGCAGGATTCATCTCCTTTGTTGCCAACTGAGAGTAATTCAACAATTACTTAATGGGAATTTAATGTTGGTTTCCATTTGTTTTAATCAGTTTCTACTTTGTTTTCTGTGTGTTTTAACAAATCTGTGTCTTTATGTGTATGAATTCTGTATTTAGAAATTAGTAAAATGTATTCTTTATTACATGCGTTTGCAGACACCATACAAATATAAAGTGAATTGAATTGATTTCTGTGCCACTCTGCCACCCAAACAAAATTAACCTGATAGCTGCAAATATGGAAACATGTTTTCAAATTAACTTTCCATGTTGATTTTGATTTTCGATTTTAATCTTTTCAATAGGACCCTAGATTTAGTGGGTATTTATTAAGTGTCTTTGACAAGTGATTAATTTTGAAGTTGAATGTGAAATCACAATGGAGTTTTGTCTATGGATAAATTTTATTTCAGGGCTGATTTTTCCTACAGCTTGGGTTTGGCAAAACTCACATTTATCAAAATTTATTAAAACCAAAAAAGTAATTCAAGTGCTAAGGGTTTTGGCATTGTTTCCGGTTTTAAATTTTCTAAACCAAATTTATTTGGCAATTTAACTAGTAATATTCAAGTTAAGAAAGGAAATATGACAAGAAGCATGCCATACATCTCTGTCATAGTACATTGTGGTGCATGCAGAATTGGTTACTGCCATACAGCTGAAGAATCAACTAGGTTGAGAAAACAAAGTGCTGATATTCTTTATTTGTACGACAGGCTGCATGAGTTATTACCTTGACAAGCTCTGTCTTTAAGCCTCATCAGTAAAAACTAAGAGGTGTACCATATAGTGACCCTCAAAGAACTAATTTACCCCTCCACTCCTATGAAACCAGAGCTGGCTAACCTGATGAATTGGTCCACACAGCAGACTAACAATATGTACTATAATCAGGCTAAAAACAAAATGTGGAAAAACTGACAAGTAAAAGATAACTTAGCTAGCAAAATATACTCGGGCCTCATCTGGGTAGTTTTTTTTCTGACCAAGATCTTAATCAGTTGGCTCAGATGTGGCTGCAGTACTTGGCCCAAGTCTGTTTAGAATAACAGCTCAGCTGTGAACCAAGGCCACTTGGGCCAGAAATGGCAGCAATCACTTACCAAAGCTGCTAGCGCTGCAAAAGAATCTGCCTGGTAATATTTTATAGTTGATGTCAGACTTGCACAGTTTTGTAGCACTTAACCTGAATCCCCAAAGAAAAATTGCAGAGTTCTAACTCAAGTCAGTCACAGCAGATACGGTGGGCAGAGAATTGAGAAAACTGCTGTCACAATGCCAAAATCTGCCTTTTATTCACTTTGGGTCAGAATTATCCAGATTCTCCCGGTGATCGACTAATATTTTCACATAGTTAATTACAACTATAGACAAAAAAACCAACAGGCTTCTGTTTGCAAATGTATAACATATTCAGATGTTACGTAATTTGCTAGAAAGAAAGTAATGCATAAAGTGAATAATATCTAAAAGGAAAGATAAAATGACATTTACCTGCAATTGCTGAGCGTTTTGAGTAGTGAGAAAAGCGCTATATAAATGCAAAGAATTATTATTATTATTATTTACATTGTGAGATTTATGAGACCCTTTGAGACCCTCCCCAACGCCAAATTGCGGATGATGCATTTGTTAAGGGTTGCTTGTCTGCTGCTAAGGCAACTTTGTAGACTTGCCGCATAACAAGTCTATTGGCTGAGGGTTGATGCGGGGAACACTTTAACTCACCCATTGACCTAGCCCTCTCTTTTCTTTTCTGTTTTGCCCCCTCCAGGATATCCTGATCCCAAACGCTGATCCACAGCCGCTGGACCTACCTGACAGGTAGGAATATCTGTTTCTGAACGGAAGAAGGGAGCCAAGGCAGGAAGACCGTGTATTGAAGTGGTAGATCCCGTTTCAATAAATACCCTGGCTGTTCCTGTTTTAACTTAATTAAAGATGGATTTTCTGAAGCCTTTTGGACTCAGCCTCATCTTTCAGGTGCAACACAGTGACTCTCACTTCAAAACATATCTACTGTATCTGGTTAAACGGGTCCTGGTCAAATCTCTAGCAAATGTTTGTCAAGAAAAAGTTACTGTCCAATAGAAACTTTACCTCATTCCTCACTGCCACTCAAATTTAAGCTGTCCACCATCAGCGTGCTGTTAGTGAAGTTGCAATTACCTGTCTGGAGATCGGATTTGCACTTTGTGTTAGAAGAGTTAAAAAAATTGACTAAATCATAGATAGGTGAGGAAGAACATCATGAAGCTTATTAACACATACATTTAACTTAATTTTACAAAGACTAAGATTGTGAGCATTGTGTTACATAGGTAAGAGTATATCAAAAGGTAAACTAGCAATTTTGTTTTAATCTACACCAACATCTTCTTTTGTCTATACCAAAGTAAAATCATATGCGCACTATAGTATCTTCACTCCATCTAGAAGCAGTGCAAGCTTGCTGCATTATCTCAACATTCAGTCAAGCTTGGAATGTATTGTGAAAAGGGCTACTGCTGCATCTGGGCTGAGTAATTAGGATATGACATGGAGAAAATCAGTCTAGATGCAGCCCAAGTGTATTTTACTAGGTAGTTAATCAGGCAATCTTTATTCTAATCTGCACTCAGCGCAAATGTGACATACTAACTGAGCCACTAATAAGTCAGCCGGTGTGCTATGAACCCACCTTCGGCTCAAATCTGACATGCCATAATTGTACTGCTTACTCTAAAACAAACTTGACCCAGTGCTAACTGCACTGCAATCATCACTCTATGCTTATCCTGTACTTGACCCAGATGTTAGCTGCCATAATTGGGTCATAAATTAGGCATCCTTTTCTAAACTGGATTCAACCTAAATGTGGGCTAGTAAATGTACACCGACCCAACAGTGCCAGAGCAGAAGCAGAATTGGGCCAAATGAATTGTACTAGCAGGGTGACACAGTGAAAAAACAAATAAACAGTAAATTGTTTCGAAAACTTAGCAAAGATTGTCACAATGACATCTGATAGTTTCAAAGAAATCAGGAAAAAGACCGGTGACAATTTTCCTGTCACTATTTAACACTGATTGCTCCTGTGTCACATGCCAGTGTGATCATGCTGAGCATTGCAAAGCACCTGCATACACACACATTCAGAAAGAAGTGCAAAGCACCTGCATATACATGTTCAGATAGCAGTCTATCAAGCAGTGTAGCATATGCAATTTTGGGACGTCAATATGGGAAATAGAGAAGGCAGCAGGCTAGTATACCAGGAGTAATAAAACACATTTTTTTGAAAGAAAATATCATGATAAAAGATTATGGAGGCAAACAGTTAGTAAGAAATTTTGAAAGTGAAGTTTACCTATGAACCACTTTCTAAAAGGTCTCTGGATAAAATAAGAGTTTTTAACTACTATCTACAGTACAGTAGCTTCAGCTCTTAATTTTTTTCAGCTTTCTAGTGCATGACATAAGCATTTTGAATGGTGACGTATACAAGCAAACTTATAATAAAGTCAACTATTTTAAAAATAAAAACAAAAGAAAAAGTAAGAATAAAACAATGGTTACATACAAATATCCACAATAGCGTTGTTCTAGTTTATCAATTTCTCTCTGATTTTTGTGGCTTTTTAAAATAATTTTAAATAATTTCATTCAAAACCTGTTTTATTTAGAAAGTATACTGTGATTGACCATACACATGCTTAAGCCCAGTTATTGACAATGATGTACCTGTAACAAATCCCCTCATGGTGACCTGTGAAATAGATGCAAGTGACAGCTATGAGTGTGTAAAGCGAGACATTGTAGATACCTGATCACCTCTGAAGTATCACTTAGAAAAATATGTTAATATGATTATTGTCTCATTAGAAAAAAAGTTCACTCATCTAAACATACTAATACTGTGTGTCAGCGGACATATTTCAGGTGATAGGCATTAAGTTTGAAAGTCTTGTCAAGCTGAATAAGAGTGCAGTGTGTTCTAGGAAAGCTGAAAGGCAAAGCAGGATATACATTATTTTTCTTAGTTAGAAAATACAGTTTTTAATTCCCATAGGAAAATAACCTTGACTTTGTGATAATGATTTAATAACATTTTCTGTTTTTTGAAAAACTGAAAAGTGACAGTGTGTTCTGCATTAATGGAGATAAACACAAGTTTGCCTGGTGCTTTGTATGTCTTTTCATTTTGGTCACAAAGGGAGAGGAAGAGCGTCTACATTTTATTACACATTGTAAAAAAAGTGCTCTCTCAACTGCTATTTGAATAAAATGACATTCTCAATTCAGTCGTTGCTTTTGTAAAGAGGTCAGTTCAGTTGCAAACATAGGCAGTATGGTGAAGCCTCTCAACTGAAACTGACACTTTCATGAAGTTTCTATCTGCTGCTGCTTAGCTGCTGGACACTTTGGGGGTAGTGAAATTCTTTACACGTTCTATAAGTCTGTGATGTCCCGGGCCAGTGAAAATACTTCAAGAGAAGCTCACCTAATTAACAAGCTGATTAAGAAGGCAAGCTCAGTTATGAGACACACTTTAAACCCTATGGAGTAAGTAGTGGTGGAGAGAATGAAGACAAAAGTGATGGCCATTATGATCAATGCTGCAAATCCTCCCTCTGACATTTAGCCAATGAATTATTCTGCAGAAATATGTCAAGGAACACATTTCTTTATTGAAGGTGGTCATTATCTATCTATCTATGTCATAAATAAATAGGCTTCTGAAGTTTTAATTTCCTTCTACAAGCTCTTACAACAAATCTGATTTTTATGTTTCTTCCCAAACAGGACACCCACCTACTTCCTATGCCAGCCAGTATTAGTTCAGGTTTAATGTGCATGTTGCACCTAGAAGCTAACTATTTCTTTTATTGCTTTTAACAGAATTTAGCATAAAAAGTCTCCTGTGTTTTTGATTACCTTTCTGAATAGTTTTGAGTTCTTATAATTTTATTATGATTTGAAAATACTTACTAAAGTCATTTGCCTTTTCCTCCTATTTCCCTCAGTCCCATTTTTTCCTGCCTTCTTATTTTCTCCCCCCTTTCCATTAATGTTCCTTTCCTACTTATCTATCCTTTTTCCTTTTCTGTTCTTTTGTCTACTATAGTTCTTAGTCTTCTTTTTCTACCCTGTTTCCACTTTTACCTCTTCTCCCTTTCTTGCACATATGGAGCCAGTCAGTTGGAAAGAAAGATTAGTTGGAACAATATGTCCTTTAAACACGAAACTGGTTATTGCCTTATTAGACAAAAAGTCTACTGATCCGAACACACTGATACCGTGCAAAGGTGTCTATTTGTCTTCATTTAATAAAATGTTGCATCTGTTGAAACACCTGGTCCCCCACCATCCCCTCCAAAGAGGGTGAATGTGTGTGTTCATTCTTCTTTATTGCCTACCATTCATCTCTGTCAAGTGCAATTTTTTTAAAAGGCATACACTTCTGCTTCTCTCATTCAAGTCTGTAGAGTTGTTTAAATGCAACTATCCACCATCATAAGTTGTTCTTGAGATGACTTTCTCAAAAATCAATGAAGTTAACTTTGTCTCTTGTCTTCTGGTGAAGTCTACTCTAAAGGATACATGGCCTATACTAAATAGTTCAAAGCAAAGGGTGATGTTCAAGTGTTGCTTCATCACCAGTTATCAGTCTTCTCTAGAAATGTTCTAGCTGATAAATTCAACATCACATGCAGAAGTGACCACACTTTGTGGCACAGAAGAGCAGGTCATATGTAATATTTCTTAACCAGTACACTTCACCATGATGGGCTTTACTGCAAATGCTGTACTTTATATAGCTGTGTTCACACTTGGAAGTACTTGTCAGCCTTTTGCCATACTGGAACTTTGGATTCCTTGTAGCATGATACTATATATAATGAAAATATCAACTACATACAATTTTCATTCTGTTTATTCATATTGTATATATTGCCTTATCGTATTTAAGATGGATAATGATATCTTATATTTATTTATATTTCAGCATCTCCCTGTCTTTTGGGTAATTTTTCATCTTTACATGGTTGTGCCATTAGAAGGTACAATACAATACAATTTATTTTTGTACAGCCCAAAATCACACAAGAAGTGCTGCAATGGGCTTTAACAGGTCCTGCCTAAGAAGACAAGGAAAAACTCCCAAAAAAAAAACCCTTTAGGGTAAAAATGGAAGAAACCTTGGGAAATGCAGTTCAAAGAAAGACCCCTTTCCAGATATGTTGGGCGTGCAGTGGGTGTCAAAAAAAGGGGGTAAATGCAATACAGTACACAGAGCAGAACATAGGATATTCTGTTTGTCTCCAATGTCCCGAAAATGAACATTTTGAGTTAAAATGGCCTGGTGTAAGTGAATCTATATTTCAAAAGGTATCATACACTGTTAACTTTTACTGTTTGTGAGCATGTAATGAAAAAAGTGCCTCGCAAAATGAATAAAAGGAAATTATCCCAGACTGCTCAGCATACTGCCCATGATCCATACACTGGGGCATCTGCTTTAAGCTAAGCCGAATTTTGTCAAATAGGTAATGTGCATCCTCTGGTTGTTTTAAGCTGCTAAAAATGCTGTTAACTGAAGTTTATATGATAGGCACCCTTGAATTGATAAGCAGTCTTCTGTTCATAATATCAGCATTTCAGAATTGTTTCATCAGAGGCAACCAAGCAACCTGAAGAACCTAACAGCTCAGTGGTCTGTGTGGCTCATCCATTAACTTGGGTGTGCCAATCAGCTTTTTACAGCTGTTAGCCAAAGTGTATCACAGCTGTTAATTTGAGGTCATCTGCTGCATTGTGACCCGACAATGGTTAACCTCAAATCCACCTGCAACCACTATCAGCTGTGACAATCTGGTGTTTTAAAGATCCCATTCTGCCTTGGACTTTTAATGGTGTCATTTTCCCTGCAGTTAAGTTTCTTTTCCATAACTGAATTATTTTAGAAGTATTTTGCTCACGGGTGGGCATTAGAATAATTGAGAGCTCCATATCAAGAGAATGGGCATTGAAATGAAATGGCATGAACAGGGGCTGCCTAACTGTACATCAAATAGGACTGAAGCAGCTTTGCATCTCTCTGTAAAGTATTAGCATCACTAGATAAGTTGATTTAAATCTAATTAGGCTCTACAGCGACTAATTAAAATTAAGTGTATCCTATTAAAAAATGAGAGTGACTAATTTTGCTGAGGGCTGTCTACTTTAGTACAGGTGGGTCTAGTGAAACCCTGATTGGCTTATTAATGTTAAGAGTGACTGAGCAACAACCTCTGAACCTTAGATAACTGAGCTTACTAAAGGTAAAGGTATTTAGAAGCCACAATTCCAGAAAATGTAATCTTCCTTGATTTCTATCTCATACATTCTCATGCTGCTGCTGGACTGTGCCTAAAAGATGTCCAGCTTTGCAGACCCAGGCTAAATCAAGTTATGAAACATAGCCAACATGACCATTTGCTGATTGTGAATAATGCCATCTTCACTCAGTTTTCTGTTTAACATTTCATACAAGTATTTTAAGGATGACATGGTTTTCTTTCATTCAGGTATCTCGTGAAAGGCAAGGGTGTCTTTTGTTCAGATGTCTGGGGGATGACAAGGCCATCTTTTGTTCCAGTGTCTTCTGGATGACAGGAATATGTTTTGTTCGGACATCTTACAGATGACAGGGGTGTCATTTGTAAAGGTGCCTTGAAAATGTCACTTTGTCAGATGTCCTTTAGATGACAAAGGTATCTTCTACTTAAATGTTGTAGTGGAGTCCCTAAAGTTGAAATAATTACGCAACGGATTGCTAAGACATTGCTTAAGCAGTACGTAGGTACAATGGAAATAAATACCTTTCAGAAAATTCCCTTGAGAAAACAACTAATTAAAGTCAGATCTGATTTTTGGAACATTTCTATTCTGTTCCTTTAAAAAATTTGAAGTAACATAAAAACCTCAATGGACATTTGAACTGGTCAATGAGAATATGCTGTCTTTGTTGGAGTATTCTTCAGCTTATTGTCCTGGGAACACTGCATTATCTTCAGCTCTATGCCTTGAAGACATATTTTCACACTGCATTAGAAGAAAATGAGCCTTTAAAGTGAAACCTGATGAAAGAGAGCAATTAACACTTCAATGCATCTTTGTGGACAAAGATTTCTTCTCTAACTCAATATAAGATCCTGACTGAGCCACATGTACAGTATTTACATAATGGGAGTACAGACAAATTATGTAAAAATAAAATACCACAATACTTATAGCAGTTGGAAAAATATGTTAATTTACAAAGTAAAACTTTTTTTTTTGTTTGATTAATACTAAGTGTATAAAAATAGAGAACAGATACTATTAAAGACTAACTAGGTAAGGCTAATCTTCTATGTATATATATATATATATATATATATATATATATATATGTATATAAAGAATGCTGTCACATACTTGCACATAAGAGACAGTTAAAGGTCTTGAATAACTGTGATAACATGCTGAACCAGGGGTTGGCGCTGTCCTTCTCTCTTTGCAGACCAGTTCTCTGAACTTTCCACGACCGATGTCACTTCCAGTTCCTGTTCCTCTCGACTCACCCCTTCCTGTCATCCAGGCATATAAACTGCCATCTTTACAAATGCATTCAGTTCTGATATGCGCTGTGTCTGAAAAGACCTTTTGCATTTACTTGCCTAATTTCAAGTATACAGGATTTCCACAGAGCAACTCTCTTTATCTTGCTGTTAATTTCTTATTTTACAATGCTAATGTCTGTCCATTGAGATAATATTATTATTATTAATTCTTTACATTTATATAGCATTTTTCTCACTATTCAAAGCAGTTTACACAGTGAGTGGGAAGCATTTCAACTACCGCTAATGGGCAGCATCCACCTGGATGATGCGATGGCAGCCATTTTATGCCAGTACATTCACCACTCATTAGCTGTTAGGTGGTGAGGGGGTGAGAGAGATAGTTAGTCAGTTAGAGACAAAGGATAATTAATGGGTCAGAATGACCAGTGGGTGGGCAATTTAAACCGTGACATTGAGGGAAGCTGCTCTTATCTATATATATAATTCACTAAGGCAAGACAACCATGAAAAGCACGCCGGAAGGGGCGTGGATTCACTAAGCTGCCAAGTGAGACACCTATGGCGCACACAGGAAGGACCCATGGCCACCAACTCCAAGACCATTGGATACGACGACCACTTGCAGGGCCACGCCCACCAACTCGGACCCGATGACACAGAAAAAATGGCGTCATTTATGTTCGTCTGTCGTAGAGGCCACATGCAATGCAGGTCAGGTTAATGTCATGTACCTCCGAGCTACGTTGACTGTCCATAGAGGCATGTTTCTTGCGGAGGTGAATCGCCATATGCAGCGTGTGAAACGGTTTGTTAGGGGCATCCCATGAGATCCTTAAAACAATCCTTTAAAACTGAGGTTAAAGCACAATGAAGAAATCAGTCTTTAAAAACCAATAAGCCCTGTGCCTCTGTTTCATTACCGTCTCACCTGCTTCACCAATGCAGGCCCTGCAACAGTCGAGACGCTCTGTCAGCAGCTGACGTTCTCTGTTCCTGACCGGTTGACACAGAGGCAGTGCAAGAGAAAGCCACGCCAGAGACAGACAGAGGCACACACACAGGCAGCTGGTGGGCGGCTCTCCGTGAGTTTCTCTTGCGAGCGGACACATGACCAGGCGGTGTGTATGCTTCGAGTGCGAGGGTGGACGCGACAGGACAATCTAGGAAAAATCATGTCGCAGATGTGAATCGCTGTATGTGGCGTGTAGAACAGTTTGCGAGGGGTGTCCCTGTGTCTTTCCAGAAGTGTTCAACCATCAATAAATAATTATGCAGCGTTTGTTATGCCGCGGGTTCACTATTGTGTTGTATTTTGCTCTCTCCAGAGTTCCATCTTTTCATTCACTTACTGTTGTATTCTCACACTAACCTGTTTTAGACAACCGTGTCTTTCCAGAAGTGTTTACCATTCAATAAATAATTATGAATGAGATTGAGCGTGTGTCTAGGTGTGGGTAAGCCGTTGAACCCCATTCGGGCTGCAAACCGTGGAATTGCCACTAAGTGCGACTCATACACTCCCACTGTTTTCGTCCCTACCCTTTGTACACACCCCCCTCCCACACGTTGACTGTTAATAGAGGCATGTTTCTCGCGGAGGTGAATTGCCATATGCAGCGTGTAAAACTGTTTGCGAGGGGTATCCCATGGGATCATTAAAACATTCCTTTACAACTGAGGTTAAAACACAATGAAGTGAGCAGTCTTTAAAAAACAAGTTTTCGGTTATGACGCACGACCGCGTGCAGCATAGCAAAGTGTTGTACACGCTACATACAGCAATTCGCATCCGCGACAAATATGCGTCTTCTTAGATGCTCCTGCACTTTGTACACACTCCCCTCCCACCTCGCTACTCCGCACGGACGATTGTGTGTTGGTTCGTTCCGTGCATTGTTACAATGTTGCTTTTCTTGTTGATTTATTACATTACCAATTTTGCAAATGTTAAATTTTCTCCCTGTGCTTAAAAATTATTAAAAACCGTTCTGATTGTGCGGCGTATGGTACGCCGCGGGTTGGCTAGTTTTTAATATTATACAATAAAAACATACATTTCATTTGTGTCTGTAACAGCCGATGTAAATGTATAGTACTTGTAAAAGTTAACATTTTTTTTTTCCACTTTTATTCTCTCAGTCACGATTACGATACAACCCAAACCCAGATCTGACGCTGTTAGTTTTTATTTGAAATTGGGAATAACTGTAGATGTACAGTAAGTGGTGTTTTGAGATAATGAAACTAGAAATTCTCCAATTCGGATGTGGAAAAACTGACACACAAACTCTGGTGAATCTGCCTTCTTCGTATCTCACTGTCACTTTAATTTTTTTTTCTTCAGTTTTATTGAGTGTTCCTGCTTATGATGAATTAGTATGCACCTTATGGTCCATGATGTCAAAGCCACACTGACAAAAAAAAAAAACAGAGACATAAGTATATATAGTATGATATTTGGAATAATTCATTTTCTGACCTGTATAGTACATTTCGGAAAACTTTGTGGTACTGATGCAACATTATTCATATTATTTATATTCATTTGTGTTAATTTTTCTGATCTTGCCCAATCTCCACATTTTGGTGCATGGTGGTGTTTCTTTTGTATTCCAGGACATGCAGACAAAAGAATAGTACAGAGAAGTCAGTTCCACTCTATCTTCAATTATCAAATTCAAAATGTTAACAGTTCACACACACCCAAGGATCGTCCTTACTACATTTATGACAAGTGTACTTGTTGCAATGTATACACTTCTCTATGCTGTGGTTCCTATTACATTGAAGGGGCACTTGACACTGACTGAGTTTGCTTTCTTGGAGGAAGCGGCAGTCTTGGAACAGAAGCTTGTTGATGTTGCATCCTCGTTTTCTTTTTCCATCGCCTATTCTTGTAAGAAGCGACAACGAAGTTCCTCTGCAAGGTGAGCAAAGAACACTCTTCTTTTCTCAGTGGACCCATGCATGCCTTGTACAGTACATGTGCATTCATCGCCGCCAGGTCAAGCATATTGTAGCACACAGCAACCGGCCACCTACGTGTTCCTGTTCGCACTGAATAAGCTCACACCTTCTGGTCCATGATGTCAACACAGCAACAGGGAAAAACAGAAAGAGACAAATACATGTGACATTCTGAAGAAGTCATTTTATGACCTGAATACTACCAATCAGAAACCATTGTCACACTAATGCAATATTATTTGAAAACGAATAGCGTCATATCGGGTGTAAATTTATGGTACTTGTAAAAGTTAGTTTTTTTTTCAGTTTTATTCTCTCAGTCATGTTTATGCTCTCCCTCCTGATCTGACCCTAACTATCAGCATCAGCATAAAAAAATCTGATCACTTTCACCTTCCTTTAACTTAATCATTCCAAAGAATCTAGAGTTTGAACCAAAACGCTCTACTCCTCAGAGAAATTCACACCCAACAACTAGCTCAGGACACCAGTTCAGATTCCCACCTCAACTCCGTGAGGCAAGTCAGAATTCTGTTTATCAGGTTCTGCGTCTTCTCTCAAACATAGAGTATTCAGGCACCTTGAACAATCTAAAAACAAATGGGAAAAAAGGTAATAAATGAAGAAGACAAACTGACAGGATGACAAACTGATGAGACAAATGAAACAAAGGATGATGAATAGCACAATTCAGCATCAGAATTGATTCTTTATATATTCTTGAGGTGGGCACAGCCAATCCCTATCCTATACACTGCCGTCCCCCACCAACAGGCACATGCGTCATCACTTCTGTAAAACTATATGCTTTAAACCCCAATTATTTCCTATAACAGGAGACAGAAACTCCTATGTGTGCACACGCCTAACAAAATTGGATCCTCAATTCAAGCAACTTTCTTGTTCAAGTAACTCTCCTGAATTTACTCTGGGCCCTTAATTCTAACTTACATCTCCATCTTTAGCCTTGCTAGCAACTAACCAGGCTCTTCTTTTTTATAGTGCTGACAACACACCAGGACAACGGCTGCTCCTCTCTGTTGCGCATGCACAGAAATTTCACACAGACACAGTACTAAAACCAGGATTTTAACTGATTTCTCTAGAACTGTGAAGCAGTAGCAGTAACTCATGTTCCACAGTGTGTTGTTAATTCAATGTAATTAATTTTTCCATGGCACATTTCCATTAATAAGCAAAGAATATCTAACAAATTAACATTTATAGTTAAAAAGCAACAGATAAGTAACTGGCAGAGTTAAAGATGTTAAGATTTGCATTGGGTTGATAAGGATGGATAGGATTGGAAATGAGTACTTTAGAGGGTCAGCTTAAGTTGGACAGTTTGGAGACAAAGTTAGAGAGGACAGATTGTGTTGTTTGGACATGCAGGCCCATATGTCTTTTTCCCTAGCTACACTGGTCAACACATACTGTGGCATCCCAAGGTGTTCCCAGGCTTTGTGGTAGATATAGTCCTCCCAGAAAGCCATGAGTCTTCCCCAGGGGTCTCCTCTCAACTGGTTGTGCTTATTAAACCTCCACAGGGAAGCATCTGGGAGGCATCCGTATCAGATTAATGAACCATGCAGATGACAATGCAGAGTAGAGATACTGGGTATAAAGGAAAGAAAAGGATGTTAACGATAGAGCTGCCAGGTAAGATGAAAAGAGAAAGGCCTAAGAGGAGATTTATGGATGTGGTGAGAGGACATGCAGGTGGTGGGTCTGACAGAGCAAGTTGTAGAGGACAGGAGGATATGGAAAAGGTGATCTGCTGTGGCAACCCCTAATGGAAGCAGCTGAAGAAGAAGAAGATAAGTAACATTCACCAAAATACTAAAAATACAGGGCTCTTTTATGTGTATAATACACCATTCTCTATGAAAGTGCATATTCATATTTACATTAAAAGCATAAACAATGTACACTAAAATTAGCTACTGTAAGGAAAAATAGGTATATCAGCTCTTTATTGGCAGTGAAATTAAAGATAATAGGATCACACTGAAAGATAGATCAGATAGACTGTGAAAGAGATTAAAATAGACTATTTTATTACGTGTTAAAAGAGATTATATTATTTAATTTCTTAATAGATAGTACATAGTAGACAAAGTATTGCCATATTACTTTTATATATTTAAAAGTTCACTAACATAAAGTTCTATATATGACAAGCACTTAGCATTCAACTTACGTGAAAAGAAACAAAGAGATTATTTCTTATAACACAGCATTTAAAAGCTCTTGCAAGCAAATCTTTGCTATTCTGAGAGCTATTTACTTGTGATGTCATGGCAAAATCACAAACAAACAGTTCCATGAAAAAGCTTTCAAAATCGACAATAACAGCTGTTATTGGGTTTGTTTCCTGCCTTGCGCCCTGTGTTGGCTGGGATTGGCTCCAGAAGACCCCCGTGACCCTGTAGTTAGGATATAGCAGGTTGGATGATGGATGGATGGATGGATTGTTGGATTCCTAATGAAAGTCTTAATAATAATTGTCTTCACCAAATGTGAAGCTGACAGTTAAATAAATAATATTCATCCTCCCATTTCCTATACTGGCAATTTAAATGATTCATTCATTTTCCACCCACTTATACAAAGCCAGATCACAAAGGCAACTCTTAGCAAGCCCATACGTCTTTTTCCCTAGCTACACTGGTCAACACATACTGTGGCATCCCAAAGTGTTCCCAGGCTTTGTGGTAGATATAGTCCTCCCAGCAACCCATGGGTCTTCTCTCAACTGGTTGTGCCTATTAAACCTCCAGAGGGAAGCATCTCTATCAGATTAATGAACCATCTCAATTGGCTTATCTCGATGCAGAGAGACAGTGACTATGTCTGTGCCTTTCACCCTATGTCTAAGGGAAAGCTCAGCCACCAAAGCTCATTTCTGCTAATTTTGATTTAATGGCATTCCTTGTTCTAACCTTTGCTAGTTAACCAGCGATTCTGTCTCGCCCCCTTGTATATTTTAATCTCCTGGTTTTTATTCTAATCACACTCAAAGTTAATGAAAAACAACAACATCAAGGAGCTCAAATGAGAGCATGCAGTGCTAAAATAATAATAAAATGTGTCTTTAGAGTTAATTTACATTTGCCAAGAATGATGGGGTCACTGTAATACTGGAAGCTTGGTTCATATATGGCCTGTGCAGTGGAGTATAGTAGCTGCATTTATGACTGGTACAGTCAGTGATTCTAATTGTTGTGTAATAAAATCATAAACATGAGAAAAATGGACATGAGGCCTCGTAAAAGTCCAACAAAGCAGGCCAGGACCCTCACCAACCTGCCCAGGTATGGCCTCACCTCAGACAGTCAGCCCCCAACCACCACAGGCAGGCTTCTGCTTGCCACAGACTTACACAAATGCTTTGGCTTCAAACTGTATTTTTAAAATACAAAATTCATAAAAGCCTACTTCAAGAGAGAGGAACCATCAAACCCCTGGCTTGAATAGGCAAGTCTAACACAATAATCTTTATAAATATGAAGTGTATTACAAAAAAGCAAAAACAAGGCAAAAGTGGCAAAAAGGATTTGGCTCAAAGATTAAAAGTGAACTAATATGAAAACCAGAAGCAGTAATCCAGGAACAGTGGTGAAATATCAGAAAACCAGAAAAATCAACGGGAAAACAGGGCTCAAAAAAAAAACTCCATCAACACGCAATGATCCACCACTGGGATCCTCTCTCCGTCCTCAATATAAAGGCAGTGTGTTTCTGCCAAAATTACTGAACATTTAAAGACACAGTAAATTAATATGAAATAACAAACAAACATAACAGAAAGCATACACAAACATGACAAATAATTAAAAAATAAACAACAGCTATACTAAAACATAAAATACACATACGCCTTAGATGAAGCATAACATTTATCCTAAGCATATATTGCTTTATTTGTCCAAATATGCTATGATGGAGATTTCATGGTTGTGGTGTTATTCTACAATATCTCATACCTTATGTCTAGGTCTGTTGCATGATGAAGAAAAGACACCTTGTGAACTACTGTGTTATCCCAAGTATCACTTTCATATACTTTTACCTTCATTTAGATGTGATTTCATTTAATCCAGTGCTTCCCGATTCATTTTACCGTCCCACCCCCCTGTGACGGATGAGGCCGATTTCACACCCCCTTGGTTTGAGAAAAAGTATGAAAAAATATGAGTTCATATGATAGTTCATAATACCCACGCAGCACTAAGTGCACGTAAAAGCGGAAGTCATCCGTTTTAACAAGCAGCGTATTGCACTGATACGAAATAGCCTGCCCATTTAATTATTTAGGAATGGATAGATAAATTAAGATTTTGTACAAATAATGTTTTTCATTTTTCTTCCTCGATGGATTCTGACACCCCCAGCAACAGGAAGCGCTGATTTAATCCTTGGGTTCACTGCAAGTGTGATTTAGTGATGAAAGGCTTGACTGTAACATTCTAAATTTTTATCAGTGCCAGTAACCATTAATAAATAAGATTATCCATAATGACTTATCTCTTACTCTATTGTCTGGTTAGCTTTAGGGGATTAGCTGGACAATATGGCCAGAAATGATAGGAAATTGTCACTGGACATGCTATAAACCATCCTTTTGATCCCCAAATTGTGGCACCAGATGTCAGTATAAAAGTCAGCTTCTGTATTTGTGGTTGCATTTTATGCAAAAAAAGGGAACAGTATTAGAGAAGTTATGAAAATCTGATAGATCATAAAACATCTAGCTACCTCTCAAATTTTTATTTGACCTTTCTGTCAAACTCTTTATCCCAGAACTACGTACCACATGGCCTTTTTCCTCAAAACAATATAAAAACTGATGAGTGTAACTCATCAGATTGCTCTGGGTGGAGATGGAGCTCCTAGGAAGAAACAAAAGAATGGAAACCTGGGGAGCATATAAATACCACTCTCACGAGCCATGAGCCAACAGAGGACTGCAAAAGGTCCCAGGGTGGGCATCCAAAAACTGCTGACCACTAAAGAAGAATACTCTGAAGTAGTGCCTCTTTAAAGGGTACTGATGATTCAGGGATTCAGGAACCATGGAGCCTCTAGAGATCACTTTGTTTGGTGTCTGCATTGCAGAACTATGGCTGCTACTGTGCCAGATGTAGCTCGGGCTTTGATAGAAATGACCCCCGGTTCAAGGTTTAAAGCCATCTTGAGCCTGTAGTCTACAATTGTGAGGAGAATCAAATACAGGGTTGGGCCTGCAGGAAAACCAGAGACCAGAGCATAGACAGAAAGTAGTTTGAAGCAAATATCATCAAAAACACATAATAATGAAAATTTTGCTTCCTGAACATTTTTGGATGTATCTTATGGTTTTTCACCTATTGGTCACAAAAATCACCTTTAAAATTTCCTATTACATACTGCTTTATTACAATCACTTATTATTTAATATTATTTTTGAGTTTTCCTCACTGAAGTACACATATAAAGTATAATCAGTGCCTGAAGTGGATATATATAAGTGCCAGTGTTTTTTTTGTAAGACCGATGTGCTCACTTAAAGATAGTGGAGAGTAAAGCTCGAGCTTCAATCAACGGACACACTGACATTCTTTTTTTTTTTTTTATTGATTTTATTTGAAGCAAATAACAATCCATACAATCAAGTCAAACTAAACAAACCAAATTCAACCTCCACCCAAAAGAAAAAGAGGAGAACCAACAACCAGAGCAGATCTTTAAATGCAGCAAGGAAGGAAGAGGATTGTTTTCCACAATATAGATGCTTATTCTGAAATGTTATTGATTAGATCCTATCATAGTTTAAAAAGTTTTGAACAGATCGTCTAAGTGAAAATTAGATTTTTTCCAGTTTCAAAGATATTGGAACATCAGTTACCCATTAACTTAAAAGAGGTGGGGTGATCTACCAGGAATATGTGGATAGGTTCAGATGGTCATGACACACTTGGGTTGTGAAAGAATCGCCAATGTACTGTTTGTCATAGGAAGGTGTGGGCGACCACAGAAAACGTTTTGCTGCTACTTGTGAATCTTTGAAGCATTGTTTACGTATCTCTCTGTTCAGTTCGGCCATGATTCTGCCTAAGTTTAAGTTGGGAGCAATCCTTCTTCTCACATACACCTCTGTTTTTATCTTGGGAATGTTTTTGTGAAAACATTAAATTCCCTTTTATCAGATACACAGATTCTTTTTCTGTAGACTACAGTTATATGTGACACCTCTGCTTCTACATGTTTCTTTATTCATAGACTTACCAACCATTAGGGATATACAATTCACAGTTGCAATGCGCCTACACCAAAGACTATAGTTTATTACCTTAAGACTTCACCCAGGTATGACTGTACTGTACACCCTTTATTGACTTAACTGAGAAAAGAATTCATTTTCCCAGCTCTTGGCAGCACAGACAGAACAAAATGTACAAGCAGGAAAGCAGGCTTAGTAAGTTTCAATCTATAAATATTATAGTCAGTGTCATAAGCAAAAAACAAAATACAGATATGGCTTTTAATACCATACAGCCTGGATCTAGTATAATTCTGGCAGATGACTAAGGTCAATTCACTGTGTCTGTGAATTCAAGGGCATTAGTCATTACACAAAGTCGCTGGTCAGGTTATCATTTCTGCTCACCTCATCATTTATGCGCAACTCTTTCTGGTCTCTTTTTCTGTAACCAGATTTCCATGTCGTCTCTACTCAGCTTTCTCTGTGTCTGACTCCAGTCCTCAACTTATTGTCTGTCCGATTTTATTGTCCTCTTATCATTTCAAAAGATCATTTTCTCTTTCCTCACATTTTCCCATGAATCTAAACTCATTAAGCCCTGTTTCCAGGTGGTCATATATCCATAAAAAGACCATGTCACAAGTGGAAATTTTGTAGCCCCTCACCTCCATTGCAAACTTCACAGTTTGAGTCAGTGCTTGGCAGAATCTCCGAAAGACACTCTGGGGATATTAGATACACATCAAAGCACAATTGTTGTTAGCAGTAAAACCCTGAAAACAAAATGCACCTGTAACCTTTAACTTAATATGCTTGATTGTTGGAAACTTTTTTTAACTTTCTGATACAAACTTTAAGTTGGTAGTGGAGTGAGCGTTGTGAGAAGTGGTACACGTACATTAACTGCTGGTACTCGTAAGTGCAGAATGGGGACATGCCAGTATAGAATGGCAGTGAGTATCAGCCCACGTCAAGCATGCGCCTTTCTATACATGGAGAGAAATCCACATGTGTTCTAGACGTACCATATGTAAGGCTCACTCTGTAACTCTGACTTTAATAATGTACTGAGAAGCAAGTTTGCAATAAGATGTCCAAAAAGAGTGCATTATTGTATCGCTGAACAATCTGAAATTGTGAGATGAAAGAAATCGGTTATCATGCAATATTCTAAAACTTCACTCAGGCATACTTGGTTATGAAAGAGGGCTACTAGAAATGCATGCTTTTTGAGGTGGTTAAGGTTATATGAGAAATTTAACAGTGATCAGCAAATGATAAAAATTATCACCTGGTTTACTATGACAGCCTGTTGTCACTTAAAAGTGCCTCACTCATAAGCATAGTCAACACAAGAGTGGGTGAAGTGTTGGCTCTGAGGCGAATGATCTGCACTGACAATCAGAAGGTTGCCAGTTCGAATCCCGTAAATGCTAAAAGTGACTCTTGAGCAAAGCCCTTAATCTGCAATTGCTTCGTTTTCGGTATGACATTAATCTGCATCCAGCCCTGCATGTAGGCCCTCCAACCTGCAGGGAAAACCTAGGGGTTGGTGGCAAAATTGGCACTCCAGCCACCATAAAAAACCTCACACTGTTCAATTCCATCTGAACTAGTGTGGTGCTGAGGTGTCACCTGTTGCATGGCTGCAGTCGGGTCCTAATCTGGGATCCTGAGTTGGTTTGTCATGTTGCGGGTGCAGCAGTGCATGCTCCTAACCTCTAACTCTTAAACATAGTCACCGCAAGAGCACACATTTAATTTAGAGGAGGTTTAGGTGAGATTCAATTATGTTCTGTAATGCTAAACAATTGTAAAAAAATGTTTTCTCTGACTAATTTAATGATGAATTAAACTGAGTATAGATATGATGTGTCATAACCATTTGTTTTAGATGCAGGTCAAATGTCAAATGAACTTTCTCATTCAAACTCTGGTAGAAATGCTAATATATATGACCCTTTTAAAAAAGAGCTTGGGATCAAATCTAGAAGCTGTAGGTTAGATGATTACTTTTGAATGGCAGTCAGTGAATCCAAACATAACAGAGTAGCTAAATATTTTGCTAAAATAATAATTACAGTGAGAGGAAAGTTATGAATAATTTTATTGTTTTTAATTAATACAGAGGGCTATATATGAATTCTTCAAAACTGGTATTTCCCTTAGTCTACATTACCATGTTATAGTGTGCTATGATTTCTTTGACATTTTTTTTCGAAAATTTATTTGACCTGCCATAGTCCCCTGGTAGATGGTACTTGTCTGAACACCATGCTGAAGCTTAATGTACTATACATTAATGTTAAAGTTACACATGTATTGTAGATAGAAAAAAATTAGATAAATATATTAATTTACGCTAATAAACTTGTGCTCTAAAGTGAAGTTGTCTTTTTATACATTTAAAAAAAATGTCTGCTGTTGTACCTTACAATAGGGCTTACAATGGAGCTTATGGTCCGAGCATGAAAAAAAGGCCTAAACTTACCAAATGCATCGAATCTGAAACACCAAAGGAGCCTTTTACATTTATGAGGTATCCCTGTGATAATGAAAGGAAATTAGAAATACTTATTTTATCACATACTCTTGGAACTCTTTTTCTTAAAGTAAGAATACATTTTCTGTTCATTCGCTATTCATCACTCAAATTTCGACCCAGAGAAGCAGTGAGAGGACTCTGTCTGGGATGCTGAACTGGTAGGGGTCCTGAGGATTTCTGTTTACATACAGTAGTTGCTCATTGCAACGACAAATTTTCAGGAATTCACCCTTAAATCACAGCATTGACACACTACACTGACATCCCTGAGGGGGTCCTCAATCTCTATTGCGAGGATGTCAATGTTTGTGAGGAACATTGCTTGTTTAGTAACATTAAATGTAATCACAGACAATGTCATAAATCATGATGAGCAGTTATATGTCTGTAAGCAAAAACTGAATGGACTCAGTATGTCTTGGCTATTTCTGAATCATTTTCAGTTTCTCCAGGCCCCAATCTAATCAGTAACAGTGAGACGTAGGTCTAAGAAACCAAAATGTAGTCTTTCAGCTGATCTGACTCTTCCTATCATTGTTGCCACCAGAGAGAGACATTTTCATTTTTAAAGGTGTTTTAATCTTACTTGTGATCTACCATGTGCCAGGAGACGCTTTCAGTCTGAGGTCTACCGTCAATGTACGAAGGTCTTTGGACCTCAAAGTCATAGCGGCTACACTTACTGCAGCCAAAGCCCTCAAAGAGTGTTTTTGAAACTTACAGTAATACCTTTACAAACCCTTTTTTAAAAATTCCTAGTATGTACAATTTTTATTTACTTTTTTAAAATATCATAATGTGCAATGTGAATTTATTTTCATTAACATGTGCACCTTATATTTATTTGCATTTTATTTATTTTTCATTTATATAGATTTTTAACATTACTTTATTCTATTATTGCTTTTCTATTTTCTATACAAATGTATTTATTGCAGTGTTTTACTTTATCTATTTTTAACAAAATTAAAATGAAGGATTTGTGTTTATTAAATCCCCCCAGTTGATATTACCGGGGGTAGGCAATGTGGAGGGCCGCAGTGGCTGCAGGTTTTTGGTCCAACCCAGTTTCTTAATGAGAAGTCAATGATTACTGATGAAACACTTATGACTCAAGTAATATTTTGTCTTTTCCTTGAAACTTTTGTGAAAGTGTTTATTTGATCTTTGGACTTTAGGCTTCATACATTATATAGTTTATGCCTACTTTTCATCATTTACTACTAAAATATGAAAAACATTTCTGTTTTAAAAATGTGTTTACACATATTATTGAAGAAACGGAACACACATGAAATGCATGTGTTCCAAATAACAATCTACTGTATTATTTCCACTCTAAAACTCCAGCACTTCACTGCCAGATAATCAAGGCATGAGCTGGGAGAACTTTGTGCATGTTTTGAGACGGTGGGGGGTTGGAATAGCAGGCTGCTTACTGCTTGTCTTTATCAGCACATTTACAGGACAAAAGACGCTGGCGGAGAGGTGCAAAGGGATTTAAGGTGGGCTGGATCTATGAGTTTTTTCGTAGGCTCTGGTAATTCTAGTGTTAAGGTTACCCACCCTTATTTGCTTATTTCAGTTTTAAACAGTTGCATTCATTGTTTTTAATGGCTCCTTATTAGCAATAAGATGCACTTGACAAAGGAGCCAGCAGTTCTCCATCTAACTTGTTTCCATTTACACCTATGTGGATTCATCATGCACTATCTGACTTAATAAAACACTTTAGAGAAAAATGTCACAGACTGAAAATTATCTGTTTTAGGCTTCAAATCATTTAGATGATATCCTTGGAAAGGAAAACATGTAAAATATAAGAACCTAATATTGCAGACTAACAGTCTTTTCAGTAAAATAATCAATTTTACAATGTTGTGGCTCAGGGGAGGATGAGTTGGAGGTCCCCATATAGTCTCTGCCTGGGCCCCCCAGAGTCTCTAAAATGCTGAAAGGTGAACAGTTGCCCCAGTCTGAGGTTGTGTTTACTCTGGAGCAGGTTTTTTTTCAAGGACCTCTCTGGTTTTAGCTGCACAGATCCTTCCCTCAGTTCTGCCATGTCTCCTTGTCCTCATCGTTAAGAAGCACACCCACAGTAGGATGCTCTCATCACTGCCCAAGGTGTTCAAGTTTTGTCTCATCAAAACAGAGAATCTTTTTCTATAGGCTTTCAGAGACTATGCTTTTTGGCGGACTCCAAGCAGGAGCTGACCACTCTACCTTAAACGTCTGATTGAGGAGTGCTGCTGAGTTGGTTATCCTTCTGACAGATTCTCCCGTCTCAGCAGAGAACATTTAAAGCTCTGTCAGAGTAACTATTGGGCACTTGTTCACCTCCCTGACCAAGACTCTTTTTACCTTTCTAAACTGTGCAATTAATTCAGTTTACCTCAGGAGGACTCTAGTCTAGTTCTAGATACAACTCTAGAATGCACCTGAGCACAATTTGGAATGCCACAGCAAAGGTTCTTAATATCAGTCCCTCCAGGAAGTTGCAAGGTTTCTATTAATGCAAATTCAACCAGTCCCCACAAATTTTGCACGACCCTGCAATTTTGTCCAATCACTGTATTTTTTCCGCAAATTTCACCACTCACCTTAGTCCCCCTCCATAGGTTCACTTCCTTGAAGCCGAGTCTCCAAGATGTGCTACGCGAAAAGATCACATTAACCATCAAATATTACTGCTAAAGTCAGTGCAAGTCAATTTCCTTAAGTATTACATGAAAGTGGCGGTAAACTGTTTTGCACTATGTGCAATATCATGGTAAAACACAGACGAAAGTCATCGGTTGACAGGTATTTTTCTACGCCAAAACATGTCTGGAGAATGGCTGAAAAGCAAGGACTACAGACACGACAAGGGACCAAGACAGAGGCTGTTGCATCCAGATCGGTTGCAAGTACTGAAAGAAGCAAGGTGAATTCGATTAAAATGCATGTTTATGGAAAATGTTAGAGAGGCATAATTAGAAAGTTACAGAGGCGTGCTTGTCGGTCTGCGTCTCAAATCATGTGTGTGTGTATGTGTGCGCAGCATGTTTGGTTATGAGTGAAATAAATATGTTTACAGATAAAAATATGAAACCAATTAAACATGCTGTATGTGCTTTGCTTAATGTTTTAAAGTTGTATGTGTGAGTGTGTGTGTCATATGTCACTGAGGCAGTGATGCAGAGGAAAAAGCATACACAAATAACCCTAAGACATATTTTATTAGTGAGGGTAACAGTGGAGTGGGTAACTTATCTTACCCAGTTTGATTGCATTTGATCTGTACTAAATATGTGTTTTTTTACTTTTACTTTGTAAATTAATTTGTTCTTGCAATGTTATAGAATACAATAAAGCCTCAAAATATCACAACTTCCACTGCAACTTTTTGAAAAAGCTGCCACAAAAATCAGGCATTTTAGGCCGCAACAATCACAAAAAAAGCCTGTGAAATCCTGGAGGGACTGTAATATGTATATTTGTTTTTTTTAATTTTTAGCAAATTTGCAAACCTTTCTGAAAATATGTTTTCATTTTGTTGTTATGGGTTATTGAGTGTAGACTGATGGGCAAAATGGCACATTTATCAATTTAGTATTAATTCTACAATGCAATAAAGTTTGCAGAAACTGTAGGAGGACTGAATACTTGCTTAATGCACTGCATTTTTGTGCATCTCTAATTAGACAAATTTTGTGAAAAAATAAGTAAATAAACAAGTAAAATGTACTGTAATATTTTTACATTAAGGCCCAAAGGAAAGCAACCTCACCAGATATTGTGCAATGTAAGTAATATGCTTCCTTTAGTAATTTAACTTAACATTAAAATGTTTATAACAGCCCTCAGCTTTTCCCGAGTAAGCAATTTGTTTTCTATTTTCTATCATATGCTCAGTGTAATAACTTATCTAGAAATACATTGCTTATTGTAGTATGTGAAACTGCATTTGTGCCAGGTGCTACAAGCCTATTTTCATCTGATGGCCTTGACCAATTGGCACTGCAGTGTCCTCTAGAGTGTGTTTGTACATTTGCACCCTGATCTTTCCAGTTTAGCTTAAAGGCCATCACTCATAATAAAATGAGAAAAGGAGAAATTTATTTTTTTTAAATTGCATGTTTGTGAACACTTAGCTGCTACTGGACGAGCGTTGTGTAGTTTGAGTTGTACAGCGTGTGCAATCAGCATGTTCTCTCCATTTTATTGAGGCTTGTTCTTTTTCACCTTAAGGTGGTTTGATTCTAAACTTGAGGTGTTGAGGTGTTTTTACAAATTAGGGAGTTTGTAACCAACACATTTTTCTTAAAAGTGAATGGCTGCAAAGCCCTCACTTTACTTATCATTTAAATGTCTATGTTTGTGTTCGGCTAGTGATAATTATAATGTCAGAGGTCATCACAATGATCTGATGCAAATTAAGACAGACCAGGCAGCACTATCCTATTGTTTGACTGCATTTTTGTAATATGAAACGTGCGTGAATTTGCATTTTTCACTAGTCGTTAGAAAAAGTGAAACATACTGTATATAATTAGTTAAGCCAGTTACTATTTGAAGTCTGCATAAATAAATGAAAATTCTGGTATTGCCCCACCAAAACATAATAAAAATAGTTACATCAAACTGGCTGATCCAGCTAGGAGTTTTTTTCTCAGCTAAGCAACCGGCACATAACTAAATAACCGCAATGTCAGCATTGAGTAAGAGACAAATGGCGCTTTTCCACTGCATATTACGGCACGACACGGTTCAGTTCAGCTCACTTTTGGGGCGTTTTCCACTGGGAACAGTACCTGGTCCTTTTTTTAGTACCACCTCAGCCGAGGTTCCAAGCGCCGAACCGTTACCAAAGCGTGGCGTGTAAACTCTGCTGGTCACTGATTGGCCGGAGAAAATCGTCATTACTGCGTCACTGGCTATTCTTTTCTTTAAAGGTACACACACGCGGAAGTTTGTGTCCCGTCTCTCCATCGCTGGACGCAGTTTGTTGCATAAGTGGATGAATGTTTCTTCAGACATTCGAAAGTTCTCCAGCCACTGAGTGTTTGTAAAACCGGGAACAATCACATCCCACCACTCTGAAGCACGGTTAAATGTCCAAACAGATGGTCTGTTGCAGCGACTTTTTTGCAAAATGTGGAAGATCTGTAATATACAAAATCAGCATTTTAATGTTACACTGGCAGTTAAGTTCATTTTATGCTTTGCAACAGTGATAAAAGTTAGTTAGTGATGTGCTTTTTTTAGATGCTTACCCTTGCGCGTCGTCGAACTAAAATGTTGTCATTGTCTGCGTGTTGTTGTAAAAGTTCTACGGTGTCACAGCAGTAGAGGCGGCGCAACTATAACGACACGTGAATAATCCTGCCCACTCTAAAGCGGTACTAAACTGCAGTCGAAACGCAAACCGAGCCGAACTGAGCCGAACCAAGGTGAGCTGTACTGAACCGTGCTGTGCCGTACTATGCAGTGGAAAAGCGCCTTTACTTTCACTAGTGTGAAGTACAAATTTGTATTCTTTTTATTCCGCCTCCTTTGCTGCTTCAGTGCAAGGTTTAAGTGTAAAAGGCATGATAAATTGTGTGTTTTTAAATGTTTGAGTGTTTTATCCTTTGTTAACCAGTTAGTTTGGTTGTAATGTATAAAGAACCAATTCTCAGAAAATGTGTGCCATATAAACAATTAAGTGCTTTAACCACAGGCTTTTGTAGATGAAAGATACAGGAAGCCAGTGAAAACTGAACAGAACAAGGTTTATATAATCAGAGCTGTGAGGATCCTGATAACAGAATTTTAATCTACTGATGATGATGATATAACAGGTTATACCTACAAACAGAAAGATACACAGAAGTCAGATGTTAATATGACAAAGTGTACACAAGATTGTTATCACCAGACAAGAATAAAGCATAAGCCTGACATAGGAGATGCTGTGGAGGTAGAAAAAGGCTCTTTATGTGAATTATGAATAAGAAAGAGAAGAAACAAAAATTATACCAAATCTTCTCACATGGTAAGAAAGGCCCGACTTATCATTAATCATTACCTAAGCATTAGAACAATCTAGATGTGAAAAGGCCAATCAGCCCAAATAAAGCTTGCCAATCCTACCCACTTAATTCTTCCAAAATAACAAATAACAAGTCCTGCTGTCTACCACACTACTTGGTTACTTCTTTTGTGTGTTTATGGTTCTCTGTGTAAAGAAAAACGTCCTAATGTTTGTACGAAATGTACCCTTAACAAATTTCCAACTGTGTCCCTGTGTTCTAGTTAAACTACTTATAATAGTCTTAAACCACTGTACTATATCCATCCAACCTCTTCCGCTTATCCGGGGTCGGGTCGCAGGGGCAGCAGCTTGAGCAGAGTTGCCCAGAATTCCCACTCCCCGGCCACTTCTTCCAGCATTTCCGGGAGAATCCCAAGGCGTTCCCAGGCCAGCCGGGAGACATAGTCCCTCCAGCGTGTCCTGGGTCTTCCCTGAGGCCTCCTCCCGGTTGGACGTGCCCGGAACACCTCACCAGGGAGGCGTCCAGGAGGCATCCTGATCAGATGCCCGAACTACCTCATCTGACTCCTCTCAATGTGGAGGAGCAGTGGCTCTACTCTGAGCCCCTCCCGGATGACTGAGCTTCTCACCCTATCTTTATGCGAAAGCCCAGACACCCTGCGGAGGAAACTCATTTCAGCCGCTTGTATTCCCAATCTTGTTCTTTCGGTCACATAGCTCATGAACTAGGTGAGGGTAGGAACGTAGATCGACTGGTAAATTGAGAGCTTTGCCTTACTGCTCAGCTCTTTTTTCACCACGACAGACCGATGCAGAGCCCGCATCACTGAGGATGCCGCACCGATCCGCCTGTCAACCTCATGGTCCATTCTTCCCTCACTCGTGAACAAGACCCCGAGATACTTGAACTCCTCCACTTGGGGCAGGACCTCTCCCCCAACCCTGAGAGGGCACGACACCCTTTTCCAGCTGATGATAATCAGGAGTGAAGTGTTCAAAATTATGAAGGGACTGTATTATATCCCTTCATAATTTTGAACACTTCAATCATGTTTCCTCTTAGTCTTCTTCTGCTTAAACTGAAAAAGCTCAGCTCTTTTAATCTTTCTTCATAATTCATCTCATGCAGCCCTGGGATCAGCCTAGTTGTTCTTCTCTGGCCTTTTTCCAGTGCTGTTATGTCCTTTTTGTAGCCCAGAGACCAAAACTGCACACAGTACTTCACGTGACGTCTAATAACTGCATTACAAAGCTCAAGCATAACCTCCTTTGACTCCACACAGCAGGGCGCTATATAATCTAACATTTTTTTAGGCTTCTTAATGGCTTCTGAAAACTGTCTGGCAGTTGATAGTGTTGAGTCCACTACGACTCATATATCCTTCTTATAAGGTGTACTTTTAGACCTCCCATTATTTTATTCCGACCTAATATTTTTACTTCCTACATGTAACAATTTACATTTCCTTACATAATTAAATTTCATCTGCCACAAATCTGCCCAAGTCTGTATGCTACCTAAATCAATGGATTGAAGATTATCAGCCAATCCACCTATTCTGGTATGATCTGCAAACTTAACCAGGTTGTTACTTATATACCTATTCAAATCATTTATATATATTAAAAATAGAAGCAGCCCTAGCACTGACCCAGTGGGACACCACTCTTAACATCACCAATTTTAGATAAGGTTACCCACACCATAACTCTCAGTTTTCTGTGTCAGAGCCAAATTTGTGCTCACCTGCTCACAACACCCTGAACTCCCACCTCTTTTAATTTGATGCCCACCCTCTCATGGGGCACCTTATTATACACTTTCTGAAAGTCAAGATAAATGATAGCATATGCTCCACTCCACTCCAATGATCATATCCTTATTCTGCTTCCTCGTATAATTCCAGCATGCTAGTAAAACATGACCTCCCCCTTCTGAATCCATGCTAACTGTTTAGTAAACTCCTGTTCTTGCCATGTGTTGCTCAGTCTTATTCTTAATAATTCCTTCCTTTAATTTTCCTGTGATGCATGTTAAGCTTACTGGCCTATAGTTGCTTGGATCTGCATGATCACACTTTTTATATAATGGGATAATATTTGCCATTTTCCAGTCCTTTGGAATTCCTCAGTGTGCAGTGACTTCCTAAAAATATGTGTAGAGGGTTTATATATATACACTGACTAAGCTCCTTAAATACTTGAAGATAAATATTATTTAATCTCAGCAGTACTTCGCCCTCTACAATTTCCAAATCATTCAGTACCTCCTTAGTAGTCCCTGTTACCTCTGGGTGGTAATCTACTTCCTCACATGTGAAGACCTCAGAAAAATGCGAGTTTAGAGCATCTGCTGTTTCACTGTCTGTATGTTTTAATTCTCCTTCACCATTCCTGATGCACTTTACCTACTCTTTGACTGTTCTTTTACTACTAAAATACTGAAAGAATCTCTCTGGGCCATCCTTCACCTTATCTACTATATTTTTCCCTAACTGTCTTTTAGCCTCCCTTATATCCTCCTTAATGGTTGCCCTCATGCTCTCAATCACCCTACGAGCCTGTCATTCTCCATCCATCCATCCATTATCCAACCTGCTATATTCTAACACAGGGTCACGGGTGTCTGCTGGAGCCAATCCCAGCAAACACAGGGCGCAAGACAGGAACAAAACCCGGGCAGGGCACCAGCCCACCACAGCCTAGGATTCACACTGGAGTTATTAGTCTTATACACCTGCTGCTTCTTTTTCAGCTCTTCATTAGCCCACTGCAGAGCTTTTTTTTTAATGTCCTACTAATTCCAATGTAGGCATGTTCCTGTCCTACAGTATATGTAAGAATTTTTAAAAACGTTCCACTCCTCCACGACTATCTCCACACTTAAAAGCTTATCCTATCTGCCTCATTCAATGAGGTTGGTGGAACACGACTGGATATCATTGAAAATAAATTTAACACAAATGTCAAAATAAATGGGTAAATTTTAGGAGACATTTTTCAGAACCTCAGAGGACCTTTAAATATCAGCTAAAAATGTTTTCCCTAATGGTTTATTCTTATGAAAGGCTTTTTACTAAATTGTTTACCTCTATTTACAAAAAACTTGCAAAACCACAAAGAAGGAAGTAGTGGCCTCCTAAGACATTCTCTGCAGAGAAAATAATAATTAGTTTACAAAAGACGTCGATGATACTTGCTTTTAATAATAGGTCCTGAAAGAATGCAATTTTTTTTATAGTAAAAGAGGTTTGGAAAAACAAATTTAATTGACAATAATCATCATCTGGGAATTTGAAATACATAGAAAAAGAACATAAGATGTTACCCAAGAGCCAGTGAAGAGGTGACCTTTTTGTATTGCAGTTAAGGAAGTGACTACTTTGAGCAAACTCTTAAGACAGCTTGACTCTTGTCCTTTAATAATGATTAATAATAACAAGTAACATTATAGGATAAAAGCATATTCATTTCTAAAATATCAAGTAAAAATGAAACGAAATATTATTTCCGATAACATAACTGAAAGTAGAATGGAGGACAGTGAAAAAAAAGAAAGTTATACTAATTTTTATTCCTCATGTAACCGATAAACAAATCCAAGACAAATATTTTGGATTCACAGGTTATACTGTATTAATATTAAGCTAACAGCTTACATGTTTTGCATCCAAAATACCAAATTCAGGTAGAATATCCAGAATAACCTCTAGTCTTAGAATGAAAATAAAAAATACAGAGTTCTCCTGTCTGGTGTCTTCTATTATTTCCCCTCTCTGATGGGGCAAAACCTGAAGCATCCATTTTGTGAATTTGTATTTGCCCTTCTGCCCTTGGTGTTTCTGGAGTTCTTATCCTCCACTTTTACAGAAGCCCTCATAGTTCACCACATAAGTACTGGAGTGCCACCCTGCAAACCACGCTGGTAAAGTGCCCATACTGTATATTGAAACAGTTCAAGGCAGAAAAGCTACTTTGACATTGCAGGCCTAACATAAAAAGGTTCAGAATGTATTCCAGTTATATATTATGAAAGTAATCAACAAATATTAATAAACTGAAAGGATTTTACACCGTAACTACTGGTCCCTCTTTAAACATAAAAGCAATGTCTACAATAGAAAATAAAAAATAAGTTTCAGTATATGACATTAATGTCCAAATGTTGGCATCACAAATTAAAACTTAAAAATCTCTAAAAAGCTAAAAAAAACAAACAAAACTAAAGACAAAACATCATATAATAAAAGGAAAATTACTCCCAAAATGAAACATCAAAGATTAATACAGAGAAACTACTGAGGTTGGGACCTTGGACTGCTAGCAGGGGCGCCTCTCTAATTTATAAACAGTAACTGGAAAAATGAAATGCAGGCATTAAATAAACCGCTCAAGGCCCTTTACCCCACTGTTGCAACAAAGAGCAATATTTACATATTGTATATACTGAGGCTTCAGAAAGTATTCAGAACCCTTGACTTTCTGCACACTTTACAGTGTTGTAGATTTAATTTTAAATGGATACATTTGCCATTTTTGCCCACCAGTCTACACTCAATTAACCCTAATGACAAATTGAAAATATATTTTCAAAAAGGTTTGGAAAAAATAAAAACAAAATGAAAAACTGCAATCTCTCTATTGTGTGAGTATTCCGGACCCTCAGGTGCATCCTGTTTGCCTTAATTATGCATAAGATGTGTGGAGAACTTGATTGGAGTCTAGGACAATTTAGAAAGGTGCACACCTGTGTATTTAAGATCCTAAAACTCACACTGCACATCAGGACAAAAAAAGCCACGAAGTCAAAGGAAAAGTCTGTAGACCTTCACATAGATCAGATTGTGGTGAGGAAGAGATCAGGGCAAGGCACTAAAACCATTTCTAAAGCTTTGAGTATTCACAGTAGCACAGATATAGAAGAAGTATGGAACCACCAGGACTCTCTCCAGAGTTGCCCATCTGGCCAAACTGAGTAATCGGAAAAAAGGGCATTGGGCAGAGAAGGGATCAAGAACCCAATGGTCACTGTAACAGACCTTCAGAAGTCCTCTGCTGAGATGGGAGAACCTGTCAGATGTATGACCATCTCAGCAGCACTTCAACAACAATGCATTATTGAAGAAGCAGTTTTCTAGGAGTTTGTCAAATGGCAGTTAAAGGACTCTAAGTGCATAAGGAAGCATTCTGTGATCTGATCAGATAAAAATTGTTTTTTTTAGGCAAATCTCCAAGAACTATGTCCAGCAAAGACCAGACACTGCTCATCACCTGCCTAATACCATCCCTACAGTGAAGATTGATGGTGGCAGCACCATGCTATGTGGGAGCTTCTCTGAGGCAGTGACAGGGAGAATAGTCAGATTTGGAATACGGAAAGGTCGTTGAAGAAAACCTGCTCAAGAGCGAACACAACCTATAGTTCACCTCTCAGCATACCAAACACATCAGGCATACAGCCAAAACCCGGACTTAACCCGCATAGAACATCTGTAGAGAGACCTGAAGATAACAGTTTACTGTTACATCCCATCCAATCTAATGGAAATGGAGAGAATCTGCCAGGAAGAATGGGATAAGCTGCCCAAATCCATGTGTGCAAACTTGTAGAGACTTACTCAAGAAGACTTGAAGCTCTAATTGCTGAATGAAGGGTCTGAATGCTACTATGAATTTATGATTTCAGTTATTGAACATAGTCCTAAATTTGCACAGATGTCAATGAATTAAATATTTGAATGAGTAATAATGAAATCCAAAACCAGCAAGCAGAAAATATATTTTGAAATCTGCAAGTTGTGAAATGAAATCTCCACTTAAAATCAACTGTAGCAGAAAGCTGCCTAAAAAGACAAAAAACTAAAATAAACAAATTCAACAATCACAAAATTAGAATAATTTCTTACATGACTATGGGATCAAAACCAAGAATCCAAGAATCAAAAACAGAAGCACAAAATCATGAAAAAAGAATCAAAGGTCAAAAATGCAGCACTGAAACTGTTGATCCTTCTTCTGCTACGGCTTATCTGCTCATGAAACCAGTACTCCAGCTCCCTAAACAAGAGGCCCTGCCTCCTTAGGACCCACTTATAAGGGGCTTGGCAAATGACAGAAAAACTAAATATACACTGAACATAAAAAATAACAGCAAAATTAATAAAAAATATACAGTAATACCACATAAATACTAAAACTAAACAAAACCAAAAACAGAATTAAAATAAAGTGAAAACTTTGAACTTGATTTTGATTTGAACTTGATCAAGAGCAGTAACCTTGGCTGTATCATAACAGGTAGTCACACATTGTAAACATTGTGACGTCTGATTGCATCTTAGCAACTTAGACAATAGGGAAGGATTACATCCCACCAGAACCAGAAAGAGTGTGAGAGTGTCGGGGTGCCAAAAGAGTAAAATGTTTAGTAAAAAAAGTAGCAAAAGAAAAAGCAGGTGCAATTCAAATGTGAGAATATTAAAATGGACTCGATTGTAACTCAGTTCTGTGAATTTTAATAGACTCAAAAATTTTGGGTTGGGGCTGGTAAGGATGTTAACAATTCTTGTGCCAGTGTAATGTGTAAATCACACACAAATCATAGTAAAGGATACTGATGATTACCATTAACAAAGCAAAACGAGGAAGATAATTTCAAAATTTTATTAAAACTGATGCTCAAAAAATATAACTGTCATTTAAATGTAATCATGTCAAATTTCCATTTGTGTCAGAAAAATTGGTCATATATACTGCCTTTCAAGCAGAATAAAACCCCAAAGGGTATTTTATATATACATCACAACACAACTTGTATAAAGACACATATTTATACAATAAGCAGAATAACTTTGGACACCACAATGGAGATATGTTGTATGGACTGAAAGTGAAACTAGTGCTTTATTATTAAGTGCTACAGCTCACTGTGCTGATTTGCCTAGAAAGAATAATTAAAAAAAAACAATTGCCAAGATTATGGTCTAATTGACTGGAAAGGAAAGCAAAGAGATTACAGCATGGTGCTGATTACTGACAAAAGTGGAGCCTAATAGAGGCTCTTGTAGAATTAAAACTATAAAAACTCTTTTAACATTTCAAAGTGAGCTCAAACAGACTACTGTTTGATCTAATGATTATTCTACAATGCAAACCGACATTTGAATTACTCAATTATGTCATTAAGTGAACAATAGTCTTGCTGCTCGGCACATTAACCTTTTTGCCTTCTTGCTCTGCACATACACAATTCACTTCACAGAAGACATTCTTTTTTTATATACATATTGTTGGCTGATTGGAGACTGATTGGAAGCTGGCCCTGTGTGAGTGAATGCTGGTATGTGGGTACATGTACCATATAACACACTATCACTGTATCCTGTATTGATTCCTTCCTCACTTACAGTTCTGAAAGGATAGACACCACCCACCTTTTCAGCTGCCCTGACTTAGATTACGAGAGTTAGAAGTGGATGGATAAATGTAATACAATAAATAATACAGGGTCACAAAACACATTACAGTTTATCTAATACTAGAACAACCAATGGCAATATGCAAAGATACTGTGGCTTCTAGGGGGTACTCATCCAACCAATGCTCAAAGCACCTGTTTGATTTTTTTGTAAAATCAGGAATTCTGGTCCCTACAACAAAATTAAATTTCACAACAGTACACAACTTTAAGTATTTGACATTTTGCCTACTGTGTGGATTAAATTCCCAACAGGGTGATCTCTCAAGGAAAGTTCTCACATCATCTGTGAATTAATGACAAGCGGTCTTCCTTGTAGTTTGCACTCCTGTAACCTCCTTAGTGTTATACTGTATTTACACCAGAAAAAACGAGCCAAAAATGTAGAATTTTGTTCAACAAGAAAAAGTGTTATAATATGTAACAGGAACATCTAAATACAAAAACATCAATAGAAATACAGTAGAAAAGGTATGTCTAGTGTCCCCTGCTGTACTGATGCAGATTTAGAACACATCCTTTGTGTGATTCGTCACTTTGCCTTTTTGTCAGCTACTATTGCACCACTCAGAAGGGCATATCACAGTAGGTTGGTTGTACAGTACCGTATCATGCATCAGTTTCACTTTCCATGTTAATGGCTGAAGATCAATTCCTATCATCACTATTGCATGATTCGAACAATGGCTTGGTTTCAGTTTGCTCTAAAACTGCCTTTATGGCTTTTTATTTGCAGTTGTGCTTTTTGTTGGATGCTCTACCCCACTCATGAATATTAATTACCTTAGACTGGCACAACAAATAAAATACGATTTGAGACACAAACATAACCAGATTGGTAAAAAAATATATATATTTATTGATGAATTACAGTATTCTAAACATTGTCACCTTCTATATACTCCCTCTCCCGATGTGTACACTGCTCCATGCGTATCTTCCATTGATTGAAACAGTGCTGGAAGTCTTCTTGCTTGAGGCTCTTCAACAGGCTTGCCATTTGTGTCTTCACTTCATCCATTGAAGAAAAATGTGTTCCCTTCAGGTCACTTTTGATTTTCCGGATCAACTAAAAATCATAGGGAGCTAAATCAGGCGAATAGGGAGGATGATAGAGGATGGGAATGTTTTTGTCAGTCAAAAGCTGCTTTATGGAAAAAGAGAAAATTCAGGAGAAATTTGACGTTGATACGCTGTTCGATATTTTCACCTGACATTATCATGGCAACTTGTGTAGCGATTGTTGTGTAAATACTGATTAGGCTATTCACAGGATATACCTAGCCAGTCAGCAGTTTGAGAGGGCGTGCAGGAGGGGATATAATTCTATGATTAATGTCTGGCCAACCCCCAAACGGTTTTTCCGGAAAGCCCCAAGCCCAGTCCGGTTATTTTTGTATCTCACCTCGTATTCAGAATCTTTTGCAGCATGATATTATTTCATCTGCTAGATGACAGCAGAATACTGTCCCAAGCACTTTCAGGGTTAAAAATGGAAAGCGGATCATTAAACGTCACCCCAGGTCTGGCTTGTGGTTTACCGTAATGAAAAAGAATTCCAAACCCAAGTCACGCTCAGTGTTAATGGCAAGAATATTAACATTAGTTGATGATTGGGTTGTCAAGTCACTCAATTAGATGGTCTGGAATCCAAGATGTGTTAGTTATTTATTTGTGCTTTGCATTCTTCCTTTTTTCTTTGGTTTAATATAGCCATTTTATTAATCTTTTTCCTTCTGGGTGTTTTCTAAGAGGAGAGAACAGGGGCTACCACTTTGCATTTATAAGCATTCAAATGTCACTTATCGTGCTTGTTCTGTTTTTTATTTGTTCTTTATGCGTTGCCATTTTCTCATCCTTGGTGACGACCTGAGAATTGCACTTGAGAGTATTAAGACTGGTGTGTTGCTTTTAGGCATGTGGGTGAAGTATTGTTATCAAAAACAAAACCAAGAGTTCTAAACTATAAGTGAAATCAATACAAAAAATGCAAGAAGTTCTTACCAAAATTAGAAGGATATCACCACAACCTAATGGAAAAACTACAAACCAAATCGAGAAGTAGAAAGCTACGAGTAATTAACCAGAAAACCAAACACTATAAGGTTTAAATCCATAATCTCAAACAAAGAGCCGACACTTGGTTTTTGTTATGGGTGCCACTATTTTATGCTCTTTGTTGTCTTGGCCGCTATGCAGTTGATAGGTAAAGTCAAAAGGAATTGTGCAATGTGTGAAGTGGTTCTAGGTATAAAGATCATCATGGGACACCTCCAGATTTTAGTTATGAGCATTTTGATTCATTTCATCAGTTTAATTGTTCCTAACTATCCAATTAGGCAAATCAGTTCATTTGATTTGTTTGAATCATCCATAATAAAAACAAAACCTTTTGGGTGTGAGGCCCATAAATGAATGCAAATCACGCTCAGTGTTAACAGCAAGAATATTAATATTCATTCAATTATTTATTTATAGTATACTAGCCGTCCCCCACAGCTCCGCCCACGTAGTAGTGAAACAGGACAAACTTTAAAAGTCTATCAACAAACAGGTATCGTTAGTTAAGTGGAGGCAAGGTACACTTCAAAAATGACCTGAGGTAGAGCGATTCGAACAGAGGCTGGCGTGTGAGTGATAAGGGCCCCACCTGGCTCCCCACTCCTGACGTCATGCTTCCCCATCTTCTTGGCCCACAACCTCTGTCTCAGATTAGTGATATTTATATATATATATATATATATATATATATATATATATGTATATCGCTCCTGCAAGCAAACAATGATACTAAGCGTGATGAGTGAAGTCACAAAATCAACTGGAATCTTCAAGCAAATTTAGCAAAAAAAACCTGATCTAAATCCATTAAGTAGTTCTCTCCTGAAAAGCAGACAGACATACAGACAGACAGACATCAGATTGTATATATATATATATAGAGATTACATGCTGATAATTCATATTGTTTAATATTAATTGTTTGAATGCAAGAAGCATGACAATATAGTGAAAATGACTATGAACAACAATTTCCATCCTTGGCTGCCCCTGCTGTAGATGCTTTATATACTCCATGGTTTCAGTTATTCAACAAGCCATTCAGGTTATAGATGTGGACTTAAACATCTATTCATGAAGCTACACTAAACCAGTAAATCCAAAGAAGCATCATTATTTTTCCAGCCTAGCAAGAAGTTGCTGCAATTGTGGAATCCATCTACACACAAAAAGAAAAAAATTCTACCACCACGCCACCTGGAAGGGACACTAGCATTTCAGCCAGCAATGAAAAAGGATCAACATTTAAAGAACATGAAAATATTTGCTTTCTCACCTTTACCCATTATATAAATATACCCAGGCAATATTGGGTACTTCAGCTAGTTAATAATAAAAACACCTTTGGCAGGTCAAACCTCATGGTCTGCTAAAAGGGTCTTGTGTTTCATTCATAATATTTACACAGTTCTGCAAATCATACAGCCTAGGCAACCACTTTGTTCTTTAAAGAATCTATAAAAACAGGTATGTTTTTTACGTTTCTTTTCTGTTGCACTATCATGCTGCATATTTCCACTCTCTTTCACATTTCAGCAAATGCTCCATGAGCCAATATAATATTTACAAGGCCCTCTTTTGACTGGATTCAGAGCTCTTTTGGTAGGGTTAAAAAGTAAGACCCGAATGTCCTCCAGTGGGGATTTGGAGTCTTATTTCTAAGCAGCACTTTGATGTGATGCAGCCAGTAATGAGCTTATATCCTGGAGAGAGATCTGACAGAATGACACTCATTGTTGAGCTGGGTGACTGAGCATGTGCCACACGCTGGAAGGCTAAATCTCAGTCCTATCAGAGAGATGATTACACCCAATCAGAAATGAAAGATCATTTGGGAGATGGCTTCTGAGGGCCCTTTGCTCCGAAGTTTTTTTTTTTTTGCTAACAACAAGTACAGAAATGGTTAGGTCAACTATATACAAAAAAAATGTAGGGCAAATATAATGTTAACATAACTGCATGAAAAAGGATGTATGCAGCAAACTTAGCAATAGCATTTTAAATATGTATTGTAGAACTTGAACCCTGGACACAGTAAGACACAGACTCAGAATGTCCAAAAGCACACACATTTATTTCTTCTTTAATTCCTGCACACCACACAGTGTACCAAACAGCCACACTAACAGTTCCTTTTATTCTGCCGCTTCTACTCCTTTCATCCTAAGCTTCGTCTACCTTCCACCCGACTCTGGCCTCCCAAATGGAGTGAGGCGGCCTACTTTATACTGCACCCGGAAGTGCTCCAGGTGTCTCCCGATTGACATCCGGCAGCACTTCTGGGTGTGCCAGAAGTGCGGCATGCATAGACTCCGGAGCTGTCCAAGCACCCCCTGATAGTGGCCATGGACCCCTGCTGGTTGAGCTGCTGAGCTCCAATTCCGTGGACCCAAAGTAAACCAAGCAGGCTGCCCTCTCGTGTCCCGGGGAGGTACTGCTGGTAGTATGTCCATTCCCCCAGTCTTCTCTTCAAAAGGGTGTCCTGTCCGGGCAAGATCCACGGCCGTCCATCACAGTATATACAGTATGTATTTACTAGGACAAAAAGAAACATGTAAAAATGTAAAGTATTTTTTTCTTTTTTCACTAATGCATAAAATTGAGTGTTTTTTTCATAGTTAACAGTACCATAAGCAAGTTTTGTTTTGAAAGAGATGCTTTATAAATGCAGCAAATTGCAAGACTTCCAACCCAAGCTGGTTCGACTGATTTGCTCAGTGTCACAGAGTCGGGCTAAAAACTGATGCCATCCTGTCCTATCTGCACTTCAAAGTCAAATATCTTAGCTTCCAGATGACAAAAGTGACTCACACTGACCAATTAAATCCAAGCCCCCAACATTTTCCTTCAAAATTGTTTCTTATTTACTCTGTTAGTCTTAATCTGTTCACTTACATTAAAATGGCAGGTCTTTTTTGACTTCTCCAGAAGCAGTGTTATTCAGACTTCAATCATTAATAGAGTCACACACTGAGTAAATAAACTTACTTTCTCTACAGTAATAGAACAGGTTAAAATCTAAGTGCATACAGAGGTATGCCATAAACTTGTACTTCCTGGAAAAGTGACCTTGGTAAAGTAGTGAGGCTAATGGGAACCCAAGCCCTAATGAATTCCATATAAAGACAACTAGTAGTATAAATACAAATATAACAGAATAGCATTGAAATTTCTAGTTGTAGGTCAGACTGACATTTTCCATTTTTTTCTATGGCTAAAACACAAGTCTTGGCTTGTAAAGGCCAGGTACAGGCACTCTTAATACCAGCTAAAAAGACTAAGTTTCCAGGATAGTGCCCCTCATCAGAATGCAGACTCAGACCATTATCTGCTTAGATGATTGATCCCAGATCAACAGAATCAACAACATCTGCCGGAGGCACTAGCTGGACACCCAAGTTCAAGCAAAGAGCTATAACCCAAAAATGAGTAACATTATTAGTCAGAACTATGCTAAACCAAAAGGATTGTCTTATGTAAAACCCTGATCATCAGTCTTCTCATCAACCTGGCTGTAACTTCTTCTGTATGCTAGAGACCTAATTGCTCATAGGGTGCGGTCATAGCAAAGTTTGAAGCATTCCCTTTACTCTAAAGGGCAACTGTGATGTACTAGAAGGGTAGAAGACTTGTCTATATTGGAGTTGAACAAGGCTGACGTTAGTCCAAACCTTGCTGAGGAATAGCAAGTTCACAAGCAGAGAGAGGCCTTATAGTTCAAAGACATGCTTTTGACTTACTAATGACAAGATCTCACTGATCACCAGCTGACCCAGCAGGTGTAACTTTGCTAGCAACAAGAGGACCAGCACAGTGTGTTTGAACCTAAAAGAGAATCTGTAGTACTGCCCGTAACCAAAAAATGTGTCAAGGCGCCGAAGGAGACAAGCTCCTAAGACAAAGAAAGAAAGTGTAATGAAAATTCTTCCATAGGTCTGGAGAAAGCCAACCAGGACATCAACAAAGCATTAATTAAATCAGACCATAAGAGCCTCTACTTTGATTCCAAGAACTATTAATTGTAACTTAGTAGTTAGGACAAAGCAAGCTAATGTTCAAGCTGTTATTAAGCTTCTTCTTAAATTCAATAAGAATATTAACTTGCACACGCTCACAAACAAACACTACTGGGTGGAGGTGGAGGTTTTGGTTAGCGTGCCAGAAAGACCAGAATTCATAATGTAGCCGCCTACTAGTCAGATGTGCTTGGTGTGTTTGTGTGTGTCCTGCGGTGGGTTGGCACCCTGCCCAGGATTGGTTCCTGCCTTGTGCCCTCTGTTGGCTGGGATTGGCTCCAGCAGACCCCTGTGACCCTATGTTTGGATTCAATGAGTTGGAAAATGGATGGATGGATGGATAGTTTTCCAATAAGATCTTTTCTTTTCCGCAGAGGAGCGGGAAAAAAAAGAAAGAAAGATGATGATGGCATGGATGCAGAGAGATGGTGTAGAGTGTTAAATGGGGGCATAAGAAAAAGAGAAAAAAATGGGGTAAAAAAAGCCTGTATTAAAGTCGAAAGAGAGAGAGCTATGAAAAAAAAAAGGAAAGTTTATTTTCTGTTCATGTTAATGTTAACTGTGCAAAGGCATTGAGTGGGTTTGGCTCACTGGAACGCAGATGAAAAGGGAGCTCAGCTTTGAGAAAAAGTGTCGGGTGGTTAAAACATTGTGGATGGCTTTTTAGAAGAAAAGAAAAGAGAAAAAGGGGATGCTGAATTTATCACACATCAAGATGAAGATACCTGTGTAGCTGAGAGATTCCTGTGTTTTATCGAGGATGTTAAAGTGGAGTGCGATAAAAGTTCCAGAGGGACACCGTGAGTAACCTGTAGATTTGTGTACTGCATATGAGCTTCAAATAAGTGTGCCAACAATTTTTTTTCATTTAATTTTTTTTATTATTGATTTCTAAGTATTTTTAGCAGTGAACATTGACTGTCATGTACAATGTAACTCAGACCAAGTAATTGAGTTAAGTTAAACTGTGATGATATCTCATGAGTGGTGTGTTTAATAAATGTGTTTGCTTTTTTACATATCCATAATTGTGTGGTTGTGCACAGATATGCAAATAAGTGAATAAATGTATATGTATATAATTGCATAAAAGAGAATGGGTATATTGTGTAACTCATTTAAGGGTGAGTGTTCACAAAGTATTACTTTGCAATATTCTAATAGCAGATATACATATAATTGATTTATCGGACCGGTTGGCTATTTAATTTAATTGGAGTATGTTAAATGCGCATCCCACCAGTGAAATTGTATCTAAATAATGAGCCAGTTTAACGGTGGGAGGACTACAATAAGTTAAGCCTTTTGTCTATTGGAGAGAAACAGATCTATTCCATTTCTGAGGGTATGTGCCTGTTTCGTTAGGAGGGAAAAAATTCAAATAAATTTTCATAATTTTCAGTTATATGTTATTGAATTCTATCTATCTATCTATCTATCTATCTATCTATCTATCTATCTATCTATCTATCTATCTATCTATCCTCATCTTTTATTATCCTTATGATATAAATAAATTGCATTATTTTGTTAATTTCAATAAACGGGTCTGGGTTATTTGGGAAAATAAGTCTAATCACATTCAAATCACAACAGAGAATGTGAAAGTGATCAAATGTTTTGTATTTTGTAATTGTAATTAAGTTGGACCACTTTACAGAGGCCAGTTTTAACTTTGACATTAAAATGCCTTTTTCTATTGATCACAGTCAAAAATTATTTTCTTAGGTACAGTATATATATATATTTCAGAAAAACATCTTGTCCAGCACTGTTGCAATATGTTTTTTATTGAAATGGAATTCAGCAGCCCTTCGTTCATTAGTGTTTCTGCATCATCCTCCTGCTAACCTATGTCAACAAGTTATGTGTTCCTTTTTTAATTGCCCATTCTATGAATACAATTTAAGGTTTTACTCTTGATGTTACTTGCACCAAATATATTTGGTTGTTTGATATTGCTTTCATATAAATCTTGTAGTGTCTTGAGTAAACCTCCCATATTTAACAAGAAAGCGAGAAAGCAGTAGCCTACAGGAGCATATGCACAAAGAAAAGTTTGTGTACATACTTTTCCATTTGCAAATTTATAAGATTTTTTCATATTAGATTATGTTTTTGTAAATTAAAATTTGTACAATGATTTTCATGTGCAATCAAATCCATGAAATTAAATATAAGATCTGTTCTTATGATCTTTTTATAAATGAGGCTCATTGTGTTTCATATATTAGTGGGACTAGCAGCTCTTAAACATGTCATCAAGTTCAGGGGATGCTATCAAGTAATACCTGAAAGATCATTCTCTTCTTACAAAGTGAACAATATGTGTAGAATGCCTTGCTGCTATTGATCATCTGATTCCAGATATGCTGTATGTTCAATTTTCATTGATAATTTACAGCTGTCCTTACCCAACTGATGCTATAACTGATTGAGCCATAGACTCTGAAAATTGCATAAAATAACTTGTCAGCTGCTGTACAAAACCTAACCATGAAGAAAGAAAAGTGAAGACAAGTGATACTAAAAAAGATTCTATTCAGTCTGTACCCAAGGACTGCTGCTTAATTTCAGTGTAAATACAATGCAACCATCATTCAGGGGTTTAATCGACCAAGTAATCAGAAGAAGTGGAGATAAGTGATTTAAAAATGCATGTTGAAAATGAATACATTTAATACAAAATAATAAATGCAGTCTTTTTAAATGAAAAAGTAATGAAAAACTAGTTTTTACTTAGGCATATTTTAGCTACATATTGCAGAGACAGTCACCAGCATTGCCTCTGTGGACCTTCATCATTATTATGGTCAACAACACAGAGTGTGAATAATGGCAGCAGAGAGTACCAAGTGATGGTGGCAGCTCCCGGACAGTAGGACTCAACTTATGAATGCCTTTGGACACGTCAAAGTGGCCCTAGATCAGCCTGTGGTGACAATTTGGGACAAATTGGTTGGACAAATATATGCATCATAATGTAATGTTCTAGAGAGAACAAAGTCAGGGAAGTGCTATATCAACCTGGAGACCTTGTGGTGAGTGAATAACTGCTCGATGTCATCAAAGAGGAAACATTTGTGTAAAAGATGTGGTTCTAGTCCTGTGGCAATGTGAACTACCAGTGGTACAAAGCCTTCAAGTAGGCAATGAAGCAGACACTGGATGTGGCAAATGCCACATACTGCGTTTGACTGTACAAAGAACTGGACACACCTGAAGGAGAGAATAAGATTTACTGCATGGTCAGCACATGCCATCATATGATACAGGATATCTGCCATATTAGGTATATCAAAGATCATGACCACCAGCTCCTAAAAGATCTGCCCACAATCCTGAGGTACTGCAGTACTTCTGGAGAATCTGCCATGAGGGTTTCTAGCACACACCAATCCAAAGCCCCAATCATGTTCTCATGTTAGTCCTCTGATCACCATCTCAGAAGCTAAAGATGATGTCAAGATGATAAGGAATGTTCAGGCAATTTTCCCTGATGACATCCTCACCTAAGTAAGGAAGAACCATGGCTGCTGTGGCACCATAATTGTTCAGGTCTCTGCAATCAGATCATAAACTAAGATGAAGTTCCACTAGTCTGGCAGAACAGTATGACAGTAAACACCTGAAAGGGCAGGGGCAATGTTACCAAATGCTGAAACCACTGAATGGTTAGTCTTTATACCATGTGATGAAGATCATCACTATAATGTTGAACCAGTGTGGCTTTGTAAAAGAATGTTTGACGATGCACACCATCTTGCAGTTTCAGGAATGGTACCAAGAGAAGAACAAGACCAATCATATGGTGCTTCTAGACTTGGCATGCTGTAAGTTGGCACGGCATCCCTGAAGTCTACATTCATTGGATTCAACATCTCTACCATAATGTCTCCAGCATTGTCCTATGTCAAGTTGGAACCTCACCAATGTTTGCCATCAACATGAGAGTGCATTAATATTAGAATCCCTGTAGCCTACGAAAAAAGTCTTAATGCTGGGCCACCTTAAATTCCTTTGCAACTTTTTCTTCAGCGTCCTTTTTTTGCAAATGTGTCAGTCAGCATAAGCAGCAAGCAGCCTGCTATCCTATCCCCACTGAGGCGGCTGAAGTGAGATGCAAAATTCTCAGAGCTCAGGTCAGTTTATCTGGGTGTGAGGTGTCTGGTGTTTTATAGGGTAAATAATATATTGTTATTTGGAATACATACATTTCATGTGCGTTCCTTGACTACAACAATGTGGGTAAATTTAGAATGACAGGAAATATGAGGCAAGAAATGTTGAACACATAAATAAAACAAAAACTCTTTTTGTGTTATAGTAATAATTACGTAAAGTATATGATGTGTGAAGACTGAAGTCCAAATATCAAATAAAAACTTTCACAAAAGGTTTAACAAAACAAGTGCACTTTTATTTAAGAATATAACCAAAGAAAAAGAAATTATTCAATTCACACGTTGCTGTTAATGTGTAAAAACCAAAGCCTAAATATCAATCGACACAACTAAGACCTGACTGCTTGGCTGGTGTGGAGGTAAGAACTGCTGCCTCGTAATCAAGCATGTTCAAGCCCTGGCCTTTCCTGCATTTACCATTTTGAGTAGTGAGCTGTTGTTATTATTACTATTATATAATAAAAACATACATTTGATTTGAGTCTGCAACAGCCGGTGTAAATTTTTGTTACTTGTAAAAGATATCGCTGTGGAATATAAACAGACACACAAATGCCGGTGAATCATTTCTTCTTGGTATCTCGTTTTTACTTGAATTTTTTTTAATTCAGTTTTATTCTTGAATAAAAGCACACTTGTTTCGTTATATCTTTGCGAATAAAATCAAATCTGTCTCTGCGTTTCTTGCACATGCAAACACACATCCATACATGAAAACACATCTTTTTGAAAATGCTATGTCATTTGAACATGAGTTGTCATTTGAGCATTTTTTTTCCGATCTTGCCAGTACTCTGCGTTATGGTGCATGATACTGAGAATGCAGTCAGATTTGTTCTTTTTAGGCACATTCACTGTCAGCATGGCACTTCCAGATCTAAACACTAGTGTGGAGAATTGTATGCGTACAGAAGTGACTTTAGGTGCAGGTTCAAGTTCCCATCCCACTTAATTTATGATGCCAAGCAGAGTTGTGTTACAGTGCAGCAGTCTACTAGCCAGCAAAAGCGACGTGAAAAAGTTTTCTGTTGTTATGGTTCTGCCTTTGTCTAGAAACAGCTTTATGACCACAGTCTCGGAAAGTCTTTCTCCTGTGGGACAACTGGGAACTTTTCCTAAATAAGGAGTGGTATTGCACATGTACTTTGTCTCCAAATCTACCACAATCCCAAACTTTATATCAAATGTGTCAGCCTTGGTTGAGATTTATTGCAAGAAAGGACATTGCACCTTGGCTGGTAGCAGTTGCTAATCAATAGTAATATGTTCCCCTGGGTTGTAACTCAAAATATATTTCTCAAAAAAATTTTGGCAGATGTCCGAAATCGCAGCCAATCTGTTGTTTTTCAGATGTTCTGCATGGGTGTCTTTGTTGTCAAAGCACAAATGTCATATGATAGTCTGATAGCAGTCAGAGGGTATCATACTGTATTTTTGACTGCCAGTACAACAAATAGTTCTGACCAGGCATCAACCACCACACCAACTGTGGTCATTGCTGCTCTTGAATTGAGATAAACGCCATTAACTCAAAAAGGGAGAGGCAATTTTGTTGTACAAAGCTGAACGTGACTGAGAGAATAAAACTTAAAAAAAAAAGCTAACTTTTACAGGTTCAAATCAATGTATGTTTTTATTATATAATAGTAATAATAGCAGCTCACAAAACAGTAAATGTGGGGAAGACCGGAATCGGACCTGTATCCTCTTGCTTTACAAGCAGCCGTTCTCACCTCTACACCAGCCAAGAAGACATGTCTTGGTTGTGTCGATTGATATTTGGGCTTCGTTTTTTACACATTGACAGCAACATGTAAATTGAATAATTTCTTTTTCTTTGGTTAAATTCTTAAACAAAAGCACAATTGTTTGATTACACCTTTGTAAAAGTGTTTATTTGACATTTGGACTTGAGTCTTCACACATTATACACTTCACGTCAACATTTTGTCATGAAAATAGTTTCTGTTTTAGTTATGTGTTCATCATTTCTTACCTCATATTTCCTGTCATCCTACATTTACATAGATTGTTGTAGACACAGAACACACATGAAATGCATGTATTCCAAAGAATGGTGTATTATTTACCCTATACAATTCCAGAAACCTCACACCCAGATAAACAGACTTGAGTGCTGAGAATTTTGTGTCACACTTCAGCTGCGTCGGTGGGCGATGGGATAGCAGGCTGCTTGCTGCTTGTGCTTTTTAACACATTTGCAAAACAAAGACACTGACAAAGAGGTGCAAAGGAATTTAAGGTCACCTGGCATTATGACTTTTTATATAGGCTACAGTGATTCTAGTGTTAAGGGTTGGCACTTTCGCCACTTCTGCATAGACACAGTGACAGCCAACATCCACTCATCTCTCCCATGGACATTCCTTTACGCTAATGACAACCTACATGTGAACAAAGTATGAAGTGAGCAGCAATGACATAAGCAATAATGAAAGATATGGCTAAGTAACTACAGGCTATCAATCAACATCAGCTAGAATGGATTTCGACCCAAAGACGGATGGCACCATCAGAGTTGATGGTGAAGATCTAACAAAGTCACATAATACAAGTATTTTGGCTTACTAATTTGTAGCGACGGTGACTCGCTCCCCGATACTCATGTCGGGCTAGGTCACCAAAGTTCTTTGTGAATACCGACTGCAGGCAAATATTTGCAAATCCATCTTTCATCTGATTGCCCTGTTCGAATCACAACAATGGCCAATGACAGCAAATAATGAGCAAGTCCTGCATGAAAATGTGAAGGCTTCAATGTCTCATAGGTATCACTCAATGGAATCTTGTCCTGAAAGAAAATGTCTACAAAAGGATAGAAATTGCTGTCATAGTTGAGAAGATCCAGTAAGGCCAAAATGGCATAGCCACGTGATAAAGAGCAACAAATATTCAGATGCAAGAACAGTATGCCATAACCTCCAAGGATGAAGACTATGGGAATGGCCAAAGAAATGCTTAGGATGTATCAACACCACCACCGGGGACGCTTTGAATTGGGCCAAGTGGAGGTGGAAGTACAGCAGACCCTGCAAATGCATGGGATAAACACTAGGAAAGAGAGTTTGCTGAGTCAGTCTTCATCTGATAGATAATACATCGTCACAAGAAGACAAAAATACAAAACAGCGACAAATATACAAATTGATACAATAAAAGCAGATTTAAGTGGAAATAACAAATGTAGCACTAAAATATGCCTCACAAATTCGAACAAATAGATCTTTAAACATCAAACAGATAAAATATACAATGGAAATGAGAGATAAAGTTATGACACAGTGGGGTATATGGTAGTTATTTTATAAAACTTCATACTTTTCTACAATATACTTTTTTACTATATAAAGACAAATGTATTTACCCTAAGGTATTACAACAACACCATCTCTTAAGCACTGCAAGCTACAAAAACACATCAAATACAACCTTTCTTATTGGTTCTTCATTACATATTATCCTTTTGCAGTGCACCTTAATTTTAAGCATCAATGCCCTGTCCCTTAAGCTAGCAGATCATATCATTAGAACAACTTATAAATATAGTAGTGAAATCGACCATGCTTGTGTGCTGACTGCCAATGAAGGACATGTGCTACAGTTGACAGGTTCTTTCACCTACTATTCTTAACCATACCAGGCAAGCAATGTAAAATGATTAGGATAACACAGGATTATGCAAGGTTGTTTTTAGTCAACCAAGAGATGCTTTTTATATTTTCTTACAAAGGACAAAGAATAAATGTTCATGTTGAATTATATAACAGATGAAGAAAACCAATTCAGACCAGTTCGGTGAAACAGAATACTGTAGATATGGGTAGAGCAAACGTCATAGTATGACATTAATTCTTAAGGAATGCAATTTTCTGTCATGCAAATGAAGTTGTTTTAATTTGGTTACATGGGCTTTACACCAGTAAGTGTTGAAATCTCAGCTATCAAGCAAATCAATGACCATTTGTGTTTGCATTATCTGTAGTTCTGTAGTGTCTGTAGTTCATTTTTCAGTTCTATCACTGGCTGTGTCGTCTTAGGTCTTGGAAGACCAGCAAACTCATCTTCAAGTGAAAGCCACTTGTATTTGTGTGTTACTACATTAAACAATAATGTTGATGGCTTTAATTGTAAAACCAAACACTGTGGTCTAATTTAATTCATAAACCATGTGGTTTCCATTTATTTGCACTCTACAATGACTAAACATTGCTATAAAATAATCACAATGAATCAATGACACTCATTAGACTAATGCGAGTGAGACTGTGGTAATTTCTGGTACTATGCAAAACAACCAATGTAACAGGACCACTTATTTTGACAGATCCCACTACCCTATTTCCATGCATTATTTGTGAAAAACATTTGCACCCAGAATAACAGTGTGGAGTCCAAACAGTTAAAAAAGCATACATTGTAATGACAGAACACACAAGAAAAGTGCACATAAAAAGGAACTCACAGTGTATAAATTAAACAGAAGTTTATTTGAATGAGCAATAGCTGCTGCCTAAACTAACCATGAACATTTATCATGAGGAAATAGTTTTGGCACACTAACAATGTTTTGAAAGTCCACCAAGCAAATCCTCACTCGTTTCTTGTCTCACAATCTTGACTTCTCTTCATGTGATAATGTTACAGTCACTTCCATCCAAGCCCAGGAGATGGTGAAGTCCTATGCCACAATAACAAAAGGCAACAGTTTCTTCTATCAGTTTTTGATTTAATCACAATGTCTGAGTCTTCAGTAACCCTTAAAAGATTAGGACACTCAAGTAGCCTATCAGCTGTCCATCACATTAAATCATTACTATATGTTGCCTCCTAATAACAACAACAACAACATTTATTTATATAGCACATTTTCATACAAACAGTAGCTCAAAGTGCTTTACATATTAAAGAATAGAAAAATGAAAGACATAATTATAAAAAATAAATCAACATTAACATCGAATAAGAGTAAGGTTCAATGGCCAGGGGGGACAGAAAAAACAAAAAAAACTCCAGACGGCTGGAGAAAAATAAAATCTGTAGGGATTCCAGACCATGAGACCGCCCAGTCCCATCTGGGCATTCTACCTAACATAAATGAAACAGTCCTCTTTGGATTTAGGGTTCTCACGGAAGGGCTTGATGATGATGATGGTCACGTAGACTTCTTCCTTTTAATCCGTCCATCATTGTTGGAGCATCATGAAGCTTTGAGTAGGTGGAGGTGGCGCAGGCCACCACCACAAAGAAACCGGAAAAAGAAACAGAAAAGAGAGTAGGGGTCAGTACCGATTTTAGAGCCACCATGAATAGTTGTTATGATGAATTGAACATACAGAGTATCAGGATTAAGTTAAATTACGATTAAAATGAAGTTATAAAAAGGCCATGTTAAAGTAATGTGTTTTCAGCAGTGTTTTAAAGTGCTCTACTGTATCAGCCTGGCGAATTCCTATTGGCAGGCTATTCCAGATTTTAGGTGCATAACAGCAGAAGGCCGCCTCACCACTTCTTTTAAGTTTTGTTCTTGGAATTCTAAGGAGACACTCATTTGAGGATCTGAGGTTACGATTTGGAATATAAGGTGTCAGACATTCCGATATATAAGATGGGGCGAGATTATTTAAGGCTTTATAAACCATAAGCAGAATTTTAAAGTCAATTCTGAATGACACAGGTAACCAGTGTAGTGACATCAAAACTGGAGTAATGTGTTCTGATTTTCTTTTCCTAGTTAGGATTCTAGCAGCTGCATTCTGCACTAGTTGCAAACGATTTATATCTTTTTTGGGTAGTCCTGAGAGGAGTGCGTTACAGTAATCTAGTCGACTGAAAACAAACGCGTGAACTAATTTCTCAGCATCTTTCAGTGATAAAGAGGTCTAACTTTACTTATGTTTCTTAAGTGAAAAATGCTGTCCTAATGATCTGATTAATATGTGATTTAAAATTCAGATTACAGTCAACAATCACCCCTAAGCTTTTTACCTCCGTCTTGACTTTTAATCCTAATGTATCCAGTTTATTTCTAATAGCCTCATTGTATCCATTATTGCTGATCACTAAAATTTCAGTTTTCTCTTTATTTAACTTGAGAAAATTACTATTCATCCATTCTGAGATACTAGTCAGACATTGTGTTAGTGAATCAATAGAATCGGGGTCATCAGGTGCTATTGATAAGTACAGCTGTGTGTCATCAGCATAGCTGTGGTAGCTCACGTTGTGCCCTGAGATAATCTGACCTAACGGAAGCATGTAGATTGAGAATAACAGCGGACCCAGGATAGAGCCTTGTGGAACACCATATTGGATATCATGTGTCTTGAGTTGTAATTCCCACAACTAACAAAATATTTTCTCCCTGTCAGGTAGGGTTCAAACCAATTTAAGACACTGCCAGAGAGGCCCACCCATTGACTAAGGCGATTTCTAAGAATGTTGTGATCAATGGTGTCAAATGCAGCACTCAGATCTAAGAGGATGAGAACAGATAAATGGCCTCTGTCTGCATTTACCGCAAGTCATTTACTACTTTAACGAGTGCAGTTTCTGTGCTGTGATTTGTTCTAAAACCTGACTGAAATTTATCAAGAATAGCATGTTTATTTAGGTGGTCATTTAACTGCATAATGACTGCCTTCTCTAGAACTTTACTTAAGAAGGGCAGTTAGAGATGGGTCTAAAATTTTCAAGAGCGAGGGTCAAGATTATGTTTCTTAAGTAGGGGTTTAACTACAGCAGTCTTAAGACAGTCTGGGAAGACCCCAGTATCTAGTGACAATTTACTATGTCAAGAACATTATCAATTAGCACGCCTGATACTTCTTTGAAAAACCTTGTTGGTATCGGGTCAAGGGCACAGGTGGAGGGTTTTAATTGAGATATTATTTTTGTAAATCAGGTAAATCTATCCTAGTGAAAGAGTTTAATTTGTTTATAACAGGATGTTGGGGTTTAGGGGATCCTTAGTGTTGGGGAGATATACTATGTTATTTCTAATATCATTAATTTTTGATTGAAGAATACAGCGACAGCCTCACAGGTTTCACTGGAAGCACTTAGGAGGCATTCCTTTGAGCTACCTGGGTTTAGTAGGTGATCAATTGTTGAAAATAAGACTCTAGGATTACTAGCATTGTTATTTATAATATTAGAGAAATAGCAGCGTCTCTCAAGACGGACAGTGTTATTGTATTCTGTTATTTTGACTTTTAATATTTCGTGGTGGATAGTAAGTTTACTCTTCCTCCATTGACGCTCAGCTCTACGGCATGTTCTCTTTAAATCAGACACTCTTTGGGTCTTCCATGGTATACCAATGCTAGAAGATTTTTTCACTGTCTTTTCAGGTGCAACTATGTCAACAGCAGCTCTCACTTTAGAATTAAATCTTTCCACCTTACTATTTACATTGTCCTCGCTATTATAGCTGGCACTATAAACGGACTGATTGCTTAAAATGTTTGTAAGTTTTAAAGCTGCTGCGAATCAAAGAAGCGTTTTTAACAATATGCTTCTCATGAGTTTTTTTATCATTATTTCTATATTAAAAAGTAGAAGAAAATGGTCTGATAGACCAATATCAATGATCTGTTTTATATCAACTTTCAGTCCTTTAGTAATCACTAAGTCTAATGTATGACCTGCTTTATGTGTAGGCTGATTTATGAGTTGTCTCAAATCAAAAGAATCCAGGAGGTTCATAAATTCTTTTACTTTTAGATCACACTGATTATCTATATGAAAATTAAAGTCGCCAACTATTAGGAGTGTGTCATAATTAGTAATTAAAATTGACATTAAGTCAGAGAATTCCTCAAAAAGCGCGTTATATTTAGGAGGTCTATACACGGATAGTATTAGAACTTGAGAATCTCCATGAATAACAACGGCGAGATACTCAAAGGACTTGAACTTACCAAAACTGACATCTTTACATTTTAATCGGCTCGAGTAAATGTTAGCCAATCCGCCCCCCCTTTTTCCCTGGCGGTTTGAATGAGTAAAACTGTAATCCGGAGGCAGATTCGATTAAAACTGACGCGCATCTGAATTCAGCCATGTTTCATTTAGTGCAATAAGATCTATTTTTATCACTAATAAGATCGTTGATAAAAACGTTTTGTTAGTTAAAGCTCTGACATTTAATAGTGCCATATTTAATGTTTCGGAGGTGCAGAGATGAGTACTATGTGCGTTATTGTTATTTGGAATAGGAACTAAATTATTATTATTAGCGCCGCTCTGTGTATATTTTTTGTTTAATCTGCGATCTGTTTTATAGTTTTAATACATTGTTCCTCTAAAATAGTGATTTTAATTAGATTATTGGAGTTTATGCCGTATTTCCTAGGTTTTCTACGTGCATTGAGATTGCTTATTACAGTATTAATGGTGTGAACTTTAACGGAAGACTCTATTAAACATTCATCGTGTCCTGGCACAGCAGTATTATTTCGGAAGGGGTTAAGAGCAGAGATAGATAGTCAAGAAAAACGAATTACCTTCGATATGTTTTCGGAGAGGACCCGGGCGCCGAAACTGTTCGGATGCAGGCCATCACGCTTGAAGAGACGCGGCCTTTCCAAAAAGAGATTCCAATTGTTGATGAAGCCGACATCCTTCTTCTTGCAGAAACCCTGTAGCCAGTTGTTCAACCCTAGCAGACGACTGTAGTACTCGTTGGATCGTCTGACGAGAGGTAGTGGACCCGAAACGAAGATCTTTGCCGATGGGGTCCTCTCCTTCGTGTCTTTAATCAGAGCTGCGAAGTCAGCCTTCAGGATTTCTGATTGTCGGTGCCTTATATCGTTCATAGAAGGATGACAAAGTGCTTGCCTCCTAGAATGAACAATCAGCTTCCCTAGCTAGTAGCATTACACTACCAACTGTTGACAATGAGGTCTAGTTAACTCTTCTTAGCCACTTTAGGCCACACTTCCTCCCTTCCTAGGTAAAGGGTTAGATGCAATAGGCATCTCCTGGGCTGCCTTCCCTCTAAAATCATAAGTTTATAATTTTCACCCAAGTCTCAATAGTCTGTCATTCTTTCACTGCCCTCTTGCCAAATGTCAGTCTAGTAGGGTCTTCCAATACCTAGTGGCTCCTGTCTTCTACCTTGGGTATATACAGGATGGAGTGATAGATTTAAAAAAAAACAATGAACATTTTGTAAAACCTTTTGTATTAGATTAACATAAATCAACAGCTGGTTGCTTTAGAAGTAGCAAAAATGGAAACTGGAATTTATATGTTCTACTGTAGTTATACAGTATATTCCATTACATGTTCTAGTCCAACATTCAAAAATAGAATCTTCAGCTGTGAACCAACAATGTTTGGGTGACAAAGATCTGCTCAGAAGCAGCTCCCTAATGCATTGCAAAGGAAGAAACTGTGAAGGAACAGCTTGATGTCAGCTGAGCTCCACTCCAGCCCATTCACAGCTCGGACAAATGACAACAATGAAGAATAATCAAAGATAATCAGTATCTCTTTTTGTCTTAGATCTGTTGAACTGTGGCCCATGTTTTCATTTGACCTCTTTATTAAATAAATCATTTTAGAACACCACTTGAGTCTCTCTAAAGCTTGTTGTATTGTGTTTTATATGTCCTGATGCTTTCATTTAAGGAATCACTAATGTTGGACAGAGTTATTCTTGTAGTCACCTTCACAATATGTTTACCCAAAGCCAAAAACGTTGATTTTTTTTCTCATCAGGAAAACATGTTATTAAGTGAACAGAAACGTGTTTATACCCAAGTAGAAAATGAATACAATAGAAAAGGTATTTCTCGTGTTCACTGCTATGCTGATGCAGACTCACAACACATGCTTTGTGTGATATGTTTTAATTGATTGTGTGATATGTTGTAATTGGGACACTAGAAGTGTGTTTCATTCTTACTGTTTTTTTTTTTTTGTTTCTTACTTATTATACGGTGGAATGTCATTGTGTGATCCACACTAGTGATGCTTCCCATTGTGTTATTGTGGACTACCACAGTGCAAGTTTAAGTGACGTAGACATTTTCCCTAGTCTCGCTGAAGCCAGATATATCTGAGTTTCAACTGTTTTTACTTTCAGTAAACTTAATGTGTAAATATTTGTATGAACACTAAAAGAGTCAACACCATAAGACATAAACTAAAAATGTTTCACAATGTGTCCCTGAATGAAGGGAGGCTCAAAATCAAAAGTACCAGTCAGTATCTGGTGTGGCCACCAGCTGCTTGAAGTACTGCAGTGCATCTCCTCCTCATGGACTGGACCAGATTTGCCAGTTCTTGCTGTGAGATGTTACCCCACTCTTCCACCAAGGCACCTGCAAGTTCCTGGACATTTCTGGGGGGAATGGCCCTAGCCCTCACCTGCGATCCAACAGGTCCCACACGTGCTCAATGGGATTGAGATCCGGGCTCTTCGCTGGCCATGGCAGAACAGTGACATTGCTGTCATGCAGAAACTCACGCACAGAACGAGCAGTATGGCTGGTGGCATTGTCCTGCTGGAGGATCATGTCTGGATGAGCATGCATAAAGGGTACCACATGAGGGAGGAGTATGTCTTCCCTGTACCGCAAGGCATTGAGATTGCCTGCAATGACAACAAGCTCAGTCCAATGGTGATGTGATATACCGCCCCAGACCATGACGGACCCCCCACCTCCAAATCTATCCCGCTCCAGGGTACAGGCCTCGGTGTAACGCTCATTCTTTCGACGATAAACACAAATCCGTCCATCACCCCTGGTGAGACAAAACCGTGACTCATCAGTGAAGAGCACTTTTTTATATATTTATATAAAAATAATCATACAAACATATGGTTTGTACTTCGTGGATTTTCACCTATTGCGGGGGGTTCTGGAACGCAACCCCTGCGATTGAGGAGGGATTACTGTACTGTTTAATTGTAAATGCAAACATGCTGTGCCAGAGTAGTCACAGTAATTTAACATATAGTACTGTATATACCAAACTATATTTACTATTGTTATGCCATATAGTGATGCAATAGTCAAAATGACAAAATGATATCTTAGCAAACAGAAGCACTTTTTAAACACATGTAGCTGCAGTGGTCTACGTGTGTGTGTGTGTGTCTGTTTCCTCTGTCATTATAACATACAAATTGATCATTAAGCTTCAGTTACCTTGTGTTACTAAGCTGATTAGTAAGTCTTAGCTTTTCATTTCCTTTCCTTCAGTTCTTCCTTCTTTTATTCTGTTGCTTTTCCGATCTCCCTGAACCCCAGTGATTTAATTTAGTGCCCGGACTGAAGAAACCCTGTGCATATAGCCTTTGTAGTTCTGAATTTTTTTGTCTATTCAAAACAAATTTTTTAGTCGGTTGTCCCCAGGTGTATACTGTATTTTTATTTAAGAATCACATTTCACCCAGTGAGGCTGGATTTTCCTAAACCCAAACTATGAGTGTTGCTGCATTGTGAAAAGTGCTTAGGAAGCTAATGTCTTCTCCTTCCACTTGATCATAATCATTTTGCCTTTTTGCCATACTGAAGCTTCACAAAGCCTAATTCACCAGGTATATCATAGCAGGTTGGTCATGCAATGCCATATGGATCAGTTTCACCGTTCTTGCCAACATCAGAAGACTAATTCACATTGCCATCACTATCATTTAATTCAGCTAATGGTTCAGATTCAGTTTGTTCTAAAACTGGCTTTGCAGGTTTTTGTTTACATGCCATTGTGTGTTTTGGTTAAAGGATCTACCCCATTCATGAACATTGGTGGGTTACCATAGAGTGGCAAAACGCATACAAATATTTATGGTTTTTACACAGCATGAAGCCATTTTAACCACTAGATTTAGCAGAATACTGTCCTGAGTATTACTCGGTTTTAACACTGCACTTTGTATTATACTACCTTAATCTGAGAGACACTCAATGTTAACTGTTTTTACATACGCCAAGACACACTCAAGGTTAGCGTCAAGGAGGAAAATACTGGCTAGTCCTCACATACTGTCCCCTTTTTATAAATATTTTTTTTCACTTAAGGCTTGTTCAGTACCTGGATTATGACCACAAGAACTATTTAGGCAAATCTAATATGAAAATTCTAAGCGGTGAGGGATACTGTTAATCTGTATATACAGTAAAAAAGGTGAACATCAATTTTCTGGGTTCCTGTAGCTGCGTGAGGAACTATTGCACAAACTTGGGAAACACAAATCTTTTAAATCCTATGAGATACAAAAATAAACGTGCTGTTTACAAACTGGAGTGATTGACTTGCACATGGAAATCAGTATAAACTGTGATGTAGGGCAAGTATGCTGAAGGTGACAATTAAAATAACAAATGATATGTCTGTAAGGAATAAGAAAATGAAGACCTCATCAAGACAAAGGAAACCAAACATGAAATGAAGACAGGTATTTAAGCTCCCATCAAAAATACTCATGAGTTGTGAGGTGGCCAGTACTGACAAGAAATGAGATAGTGGTGTAGGCACGGATTTAAAGAAAAGAATTGGAAACAGACCCACATCCATCAGTGAGTCTTTTCCTAACTACTGGGTGTTAGGCACCTTAAAGCCAACGAATAATTTAAAATGGCCAGAAAAACACAAAAACACAAAGATAAAAAGGGTAAGAAGTAAAAATATCTTTAATGTTCAATACTGTAAAAAACATTTTTGGAGTAAGAGGAACAGTTCAGTGTGACACCAGTTATTTTATTTAGACACTGATTTAAGAAGGTGAGAATTTAATAGGCTTATTGAATTATCATTTCAGTTGCTTATCTTGCAGACACATACTCTGTGTTTTGTCTTCACATTAATTTAGAACAGAAAGCTGGTGCATTCCACCAGTCTGTTTTTGTATTTTATCACTGAAATTTACAGCATTTTAAATAGCCTTTCCACTTCTTCCACCATTAAACTGAATTGATTATCTGGTGAATTATTAGTTTGCCTTTAGATAAATGACCTGCAGTTTAGAGAGAAAGATGATAGCATAAGGATTGCTAAGTTATAATACTACAAATGACTTTCCCTTTTTGTCTGTTTTTATCTGACAAAATGTCTTGCAGTGGGAGTCACAAATTAGTTTTATTTCATACCGACCCTTGACATCTAAAAACATTTCATTCATCTATTGCAGATCTTCCCTTTCTATACTGTTCTTATAGTTAATAAGAAAAAAAAACAGAATATATTAAGGCCATCCTTTTTATTAAACTATTTATTCCATCTATCTAGCAGATGCCAGTTTGTAAAACTCAAGAACTATGTCTCTGATATGAATGTGAGCAACACTGGAGCACCACAAGGAACAGTCCTGTCTCCTTTTCTCTTTATTGTCTACACCTCAGAGTATAAATATAACACCAGGTCGTGTTATTACCAGAACTTCTGAGATGGGGTTTACTGAGTATGGGAGGCAGGTGGATAGCCTTTCTCTTGCTGCAGAAAGAATTGTCTGCAGCTTAACATCAGCATTCAAAATGTGTTTAAATATAATGTAGTGTGTATAGTATACAGTATATTACAATTACAACAACAACAAACTCCATAGTTTTGAAGTACTTTGAAATGTAAGAATTCCTCAAATGTTTGCTATATTTTAATAAAATCTCCAGAAGATCTATCCATTCATTATCACAACCTACTTTTTTTCCCTCGCAGAGTTATAGGCAGACAGAGCACTAGAGTGCTAGTCCATCGTGGAGTGACCTTCCTTATATTGGGCAGTTTAGTTTTACTTGCACATCCTTGGGATTAAAAAGAAGAACTGAAGCAAGCAGAGGAAATGCATATAAACACAGGGAGAATGTGTGACTTTTTTACATAAGCAGTAACCAAGATGGAAGATAAACCTTCTGTAGGTCACTAAAGCTGGGAGCTAGCAGTACTGACCAAAGCAAAATGCAACAGCTAAACTGTCACTTTTTATGGGTAACAAATATGCTATACTTGGATGATACATTTATCCAATGTTACTTAAACTACCCTTACACTACAAAATTATTTAATTGATTTTCATTTTTTCTTTGCATAATCTTAGCGAGTCATGGGTTGTCTTGTCACACTCCTATGTCCTCTGGTCATGAAGTTTGACATCCCCAGTGGCTCAGTGCAACAAAATCAAATAAATCTCGTGTGGGCTCTGTGAGCACAAGAGCTGACAACCAGTGACTGCTCTCCTGGAAGTACAAATCATACAATGCAGGCAACAACAACAACAAAATTTATTTCTATAGCACATTTTCATACAAATAATGTAGCTGAAAGTGCTTTACATGATAAAGAAAGAGAAAAAAAACAAATAAATAAGAATTAAAATAAGGGAAAACTAATTAACATAGAATAAAAGTAAGGTCCGATGGCCAGGGAGGACAGAAAAACAAAACAAAAAAAAAAAAAACTTCAGACGGCCGGAGAAAAAAATAAAATCTGCAAGGGTTCCAGGCCACGAGACCACCCAGTCCTCTCTAGGCATTCTACTCAACATAAATGACCTCAATCCGTCCTCATGGTATTCAGGGTTCTCATGAAAGAACTTGATGATGACAGTCATGTGGACTTCTGGCCTTTAATCTATCAATGTAGGGACATCACAGTGCTTTGATTAGGTAGTGGTGGCACAGATTGCCACCACAGAAAACCGAAAAAAGAACAGAAGAGAAAGTATGGGTTATTACGAATTTTGGAGGCGCCATGAATAATAATGATAATTAATTGAATATACAGACTAAGATGAAGCTATGAGAAAACCATGTTAAAATAATGTGTTTTCAGCAGTGTTATAAAGTGCTCCACTTTCATCCACATAAACTGGAGCCTGTTCTGAAGTCCCCGGGCCGCTTGGTGTGCAACCTGTCCGGGAGCGAGGCAGAATGCAGGTGGATACAGGAATGTGTTTTGTGCGCCCTTGCCAACCCCCTGACGTCTTCACATACCGGAGACGTACAGGTTAATGGACATAAGGTCACTGCTTTGTTTGACTCTGGCAGTAACATTACCATCATTGCTCCCCGCTATGTCTTACCACAACAGCTGACTAAACAAGTGACCAGTCTTAAGTACATACACCGAGAAGTCCGTATATATAAATCTGCCCTGTGTTACATCTGTCAGGGAGGGACGCTAAAAAGATACCCCGTAGCGGTCCTTCCCAACTCACCTTTTCCTGTGATACTAGGGCAGGACTGGTCTGATAGCAAATGCGGTAGACTATTGAGTACTCCCTGTCGAACTCTGGGCCTAGTGGTAGGTGAGAAAGACTCGTCTCTAGCTGCCTTCATGCCATTTAACCAGTCGGCAGAGAGTGAGAAGGAGGGCCAAGAGGGTGACGCAGAAACTCTGGGTCCATCGAGGGCCGCTGCATCATCTACCCGCGCCCCGATGGCTTGGGAGGAATCTCCACCCCTTGAGGTCAGACCGGACCCACTCTCTAAGTTGCACTTTCAGTTTAAAGCGATGCTGGCTTCTTTCAAGAGAGAACAATAGATTTACGACTCTCTGAAACACACAAAGAATGCAGTAGTTCTCGTCAATGGCCAACACATGCATCAGCCTATGCCACAGGGACCTCGCTTCGTTATTGAAAATTACCTATTATATCAGGTCGCAGAGCATGAGGGGGAGGACTGGAAGTTGCTGCTAATCCCACGAACCTACGAGCGGCAGGTGTGTGAGATGGCACACGCCCACCTCCTTGGAGGCCATCTCGGCTCCAAAAAAGAAATTAGAGCAAATCAAGCTCTAGTTTTTATGGCTGGGAATTAATGAGGAGGTTTGCTGTTTTTTCATTTCCTGTCTGGAGTGTCGACTTCCCCAGGATTCGCAGGAGGGACAGCACCCCTCTTGTTCCCCTTCCCCTTATTGATGTTCCTTTTGACCATATTGGGGTTGATATACTAGGACACTTAGAACCCTCAGCCCAAGTACATAAATATATTCTAGTCCTCATGGATTATGCAACCCAATACCCAGAGGCCATTCCTTTGCGCTTGGCTACATCTAAAGCAATTGCAGGAGAACTAGAGAAGTCCTAACGGACCAAGGGATGCCTTTTACCTTGGAAACATTCAAGGAGATGGCCATGTTACTGAAGATAAATCACTTAAGAACTGCGGTGTATCATCATCAAACCGACGGTTTAGTAGAGAGGTTCAATCAGACTCTCAAGTAGATGCTTCGTAAGGTGGTCAGCGAGGATGGGAGGAATTAGGATCAACACCTCCTCCTCGTTCTGTTTGCATATTGGGAAGTCCCCCAAGCCTCTATGGGCTTCTCATCTTTTGAATTGTTATACAGACGACAGCCCCGGGGTATATTGAATATCTTAAAGAAAGGCTGGGAAGAAGAGGCTCTTCCCTTGACAAATATACTAGAATATATCGCACAGTTATGCGACAGATTTGAAAAAATTAGACTGATTCTAAAAAGTCATATGGAGGAGGCGCAAGCAGCACAGGCCCGCCATGGCACAACTCTCTGGGAGTTCCGTCCGGGGGATTGAGTCATGGTATTGGTTCCCGTCTCTGAATTCAAATTCCTCGCCCACTTGCAAGGCCCTTACGAAATTAAGAAGAGGAAAGGACTGGTGGACTATTTGGTGAAATAACCTAATCGTTGGCCAAGCGAGTGGGTGTATCATGTGAACTTACTGAAACCATGGAACGAGAGGGACCCCGATCCCTCCTCTGGTCAGCCCCGCTCATTCTTTGCCCAAATGGATCCCCTTAATTTCACCAAGGAATTATCTTCCAGACTGAGGCAGGAGCTGGAATCAGCCATCCGCTTCATTCCAGAGGTGGTGAGTGAAAAATCTGGTTGGACCTCTCTGGTTGCGCATGACATAGTGACGGAGCCGGGGGTTATCGTCCGAGAGCGGCCCTATAGACTTCCAGAGGCAAAGAAAGCTGAGGTGGAACTGGAAATCAAGCAAATGCTGGAACTAGGAGTGATTGAAGAAAGTTTTAGTCCCTGGTCCAGCCCCATCGTCCTCATCGCTAAGCCTGACGGCAGGTTTTCCAATGACTTCTGTCAGCTTAACCAGGTTTCCCAGTTTGATGCTTATCCCATGCCACGTGTGGACGACCTCCTTGAGAGGCTGGGACCAGCTAGATACCTGACCACACTGGGCATCACGAAAGGGCACTGGCAGGTTCCTTTAATGGAATCTGCAAAGGCCAAGACCGCGTTTCGCACCCCTAGCGAGCACTGGCAGTATCGTGTCTTTCCATTTGGGTTACACAGGGCGACAGAACTTTACAGCGGTTCCTGCTGGGATTTCCCAGGAAAGGTCTCCAGGCGACTTAGAAAAAGAGTTAGTGCACCCCGCTGCCCCCTGCGCCGATGTGTTACCATTAGTCTTTAAGCCCTTCAGCTGCCTCCTATTCACACGTGTGACAAGTCTTAAGACAGTCTGAAAATACCCCTGTATCTAATGACGAGCATACTATGTCAAGAATACTATCAATTAGCATGCCTGATACTTCTTTGAAAAAACTTGTTTTAATTGGGTCAAGGACACAGGTGGAGGGTCTCAGTTGAGAAATTATTTTATATAAATCAGGTAAATCTATCCTGGTGAAAGAATTTAATTTGTTTAAAATGGAGTAACGGAGTGGCACAAGAGATAAGGAATGTAAATGTTTCGGACCACTCAAACAGAAGACAAACTATTCTGTCTCCTGTTCATCGTACCACAGCAGAACAGAAATATGAATTAAAACAGTGCCAAAATCACAGCTGAGTGTGACCTGGAAAGACTTAAAAAGCACCAGTGATATTGGAACAATACATGATATTTTGAGCTATGTAGTATGTCTTTCCCTGCAGTTTCTGCTTCTGACATCCTCAGTCAAAGAGATAGGCAACTCATGTCATCAAGTTTGACATCCCCACCAACTAGAAGTCACGTAATGAGTTGCTGGCTTTACTGACACATACTAGAAGATTTATTAAATTGTACTGATTATGAAAATTTGAGATATCACACATATACTTCACTTTATCTTACCCCTTGGCTTTACAATCCGTGAAGAACATTGACTTGGCTTTTGATAGCTGCCATTTCATGTCTGTCCCCTACTTTTCTCTTCCAATCCCGATACTCGAATTCTTTGAAGTCCTTCACAATTACTTCCCATCATCTTGTTCTTGTCATCCTCTTCTTCCATCTGTAGCTCCTACGTCAATTTTCTTAAAAAATCTCTCCTCTTGCATCCTTTCAAGATGCCCTATCCATCTTGTTCTTGACGATTTCACTTCTGCCACGAAATCAGGGTTGTAATATAGACACCACTCTAAAAATCCTCCTCAAAATCTCTCCTTCATATGGGGCTAGCCTACACTCTATCTCCCTGGTCAACATCCATGTCATTTACTACTCTTTTATACATCTTAATCATCATCCTGCTCATTGTTGCTAACTTTAAAGCATTCTGAAGTGCTAAGTAACAACTATTTGTAGCTGTTAGTCTTCCCCTTATTTTAGCATTTAAACCTCCTGCTTTGTCAACTATTGAACCTAAGTATTTGAATATATCTGCTGGTTCAAAGTTTTGACTATCTATCATATGATCATTTCCATTCCCTCTTCCTAGTGATGGTTTGTACTTGGTTTTCTGTCTATTCATTTTAAAACCTACTGTAGCTCATCTGCTGCCACCTTGAAGTTGACATACTCTTCTCATATCCCCTGCATATACACCTACGTATCTGTAATAATCAATTAAATATTCTACCTCACAGGTTCTTGTCTATATTTTTTATGGCTTTCTCCAACACTAGTTAAAAAGCACCATTGACAGTACATCTCCCTGCTGTCCTCTTATGTCAATTTTAAACAAAGCTGACAGACTTCTTTTTACATTAACTTTATATTTTTGAATTTCTCATCACCATTTTACCAGTCAGGTGAGTTTTAATTGTAAACCAAACTCTAGCAAAAAATTGTGGTATTTCTTACAATGTTTTCATTACATTTTTCTGTTATGTTTCTTATTGCAAAATTGTGGTCTGTAGCAGCTACATTTCCCCCTAAAACCACACCGGTAGTCACCTAGGCATTCCTCTGCATATGGCTGGAGTCTGCTTGTAAGCAGTTTTGTGAAACGTTTGTAGGGTTCACCCAATAATGATATTTCTGTGGAATTTTTACAAACCATTGTGACGGCCGACCACGGCCATTACCTGCCTAGGACGCTAACAGAATGGAAGGACCAGGGGAGCATGCATCGGTGAGGCAATACCTCCCGTGGAATGCTAGAGGACAGCCCTCCTGGGCAGTTGTGGCACTATGGATTCCCGCTGGGCACAAAGGGAGCTGGAGTTTGGTACAGCTCTGCTGGATTCTGTAGGGGCTGCCAGGAGGAGCACCAGAGTCCTCTAGTGGACTTCTACCACACCTGGGAATGATTCCAGGTAATCTTGATGAGCCACCTAGAACACTCCAATGACCAATAAAAGGAGCCAGTCACCACCATCACTTAATGGCCTGAGTCGGGAGGAAGTGGACGAAGCTCGTGAGGAGGAGTGGAGGTGGAAGGACTGGCAAAGAGAAGGGACTGTGGTGCTATATGAACTGTGTTGTAAAGTACTTTGGGGGAGTGAAGAAGACACAATTCCCCAACTATAAATAAACCATGTGCTGTATGGTGTCCTGCCTGTCTGTGTCAGGTTCGGGAGGCTGCACGTGCCCCAGGCTTCACACCATCTTATCCCCTTTTGTAATGGTATAATTAATGCACTCTGCCAGTCCTGAGGCATTTCTTCATTCCTCCATATCTCCACAACATGCAGATAAGCAATTGCTCTTACCCCACTTTGCTTTCAACTATTCTGCTATAATCTCATTCTATCCAGGATATTTATTATTTTTATGTTCTTTGACATCTTTTTTCTAGCTCTTCCAAAGAAGGTTCTTCTATAAGCAGATCATTGTGATATAGCAGGTCCACGGCTTAGAAGAAAGTCCAGTTTTTAAATAAATCATCGCCACACTTATAGAGGAGGCGTGGTAGTGTGGGAGTAGGAGACTCTGGAGGTGGAAGCCACAGTGTGAGCACCCTGGTCGCTGGGGAATCTGAGTCCCGGTCTGGCATAGTTCTACGGAGCCAGGGACTGAAAGGTGACCAGACCAGTAGGACAGGTCAGCTGAAGGTAGGGTGACTCCCCTGGTGCATGGTCCAGATGGGAGAAGCAGGGGAGCCAGCAGCAGAAGAAGGGACTGGGTTTTGTTTTTAAAGGACTGTTTCCAGCCATTGTTTGAACCTCGTTTTTAAGGGATTTATTTATTGGATTTTAACCTCCACATTTTCACTGTTTTTAATGGATTATTTATTGAATGATGGTTGAATCGCTGCACTTTTATTTGGACACTGTTTTGATTTTGTTTGGACTGCTTTTGTTGTTTGTAATAAAAGCACTATTGCACCTTTCCCCTTGCTTTGTTGGTGTCCTCATTTTCCAGCTCATCTGGTTACATTACCGACAGTGTTGGGTTCAAGAGCTCTCAAAAAGGAAGAGAGAGTATGGCGCAAGAACCAGCATCATCACAATCATGTATCCTCTAAACTGTGCTTAGTTATTGGCACATACACACTGGATGATTATGGCTACAAACAACATCACACAATAACAAATTTACAGTAATGAATCAGAAAGTCCCGACTCTACCAACTGGGTTCCATCAGTATTTCCCATGAAGAAAAAATAATGTGGCTTCTTTGCCTCCAAGTTCATCTCATTTCTTCTGATCTTCTCTCAGTAGCTACCAGTTTTTCAAAGCTGTCATCAAGATGTGCTTCATATAAAATACTTGCTGTTCCTCTGAGTCCTCATGCTACAGGATTTGGAGTCGTAAACTTTAGAAACTTAGTGGCTCCAACTGTCTTGTGAGTAAATTGGAAAGGATAAGAATATCTGTGTGCATTTCATGTTACAGGATAATTTGGGAAATAATTGTTTAAGGCCTGCCTCAAATCAGAATACTTTTTAGGACTATTGGATGGGTTGAATGTGACCCAAAATCAGGCAAATTATTCCATTTCGTGTGCCTAGCATTCAGAGTCACACTGATGGGAACTGAACAGCTATCTTTGTTGTGTATAGTCTAATGCCATCATATAATAGTTCATTTTTTCATTCATGCTTTATTTATATGTGAGGAAAAAATCCAGAAGTGACATTGAACATCAAGTGCACACAGACATAGTGCCAATCAGTATAAAGTGGATTTAAAGCAACAGACAAGTGCAACACACAGAACTATAAACAGTGTGCAATGAATGCATAGAATCCCTAAGGAAATATTGCCTTTTTGCCAAAGTGTCTGTTATAACTAGCTAGGAGGAAGACAAGCTAAATGAGAGGAGGCATCGTACAGTCTGATAGCTGTGGGCAAAAAAGATCCCCAGTAGCGTCAGCTTAGCTAAAAGAGGTAAAAATGGTACAGATTTAGACATTTACACTAAAGATGTGTTTGAATGAGTTTCTATTTAAAATGCTGATCAATAATAACTTTTATTGGCTAACTAGAAAGATTACAATATGCAAGCTTTCGAGGCAACTCAGGACCCTTCTTCAGGCAGAAACTGGGATTTCCCTGTGTTTATACAGACACTAGGACAGGTACCCTAGTGCTACAAATGCTGGCCAATGTTATTTACTTTAATTCATTAATAATCACTAATGGTAATGACTGAAAATCCTGCCTATGATATGTTTTGTTCAAAATGGAATTGTCAATTGAATGTAACATGCATTCATCTTTTGCTTATGAATGACGAAGGTGGAATGGGGAAAACGAAAAGCAATACTTCTTAAGAAAAAACAGAAGTGCAGGCAGCCTCATTAAACCTACACCTCTTAAATAAGGGGCTGAGTAAAAGAGATACAAGGATCACTTGTCCGGAGGTTTTTGTGAAGAAAAGGGATGCTTAGGACAGGCAGCAGAGCTAAAATTGTGGTGGATAGATTATCACTGTGCAGATCTGTCATATATTCAGGTATTTTGAACAAGCAAGCACTGGAAACACAAATGTTGAGACAGTTTTATCTTTGCTGCAAAGGATATAAATAAACCCGGACAAAGAATTGCCGCATTCATAACTAAGCTTTTTTGTGCATCTCTGTCACATATCTGTGTTCCCGATCCTTCTTGACAACTGTGTATTGACGTGGATGAAGGATACCGGTTGACTGAAATAAGCTGACAGGTCCTCTAATTGCAGGATATTTTAAGACTGTCAAAATTTGCCTTTTAAATTAAATGCTTTCACTTAATGGTGTGCAGAAAACTGATATTGCAAAGGAATTGCACTGTAGACAGCATCAACAAACTCTGAAAGTGATTGCTTTTCTTGGAAATCTATAACACACACAAGAATGTGTCAGCTTGCTCCATGACAGCTGCCCACATTTCTATTTTCCATCATTGCTTTACCTTTGGGTTTTCTGCATTCTTTTACTTAAAAATTAGACAGATAACCCCTCTCCTAAACATTTATATTTACTCCATTTTAAGTCTGACAGCTGTGTCTCAAATATTGATTCATTTTTTAAATCCATTCCTCAAGAAGCACCATCTTGTTCCTCCAGGATCACTTACAGGTAGGATCTGCTCTTCTGACGAAGATCAAGGGTCTTCTTTCTGGCCTTAGACTATCATATTGCAGAAGAGAAGTAGGAATATTTGTATCACAAAAAAAGAAATACAAAGTAAAAAGGTCAAGTGGATGACATGATGGCACAGCTGTTAGCTGCTGTCTTGTAACTCTCTGGGGTTGCATTCAGATCCTGGCCTGGTTTTTCTATGTGTATTTTGCACATTTCCCTGTGTTTGTGTGTGTGTTTATAAATGGACATGTTTTGGATGTTTGCCAGTGCTACATTCCCTATGATTTGTACATGCCCCTTTCAAAACTGGTTACTGCCTAGTCCCTAATGATTTGGGACAATCAATATTTTGTAAACACATAGCACATACAAGCTTATACAATTGCAGCATTATGCTAGATCTGATTGTGAAGCACCAGATATTAAGCTTTCACCTTTATTGACAGGCAACATGGTTTCTTTGCTGCCACACAGTATGACAGATAAGAACACGAAGAGGAAGGACAAGCTGGTCAAGGAAGCTGGCTGGGCGCTGAGTGGCAATGGGTGTGGAAAGGGTCATGGGGAGGAAGGTACAGGCCATCCTTGACAATAGTAGTCACCCTCTCCACATTGTGCTGGGTTAGAGAGTAAACATAGCAGTCATCTTCTCTTACTGTGCTACAGAACAGAACACTTTAGATGATCATCTGTTCCTACTTATATAGATTTTATAACTCTGTTGTCAAACAATTCATTCATGATCTGGTCACTACTCTACCTTCTGACACTGTAACAATTGACAATTGACCATTTGTCCATCCATCCATTTTCCAACCCGCTGAATCCGAACACAGGATCACGGGGGTCTGCTGGAGCCAATCCCAGCCAACACAGGGCACAAGGCAGGAACCAATCCCAGGCAGGGTGCCAACCCACCACAGGACACATACAAACACAACCACACACTAGGGCCAATTTAGAATCACCAATCCACCTAACCTGCATGTCTTTGGACTGTGGGAGGAAACTGTAGCGCCAGGAGGAAACCCATGCAGACACGGGGAGAACATGCAAACTCCACACAGGGAGGACCCAGGAAGCGAACCCGGGTCTCCTAACTGCGCCACCGTGCTGCCCCTTAACCATTTGTACTTTTTACTATTTATTTATTTATGTTTTGTTCTCTTTGATTTTTTTTATAATAATTTGTAACAATTTTTACTGATGTGTTTCAGCTACTGGACACCTGAATTTCCCTGAGGGGATCTATCTATCTATCTATCTATCTATCTATCTATCTATCTATCTATCTATCTATCTATCTATCTATCATAGGAGACAAACGAGATGGACAGGCATCCCGGCAGGGATTCATGAAGGTCCCTTAACAGGAAGACAGGACCTGAGCAAATAGAAAGGCATCCTGGTCAAGAGAGGGAAGGATTGCATACGTGGACAAGACTGTCCTATGGGATGGATGGACATCCCAGCCGAAGAAGATTCCCTACCTGAGCGGGAAGCCCCAAACAGGTGGACAGGGGTCTGAACTAGACGTGTACCTTATACCTTCCCTGGCTGGGACAAAAGACAGGGAACGACTGTTGCAGATTGGTATTTAATTCCCCCAGGTGTTAGATGGCAGTGGCCCTTCATATCAGCAGAGTTGTAGTCTGGAAAGATAGCCCTGCTGGAGTCTGCTGGTGCTATAAGGGGGTGCTACAGGGAGATGGGACTTCCTTATGACATGGAAGTAGTGGCCTTGGACAGTGTATCACTCTTACAGTCAAAATCCAGGTTAGGTTACCCTTCAGAGTAAAAGGGATCACTCCAGATTTTGTTACAGCCATAACCTAGACATAAGGGGTTCTGTTATGGAGCAAACGTTATGGCCAGGTTGAGAGCAAAGAAAGCATTTGCCATGGGTTATAAAGGAAGGGCTGGATGTTTTTCTATTGGTTTCTGTGGTGCGTATACTGTAAGCCCAACCTTTGGACTGATAAGGGCTGGATGTTTTATATTGGTTTCTTTAGTGACCAACCTTTTGACTAATAATTGGTGTGAAATCTGTCCATCAAGGTTTCCAGTCTATGAGTTATTGCTATTTTTCACTGGCCAAGTGTTTAAAAGTGAATTATGGAGTCAGTTCTGGGTGTCATTTTCCTGTGATTGTTCCATCACTGCATTCCAAAGGCCCTGTGAGGAGAACTTACACTTTAGCTGGAATTATGATCTCTTATGTTTATCTTCCTTCTACTTTGAATATTATCATTATTATTATCTCATCTTCCCATCCAATTTTCTTGGTGAGGGTTGTGGTAATGATGAAGAAGATGATTGTGGTGGAAACTACAAAACATTATCATGAATGCCATTTTGCAGCTCCGGTGCCTAAAAATCATGATGTTATCCATTCTCAATTCTTCTACTTCTAGCTGGGAGTAGGCGGAAGATGCTTCTTAAACTTTAAAGTAGCACAAATTCTCATCCTATTCACACTTTTAGTACATTTCCTAGGAGTAATTCTGGGATGCCTGATGAATATGGGACCAGAGGCCAAAAGCTGTATGAACTACGTTTAGTGAAACTCATGATTGTGTCGATTGTACCACTTCATACCATACCATTTTCTAAGCCCATTTAATTCTAAGCAGGGTTGTGAGGGACCTGGAGCCTAATCCAAGAAGCTGTTTTATTGTTATTACGAACAATGCAACTCTTCTACTTTTGCCCAGACTTCAATTTACAAATTATTTTTTATTTTATTCTGTGTTATACAAGTACTATACAAGTCCAAAGTTGAAAGTAATATTGTACTAGTTTGATGCTGGCCGTATGACCCATTGCCTTCCATTTTAAAATATCCATCTTGTTTGGCAGAATATGTTAGCAGTCACTAAGATGATATATTTTATGAGGATTCCCTACAATGTTAATTTCAATTGTATACTTTTATGGTAGAGAATGAGAGAAAGAGAAAGAGAAATGTCGAGAGATACAAAAGCACGTTAAAGTGAAAACATCTTGGAAAACATTTCTGGTGTATTCATTTTTGGAAAACAGAACATCTAAATAATTCTTTGCACAATATATTTATCAATGTTTTTTCTAAAATATTTTTGATAGAAAAATATTGCATAATGTTCAAGGTATATAGTCTTTTTAACTGTGTCCACTATGTCCATTTAAATATCATGGAGGCAGATGTCAGCAGCATCACGCATAAGGCATTAAAGTAAACCTAGCTGTCACACCAGTCCATAGTAGGATAACAACATTTTACTGATAATGTTATAACGTGGCAGCATGTTGGTACAATGGTTAGTGTTACCCTCTCACACGTCTGGAACCTTGAACTTGTCTTGCCTTGCCTGTGAGGAGTGTTCATGTTTTTTCTGTGTCTTTATGTTTCTTCCAGGTGCTGTAGTTTTCCTCTCAACTAAATGATGTGAATGTTTGGTGGATTGATGCCTCTAAATTGCCAGTGTGTGCATTAAATGTGCACACTGATCTTATTCGTGATTTTTCCTTGTTCATATATATTTGGTTTTTTTTTTGTTAATTTGTAATTGTAATTTTTTTATATTTTACATTATTTCTGTTAGGCATGTTTATTGTTCATCAATTATATACTGTTTCTTGATTGCAGTTCCATTCCTTGTGGTCTGCGGGTGGAACCCAAAGCAATGGGGTCACATCGATGTCACTGCTGCTGAGTCCTCCCTCTGGACAGGTAATAGGATCTCAGCATTGATGCTTTGAGTTTGCAAGTGTTGTTTTCTTTGGATTTAACTGGTTCTTGGATTTGTACTTCTGTTTTTGGATCACTATTTACTGGATTTGTGTGTTCTGGACTTGTTCTGCTTGGGTTACCTTTTGGCTAAATCTTTTTTGCAGCATTTTGCTTTTTGTAAAAATTTAGATTCTTTTTTCTTCTTTTTTTTGATAACATTTTTTATAAGTTTCTTTGCTGCCTTTATCTCTTCCAGCCAGAAGTCTGCAGTTACCCTATCTCTTGTTGCAGCTACCCTCTTTCTGAACCTTTTATAGCAAATTCACCATTTTTGGGACTGGCAAAGATGAATCCTGAAGATAGCTGAGATGGGCAAAGTGGTGAGGACTGAACCTCTTCTGTGCTAGTTAATGAAGGTCCTGGACTGCTTTTGTGGCTATTTTTGGAGGTGTCAAACCCTTCAACCATTTCTGACATTCCACATTCTACCATCATTCAGGGTTGCTTCCTACCAGTACTAAGTGCTGGACCTGATTCCTGAGCTGAATAAATAAATGAGAAAATAAATGAAAGAAGAAAATATAGTCTCATGGGACAATTGGTAAAGGGAAAAACAACTATAGTTTGTTCCCAACATATTTAACTTATTTTGATATATCTGTTTGTGTGTTGTTTATTATTTCAAACAGAAACTGTTGCTAAAAGCAAAAAAGTTTTTCATAAAAAATATTCAAGAAAGCTTCAAATCAGTAGTATTGACCTCAAAGGAATAACTTATTTTATGTGGGTGTTAGTGAAAGCAAAAAATAAACATGTTATTTTTTTCTCTTCATTTAATTGAAGCAATATAGTAAATATTTTGTAGACTGACATAATGGTAGAAATATCACATTGCCACAAGTATTCAGAACCTTAATTATGTCAGTTAAAATTTGGCTCAAGGTGCATCCCATTCTATTGATCATCACTGAGATATTTCTACACCTTGTTTGGAGTCCACCAGTGGTCAGTTCAATTGATCGCAAATGATTAGGAAAGGCACACGCCTGTTAATAGAAGGTCCTGCACCTGACAATGTGTATCAGAGCAAAAACCAAGCCATGAGGTCGAAGGAAAAATTCTGCATTGTAAAATGCTGTGTCGTCAATTAAAATGTCATATCTTGCCAGGCCAGCATGTTGAAACATGAAATTGGCCATCAAGCTCTGGATGAAAAAAAAAACTGGCAAAAGGAATCTGGCATAAAAATTGAGCCTGATACACCTCTGGTATTGTTTAAGAGGGTATTCTCTAACAAATCCATCCATCAATGCATTTCTCAAAACAACAATTTTGTAGTGGATGCTGAAAAAAATAATTCCAGTAAATATATTTCTTATATCCATTCTTGGCAAATGCTGTATTTATCTTACAGAGGACTTAATTTTTGCAATGCTGCCACTAAAATTGGCATATTCTGTACATGCAGGGTATGTACTTCTTCCACTTGTCACACACATGTGCTTAGGAGGCAGTCAACAAGCCCAGAGGTGAACGATATATCATCTGACAGGGGGTTGTATTGTGGTAATAATGCCTCTCTCTCTAACCTTATAGAACCAAGGAAGAAAAATAAACCTCTCACATCATCAACAAGTCCCATCCTGGAAAACAACTCTACAGCAAGATCCACTTCCGGTTCATTATTGATGACGTCACTTCTGCCCAGCCCGAATGATGTCACTTCTGGTCCCTACATGATGACGTCACTACCGGCCACATCATCTCCAGTTGCCATTTTGGCTACTGTATAAATACCAGCCACTCTGTAACCATATTGTCGAATATCTGATTTAATTTTGAAATGTATTTTGACCAAGAATTGCATACAAGCAATATATGGGGCAATTCCCCAACACTTTATATTTTGTTTGTGATATTATTTTATCACAATTGGCATAGTCGGCAGGATAATATTGTTCCAGAATGACAGAGGAACAAGACCTGAACACGGTGTTGAACACCATGATGTCTCAGCTGCAGCAAGGGAAAATTCAACTTGGAAATGCAAGGACCCAGCTGGCAGAATCAGAGGCTCGCGTGGCGGCCGCAGTTAGAACAGAGACTTCATGGTCAGTACCTCCCGTATTAACATACTTAACGGAAGAAGATGACGTAGAATCCTACTTCTTAATCTTTGAGCGTACTGCTAAATGTAACGCCTGGCCGCAGACGGAATGGGTATACATTCTGGCTCCCTATCTGAATGGGGTGGCGCAGAGGACCTGTTATGACCTAACTGTGGAGCAGTCCGCCAACTACGATACTCTAAAGAACGAGATATTCAAGCGCTATGGTGTATCAGTGGCACAGCAGGTGAGGGAGTGAAGAGAGTGGAAATTCGATCCGGAGCGATCGATTCATACCCAAGTCTATGAGGTTTGGGGCAAAGTGGGCCGCTGGCTAAGGCCAGATGTGAATAGCAGTCAACGTATGTCTTAACTGCTTACCGTAGAAACCTTTATAAATGCTCTGCCCGAAAAGCTTGCCCATCAAGTCCGCAAACAGGAGGTAACCTACATGGATAGTCTCGTGGAAGTGGTGGAGCGTCATTGGGCGGTTTACAAATCAGAAGGGTCAGAGCGGTCCCCTCGCCTAACCCAACAGGTTTGTGTGCCTTATTCAGAGCCCACCCGATCTACTACTGAAGGCTCTGCTCGTAGAAAAGAAAAACCAAGCTATCCCCCGCGCTGTTTCAAGTGTGGGGGGGTAGGTCATTTGTTAACTGCGTGCCCCACTCCGGAATCTATGGACTGTTCTCTGGGAAAGGGAGAGAGGTACTGTCCCATAATCAATTCTTTGTCTTTTCCATATAGAGGGGTAGTTGTGATAAATGGTTATAACGTTACCACAATGCTTGATTCCGGGAGTAACTTTTCTATTGTTGCTTGCCGTTATGTTTTACCACAACAATGGCTACCTAATAAGATCAGTATAAAATGTATTCATGGAGAGACCCTTTATTATAAAGTTGCCTCATGTATCATCTCGGTGGTACATGTCATGAAAACCACAGTCATGGCTGTGATGCTGGATCCACCTTACTCTGAGATACTAGGGCGGGACTGGTCTGAGAATAACTGCGGTAAAAACACTACTAGTCCTTTATTAAAAGAGGGTTTGGTTATGGATAAAGATAGTCCAACTGCCTCTACGCTGTGTATTAGTTCCCGTAATCCCAGTACAGTTAATTTAAATGATGGAGATGAAGGTCCCTCAGGCTCTGCGAGAGGCACTCCATCTCTCAAAGGACCTAAACTGACTGAAGCTCTGCCCCTTGAAATCGCCCATGATCCCATTACTGAATTGGATTCACAATTGAAATTTAATGCTTCTTCTTTTAAAAGGGAACAATGGAACTATGATTTCTTGAGATTTGCAAGAAATGCTGTTATTTCAGTAAACAGACATAATTCCGTAGATCCTACACCACGAATGCCCTACTTTATAATAAAGAATGATTTATTATATCGCGTGGCTGAACATGACGGTGAAAAAAGGACATTATTGCTAATACCACATACTTATTGTCATCAAGTGTGAATTAGCTCAATCCCATTTATTTGGAACCCATCTGGGGACCGAAAAAACTTTGGAACGTATTAAATTCAGATTTTATTGGCCGGGAATAAACGAGGAGGTCTGATGTTTCTCTACTCCTTGTCCTGAGTGTCAGATTCGCCAGATTCCCAGAAGGGACTGCACTCCACTTATTCCTCTACCCCTGATTGACATCCCTTTTGAAAGGGTCGGGCTCGATCTTGTAGGACCTCTGGAGCCCTCCCTACGTGGTCATAAATATATACTAGTTATGGTTGATTATGCCACGCGATTTCCTGAAGCTGTTCCCTTGCATTCAGCTACTTCTAAAATAATCGCACAGGAAATAATAGGGATATTCGCTTGTGTTGAGATTCCCAAAGAAGTATTAAAAGACCAAGGAACTCCTTTCACGTCGGATACATTCAGGGAGGTTGCTGGGTTACTGCAAATTAAACATCTGAAAATGTCAGTCAACCATCCCCAAACTGATGGATTGGTAGAATGTTTTAATTAAACACTTAAACAGATGCTACACAAGGTAGTTAGCGAGGATGGTAGAAACTGGGATCAGTTGCTGCCCCTTGTGCTGTTTGCCTATTGGGAAGTCCCTCAGACCTCAATGGGCTTTTCTCCCTTTGAACTCCTGTATGGAAGACAACCCAGAGGTCTATTGGATATACTAAAAGAAGGCTGGGAAGAAGAGGTCCTCCCATCTTCTAATATTCTGGAATACATCGCACAATTACGCGATAGACTAAATAAAATTAGACCTGTACTCAAAGAACATTTAGAAAATGCTCAAGCAACGCAGGCGTGATATTATATTTAAAACACCTACCCTCCGGGAGTTCAACCCAGGGGATTGTGTTATGGTACTCGTCCCGACTTCACACTTTAAATTATTGGCATATTGGCAAGGGCCATATGAAATTAAAGAACGAAAAGGACTCATCGATTATTTAGTTAAACAACCTAATCATCGACCAAGTGAGCGTGTTTATCACATCATTTTGCTGAAACCATGGAAGGATAGAGAGGCGGAGCCTCCCTCCGGTCAGCCACGCTCCCTTTTCATGGAAAATCAACCACTTAATTTCAGTTCTAATTTATCTTGGAAACAAAGACAAGAGCTGGAAACAGCTATCTTGTCCATTCAGGGAGTTATAAGCAAGCAACCAGGTTTCACTGCCTTGATTGAACATGATATTATTACTGACCCATACAGAGTTTCGGAGACAAAGAAAGCAGAAGTTGAATTGGAAATTAGATGGATGCTAGACATATGCATTATTGAAGAAAGTTATAGTCCGTGGTCTAGTACTTGGTTCCTACGCCTGACATTTCGTGGAGGTTCTGTAATGACTTCCGACGACTCGATCAGGTTTCTAAGTTTGATGCTTACCACATGCCTGGCGTGGATGATCTCCTCGAGAGGCTGGGAAACGCTTTCTAACTACTCTTGATATGACGAAAGGGTACTGGCAAATTCCCTTAACGGCATCTGTTAAAGAAAAGACCGCCTTTAGTACCCCCAGTGGATACTGGCAGTACAGGGTCCTTCCCTTTGGTTTGCACTAGTGGCCAGCAACTTTTCAACGTCTGGTGGATACACTGTTATGGCCCCACAATTCCTACAGTGCCGCCTACCTGGATGATGTTGTTATCTATTCCGGCACGTGGAAGGATCATGTACAACAGGTGATGGCCATGCTATTCACACTAGCTCAAGCCAGGCTACGCATCAACCTGAAGAAATGTTTCTTTAGTATTTAGGCTTCTAGTGGGGGGTGGTTCGGTTCAGCTTCAGTGTTCTAAGATTGATGCCATCATTAAATGGCCCCGTCCGATTACTAAGAGGCAGGTGCAAGCTTTCTTGGGATTAGCAAGCTACTATCGTCGTTTTGTGCCTCGGTTTTCCGAGAGGGCTATGCCTCTATCTAATTTAACAAAGAAAAGGGCTCCCCTTAAAGTGGTGTTGGATAATTCTGCTGAAACCGCATTTTGTGACTTAAAATCGGCCCTTACTTCATCACCTGTGTTGAATTCTCCTAACTCTTCTTATCCCTTTATTCTCCAGACCGATGCATCGGACACAGGATTGGGTTCCGTGTTGAGCCAATGCATCAACGGTGCTGAACACCGTGTAATGTACCTCAACCGGAAACTGTTGGATAGGGAGACCAGGTATGCGGCAGTGGAATGTGAGGCTTTGGCTACTAAGTGGGCTGTGACACAACTTCGTTGCTACCTATTGGGACGGGAATTTACTCTGGTGACGGACCATGCCGCCTTACAGTGGATGGCCCTGAATTGGGAGTCTAATCCTCATGTCACTAGGTGGTTTCTGGAATTGCAAGCTTTCAAGTTCAAGGTCACTTATTGTCGAGGTTTTCTTCAAGCCAACACTGGTGCTCTCTCCAGGATCCACAACCTCTCGGTTCTGGTCACCCGACCCGATGGGTCTGGACTGAGGGAGGGTCATCTCACACTCATGTGCTTAGGAGGCAGTCGACAAGCCCAGAGGTGAGTGATATATCATCTGACGGGAGGTTGTATTGTGGTAATAATGCCTCTCTCTCTAACCTTATAGAACCAAGAAAGAAAAATAAACCTCTCACATCATCAACAAATCCCATCCTGGAAAACGACTCCACAGCAAGATCCACTTCCGGTCCATTATTGATGACGCCACTTCCGTCCAGCCTGAATGACGTCACTTCCAGTCCCTCCGTGATGACGCCACCTCCGTCCAGCCCGAATAACATCACTTCCTGCCACATCATATCCAGTTGCCATTTTGACTACTGTATAAATACCAGACACTCTGTAATCATATTGTCGAATGTCTGATTTAGTTTTGAAATCTATTTTGACCAAGAATTGCATGCAAGCAATATACGGGACAATTCCTCAACACTTTATATTTATATCCTCTTGAGTTGAGATATGCTACTTCTCTGTTAGAGGACATTCTGTCCACTCCACTTTAATGAACTTTATTTCCCACCCATTCTCTGTAAGTACTTGATCCCAATTAGTGGGTCAGGGAGCTTGATTTAGTACTATAAAAATTAAATTAAATACTATACAGTATGCTCGAATTTATATATTTACAAAGCACAATTTTGACTTCTACAGTACATTATTGTGTTCCTCTTAGAATAGTATGTGTGAACTAAAGCTTTAACAGAAGAACATACTTAATTCAATAGTGATAATGTCTACCACACAAACTTTTTGTCTTAATTGTTTCTTATTTATCACATATTAAAATGCTTGTCTTATGAAAGGAAACAGTATGTCATGATAGAAAACTTACTTTAAAACATGGCACAGTGGTTTAGTGCTGCTGCTTTATGAGTCCAGTGTTTGGTCTCATTCAGCGGAAATGTGTATGTTCTCCATGTTTGTTTGTTTAGGCTTTTCTTCATGTATTGAAGTTCTACTTCCATATCTTTATGTAAGGTTCACAATTATTTCTAAATTGACCTCATGTGAGTATGAGTGTGTGTTTTATCATGTAATAAGTGGTACATACTAGGTTTGTTATGGATTGGTAAATTCTTGTGAACCCTAAGTTTAACACACGCACTCACTATACACGTAAGCCTTGATTATGAATGATGCTTGCCCAATCTTTCAGTTCTTGGTACTCCGTGTAAGGATTCACTAGCTTTGGCTTGAGTAGACCCCTACACTTGAGGCTAATTCACTTTGCCTATGGCTACTTGTTCTGCTTACTATTGAAGGCATCCTTTCTCATCAGCCCTACCTATGGAAAAGAAATCACAATCTGTTTACACCAGGTGTCCTGTATTTTCTCTATTATTTCATTCAACCAATATGAGCAGACAATGTATAATACAGGTGATTCATAAAGATTCATCCAATTTCAAAATGATTTAATTCACTTGTAAATAATTACAGAACAATGCAGTAAATGGTTTAGGTGAGCATACTGTTTATTATGTAATTTTAGAAGTGCTCAATATGACCTCCTCCAGCTGTACAGACAACATCAATGAGATAGTCAAATTCATCCCATACACTGTACTCATGTCTCTTGCAATACAATTTTGGAGATCCTTCAGTGTTGTTGGGAGTTGTGTCACATAAACAGAATCCATAATGTACCCGCACAAATAAAATGTCACACGCCGTGAGATTGGGTGATCTTGGGGGTCAGAAGTGGAGTGCCAAAGCGGCCAATCCAGCAATGAGGGAGCTCATTGTTGAGAAATGCGCAGACTGAAGGGAGTTGTCTTCCGGTGACAGTCAGAAACTCTATGACCCCCTATTTCAATTGGTATGTGATTGGTTCCTAGGCACCTCATGACTGTAAAAATATGGCAATTTGAAATTGGATGACTTTTTTTGAATCACCCTGTAGTTTTAAATCAAGCAATATTTTTTTTTTTAAATATAGGAATAATAGCAAAGATCAATGAATAAAAGAGAAATGTAAATGAATAATAGTAAATAAGTAGCAACATCATGATTTAAAGCCCCTGTAGCTATCCAATGGCTTCATTGTTCAATGAGGATATGAAAGTCAAAGAACTGCATCACAATAGCAACAACATCTATACAAGGGACTTGGATGTGTTTTATTGAAATTCATAGTTCACGATAACACATGGCATATTCTTTGGGTTCCAGCTGTACGGAACCTCTGTGTTGGAATGGAATCTCTCCTCACCCTTGTTTATGTTACTATTCTCATTTGTAGCTTACCCACTGAAATGAGCTATTTGCTCTAATCATTAATAGCTATGCTCAAAACAAACAAACAAAGAAAAACTTCATTAAGCATTTCATTTCTTATCTTTGTGAAAAAATCTTTTTATGTCCTTTCATTCCTTTGATGCATTGATACTTGCTTTCTAGCTCATGATTATAGGTCAGTTTGAACAAAATTCTTAGACAAATTACATACATGAATCTAGAAATATACTGAGCTGTGCCTAATGTGTAAAACATTCTGCGAGTATGAATAGCAAAGTAAAAATTCAAGTTCATATTCAGCTTATCACAACAGGTCTGAACAGCCTCTAGACAAGGCAATTTGCAACTTGCTTTTTAAAAAAAATGAGTGACGTTCCAAAATGATGTACATTCTATAACAGGGTGGTGTTTTATCATGTTATGAAACCGCCTGTGACAAGCATCTAACATGAAAGAAACCAACTAACCTCTTTGGTCCCTCGCATAATGATGAATAGGAAGAAATGCCAAACCCAGCTGTACAAATGATCCCTGTGACCACTTATGTATGTCAATGTATGTATTGTACCCAGCATATTCAACACATGGGATCTCTAAGATTGGCTACTTTGCTGACTGGCACTGTCTTTACTTTCAAACCTTTACTTTAACCTAGTTTTATAGTCATTACAGGACTTTAGAAATTAACTCCTTGTGCCCTCAAGTGACCGCAGCTGGACAAGAAATGGACAATCTAGCTTTTGGTTAGTAGAAATTCAGAAAAAGACAACTGTGTTTAAGCTTCTACTTAATAGTTGTATTTATTACCCTCAAAACCAATGGCAGCAGTGTAAGTTATACAAATAATTAGACAGTTATTGGGCTCATGCAGTCTTCATTCAGTCCCAGATGATAATTCTCAGAATATTTTTTTTTTTAGTTACAGATTAAATATCCTTAATTGAAAAATGAAAAGAAAGCTTTTGCTGCTGGAGAAAAAACACCTTTGAAAGTGTCCAGAAACTAAACAGCATAGAAAGCTGCATGAAATTGCCTTTCCAACTTTGCAACTTAACTCAGGTCTTTACAAAAATGATAGAAAAACATTAAGCATTAACTCTTCCACCCTACTTGCCTAAAATGAACAGCTGGCTTTCATAATTGCTAGTTGTCACAAGAACGAGACATGGACAGATAAAGGTTTGGGGCAGCCACCCCAGCACTGTGGCCTTACGGTACCCCGACCCACCAGGTAGCCTAAATATTTGGCCTCGCTTAATCCAAAGAAACATTTCTTGGGATTAATCCGGAGCCTGGCCTCACCAAGTGTCCGTAATACCGCTTGGACATGCTGTAGGTGTTCCTTCCATGTGCTGGAATAGATGACCACGTCATCCAGGTAGGCAGCACTGTATGAGTTATGAGGCCAAAGCACTTTGTCCACCAGACGCTGAAAGGTTGTTGGAGCCCCGTGTAACCCAAATGGAAGGACACGATATTGCCAGTGTCCGCTAGGGGTACTAAACGCGTTTTTCCTTCGGAGTCCGTTAAAGGAACCTGCCAGTACCCTTTTGTCATGTCAGGTGTGGTCAGATATTGAGCCTGTCCAAGCCTCTCGAGGAGGTCGTCCACGCGTGGCATTGGATAGGCATCAAATTGGGAGACCTGGTTAAGCCGACGGAAGTCATTGCAGAACCTCCAACTCCCGTCAGGCTTACCGACGAGCACAATGGGACTGGACCAGGGACTATAACTTTCCTCAATTACACCTAGTTCCAGCATGCGCTTGATCTCAAGCTCCACTTCAGCCTTTTTTGCCTCGGGAAGACGATACGGGCGTTCTCGGACAATAACCCCGGGCTCTGTCACGATGTTGTGCTCAATCAGAGAGGTCCTTCCGGGTTCTCCCTGACTACCTCCCGAACGGTCCGGATAACTGTTTCCAGCTCCTGCCGCTGTCTGGGACTTAAGTCCGTGCCGAAGTTAAGGTCGTGTGTGTGAGCGAAGAGTGAGCGGGCTGGCCGGAGGAGGGAGTGGGGTCCCTGTCCTTCCACGGTTTCAGCAGGTTCACATGATAAACCCGCTCCTTGGCCGACGATTGGGTTGACTCACCAAATAGTCGACCAGTCCCTTCCTCTCCTTAACTTCATAGGGGCCCTGCCAGTGGGCAAGCAATTTAGAGTGGGAGGTAGGCACTAGGACCATGACCCGATCTCCGGGCAGAACTCCCGAAGAGACGCGTGCGCGGTTGTAGTACCGGCCTGTGCTGCTTGAGCCTCCTCCATGTGACTTTTAAGGACAGGCGAATCTTTCCAAATCTATCACGTAACTGCGATATACTCCAGTATGTTTGTAGAGAGAAGAGCCTCTTCTTCCCAGCCTTCTTTCAAAATTTCTAATATGCCCCGAGGTTGTCGTCCATACAGTAGTTCAAAAGGGGAGAACCCGTGGAGGCTTGTGGGACTTCCGATAGGCAAAAGGACGAGGGGAGGAGCTGATCCCAGTTCCTTCCATCCTCGCTGACCACCTTACGCAGCATTTGCTTGAGAGTTTGATTAAACCTCTCTACTAATCCGTCGGTTTGAGGATGATACACCAGGTCTTTAAATGCTTTATTTTCAGTAACCTGGCAGTCTCCTTGAACGTCTCTGAGGTGAAAGGGGTCCCCTGGTCTGTCAAGACTTCTTTGGGGATCCCCACGCGCAATACCCCTAGTAATTCCCGTGCGATGGCTTTAGAGGTAGCTGAGCACACGGAACAGCTTCGGGTATCGTGTAGCATAATCCACGAGGACTAAAATGTACTTGTGTCCTCGGGCTGAAGGCTCTAGGGGTCCCACCAGGTCGACCCCAATTCTGTGGAAGGGAACGTCAATCAGTTGAATAGGAACGAGAGGAGCACGGTCGCTCCTAGGAATTTGTCGCAGTTGACACTCCGGCAGGAAGCGCAGTTTACCTAACCTCCTCATTAATTCCTGGCCAGTAGAAACGGAGCTTGATCCGCTCCAGAGTTTTTCGGTGCCCAGGTGGCCACCTAGGAGGTGGGCGTGTGCTAGTTCGCAGACCTGCCGCGGGAAGGTACGCAGAATTAGCAGCAGCTTTCTCTCCTGCCCATCATGCATCGCTACACAGTAAAGAAGGTCATTATCTAGCACAAAGTAGGGGCCCTGTGGCATCGACTGATTAGTGCGCTGGCCATTGACAAGGACCACTGCATTTTTTACAAACTTCAGGGAGTCGTCGTTCCATTGCTCCCTTCTAAAAGAAGCCGGTGTTTCTTTAAATTGGAACCGCAACACGGAGAGAGGGTCAGTGTCGACCTCCCTGGGCGTGGTTTCCCCCTCTCCGCGGCGTTGGTGGATGACGGTTAGCCGCGACGCCCGGAGTTGCCACGCCAGTCAGGGCGACCGCTTCATCTCTCTGCCGGCTGATTACACGGCGTGGAGGCAGCTTGAGACGGTTCATCTCCATCCATAATGAGGCCCAAATTAACCCCGGGAGTGGTATGTGTCTCACCGCTTTTAATTTTAGACCAGTCCCGCCCTAGTATCACCGGGTGTGGAGGATCCGGTAGGACCGCTACGGTGAGTTTACGAACTGACCCTCCGTAACTGATGACACAAGCGGCAGACCTGTACCAGCGGATTTGTCCGTGGACACAGGTTATACCGGTCTTAAATTTTAGCCACTGTTGCGGTTGCACAAAGCGGCGGGCAACAATGGAAATGTTGCTGCCGGAATTTAACAACACGGTGGTCTTGTGTCCGTTGACGATCACCACGCCAGTATGTGGGACCGCCAACGGATTAACCAGAGCACACCAACCCCTCCTTGCCCTCCACCTGCATTCCTCCTCGTCTCCAAGCGGTTTACGCCCGTGGCACCGCGGACGCCAATACAAGCTCCGGGTTGTACAGGGAGGTGCTAGGTCTTGGGACGTACCCCTGTTGAGTTTGACATGAGGACGGTTCTGCTCCCCCAGAGTGTGAGGCCGCCCTCTGTGTCTCCAGAAGCTCTATGAGCTCAGACATGTTCTTAAACTGCTTGCCCCAGACCGGCTGGGTGAAGCCACGGGGAAGCGCTTCCAGGAGCAGATAGCAGGCTACCTGCTCTATTATTTGGTAGGGCGTGTTTTCAAATGGCCGTAGCCAGTGCCCTACCATTGCCCATAAGGACCAGGCTTGTTTGTTGGTCGGCCACTCAGGGTCCAACCTCCATTTTTATTTTATTCACCTGCCAGTCTGGGGCACCCCTAGGTGGTAAATGGGGCTTTGGTTTCACAGGGAGGCAGGCACTCTCCCCCAAGAGAGCATACTGAGCCCTTTTTGCCTCCCCCTCCAGGGCAGCCCAACTCTGTGAGCCCCACCCGCACACTCCCTGGCCTCTCCAGGTGGCCTAGTTATGCGTGCCGGGAGCGGAGCCCACACCGGGTCACGCCGAACCACGGGGCACCCTCCCCGCCTGAATACTTGGCCCCGGTACTCTCCCACCTGGGTGTATTGCAGGTCCTGTCCCCTTCTCTTCTGGGACTTCTCCATCCTGCCGACTACACCACTGTCACAAGAACGAGACATGGACAGATAAAGGTTTGGGGCAGCCACCCGTGTAATGTGGTATCCTGGCTGCAAAAGTCGTTTCAGCAAAATAATCAGCACTGAAGTGCATACAACTGAGTCCACAACAAGACTGAGGAAAAAGGGGAAAGGGGCAGGTTTTAAAGGGGAAGACAGGAAGTGAGGTCATATGGATCAAGCACGTGGTCTTCCACCATTGGATCATAGCCGGACGTGACATCAGAGGGACTGGAGCTGGTGTGGTCGACTTCCATTGGCTCGGTCCCGGAAGTGATGTCAGGAGAGCCAAGTGGAATCCCCCGGAAATGGTCTACAGACAAGGGAGAAAAAGAGTCAGTGCCCTCTGCCACACCCCGGCATGCCTCCGAACTGCCTTCACTCAAGCCCTTTAGCTGCGTCCCATGCGCACGTGTGTGACATAGTAAAGACTACAGTTTTCTCAAAACACCCAGAATTTGTTATAGAATCATTATTGTCCATCTCAAGGTTATTTTCCATGGTAAATAAAAACTGAACAATCTAACTATGCAAATGTAACCCAGTTTATTTTACTAATAGCAATAAGTATATTTAGGACCATGATACATATTTTAGAAACACTGTTAAATAGGACATCAACAGAGATATAATGCACATTGCAGAGGGAAATATATTAGTTAAATGGAATGGGAAAAGTAGGATTATCTCTTTAAAATGTAAGCTGTTTTCTGGGACTGCTCATTTTCAGACAAGCCCTTTTTCTAGTCAGTTCTTTTCACTTTGCGATGAAGGAAAAACAATGTGGCGGAAAGCTCACTGTCGGAACTCACAGAACTTTACACTCAGGTATGTGTAAAGAAGTGATAATGTTGGCATTATTGTAGATTTAACTTAATTGGAGTTCCTGCAAAATGTAATTTAGTATTATGAGATATGCTACATGGAATGAATGTAAAAGTACTTAGAAAATTGGAGAGAAAAGTAATTTAAGACAAATACTAAAACCAATCAGGAAAGAAGATAATTAACACAAGCTGTAATGAAAACTAATGATATTATTTCAGGTTGTGCAAATAAACAATCTTGATTTAGTCATTCTTTGTAAGATCACGTGGAGGCCATGTTACAGTGCTAGACTAGAAATATGCTAATGAAGTATCCATTGTTTTATATCTATGTATAATGAGGCATCTTGAATAATATTTCTGTAGTCAATGCTAAAGAAATGTAAAGATGTATGATTTTTTAACTTAGGCTGCTAGTTTTGTTTTACCAAAAAGAGAGAAAAGAAATTTTTGTATAAAGTAAAAATTGAAATCTTCAATTTACAGAAAAAGAGTTGGTTTAGTATCTAAGTATCACTTATCAGTTTATCATTGGTAATTTTGACTTGTGAACGGAAAGCACTATCTAGTGTACTAAAACCTGTCTGTAGGGAGACATTGAAGTCCAATAAAAATCAATAAAGATGAGAAATTTGATAAAAATCACAACTTTTCTCAGTAAAATGAAAGATAAGAAATTGGTAAAAATTCACATATTTTCTCATTATACAGTCACAGCGCATCACTTTTTCCACATTTTGTTATGTTACAGCCTTATTCCAAAATGGATTAAATTCACCCCATAATGACAACGTGAAAAAGTATACTTGAGATTTTTGCAAATTTATTAAAAATAAAAAAATCTGAGAAATCACATGTACATAAGTATTCACAGCCTTTGCCATGAAGCTCAAAATTGAGCTCAGGTGCATCCTGTTTCTCCTGATCATCCTTGAGATGTTTCTGCAGCTTAATTGGAGTCCACCTGTGGTAAATTCAGTTGATTGCACGTGATTTGGAAAGGCACACACCTGTCTATATAAGGTCCCACAGTTCATGTCAGAGGACAAACCAAGCATGAAGTCAAAGGAATTGTCTGTAGACCTCCGAGACAGGATTGTCTCGAGGCACAAATCTGGGGAAGGTTACAGAAGAATTTCTGCTGCTTTGAAGGTCCCAATGAGCACAGTGGCCTCCATCATCCGTAAGTAGTAGAAGTTCAAAACCACCAGGACTCTTCCTAGAGCTGGCCGGCCATCTAAACTGAGCGATCTGGGGAGAAGGGCCTTAGTCAGGGAGGTAACCAAAAACCCGATGGTCACTCTGTCAGAGCTCCGGAGATCCTCTGTAGAAGGAGGAGAACCTTCCAGAAGGACAACCATCTCTGCAGCAATCCACCAATCAGGCCTGTACGGAAGAGTGGCCAGACGGAAGCCACTCCTTAGTAAAAGGCACATGGCAGCTCACCTGCAGTTCTCTGGTCTGATGAGACAAAGATTGAACCCTTTGGTGTGAATGCCAGGCGTCACGTTTGGAGGAAACCAGGCACAGCTCATCACCAGGCCAATACCATCCCTAGAGTGAAGCATGATGGTGGCAGCATCATGCTGTGGAAATGTTTTTCAGCGGCAGGAACTGGGAGACTAGTCAGGATAAAGGGAAAGATGACTGCAGCAATGTACAGAGACATCCTGCATGAAAACCTGCTCTAGAGCGCTCTTGACCTCAGACTGGGGCGACGGTTCATCTTTCAGCAGGACAACAACCCTAAGCACACAGCCAAGATATCAAAGGAGTGGCTTCAGGACAACTCTGTGAATGTCCTTGAGTGGCCCAGCCACAGCCCAGACTTGAATCCGATTGAACATCTCTGGTGAAATCTTAAAATGGCTGTGCACCGACACTTCCCATCCAACCTGATGGAGCCTGAGAGGTGCTGCAAAGAGGAATGGGCGAAACTGGCCAAGGATGGGTGTGCCAAGCTTGTGGCATCATATTCAAAAAGACTTGAGGCTGTAATTGCTGCCAAAGGTGCATCGACAAAGTATTGAACAAAGGCTGTGAATACTTATGTACATGTGATTTCTCAGTTTTTTTTATTTTTAACAAATTTGCAAAAACCTCAAGTAAACATTTTTCACTTTGTCATTATGGGGTGTTGTGTGTAGAATTCTGAGGAAAAAAAGGAATTTAATCCATTTTGGAATAAGGCTGTAACATAACAAAATGTGGAAAAGTGATGCGCTGTAAATACTTTCTGGATGCACTGTATACATGAGAAAGAGCAAATAGGTCAGTTTTTGTACATTTCAGTATGTGAAACCTCAAAAAGGCAATGTTGAAGGTGCTTTATTTTATTTAGTCAATGCCCCTCGCAAAGTCTTTCATTATTCCCTCAGCCACAGGTGGCTAACCTTTTCTGGATAGGAGTTCATAATGAATAATAAGGTGGTTTCAAGTGACATCCTGACCTGCAGTGTTGAGGCCCCCCCAGATATGTTCTCCCATTTGGTGTAAAGGAACACATTGCTGTTTGTAACTTCTCTGCATTATATAAACTGCTGAGAAAATATAATAGGTATTCATATGTACATATGGACTAGGTCTGATTTTCAATTAATAAATGTAATTGTGAGTAATCGCATTATTAAAAATTTTAATTGAAATGAACTGCATGTTAATTGAAATTTTCAACATTTCTTCCAAGCATTTTTTTTTAAATACAAATAATTCTAATAAACTCTAAGTACTTTTTAATGCAAGTTTTAAAAAGCATTTGCCAAGGCATATTAAATTATTCAGGTTTATTTATTGAACAGTTTTGTGTAACAGAAATAATTACATAAACAGTGAGCCACTAATTAAATTAGTCTAGCAGTTTGGTTCTGTCAATAATGCTGTTTTTAAAACTGTGCTTCCCCTAGTCAAATACCACTGACTCACTCATCACGAAATTTCCCGAACCATGAGGACTTGGGACTTGAAATTTGGAATGTAGGTTACCCTTGGCCCATAGGTACTTGCTAAGAAACGATTTAAAAAAAATTCGCGGTTCAAGCACGAAATTTCTCATAGATTTTTAGACCCATTTGTATGTCTGTCTGCTTTTCATGAGAGAACTACTTAACAGATGTAGATCAGGTTTTTTTCTATAATTTGCTTGAACATTCCGATGATTCTGAGACTTTCTCATCGCGCTAAGTATCATAGTTCGCTTGTGGTACCGATTTATTATCGTGAATCTGAGAGACTCATCAGGCTGCGGGGAGGGGGGGTGAGCCCTCCTCACTCATTTGTCTGCCTCGGGGCGTAACCTTAACTCTGCTTATTAGCGAACCAGAGAACTACTTAGCGGATTTAGATTTTTTTTTCTATAATTTGCTTGAACATTCCGGTTTATTTTGTGAATTCTCTCATTGTGCTAAAAATCATAGTTCATTTGCATAAGCGATATATACTGCTCAAAAGAATTAAAGGAACACTTTTTAATCAGAGTATAGCATAAAGTCAATGAAACTTATGGGATATTAATCTGGTCAGTTAAGTAGCAGAGCGGGTTGTTAATCAGTTTCAGCTGCTGTGGTGTTAATGAAATTAACAACAGATGCACTAGAGGGGCAACAATGAGATGACCCCCAAAACAGGAATGGTTTAACAGGTGGAGGACACAGACATTTTTCCCTCCTCATCTTTTCTGACTGTTTCTTCACTAGTTTTGCATTTGGCTACAGTCAGTGTCACTACTGGTAGCATGAGGCGATACCTGGACCCTACAGAGGTTGCACAGGTATTCCAACTACTCCAGGATGGCACATCAATACGTGTCATTGCCAGAAGGTTTGCTGTGTCTCCCTGCACAGTCTCAAGGGCATGGAGGAGATTCTAGGAGACAAGCAGTTACTCTAGGAAAGCTGGAAAGGGCCATAGAAGGTCCATAACCCATCAGCAGGACCAGTATCTGCTCCTTTGGGCAAGGAGGAACAGGATGAACACTGCCAGAGCCCTACAAAATGACCTCCAGCAGGCCATTGGTGTGAATGTCTCTGACCAAACAACCAGAAAGACTTCATGAGGGTGACCCAAGGGCCCCATGTCCTCTAATGGGCCCTGAGCTCACTGCCCAGCAGCATGCAGCTCGATTGGCATTCGCCATAGAATACCAGAATTGGCAGATGCACCACTGGTGCCCTGTGCTTTTACAGACGAGAGCAGGTTCACCCTGAGCACGTGACAGAAGTGAAAGGGTCTGGAAAAGCCATGGAGAACATTATGCTGCCTGTAACATCATTCAGCATGAGCAGTTTGGTGGTGGGTTAATGATTGTCTGGGGAGGCATATCCATGGAGGGTCACACAGACCGCTACAGGCTTGACAAAGGCACCTTGGCTGCCATTAGGTATCAGGATGAAATCTTTGGACCCATTGTCAGACCCTATGCTGGTACAGTGGCTCCTGGTGCACGACAATTCCTGGCCTCATGTGGTGAGAGTATGCAGGCAGTTCCTGGAGGATGAAGGAATTGATACCATTGACTGGCCACCACACTTTCCTGACCTAAATCCAATAGAACACCTCTGGGACATTATGTTTTGGTCCATCCAATGCCACCAGGTTGCACCTCAGACTGTCCAGGAGCTCAGTGATGCCCTGGTCCAGATCTGGGAGGAGATCCCCCACAACACCATCTGTCATCTCATTAGAAGCATGCACCGATGTTGTCAGGCATGTATACAAGAACACAGGGGCCATACAAAGTGCTGCGTACAATTTTGAGTTGCTGCAATTAAATTTTGGCAAAATGGACTAGCCTCCCACATAATTTTTTCACTCTGATTTTTGGGGCATCTTTGAATTCAGGGCTCTGTAGGTTGATCATTTTCATTTCCATCAAAAGATGTGGCATCCTTTCGTTCCTAACACATTACCCAGTCTATATCAGTATAGATATCCAGGAGGATTTCTTTTTCCCATTGAGATCTGATGTGTTTTCAAAGTGTTCCTTTAATTTTTTTTAGCAGTTTATTTGCACTAATCCGAGACAGAGACTGCTGGCCGAGGGGAGGGGGAAGAGTGACGTCAGGAGTAGAGAGCTGGGCAGGGCCTTCCTCACTGTCTTGTTTCACTAATACACGAACGAAGCCGCAAGGATGGCTAGCTTGTAATATAAACAAAAGAAACCAATTTTGCAGTATCGCTCTAATGCTCACAAAATGGGTAAACATCAAGCGATGCTGATCCCAGAGACCTGCAGCTACTATAGACTTGGATTCATTTGGCACTGTTTTATTAATAATTATAATTCATTTTACTTGCAATAAACAATTTCTTATATTAGGCATTTGTCATTTTTTGCATACCTCAACCTAGTCTCTGGAGACACACGCAGACAGAGAGAGAAGCTTGGTGTCAGAGCATAGGGTCAGCTCTTTGTACAGCACCCCTGGAGCAATTGCAGGTTAAGGCCTTACTCAAGTGTTCAACATTCCTTCTGCAACTTCCAGGAATCAAATCAGCAACCTTCCAGTAATCAGCATAGTCCCTTTAGCCAAAATATATTGTTTAAATGTTACTTACCCTATGTGGTTTGTTCTGATGGCCAAGATCAGATCAGGTAGCTGCGAAGAGCAAACAATAACAATAAAAAACATCCAACAAAAAATGAAATAATAAATAAAAATATCCAATAAAAAAGTACTTGAAAGAAAGTAGTTCATATATAGGAAATCAGTTCATGCTGGGTCACGCTGTTGACCCTCCTTTCCCCTTGATACATTGGTTGAGAGTCCTATTCTTAATTCAAACGTTCAATAATCATACGTTTTGCTACATCTGATCTGCATATAAATATGAAATTAACATTTCTTCTCAGCCATAACCTCAAACCACATGGGGTAAGTAACATTTAAACAAAGCATCTTGTTTGGATAGAGTATAGATGTAGGAAAAGATGAAGAGGAGGAAGAAGAGGATTCCTATAACAATGTCTGAAGCTTACATTAACCAGATAAAAGTAGGGGTTCCACAAAAATATTTAATCACAGAAATTTTTAATGCATGAATTTCATGCATTAACACAGATTAATCATCAGCTCTAAAATGAATTGGTTAAGAAGGCTAACAGATTGTTAGGTTATATAGCATGAAGTAAAAAGCATAAGTCAAAGGAAGTTATACTTAATATTTATAATACACCTTTCCATCTTAAGTAAACCAAGATTAAGAGGAAACATGACTGATTTATTTAAAATTTTCTAGACTTGATGCTATTTTAGAGAAATTAGGTGAATAGGATTGGCAGGTTTTGTTGGGCTATCTAGCTTACAGACGTGGGTAGCAACGAGTTACATTTACTCCGTTACATTTACTTGAGTAATTTTTAAAATAACATTGTACTTCTAAAAGTAGTTTTACTGCACCATACTTTTTACTTTTACTTGAGTACATTTGTGAGGAAGAAATGCTACTCTTACTCCACTACATTGGGCAACACTCGAATTGTTACTTTTTTTCCATTAGATACAGTATGCTACATTTTTGCCAGAGAGAAGCCGCCAGTGGATCTACTGCATGACTATTTCACCAATCAGACATAGCAACAATAACCACAAGACTCCGTTTCACCAATGAGACGTAGCAACAATAATCACATGGCTCCGTTTCACAAATCAAACATAGCCATGCAGTCACATGACCACACACAAACTGTCGCGGCATAGTGGCACAAACTCCTCACAGACAGCGGACAGGGAAAGAAAGAGTACATGAAAAATGAGACCCAACTCCTGCTGAAGCTTAACTATCACTTCACTGAGTGAAGAGCAAGCACGTTTTAACCAAACATGCACAGACACAGACAGTCAAGATAATGTGAGACTTCTTCTACGTGCACAAGCTACCTTGTTCTAATGTTATTTTCTATCAGTGGTGCTATTTGGAGGGCAAGTGGATATGCAGTATTATACTGTCAGTGTTCAGCAGGGTTGCCCACACTTTTTCGGCTTGCGAGCTACTTTTAAAATGACCAGGTCGAAATTATCTATCTACATTAAAAATGCTATATATATATATATATATAGTAAAAGACGGAGAAGGACACAACATAAAGGTTTGGGGTTTTCCGGCCCCGTATATTGTAGACGATCCACAATAATTAATAAAGAAAACTGGTCAAAATATAAACTAAACAGTTCATAAGTGCGACGCCGAAACATGGCGTCGGCGGCCATTTTATGAGGGAGGAGCCGGAAGTGGAGGAATGTTGGGAAGGAACCGTGAGGGAGGATGGGATCAGTGACGTCAGGAAAAGATGGAGGAGGAAGGGCGGAAGTAAGTACTGCGGGCAATCCCGGCTTATGGTGGCGGAGCGTCTTTTTTCTTAAAAGAGAGCAGAGGGAGAAAGTTAGTACCCTGCCATTCCCTGCCGGCGAATGTCTTCCCAGGTGTGTTAAAATCCGTCCGCAATCTCCTACTCTGCGCAAGTGACTATATATATATATATATATATATATATATATATATATTGTCACATGTGCACTTAGGAGGCAATCAACAGGCTGTAAAAGGCGTTATATAGCGCCCAACCTGGCACAGACCACGCAGAGGCACGTGTACAAAACACACAGGCTTTATTCTTTTTCTTCACCCGGCGCGCGTCTTCCCGTGACCCACAGGCAATACACAGTCCCAAATCACAAAACACCAATTATAATCAACCCTTTCTGGCACCACCACTCCTCCCAGGCAACCTCGTCCTCTACCTCCCGATTCTGGCCAAGAATGAAGGGAGGTTGGCCCGCTTTATAGCCCACCCGGAAGTGTTCCAGGTGCCTGACCAGCTGGTCTTAATTGCACCTCCGCGTGGGGCTGGTAAGTCATCCAATGTGGCGGCTGGCTCTCCGCAGCACCCCCTAGCGGCCACCCCATCTCCCAACCGGGCTGTTGTGGACTCCATGTCCCATGGAGCAACGGGGGAGACTGAGGAAGGACCCACAGCCAGGGAGGCTGCCCCCAGGCGCCCCGGGGGAGGCATTGCACTGTCCATGGTGGCTCCCCCGGGACGTATGCAGCAGAGGCGTCCCGGTTGGGCATGGGACCTGGCTGTCCGTCACAAGGCCCAGAGGTGAGTGAATGGTTACAAGATGGGGGGTTGTATGACGGTATTAATGCCTTTCTTTCTGACCTTACAGAACTAAAGAAGAGAAATAATAAAGTACCTGACCTAATTGACTCGGCAGATAACAGTTCATCCTACCATTCAACCTCCATAACAACACTTCCGGCTCCCACTGATGACATCATGTCTGGTCCTGCCATAATGATGTCACTTCCGGTGCCCACTGACTGACTGACTGACTCATCACTAATTCTCCAACTTCCCGTGTAGGTAAAAGGCTGAAATTTGGCAGGCTCATTCCTTACAGCTTACTTACAAAAGTTAGGCAGGTTTCATTTCGAAATTCTACGCATAACAGTCATAACTGGAACCTACTTACGTACATATATATACGGCCATAGCCTGCAGCTTGGTCGCCGTGTGAGGCGGAGTTGCGTCCCTCATTGTCACACCTCCCATGTAATTGAGTGCCTGCTCATATAAGGCCGTCCGTCAGCAGCAATCCAATAGACATGCTGCCGCTAAATATTCGCTGGTGAAGGACTGTGCTTATGCAATTGAAGATGAGATGGTCAGGAATAGACTAGTGTTTGGCACAAACTCAGCGAAATTGCAAGAGAAACTTTTAAGTGCTGGGTCTTAGCTAACATTAAATAAAGCCGTGGACATCGCAAGATCGAACGAAATAGCACAAGCGCAGCTGAGAACCTTCAATGCATGTACTCCGAGCGGCTCACGTGAACTGACTGTCAACGCAGTACGCAGAGAACAAGCAACAGCTCCAAAGCGCGCTGAACAAAATACGCATTACACAATTGAGAAGGCAGCAAAAGAATATGAAGTGAGTGACATATACAAGCATATTCATAAGTGCAGCTACTGAAGGAAACAAAGCATGGTGTAAATCTTAAGTTTAAATTAAGTTCATAGACACGCTGCCACTGGCGTTTGTCATGCCTACGACGAATACGATATTCGTGAGATACAAGTTTAATGAGAAGACGCAGGGTATAAACGAGACGTGTGTGATGTCTCAGATAAAGAGGAAGACGAGCTGCTTATTGATGCAGTAGGAAAGGAACAACCCTCTAAATCTGAACAAGCCTTTGTAGACATATCAATAGGAAAGCAAGGTGTAAAGCTTAAGTTTAAATTATGTTCATAGACACGCTGTCGCTAAATATTCGCAGGCAAATCCAGAACTTAATACCGGGAATGCCTGTTAAACATCTTACATTCCTGAGTAGCGATTTGGGTAGTGAACACTTCGATGAAGGAAATCTGTTATCTTTACAACGGTTGACAAACACGGAATAAAACTTGAACACAACACATCCTCCAAATACGAACCTGATTGAAAGAAATAATGATAATCAAATCCTTCATGACAGCAACACTCATAACAGTCACAAAACAATTACTTTGGCAATCATGTTACGTTACTTTTAAAATGTTTCCTTTTCTTTTTCATAACTTCTTTAACACTCTACTTCTCCGCTGCGAAGCGCGGGTATTTTGGTAGTTTGTGTATAAAAGCCTAAAGAAATCACTTACCATTGTCGAATGTCTGATAAAATCTTTATTTATCATCTTGACCATGAGCTAAACATTACAAGGGGCCAATCCCCAAACCTTTACAGTTGTTTGTGATTTGTTAATTGATCACAATATATATGTTGCATTGTTTACTGTCAAATAATGCAAAGAGTAAGCGACACGTGTTTCGCCCTTACTTCAGTCATACACATTCCATTGCACCCCTCTTGGGGATCAAACCTCGGACGTCAGCTTCAGAAGTAAAGCCTCTTTACACTGCGCCAAGGCATGTGGTTCATTTATTTGACAGCCTGTAGATCGGAGTAATTACATTCATAGCATTTGTTGTCTGAGTCCCAATCTGATTGTATGGGTGATTACCTACCAGGTAACGCATGAGGTTGGTCTGCCAGTTGGCAAACATCTGCCACGGGTGCCCTTTCAGTTGCAAGAAGCAGATCATAGAATGTTGCATAGTTTACACTATACAGTATAATAATACAAAGTGTACGCAACATGTTTTTCACCCTTATTTGAGCTCATCAGGCGTACACACTCCATTGCACCCCTCATATATATATATATATATATATATATATATATATATATATATATATATATATATATATATATATATATATATATATATATATATATATATATATATATATATATATATATATATATATATATATACATACAGTAGGACCTCGGTTCACGACCATAATTCGTTCCAAAACTCTTGTCGTAAACCGATTTGGTCGTGAACCGAAGCAATTTCCCCCATAGGATTGTATGGAAATACAATTAATCTGTTCCAGACCATATGAACTGTATGTAAATATATATATTTTTTAAATTTTTAAGCACAAATATAGTTAATTAAACCACAGAATGCACAGCATAATAGTAAACTAAATGTACAAACATTGAATAACACCGAGAAAACCTTGAACAACAGAGAAAACTAACACTGCAATAGTTTGCGCTATAGCGCTACCAACCGCCGACTAAAAGCACTTTTTAAATGAGTCTTAGGCACAGGGAAAAAAATGAACATTTGAAAAAATCCGTAATTTAAAAAACCGCCAAGAAAAATAACATTGCAACAATGCACGCTACGAACAGATCGCTGGAAACAGAAGTGAAAATAAAATCAAGACCAGTGCATTCTTTAACTGCCTTCCTACCCTAATGCATCCAGGTCTCTCTCGCGCTGCCTGTGTGTCTGCATCTTGGGCTGCCTCTGTGTGTGTGTGTGTGTGTGTGTGTGTCGCAATCTCTTGTGCGCTGCTCTCTCTGGTGCTGCCTCTGTGTGTGTGCACGCGCCACTCTTGCACTGCCTGTGTGTGCCTCTCTCGCGTTGCCTGTGTGTGCGCGCGCTGCCTGTGTATGTGTGTGTGTGTCTGTGTGTCGCTCTCTCTCTCTCTTGCTCGCTGCACAGGAAATTCACAGGGAGAGACTGAACATGTACAAACCGAAAGGGAAACTGGCTTGTTCGTATACCGAGTGTGTGGTCGTGAACCGAGGCAAAAGTTTGGCAAACTTTTTTGTCATAAACCGAGTTGTACATGTACCGGAACGTTCGTGAACCGAGGTTCCACTGTATATACTGTATATACTTAGTATACTTTATACATAAAATATATGTTGTTCTACCTTGCATAACTGAATAACCCTTATGGCACAGTAACAATTCAATACATTTATGGTCACTACAGTGTTTGGATTTAATAATCTTCATGTGGGAAAAGGCTGACTCGCATAAGTAAGTAGAGCCGAATAATGCAGTAAAGGAGGCAGCACATTTCCTCATGTTTGGGTACTTTTCCTTTGTGAGTAAGTTCCAAAACTGTCCATGAGCCCCATACTTCAGCTGAATGTCATCCTGTAGTGTCAAAATCTCATCCTCCACTGTATAGGAGTTTTAGGTGAAACAGTGTTGCAATTTGTGATGTGGGTGAATCACCGTCAACATCTTCCCTAAATGGATAGCACTTAAATGTAGTGATTGGCTCAAGTAAAGCTGAGTCTTGAAACTGTCTGTCAAAGTCTGATAGACCATTTTCAATCTGCTCTGTGTGGCGTATGCTGTCAAGTTGCGCACACACCTTCCATTGCGTCTCCAGCTGTGATGCGAGGTTTTGGATGTTCCCCATATCAAGGCCCTGCAGCTTTGAGGACAGATGTTGCATTTTTGTTTGAAAGCATTAGCTAAGCAAATCATATTGACCATGGTTTTGTCTTTTTCTGGCAGCTGTAAATTAAGCTCATTGAACCTGTTGGTCAGATCGGAAAAAAATGCCAAGTCTAGCAGCCATTGATCGTTATTAAGTTGCTTGTATTCTGCATGTTTAATGACAAGGAGAAACTCCTTTTTCTCCGGCCAGGGTTCTCGAAATCTCAGCAGGAATCTCTCCCTAGCCATCTGCCTCAACAAAGGCCTCTTTTTATCATCTCTCCATCCTGGAAGGACTTCTTATGCTTAATGATCGAGTGACTCACCTGGAAAGATGCTTCGGTGTGCCTGCCTTTGCTTTTGAATTCAACTGAGTGAAAAATGACGGCTGTCCGATTAACTGTGATTTTAGTTCCCTTTCCTTTCTCTTTCTCAGATCGCTTTTCGGAAGGAAGTCAGTTTCGTAGTTTTTAATGAACAGTTCGAAAGTGCCTTTCCACATTTCCCTTCTTTGGAATAGTAATGATAGATTGACAGATCAGACAAAAGCACTTCGATTGTGACATTGTGAGAAAAAAAAATCCTCTTCCAATTCCACATCCAGCCCATACCCTAAAAACATTTTTTTTTTAAAATCCCTTCTTTAGTCGATATAATCTGGAAGGCTAACTAGATCACTAAGATAGCCGGAGTTTTGCAGTAGCTTGCGTGTTTGATCATGCGTGTAGGATGACCAGTGTGTTAGAAGAAAACAGATCTCAGACTGGCCGCCCTGTATGTCAATCAAGTGGCAAATGCCATAGGGAGGATATATGATAGACTAACATTTAAAACATTTTTTTTTTTAATGCAACGTGATCGACCTGCACTCCCTTTCCGAGCTACCGGTTGATCGTATTCAACGTATTGGGTACCCCTGGCGTACAGTATATCTTGTCACTGTAAGTAATTTGCACTGTTCAAACATATATGTCACCTACTGTAGGTATTGGCTTCAAAAGCTTTGTTGTGAAAAACTGAGATCTGAAACTGTGTTATTTGTGCATCTTTATTTTGTAAAGATGTTATTTATTTTTACTCTTTTTACTTTTTTTATTTTATTATTTGGAAATAGCACAATTTACACATTATTTTATATTTTTGTCTGTCTTATTACAACATTTCTAAAAAACAAATAAGTTATTATGATCAAACAGTTACTCAGTACTGGAGTAGTCTTTTCACCAAGTACTTTTTTACTCTTTCTTGAGTAATTTTTTGGATGACTACTTTTTACTTCTACTTGAGTAATATTATTTTGAAGTAAAGCTACTCTTACTTGAGTACAATTTTTGGCTACTCTGCCATCCTCTGCTAGCTTATCCTCAATTCTGTGGAGTTTGCTCTCTTTATTGTATTCAAATCCTTGGAGATAATGAGAAGCACAGCAGACTCTAGGGGAATAAATAATAAAGATAGCCATTTCAGTGTTACTCACTTATATGCCTATTAGTAAACAGTGACTTAAATAACCAAAATGCATTTTTATACATCTAACACACATCAATTCTTGATTCATTTAGTAAAAATCTAGCATATAACAGTTTACTTAGGAGTAGAAGTCCAATTAAAAGAAGAAGTTAGTTGGGAGGAAAATCTACAGCCACAGGGGAGCTGCAGGATTGAACTTTTGAACCAGAGGTATAGTATACTCATTGACATAAAGGCACACACTGTCATTCGATTATCCTGCATTAAAAACATTTATGTTGCTATTATTTAGTGGGTTACTTAAGGTTTTCAACGACAAAAAACAAAACTGTGTTTTCAGCTTCTCATGTTGTACTTCTGGGAAAAATCTGAAATTAAATTGAATTAAATTTTTACTAATTTAATTTTTTCATCACTCATTGGGATATTATTAGAATGACACTTTATAAGCTGCTGTTGCCTGGGGAACAATGTCCAAGCTTTTGTAAAAATTTTAAGCAACAAGAAAAAAAAAGAAATCTTTACACGTGAATACTTAATTTTCTGGTTAAATGTCTTAGTGCTTTGTTTTCTGTGATTGGGATTCTTGCCACACATATCAGTCTTTGTTGTTCACCATTTTTGCCTTACTGATTTAGACTCCTGTTACTTTTCTGCTTAAAGTTCATCTCCTGATCCTTTTCCTTTGCATTTGGCCCACCAACTTTCATTAATGACAGAACACAGGCTGAACAGGTTTTGTTCTGTACCACTGGCATTCTAAGATTCCTATATATGTATGATGGGCCAAAAAGACTGTAAATCACACATTTTATGTAATATATTGGTTACATGTTTGCACTATTGATTTATGATTATTTACTATCAGTTTGCATGCATATTGTTTTAGTTTGTGTATGTATTATACTGGTTTCTTTGATTTGAACTGTATTTATTTGAACATGTGTGTTATTGATTTGTGTGCAAACTATACTGGTTTGTATAGGGTTTTTTGTATAACAATACCGATTTGAACTTGTATCACTGGTTAAACTGTGTCTGTCATTTTTTGTGAGTAAACTGCATTGGTTTGTGGTTGTATGCTATCAAATTGCATCTACAGTAATCCCTCCTCGATCGCGGGGGTTGCAAATAACACCCTTTAGTCAAAAGTTTAAACTGTGCTCCATGACAAGATAGAGATGACAGTTCTTTCTCACAATTAAAAGAATGCAAATAGATCTTCTCTTCAAAGGAGTGTCTGCATTAGAAGCAGAGAATTTCAGAGAGAAAGAGAGAGAGCGCTTGCAAAGAAAAGCAAATAATCAAAAAATCAATACGTGTGCTTTTAAGTTTGCCAAAGCACCGCAATAAAGCGGCATTTTTTAGAGGACCGTCAGTATCTTCTAAGCAAACAGCCTCTGTGCAAACAGCACCTCTGCTCACACCCCCTCCGTCAGGCACAGAGAATGTCAGAGAGGGTGAGATAGAGGCAGAGACAAGCAAACAATCAAGCACCGTGCGGGAAGCATATCTTATAGCATTGAGGAGTTTTAGTTAATATGTAATACATGCTCTGATTGGGTAGCTTCTAAACCATCCACCAATAGCGTCCCTTGTATGAAATCAACTGGGCAAACAAACTGAGGAAGCATGTACCATAAATTAAAAGACCCATTGTCCACAGAAATCCGCGAACCAGTGAAAAATCTGTGATATATATTTAAATATGCTTACATTTAAAATCTGCGATAGAGTGAAGCCGCAAAAGTCGAAGCGCGATATAGCGAAGGATTACTGTATATTATGTCTTGTACTTGTCTTACCTGGGTAAATATATTGTTTTTAGTGTATGTAGTAAATCTATTTTATGTGAGTATTGTACCAATTTAGTGTGTATCCTACACTGGTTTTGTTATGTTACAGCCAGTAGTTGTTTCCTGTCTTATGTTTTTTTCTCTTTCTTATTGCTGTTTTTGTTTTGTTTTTCAATTATTATTATTCATGTGTTTTTATCTATTTTTGTTAATATTGTTTTGTTTACTTATTTAAGATATACATATTGTACATTCTCGGACAAACTTGCATTACAAGCTTAGAAAGAGATGGAAGCAAGATCTTGGGAGCAAAACTAGGCAAAGATCCTTGGTAAAGATAATAGCAATGTGGAAAGGATTAAGACCTGGCCTGACTTCATCTAATGAATCAACTTCTCCTTGACTGGGCCTCTCCTTAGAATTCAGCCTCTGTGCCTAATATAATAAAATGATTAGTCACAAGTCATGTGACATACCAGTGATGGCTTTTTTTTTTTTTGAGTTTGGGTATTTAGATGATACCTCAAGTGCTATAACTCAATAACTGGAAGTCTTGATAGTCAAAATAATGCTCCAGTAGTCAACCAAGAAATTTGCTTATGTACACCCAAGAAACCAGGGGCTAGACTCTATCCCTTCCATTAAAAACCCTTGTAAACACCATGTCTTCTCTCTTCTCATCAAGCTAACTGCTGTCAACCTATCCATAACATCTGATGTCCATAGACAGAACCCATAGCCTATTGGGCTGGCTGTAACAAAGGTTGGACCAACCCCTTGTACTCCAAAGGACAATCGTGCTGGACTGGAAGAGTGGAAGTCATGTCTGTATTGGATGGAGTTGGATATGGGTGCCATAAGTCCAAACACTTTGCCTTGCTAACGACTAAGGACATTGTAAGAGAAAACTGCAGTAAAACTTGCAACTGAGAACTATTATTGTAACTTAATTGCTAGCTAGCTAATGTAAAGTATTATGGTGCTGGTATCATGGTGACTGAAAGGTGATAACCTTGTGAAGTTCTAGCTGTTAGGAGTTTCTTCCTAATTCTAGTAAGAAACTACAGATCCGCATCTCACACACTTGCACACACAGAAGCTGGGGTGTAAGCCAGTGTATACTAGCTTTAAATAAAACAGTACCACCAGAAACTTAATAACTACAGAACTTATTAATGTTAACTACAGGAACTGAAAGATCAGAATTCATATGTTGTGTGCCTTTTTTTTAATTGGGAAGAAAAAGTTCAACTTGGCTTTCATAATTGTATTTTTTGTGTTGTTTCCTATTGTTTTATACATATATCCACAAAGGTAGAAGATGAGTTCATGTATCTTAAAATAGATTTTTATTCCTAAGCTTTTAACCCCTAGGAGTCATTATCAGGGGAAGTTTTATCGCAAGGAATGTTATGCCGAGTCGTGTTAAGACATTGTTCAGAAGAATTTACACCTATTGTAATACAAAGGAAATGAAAAATAATGAAAGACACTATCTTTTCCATCTCTTCACATCAAATGGCTACCTCATGACATTTATCAAGCAATGCTTACATAGGAGGCGCCACAGACCTCAGCAAAAACTTGACTCCAACCTGATCCCACGTTATACCTGGCACAGCCTTCCTCATCATCGCAGTGCATTAGGAAGTACAGCACACATCTTGTCCAGATTAGGTATCAAAATAGCATGTAAACTGGCCAACACTCTTGGACAGTCCATTTAAAAGTCAAAAACAGGAAATCAGTAGCAGAGACACGGAACATGGAACACGGTACACAGCATGCCAGTGGTATATGTAGGACAAACATCTAAAACACTCGCAACACATATACAAGAACATTGCAGTGCTATCAGAAGAAAGGACATATGGTCTCTGATATATGCACATACAAGTTCAACCAGACACACATTTAACTGGGACAGAGTGCAAGTAAAATTCAAGTGCCAGGGAACTGGCAGAATTGTGGCTATCAAATGAAAAAAATACCATTAACAGACCCAGAACATGCAGGCTTAAAAGGAGAACTTTTACATATTAAATAAGTCTTTATGACCAACACCTTCCGAACCCCAACTTTTTAACACTAGAATTACCAAAGCCTACGAAAAAAATTGTAATTCCAGCCTACCTTAAATTCCTTTGCACCTCTCCATCAGTGTCTTTTGTTTTGTAAATGTGTCAATCAACACAAGTAACAAGCAGCCTGCTATACCACCCTCCCATCGCAGAAAGTGCAAGAAGTTCTCCCAGCTCAAGCCTTGATTATCTTGGAGTGAAGTGCTGGAGTTTTAGAGGGGAAGGAATAGATCATTATTTGGAACACATGCATTTCATTGCATTCCTTGTCTACAACAATCTATGTAAACTGTTTCTCTGGTATCCTGCTGTGGCATTTGGTGCCACTCCTCTACTGTTTCCTGTCCATTGAAAAGACACCTGAGATATGACAAGCCTTAGAATCCATCCATCCATCCATTATTCAACCCGCTATATCCTAACTACAGGGTCACGGGGGTCTGCTGGAGCTAATCCCAGCCAACACAGGACGAAAGGCAGGAAAGAAACCCTGGGCAGGGCGCCAGCCCACCGCAGAGCCTTAGAATCAAGAGAGAGAGATATTCTGTCATCAGATTAGACACCCCAGCATAGAATCTACTGTAGAATGCCAAGGAGGAGTAGCCACATGTTCCTGCCCTAGGTCTCCAAAACTGTGACTGTGTCTGACTTTGTCTTTTGATTTTTTCTGGTATAGCTGACCGTTGGCCCTCCAGAAGTTTATTTTTTCAAGAAATGCTGCTAACTGCAGTTTTGGTTTTCCTCTCCTCCAAAGTTAATTTGCCATAGTTCAACAAGTAGATAGAAGGTGCTGAACTCTATTTATGTTAAACAGTTTTAAGCTTCTTTGTGTCTTTATGTTATCATTACTGAATTAGTAAATATTTTATTTGCATTTTATCTGAGAAATTGTCACTGCTGTCTGTGCCTGCATTCAGCTGAAGAGTGCTATACACACAAAATATATGCTAATAATTGTACTTTGGCTGTATGATAGTAAACAGCTCAGAATGATGTTCCATAATAGACAGGCATTGGATTGACAGCATTTATAAAATATTCCCCTAGGAGGCTGCTTTTTAACTGAGGCAAAGGACAATACTAAATCACAGTATCTAAGCTACCCGCTTCCTAAGAAATCACAATACAAACATGACAAATTACATTCAAACCTAAAGTGAATGTATTCTGCAATACACATGCTTCCATGTAAAAGTTTTGATACTGTTTCGGTTTTAAAGTCTCAAAACTCATTTGGTCATTAGCCTGGTCTGGCTTCGCTCTTTAGATGTTAGTCTGGTCAAGAATTGTCATTAGGAATTTTCAGCTGATGACAGTAGGCTAGCTATGGTGTTTTTCACCTAATCACATTAAGATGTGCCCAGACATAAGTTGCATTATCCAGACATTGTGCCAAACATCAGGAGCTAAAAAGGAGAAGGGTTTCAAACTATACATTTCAAGCTACTTTGACAATTATGAAGGTAAGATAGGGACGTATTAAAAACTTGTGTCTACTATGAACTTGCATAGGAAAAAAATGTGATTACATTAAGTTTCTCTAAAAAAGCAAAACTTTATTCAATGACAGGTGAATTTGTATATAAGCGTAATTTATAATAACATGAGTTTGCTAGACATCTTACGTTGTAAAACAGAGAATGTCTCTGTCTCAGCCAGCAAAACGGTGAATGTCAAACCGTTGCTTCATTTAAGGGTGTCGATTTGTTTCCTCTGACTGACATATTTTCATATACAAGTACTAGGTCGACAACTGCTGGATCCAGAGTCAAAGCGTAGTCACAGCCCTAAATGATTTTATCACCTCCTCCTCCCCCGGTGTGTCATCCTCTGTCCTTCATTTTCTCCTCTCCCAAATCCCAGTCTTGAAAGTAGAACGGAGAAACGTAGGAACCGCTCCCTTCTTCAACAGTCGCTGCCTTACCTCAGACTCTGGCTTGCAAACATTTTCTATTTTAAAATGCTGGCTACAAATTTGGGTATGGGGACTAACCGTAAAGTTCTGTCTCCAGATAGTGACGATCCATTTAGATCGGGTACTTCATTGGAGGGAAATGTAAGAAAACGGTAATTTAATATTCTTACTGGAAGCTGTAGAGCTATCTTTACACTGAAACTTAAACTTCTTTTTCTCTGACATTCTAACTACTAAGCAAAAATCTCAACTGCAGTCCAGACAACAGACGCAACTGAGCAGGCCAAATTTATAAGACAGATACATTTTTTAACCACGTGCTGAGGATTGAATAAGTTAAAATCAAACTTATTGGCCACAACCAGAAAACATTTTGAGAAAAATAAGGAGCAGAATTTGAAGTAAAGAACACCTTGCCAACTGTTAAGTAAGATGGAGGATGTGCTATGCTTTGGGATTTTATGGAGGCTTAGAGGCTGTGGAAACATTGTGTGAGCACAGGGAAGAATAGATTCCACTAAATATCAACAAATCCTCAAGGAGAACATCAGACAGTATGGAAATTGAAGCTGAAAATAGGATAGCTTTTACAACAATTGAACAATTCAAAGCACACTTTAAAATCTACTATGAAGTACCACAAGAAACCGAAGGTGAAGGATATGGAATGGCTCTAGCAGTCCCCAGACTGTTTGTTGATTTTAAACATGCTATGCATGCAAACAGCCCAAGAATACCTAACAGTTGGAAGCGACCTGCTAGGAAGAATGGGGACAAATTTCTAAAACAAGAATTCAAAGACTCGAAGCTGGCTAAAAAATGTTTGTAAGCTGTGATTTTTGACAAAGAGGGAGTTAGTTAGCATGGACTTAGGAAGGCGTCGAATTTTTGCAAATGTGACATTTACTCCTTTTTTTTTTACATTGTTTCACTCTAAGAAAAAAATTGTAACTGTACAATAACATTTTCAGAAAAATGTCATTAAGGTTTTTGCTGTCAATGTTTTGCTTACTATTTCTTACTTCAGATGTCAATATAATATATAATTTGTTCAGGGATGACCAACATTTTGCATGGAACTGTAAGTGTAAACAACAAAAACAGTGAACAACACAAAGAACTTTAAGCAGGACACATAGTGATGTTGTTTCCTAAAGAAGATAATACTAGGATTGATGTTCAATTGTGATTAATCAAATAATTAAAATTCTGAATCAAAATTATGTGCCTATTAATAACAATTTCTTGTGTTTCCCTCAAGCATACTAATATTTTTGTATAAAACTAAAATAGCCCAGTGATTAATTTCTAATAAAAAGCAGTTTTAATAATCGCTTGCCTATGCATATTAAATTACTTCAGTTAGATTATTGAACAGTTATTTGTAATGGGAACAATGCCCAGTGACCCCCAAGCACCCCATCCACATGGGGGTTTCTATAGTACTTGGGATAACCAATACTTATGGTGTGGAGTGCTATGTTGCAAGACAACATGTCAAAAACACTAACAATGGCACAAACAAATATCAAAAAAAAAAAAGAAAAATCATGATTCAGATTTTGTGCACAGACTGTTATAGCTGAGGTTGTGCTTAACTGAGGGATATGCGTGAGTCAGCTCCACAAATGTTACGTGGAGAGATGGAGATATTAATTAGATTGAAAATGTGAATAGATTAGGCTTTTAAATAGAAAAGGATAGCATGAAAAACTTCTAAATGTTGGTCTGATAGGGTTATTTATTTAGATGTTTTATATTGCACATTGTCATAGAATGCATCATTTATGAATTATAAAACAACTATCTTAGTCATCAGCCCAGATGGATAGTAATATTAGCATGATCAATGTGCACTGATTATTGTCTAGTTTTATTGGTTCCATATGCAGTATATGGTATAATATATGCTAAAGTAGGTTATAATGTAGGACTTAATCGCTGTTCTCTGGACTTTTTCTAGTGCTGCTATGTCCTTTTTGTAGCCAGTACTCCAGATGAGCCCTTACCAGTGCATTATAAAGCTTGAACAAAACTTCCTTGGACTTGTGCTCCACACATTGTGCTATATAACCTAACATTCTGTTTGTTGTCTTAATGGCTTCTGAACACTGTGTGGCAGTTGATAGTGTCGAGTCCTCTAAGACTGCTAAATTCTTCTCATAGGTACTCTTGATTTTCAGACATCCCATTATGTATTCAAACCTAACATTTTTACTTTTTATGTGTAATAATTAACATTACTTACATTAAATTTCATCATCCACAAATCTGTCCAAGCCTGTATGCTGTCCAAGTCCTTCTGTAGTGATTTAATAGATTCCAAATTATCTGTCAATCCACCAAATTTGGTATCATCTGCAAACTTAACCAGCTTGTTACTTATATTCCTACCCAAATCATTTTTATATATTAAAAATAGCAGCAGCCCTAGCACTGACCTCTATAGAACAGCACTGTTAACATCTGCTAATTCTGATGAGGTTCCTCGCACCATCACCTTCTGCTTACTGTTTCTGAGCCAATTCTGCACCCATCTACAAACATCACCCTGAACTCCCACTACTTTTAGCTGGATGTCCAACCTCTCCTGTGGCACCTGATTAAATGCTTTCTAAAAGTCAAGATAAATAATATCATATCTTTATGTTGCTTCCTCACAGAATTTCAGCATGTAAGTACAACAACAACAACAACATTTATTTATATAGCAAATTTTCATACAAACAGTAGCTCAAAGTGCTTTACATAATAAAGAATGGAAAAATAAAAGACACAATAAGAAAACAAAATAAGTCAACATTAATTAACATAGAATAAGAGTAAGGTCCAATGGTCATAGGGGACAGAAAAAACAAAAAAAAAACTCCAGACAGCTGGAGAAAAAATAAAATCTGTAGGGATTCCAGACCATGAGACCGCCCAGTCCCCTCTGGGCATTCTACCTAACATAAATGAAACAGTCCTCTTTGGATTTAGGGTTCTCACGGAAGGACTTGATGATGATGGTGGTCACGTAGACTTCTGCCTTTTAATCCATCCATCATTGTTGGAGCATCATGAAGCTTTGAGTAGGTGGAGGTGGCGCAGGCCACCACCACAAAGAAACCGGAAAAAGAAACAGAAGAGAGAGTAGGGGTCAGTACGATTTTAGAGCCACCATGAATAGTTATTATAATGAATCAAACATACAGAGTATCAGGATTAAGTTAAATTAAGTTAAATTGAAGTTATAAAAGGCCATGTTAAAGTAATGTGTTTTCAGCAGTGTTTTAAAGTGCTCTACTGTATCAGCCTGGCGAATTCCTATTGGCAGGCTATTCCAGATTTTAGGTGCATAGCAGCAGAAGGCCGCCTCACCACTTCTTTTAAGTTTTGTTCTTGGAATTCTAAGGAGACACTCATTTGAGGATCTGAGGTTACGATTTGGAATATAAGGTGTCAGACATTCCGATATATAAGATGGGGAGATTATTTAAGGCTTTATACACCATAAGCAGAATTTTAAAGTCAATCCTGAATGACACAGGTAACCAGTGTAGTGACATTAAAACTGGAGAAATGTTTGATTTTCTTTTCCTAGTTAGGATTCTAGCAGCTGCATTCTGCACTAGTTGCAAACAATTTATGTCTTTTTTGGGTAGTCCTGAGAGGAGTGCATTACAGTAATCTAGTCGACTGAAAACAAATGCGTGAACTAATTTCTTAGCATCTTTCAGATATAAGAGGTCTAACTTTACTATGTTTCTTAGGTGAAAAATGCTGTCCTAGTGATCTGATTAATATGTGATTTAAAATTCAGATTACAGTCAACAATTACCCCTAAGCTTTTTACCTCCGTCTTGACTTTTCATCCTAATGTATCCAGTTTATTTCTAATAGCCTCATTGTATCCATTATTGTAATCACTAAGATTTCAGTTTTCTCTTTATTTAACTTGAGAAAGTTACTATTCATCCATTCTGAGATACAAGTCAGACATTGTGTTAGTGAATCAAGAGAATCGGGGTCATCAGGTGCTATTGATAAGTACAGCTGTGTGTCATCAGCATAGCTGTGGTAGCTCACGTGTGCCCTGAGATAATCTGACCTAACGGAAGCATGTAGATTGAGAATAACAGCGGACCCAGGATAGAGCCTTGTGGAACACCATATTGGATATCATGTGTCTTCGAGTTGTAATTACCACAACTAACAAAAAATTTTCTCCCTGTCAGGTAGGATTCAAACCAATTTAAGACACTGCCAGAGAGGCCCACCCATTGACTAAGGCGATTTCTAAGAATATTATGATCAATGGTGTCAAATGCAGCACTCAGATCTAAGAGGATGAGAACAGATAAATGGCCTCTGTCTGCATTTACCAGCAAGTCATTTACTACTTTAACGAGTGCAGTTTCTGTGCTGTGATATGTTCTAAAACCCGACTGAAATTTATCAAGAATAGCATGTTTATTTAGGTGGTCATTTAACTGCATAATGACTGCCTTCTCTAGAACTTTACTTAAGAAGGGCAGGTTAGAGATGGGTCTAAAATTTTCAAGAGCCGAGGGTCAAGATTATGTTTCTTAAGAAGGGGTTTAACTACAGCAGTCTTAAGACAGTCTGGGAAGACCCCCGTATCTAGTGACGAATTTACTATGTCAAGAACATTATCAATTAGCACGCCTGATACTTCTTTGAAAAACCTTGTTGGTATCGGGTCAAGGACGCAGGTGGAGGGTTTTAATTGAGATATTATTTTTTGTAAATCGGGTAAATCTATCCTAGTGAAAGAGTTTAATTTGTTTATAACAGAATGCTGGGGTTTAGGAGGATCCTTAGTGTTGGAGGGATATACTATGTTATTTCTAATATCATTAATTTTTTGATTGAAAAATACAGCGATAGCCTCACAAGTTTTACTGGAAGTACTTAGGAGGCATTCCTTTGAGTTAGCAGGGTTTAGTAGGCGATCAATTGTAGAAAATAAGACTCTGGGATTACTAGCATTGTTATTTATAATCTTGGAGAAATAGCAGCGTCTCTCAAGACGGACAGTGTTATTGTATTCTGTTATTTTAACTTTTAATATTTCATAGTGGATAGTTAGTTTAGTTGGCGATTCTAAATTGGCCCTAGTGTGTGCTTGGTGTGTGGGTGTGTTTGTGTGTGTCCTGCGGTGGGTTGGCACCCTGCCCAGGATTGTGACCTGTGTTGGCTGGGATTGGCTCCAGCAGACCCCCGTGACCCTGTATTCGGATTCAGCGGGTTAGACAATGGATGGATGGATAGTTAGTTTAGTTTTCCTCCATTTATGCTCAGCTCTCCGGCATGTTCTCTTTAAATTAGACACTCTTTGGGTCTTCCATGGTATACCAATGCTAGAAGATTTTTTCACTGTCTTTTCAGGTGCAACTATGTCAACAGCAGCTCTCACTTTAGAATTAAATCTTTCCACCTTACTATTTACATTGTCCTCGCTATTATAGTTGGCACTATAAACGGACTGATTGCTTAGAATGTTTGTAAGTTTTAAAGCTGCTGCTGAGTCAAAGAAGCGTTTATTAACATTATGCTTCTCATGGGTGTTTTTTATCATTATTTCTATATTAAAAAGTAGAAGAAAATGGTCTGATAGACCAATATCGATGACCTGCTTTATATCAACTTTCAGTCCTTTAGTAATCACTAAGTCTAACGTATGACCTGCTTTATGTGTAGGCTGATTTATGAGTTGTCTCAAATCAAAAGAGTCCAGGAGGTTCATAAATTCTTTTACTTTTAGATCACACTGATTATCTATATGGAGATTAAAGTCGCCAACTATTAGGAGTGTGTCATAGTTAGTAATTAAAATTGACATTAAGTCAGAGAATTCCTCAAAAAAAGACGTGTTAAATTTTGGAGGTCTATACACGGATAATACTAGAACTTGAGAATCTCCATGAATAACAATGGCAAGATACTCAAAGGACGTGAACTTACCAAAGTAAAACAGGACTCCTTCTTCTGAACCAATGGTGGCTGTTCAGAAACACTCCTGTACTTGCCATGTGCTCCTCAATCCTATCCTTAATAATTCGTTCCATTAATGTGGATAAAGTGTGATACACGTTAAGCTTTCTGGCCTATAGTTGCTTGGATCTGTTCAGTCACCTCTTTTATATGATGGGATAATATTTGCAAATTTCCACTCGTTCAGAAATCTCCCCAGTGTTCAGTGACTTCCTAAAATATGTGTCAAGAGTATATGTACTTGCTAGCCTCCTTAAGAACTCGAGGGTAAATATTATCTGGTACTGGTGATTTGTTTGATTTCAGCCTATTTAATCTGAGCAGTACTTCTCCCTCTACAATTTCTAGACATTTTTTGAGACATTTTTCAGTATGAAGGTGAACATTAGTTATTTATGAATGTTATCTGCTGGCATCATTTTAAACAATGAGATAGTAAAAGTGCTTTCAATGTGTTATAAACTATAATTCAGAATTAGACTAAAATTCAGAAATTAGACTAAAATTTTGACTAATTCAGACTTAGATTAAAAACTCATAACTGATTTAAAAGAGTTTATACAAAAGGCACACATTACCTGCTTCTTGAATATGATCTATGGGGGCTATACAGTCTTAGGCAGATAAAAAGTTGAGAAATCTGTGATCACCTTGAGATAAAAAAAATAATGAGCTCATTTTACACATTGCATGGGGCAAATTCAGTGAGTGTCAGTTGGTCCTAAAGACCCTTTACATCTTTCCCTTTGCCTCCTTTTCAGATAGACTCTTGCTATCATGTCCCATAGTTTTTGCAATAAAGATACACATTCAGAGAGATTGTTTGTGAGGTTGTGAAGATGCGGATTTGAGTCCATGTTCCCATCTGCTGCCTGGGAGCCCTTGAACCCAACACCGTCGATTGTTATAACCGAGATGAGCTAAGCAGTGAGGCAACAACATAGCAAGGGGATGGTGAATAAAGTGTCAAGTGCTTTTATTAAAAATCCAACAAAACAAGGTGTTCAAATTAAATCAAGTGCAGTATCTTAAAAACAGTCTTCAATAAATAATCCTATAAAAAAACGAATGAAACACGTGGAGGTTAAAATATAGAAAAACAATCTATAAAAACGAGGCTAAAAACAACGCTGGAAGCAGTCCTTTAAAACATTTACAGAGCCTGGTGTGTTCGTCTATCTAGCGACTCCCCTGCTTCTCCCTATCCGGGCTTTGCAACAGGGGGAGCCACTCTACCTGCAGCTGATCTTCTTTCTCTCATTTGCACAGGTCTGGAGGCCTGCCGATCCCTGGCTTCAGTCATGTACTCAACCCAGACCCGAGACTTAGCTTCTCTCCAAAGGCCGGGACTCTCACGCTGGAGATTATCCTCCCGAGTCTCCCGACTCCCGCTGTCTTCCATGGCGAGTCACTCCTCTCGCTAGTCACTCCCGCTCCTCTCAAAATGCTCAGCGGGAGCGACCACCATCAACTGCCCTAGGTGTTAGATAAACACCTCGCTAGGACCCACAGTCCAGCTGTACTCGACCCTGCTCTTGCTCGTTCGCTCTCCCACACCGGCTTTCTCTCTCCACTTCCTGCTTTCTCCCACAACCTCCGTCTTTCTTTCTCTTTCCTTTTCATTTTTTCTTCCTATATCTTCTGTATATCGAGAGGGCATAGCAGCTGCGGCAAATTAGCAGTCCCAGGAACAATCACGGATGTGGGCAGTCTCTCACCTGTGCACTTAGGTGAGAAACGCCCACATCGCAAATCACTCTGAGAACTGCTTCAGCAACACAACTACCATGACCCCTCACTAATCCGTGAGCGCAGTGATTCTTTATTTAAAACTGGCCTTTGCTGAGAGCTGTGGACCCGCTATACCGCAGAGGTACATACAGGGTGAAACTAATCTTTAGGTGATCACTGAAGAGAGAAGAGACATGGCATTTGAACTTTTATTTGGTGTTCTCAGATATTTTATCTTAATAAATTCTCTTTTAATACACAACTCAACTCAATATTGATGCATCTCATCCAACCTAAAGCAAAGACACCATAATGTAATATGGTGTAATAAGGGGTCTGTGGAATTGAAAGAATGTCCAGTTTTTAAATAAAAAATCATCTCACTCACGGCTTAAGGAGGGGAAGTGGTAGTGTGGAGGGAGTGGTTCCCAGAAGTGTTGTGGGCGTGGGTGTTTCAGCGCTGGAGTGCACAGGTGCGAGATCGCCCGTGTCCATAATTGATGCCGGGAGCTGCTAATTGCTACACCTGTGCCACTTTCCCATTATAAATAGGAGAAGCACGAGTGCAGAGGAGAGAGAGCAAGAAGAAAAAAAAGAACAGAGGTCAGTGGGGAGAAGAAGAAGGTGGGAAGAAGAAAAAAAAACAGTGTGGGAGTGACAAGTGAGCAAGCAAGAGCAGGCTCACTGGTTAAGGCAGGCAGCTGGGAGGAGAGCCCCTGGAATGAGTATTTGGCCAACACTCGAGGGCTGAAGGAAGCGGTCACTCCAGCAGAGTGATCGCAAGGAGCTGGACTGTCCCAGAAGGCACTTGCCTCCCCGCGTAAGGCCATGGAAGGCAGCGGGAGTCAGGAAGGCTTGTGAGAGTTGAGCCCCAGTGTGAGCAAGTTTCAGTATGGCAGGAGCTGAACGTATCCAAGGGATTGAAGGCTACCAGACCAGGAAGAGAGTCAGCTGCAGCTGCAGGTAGGGCAGGGTAGCTGCCAGCTAAAAGAAGACATAGGGCTTTTAAAAAGAAGACAGTTTTCAGCCTATTGATTTTAACCTTGTTTTTATAGATGTATTTATGGGGTCATTTTTAACCTCCACTTTTATCACATTGTTTTTATGGATTATTTATGTATTGAAACATTTTGAAGCACTGCACTTTGGACACTGTTTTGGTTTTGTTGGGTTTGCTTTTAATGAAAGCACTTGTTCACTTTTACACTATCCCCTTGCTCCCAGTGTGATTTGGTCTCATTGCACAGCTCATCTGGTTACATTACTGATGGTGTTGGGTTCAAGAGGCTCCCAGAAGAGAGGTGGGAGCATGGAGCAGGACCCGCACCGTCACACATACCCACTAAAGTCATTTGACAAAATACACAATAAAAGTCAGGAATAAGTTTAAGAATCCCAACAATTGATAAATCTGTGCTGAATTATTCAGTAGAATTCTATTTTTGTACTTGGATTTACCTTACAGATCTTTAATTATGAGTTTCTACAATAACAAAATGCACTACAATTTCTAAATTTAGTAGAACACCATAATACATTGTTTTCCAAACTTTGTGGTACTATAATCCAGTTTTTCCCATGCCAGTGTGTTAGTGACCTGCTGTGAATTTAGTGCAATCATCTGAGCTGGAGAGTGGGGTGGCCCCCCTCTGTGAATCACACGATTGTCTAAGCGGAGAGGGGGCCCAGTGTGATTACTGGAATGTAATATCAGTATGAATCAAGCACAATCGTCAATGCCTTTCTTCTTTTATGAATCAAGCACAATCAGGGGTTGGGGAGATCGTCCAAGATCAGCCACAGTCCACTTGCAACGCTGCTGCTGCTGTGAATTGAGTGCAATCATCGGAGAGGTAATGGGAAAGTGGAGTTTCATCCAGGGTCAGCCATGGCCCACCTGCAATGCCGTCACAGCCCACAGAATACAGCTGTAATAAACATGACTTGAAAGTTCTGGCTTTTCATAACGATTTAAAAAGAAAATCACATGAGTCAGGTTTCAGATTTCTTCAGTAGACACTTAACTAGCAACAGACAGGTGCAAATCAGAACCCAGTAACTCTTAATTTGCAAATGTCCAAGTCCTACCAGACATTTTTATCTTCTGCTTGAAATACATCTTAGTAGACTAAATGTTGTTCCATGTTTTAGAGTATCTGCCAGCATACTAAAAAGAAGAAATGGTCACATATCAGGCTGCGTTTTCACTTCCTAGAGCCGGTTCAATTACAGAGAAAACACACTTTCAAACAGATAGAAGTTTAACAAGTGCAGAATCATCTCTGGCTTTAAACAAGCCTTGCATCTCATGGTAGTATAAACCTTTAACTATATGATGTAATGGGCTTCAACCATTTCAGATGCCTGCCTCATGCACAGTACAACCCCGACTCTCTACAGCACAATAGCTATCTACAGGATACTTGCGAATTGTTTTAATTTCAGGAGAACACAAATGGAACCAAATTTCTTTGAAAATTAATTCAATTTGGTTTTTGTCTTGAAATACTACAAGTTCAAGTTTAAAGTTTTTTTTTAATAACTGTTTCAGTTTTATTTGTGCAACTCTGGACCTGGTACACAACAAAATGAAGAACAAACTCACGATTGCAAAAACCAAAAACAGCTAAACAGACAAACATTTCCATGGAGTATGGCCTGGCTTTTACCGGTTTAATGAACTTGTCCTTCATCTTATGTTTCATTTTTTTTATATGACAGAGTATCTTAAATTAATTTGGAAGAGGGCTGAAGTGCAAAAATGAATCGGAGTAATGAAATACGCTGGTCCTGGTTACCCTCATCCTTAGCTACTACTTTAACAATTATTTGTCTCAGTCTCTGGTTGAATCTTTGATCCAGATCATCTATTTAAAGATGATAGACAGACATGCACACAATTTTAATTTGCATTAAAATTGCAATTTCTTTCATCAAACCAGACATGAATGACCTCCTAAACCAATGTAAATTTCTTTTCAAATCTAATTTATGTAAAAAGCCTATTTAATTCCTTTTCTATTATTTTTGCTGTGGTACAGTACCATATTTTAAATGGAAATTAAATCAACCCCTCACTCTTCATTTTTGTAAGGCACCTTTCATAGTAAGCTCAGTCTCATGGCATTTGCTACTATGATAAATGAAGAGTAAAATGCATGCTACACTGGCAGGCTAAGCGACTTGCTCAGGGTCACACAGCAAGGCACAAGCAATTCATTAAAGAAGTCTGTGTGTGAAGAGTGAATCTCTTCTATTCTGCTTAAGGTACAAATTAATAATATGCCCGTATTAATGGATTCACAGTATTCGCAGTATTTTGGGGATGTCAACCTAAATGTCTAATATCTATTTGTGAAACAAATGTGTATTTAAAGATCATCAGAAATGCATACAGAAATAATTAATTTTGCTATTCTTTATCACTCGACTAAATTCTGATAAATGACCTGGACAGTGACACCACAGGCATTTTAGTTAATAAATTCTTCATCTGAAGAGTCTTTTGACAGACTTTCAGGCTAGTGTCCATTACATCTTCCTGCTGTACTACATTAGCAGCAATGTTTTTCATATGCATAGCTGGAAACTTTCTGGACATGCATGATGCATAATTATGTAGACATAGGTACTTCACAATGGTTTATATATTGAAATATCATTGGTCAGTTCTAATCTTGTTTTAGTTTTATTATTTCCAAGGTCACTTCTCCCATTTTATAAGAACAGATTGAATTTCAACTTTAATTGCAGCAACTGCCGCAGTACAAAAACACTGTTTTTAAAAGCATATACCTTGCCCTCCATAATGTTTGGGATAACTCCTCTGCTATAATGTTTTTTAACATTACATTGCAAGATGCTGAGAAATTAGTTCACGCTTTTGTTTTTAGTCGACTAGATTACTGTAACGCACTCCTCTCAGGACTACTCAAAAAAGACATAAATCGATTGCAACTAGTGCAGAATGCAGAATCCGAGAATCTTAACAAGGAAAAGAAAATCTGAGTGCATTTCTCCAGTTCTGATGTCACAACATTGGTTACCCGTGTCATTTAGAATTGACATTAAAATACTGCTTGTGGTTCACAAAGCCTTAAATAATCTCACTCCATCCTATATTTCAGAATTTCTTACACCTTACACTCCAAAGCGTAACCTTAGATCTTCAAATGAGTGTCTACTTAGAATTCTGAGAGCTAAGCTTACAAGAAGCGGTGAGGCGGCCTTCTGCTGTTATGCACCTAAAATCTGGAATAGCCTGCCAATAGGAATTCGCCAGGCTGATACAGTGGAGCACTTCAGAAAACTGCTAAAACTCATTATTTTAACATGGCGTTCTCATAGCTTCAGCTTAGTTTAATCCTGATGCTCTGTATATTCAATTAATTATCATGATTATTCATGGTGGCTCCAAAATCTGTACTAACCGCTACTCTATCTTCTGTTCTTTTTCCGGTTTTCTGTGGTGGCGATCTGCACCACCACCATCTAATCAAAGCACTGTGATTTTCCAACATTGATGGATTAAAGGCCAAAAGTCCACATGACCATCATCATCAATTTTCTCTATGTGAACCCTGAATACAATGAGGATTTTTTTTTTCTCCAGCCATCTGGAGTTTTTTTGTTTTTTGTTTTTTCTGTCCTCCCCGGCCATCGGATCTTACTTTTATTCTATGTTAATTAGTGTTCCCTTATTTTAATTCTTATTTGTTTTGTGTTTTTTTTCTCATTCTTCATCATGTAAAGCACTTTGACTACATCATTTGTATGAAAAAATGCTATATAAATAAATGTTGTTGTTTTTGCATACATTTCAGTCACACCATGTTGAAATGACAACAATTTTCCTACATGGCCCACCTATTTCAAGGTGCCATAATGTTTGGTATAATTGTCAATACAGGTGTTTGTGATTACTTTGTTGTGTTTCATTGCTTCATTTTAGTGCAGGCATAAAATACTTCGGGTTGCTTCTACTCTTTGGAATCTGTTGTTGCTGTTTTTTGACTTGCGGACAAGAGCTGTGTCAACGAAAGTCAAAGAAGCCATTATGTGCTGAAACACAAGCATAAAACCATTAGAGACGTCAGTAAAACGCTCACATTACCTTAGTCAACTGTATGGAATATCATTAAGAAGAAAGAATGCACTGGCAAGCTCAGTAATAGCAATGAGACTGGTAGGCTAAGGAAGATCTCCACTGCTGATGACAGAAGAATGCTCACTATGGTAAAAAAAAAAGTTCCAAAAGCCTGTCTGACAGGTCAGAAACAGTCTTCTGGAGGCAAGTGTGTGTGTGTGTGTGTGTTAGTGATGGGAAGTTCGGATCATTTTACCGACTCAGACCTTTGAGTCTCGTTCAGCCAAATGAACAAATCATTTTTCGAGTCATTTCGTTCAATTCTCTTTCCGGCTCAGACTGCATAGGTTAAGCTTATGGGGCTGTCATGTGATGAACGAACGACTCGAACCCGAAGACTCGAGAGATGAACTAATCAATTCTGTTTTTGGCTCAGACTGAGTTGGTTAAGCTTATGGGGCTGTCACGTGATGAACGAATGACTCGAAAAACCCGAAGACTCAAAACAGGTGAATCAATTCCAATACAGAAACTATAGGAAGTTGCGCAAATGCGCATGCGCGACTGAACGAATCACTCCCACGAGACGACTCGTTCTTCCCGAGTCACATTAAAGATTCGTTCAAAATGAACGAATCGTTCAAGAATGACCCATCACTAGTGTGTGTATGTAACTATTTGTAGAAGTCTTCATGAACAGTAATACAGAAGCACACTGCAAGATTCAAACTACCAGTTAGCTACAAAAATAGGATGGAAAGATAACAGTTTGCAAAATAAAGTAATTCAAATTACTGCAGAAATCTAGAAATAGATCTTGTGGACAGACGAGGCAAAGATTAACCTGTATGAGAATGATGGCAAGAGCAAAATGTGAAGACAAAAAGTAACTGCCCGAGATCCAAAGCAGACCACCTCACCTGTTAAAGTGGTGAGAGTGTTATGCTTTAATACATATGGCTACCACAGGTATTGGCACAGTTATCTTCATTGATGATGGAACTGGTAACAGCAGCTGCAGAATTAATTCTGAGAAGTATAGAAACATCCTATCTGCTCAAATTCCAGTAAATGCCTCCTCATCTCATTGGACAGCACTTACAACAAGATAATGATCTCAAACCTACTGCTATGGCAACACAGGACTTTTTCAAAGCTAAAAAGTTAAACATTCTTGAATGGCCAAAGCCAGTCACCCAATTTAAATCCAATTGAACAGGCCTTCCATATGCTGAAGAGAAAACCTAAGGGTACAGGGTGCCAAAACAAGCAGGAGCTGAAGATGGCTGCATTAGTGGTGTGGCAGAGCATCACCAGAGAGACCCTCAGCACCTGGTGATGTCTATGAATTGTAGACTTTGTAATAAGTGGAGACCAGAGGCATGGAAAGGTTTGGGGCAGCCACCCGTTTAATTCGGTTTCCTGGCTGCAAAAGTCTTTGAGGCATTGTAAACAGTTTATACAACAGAGTCCAAAACAGAACTGCCTGCCAGAGCAAAGGCAGTGTGCTTTATAGCACAGAGGGCGGAAGTGATGTCGTCCTCTGGGCGGAACTGAAGTGACATCATCCTTTGGGCCGGAACCGGAAGTGACCTCATCCTTGGGCCGGAACCGGAAGTGATGTGTCCTTCCTGGAAATGGCGGCTCCTGGTGGGATTTCCCGGGTAAGACCTGCAGAGAACTCAGAAAGAGCGTCAGCGTACCCCGCCCCCCCTGGGCAGATGCATAAGCAGTATTTTCTAAGCCCTTCAGCTGCCTCCCATGCACACATGTGTGACAACTTCAAGCGATCATTGCATGCAAGGGATGAGCAACAAATTATAAAGTATTACTTCTTTAATAGACCTGCCATTGCTGTGTCCCAGACATTATGGTGCCGTGAAATGGATGGATTGAGGGGGGTGGATAACCCAATAGGAGCATGCTGTGTCCAAAATTTAAGCAAATACCATTAATGAAAGTGTGCAATGTGCACTTTAATCATGTCTGAATTAAACAGTGAGAAGTCAAGCAAAATGACACAGTTTATTCGCTAACTACAAGGATTACAATATGTAAGCTTTCGAGGCAACTCAGGGATCTTGCCTGAAGAAGGGGCCTGAGTTGCCTCGAAAGCTTGCATATTGTAATCTTTGTAGTTAGCCAATTAAGGCTGTCATTTTGTTTGATTTCTTACTAAATTCATAATGGCTAACATGGTACAACACCCTAGTACTAACTTTAAACAGTAGCAGAGGGATAAATCAAGGAAAACAGTGTCTTTGCCCCAAACATTATAGAGGGCAGTGTGTGCCCCACAAACAGTGCTATGTAGTATATGGTGCATTCAATAAAGGCCACCCATACCCAAGGGCAGGAAGAAGAAGAGGCAGTGCTGTTAGACATGAGAAAAGGTCAAGTGCAGTTGCCTGAGCTACAGCTGCGCTACAATGAGTCCTCGGAGTACAGTAGTGTAGGAGAGGTCCTGAAATTATTTGAACTTGTGTCCCAATGCCAGCAGGTACTTTTATACGCTTATGTTTTTGTAGTTGTGTCTCTTTTTTGTGAGTTCTTGCAGTCATTCTTTATTCCAAACATTATTAAATATACTGATTATTAGCGATGAGTGAAACAAGTAAGTTTCTTTTTTTTTTTTTTTTATTATTTTTATTCATTTTATTTCACTCCATACAAAGCAATCAAGTTTTTACAAAAAGAAAAATAGAGTTAAGAACAGATCGATCCCCACCCTTGAGAGAGCAAGCCAAACGGCATAAAAATTTTACAGCTTTTAAACATACCTAAATTAATATATTCTCTATGCTTCATGAACTTATTTTAAAATATTACTGATTAGATCCTGCCATGTTTTGAAAAACGTCTGTACGGATCCTCTAACTGAGTATTTGATTTTTTCCAATTTCAAATAATATAACACATCGATTTCCCACTGACTTAAAAGAGGAGAGTTTGGGTTCTTGGAGTTTATCAGAATAAGTCTGCGTGCCAAAAGTGTAGTGAATGCAATCACAATTAGTTTGTCTTTCTCCACTTTAAGCCCCTCTGGAAGAACCCCAAACACGGCTGTTAATGGGTTAGGAGGGATTGTGAGTCCAAGGCTGTCTGAGAGGTAATTAAAAATTTTTGTCCAGAATAATGTTAATTTGGTGCAGGCCCAGAACATGTGACCTAGTGAGGCTGGGGCTTGGTTGCAACGTTCGCAGGTTGGATCATGCCCTGGATACATTTTGGAGAGTTTTAGTTGAGACAGATGTGCTTGATAAGTAATTTTAAGTTGTATAATTGTATGCTTTGCGCATATGGAGCTCGAGTGAATTCTCTGCATTGCTACTTTCCACTCCTCTTCTGATATATTAATTGAGACATCTTTTTCCCAGTGTCCTCTTGGATCTTTGAAAGGGAGGGATTGTAAAATGATTTTATATATTGCAGAGATGGAGTCTAAGTCCTTGAGATTGAGCAATATTTTTTCCAGCATGGATGAGGGTGCAAGATGAGGAAAATCTGGAAGGTTCTGTTTAACAAAGTTCCTGATTTGAATATAGTGAAAAAAAATGTGTAGCTGGAATGTTAAATTTGGAATGTAATTGTTCATAGGAAGCAAAAACAAGTAAGTTTCAATTTGTATACACCGGTGGGTGCAGCAAAGTGCTATCAGCATACTCTTCAAACAACCTTTGAGAAACTGACACTAAAATTTGTGTTGCGAGCATTTTAGCAATTCTGACATGGAAAACTCACTAGAAAGAGTTTATTGGGGTTTTAAAGATTTTTGTGGGTACAAAACAAAGAATATTACTTCCTAAAACCTAATTACTGTGTTTACTTCTGCTCTTTTCTGCACCTGCATAGCACATGACAATAAAATCAATCCTACTTATGTTTCTTGTTCAGAGAGGTAAATGTTTACAAATATGACATGCTGCATATTTTTTACACAAAGACACACCGAAATTCACTATTTTACGCATTTCTGTGTTTTCGTGACAGAAACCAGTTAAAGAATTACACACTAACCTATTTTACAGCACAAACAGTGAATTGAAGAGACAGAAAAAGTACATCCAGTGAGAGGTTAGGAGCGTCATTAAGTCACTGAAGAGCAGTGAGGTACTGAGAGCAGACAAGATCACTATTGACATCCTTCAGACTAGCAACTCCATCCTGCTCCCCCTGCAGGCATGCCTCTTCAACCAGGGCATCAACAGTGGGTAGATGCCAGATTGAAAGAAGACCTCGACCAGTATTCTAACAAGAATGGGAAAAAGGATCATCCCATTTTCCTTGTTCCAGTTATCCACAAGTTCTTCAAGAAGGTGATTCTCAACCACATTTAAACCTGTCTGTAAGAACAACCTGTTGAACCAGCAGATTTTGCAAACACATCTGATGTGCTGACCACACACAGCCTGATTGTGAGTACTGACTTCCATTGATACTCATGTATTTTGACTTTATCAATACTTTTGACAAAACCACCTACATTTGTGTTTTGGTGGAGTGCTGCTGTGATACCAGCTGTACCATCTAGCAGTTTGACCAATCTGTTAAGGTACACTGGGTGATACCATTATACTCCGCCTCCTTTAAACATGCCTTGAAGACATCATCTGGGAGTTCAACTGGGATGATTTCGGAGGTGTAAGGTGAACTGTCTCTGCTTCTCTGACAATATTGTCCTTATCACTAGGACATCTAAAGAAGCCTCAAACAATGCTCTCTTAGCTCAACCAGGCAAACTACCTATGAGGACAATGTATCTATCGCTACAAGATGTAAACAATAAGGAACTGCTTCATTGATACTGATTCAGTGATGTTGGATAAAGACAACAATGCAGACACCAAGGGAAACACTTCACAGTGTTCATCAGTCTTGATGGAGAGATCAGCAGACATGCACAGAATGCCTGGGCCACCTTTATCAACATTGGAGATGTGCTGAAGAAGATGAAGAACAACACACTATGGGCAAGCAATATGAGCTAGGGACAAAAGCACAGTATGAGAGGCTCTGCACCATTCACCATTCACTGAGACACTGTCCGATGTCTTAAATGTCTTACGATGCCCGAACAGTGACAACCTCAGGAATAAGTTTCCACTGGTGGATAATGCCAACAGATGGACCCTGGCCATTGTGGAATTGTTGCCCCGTTACATCAAAAGTCAGTGCAACAAAATCTCCACATGGCGGTCTGATGATGTTAAGAAGGCCACATAACTCTTCTGGGTGCAGCTCAAAATCCCTTCATCAAATGCCTGTCAACATCATTGCAACAACGAGAGCCTTCAACAATAAGGGGCCTTCCAATTAGATATTTGGTGCTACAGTGTACCATATTTTGGGATCTGTCTACCCCAGGGCTGAAAAACGGATCATTTAAGAAGAACAACACACTATGGGCAAATCTATGTGAGTGAGACCTGGGCATGGAGAAAAGCACAGTAAGACAGGCTCTGCACTATACACCATGCACTGGAATAGTTGCCCTTTTACATCATGAGACAATGCAGCCGACCCTTCACATGGTGGTCTGAAGATGTCAAGAAGGCCCCATAACTCTTCCTGGACCAGCTCAAAATCTGCAGAGGTCCATCCAATGCCCAACAACATCATTGCAACAATGATGACCTTCAATAATTTGGGCCTTCCAATTAGATACTTGGTGCTATGGTGTACCATATTTTCAGGATCCGTGCCCCCAACAGCTGAATAACAGATCATTTAAGTAATGAAGTAAATAGGCATCATTCTTCCATTATTAAACCCACTTAATTCACTTTCACAGTTGGGGCAGAGTCTATCCTGGGAGTGTTAAGCAGGGACCATCCCTATGCATGACTCTTTTCTAGGGCATTTTTATGCTCTGACCTAAAGTTGTCTACATCATACCAGATTAGTGTCTTAAATTATGTTAAATGTATGTGTTTATGGTGTGAATGGAAAAAGGCAATACATGAAAATAGGGAAGACATGCAAACTGCACATGGATATGAGCTGAGCAGGGATTCAAACTCAGTCTCCTCAAACTTTGAGGAAGCAGCAAAACTTGCTCTGGCACTTTACAGCCCATCTTAAAAATAAAATAAAAATGCCCTAGGTATGTATATGCATGTGTATATTTAAGAATATATGGAAATGTGCTTCTGGGGTATTTTTGCATGATATCTTATGTTTTTCTAAAATATTATTCATTTGTAGCCATGTTGTATTTTAAATGTGTACAGCACTGAGTTTGACCAAAGGAAGTACTCTGATTTAAAAAATAAAGAAAAATGGAGCTGCAAACTATTTCATTAAAAATTTAAACATGGCTAACTAACTTTAACCAACCCATAATCTTCACTGCTTTTAGTATAAGACAAAAGATTTTATTTGCTTTATTTTTTAAAATATGTAAATATATACTGCAGGTTGTTGAATCTGGCGTGCATTTTTTGTTTGCACTTGACCCCTTTTCTTTATTCTTCAGTCAGTTTATCCACAATATTATCATATATTCCCAAAACACTTTAAGGAACTGATTTGCAAAACCCACTTTGTAGTTGTCTTTTTGTTTTTATTGTATTGTTTTCTACTTCATCAAGTGCATTGTGGTGATGGGGTATCTTAAAGGCTATTGACTGATCGTCCCCCAGGAGACATTCACAATAGGAGGTCCAACTATTTACATTGTAACAGCGCCCCTGCACACTTAGCCTTTCCATTATTAATTACTTGCCTAACCAAATAAAATCTCGTGGACTTTCTCCAGGGCATGTGATTTTATCCCAGAGTCTAAAAACATGTAGAATCATGATAAACACAAGATAAACAAAATAAAATGGAAATTAATCTAATTAAGTTACATAACATATCATGGCAATAGGAGTGTCTATGAACGGACCATGCTTTGCATATGAGGCAATTAGTATAGGCCCTGACTTCCATGATTTTAAAACTAATAACTCACATTCAGAAAATAAATTGATTTAAGAAAATAATAGCTAATGAAGAAAATAAAAAATATTGACACAAAAATTTACATAAAATGCTACACTTTAAAGCAACAGGTGTGCAGAGGTGCTGTAATCATTCAAATATTCATTCACTAAAGCTTTATAAAAAATGCTGAGAAGAGAAACACTAGACATATTGCATTGGAAGCAATTTTAATACACACTAACTGCTAATAATTATATATTTTTATAGATGAAACGATAATAAATAATCATTCTGCACAATTTTACATCTTGATATGAGGCTACCTAACAAATATACAGTGTTACTCCAAAAATCTTTTCTATCACTCATCTGTCAGCTTTTCAGACCAGGAAAGTTTCCAATGTTAGTGTGTCAGAGACTGGCTGTGCAGTGTTGTTCATAATGACACTCTGCTTTGCCTTTATTCTCTCCTCCACTTCTTTCTCCAGTCAGTTTAGAGTGCGCTCCACATCTGAGCCTCCCTTCTTATTCAGCTTGATTTTTGGGTGATCCTCTAGAAGTGATGTTACTGACCCACCACAGCATAGAAAATTGGAAAAAAGGATGTCACTACCCACTTTAAAAGAATGCAGTCTTCTAAGAAAGAAAAGTACAAAAAGAATAAAAATTAAATATAAATATAGAAACCGTAAAAAGAATAGCTGATCATTTCTACTGATGCGCACAGGTTTGTTTTCAATCTGAAGAAATCCATTTTGGTGTTGAGTTGTACTGTATCTTTTCTGTTATTTCTTGTTTCTTTTGGAAAGCCTGTGACCATTTGAAGATGGTGCTATCAAAAGAGGCCCAGCAACTGTCAGCCCTTTTGTATTTAAAACACTACTTTTTTTTCAGTCTCTTAAAAGTGGAATAGATTGCATTATGTGATGAATCGCAGCTTGACTCATTTCAAAACAGTCCATGTGTCTAATTCTTTGGCTTTGTTTTATAAAGGCCTAAAGCATTTGAACTCTCATGTTTTTTCAATTAATTGCATTGTGACTCTGAATGCTTCTGTAGACTGGGAGGTGTAGAAGATATAGCATTAAAGCACTAGATGTCTTTTTCTATTTTAAAAGCCTTCCATGATTAAGTATGCCTACTAAAGTGTATATTTCCCTTACCTGTTTATTATTATATTTACATTGATTCTACGATCTGCTTTTTTGCTGATAAGAAATAAACTTTTTATGTGAGGAGTTGTCCCAAAGATTGCATGGATCTGTAAATTGGTACTATAAGTGCAGGTGAACATGTGAATGTGATCTGTGGACTAGTGGATTGTCTAAGGTCGCTTCCAGCCATGCATTCAAGGTTGCCCATATAGGAATTGACTCCTCTTAATACTAAACTTGGTAGAGGGCTTACAGAACAAATGGGTGGATAACTAAATAGGGACAGAAGACTAGTTGAGAGGTTCATACTGCTATCTTAATATGTGGATTTCAATCCTGGCCCAGGAACTAACTGTGTAAATTATGCATATTCCATCTGAACCACACCTTACGATTGGTTGGAGCTATCAATGCATCAATGTTTTTATCCTTTTAGACCTCTCTGTCTTTGCACAATTAACCATCAAATCCTTTTTTGACAAACTCAGGTAATGAGAGTTCTACCTCTTGGGCAGATTCCACCGTGTGCCCTAACAAGGAGAGTTGTCATGGGTGCATCAGACAAGCATGGGTTTGCCTCAGGGATTGGTGCTGGGTCCTCTTCTCCTTCTCTCTATTTAACTCCTCACTGGACTCCTTCATCTAATCCCATGTTTACTCAAAATAATGCTATGCTGATGATACGCAGGTCTACCTCTTATTACCTTCAGATTACCAAATGATATCACTGATATTGCAGCCTGAATTAAGGAGCACTATCTCCAGCTCAGCCAGCCAAAGACAGACTTTCTTGTTATTCCTGATTGTCTGTATATTCAGCACTCCATCTCTGTTCAGCTCGGATCTCAATTGCTAACATCCACCGAGTCAGTATGCTGTTTTGAGGTGATGATCAATGACCAGCTGCCCTTTACTGATCATGATTCACTTGTCTTGTTCTTATAGTTTCATTCTTTACAACTTGACATCAGACCATATCTGACAGAGTATGCGCACAAGTCCTGGTTGAGGCTTTGGTCTTGTCATGTCTGGACTCCTGCAGCTCTCTATATGTCACCAAGCCACTCCAGATGATTCAAAATGTAGCACCACTTCTAGTGCTCAACCAGTCAAGATGGGGCACATGTTACTGTTCTTTTCAGATCACTATATTGTCTCCCCATGACAGCGCATATTCAGTTCAAATCCTTAATGTTTGCCTGCAGAGTAGCCAATGGATGAGTACCTATGTAGAAGGAAACACTTGTGAGGCCCTATGCTCCTTCTTGAACACTTTGATCTGTAGAATAATGGCATCTGCTGATGCCACCTTTGTGTGGCATTAAATTTTAATTCCGATTATTTTCATATTTAACTCCTTGCTGGTGGAAAAAATTTCCACCTCCGTTTAAGCTGCTGACCCCCTCAATGTATTTAAGAAACATTTGAAGACTCTTGCTCTGTGTTTCTGTCGAATTCATAATGGCTTTATTAAGTCTCTTTAACCAAGGAAAAAAATCGGCTAAGTACAGATGAATTTTGGTGTTGATTTGTTAATGTGTGAAACAAGGGGCTGCTTAAACTGACCTGAATTTATTTCTGCTGTCGTTAAAGTGGATTTAGTGATTGGATGAATGAATAGATGAATGGATAATTGCACTGCCATACTTAAGTTGTTTTGTTTTTAATACTTCACAGCAGTCAGGCCATTAACGTTTTTTTTTGTGGCAGTATCACTCAATATTGATGGTTACATTTGTGTATCTGGAAAAAGAATATCAATTTATTGCTCTTTATTGATATCCCTGTATAGGCACACAGAGCAGATGTAATAAAATACACTGTAAATGAAAGACAGATTGATACTTCTGAATAAACACAGATGGTATTTACAGAATCACACTTTCTGTAATTGTGTATTTGGAATCACTCTGTGTATTGTGTAGGTCCCTAAGAGGAGAAGGGATACTGAGCTGGTACAGGAAAGTTGCTCATTTGAGGCAAGATCCAACAAGTGCAACCAGAGAAAACCATGGTACTGAAACTACCAGGGGACAGATGCCTGTCTGTCAAAATGGGGTGGATTGGAGAAGACATGAAGCCAGATAGGTGGTTGCAGTAGCTCCAGCACTCAAAACCTGGACCCTGGCATCTGTTATAAAGAATAAAAGGTAAGTACAGGGAGTATTTTCCCTACAATTAAGTAGTTTTAGAAACTGTCAATGAGCAGCTTCCAATTTACAGTACTCTCTTAAGTGGCAGGTCTGCAATTAGTAGGCAGGGGTAACCCACTGCAATTACCACATATCTAAGAAGTGCTTATTTTGCAAACAAATTTCCTTTTCCTCCCACTAAGTCGATGCAACAGCTGTCAATATCAAACCACAGGACTTAGCCGTTGGGGAGCTAGCTATAAAAGAGAGGGTCTCATCACTTTTATTTAGCAAACAAGATCAAAAAGTAAACAGCACTTGTCACAACTTTATGTCATGAGTAATGTTTGAGGTGAAAACATGATGGGCCAGAGCATCTGAGTGGAAATTTAATTTACTTTCTTCCTCAACTATCAAGACAGACAAATTCAACAGAGACAAGGCAGACTTATTCAACACAGGGTCCAACCCTAGGTCAACCTATAAAAAGGGGTATCCTGGTACATTAGTCTAATGGTGGCTAAGAGAGAGGTGGGGACAGGGTCCCCAAAGAAAAAAAAAACATAGAAATCTATTGAGAAATTCCTGAGTCAGTGGAACAAGGGCTGCTAGAACCACTCTAGCTTCACACATTAGCTTTTCCTTAGTGATAAGCAAAATGATTCACACAAAATTGAATTTGCAATAAAATGTGTTTCACTCTGAAAAAAAATAGCAAAATAAATTGTATGTCGCTTCCAATGACAAGAAGAAAGGTGTTTAGTTCCTGTCTACAAACTTTTATGTACATTCATTTCACATGCCAGTCTGTCATTTAGTATTTAAAAAATACTTAAAAGAAAAACAAATCGCTGGGTCTGTGCATACCCACAACTAGGATAAGATGATTCCTGTGGAGAAAACCCAGCAATGTGCACAATGGTGCATTTTAATGTGTCTTCTTGTGGAAAATATAATACTTAGCATGTTAGATTTTTTTTAAAAAACGTACTGAACTCATCCCTGGCAATGTGAATGAAAGGCATAAATAGAACTGATTTTAGAGAATTTTAGAAAAGTGTTACATGTTGCATTATTAAGCAGATCCTCAAAAGAACATAATGTGGTAGCCGGCCTGGACACAGACAGGCGGACACGTTCATGTCATCCAACACACGTTTAATAGACATACTATTTACAGCAATAGTACTACACAAGCCCAAAGTCCCAAAAAATTCCAGGCCACCAAATCAATGCATTCTTACTCTTCAGGCCGCCTCCTTTCCTCCTCCAGAGACCTTGTTCTCTTCCACCTAACTCAAGTCATCGTATAAAGTGAGGCGGCCCCTTTTATACACACCCGGATATGCTCCAGGTGCTTCCCGACAATCTTCCATCGGCACTCCCCAGTGTGGTGGAAGTGCCGGCTGCATCCCCGGAAACACTCCGGGTGTTCCTGCTCCTCTTCCCCCCAGCACTTCCGGAAGAGCTAAGGTCCAGAGCTCCCAAGGCATTGAGGCGCTACCTGGCAAAGGCACCAGGGAGGTTGCCCCCACATGGTCTGGGGAAGGCGTAAGCCCTCCTCCGGTCCTTCTGGGTGTCACCCCCCCAGCCATCTGCGACACTGCCCCTCTGCCAGCGAAGACCGTCGGGTGGAGCAGCACATCCCGCGAGGGCAGCCAACCCCCGAAGTGGGTCCTACTCTTGAAGTGCCGGAGTCTGGTCCTGCAACAAAAAGTGCAGAACAGGGGCGGAGACGCTCTGGCATCCGTCCATGCCTCGCACAGGCAGCACTCCCCCCTCCTACCGGCACCCCTTCAGAGGTTTTCATGCCCCTTTGGTTGGAGCCACTCGCACCCCTGTAGCCTCAGCTGACTTTGGGGTTCCGACCTCACGTCCTGCCTAATCGGAGGAACCGGCATTCTTCCCTCGATTCCTCCTTTTCCTCTGGGACGCTGTGACAGTTTGGGTCTACGCATGGCAAATGAACAGATCCTGTCCCGTCTGTGTCCCTATAGAGTGACGTGAAGCCGGCCTGGGCTCGGGGCGTAGGGTGCTAGGACCCGGGGCACTCATCAGCCCCCGTCCTACCAGCCCTCTCGGTCTTTCTCACCTCACCTCCAACGCAGACCCAGGCAGTCCCTGCAGTTTTGTTTCTAAGGATCCATTCCTTTGAGTTGATTCTTTTCATCATTAAATGACAGCCAAACAGAAATGAGACATTAAGTAAGTCAACAGATGACAAGCTAAATTTGGGCTTCAAACTCCAACCAATTTCACTCTAACCAGTTTCTTAATGAGAAGCTAATTCTTGCTGTTATTTAATTAAATGGCTTGTTGCAGCTCTACTCCCAAAGCATGTTGCCACTTTATCTGTAAAAAGCCCTAAGTGACTGCAAAGTCACCCGTATGTTGAATGCAAAGAACCTTTAGGCAGGTGTAATGAGGCTCCAAGAGGCAAGATGTGTGATGGGTATCAGCTACTGCCAACTATTTTAAATTTGATTATTCATTAAATGCTGGGTTTGTGAGGTGCTGGTCGAAGATATGATCGAATGGTTGAATGGATGTTATTCTGGCTCAACTTCCTTTATTGTAGCCGTAATCTCTATATAAAAATATTTCAAACCAATTTCCTGTGTTCCTTTTTCTTTTTTTCCTGCTTATACACATAACCAACTGCAACACATAGAACATCTCTATGAAAATAAAAGTTGCTGCAACTTTAGAGTACTGAGTCTTCAAAACTTTTAAAAACATAGAAATATCAACTAATAAATGTGCAGTTATTAACAGTATCCATCCATGCATTATCCAACCTGCTATATCCTAACTACAGGGTCATGGGGGTCTGCTGGAGCCAATTCCAGGGCACAAGGCAGGAAACAAACTTTGGGCAGGGCGCCAGCCCACCTCAGGGCGCACACACTAGGGACATTTTAGAATCGCCAATGCACCTAACCTGCATGTCTTTGGACTGTGGGAGGAAACCCACGCAGACACAGGGAGAACATGCAAACTCCATGCAGGGAGGACTCGGGAAGTGAACCTGGGTCATCTAACTGCGAGGCAGCAGCACTACCCACTGCGCCACTGTGCCACCCTATAGATAGATAGATAGATAGATAGATAGATAGATAGATAGATAGATAGATAGATAGATAGATAGATAGATAGATAGATAGATAGATAGATAGATAGATAGATACTTTATTAATCCCAAGGGGAAATTCACATAATCCAGCAGCAGTATACTGATACAAAGAAACAATATTAAATTAAAGAGTACTAAAAATGCATGTAAAAGCAGACAATAACTTTGAATAATGTTAGCATTTACTCCCCCGGGTGGAATTGAAGAGTTGCATAGTGTGGGGGAGGAACGATCTCCTCAGTCTGTCAGTGGAGCAGGACAGTGACAAAAGTCTGTTGCTGAAGCTGCTCCTCTGTCTGGAGGTGATACTGTTCAGTGGATGCAGTGGATTCTCCATGATTGACAGGAGCCTGCTCAGCGCCCGTCACTCTGCTACAGATGTTAAACTGTCCAGCTTCATTTCTACAATAGAGCCTGCCTTCCTAACAAGTTTGTCCAGGCATGAGATGTCCTTCTTCTTTATGCTGCCTCCCCACCATACCACCGCGTAGAAGAGGGCACTCACCACAATCGTTTGGTAGAACATCTGCAGCATCTTATTGCAGATATTTAAGGACGCCAACTTTCTAAGGAAGTATAGTCGGCTCTGACCTTTCTTACACAGAGCATCAGTGTTAGCAGTCCAGTCCGATTTGTCATCCGGCTGCACTCCCAGGTATTTCCTCTGATGATCACAGGGTCCATGAGGGGCCTGGGCCTCCTAAAATCCTAAATTTAATTTACTTAAATTAACTCAACAATTTATATATAAAATGTAACACAATAAATGCCTTTTTTGGTTTCATCAAGAAAAATATTCAATCTATACATAAATCAGTATTCTAAATGTTCAGAGAACTGTCATAATTTGAATTCAATGTATTCTGTGTGGTGATCACTGCCTGTGGATACAGTCAGAGCAAGAGGAGTCCTGTGTAAGAAGCACTGAGCGATTAATAGATTATTAATTAATGTGCTACTTTAATTACGATGGTGTTTGAGTAACACTCTTAAATTACTGATTGATCATATGATGGAGTTTTGATATTCTGAGCATTATGATGATTTTGTTATCAGACTGGATCAAGCTGACAAAAACGCAGAAAATCATCTCAGAATGCACTATACAGTATGTCAGATCATGAGGCTAATAGGCTACAACAGCAGAAGTCCATGTAAGGTTTCACTCCTGTCAACTAAGAACAGAAAAGTAAGGCTGCAGTAGACACAGGCTTAAAGCAACAAGTGACTGGAAAAATGTAGGTTGGCTTGATGTATCTTGATTTCTGCTGAGGCACATAGATGGTAAGGTCAGAATTTGGCACCAGCAGCATGAATCTGTGCACCCAACCTAACTTGTGTCAACAGTCCAGGCTGCTGGCAGTGGTGGTTTGAATCTGTGGGGATACTTTGGGTCTGATAATACCAATCAATCATCGCTTGAATGCCACAGCCTATTAGAATATTGTTGCTGGCCATGTCCATCCCTTCACAGCCACAATTTAGCCATCTTCTAATGGCTACTTCCAGCATGATAATTCTCCACCTCACAGAGCAAAAGTCATCTCAAAATAGTTTCATGTACATGACAATGAGTTTAGCGTTCTTCATTGGCCTTCCCACGCACTGACTCTGAATCCAACAGAACACTTTTGGGATGCATGGATGTACACAAATTATATGATACAATGAGTTCAACAGGGATCAAAATCTCTGAGGATTATTTCCATCATCTTGTGGAATCTGTGGCACGCAGAACTGAGGCTATTTTGAAAGACAAAGGAAGTCCTACCCAATATTAGTGTAGTGTATCTAATTATTTGTTCAGTGAGTGTATGTGGAGAATGCACCATATTTTTTTGGCCTTGAAACATGTGAATCCTGGGGCATGTCCTGATAAATAAAACAGACTGTCCTCAGTCTAAAGAAACAGATTGGAAGACAGATGAAGAAAAATATGGAACTACTAAAGTTTTAAACTGCTTTATGTTGTCAAAGTGCATGAGAAAGAATCTGTTTTTTTTCTTTGGGTGTCTTTTAGGGATAAAAGAAAAAGCAAGGTAAACGGAGCCATAATTGAATGAAGTAAACCTAATCTAAAAATCTGACCTCCCCAATACTTTTGACACAGCCTTTAGTAAATCTCTCCATTCCCAGGGGTCCTCAAAGGTTCAGTGCACAAGAGAAGTCTTAAATACCAGCCATGTGAAGACAGATGCAGCAATATTATTGACCAACATTGCCCTCCAGGTGCCAGTATGAGTAGGGATTTAATAAAGAGCAGCATGCCCTTTATGATTTAAATGTGCAGCGAAAGGCAAATTCTAGAAGCACCAAATTGACAAAAATGAGTAGGAAACAGGAACCATCATTGTTCCAGCTATCCAGCAGGTGGCAGCAGATGAAACAATGTGCTTAGGCATGCAGTAGTAGCAGGGTCTGCTATTATACAGGGTGAGACTGCCCCAGAAGTATTTTATTCTGTTCCAGTGAATCCTAACACTGGTAGCATTTAATTCATCATTTTTACTTTTAGATTAAAATTTTGAACATTTCACCCTTGTGTTTGCTTTAATAAAATACCAAACTTGAAACATAAGCCTGTTATGAGATGACGACGTACTGATTAGTTTTTGAGCCAAATTGTGCAATAGAAAGAGGGACTCTAGAGGAGGGCTGTCAAACTCCACTCCTTGAGGGCTGCAGTGGCTGCAGGTTTTCATCCCAACCATGTTTCTTATTAGTGACAAGTTTTTGCTGCTATTTAAATTCTTTTTCTTTAGTTTTAATTAACTTGACTCAGGCCTCTTAGTTGTTTTGTTCTTTAATTTGCAGCAAAACAATAATGAGACACAAAACGAGCTGCCAGATGACCAGCGCACCTGTGCCCATCACACAATATCTGAAAATGAAGAAAGGCGAAGGTCTCAGTAAGTTTGACCTCTCAGGCCACCAAAACATTTTGATGGTGTTCTTAGGAAAAACAGAAAATTAATAGTTTTGGAAATGTCTGCTGTGGCAGAATGACAGCTGCAACAAGCCATGGAATGAAATAATTGGTTTAATTAACAGAAAGAATTGGCTTCTCATTAAGAAACTGGTTGGAGTGAAATTGGTTGGTGTTTGAAGTCCCAATTTAGCTGGTCATCTGTTGGCTAATTACACCTCTCATTTCTGTTTGGCTGTCATTTAATGATGAAAAGAATTAATTCAAAGGAACAGATCCCTAAAAACAGAGCTATTAAAATGAAGGGAAACAAAGTTAATTAATGAAAACTGGTCACTAATTAGGAAAAGGTTAGAATGAAAACCTGCAGCCACTGCAGCCCTCCAGGCCTGGGGTTCGACACCTCTGCTCTAGAGGAACCCTCAAATACCATAATTCTGGAATTAATTATGAATTCTTCTTTTTTTGCTGACCAATTTTAAGATCTGAACGATCGGCATCGGAGCATTAAATAATTACAGAAATGTTATAGAATAGTTCAGGTAACTTGGTTCTTAGGACGCAAAGCCTACTGATGCTCATTTCTGAATTTTTCTGTTTTATATTTGTAGTTCATTTAGACTGCTTTGCAGAGATCTGTTTTCACTTTGACATTAAAGAGTATTTTTCTGTTGATCAATGGCAAAAAAGATAAATTAAATCCATTAACGCGCACACGTACCGGTCCAGGAATGTGTGCATGCCCATCTGCCATGCATCTCGACATACTACCCATCAAATGAAACTTCAAAGTCTCGTCTTTCCGATGATATAAACCATTTTGACACTCAACAACCACAGCACTGACACTAAAGCCTTTTTTACAGAGAAGTACATACTTTTAAGAGTTGACTTTCCCTACCTTTGAAGACCCCCTGCAAGTCAAACATCAATATTTCCGAGCAGTATTGATCCCATTGTGTCCGTAAGGCTCCAGCGAATATAATCCAGTAAAACGATTAGGTCCAAAACACACGATATATCCTCAAAGGGACAAAAACTCCAGAAAACGTTTCATAACTTGAGACCACCTACGTAATTTTTTTTCATATATATTGATCATATCAGACGTAATTTGTTTCTGTCGGCGATAACCATGCTACCGCATGAAACACGGAAGTGTTAGCTTCTGATCGACACCTAAGTTGGCCAATTACGACGGGTCTGGGGTTGACTGGCACCTCGTATAGCCAACGAGTGTCACAGACAGCTTGAAGGATGACGTAAAACTCCAAACCCTGGTAGAATCTACCAGTTTGATTGGACACTGTGACTGACACTCAAAACTTACAGCCAATGAGCAGCCGAGCATTTTGATATGTAACTTGCCATACTAACTTGTAAACAAAACGATCGGAGCTGCGCGAAGGTGGCATTTGTGCCAGTCTGCAGAGTTGGTGCGTGGTTGTTTATTGTGATTTCGCCAAGTTTTTTCGCATTTTAAATATGAATAAACGTACCGATAAACGTAAATACACTCTCGATTAAATAATAGATGCATGTACGCGTTGTGAAAGTATTCAACCGGCCCAGGTGACGTCTAATGGCAGAGAGCGACATGTGCCACGCCCTTGTGCTTTCTGCTTGCTAGTGATTGCTGCCATCAAGTGGCACATGGAAAAACGCTGAGCTGTGTTGTAACAGTTTGTAAAAGGAATGTATATAGTTTGTGTGCATTTTATAAAAAAAGTAAAAATAAAAATATAAATATATTTTTGGCCCATAAGACTTGTATTGACTATTTTACATAGAAATGTGTATTTTTATTGTTTTATTATTTTTATAACTAATAGAGTGACACTGTGTGTAGATATAGATTCCTTTAGGTGTAAGCTTTCAGTAGAGCCCTCATTGATATCTGTGGGTTGGAGCATTTAAAAGTTATTACACTTTTTCCATACATTCCAAAATGTGGATAATGGTCCTTCTAAAAAGCCCCTGGGCATGCCCACATAAAAACTGGTGTAAAAAATGTCATTTTTACAGGTATTCTTTTCAAATTTGAAATGTGAGTAGTCAACAAGTTATTCTGTTGGTACATAGTGTGTTTCTGTCCCCACCTACCTACTGCAGCTTTATTTTCCTTTATTTTCATAAAAAAACTTAGGCGAGAACAAAAAAATTCGTTTTTTTTGTGAGTTCTAATGTGCATAACTTTTGATCAGTCACACCTACAGTGATTCTGACTACTAAGGGTGAAACTAGAGAATGTTACCTTTACAAAGAGACCAAACATGTGTTTATACTCCAGATAGTTCAATAACAGCAATGATTCTAATTTGGAGAGGTCGAATTACAAGCGATTTAGCAAAAATGACCCCGCTTGATAAGGGGTTTAAATGTTGAATAACAATACAATCTGAAGATTCCCAAGGGGGAGAAAACTTTTTAAGGGCATTACAGATAATACAATTAAATTCTTACTTACATGTCTCATCGGAGCAGTGACAATTACACAATACCAATAAAGACACACATATATAATAAGGAGGTGCACATTTGGGGTAATTGATAAATTAAAATAATCCTGGTTTAGTGAAAATGATGTATGATAAGTGTGGCCTGTGGGTTCATTACTGCTTGGACTTCCTTGAGCCCTGGATGATAAATAAATATTTATAATAAAGTAGCTAATTAATAAGAAAATGCTAACAGTAATTGAAGGTATCTTGGTTTTAGGGTAAAATTGTGTATTTGTACGCTTTGTGCAATTTGTATTTGTGATAGATAGATAGATAGATAGATAGATAGATAGATAGATAGATAGATAGATAGATAGATAGATAGATCTTTATTGTCATTGTCACTTTTACAAAGGAACAATGAAATTGAAGGTGCAGTCAAAAAGATGCCAACGAAAGTAGAAAAGAAGCGGACCACTAGGGTGGAGAAAAGAAGAGCTGCTAAGGAAGCAGAAAGCGCATCAATCTCTGAGCAAACGAATGCTAAACGTACAGAGAAAGAGGATGAAAACTAGGAATGCTCAAGTCAAGTGTATTCACCACACGTTATTGTGCAGTGCACCGTTACTGGTATGTCATAATCTGAATACTAAACAAACAACAGGAGTGATATTTTGTATAAGAACATGACTGCATACATTAAAAGTACAATTTTATGTTAAGATACTCTCCAAAGTCTTAGCTAGAAGGATGGAGAAAGCGCTCCCTTCAGTAATATCACAAGACTAAACCAGGCTTATTAAAGGTATATATTTCACTCCCAATCTTCAACGCATATTTAATGTAATATATTCAATCCAATACTCCAGAGATTTTATTATTTTACCACTTTGCATAAATTTGTGTTTGGCCCGAACATAAGTGCACGGATACCAGTCCAGAAGCTTCAGTTTATATTAACAACATTATCTCAGACTATTTCAAACTAGAACGTGGCACTAGAGAAGGATGCCCCTTGCCACCTTTGCTGTTTGCAATCTCCATTGAGCAATTGGCTGTTCACTTTCAAAATGCATCTGTGATAAAATGGATTTTCAGAGAAGGACTTGAACAGAAAATATCACTATATGCAGATGATATGTACTATCAGATCCGCACAATTAAGTGCCTGCAGTCTTAACTGTACTAGCAGAATTTCAAAAGATATCTGTATTCAAAATTAATTTGAAAAAAACAGCTTTTTCCAGTGAATTCTCTAGCTAACAGCACTAGATTGGACACCTTCCCTTTTATCGTTCCAGATCAGTTTAAATATCTAGGGGTAAACATCACAAGTAAATATAAAGTTCTTCTTCAACAAAAGACATGCATAGACGGTCTACCCTTCATCTTACTTTAGCAGGGAGAATTAGCACTATCAAGATGAATATCCTCCCTAAACGTCTGTTTATATTTCAGAACATCTCCATATACATTAAGAAATATTTTTTAAGAAATTCGATTCAATCATAACCTCATTTATTTGGAATTTGAAATATCCATACATACAAAGAGCGACCCTACAACATCCTAAATCAGAAGATGCCTTGGCTCTACCTAAAAAATATTCTATTTTATTAATGGGCGGCAAACATACAAGCTATTAAAACCTGGATACTGACACAAATAAATGAACACACGCTAGCTTAGCCTGCAATAGAAATGAAATCCTGCAGTACCTCCTTATTTTCCTTGCTCTGTACACCTGCAAATACAAGGTGTCATCAATATACTAACAACTCAATTGTCCTTCATTCACTGACAATATGGAAACAATGTAAGAAGCACTTCAAGTTAGAGAATATTTCATCTGTGGCACCTTTACATGATAACCACCATTTTCCACCCTCTCAAACTTACACAGTTTTTAATGTTTGGAAAATGTATGGGATTAAATCATTTAGAGATGTGTATATAAATAATGTATTTGTATCCTATGAACAATTACACTCTATAAATTTAGTTTCTCATCAACACAATTTTTCCACTATCTGCAAATTAGAAACTTTGATTCAAGTTTGACTTTATTGTATGGAGCATTACATGCCTTTAATAAATTCAGTTTATTACTTTGGTTAAGGTGTATTTTTTATTAGCTGTCATGGTGTGACCAAGTTTTATATTCTCTCCAGGGATGATTCCCACATTGCTGTCAGGAAAAGAAGTTGATTGGAAGAATAAAGGGATTAATTAAAAACTTGAATCAAGGAAAGAGTTAATATGGATGGAATGGGTAGTTTTTGTTTCCCCTTGCTCCAACTGATATTTCAATATAGTGTAGATGGGTGGCATGGTGGCACAGAGGTAGCGCTGCTGCCTTGCTGTAAAGGGGACCTGGGTTGGCTGCATGGGTTCCCTCCATGTGCTCCGGTTTCCTCCCACAGTCCAAAGACAAGCAGGATAAGTGCATTGGCGATCTTGAATTGTCCCTGGTGTGTGGGTGTGTGTCCTGCGGTGGTCTGGATTTGTTCCTGCCTTGTGCCCTGTGTTGGCTGGGATTGACTCCAGCAGACCCCCATGACCCTGTGTTAGGATATAGCATTTTGAATAATGACTGAATATAGTATAGATTACATCAGTTAATAATTAATATCATAATGTCAAAGTATTAAAAAATGAATTCATGTAAAACAGCTTTGAGAGTAACAGAAGCCTGTAGCATGAAGTGAGCCCTCAGACATAGTGAAGAGCACCTGACAATAAGATTGATTCACTAAAATTAAAATAAATGGGAAAGTAAGTGGGCTTCACTTCAGCCTGATCCATCTCTGTAGACACTGTGTTGTCAGTGTCATTGGCCACAAGAGTATTGATAAGCTGTTAGTCAGACAGATAACACACAAAGGAGAAGTTTGTTTATTCAGACTTAAGAAATAGGACATATTCACTGTACCTCAGTTTGCAGAGGTATGATCCAAAGGGGAAACCTTTTTGCAGACATGTCATTAACCATCTTTGACTCTAAAATAACATTCTAAATTCATTGAAAATGCAATGGTACTGTCATGTAGGATCGTATTGTTTGACCAAGAATTCCTGATCTTGGGTATTAGTGCTCCATATGCATTGCTGAGTGATCATTATTAGCAGGCTTTCAACATTTCTATATAAAACAAGCATCAATTCATAAATATTCAGTTGTTTTCATTGTATTTTTTTTTTGGCTAAAGTCTTTCCAAAGTATAATATCTAGAAAGGATTGAAACAATATGTTAACTCCAACCCTGTTTATTCTTTAATTAAAAGTCAATCCTAAAATTGTCATTTTTGAAGTAAAGATTAAACACTAACAGCTGCTGTTGGAAAATACTGTATGGTATAAAAAGAAAAACTGACTGACTGATGTTACTCAATCAGTTAATTAATTATCAGCGTTGCCTTAGACAATGTGAGTAATTAATTAAAAACAATTAGTAAGGAGCCAACCTAGTAGATGTGAGGATTTTAAATTCTGCCCACCCAAGGATCTCAATTTTATCTTCCAGCTGGGATGTCAGAAATATGAACTGAGAAGGTCTATATGAAATAAGAGATTTAGAGAGAGAGAAAGAGATTCATAAATCAGTGAATGTCTATATTTGAATACTTCTGTAGTTTGAATATTGCGGTAGACTTATTTTCCACAAATAACCCAAACACAGTTGCTGCAATAAACCAAGTAATATAATTTATTTATAATGTAAGATTAACTGAAGATCATCAGCAACAACAATGAGAAGACCTTCCTAGACAAAGTGGCTGACCTGTCACTATTGTGTCAGGCAAACAGTCCGCCCACAAAAGAGCTCATAGTGGATTTCAGCAGAGAGACCGAGAAGCAAAGAACTAAGTGCACACCTCTGTTCATAAATGGTACCGCAGTGGAGAGGGCAGCACATTTCAAATACCTGGTAATCAACATCAGGAGTGATCTAACATAGTCACACAGGCATTCTAGTGAGAAAGACAAAAACAGTCCTGAAGTCCTTATCGCATGCGGCTGTTAAAGCATACTGACAGGATGCATCACTGCCTGGTATAGAAATGGCTCAAAAAATGAGTACACAGCACTCAGGTTAACCACATCATGAAGATATTATTACAAAGTTCACTGAGTTGCATTTCATTATGTACCCTTGTTTGTGTACATGTGACAAATAAAATTAATATATGCAAGTATATTATATATTTTATATATTTATTTATTTATATAAGTTAGGTTTTAGTAAGGTGGGGTTTGGAGGGTATTGGCCTTAAAGTTTTTTTTATTACAGTAGTTCCTTGTACTTCAAAAGATTCTAACTTTGAACATTCCAGAATTTGAATGCTAAATTAGAGAAAAATTTGATCCAGAGTTTGAATAATGTTTTGACATTGAACTGCACACGGATTGAGAAAGTGCACCAGCAGATGTGAGTGTAAATGTCATCTGTTCTGCGCCCAAGTTGTCTCTTGTTGCGAAAGCAACCCTTGTGTTATGCTTATGTGTTTTCAGTGCTTTTTTCACTTTATTTTTTGTGTGTTGCCCTTATCATAATACAGTGTAAGTGCTATAGGCTGGTAATCATTCAGACATGTGATTGTAGATGTACTTTATTTGACAGTGAACCAATGGAGTTAGTTATAAAGCATGTACGGATTATGTGCTACCAGAAGGAAAACCAGCAGACATCTGTTTTAAATAAGCCAGGAAAATCAGTGTAGTCAAATAAAGCCAAGAGTTGGTCCTATCTTTTTTGCCAAATCAAAAAATACTAATCAAAAATCAGATAATCTGTTAACCAGGAAGACAGAATATTGCCAACTATGTTTCGAGGTTTATCTGCAAACTTGAATGTCAAGTGTAAGGATAATTTTTCAGTTCTTTTGTGAAAGGTTCACATAGTGCATTGCTTAGGCATTGTTTTATCACTTTTTTGTGAGAACAGACTTTCTTCCTGTGTATTTATTTAATTTTTTTTTCTTTGTTTATGAATTCAGATTTAGTTTTGGAGAATTGGTTAAGGGATTTGTATTTTTTTCCGGCTATTCTGGATCATAAAGTAAGATTAAGATGTTTGTATTGAGAGTTCCACTTGAATTTTGAAGTATTGGAATTTACATTCTGGTTTTTCTTTAAGTTTTTGAGATGAATATTTTCATTTTCATTAAGTATGTCATGATTTCTTTGGTTTTAGGTTTATTGGTATTCTAGTGTTAATTTCAGATTCCTTCACATCTCAGTTCTTTCTCAATTAAGATTGATTGTACGTTATTTTATCTTGTAAATCTTAGTATGCTTTTCCAATTATTACATATTTAATTATTAATTTCAAATTATTTTTCTTAATTATTTGCTTAGGGATATTAAGGTGATGATTCATCTTTTAATGACCTTGAGATTGGGTTTAGGGTTTTCAGTCATTCCATATGGCACCTCCTTAAGGGAATCATGACAGCAAGAAGACATCGATGATTATTTCACAGATGACATTGCTCTTTATGGAATAACTATACATGAATATGGCTGATTTTGACATCATTTGCTACATAAAAGGTCATCAAACTGAGACTAGGAGAAATATTAAAGTTTAGGAGTTTTAAAATATTTCCACAAGCCTTACTCTCTCTTATTAGCAGTTTGTGGTTTTTTTTTTTTTTTTCATTTTTAAAACTAACCACCAAGTTAGGTATCACCAGTGTACTGTAATCTAAGTGTCCTTCACCTCTTTGGAGTTCTCATTCTACCTACTGCAGGTGTCTTGCACTCTCCACATATGTGAGAATAAATAGTGTTTGATTTATTCTGCTGATCCTCTCATGTTTAATCTACAACATTTCATTATGCCATGCCTCATGTGCCACATTTTGAAGTCATTAATGAAGTAGTGTTTACTTGTATTCTGTAGATGTTTGATGCCAGCTTGGAAGTTGCTGCTGTCTGCTTTCATTACATCCTTTATGCTAGATTTAAAAACTTGAAGAGACTTCACTATTCATGCATGATTTATAATTTTTCAGTTTCTTTACTATTGTTGCAGTTATAGCGTGACCAAGATATTTACTAATGTAACTTGCCTCTTGCTTCACTTCCAGCACTTTTGATAAGTCTAATATTGCTACCTATCTTTATACAGGAATCAGGAACAAACTTATCAAAGTGGGGAATGGCCTGTGAAAATGCACATGAGCAGATTCCAGCCTCAAATTAAGGCCAAGGAGGCTAAATATAATGAGTCCATAAACAAAGGGGATTTATTGTGCCAAATATATTAAAAAACAGGAGATGCAGTGTTAAGGAGGTAATCATCGTCACCATCATCATCGTCATCATCATCCCCACCAATTTAATTGCTGTCTTTCAGGTTTATCCAGGTTGGTGGGTTGCTCCCAAATTGTTTTTATATTTTTCATAGTGTAGGACATCCTTTGGAGTGAGACCCTTTCTTTGCCTCTCATCTGACTGTGATTAGTCGTATCATGATATTTGTTTTCTTTAGGTTTTGTAAACTATTCATAGCTTTACTTGTTTCTATCAATATTTTTGTGACATTTACCTTGCAGATGTGTTTGGGGCTCCCGTAAGAAGACAGCTGAGAAGACACACAGCTGCATGTGCCCAAGACACACGTGGCCATGAAGAGCTACATTGCCCATGTGCACCTTGGGACAGGGAGACAGCAGCCTGTTCTTGAAAGACAAGCAGTGGAAGGAAATACATTTTATTAGTGAAGCTCCAGGTTTAGTGATGTTGCTTACCAGTCGGAGGAATGGGGAGTGGGTGAGTTATCTGAAGGCAGGCATGTGCCTTCTGGTAGGAGGGATGGCGGCATGTAGCTAATGTCATGTTGTGTTATCTCTGGAGTGGGAATTAGATGTCATTGGGGATTGTTCTCACCAACCCAGTGACAGTACTAAAAGTCTACAAAAAAGACAAACCGAAGCCGTGGTCTTTTGTGGGCTGATGTGTGAAGAGTGAAACAGCCTGTTTAGAAGTTTTAAGAAGAGAAGGGGGCCCACAGTGTGTGGATAGTGACTCCTAGTGGAGTTAGATGGTGTTGAGCTGGTTAGCTTGTCCTTTGTCTTCTCTTTTTAAATTTTGTTTTGTTTTTGATTCAGTGTCATCTATACTGATGCAAATTAAATTAGATTTTTGTTATTTCACTTTGTAAATAAACATTTTTTTTTCTTTTTTACACCTTTGAATTTGGTTGTGTGTTGTTCCTCTACACTACTGATCTCAGTCATGAACTACAGGATCCTCAGAATGCGGTCATGCTGGGGTCTATATATATGAATAGAGCATATGAACAAGTGATCCCTCAGCAGAGAAAGTACGACACACTAAATGTTTAAAACAAACTCCTTCAACTACCTGTTTGAGAAACAGTGAAAGAGAGAAAAGGGAGAAAGGGAGGGAAAAATATAAAAAAAACATTTTGGTACAAAATTATTTTCACAATATCAGGTATTTTAAATTGTGACATAAAACTAATCTATACTAATAAAAGGCAAAGCCCTCACTGACTCACTCACTCACTGACTGACACACTGACTCATCACTAATTCTCCAACTTCCCGTGTAGGTAGAAGGCTGAAATTTGGCAGGCTCATTCCTTACAGCTTACTTACAAAAGTTGGGCAGGTTTCATTTCGAAATTGTACACGTAATGGTCATAACTGGAACCTATTTTTTCGTCCATCTATATATATAATTCACTAAGGCAAGACAACCATGAAAAGCACGGCGGAAGGGGCGTGGATTCACTAAGCCGCCGACAAGTGAGACACCTATGGTGCACACAGGAAGGAGCCACGCCCACCAACTCCAAGACCATTGGATACGACGACAACTCGCAGGGCCACACCCACCAACTCGGATGCGACGACACAGAAAAAATGGCGTCATTTATGTTCGTCTGTCGTAGAGGCCACATGCAGTGCAGGTCAGGTTAATGTCATGTACCTCCGAGCTACGTTGACTGTTCATAGAGTCATGTTTCTCGCGGAGGTGAATCGCCATATGCAGCGTGTGAAACGGTTTGTGAGGGGCATCCCATGGGATCCTTAAAACAATCCTTCAAAACTGAGGTTAAAGCACAATGAAGGAATCAGTCTTTAAAAACCAATAAGCCCTGTGCCTCTGTTTCATTACCGTCTCACCTGCTTCACCGATGCAGACCCTGCAACAGTCGAGATGCTCTGTCAGCAGCTGACCTTCTCTGTGCCTGACCGGTTCACACAGAGGCAGCGCAAGAGAAACCGCGCTAGAGACAGACAGAGGCACACACACAGGCAGCTGGTGGGCGGCTCTCCGTAAGTTTCTCTTGCGAGTGGACACATAACCAGGCGGTGCGTATGCTTCGAGAATGAGGCTGGATGCGGCTTGCGACCGGGCACATGAGCAGGCAGTGTGTATGCTTCGAGTGCGAGGGTGGACGCGACAGGACCATCTAGGAAAAATCATGTCGCGGATGTGATTCGCTGTATGCAGTGTGTAAAACAGTTTGTTTGTCGCAGATGTTAATCGCTGTATGCGGCGTGTAGAACAGTTTGCAAGGGGTGTCCCTGTGTCTTTCCAGAAGTGTTCAACCATCAATAAATAATTATGCGGTCACTATTGTGTTGTATTTTCCTCTCTCCAGAGTTCCATCTTTTCATTCACTTACTGTTGTATTCTCACACCAACCCGTTTTAGACAACCATGCCTTTCCAGAAGTGTTTACCATTCAATAAATAATTATGCATGAGATTGAGCGTGTGTCTAGGTGTGGGTAAGCCGTTGAACCCCATTCGGGCTGAAAACCGTGGAATTGCCACTAAGTGCAACTCATACGCTCCCACTGTTTTCGTCCCTACCCTTTGTACACACCCCCCTCCCACACGTTGACTGTTAATAGAGGCATGTTTCTCGGAGGTGAATCACCATATGCAGCGTGTAAAACGGTTTTGCGAGGGGTATCCCATGGGATCATTAAAACATTCCTTTACAACTGAGGTTAAAACACAATGAAGTGAGCAGTCTTTAAAAAATGAGTTTTCGGTTATGATGCACGACCGCGTGCAGCATAGCAAAGTGTTGTACACGCTACATACAGCAATTCGCATCCGCAACAAACATGCGTCTTCTTAGATGCTCCTGCACTTTGTACACACCCCCCTCCCACCTCACTACGCTGCACGGACGATTGTGTGTTGCTTCGTTCCGTGCATTGTTACAATGTTGCTTTTCTTGCTGATTTATTACATTACCGATTTTGCAAATGTTAAATTTTTTCCCTGTGCTTAAAAATTATTAAAAAACTGGCCTGATTATGCGGCGTATGGTACGCCACGGGTTGGCTAGTATACTATAATAGACTTCTGCTCGATGCCCGTGGGAGGCGGAGTTACGCTGCCCACGTAATTTAGTGCCTGCCCATATAAGGCTGTCCGTCAGCGGCAATCCAATAGAAACACTGCCGCTAAATATTCACGGGTGAAGGACTGTGCTTATGCAGAGGAAGATGAGATGGTCAGGGTGGTGTTTGGCACAAACACAGCGAAACTGCGAGAGAAACTTTTAAGTGCCGGGTCTTAGCTAACATTAAATACAGCCATGGGGTGGAAAAAGTCAATGTCACGCTAAAGGAATACAGTGTAAAAAAAAACCCGTGTATGCAGTGTGTCACGTCTCAGATAAAGAGGAAGACGAGCTGTTTACTAATGAAGAAACAACCACATGCTGTGGTGCAATGGTGGAGGCTTCGCCTCTAGCGCCGACGTCTGAGGTTCGATTCCCGAGAGGGGGTGCACTGAGTATGTACGTGCACTTCCCAATTTATTTTACCCTCGCATCCCCTTGGTTTGAGACGTATGAAAAAATATGCAGTTAACACAGAAAGAAAGATCATCAGCTTTATGAATAATGAATACTTTATTCGCCATCAATGATTGTTTTGGTAAAGCCATACTCAGTGTATTCATTAGATGAACGGTAAAAAAGTAAGAGCGAGGGGAGGGTAACTTATTGAGGCACGCAGGCGAAACCACAATAGCACACGGGCTCGATGCGTCAGTGCGCGTCAACTCGATCTGAATTGCGTGATCACATTCGAAAAAATATATCTTTTCAAGTTCTATTTAGTCGACACAAATATCTTTGGTTGGAATGTAAGGCGAATTTACTCTTTACATTTGTATGGTGAAGAAAAATTTATGCAATGATGTCTACATTTAAATTACATTCCTACCAAAGATATTTCTGTCGACTAAATAAAAATTCCTTCTATTTAAAATTTAAATAGAACTTGAACAGATACCATAGTTCATAATATCCACTCAGACTTGCACGTAAGAGCGGGAGTCATCCGTTTTAACAAACAGCGCATTGCACTGATACGAAATAGTCTGCCCATTTAATTATTTAGGAATGGACAAATAAATTAAGATTTTGTACAAATAATGTTTTTCATTTTTCTTTCTTGATGGCTTCTGGCACCCCCAGCAACAGTTGCTCGCAGTACCGCCGCTCCCTATACGCAGAGTACGCAGTCTGCGTAGGGCACCAACTCCCAGGGGGGCACCATCCCAGCTGCTCAAAAATCGTTTTTATATATTATAATAATAAATTAATATTAATAATACACATATACAAATAAAGAAAAATATAAACGTATATATTGCATTTTATGGTGAACGCAGAGTAGGCTAAGCACACGTGATGACGCATGCGGCGCGCCCTCACCTCTGTTACGGCTGCCTATTTGGCCAAAAATGATAATAATTGAACAATATGTCTGGTCCTGGAAAGAGACATGAACAGTCTGGCGCCGAGAAACGACAGAAAAAAAAAGCCCAAGATGAAGCCCGTGCATCACTTTTAGGTACGTTCATAATCCTGTGAAACTTTATTTTGTTCTGTCGATGTTAATAATGTGTTTTAATGTTGGTAATAATTTCACGACTAACGCATCTTTCTTAATATGAATACAAGCAGATCTAAATAAACAGAATGACTTAAAATGCATTATATTAAAACAGAAGCAATTATGATTATTGATTAATAATGACCATATGGTGTCATTAAGTATGTGTTTTTTTTATTATTTTATTTTTACTTCCGTAATATTTGGGGGAGGGGGCACAAAAGTAAATTTCTGCTTAGGGCACCCATTTGGCAAGCAGCGGCCCTGGTTGCTCGCACGCCAAAGAGTATATATATATATATATATATATATATTGTGACGGACAGCCGGGTCCCATGCTTGGCCAGGACGCTCCTGCTGCATATGTTCCGGGGGAGCCACCATGGACAGCACAATACCCACGGGGACGCTTGGGATGCTTGGTGGCAGCCTCCCCGGCCGTTATTCGTTTCCCCGTCTCCCACGTGGCTCCATGGGACATGGAGTCCTCCACAGCCTGGTTGGGAGATGGGGTGGCCGCTAGGGGGTGTTGCCGAGAGCCAACAACCCGGTTGGATGAGGTTGCCTGGGAGGAGTGGTGGTGCCAGGAAGGGTTGTTTCAGCTGTGTTTTGTGCTTTTGAGATTGTGTTTTGGCTGGGGGAGTACGGGGAAGACGTGTCCTCCAGCTGAAGAAAACTAATAAAAGCCAGTTTGTTTGACACGTGCCTCTGCGTAAGTCTGTGCCGGGTCGGGCGCTATATACCGCCTTTTACAATATATATATATATATATATATATATATATATATATATATATGTGTCTGTGTGTGTGTATATATATGTAAATATGTATGTATATGTATATATATATGTATAAATATGTGGATGTATGTGTATATATGTATATATATATGTATGTATATATGTGTGTGTGTGTGTATATATGTGTGTATATGTATATATGTATGGATATGTATATATATGTTAATATGTGTGTGTGTATATATATATATATATATATATATATATATATATATATATATATATATGACAGCAACACTCATCACTCACAACAGTGACAAAACAATTACATTGACAATCATGTTACGTTATTTTCAAAATGTTTCCTTTTCTTTTTCATTACTTCTTTAACACACTACTTCTCCGCTGCGAAGCGTGGGTATTTTGCTAGTAAATAAATAAATAAAAACAACAATAAAAATAAATAAAAAAGAAGCAGCTTTGACTTTTCACCAGTTGACAAGACTCTGTTCCAAAGCATAAAGGATGTGTTAACAACAGCATTCTGTTTAGGTAAGTAAAGCATGTTACTCCTTATTCAGTTTTCATAAAGATTTCTATGTGATACCAGAGAGACCCCATTTAGAAGTAAGAACGGGGACAACTCCCAGAATTTCTTCCATGCACCTCTCTCCAGCTATCTCTGCTGTACCTGCACCTTCAGATGTACCTTCATTACCTAAACAAGTAGAACGTTGTTACTTTCTCCAAAACAACACCTTTCCAATATCTAAATTTACACTTACAACATTATCATTCTGGACCCCTCTCACAATTTCTACAAATAAAAATTGCACTTGCTGTCTACAGATTGTCCTTCACACCAATGCATCTTTCATGCACTCACTTCCAATAGCTCATAGTTTCTCTCAACATCTTTACTGCACATGTCACATGGCTATACTCCCTTCTCTTCCACGGCTCCTGTTCCCTCACCTCTAATTAACACCATAGTCTTTCCTACATGTACCTTGAAGTCTTTCTTTTCTGAACAAGCTTTTATTTCAGTTAATTCTTTCATAATTCCACCTCATTTTTTGCCAGTAATCCGATCTTCAACATACAAGATTTCTTATAGAAATCATTCACACAATATTCTGTTCTCCACCTCCCTCAGTATCATAAAAAGCAACAGACTTACAAAGGACCTTGGGTTCAGCCCCACATTTTCCTCACCTTCACCCTCCCCTACTGTTGTTGCAACCACCATTTGTACTTCCTCATATATAGACATTAACCATTCATCCACACCAAACGTCCTTAGTGTCCACTTGACCATCTCTTGTAGCACCTTGTCAAACAGCTTCTCAAAATTGGAACTCCATAGTGAATAATAATAATAATAATAATAATAATACATAATGCATAATAAAACTCCCTCTGCCTGATGCTTTTTCTGCACTACTTGCTCTGTTAGGGGGCCAGAACTTTTCCTTCTAGCCTTAACCTAACTTTCATATTCTCTTTCAACAACTGGGTGATCTTGCCCACTAAGGTCTTTACAAAGCATGGCATACTTCTATAAGGCTACCTGTCTTTTGTCTGTGAGAATAAATAGGCAGAAAGTGGTCCTTTAGCAGTGCCGACATGGTGAACCTACCTCCTGAATTTTCACACACATAACATAAGGAATATACATAAACACAGAATGTGTTGTGATAGATGGCCAAGAACCAAGCCCCGCCGGGATGCCTGGAGGAAGGAGGGACCGGGAGAGTGGTACTTCTTTTCCCTGGGCACCCGGACGGTCCTTGATTCCTGGAGGACAGCACTTCTGGAAGAAGAAAAAAGAAGACCAAGGTCAGATATTTAACTTTCATTCAGCTGAAAACTTGTAACAAAGCAACAATAAACCTGTGAGGGTAAAGGAAGATGTTAGCTACTGTACATGGGGACAGAAGTCATTAATTGCTTTCTAACAAACGAGAGTTATGAAGGAATGTTAACTTTTTAATTGATTAAACTTTTGTAACAAAGAATTACGCCAAGTTATGAAATAGCCACAACATCTTAGGGTAACTTTGTTGCTCGACATGTGATGCTTCTGCTTGCTCTTGCTCTCTGGAGTCAGCTGGATGGCATACACAAATCTGCTTGTTTTCTGTATCTTCTATAGCTTTTTGCTCTTGAGAATGAAAGCTAATATAAGAGTACAATCCTAAGTGCTACATTCTGTTCTGCTGCTTAAATTTTCTGTTGTTACTGTTGCAGTATTTGCCTCTGGTGTACTGTATATGTATGTTGTTCTCTGTTTTTTGTGTTGTTATACTAAATGTTAGTTTTGTGTGTTGTTTTAAATTTACAGTTCTTTTTTATTACCATTTACTTACTGTATTTACACAATGTCATCATAATTCCGATCACATGATGATGATCATCAAATTTGAAGACACGAATATGGTGGTGATTGCACACTAACTTATCAATTGATAGATAAAACATCATTCAAAAACTTAGTAGTAGTCAGCTTTAACGTTAGGATTCTTTGTTTGGTTTTGACTTTATTTCTGATTTTGACCTTCAGAAAGTCCTTTTGGTTTCTGTTTGTTCGAGTCTGTTTGTTCACCCTGACTTCTCTCAACTCATGATCATTTCTTGGTCTTCCTTGCTCTTTGATCACAATAATCCTCAGACACACAACTGTGTCCCAAACAGCTGTGTTAAAAGTGGACCAAAGAATGAGTTATTGAATCCCATGGTTTATGATCATTGTGCTTGTTGCGTCATCATTCTCACCTATTTAAGATGGTGGCCGGGCAGAAGTTGTTTTAACAGTATAGATAAAACTTTATTAAAGATTTAATTTTGACTAACATTTTTTAAGGAAAATTAGTTTTTTTTTTTTGGTTCTTTGGTCTTTTAGTGTATTTATTTTTGACCACACTATTTCTGTTTTATTCCTGGTGTCTGATCCTTGGCCTGTTCCATGTTCTTTTAATTATTCATCTATTATCCACTTTTTCTCAATATAAAATGCTTTTCAAATCTTACTTCCATACAATTACTAGCAAACAAATATTTTTAGGGAATGTGTACCCCAATGCAGGATACCCATTTTTATTTGAAGTGGTCATCAATGTTGACACGATAAAACTTCCTTAGAAGAATCAGATGAAGTATAAAAGTGATTAAGAGTTTCATTACATATTTATCATTGCACTAGTAATAAATGATGCTTTGTTTATTGTTATTTATATCTATATGACTTTAATGTTACCTTCCTTGTACAGGTTTGTATGGTATAGTAGCTGTTCAGTGCAGAGAAATAACAGTAATATTAAGCATTATAGGGTCCTCACAGAGTACTCCAAAGCTGTCATGTTCCAAGGTTTGATTACAGCAGTGAATCACAAGGCAGAGCGGCTGGCTGTCACATTTTATTGGGATTTTTGTTGGGAATAGGTTATAGAGCTTGACCATTACTTATATGCACAGTATGTAATACTGTGGCAGGCTTGGCAGTGGGTATGTTTTTTAAATTTAGCTGCAAAGTAATTTGGTTGTCCTGCATTCAAAGAAGGTTTGTCTAAAAAGAAGTAATTAAACTAATTACAATAATGTGACTAATTAGGTGGCCAAAAGACAGTAGAGTTTAGAAGCCAAAACAGTGCCACTCGAATTTAGAGGTAAAAACAGAATTTGATATGACCTCAGTTTAAAGAAGCAAGACGGAAAATAGAAACAAAGAACTAAATCAGTTGGAAAAGGTGGCCGAGTCTGAAAGAAATATTGGGATTTGACTTCTTCACATGAATTTAGTCCACATCTTCTGTTTAAGTCTCAGACACTGTCACTGTCTATTTGGTGTAGGTCTGGGATTTTATCTGGGTACTCCATTTGTCATACAATCCAAAATCATATTTTAGGCAAATTGTCAATTCTAATCTGGCCTCATCTGATGGTAAGTATTGGTTTGTCTGTGAGTCGGCCCTGTGCTGAAACAATCAAGAGCAGGGGGATGTAAATGCCCCACTGAAGAAAAATAGTGGCCTTCACGTGCAACCCCGAACAGCCAAACTTGTTATTTTTTTCTAAAATATCAAGCTACACATGGAACTGTAACTCCACATTACACGGGATATTCTACAGGATTGGACAGTTTTTCTCTCTCACCTACTTTCATATTGCACTTGAAGTGAAATGTTTAGAGGACAAGTTCCACACACTCTGGGGACTTGTGGTGGTTCTTGTTTTTTTTTTATATTGTGTGTTCTGTGGGTGGTACCCAGTGAGGCAGGGCCAAAGTGACATCACTTCTCCTGAGACCTCCCACTGGCTGCTTAATGCCTGGAGATGAGGATCTCAGGAGTGGTGCATTGAAGTTATAGGAGTCACTAGTGAGTATTTTATTTTTCTTGTGTAGTTTCCTTTTTCTCTGATTATTTTCTGCTCTGGTTTTCGATTACAGATTGTGTCTTGAAACTTTTTCTTTGTGGATTGCCTTTTAGGCAGCTCCTTTTTCAATATGTTCAGTATTTTTTTTTTTACTGTTTTTCTAATTTACGAATAAAACCCCTCATTGATAAAAATGTTTTAGTTTGGTTTGTCACTACAAACCAAAGTTTTTGACAGCTCTCTCTCTTGCCAGGCATTTGTAATATTTTAAGACTTTAAAATGTATTTTGAAATTTAAAAGTTGGTTTTCCAATTTTGGGGGCTGATTTTGTTGAAGCTTGCAGATGGTAGTTGGGGGCTGACTATGTTAAAACAAAAAAACAAAATCTGCAGGGGCTCCGAGGCTATGAGACCACCCAGCCCTTATTGGGCAACTGTACAGTTGCATAAAATGAATTCCGCTATACTACTGATGTGCCCCTGCAAAATTCTCCATGTTCCCCATCTGGCCCCTCTGCTGAAAAGATTCTAGAGGTTCCAGTGACTAGCACCCCATCCGAGTTTACATTCTGCTTTGTGCATTGTGCTGTTGGAACAGGCTCCAGGCCATAAGTCTAAATTGTTTTGAAAAAGGTCCTTTAAGTTATACCAGTGCTAGACAGAGCATTCTGTGTAAAACGTTCAGTATATTCAACCTTTGCTAATAAGGTATTTGTTAACAAAGAGAATAGGTTAAAGCTTTAATTTATTAATTTTCTTTACATTTGTGAAAACATTCATCTGATGTTGTGTTAATTTTCTATGTAATTATACTTGCCAGCCTACACTTACAGTACAAGGGGTTAACAAGTTACTTAGGTGTACCTACTTTTTATAGTTAATTAAAACTGTTTGGAAGTCATCTAGTATTGACACAAACAGAGCTTTAAACGTTCTACCAAACAGGTCAGAGTCCTTGGAAAAAAAAAACTGATGAAGAACACATACACCATGAGTGTGCAGCACATACTAATGTGTTTATCATGTTTCAATTACAGCTGATAACAGTAGGTTGAATGTACCTAAGTGTAAATGTTAATTAATAAGTTGTTGTGAGCAGTTCCTTACTGAGTTGTCAGTTGCGTGGAAAATTCTTGAACCTTAAGGGGACTGTTTTTAAGGGGATACCTGGAAAAGGAGAAAAGATAATACCAGATACTAACTATTTACCTCAATCCTTTACAAGTGAAACATTTTTAAGCTGAAAGACTCTCTGAACCCACCATGGCCTTCCTTTAGACCCGCCTCATCCCCTCTACTTACTCCCCATCTCTCAATACATCCTTGGATTTGTGTGACACCCCATGTCACAGAGTAAACGAGAGCACAGCTAGTCCCTATGTGAGGCAAGCTAATTGATGTATAATCCATGAGCTGGTTTGATTATTGATAGGTGAATGCAAAATTAGCGGCACTGAATTAAAAGGATTAAAAAGTGTGAATGCTAGATCGAGTTTGAAGTGCAAGCCAAATGTAAAGCATCAGGAGAACACTGCAAAGGATATACTGAGCATAGAATGTCAAGAGTGCGATATAAAAGCGTGAACCAGAGCAGTAAGTGTCAAGAGGGCGCTCGAGGAAAAAACAGCAGTGAGCGGTGGATGAACAGGAAGAGGCATTGAGAGGAATGAGTGAGAGTAAGAATTGGTAGAAAGAGTGAAGTCACGGAGCTGGAAAGCCATTGTGAGGCAACCGGACCTGCTGATCTACTTACACGTGGCAGTCAACATGGGATGGTTTTTCTGAAGGGTACAATCCTGGATGGAAAGCAGTGTGAGGCTTTAGTTGTATGTTGGCCAGTGAAGCTACGCTGTCAGTGGGTTTGAAGCAACATTACTGTGCAAGTTGCTAAAGATATTTCTTGTGTTTGTAGGATGATGAAACTAAGTAGTGAGGTAACAAAAACAGTGTGCAAGTTAGTTACCGGGGTGCATGTCTCGTGGGACCCTGCAAATTCGGATTATCCATTTTGTGTATTCCTCTGTGAAACTGCTCGAGTGTTCTTAATTGGAGTTGAATTGTTCATGTTAACTGTTCATGGGATTTTTTTATTGTATTTACCTATTTATGGCTAATTTAAATTTGCCCTAGTCTATCCTTTGTAACAAAGTACAACATGTCCCGGAAAACACAGAGTAGTGCCCATGGCTGCATGCACAGGGGCATCACAATCTGTGAGTGATGAAGGTATGCTGGCGTGAGTAACGCAAAAGCAATAAAGGAAAATGCAGTCTTTACTTCTGCCTTTAAATGTATTTTTTCAACCTCACAGCATTAAACAGGGACCTCCATTCTGGAACCCAAACATTTTTCAAGTCTCCTGTCTCGTTTGTTTTTCAAAATGTATGTCTAATCTTACTAAATAAAATGATGGAATTGTATATTCATAAAACAAAGTTTTAAAAACTAGTAAGCCCTGCAATCACATTCATATAAAAGTATCTGTAAAGCCCCACAGATATACTGTAGTCTCAGTCATTCGTCCATCCATTTCCTGCAAATACTAAATCCGGAGGCTGCACTTCATCAGAACTGAATGAGTAAAGATGAAAAAAGTGTTGATTGGTCTGACAATTCTTGACTTGTGCTGTAATGTAGGGTAAGAATTTTCCTAAAAGTCAATGAATCCATTGAGTGATCCTCTGTTTCATCAGTGCTATAGGCAGTGGCATAGCTAGCTTGCTGAAGGCCCCTGTGCAGCACTCTGAGGTGGGCCCCTCCTGTCTAGCATAACTGTTAGTAATTTATTCACCACTAGATCCTGGGGGCCGGCTGGGCAGTGTTGTCATGATGGTGACAAACAAACCGGCTCTCTAAATTAAATTTGTAATAACATCCACTGTAATAAAAATCTAAATTGTGAGAATGGAATATGGGAGGTGTGTGTAGTAGTAGCAGTAGTACATAAATATATGTAAAATGTGGACTCGCTTACTTTTCCAAGACAACTTTGTAAAAGAAGATGATTAAAATGTAACATAAGCTATAAAGTAGAAACTATTCTGTGCTATAAAATGAGACGATTTCAATTTGTAGCAAATTAAAACAACAACACCAGGATACTGCTGACAGGATACTACTACACAATCGACCCATTTTACACAAGTTCTGAGAAAACGAACATAAAGTGGTCACGTTCACAAATCCTTACAGTAGTAACACTAATGCACAGTAAGCCATACTAAGGTACACAATAAAACAGATTACAGATGTGTTAAACTGTTAAAGCTTACAAAAATGGATCTGACTGACAAGTCACAAATCATATTACTTATAATATCACTTCTTCTTCTTCTTCTTCTTCTTTCAGCTGCTCCCGTTAGGAGTTGTCACAGCGGGTACCTTAAAATACCCGCCAGATGAGGACTGTTTGCATTATAGTTATGTCAATTTTTATATTTTTGACATGTGCAAAAGTCATATGTTGCACAATCTAGTTCTATTCTTTACATTCTAATCAGGATTTGTCCAGCAAATATTTAGACACCTATTTGCTTCTTCTCTCAGTGTTATTTTTTAGCCAAAGTTTATTCTTCTTTTTATTATTTTTTCATTATTATTTTATGTTTTTTCTGGGGTGGCACTGTGGCATAGTGGTAGCGCTGCCTCGCAGTTAGGAGACCTGGGTTCACTTCCTGGGTCCTCCCTGCATGAAGTTTGTATGTTCTCCCAGTGTCTGCGTGGGTTTCCTCCCACAGTCCAAAGACATGCAGGTTAGGTGCATTGGTGATTCTAAATTGTCCCTAGTGTGTGCTTGGTGTGTGTGTGTTTGTGTGTGTGTGCCCTACGGTGGTCTGGCACCCTTCCCGGGGTTTGTTTTCTGCCTTGCGCCCTGTGTTGGCTGGGATTGGCTCCTGCAGACCCTTGTGACCCTGTAGTTAGGATCTAGTAGGTTGGATAATGGATGGATGTGGTTTCTGATATTATGTAATTTTCCTTAATACTGTTATATTTATTTTTTATTTAGTACTTATTATGTATTGTGTATTTATGTTTATGTATGTTCAAGAGGCAGGTCCTCCATGACATCACTCTTTTGGACCAACTCAGCCTTTATGTTCTGTGTATAAATCATTTATCTTAGGTACTGTTTTTTTATTTTTGGTCCTGTTTTTTGGATTTTACCTTGAGTTGCACTTTGGACTTGTTGCCTTTTCAGGCAAACTCTTTTTACGTTATTTTTTGACTTATAACAGCATTCAGTGTAAGTGTGTGTTTTCCCCAGGTGCTCCCTCCCATTTCCACCCACGTCCCAAAGACATAGTTTACTGGAGGATTCCACATTGTCCCAAGAGTGATCGAGTGTTGGCAGACTCAGACAAATGACATCACCTACTGATTCTAGGACAACATAGATGATACTGGGGAAGGGAGATGAGGTAACACCAGGAAGTAACTTTTTACCTTCATCCTTAACAGATGAGACAACCTCAACCTAAATGATTCCTTCTGAGTCCAACCAGAGACCTTCTTTTAGACAACATCATTTTTTCACCTCAGCACTAAATCCCTTGGTCTCAATACATCCTAGGATCTGTGAGTGATGAAAGCACGTCAATGTGACTAACACATGAGCAGCACAGGAAACTGCTGTCATCAATGCTTTTTTAATTATTTATTTTCTTAACCTTAAAGAGGGTGAAATGGGATTACATACTGCACATCATGAAAATAGTAAAACATGTAATCATATTCATATAAAAATACCTATAAACTCCAGAAATAATCTGTCTGTCATCCATACATTTCCTGAACACACTTAATCCATGGCTACTCTGGGAACATGATTATCAGAACTGAATGAAGATTGGAAAAATGTTGTTTGTTATGACAAATCTTGACTTGTGCTGTAATGTGCAGGTTTTTGGGTAACCATTTGATTAAAACAGCATGGATCCATTTAGGGATCCTCCCTTTGGTCAGTGCTAGAGACTGATGATGGCAGTGTAATGGTGTGTGGAATGTTTTCTCAGCATGCATTATGCCTCTTACTACCAAGCAAGCATTATTTGAATGGCACAGTGTACCCAGACATTAGCTGACCATGGGCACTTCTTGTTACAAAGGGGGGCAGTTTGCTATTTTTTTTTTTACTACAAATAGATTTTTCCTGGTACCCTTTTTATCTTTTGAAGGAGAAGTCATTTTTCAACACTAGGCCTTGTTGGAAACAAGGGGAACAACAGGAGCAAACAGGCTTGTTCTTCTAAACAGGCCATCACTTTCACTAAAGCTGATGAACAGCCAAAAACCCTTGACTGATCCTTGGCCAGAGCCCTCTAGTTATTGAGTATCAAAGGAGAGAGAAAGAGCAATCAGCAGAGCTACTGAAGCAGCAGTGAAACACTCAAGATGGCTGTGGCTCACGTGAACAGACCCATGGGGGTGACTTGTAACAGGTTGAGGCCTGATCATCCTCAGCTGGGTCACCTGGAGGAGAGGTATGATGTTGAAAGACCTGATGGACTTGAGGAATCCAGGACAATCATTGAAGATGTGATCGGAAACATCATAAGATGTATTCACTCAGCAAGACTGGGCTTAGATATTTTAACTTCAGCTTGGTCTAATTTTGCCATATTGTGTCAGGAAATCACAACAATATGAGGATGTCATAGGGTTTTGTAGTAGACCCAGAATTTTTACAGTGTATTCCTGACTCCAAAGACTGCAACAGAAGTAATTAAGTGATGAGGTTAAAACTGTTCCTTGTAGCTTGGAGTCCAGGAGTGTGATGGAGCGAGATAGCCCTCCCTTCATATAACTTAGGCCATGGTAGACAGACAGGGTTTGCTTTCATATAATTCATATCATTACTTAATTTTTTCCTTTTGGTTATCCCTTTCTCAACTGTCTTTTTAGAATAAATAAACCAGTTTCAATACTCTTAATTCAAGCCTTTAATGAGCTCTTAGGCACAGCCATCAGCAGTGTGTCAGTCTGTGGAGAGAGTGTCAACCTTGTTGAGAGGTTTACTTATGTCTGCAGTGACATTCATGTCTCTGGTGACTCTTACTATGAAGTCAGTAGATGGACTGGGAGAGCATGGGGTGTCATGAGGTTGCTGGAAAGGGGTGTGTGGCGTTCCCGATATCTATGCAAAAGGACGAAGGTCCAAGTCTTTAGAGTCCTGGTGCTTCTTGTCTTGTTACTGTATATAGTTACAACTAGGGGAATCCATTCCCAGATGGGTTTATCTATTCCCGGGAATTCAGGAATCCCTCATTTCATTCCTGGGAATCCTGGGCTCCCGGGGATGACACAGTGCATGGGCATCTCACATGTGAACGGTTTTAGAATGACCAACACTTATTTTTAATAAAACTACTGCAATATGTTGACACCAATAAAAGATTAACTTTATCTACAAGCAGTTCATGCAGTCATATAAGTACATGTATTTAGTTCAGGGGTGCCCACACTTTTTCAGCTTGCAAGCTACTTTTAAAATGACCAGGTGGAAATGATCTACCTACCTATTAAAAACGCTATATATATATATATATATATATATATATATATATATATATATATATATATATATATATATATATATATATATATAAAAAAGTATATATAAAGTATATATAAAGTATATAAAGGGGTCAACAACAGTGTACTAACTTGTCTTTCCTTCCTCCTTCAGAAAGCCCGAGGCCTCACAGATATAAACAAACGCCATGACGGCTACAGGAAGCATGCACTTCCGGGTCTATTTATCCCCTCTGACGACCCTTGATGACATAGATTCCCAGAATCCATCACGAATACCTAGCATCCTTCACATCAATCTCCGGTCCGCCTCCATAAAAAGTCCCTCCTTTCTCCCCTCATTGTCTTTTGCTTTCTAATGTTTGTAAATGACTGACTGGTCTCAATTTTGGTTACAGTATACGGGGCTGAAACCCCAAATCTTGCAACATGTTTTTGTCTTGTGTATGACAATATATATATATATATATATATATATTGTAAAGGACGAGCAGAGACAGTATGAAGTGTTGGGGTTTTCCGGCCCCGTATATTCTACAGAAAAATTAACACAGGTCAAAAATCATAAACTTTAGAAGTTCATAACGACGCCGAGTCCTGGCGTCGCGGCCATTTTATTGGGGAGGAGCCGGAAGTGGAGGAATACTGGGAAGGTCCGTGAGGGAGGATGGGAAGGATGACGCCAGGGCAAGATGGCGGAGGAAGGGCGGAAGTGCGCACTGCGGTCAAACCCGCTACGGAGGAGGGAGGTCTTTTTCCTACAAGGAAGCAGAGGGAGAAAGTTAATACCCCGCCATTCCCTGCCGTGAATGTTTTCCCAGATGCTTTCAATCCGTCCGCTGCCTCCTACTGCGTGCTTGACACGATCCCCCCCTTAGCCCAGGACCGTCAGATCGGGCGGACCTAACCGAGAGGTCGTGAATACGGGAGAGGGCATCGGCATTGGCCTGAAGGGTGCCCGCCGATAAGTGACAGTGAACTTATACGGCTGTAGGTCCAGAAACCACCTAGTGACCCGGATTCACTCTTTGTGTAGGGACATCCACTGAAGTGCAGCGTGATCTGTCACCAGAGTGAATTCGCGACCCAGCAGGTAATAACGGAGGTGGGTCACTGCCCACTTAATGGCCAAGGCCTCCCTCTCCACCGCCGATACCGAAGTCTCCCGTCCATCAGTTTCCGCTAAGGTACATCACAGGGTGTTCAACACCATCAACGCTTTGGCTCAGCACGGCACCCAGGCCTGTGTCCGAAGCGTCGGTCTGGAGGATAAACGGGAGCCCAAAATCGGGCGTCCGCAATACAGGTGCCGATGTTAGGGCCTTTTTTAAGTCACTGAACGCTGTTCTGCCTTGTCGGTCCACACTACGTATAGGGGAGCGCCCTTTTTTGTCAGGTTAGTCAAGGGTGCCGCTCTTTCGGAGAAACGGGGAACAAACCGGAGGTAGTACCCGCAAGCCCCAAGAAAGCCTGCACCTGCCTCTTGGTATTCGGACGGGGCCATTCTAAGATGTCTTTAACTTTGGAGCCCTGTGGCCGCACCTGTCCTTGTCCCACGAGGTAGCCTAAATACTTGGCCTCCTTTAAGCCAAAGAAACATTTTCGGGGGTTTATGCGGAGGCCGGCTTTAGCCAGTGTTCTGAGGACAGCTGCAACCCGCAATAGATGCTCCTCCCAGGTGCCGGAATAGATGACGCGCCATCCAGGTAGGCGGCACTATAGGACTGGTGGGGCTTTAGCACTCTGTCCACCAGACGTTGGAAGGTGGCCGGCCCCCGTGCAGCCCAAATGGGAGGACCTTGTATTGCCAGTGCCCGCTAGGGGTGCTAAAGGCTGTTTTTCTTTGCGGATGCCGTTAAGGGAATTTGCCAATACCCTTTGTCATGTCAAGGGTGGTCAAATACTGAGCCGCGCCCAGCCGCTCCAGAAGGTCGCCAATGCGGGGCATCGGGTAGGCATCGAACTTGAGACCTGATTCAGACGTCTAAAGTCGTTACAGAACCTCCAGGAGCCGTCCGGCTTGGAGACGAGGACAACAGGGCTGGACCAGGGACTATGGCTCTCCTCAATTATGTCCATGTCCAACATACGTTGCACCTCCAGTTCAACCTCTGCGCGTTTTGCCTCTGGGGCCTATAGGGCCTCTCCCGGACGATTACCCCGGGGTCCGTAACTATATCGTGGGCAATCAGCGAGGTCCGGCCGGGTGATTCGCTTACCACTTCGGGGATGGCTCGGAGTGTCTGGATTAACTCCTGCCGCTGCTTGGGTGTCAGCTCTTCGCCGAGGTTGAGGGCAGTCGTGCTTGAGAAAAGGGAGAGTGACCTATGGGAGCGGGCAGCTCCTCCCTATCCTTCCAAGGTTTCAACAGGTTAACATGATAGATCCTTCACTCGGTCGACGATTGGGTTGTTTCACCAAATAGTCGACGCAGTCCTTTCTCTCCTTAACCTCGTAAGGCCCTTGCCAGTGAGCGAGCAGCTTAGAGTGGGAGGTAGGGATGAGAACCATAACCCGGTCCCCTGGGCGGAACTCCCTGAGGACGGAGTTGCGGTTGTAACACCGGGCCTGCGCTGCTTGCGCACGAGTCACGGTTCTTTTAGGAGGGGCCTGATTTTTGTGAGTCGATCGCGCAGTTGCGCTACGCACTCTAAAATATTGGAGGAGGGAAGGGCCTCAGCCTCTCAGCCCTCTTTAGGATGTCGAGGATTCCTCGGGTTGTCGCCATATAACAATTCAAACGGGGAGAAGCCCGTAGAGGCCTGAGGTACCTCCCGATAGGCAAAAAGCACGAGCGGGAGGAGCTGGTCCCAGTTCCTGCCGTCCGCGCTGACCACCTTGGAGCATCTGTTTAAGCGCCTGATTAAACGCTCCACCAACCCGTCCATTTGCGGGTGATAGACAGACGCTTTCAGGTGCTTTATCTGCAGTAATTTGGCTACCTCCCTGAACGTATCCGAAGTAAAGGGCGTACCCTGGTCCGTGAGGACTTCTTTGGGTATGCCTACTCGGGAAAACACGTTAACCAATTCCGTGCAATGCTTTTAGAATTAGCGGAGCACAGGGGAACCGCCTCTGGGTACCGGGTAGCATAATCCACCATGACTAGTATATACTTGTGGCCACGGTTTGAGGGCTCCAAGGGTCCTACCAAGTCGACCCCTATTCTTTCAAAGGGGACATCGATGAGGGGTATAGGGACGAGAGGAGCACGGTCCTTTCTAGGAATCTGGCGGATCTGGCACTCCGGACAGGACTGACAGAAACGCCGGACCTCCTCATTGATCCCCGGCCAGTAAAACCGGAGCTTAATCCTCTCCAGTGTTTTTTCGGCCCCGAGGTGGGCGCCTAGGAGGTGAGCGTGCGCCAACTCGCATACCTCCCGCCGGAAGGTACGCTGAATTAGCAGCAACTTCCGCACCTCGCCCTCATGGGTTGCCACCCGGTACAACAGATCGTTCTCAAGGACAAAGAAGGGCTCACGCGGTGTGGAACCGTCCGCTTGTGTGCTGTTAGGCAGAACGACAGCATTCCGGGCGAAGCGCAGGGAGTCATCATTCCACTGCTCCCTCTTAAAGGAGGCAGGCGTGGACCGGAACTGATGGTCCAGGCCGCCGAGAGGGTTTTGTGGCCTGGGCCCGGGAAGAGTTCCCTGGCTAGTACCTTCCCCGGCGGAATCTTCCGGTCGGGGTCCGTAGCCGCGGAAAGGTCCCCGAGGCACCAGCGCCATTAGGGCCTGCCCTTGTGCACGGCGTGGAGACCGCGGGAGGGGTGCCACTGCCCATCATAACAAGATCCAATAAGGCCCCGGGAGCGGTAGATGTCTTACCGCTGATTCTTTTAGACCAGTCTTGTCCCAAAATCACTGGGAAGGGGGGTTCCGGCAGCACAGCAACCGTCATTTGAGTTGGTTTCCCCCTCCAGGTGAGATAACAGCGAGCGGAACGATATGACCTAGTCCCCCCATGCACACAAGTGACCAACAAGCGTTGGTTTATCCACTGTCGCGGTAAGACAAAACGGCGAGCTACAATGGTAATGTTGCTGCCGGAGTCAAACAAAGCCACCACGGCGTGCCCATTTAACAATACCACTCCCGTGTTCGGACTCGCCAAGGGATGCGGCGGGGTACAGTACCTCTCCAACGACGTCCAGGTGCAGTCCATGGGTTCTGGAGTGATGTTGTGGGGGCAGGTTGGCAGCAGGTGGCCAGTCTCGCCACACTTGTAACAGCGCGGCGGGCCCGGCTTTTCTCTGATTCTCGGCGGTGCTTCTGCAGCACGTCGAGAGGGCTCGGGGGTGGCCGCCCGTCCCTGTCGGTTCCCCCGAGCAGGCCTTTCTGACCCGCCAGCTGACGCTCCAGGACGTCCAGGAGGCCTGGCATATCCTTATAGGCGTGTCCCCGGACCTGCTGGGCGAGGGAACTGGGCAGCGAGTTGACCAGGCCTTCACAGGCCACCTGCTCCACCACTCTCCGAGCTTGGGATCCTTCTGGCCGTAGCCAGCGCCCCATCTTACCCCAGAACTCGAACGCCTGGGCGCGGGCAGGCTTTTCGGGGTCAAAGACCCAGTTCCGCCATTCAGCCGCCTGCTGGCCCGGGGTGATGCCGTAGCGCGCCAGTATTTCTGGTTTGAGGAGGTCGTAATTGGCGGCCTCCTCCTCAGGGAGGTCATAATAGGCCCGCAGCGCGGGTCCCTTCAGATAGGGCGCCAATATGGACGCCCACTCGGCCCGCTGCCACTCGTTCCGGGTGGCCGTCCGTTCGAAGACGCCTAGGTAGGCCTCGATGTCTTCTGAAGCACTCATCGGGACCAAAGGAGGAGGCGTCTGCTTGGGCGGGTCTGGCCTTACCCGCTGGGCCTCTGCCAACCTGGCCTTCGTGGCTTCCAGCTCCATCGTGGTGGCGGCTTGCGCCTGCTGCAGCCTGGAGCCGGGCGCCATGTTTTGCAGCACGGTGTTCAGGTCCTGTCCCTCCGTCATATTTCCGGGATTTCTCTATCCTGCCGGCTACGCCAGATGTAAAGGACGAGCAGAGACAGTATGAAGTGTTGGGGTTTTCCGGCCCCGTATATTCTACAGAAAAAATAACACAGGTCAAAAATCATAAACTTTAGAAGTTCATAACGCAACGCCGAGTCCTGGCGTCGCGGCCATTTTATTGGGGAGGAGCCGGAAGTGGAGGAATGCTGGGAAGGTCCGTGAGGGAGGATGGGAAGGATGACGTCAGGGCAAGATGGCGGAGGAAGGGCGGAAGTGCCGCACTGCGGTCAAACCCGGCTACGGAGGAGGGAGGTCTTTTTTCCTACAAGGAAGCAGAGGGAGAAAGTTAATCCCCGCCATTCCCTGCCGGCGAATGTTTTCCCAGATGCTTTCGAATCCGTCCGTGGCCTCCTACTCGCGCGTGCGTGACAATATATATATATATATATATATATATTGCGTTGTTTTACTGTCAAATAATGCAAAATGTGTGCGACACGTGTTTCGCCCTAATTCTGGGCTCATCAGGCATTCACACTCACTGCACCCCGGATCGAACCTTGGACGTCAGCGTCGAAGCCTCTTTACGTTGTGCCATGGCGTGTGGTTCGTTTGTTTGACAGCATGTAGATCAGGGTAATTACATTCATGGCATTCGTAGTCTGAATCACAATCTGATTGTATGGGTGCATGTGGGATAACCAGTGTTTTAGAAGAAAAGAGATCTCAGACTGGCTGCCCTGTATGTCAATCAAGTGGCAAATGCCATAGGGAGGATATATGATAGACTAACATTTATTTGAATGCAACGCGATCTACCTGCACTACCTACCGGTCGATCACGATCTTCATATTGGGCACCCCTGATCTAGTTAGTTGCCGTAATAAGAGCATAGAAAGTACAATGTGTCAGTGTGCAGTCATCCAGGCCAGAGTGCACGTTCGTGCAGAGTACGCCAGCCGCTGATGTAGGCGGCACAGTCATCAGATACTGATACACTTGTTCTAAACAACGTCCACGCTTGCCGTTGCTCTGAAACACTGCCATTTCAGCTTTTACTGATGCATCCAGTTTCTTGCCATCATTCTGTGATGGCAAGTTTCTTGGCACAGATAATGTGGAAGAAAAAGACTGACGCATTGCAATTTCAAGTTACTGTTCAAAGCTGTTGTCTGACAGACGTCAAAGAAATCTGCCCCGTCCCGGCATTCGTGAGCTGCAGAGTGCAGACTCTTCCCAGTCTACTGTGCTCAGTTTTAGTGGGAGCCAGGAGACTGACGACTACTGCTGGTCTGTTTTTGACTGACTTAATCGGCAACACACTACACGGTGGGCCAAAAAAAGTGCCACTTAATTATTTTCAACTATAACTCTCCTATTTCTTGATAGATTTTTACAATTTTAAATGCTATATATGTGAGCTTGGCCGTTGCCGGTTTCCTGGGAATTACAGCAGTTTCATGGATTCCCTAGTTGCGACACATGGACGCTATCCAGTGACCTGAGATGAAGACTGGGCTCCTTTTGTACTGTGTCTCTTTGGAGGATCCTTGGGTACCACTGGTTTGACTTTGTGTGGACTGAGCTCATTGAGTCCCAAATGAGGCACATTAACTGCATTGTGAGGGAACGTCAGTTATGGCACTATGGCGAGGTGATCGAGCTTGAAGGATCCTCATTGTTGAGATCCTGAGTGCTAGACCAGGCCAAGGGGATGCCCACAGAACACCTGGCTACGGCAGATAGAGGGATAGAGGGTCTGCCTGAGGGGTTGCCAACCACGACCCTGAGCTGTTTCTTCGTGTGATGGGTGTGTAATCACGTTGTACCAGTACATGCCCCCCAACCTGACGTAACCTGACAAAGTCAGGATGGCACAGACAGTTGCCCTCAGCACACAAGTACTAACATGTGATGGGGAGGGAAGTGTTTATTTTAATAGTGCTTTTTATAATTTTGTTGGATTTAATACGAATTTAATTGCAAAAGGTATTAAATTAACAGTGCCGGAGGGTCAACAAATATCTACTCTGTTATTCATCATTCGGTAAAAGTCCATCAACCACTTTTTCAAGGTTTTTTTTATAAATAATGCAATAATACTGAAAGTGTGAATAGCACACATTAGCAATATCAGCACTAAACATACAGATAACAATGATGACAGCCCCTTGGTAAAGATGTTCAGGATCAGCCTCAGGGGGGCAAAGGCAAAGAAGACCAAAGTAACAAAACTATATGAAGAATACTGTCTTGCTGACCAATCTTGACTGTTACATGTTTTACTTGGGCAGTGTACATTAATAACACTTAGAAAGTGTCCTTCCCATTGTAACCACAAAATGATATTTTTTATGTATGTGCGTTTTGATGGCCTTTTAAATAAACATTTGTTTCATAGCAAACAGCCATCTCTTTATTCCATTCCCCTTCCCTCTCCATCCCTAGCCATCATGATTATATATTTCCTTTATTATATAATAAATCATACATTAGACTGTTTCTTTGGCAGCTCCTTGAAAAATGCCAATATTGTTGTTTTTTTCTTTACAGTATTTAGCTCCTTTTGTCTGGCATTATTATTTTGTAAGAAAAATGTAAAAAATGTTTTAAGGAAAAATAGCTTCAGGGCCTTGAAGAAACAAAGAACTGGCAAATACGTACACATCGTTTATGCAGTTTTGTACAAAGAACCTTACAGACCTTATCAATTTATTCAGTTTGGAAATAAGACCTCCAATTCTGTCCACCTCAGTCTTAGAATATCTTTTTAGAAATAACTTACCTGCCTCTAAAAGTCCAAATTACTAGCAAATCAATGTTTTATTTAAGGACCAAAACAAAGTATCAAGCACACAAACACAGCAGATGCAATACTATATTACTAAAAAAATTAAACACAGCAAATTTAACGTTATATACCATTTATACCTCACATCCTGCTAATAGGCTAATATGAGCTTTACTGACATCCCAATCCCCATTTCCTGGGATGACCCCTGGATCGCCCCCCACATAATTCCAAACCTTAGTCTCTGTCTGTCTTTTTTTGGTCCTCTCACTTCACGTCCCTTTTCATTCCGAACATTTTCCTGTTCCTAGACTTTGCTAATCCAACACGCACTCCCATCCAAAAGATATGTTTCTGCCTGGGTGACAACTCAGAGAAATAATTATCTGTTGTCAATCAATAAACTTCAAAATAAACACAGATTGTGACTTTTTTATGATTTTAGTATAAAAAATTAAAAGGTGCCAAAAGGCCAACTTCAAAAAGAGGCCTGAATATTCAAAGCCAAGAAAATAAAGTAAAACTGCTAAACTGCTGGATCAAATGAACAAAACCTTTATACAGTATGTTTTTATTTATTAAATCAAATTAAAAATTATTAAAATAAACTCCCAATTTAAAATTACAAAAGCATGTAAATAATAATAAAAAAAAGATTTAACTTCAAAACTAATAAAGGTGGTTGCTAATCTACTGTAAAACACTACTGTCTATGTGTGTGTATGTGTGTGTGTCCGGTTTCTGAGGGCAATCTGATTGGCAGGTTTGGTTTTGGTCTGATTGGTTAGTTTTGCTTCAGTTACTCATTCAAATGAGATTGAGACAAGTAGTGGCAGGCATGACAAGCTGGCACACAGTCACCTTCAAACCCATAAGTTTTCAAAAGAACATTAATGATGTTTTCACAGTAGGTAATGATGGCTCATCATCATTGATGATAGTCAAAAAGTGGACAGGAGGTAAGCAATACCTTAGTAAGTGATTGTGGGAACAGAGAACACAATTGAGAGAGGTAGGAAGGAATAGGATGAATGCTGAGAGTACACAAAAGGCAAGAGATATGAAATATCAAATATTTTTAAATTTGTGTTATTACCTGACATTGACAGGTAACGTAGCTAAGTTGCTAAATAAAAAAAAAAGGCAACCCCAAAACAGCCAAAACAAGTCTACAAAAGCAAATGAAAGAATCAGAACCAGACAACCTGGCCAAAAATGGTCAAGAAAAACTAACAAGCACAGAAAGGGACCCGAGGGGTACAGCTAAATGAGCGAATGCCAAAGAAAGGAAGTGTGCAATCAAGTGGTTTATATAGGAACCATCAGGTCACAACTAATGGACGCAATTTAATGCTAGTAGTAAAGGAGGCCAAGACAAAATCAGATATTACAATTTGATGCGCAGCTAAACTTGTAAACAGGGAACCCACAAATTAAGGGGGAACAGAATTTACAACAAACAAGAATTACAAAACAAAGAAAGAATCAAGACTTTTTCTCCCAGATTAAAAAATGAAATATACACACACTTTACAACTTTGTGTTTGCTACTCGAAATAACTTGTGATGCCTCTTTTCTTTCTCTTGACTAAAGAAAACAGTGAACACCCCTGGCTTCAAGAACATACTAGAATCTTTTGCTGTCCACATAAAAGCTGTCTACCTTTATTAACTCATGCCTTCTTACTAATAGATAATACACATTGTAAAAAGGAAGAGACTCAACACACGTAAAAAGGTTTGGGGCACCCACCTGTATAATATTCCTAGCTGCAATGGTTTGTTTTTTCATTCAACAGAGTAGTTGATTGTAGAGAGTCCAAGACAGAACTGATGAAGGTTGGAAAAGATGGAGGTTTTAAATGGTCAGACAGGAAGTGTTGTATGTTAACTGGAAGTGATGAAGGTTGACCGTTAGTGATGTTTCTCTGACATCAGCCTGGGAACCAGGACCGGAAGTGACATTCTTCTGGGCGCCGGAACTGGAAGTGACGTTCTTCTGGGCGCCGGAACCGGAAGTGACATTCTTCTGGGCACCAGAACTGGAAGTGACGTTCTTGATTCAGATAGGTTTTCCCGTGGCTGGTCTGTAGAGATAGCAGGAGAAGGTTTAATGCACCCCGCCCTCCCCTGGCCTGGCGTGGAATTACCTTTACTTGGTCCACACAACGTCCCCCTATTCGCACGTGTGTGACAAAATACATACATAAAATACATAAAGGCCACCAGATTAAGTTCACAAATGACACTGATGTAGAATTTATTAATTATTTTTGACTGGCCATGGAGAATACTTCTAGTATAGAAGTTTCTTTATTAGGTGTATTGTAAGGTTTCTAAACTCATTTGGAACTCAAACCCAACGGGACAAAACACTGAAGAACGTCCCAAAGCATGATTGGCTTGTCTGTGGAAGACAGTTTATCCGTTGCCAGGGCAACCACAGGCTTCTAATACTAAAGCAGCTCGATGCAAAAGCAAATCCAAGCCGATTGTGATCGCACTATGAGCGCCTGTTGTCGATGGGTGATGCAAGGATGAGTAGGAGAGGTGGTTAGGAGCACAAGCTGATACAGCGAATTGCCGCACCCACCACATGTCAAACCAACTCAGGATCCAGATTAGGACCTGAGTGCAGCCATGCAACAGATGACATCTCAGCACCACACTAGTTCAGATGGAGTCCTGTAAATGCCAAAAGGGACTCTGCTCTGTTGGGACCTTGAGCAAGGCCCTTAACCTGCAATTGCCCTATCCTGGGTATGACGCTAATCTGCATCCATCCCTGCATGTAGGCCCTCCAACTTGCAGCAAAAACTTGGGAGTTGGGGTGATGCAAGGAACATTATAAATGCAGGGAACAGTATAACTTGGCCACTAACCTGGCTGATTGCTGTGTCTGTGTAATAGGAGAGTGGAAGATCCTGCTACAATAAATAACCATGCCATTCCTGTTTCAAGCTGAGTAAAGCTGGTTTTGCTAAAGTACTGCAACTCAGCCTCGTGTTTTGGGGTCCAAGATACTGACTCACACTTCACAATATATATATTGGTTTTCAAAGTTGTTGAAATATGTATTTCCTGTACTTGCTAAATTCAATAAGTCTAGTTGAATTTCATCTTCTGTTGATGAAAAGGTTGAAATTATGTCAAACATTTCTTTACTTTTAATAGGATCTTATAATGCTCATTACTGAAATGAAAAACAAACACATTATTTTTTTAGGAAAATGTTTAGTATTTTATTGTTCGCTATGTTTATGGTGACCTTGGCACATGTGAAGAAATATTCAGTCCTTTTTTGGAAGCATTTTTTACTTGCAAAAAAGTAAAAAAAAACTTTGTTGCTTGTAATCACACCGCTGCCTCACCAAAATGCTCCACTTTGTCAATTTTGTTTGCCGATCTACCCACTGTTTTAGTTAATGCAATCAATGTGAGTCAGTGATGTTCCCAAGCAATTTCATTTTCTTTTTTTTCTTGTAGGTTCATGTTTGGATAGAAAATATGGATATAAGGTTTATTTATTTTCCAAGACAAATAGTCTGGATAATTGCCATGAGCAGGGGCCTCATGTATAAACAGTGCATGTGCACAGAAATGTTGCGTAAGAACATTTCCACGATCAAATCACGATATATAAATAAAGCCACGCACATTTCCACAGTACCTCATAACCTGTCATATGTAAGTTCTCCACTCGGTTTTGCAGACTAGCGGCACCCAGCGTCAAAGCAGTGCTACTGTTCCTGTGTGGTTATCCTTTCTTTCTTAGACGCACATTCCTGACGTTCCTGCTTTATAAATACACTGAAACTAACTGCATGTTGTTTATTAGTGTAATGCATCTATTTGTAATTAACCTGTAACAATGTAATGGTCCACGGAATAGCCATAGTATTCCAAATACCATAACTGCTTTAGCGTTGTTACTCTCACTGCACCTTCTTTTTCTGCTTTCAGCTGCTCACATTAGGGGTTGCCACAGCGGATCATCTTTTTCCATATTACTCTCACTGCACCACTCTGAGTATTTATATCACTTTATCTGAGTGGTGAATCACATCAGCAGCTGATCGGAAAGAGAATTATCGGGATACAGCATCAAGCACACGCTGCCTCAGCCACGGAAAAACGCTTCAGAGTCTTTCCTGTACAGACCTCACGGTTCAGAAACAGTTTCATCCCAAGAACTTTAAACACAATCAATCAGTCCATCAAGTGCTCCTTGTAGAACTGTTTGTACTTATAAATACAATTACCTCACTGTAAACTTGCACTTCAGTTATAATATTGCACAGCCTGCGCCACTTTATAAAGCGCGTATTTACATATAGTGATGATATCATTTTTAGATGAAATGCAGCAAAATATGTTGATTATATTATACAGATAAAACTAACTTCATTTAAATAATCTGTATTGTTAATAATTAAACATGTGAGGACACTGTGCCGCAGCGCTAGCTAGTTCACAGATTGATCCTGATTGATTGCTCTATGCTGGAAGGATAGATGGACAGAATAGTTAAACACGCACTATGAAGATATTTCAATGTTCCGTAAATGTTTTGAAGAATTGTCGTTGTAAGCTTACAAATGGCTTAACGTCTATTACAGAGCTGATTGTGTGGCGATTAGGTATTTGGAGAAAAAAAAAGTAAGGACAGGAATTGGGTGTTAGTACATTTGAAAGAGACACTACCGCCACCGTGTTCCCGTTTAATAACATGCTTTCATTCCTATCATCATGAAAAAGATATCACGTATACATCTCAGTATTTTAATTATTCAGACAGCTGTAATATCAGGAATGTAACGGATTCTGTGTCCTGTTGGAGGAAGAGAAAGCTGGTTTAAGAACCACATAGTGATTCACACACAGAGCACAAAGAAGATCAAATACAAAACAAAGCATTTAACTTGTTACTTTAGTTACGATGGGATTTGAGAAACTAGTAAATTAATCGATTTTAAGTTGAAGCTTATGATGTTCTGCTTTAATGACAAAATAAACTATGTGATTAAAGTGGAAATTTCGAGATTAAAGTTGACATTTTCTGCTTTTTTCCCCACTGTGTGCCTATTTTTTTTTCTCTGTACCCTAATAAGCTTTCATACGACACTCAGACGTTGGTCTACGACTAGCCTTTTCACGACGACTTGGATATGTGATAACTTCTTTTTTATTTTGGGTACTGTACGACTTGGTGGACTTGAGCTTTTGAGTTTCTCCAACGCTCTGTCACTCGATCAACTTCCTTTTATTGATTATACCACTGTTTAAACCAACAAATAGTAAGTTTTTCCTTACCTCCACTTGGTATTCGCTGAAATTCTTATATTTTCCCCCGTGCTTTTCCCATTGTCTTTTCACAGAAGGCTGAGCTTAAGGGCTATTTATATTGATTTGCATATTCATAGAGGCATAATTCTGGGAGGAGTTGGGGCGGGACAGAAGGCTTGTGCACGAGCGTTACTTTTCACGAGGAAGAACGTGGAAGTTGGAGTACCCACAGATTCCTGCATCTAGATTTTTCTGTGCGTAAGCACATTTCGGCTTTTGTGCTTACGTCATGCTATAGTGCGAATTCTACGCACAGCGTTATGCATGAGGCACAAGGACACTAGAATTAAAATATTATACTAGCAACTGGAAGCCTGATCGAATCGGTCTACAAATTCTACATCTGTGAAATCCATACTTTCTCTGCAAATAATTATTTGTTTTTTTTTAAGTCCTTGAAATGATTTTGTTATTATGGCACTGATTTCTGGTTAAAATAGACCTTTTTGGCCGATGTAATTAAGAGCTTTCTGTTTAAACGGGGCTGCGAGACGTGAACTCAGCTCTTCGGCGCACCTCATTTGATTTTTTCTGGCAAACAAATTTTCAGAACAAACCGTATTTTACGACTCTAATAAGAGTCAGAGTAAAAATTATGTTGACGTGGTCATTTTAGATCTGAGATCAGCTAAAACTTAAACAATGACCGTTGTTACTATCCAGCCGTCATTACTCAGTTTGCCAATAGATGTCAGAAGAACGGATGCCAAAACCGAACTGCTCAAAGATAGAATTCGACGTACCCAGCAAATGGCGATACGTTTTAAATTACTTACGGTTCCGGAGCTGTCGAAGGGTTTAAGTCAGCCAACGATGTTAGTCCTGGAAAGTGCGCCCCACCAAACCAACGTTCCAAAAAGCAATCGAACTTACTGTTATCTGCTCGAACCAACATCGACTTACTATACTCGGCCGTCCAGCGGCGTCATTCGAACATTTTTAGCCAATCATGCAATACTGCGTCTGCGTTTGCCACATTATGTTCTAACTACAGAGGCAGAGTCTCATTGCATGGTTCTAACTTGTATTGAGATCAGGTATTGACGCGAACACCATACATACTGGGTATTGACGCGAACACCATACATACGGGATATTGACGCGAACACCATACATACGGATAGTATCAAATTATATATAAGGATTAAGCTGTCTACTCTTGTTGTCACTTTTTTATTAGAAAAATCAATGCTCTACTGTATTTGTTTTCGCAGCCAACAGATTGAGGCTTAGAACTACCAGGAAATTAACTTTAGCTTTGCAGGCTACTGTCGAAAACAAGAAAAATAGACAGAATTTTAATCAAAACAGGGGAGAAGGCAAGTTCATAGTCATAAGCAAAATAAAGAGTCATAAACCAAAGAAAAATAACACTCTAGTTTAATTCAAGAGTACTTTTGATATCCACCAACTTGAACAGAGGATGAGTGTGTAAGGCTGGTTTATAAAGCGTTGATTACGAAATTCAGCACGACCTCACGGCAGCTTTTTGCTAGGTACTAGCAACTGAACATCAAAAAGGCAATGTGCATAAAAACAAAACTCCATTGCTGTAAAAATAAAAATAAAGAAAATAGAAATTTCTGTCTTTAGAATAAGGGTGTTGTACAGTGTTAGCCATTGTGGATGCAGTGAGAAGTCCAGCAAAAAGTCACTTTATATTGCTAACTAAGTTTGCATATTGTAATCTTTTTAGTTATCCAATAAGAGGTGTCATTTTGCTGGACTTGTCTTTAGAATAAGGATTTCAATAGTAAAATATAATAACCCACACACTCTCTGCATCACAGACATAGAGTTTAACCTCAGGAAACATTTAGAAAAAATTGTCAAGTCCAGGAAAAATTATTTGAAGTACCCAGATCATTACAGAGAAGTAGGAAGAGTGTGGGATGCCCACCAATCTCTGCACCAGGTGTTGACCACATTAAGGCCAATCCTGGGTAAAAGAGTAAGAGAGATGGAGAGACTACAGCGTGTAGGCAGAAAGGGTTTGATGTTTGAATAAATAAATGCAGAGAGTACAAGTTCAAAAATCAATGTGTTTGATTAATCTCTCTTAAGAAGAAGAAATAGAAAGTGTGGCCAGCAGCATGAAAGGAAGGTCCTAAAGTGTTGAGGAGAGAGCAAGAGCAATTAAGACACATTCACACGGCTAAAAATGTGCTGATTTCCAGGGTTTTGCAAGGTAAGAATCCTGTATAATGAGTTATGGAATGAAAGCCTCTAGACGAATGAAAAGGGAAACTTAGAAATATTTGATCAAAGGATAAAAATGAAAAAAAAGGTATGCAGGCAACTGAAAAGACAATTTGCAATATCTATACTCTAGCCTGTGGTCATTCTTAAAAGGATTCCTTAAAATGCGATGATCTACATTGCATAACAAATTGAGTGGCCTAGAAAAACCTCTTCAGTGTGATAACCCGAAAAAAACCTAAAACAATACAGGATCTCAATACACAAAACTAAAGAAGGCTAAAAGTCAAACAAACTGAAGACAACAGAAACTGTTTAAAACCAAATCCATTAGCTAACACTTTTTTAATAAAAGTTGAGTAGAATAAAGATGTTAGCTGTTTATTTTTTTCCCATTGACCTCATTACCAAGTAAATGCAAAAGGCTTTTGCTCCTCATTTTACAGAGTGAAAACATTTGCTTTTATATGAACATTTGTAGCATTTCTATTGTTACTGAAAGCTCCGTGTTAGATAATGACATTTAAAAAGCAAATCAAGCAGAGAAAATCAAAGCCATAACTGACTTTTACAGTGAATGAATGGGACTGTTCAATTTTAGTGCTGCTTGGTGTGTGTCAAAATGTTGCTCCATTACTAACTTTCATAGGATTATTTCTTAAGAGCAGAGTCCTTGCTGTGTTTTGGATTCTTGGGTTTAATAGAGCTGATCTTCCATGGATTGTAATATTAAAAAATGCCCACCTCCTTATTAAAAATCAAGAAGTAACTTTGGAGCCTGCCAGTGAGTACTTGTACACCACAGGAAACTTTAAAATTACAGTGTTTGAAGCTTTTAGCTCACTTTAAAAATGTTGGCTTGCCAGTCCTGTACACTGAACACCTGTCTGTGATTTCAACATTGACAAAAGCTCTAAAGTGTTGAAACGGTTGGAAATCTACCAGAAGATGTATATGTGTCCAGTTGAAAGAAAAATGGTTAGAGGTTTATATAAACTGCCTTTAACTTAAAGTGCAGGCTTCAATTTTAAAAAAGTAATGGCTAGTAGAGCCTACAAAGCATATTACTGAGGGAGACAGGGCAGAGACTTTTAATGCTTTGTTGAAGGAAAGATTGGTGTCCATCTGTGTATTAGGACTATTGTGTACATTATTAAATGCAGCACAAAAAAAAACGTACATATGTTGTACCTGTACTACCCATGTCTGTGTGGGTTTTCCTTCAAGTACTCTAGTTTTATTTCAACATCACATACATTGATTTTACCATATAATTTCCTGTATTTTATAATGTCGGTCGTATAAGTCAAATGCGGAAAACTCATGCTATTGGTCCAAGAGATTATGATATGCTAATTCCCACCAAAGAGAGTAACCATTGTGCACACTGCCTTTTTTTCTATGTATTGTGCCTACATGACCGCACGGTAATACCCAAACTATTCCGAAGCAATGTTTACACTGTTTTGTGTATCTCACACCCTCATACCCCTTTATCGTAAGAGCAACGATGGAGTGTGCGATCAGAAGAAAATATGAAGCTGGTTTTAAATTAAAAGTCGTTAAAGTGGTGAAAGAAATTGGTAACTGTGCTGCGACAACAAAATTTGATGTGTCTGAGAAACTGGTGTGAGATTGGAGGAAGCAAGAAGATGTAAAAAAAAAAAAAAGTGTTGCATTTTTGAATGGGCATATAAGTCGGGGTTTGATTTTAGGATTGATTTTTTGGGTTTCAAGACCCGACTTAAACGTGAGTATATATGGTATGGTGTGTCAGCTGAGTCCGAGTGTTTGAATCATGTCTGTTCATGTGCATCGTGTGTTTGTGTTGTTGTATGCTTCTCGTGCTCATCATGGCTGTTTGTACTCATGTGTAATTCATTTTAAAGGTGAAGTGATACTGATAAAGCAATTTGACTAACACGGTAGTTTTGTATGTGCATTCTATTCACATATATTGTGTTGTATTATATGAATCACTAGCAGAATACCCGCGCTTCATATTACACGAAACTCTGCCCCCCACGGCTTTCGAGCTCAACTCCATTACAGTAAATGGAGAAAAATACCTTCCAGTTATGACCATTATGCGTAGAATTTCGAAATGAAAATTGCACAACTTTTGCAAGTAAGCTGTAAGGAATGAGCCTGCCAAATTTCAGCCTTCTACCAATACGGGAAGTTGGAGAATTAGTGATGAGTGAGTGAGTGAGTGAGTCAGCCAATCAGTCAGTCAGTCAGTCAGTCAGTCAGTGAGGGCTTTGCCTTTTATTAGTATAGATAAAACAAGTTGCAAGTTATATCTTAATATACCTGTACTTCTGTGACTATTTTATATATGTTCTCTTCCATATTTGTACTTATTTACATATACATATAGACTATATATATATTTATATATCTATAATTATAATTTAATTAAAATGATCTATTTATTGTTTTCCTCAGTTCCTTAACATCCTTTTTTTTGTCATTTAAAATGGTGGCTGTCCCAGTCTGTGATTTTGGTAATCTGGCAATCCTGTGCCAGAATGACCAGGTTATGGTGGGCAATTTAGCCAGGACATCAGGAAACACCCTTATCTATTTTTAAAGGATGCACAGGGATATTTTATAACCAGATAGAGTTAGGACCCCGGTCATGTTTCATCTGAAGCATGGTGCCAATTTTTGCAGCACAGTGTCCCTGTTACTACACTGGGACATTGGCATCTACACACAGATCACAGGGTAAGTGCCTCTGATGGCCTCATCAGGATCTCTTCTAGAAAAAACTATACTTTTGCTAGATGGTCTCCCATCTAAGTCTTGACCTGGCACAAAAAATACAAAAATGAAAAAATGGGGTCTGTTTTTATATATGTGTGTGTGTGTATTGTGCTGGGTTGCCTAGTGACAATAAAAACATAAGAAATTTATCAAATGAGAGGAAGCCTTTCTGTCCATCAAGCTCATTTATTTAGAAAGTAGCTAAGCTGTTCCAATACTTCATCAACCTTTCAAGGATTCTACATCAAATTCATGCCTCAGTAGTTTGTTTCAGATTCACATAACTCTTTGCATAAAGAAAAGCCTTTGCATAAAAAAAAAAAAAAAACTCCAGGGTAGATCAAATACTGCAAGCAGTTAAGTATGTCATGGGAGGTTTCAAGACCCCAGACAACAGAGGGAAGCTTGCACTGCCTTGGCCTACACAAATCAATGCGTAAAGAAGGGCACTGACAAGGTGGTATGGTCTGTATTGGCACAGAATGACCTTGAAGGACTAAAGACCGATGTTCAGGAAGAAGAATGAGAAGTACAACCAATGAAGAAATGGGCAATGCTCTCCAAGAGCATTTGAGGGAAGGCAATTAATCAGATGCCCTAATTGTAAGAGACCGGGTCAGTATATAGAGAGCTCATCATTACAAGCTGAAACAGCAAGAACTGTATTGCCCCTTTAAAATCACCCGTAAATGACTGATTTGCTGTAAGATGTGGTTTCCTGTAACAAATAAATTTGATTCTAAAAAACATACAGAATTCTCTCTTTTGATTATAGGTTTGTATACTGCCCAGTCTTCTTAACCTGTGCTATACAAAACAAAATAAAGTATTCAAAATTCAAACAAAGTGTGACCATCAAAATGAAAACAGTGTATAGCTGGTAGTTAAATTCTTTGATATTTTCAGGTAACAGAGTTTTGAATGCAGAACAGAATGTTAGGAATCAAAAGTTAGTCAACCTAGCAGTTAAAATAAAATGCATCCCAATGGCAAAGATATCCAACATTAAGTGTTCACCTTTTTGTTACACTGTCAACAGTTGGCAGCAATTACATGTATTAAAGAGGAACTTCAATTCTTTGTGCACCAAAGCTAAATGAAAATGTTGGTTATTTAGTCATACATGGCCTCTTACCAAGATTATATAGAGAAGATGTGATCTATAGCAGATTGTGCTTCTTTCATTTCTGGTTAGAGAGTTGGGGCTATAGCCTGCTTTAATTCCATACTAAAATTGATGTACACATTAAAAAAAATCAATAAAACTATATATACTCCACTCAGTAAATGTGAAGTGTATGTGAAGTTTTGCTGCTTTTTGCTGATCTCTCTGCAGGAATCATAAGTAAAATTAATAAAAAGAAGAGTGGAAGCAGCTGAGTGTAGAGAGAAATAGTAGTGTGCCATCATTCATCTTTCAGACCAAAAAAAGTCTGCTTTGCCCATTCTTCTAGGCTTTTAGTGGTACACAAGGCCATGTTACGTCAGCAGATTTAACAGGGATGCAGAAATCCTGCTTCACCACCATAAACTATGTCCATAAGTAAACAACTGAACTGCAGCCTGTACCAGTATCAGTTCTATACTTCATCTGATAACAAAGGTGTAAATTAGTATTCCCAGAAGTATTCCCCAGTGTATTTGTATGTCAAATAATGTTGACCTTCTGTCAAAGTCTTCTTTTATGTGTCACTGACTAGAAGAAACACAGTTATAGGTGGAGCGGAAGTGACATCATTAGCTATCAGCTGGATTCTTCTCAAGCCTGATAAAAGAGAATGGAAAAGCCCCCTCTTCCTTCACATTTGTACCCACTCAAATCTGTCCCTGTAAGACACTACCCATAATCGTGTGGTTGACACCATCATTGACATACAAGAGATTCCATTGTAATCCTTCACATACTTCTTTAACTATCACTAAAAGAAACTGACTCAGAACTAATCCATCGTGCAGCCCTACCTTCACCTTAAAACTTTCACTATTCCATCTACTGTCCTCAACACCATATATATATATATATATATATATATATATATATATATATATATATATATATATATATATATATATATATATATATATATAAACTGCTCAAAAAATTAAAGGAACACTTTGAAAACACATCAGATCTCAATGGGAAAAAGAAATCCTCCTGGATATCTATACTGATATAGACTGGGTAATGTGTTACGAACGAAAGGATGCCACATCGTTTGATGGAAATGAAAATGATCAACCTACAGAGCCCTGAATTCAAAGACGCCCCAAAAATCAGAGTGAAAAATTATGTGGCAGGCTAGTCCATTTTGCCAAAATTTAATTGCAGCAACTCAAAATTGTACGCAGCACTTTGTATGGCCCCTGTGTTCTTGTATACATGCCTGACAACATCGGTGCATGCCTCTAATGAGATGACAGATGGTGTTGTGGGGGATCTCCTCCCAGATCTGGACCAGGGCATCACTGAGCTCCTGGACAGTCTGAGGTGCAACCTGGTGGCATTGGATGGACCAAAACATAATGTCCCAGAGGTGTTCTATTGGATTTAGGTCAGGAAAGTGTGGTGGCCAGTCAATGGTATCAATTCCTTCATCCTCCAGGAACTGCCTGCATATGTTACCGACCTCAGGCCTAGGGGAACCTGGGCCAGGTACAAGCCACTGTTGCTACAGGGTGTAGCCACAGCGATATGGTGTAAAGCATAAAAGAAACAGACAGCAGTCCCGAGTCTCAGACCATACTTCTCTGGTTTTTTTTTTTTATTCTCCTTTTTCCAGAAATATATATATACTTCAATTTCTGCATAGATCAACATGGCAATCAGTGAAAACAATGGTGCAAGCCAATTTCCTCTGCATAACAAATAGTGTAAACACATTTACTTTGAGTCCTTGATTAAAAACCAACTTTCCAAGGAAGCAGACGGTTCTGTATTCCCACATTGTATGTAGATGAGTTACTAAATCAAAGCAGTCTGACTATTCGAAGCAGGTGACTCTTTAGCAAGACAGGTAAATATTTATGTCCTGTAGATAGCCATCGGCAATAACCTGTAGCAGAATTTTCCAGACATTCTGCCTTTTCTTTAAAACACTGGTTTATAGCCCATTACACTCTCCCCTATTTTTTTGAGATGTCTCCTGACATCTTGCACCAAAGGCTCAGCCTTTGGTTCAGTGTCTATTGTGTCTCAACTAGTGGTCTTAGATAATCATAAAATCCTGGGTATGCTGGATACACTATTGTGTGGCTTGGCAACAGATACATAGGATTCTGTATAACTGCATGGACACCAGGATTCCAAGGCTGGTATGATGGCTGCCCCAGTCTGTGGTATGTGAATACTTCTCTGGGTCTGACAGTACGAGCCGATCTTCTTAAAGTGTCCCCTTCTCTGTCACTCTGGTGTTCTGTTGCTAGGTCGTCTTGACCATTTGTGGGTTCCACTACTTCATCAATGTTCTCCACCTGGGGTTCAGCAACACTGTTCTCCATTTCCAGTCCTTGTTCCCTTGATGTTCCTTGCAAAGGATTTCTGTCAGGTTGTCGTGGTTCTCGTGGTTCAGGGTAGAACTCTCGGGCCTTGGCTCTGAGCCTGTAGCGTGAGTCAGATTCTATTACCTCAGATCTGACATGTTCTGGAAAGCATGGCAAGCAACGGGGACCAGGTTTCTGCTTCCTCATCGGAGTGATCAGACGCTGAGTCTGGTGTCTCACTCTTTGTTCTTGCCGGTCTTTGCATTTTCCTTTTTACTGTGTTCGATTTAGTGTCTTTTCAAAAGGTAAGTCATTGACAGGCAGCAGGAGGTTGCGGTGTAGTATCCGGGGTACTCTGCTACCAACTTCTGGCTGTACCTTATACACTGGGCTGTCTTTAATTCTCTCCACAATACGACATACCTCTTTTTCCCAGTAGTCACGGAGTTTTCCTGAGCCTCCTCTCTCAGATAGGTTTCTGACTCTGTCACCTGGTTGAAGAATAGCGCCCCTCACTGTACGGTCATAATACTGCTTACCCTTGGCCGATGCTTTCTGACTGTTATCTGCAGCAATCTGGTAAGCTTCCTTCATCTTGGTTGCCCATTTTGCACAAAGTCCTGGCTGTCTGTTTCCTCATTGTCAGTTGTAAGATTAAACAACAAATCGATAGGTAATCTTGGAGCTCTGCCATACAAGAGGAAAAATGGTGAATAGCCAGTTGATTCGTGTCTTGTACAATTATATGCATGCACAATTTGTGGTAGGTAATCTTTCCACTTTGACTTTTTCTCTTCTTCCAAGGTTCGGAGCATCTGAAGCAGAGTTCGATTGAATCGTTCTACTGGATTCCCCTGTGGATGATAGGGGGTGGTGCGGGAGTGAGCTATTCCAGATAGTTGTTGGAGCCTCTGAAATAAGTTATTTTCAAACTCACGCCCCTGGTCATGGTGCAGCTTTGCAGGGTAGCCAAACGGGGATAAAGTCTTGGAAAATCTTCTCAGCTGCGGTTTTTCCAGATTTGTTTTTGGTGGCATATGCTTGTGCAAAGCGAGTGAAGTGATCCATCAGAACCAGAACATAGTCATAACCTCCTTTACTTGGCTCAAGATGGAGAAAGTCCACAGAGAGCAGTTCAAAAGGTTCGCTTGTAGTAATAGAGCCCATAGGTGCTCTGTCTGGGTTACTAGGGTGCTTCTGCTTGATGCAGGTGCATTGTCGAATTACATAATCTTCAATCTCTCGCTGCATGTAAGGCCAATAAAATCTTTCTCTGGCTAGATGAATCACCTTGTCAGATCCGATATGTCCCATATCATCATGGAGGCTTTTAAGGACAACTGGTTTCAGCTTATGTGGCAAAACAAGTTGCTTTCTTTTTCCTACTTGCCTGTACAGTACTCCCTTGTAAATGGTGAGTTTGTTCCATTCATGTATCAGTCTCTTTGTTTCAATTCCCATTTGTTCCTTGTCCTTCTTATTTGGACCCCATCCTCTGCTTTTGAGGTTAATGATTTCACTGATGGTAGCATCTTCTTGCTGTGCGACCCTAATTTCATTTAGTGTGACTGTATCAGCACTTCTGGCAACACACCGTCATCCACTGAGGTGAACTGTAGAGCAGCCACCCATGGCACTTCTTTATCTTTAGCTGCTTTGTCCCCCTGCCAGACAGCTGAGACGACTTCTGGAGATATTGTTTCATTATACTCAGTGATAGTGGCCTGTAAGTTCACAGGGAAGCGGGACAGCGTATCTGCATCTGTATTTGCTTTCCCAGGGCGGTATTTGATGTCAAAGTTAAAGTCTGCTAATTCTCCAACCCAGCGATGACCCACTGCATTCATTTTGCTGTACTCAGAACATATGTCAGAGGGTTATTGTCAGTATATACAGTGAAGGTGGGTGCATAATATAGATAGTCTCTAAATTTTTCACAGATTGCCCACTTCAGGGCCAAAATTCTAACTTGCCAGAGTGGAGATGGTAATTTCTCTCAGCTGGGGTGAGTGTTCTCGATCCATAGCCAATTACACGTAGTTTACCCTCCTGTTGTTGGTAAAGTACTGCTCCTAGTCCTTCGTTTGATGTATCAGTGTGCAAAACAAAGGGCAATTCAAAATCTGGAAAAGCAAGTATGGGTGCATTGGTGAGTATATCCACAAATTTAGAAATGACTGTACGATGTTCATTAGTCCATTGAACTGGTGTCTTGAAGGTAGCTGTACATTGGATTTTATCCTCCCTCTTGCTGTAGTCGCCAAGCTGGATTTTCCAGTATTTCCAATAGTACCATTTAAAAGTTCAAACAAAGGTTTTGCCAACCTGGAAAAGTCCTGTATGAAGGAGCGGTAATAACTAAGGAAGCCCAGCAAGGATCTGACTTCTCCAACTGTTGTTGGTTCCTTTTCCATTAACTGTCGGACTGCTTCCAAATCCTTAGGGTCAATCTGCACCCCCTCTTCAGACACTAGACGACCTATGTACCGGATTTGTTGCCTGAATAACTCACATTTCTCTGGTCGTAATTTTATTCCGTGCTCTCTCATTCGAGACAGTACTCGTCTCAAGTCTTCCACATGGTCATGAAATGTTTTTGAAAAGCAAAGTACATCATCCAAATATGGGGTGCAACATTCATCTCTCAATTGTTCCAGTACCCCTTCCATGCATCTTTGAAATGCTGCAGGAGCGTTGCTCAAGCCAAAAGGAATGCGTACCCACTCATATAGTCCCCAAGGGGTACTGAAAGCAGTGACAGATCTTGAGTCCTCATCCATGAAACCTTGATGATATGCACTTCCTTGATCCAGGATTGAAAACCATGAGTAGCCCCCAAGATTATCCAGTAGGTCTTGAATGCGTGGCAGGGGGTGTCTGTCAGGGATGGTTTTACGGTTTAGCTCTCTAAAGTCCACACAAAGACGCAAACTTAAGTCCTTTTTCCTGACACAGACAACTGGAGAAGAGTAAGCTGAAGTGGACTTCTTTATCCAACCATGGTCCAAAAGGTTCTGGATGTATTCCTTCACCTCTTGGTATAAGGGCTTTGGAATAGCATTGTACCTTTTCTGCACAGGAGTATCATCCTTCAAGTGGATTTTAGCTTCAAATCTGGAATGCAACCAATTTCACCATCTTCCCGTGAAAATACATCTGATTCTTCATATAACATGCGCTTGACTACCTCTTGTTCTTCCTCTTTTAAGTGGGACAAATCTACTGGGGGTTCCATTTCTCTCTAGCAGTAACCTTGTATTTGTTGCTTTCCTGTTTAACTCTACTGTACTCTGTGTGTGCAGCATTGACTTGGCCATCAATTGGCTGACTGAGTATTACTGGGTCAGATGGTGGGGGAAAGGACTGGCCAGATATCAATAATTTCTTCTAGAGTGCCTAATATTGTTCCACTAGGAAGGTAGATATCATGTAAGGTGTAATTTTGAAGAGGTATGGTAATTAGGTTTTGAAGTACCAGTTGGGCTGTCAACAATGGCAGGGAGTAGTTCAATGCCCTCTGGGCAATGATTCTCTGCTAGTGGCTCAAAAGTCATTGTGCCTCCTCTAGGCAAAGCCCTAATTTTACATTTCACTTGACATATCTGACATGCTGGGATAACAAGCCCCTTTTTCCCCATCCTTACTGTAATACCTGGTGATATTGCTTCCCCAGGTTTTACTCCTACTGCAGAGATGATATTATCTGCTGTGTCACCTTTCAGGTTTAATGCCTCACTTAGCAGCACGCTAAGAATGGTGGTATCGGTCTGGTCACAGTTCTCTCTGATCAGTTCCTCTATAACATTGAAGCCTAACAGCGGACAGTTGACATGACTTTGACTTACTAACAAAGGAACATCAATGGCTACCTGCCCATGCCTGGAGCTCAGTATCTGAAGTGACACCTCAATCCACCCTTCAAATGGAATCTCAGTGCCATTTGCTGCAGTAATACAGAGTGCACTTCCTGTTAATAAACTCTCAAGTGACTGAATCTTAACATCAGGCAATGTCTTCCTTACCCACTCTCTCCCCACTATGCTAACCTGTGCTCCTGTGTCTAACAGCATTTGTGTTTGAATTCCATTGATTACACACGTGACCATGCAGCGACTCCCAATTAGTTGGGCAGCACGTTTTCTTTAGGGGCTGTAGATAAGTGTTTTGCATTGTGGGGCCTCAGTCTGGGGGACCTGTTACTTCTGTCAGTCACTGGTTGTTCCCTCTCAGTGACCTTCCCCAGTTTCCGATTCCCATCTTAGTACAGCCAAAGCTTGTGTCCCATCAAACCACAGCGAAAGCAGTGAGTACACCATTCTTTTCCCTGCTGGGCACATTCTCGACATCTTCTTTTAGGATTACCTCTTGAGACCTGAGTGTTCAATTGTGGAAGTGCATGGACATCTGTCCGAGTACTGTTACCAGTATGCTTTGTGATCTTCTCTAAATTTTTTTCTAGTGCAGACACTTGAGCTGTCAGCTGCTCAATGGTTGTATTATGAGCTTGAGGTGCAGAGCTTTCAAATTTCATTATCACTTTGGTTCACAATCTTATCAAATTTCTTTGCTAGTTCAGACACTTGAGTGGTTAATTGCGTGATTGCTGCACTGTCAACTTGCATCCTATCATTTCCTTGGCTCAGTTCAGTCTGACCAGCCTGTGAACTGCCCTTTGGTTCTGCTGAATTTACAGAGACTGACCTATGTTTACTCTGAGTGTGAAGACGCTTTATTCTCTCTGCTTCCTCCCTGGTAGATTTAGTTATCTTCTCTAGGATTATATCATCAGTCACCTTCATGTCAGTAAGAAATGGTTTTATATCTTGTCTGATGTTGTTATTTTTTTCATTCAACCCTTGATAAAGGGTATGAAGAATATGCCAAGAACTAATTTTTTATCATAGTTGAATTCAGCTCCATGCTGCTCTGATGCCAGCAGCACACGCTGTCGAAGATCCATTATCCTATATACAAATTGTTCGGGTGTTTCCCTATCTTGTTGTTTTGTATTGTTTAGTTCCTGAAACAGTTCTGTGCTGCTTTTATCCCTAATGTGTAGCCTAAGAAATCGTTTGAGTTCTTCTAATGTGAGATCATCTCTACTCAAGAGAAAATTTTTGAAGATGCCTGGTTTAACAACTTTTAGTACAGACTTAACAATTTCAGACTCAGTAAATCCCTCATGTAGCCCTACATCTATTTGTTTGCAAAGGTTACTGTATGAAATTTCAGAACCCCCATCATAGATTTGCCCACCATGGACTTTGAACTCCCTACGAGGCAGAAAAGCAGTAACATCAGTGAGTCTTACCACTTGATCTGACGCCATATAAGGAAAGCATCCTTTCTCCAAGTCCCCAGAGTTCCTTCCATTTTCCAGGTTTGTGCCAAGATGTTGAGCTTGGCTCGACTGATTATCTTGATCCAGTCCTGTTGTGATAACACCTGTACAATCCTTACTTTTCACAGGGTTGAAATCCTTTCTGGTTAGGAGTTGTGAAATCATATCTTGGAGGTGAAGTAGGTGTGACATGCCTTCGTCCTCCGAATTTCTCAACTTTTCACTCTTAACATAATCAAAAAGGAAATAATAAAGTTCTTGTTCACCTAGTTGTGAGAGTTCTACAGTTTCATCGCCTTCTTCATCTCCTATACTTGCAGCCAGAATGCGGAGTTGATTGTAATCCAGCAATATTAATTTCTTATGGATATCCCAGATCAGCATCTTGTGTGGTCCAGATGTTGCCATCTTCCTTCCGTACCTGAAGCTAGGCTCTCTGGATGACACACTCAAAGGGGTCCTTCCTGAAGCTTCACAACAGGAATTCCCAGGCGTATTGATGACTGTCTCCACGGCAGGGTGCAGATCCCGGACGAGCCCCCAATTGTTACCAACCTCAGGCCTAGGGGAACCTGGGCCAGGTACAAGCCACTGTTGCTACAGGGTGTAGCCACAGCGATATGGTGTAAAGCATAAAAGAAACAGACAGCAGTCCCGAGTCTCAGACCATACTTCTGTTTTTTTTTTTTATTCTCCTTTTTCCAGAAATATATATATACTTAAATTTCTGCATAGATCAACATGGCAATCAGTGAAAACAATGGTGCAAGCCAATTTCCTCTGCATAACAAATAGTGTAAACACATTTACTTTGAGTCCTTGATTAAAAACCAACTTTCCAAGGAAGCAGACGGTTCTGTATTCCCACATTGTATGTAGATGAGTTACTAAATCAAAGCAGTCTGACTATTCGAAGCAGGTGACTCTTTAGCAAGACAGGTAAATATTTATGTCCTGTAGATAGCCATCGGCAATAACCTGTAGCAGAATTTTCCAGACATTCTGCCTTTTCTTTAAAACACTGGTTTATAGCCCATTACACATACTCTCACCACATGAGGCCAGGAATTGTCGTGCACCAGGAGCCACTGTACCAGCATAGGGTCTGACAATGGGTCCAAGGATTTCATCCTGATACCTAATGGCAGCCAAGGTGCCTTTGTCAAGCCTGTAGCGGTCTGTGTGACCCTCCATGGATATGCCTCCCCAGACAATCATTAACCCACCACCAAACTGCTAATGCTGAATGATGTTACAGGCAGCATAATGTTCTCCATGGCTTCTCCAGACCCTTTCACTTCTGTCACGTGCTCAGGGTGAACCTGCTCTCATCTGTAAAAAGCACAGGGCACCAGTGGTGCATCTGCCAATTCTGGTATTCTATGGCGAATGCCAATCGAGCTGCATGCTGCTGGGCAGTGAGCTCAGGGCCCATTAGAGGACATGGGGCCCTTGGGTCACCCTCATGAAGTCTTTCTGGTTGTTTGGTCAGAGACATTCACACCAGTGGCCTGCTGGAGGTCATTTTGTAGGGCTCTGGCAGTGCTCATCCTGTTCCTCCTTGCCCAAAGGAGCAGATACTGGTCCTGCTGATGGGTTATGGACCTTCTATGGCCCTCTCCAGCTCTCCTAGAGTAACTGCTTGTCTCCTAGAATCTCCTCCTTGCCCTTGAGACTGTGCAGGAAGACACAGCAAACCTTCTGGCAATGACACGTATTGATGTGTCATCCTGGAGAAGTTGGACTATATATATATATATATATATACAGTGCTGTGAAAAACTATTTGCCCCCTTCCTGATTTCTTATTCTTTTGCATGTTTGTCACACAAAATGTTTCTGATCATCAAACACATTTAACCATTAGTCAAATATAACACAAGTAAACACAAAATGCAGTTTTAAATGATGGTTTTATTATTTAGGGAGAAAAAAAATCCAAACCTACAATGGCCCTGTGTGAAAAAGTAATTGCCCCCTTGTTAAAAAATAACCTAACTGTGGTGTATCACACCTGAGTTCAATTTCCGTAGCCACCCCCAGGCCTGATTACTGCCACACCTGTTTCAATCAAGAAATCACTTAAATAGGAGCTGCCTGACACAGAGAAGTAGACCAAAAGCACCTCAAAAGCTAGACATTATGCCAAGATCCAAAGAAATTCAGGAACAAATGAGAACAGAAGTAACTGAGATCTATCAGTCTGGTAAAGGTTATAAAGCCATTTCTAAAGCTTTGGGACTCCAGCGAACCACAGTGAGAGCCATTATCCACAAATGGCAAAAACATGGAACAGTGGTGAACCTTCCCAGGAGTGGCCGGCCGACCATAATTACCCCAAGAGTGCAGAGACGACTCATCCGAGAGGTCACAAAATACCCCAGGACAACGTCTAAAGAACTGCAGGCCTCACTTGCCTCAATTAAGGTCAGTGTTCACGACTCCACCATAAGAAAGAGACTGGGCAAAACGGCCTGCATGGCAGATTTCCAAGACGCAAACCACTGTTAAGCAAAAAGAACATTAGGGCTCGTCTCAATTTTGCTAAGAAACATCTCAATGATTGCCAAGACTTTTGGGAAAATACCTTGTGGACTGATGAGACAAAAGTTGAACTTTTAGGAAGGCAAATGTCCCGTTACATCTGGCGTAAATGGAACACAGCATTTCAGAAAAAGAACATCATACCAACAGTAAAATATTGTGGTGGTAGTGTGATGGTCTGGGGTTGTTTTGCTGCTTCAGGACCTGGAAGGCTTGCTGTGATAGATGAAACCATGAATTCTACTGTCTACCAAAAAATCCTGAAGGAGAATGTCCGCCATCTGTTCACAACTCAAGCTGAAGCGATCTTGGGTGCTGCAACAGGACAATGACCCAAAACACACCAGCAAATCCACCTCTGATTGGCTGAAGAAAAACAAAATGAAAACCTTGGAGTGGCCTAGTCAAAGTCCTGACCTGAATGCAATTGAGATGCTATGGCATGACCTTCAAAAGGCAGTTCATGCTAGAAAACCCTCAAATAAAGCTGAATTACAACAATTCTGCAAAGATGAGTGGGCCAAAATTCCTCCAGACTCATTGCAAGTTATCGCAAATGCTTGATTGCAGTTATTGCTGCTAAGGGTGGCCCAACCAGTTATTAGGTTCAGGGGGCAATTACTTTTTCACACAGGGCCATGTAGGTTTGGATTTTTTTTCTCCCTAAATAATAAAAACCATCATTTAAAAACTGTATTTTGTGTTTACTTGTGTTCTATTTGACTAATAGTTAATTGTGTTTGATGATCAGAAACATTTTGTGTGACAAACATGCAAAAGAATAAGAAATCAGGAAGGGGGCAAATAGTTTTTCACACCACCGTATACTAGCAAAATACCCACGCTTCACAGCGGAGAAATAGTGTGTTAAAGAAGTTATGAAAAAGAAAAGGAAACATTTTAAAAATAACATAACATGATTGTCAATGTAATAGTTTTGTCACTGTTATGAGTGTTGCTGTCATCAAGGATTTGATTATCATTATTTCTTTCAATCAGGTTCGTATTTGGAGGATGTGTTGTTTTCAAGTTATATTCCATGTTTGTCAACCATTGTAAAGATAACACGTTTCATTTATCAAAGTGTTCACTACCCAAATCGGTACTCATGAATCTAAGATGTTTAACAGGCATTACCGGTATTAAGTTGTGGATTTGCCTGTGAATATTTAGCGGTAGCGTGTCTATGAACTTAATTTAACCTTTCCCAGTCCTGCAAAGTCAGTTCACGTGAGCCACTTGGAGTACATGCATCGAAGCTTCTCAGCTGTGCTTGTGCTATCTCGTGCGATCTCGCGATGTCCACGGCTTTATTTAATGCTAGCTCAGACCTGGCATACTAGCAATTTAAACTCCGTTACAGCAATTTTAACTCTGTTACAAAGTGATCAAAAGTCTCGTTTAAACCCCGCGTCTTCTCATTAAACTTGTATCTCGCGAATATCGTATTCGTCGTGGGCATGACAAACGCCAGTGGCAGCCTGTCTATGAACTTACTTTAAACATTAGATTTACAGCGTGCTTTGTTTCCGAAGTAGCTGCACTCATGAATATGCTTGTATGCGTCACTCGCTTCATATTCGTTTGCTGCCTTCTCAATTGTGTAATGCATTTTTGAACAGGTTTCATTCATTGAAGTGATCACTACCCAAATCAGTACTCGTGAATCAAAGATGTTTAACAGGCATTCCCGGTATTAAGTTATGGATTTGCCTGCGAATATTTAGTGGTAGCATGTCTATGAACGTAATTTTAAACTTAAGCTTTACACCTTGCTTTCCTATTGATATGTGTACAAAGGCTTGTTCAGCGTCAGAAGGTTTCCGCAATAGTTCATGTGAGCCAGTCGGAGAACATGCATCGAAGCTTCTCAGCAGTGCTTGTGCTATCTCATGCGATCTCGCGATGTCCATGGCTTTATTTAATGTTAGCTCAGACCCGGCACTTAAAAGTTGTATCTCGCGAATATCGTATTCGTCTTAGGCATGACAAACGCCAGCGGCAACATGTCTATGAACCTAATTTGAAGTTAAGCTTTACACCCTGCCTTCCTATTTGTTTGCATAAGCACAGTCCTTCACCAGCAATTTTAACTCCGTTACAACAATTTTAACTCTGTTACAAAGTGATCAAAAGAATCGTTTATACCCTGCGTCTTCTCATTAAACTTGTATCTCGCGAATGTTGCATTTGTCGTAGGCATGACAAACGCCAGCGGCAGCCTGTCCATGAATTTAATTTAAACTTTAAGTTTACACCGTATGCTTTGTTTCCGAAGTAGCTGCACTTATGAATATGCTTGTATGCGTCACTTGCTTCATATTCTTTTGCTGTCTTCTTAATTGTGTAATGCGTTTTTTGAACAGGTTTCATTCATCGAAGTGATCACTACCCAAATCGGTACTCGTGAATCTAAGATGTTTAACAGGCATTCCCGGTATTAAGTTTTGGATCTGCCTGTGAATATTTAGCGGCAGCGTGTCTATGAAAAACTTAAGCTTTACACCTTGCTTTCCTATTGATATGTGTACAAAGGCTTGTTCAGCGTCAGAGGGTTTCCGCAGTAGCTGCACTTATGAATATGCTAAGCACAGTCCTTCACCCGTGAATATTTACCTTATATGGGCAGGTACTCAATTACGTGGGAGGCGTGATGATGCGGGAAGCAACTCCGCCTCACACGGCGACCGAGCTGCAGGCTATGGCCGTATACAATATATGGACAATATACAATATATATATATGCTTCCTCATATATTGACATCACCACAGACATTAACTAACTATTCATCCACACTGAACACTCTCAGTGCCCACCTCACTCCCTTATGTATCACACAGTGACAAACACCTTCTGTAGATCTACAATGTGGTTTATTACCCTTTGACAGGTGCTTCTCCTGCATTTGCCTGAAAATAAAAATAACTGCTGTTGTTCACTTTCCAGGCATGAAACTGACCTTATTTCATTAACTTCCACTTAAGCACTGATTTGTTTGTCTAACACTCTCTTAACCACCTTCATTACGTGCACCAAAAATCTTGATCATTTCATATGACCCTCGTTCGAGTGGATCACCCCTTCCAATGTTTGCTGAATGAGTGCACTTTTTTTTTTCATTCTTCAGGAATCCTCGCTTTACACACATTCCATAGGTCTGTCAACCATTCATCTCCAGGTCTTTCTGCAGCCATCAATATTTTCAACACTACTGTAGTTGGGCACCCTGATTTACTTCTCTTCTTAGTTTGAATGTTTTTGTAACCTTCCCTTTAGAAAACTTACAGCTTGGTCCTATATTTTCACTGAAATATTATCATTATCCCCATTCATTCTCTTTCACTGACTTTTCCATACACCTCTTTCAGTTTATCATTAATACAATTACAATCAATCAGAACATTCCCTTCACCATTTTCAAGCAATTTACACTTCATCCTGTCTTTTGTCATCTGCTTTACTAGCCTGCAGATCATTTTCAAAATCAACATCAGATTTGTTTATATTTTATTTGTACTAAGTGATTGTTAAATATTTTTAATTTTAGGTCTTAGTTTGTCTGTAAAGAACTACTCACAAATCAAATTTCCCTTTTGGGACAATAAACTTGAACTGAACTGAATTGCATCTGCACAGCCATTAATGCTAAATTACTGTTTCAGACATCTGCAAATCCACCCACTGGTTTCGTTATGAATCAATGTGAGTCTAATAAATAATCCTGATAAATTCAAATTGTACAGAAAACAGCAGAAGTTGCTTTTGCTAGTGTGTGTGCACTCTGCCTTTGCTCGATTACTTAAACACAGTTTCTAACACCTACCAAATGACCAGTAAACAAGCTGGGTTAACAGAACTTTTTATACTTGTGTTTTCTTTTACTTTTGACTTTGAGTGGTCAAGTGTAATTGGCTTACAGTAAATACGAGCTTAAGAAGGAGGCAGACATATATATATATAGACTGCAAACAATTTGGAAAAAAATCCTTGTGAAAAAATACACAGTTGAACAAAAACATTCTTATTTAGCAGACTTTCACTTATAAGCCCAGTGCCCCAAACAATAATTAAAAGATGAAAATAAAATGCAACACAAATGGAAAACATAATGTTGCAACAAAAAGAGAGAAACATCAGTCAGTATATACAAAAATGTACATGCAGTGTATTCAGAAAATATGCAGTCCTCCTTGTTTTCTACACACTTTATTGCGCTGTAGATTTAATTTTAAATGGATACAGTTGTCTTTTTTGCTTGTTACCCTATACTCAATAACACATAATGACAAAGTGAAAACATGCTTTCAGTAATGTTTCCAGATTTAATAAAATTTACAAACTAACCCCTGGAAGGAGCCTTTAAGTTTCATTTATAACTTCTAGGTTATATCTTTAAACTGTTTCTGGGATCAAGTTTTTCTTCCTGTGTTGCTTTATGCATGTCTCTGAATATGTTAATCACAAGACTTGTTAAAAGGGGGAGAAAACAAAAACTGAGGGGACCAGATAAGGGCTGGTGGAGGCCATAAATAAGACAACATGCCTACCTGCTGTGGAATAAAATAACAAAGAATTTATTTTTTGTATATCCCAAAATCACAAAAGCAGTGTCACAATGGGCTTTACACGGCCCTGTTTTTTGACAGCCTCCCAGCCTTGACTCTCTTAAGAGTACAAGAAAACCCATGTAGGGAAGTGGGAGAAATCTTGAAAAAGGCAATTCAAAGAGAGACCCCTTTCCAGATAGGTTGGGTGTGGAATTGGTTTTCAGAAATGGGATAAATACAATAGAATACGCAGAAAAGAAGAGAAGTTGTCCTCTTCACAGATCTAGATGGCTAATCTATCATTGCCATGTCTGGAATACAATACAAAATAGTACAATAGTAATAGTTCAAGTCCAGAGGATTTTATTACATAAGAGGATTCAGAGTTGTTCCACAGCTGAGTCAGCGCTAGGCCAGCCAATCTGATGAAAGGACCCTTCTACCCAGTGATTCCAGTGATCCTTTATGAGAGATGACTTTTCCATAGGCCTGCAGACAACTTGGCAGGTGGGCAGTGGCACAATGTGCCACATTTGAATACAGAGAAGAGAAACAGAATAGTTGAGGGTTAGTAACAAATTATAACTATCATATTACTTACGTTTAAATGCTAATGACTAATGACAGAGTTGCAGCATGTACAGTTAATCAGCAGCTCTAGTCAGGTTATGCTAAACTGAAGTAATGTGTCTTCAGCCAGGATCTGGAGGCTGTGACTGAAGGAGCATCTCTTATAGTGCATTTTCAGATCTTAATGTGCCCTCTGGTTTGTAAGTAAAGAAACGTACAGATTGGTAAGCTGGACCCTGGCCATTTAAGGCTCTACATGTTAATAGAAAGATTTTGAAATCTGCCCTAAACTTAATTAGGAGCCAGTGTAAGGATTTAAGAACTGCTGTTCTGTGTTCGTATTCTTGTGTTTTGTAATAATTCTTGTAACAGCATTTTGGATTAACTGAAGGCTGCATAAGAACAATTTGAACATCCAGTGAACACCGCATTGCAGTAGTCAATCCTACTAGGGAATTGCAGTCTTTTTTGAGAACATTACAGGGACATTAGAGAATCTCACTGTACAGTTATTTATATAAGTTATTGTCTTTTAGGATTTGTTAATTATTATCATTTTGTTTGATTCAACATGACACCATTTTGTTTTTGCTTTGGCACCACCATTTTGATGTTGCTAGGACACAGGCCTTGAAGTTGAGTCATGTGACATCATCAGCATAATGCCTACAAACTGGCACTGCATGCTCAGTAACAGCTTCCAGTGTGATATCTGTTCTTGTGGTTTAAAAATTACAGGGAACCTTTGATTTGATTACCAGGTATTGTGTCTGGTTCTCTTGATCTTCTAGTTTTTACTTTTGTGTTCAAGATTATGATCAATCTTATAAACCTTTTTGCCAGTTTCTTTATGCAGTAGGGAAGTTGGGTTTAAAAAAGCAGGTGGGTTTGCCTATGTTACATCCCAGTGCACTGCCAGTAGAGGAAAGGGAAAGGATTAGACAAAGGACAAAGAAAACGAGCAGTCAGGAAAACAGGCACAAATCAGTAACCACAAAGACATATCTGAGAGAGATGCCAAAACAAGAACTAAGAACCATAAGTCAAAGTAGTGTAAGGTAGAAATGAGAAATTCAAGTATGAAGTAGAATACTGAAAGATGTTTGTTTTTGGAAATCTGAATGAATTACCTTCGTGGTTAGTGGATTCTGAACCTCATGGATTCTGTTAAACATCCCCTAACAACGCGGGACTGCATTTAGCTGATGAAAATTCAAAATGGAAAATAATATATCAATAATTGTTATTCATTAATTACATAACTTTATAAGCAAATGAGAATAAAATAATAATCCCTGAAAAAAGAGGAACCTGGGAAGCTTTAAATAATATGAGAACATTTTTTGAAGGTACAATTTATGACACCCAGCTGAACTGCTAGCTCCTATTTCTGCCATTTATTTGTTTATTTTTTATGCCTTCTTGCTTGGCAGGGCACCATGCAATAATTATTTCTGGGACACCATCCATTATTTTTTGAATTTCTACTGTTGGCATCTGTTGCAGTAAAGTGTCCAACATATACTAATAGGGCTGACCATCCTGAAATGACACAATGTATTATTATGTATGCATAACAATGTTAATTTTCACATACCTGTCATGACTTTCATGTGATTATTACACTTACAGGCATCAGTAAAAATGTAGGCTTTTTTAATCAAAAGAAAAGAGTGGATCCACAAGAATAAACATACATGCAGTCTTATGATCTGTGTGGAACAAATTTGTGTGCCAGAAACAAGATACAAACAGTTTGAACCTGCTCACTAGATTTTTAATTTCAGATTATTGCAGGTATTGGGGCAGCTAAATTAGGACAAACTGGCATCTTCACGTTAAGAGTTTGATTTGTAAGTATTTTCCAGACTATGTTGCTGTTACAATATAAGTAGACATGACTATAGGCTAATTAGTTCAAATGACTAATAAACGTTGAGCAAATTACTGACATACAATAGAGTTCAATATTAATTATAGTATTTGGTAAGACATTATGTTTAAGTTAAAATATAATTACATTATATAGTACTTTGCACTTAAAATGAATTATTATCAAGAAGTTCTTTTATTGCCATAAAGTATAGGCTGTGTGACACTTTAATAGGAAGAATAAGATGTAAAACACATTCATTTATTATAAGAAAAGTTACTTGACATATTATATTATTAACTTGATGAAATGCAGTATGGATGAATAGTTCTAGCCACTAGTCTTACGATAGTTCACCACATAAAACAAAATAAACACTTAATAACCAGAGTCATTAAAAAGACACATAAATTGTGCACGTTCAGTTCCCACATCCCATTACTGATGACTTGAACAGGGCTATTCAACTTTATTTCTATAACAGCCACATTGAGAAAACAGATTGGGGAGTTGATCAACATAGTAGTTTACATTGACCAAACTTATTTAAGAAGAAATTTGAGTTGTTTAATTTCTGTAATTATAAAGATGTAAACTGTATAGATAAAACTGACAGATTAAATTTACTTTAATTAAAGAATTGCTGTGTAATATAGCAGTGCCACAAACAGCAATAGCTAACACAGCTCCTGGTCGTTATGTACAATCTTTTGGGAATGTATCTAGACCTTTTCTCTGTTTCTTAGTTCAGTTCATTGGGAGGAAGCATTGATTTGCTTAATAGCAGTTTACAGACAAGATCCCCAGAGGTGCCTAGTGGAATGTTCTTAGGAGTTTCAAGAGATTTCCTCCTGGAGGAGATGGAGAGGATTTTTCACAGTGGCATCCAATCATCTTTTGTACAACAGCTTCCAGTGTGTTCAGGGCTAGCCCTATGGTGGAGCGGGCTCTCCTAACAAGTTTGTTTAAGGATTGTGTAGAGGAGAAGCTGGTTGTGTGACACCCTGTTCTTTTTTTCCTTTTGGTTCTGGAAAGGTATGCTACTTATTTTATTTTTTTTTTTAAGAATATATAAGATTATAAAGTTAGAATATTTTTTATTGTGTAATGTATATGTATATTGTAAATAGTTTTCTCTGGAAAATCAGTATTTTGCAAATAGTTCTATATGTATTGTGTTAATCTAGTTATTAAAGAAGCAAGAAGCACAGTGGATGCTGTTAGGCGCATAGGAGAGAAGCTGTTTGTGTGATGCCATGTTCTTTTTTTTCCTTTTGGTTCTGGAAAGAAAAATACAAAACTGTTTCGCCCTATGTGCCTTTGACTTAACTGTCCTTGATACAATGCAGAGAATGCCAGATTCTAGTCAGCTACATTTCCACAGGTGTTGGCTACAAGAAATGTGGCTGTGGGATTTCTGTATGGAAGGGTAAAACATTAACTAGCTAAAAGTGACAAAAGAATTATATAAATATCTTAACTTTATTAGAGTGATTAAGAGGGTAATCTGTGGTAAAATGAGTAGCAGAGTTTGATCAGTGTCTACCAGAGCAGAATAAAACATAAATAAATAAATAATCTTTTCATTAATGCTGTCTATAAACAGTTTCACCACAGACAAGTAAATTACTCAGTGCTATTAGTATGAATTATGAACTGTAAATAGTGTTAATCATGACTGAGTGTGTATTATAGTGTGTTGGGAGTTACCTTTTACTAAATAATATATTGACACTGTCAAACGATAAGGCACCAAACAACTAAAAGGTTTGGGGATGGCAACCCTGTATACTTGAAAAATGGTATGAAAACAGAAACACATCTTTACAGATCAGAGTCCAAAACAGAACTGAGATAACAGGATGTCTGGTCTTTAAATATGGCCAAAACAGAAAGCGATGGGATCAGGGAATCTGTACCAGGAAGTGATATTGTCTGTAGGTGGGTTTGGAATTGATGTCATCAGAGGGTGCCAGAAGTGATGTCATCAGTGGGTGGACCAGAGGTGACATCATTGAGGGGGCTCAGTCTTTGGCTGCCCTGCAGAGAGACAAGAGGAGAAAGGATCAAGGGCCTAATGCATAATGCTGTGCGTAGAATTTGCACTATAACATGACATAAGCACAAAAGCCGAAATGTGCTTATGCACAGAAAAATCTAGATACAGGAATCTGTGCGTACTTCAACTTCCATGTTCTTCCGCTCCATAAATCCCGGTCAGCGTGAAAAGTAACGCTCATACACGCACCTTCTGTCCCGCCCCCAACTCCTCCCAGAATTACGCCTCCATGAATATGCAAATCAATATAAATTCCCCTTAAGCTCAGCCTTCTGTGAAAAGACAATGGAAAAAGCAAGACGGAAAATGGAAGAATTTCAGTGAATGTCAAGTGTAGGCAAGGAAAAACATACTATTTTTTGGTTTAAACAATGGTATAAACAACAAAAGGAAGCCGATAGTCTGACATAGTCGCACAGTGCCCAAAATAAAAAAAGAAGTTGTCACATATCAAAGTCGCCGTGAAAAGATGAGTTGTAGGCCACCGTCTGAGTGTCATATGAAAGCTTATTAGGGTACAGAGAAAAAAAAAGGCACACAGTAGGAAAAAAGCACGAAATGTCAACTTCAATCTCGAAATTTCCACTTTAATTACGTAGTTTATTTTGTCATTAAAGTAGAACATCATAAACTTCATCTTAAAATTGTTTAATTAACCAGTTTCTCAAATCACATCATAATTAAAGTAGCACGTTAAATGCTTTGTTTTGTATTTGATATTTTGCTCTATCTGTGTGAATCACTACGTTCTTCCGCTTTCTCTTTCTCCGACAGGACACAGAATCCATTACATTCATGATATTACAGCTCTCTGAATAATTAAAATACTGAGATGTATACGTGATATCTTTTTCATGATGATAGGAGTTAAAGCATATTATTAAACAGGGGAATATGGTGTGTGATTGCGCGCGACCTTCGATGAAATTATTGTAGCAGTACTGTCTCTTTCAAACGTACTAATCTCAAATTCCTGTCCTTACTTTTCTTTCTCCACATACCCAATCGCCACACAATCAGCTCTGTAATAGACGTTAAGCAATCTGTAAGCTTACAACGACGATTCTTCAAAACTTTTAAGGAACATTGAAATATCTTTGTAGTACACGTTTAATTATTCTATCCATCTATCCTTCCAGTGTCGCGTCAGCCCCAGAAAGAATACAGCACAAGGTATGATCAATCCGTGAACTACCTAGCGCTGCAGAACCGTTGCCTCACATGTTTAATTATTAACAATACAGATTATTTAAATGAAGTTAAAGTTTTATCTATATAATATAATCAACATATTTTGCTGCATTTCATCTTAAAAATGATATCGACATCATAAGTAAATACGCACTTTAATATTATTACAATATTATAACTGTAGTGCAAGTTTCCAGTGAGATGATTGTACTTATAAGTACAAACAGTACCACAAGGAGCAATTGATGGACTGATTGACTGTTTCTGAACCATGAGGTCCATACAGGAAAGGCTTTGAACGTTTTGCCATGGCTGAGGCAGGGTGGGCTTGATGCTGTATACCGATTTTTCTCTTTCCGATCAGCTGCTGCTGTGATTCCCCACTCAGATACAGTGATACAAATACTCTGAGTGGTGCAGTGAGAGTAATATGGAAAAAGATGATCCGCTGTGACAACCCTTAATGGAAGCAGCTGAAAGAAGTAAAAAAAGGTGCAGTAAGAATAACAATGTTAAAGCAGTTATGGTATTTGGAATACTATGGCTATTCCCTGGACCATTATATTGTTATAAGTTAATTACAATCAGATGTATTGCACTAATAAACAATATACGGTTAGTTTCAGTTTATTTATAAAGCCGCGGAAGTAATGTGGCTCTAAGAAATAAAGATAAACCACACAGTAACAGTAGCACTGCTTTGACGCTGGGTGCTGCCAGTCTGCAAAACTGAGTGGAGAACTTGCCTAAGACATGGTATGAGGTACCATGGAAAAGTGCGTGGCTTTATGTCAATTGTAGGTTTAATACATCGCGATTTGAACGTGGAAAAGTTCTCACACAACATTTCTGTGTTTACGCACCGTTTATGCATGATGCCCCAGATGACAGCACCAACCTCTACTGCGACTGAGAAACAACACTATTTGAGCCCATAAACTGTCTCTTCATGTGCACATGCTTGACAACAACTATTGACTTATAATCAGAGATTATGTAGTTATTTAAAAGGATGGATTTATGAGGAGTGAATATTGCTAGGATCATTCACCATTCAAAAATTACTTTGTTTTACTAAGTGTTTTAACTAAATTGTTCAATTATCTTTATCTGGGATTTTGAGCCTACTGTGTAAAGGAGTCAATGATATGTGACAGATGCTGTTGTTCACTGGTGGGATGAGTTTTTCCACAATTTATATTATAAAATTTAAAAAAGCATTAATTGATTTTTGAAAAAACTCCCATTCATCCACAAGAAGCACTTATTATAGATCAGAAGGAGATTGCTAAAAGTAACGACTATCCTGGGACAGTCACAAACTACAAACTGGCATTTAATCAAAACACAGAAATGACCTACAGCACCTTTTTTATTTCATGATTGAAATGTTTACTTTGAATTTTAAAATGGTGTTAGTTTTTGTTTTATTATTATTATCTTATATAGATAGATATATAGATTATTTATTCCAAGGGCAAATTTAGCTTTTAAAGAAGCTCAAGAAGTATAGAAATATTATTACAAACAACAACACTCCTCAAACACACACTAAGATTACAAAAGAGAAGAAAAAAAAAACCTCTGACTTGGCTGATAAGAGAGCATTGACAACAATGCATAATAAAGGCATATTGCAGTATGATGGAGACCCTCTAGCAAATCTTGACACACTTCTGCTGGTTTCAGGTTTTCAGTATTTGTGTGTCAGAGGGAGGATTTGCAGCATTTTTCAGAATGGCACTCAGTTTTGTCTTCAGTTTGTCCTCCACTTCTTTCTCCAAGACTACATTCCATAACTGAGCTTGCCTTTTTTACTTACTTTATTGATTTGAAGAGTTCTCTTAAAATGAGGTTACCAGCTCAGCACACTACAGTGTAGAAAAGCTCTATAACGTTTCTATCATAGTTATAGAACATATAAAGAACACATTAAAGGAACACATAATCTGTTCTGCTCTTTCATATGTAGTTCTCTGATTTACTAGACTAGTCCAGCCTGTCATGGACTGTGGACCCCCCAAATACTTGCATGGCTCCTTCAGAGTCAGATTTACAAAAATATGAACCCAAGAGTAGCTTATTCACTATTCAATTGGCAGCATGCACATTGACTACTGGTTATGTTTCATATCTCATCAGGATTCTTTACACACATATAGCTAACGTACATATTTAGATAAGAAAGAATGTTACATTTATATCAGTACCCAATATGTGTCTTAAATTTGCTGTTCCACAATTCCACAATTCATACTCATACAATAAAAATGAAAGTATAGAGTGGTGTATAAAAAAATCGGATTTCAATTTTGATCTTAATTGATATATATATATATTTTTTTAAAGCTTTTCATTCCGAAGCTTTAATCAATTTTAATAACAACAAAACATTTATTTATATAGCACATTTTCACACAAAAAATGTAGCTCAAAGTGCTTTACATAATGAAGAATAGAAAAATAAAAGACACAGTAAGAAAATAAAATAAGTCAACATTAATTAACATAGAATAAGAGTAAGGTCCGATGGCCAGGGTGGACAGAAAAAACAAAAAAAAGAAAAACTCCAGACGGCTGGAGAAAAAAATAAAATATGCAGGGATTCCAGACCATGAGACCACCCAGTCCCCTCTGGGCATTCTACCTAACATAAAAATAAACAGTCCTCTTTGGATTTAGAGTTCTCACGGAAGGACTTGATGATGATGGCATCGTAGACTTCTGGCATTTAGTAGACTTTTGGCTTTTAGTCCATCAATGTTGGAGTATCATGATGCTTTGAGTAGGTGGTGGTGGTGGCGCAGGCCGCCACCACAAAGAAACCAAAAAAAGAAACAGAAGAGAGAGTAGGGGTCAGTACGGATTTTAGAGCCACCAAGAATAGTTATTATGATAAATTGAACATACAGAGTATCAGGATTAAGTTAAAGTGAAGTTATGAAAAAGCCATGTTAAAGTAATATGTTTTCAGCAGTGTTTTAAAGTGCTCTACTGTATTAGCCTGGCGAATTCCTATTGGCAGGCTATTCCAGATTTTAGGTGCATAACAGCAGAAGGCCGCCTCACCACTTGTTTTAAGTTTAGCTTTTGGAATTTTAAGGAGACACTCATTTGAGGATCTAAAGTTACGATTTGGAATACATGAGTGTCAGACATTCCGATATATAAGATGGAGCAAGATTATTTAAGGCTTTATAAACCATAAGCAGAATTTTAAAGTCAATCCTGAATTACACAGGTAACCAGTGTAGTGACATCAAAACAGGAGAAATGTGTTCAGATTTTCTTTTCCTAGTTAGGATTCTAGCAGCTGCATTCTGCACTAGTTGCAAATGATTTATGTCTTTTTTGGGTAGTCCTGAGAGGAGTGCATTACAGTAATCTAGTCGACTGAAAACAAACGCGTGAACTAATTTCTCAGCATCTTTCAGTGATATAAGAGGTCTAACTTTTGCTATGTTTCTTAAATGAAAAAATGCTGTCCTAGTGGTCTGGGGCCTCATGTATAAACGGTGCGTACGCACAGAAATGTTGCGTAAGAACTTTTCCACGTTCAAATCGCGATGTATAAAACCTACACTTGGCGTAAAGCCACGCACTTTTCCACGGTACCTCATGCCTTGTCGTACGCAAGTTCTCCGCTCGGTTTTGCAAACTGGCGGCACCCAGCGTCAAAGCAATGGTACTGTTCTTGTGTGATTACTCATTATTTTCATGACGCGCTTTATAAATACACAGAAACTAACCACATATTGTTTATTAGTGTAATGCATCTGATTGTAATTAACTCGTAACAATATAATGGTTCAGGGAACAGCCATAGTATTCCAAATACCATAACTGCTTTAGCGTTGCTACTCTCACTTCTTCTTCTTCTCCTTCTTCTTCTTCTTTCAGCTCCTCCCGTTAGGAGTTGCCACAGCGGATCATCTTTTTCCATATTACTCTCACTGCACGACTCGGAGTATTTATATCACTGTATCTGAGTGTGAATCACAGCAGCAGAGAATCATCGGTATACAGCTTCAAGGACACGCTGTCTCAGCCACTGCAAAACGTTTTAAAGCCTTTCCTGTACGGACCTCGCGGTTCAGAAACAGTTTAATCCCAAGAACTTTAAATGCACTCAATCAAGTGCTCCTTGTAGAACGGTTTGTACTTATAAGTACAATCACCCCACTGTAAACTTGCACTACAGTTATAATATCTCACAACCTGGGCCACTTTATAAAGCGCGTATTTACATATGATGACGATATCATTTTTAAGGTGAAATGCAGCAAAATATGTTTGTTAAATTATACACATAAAACTTTAACTTCATTTAAATAATCTATATTCTTCACTGGGAGTGTCGTGAAGGATAGAATAATTAAACATGTACTACGAAGATATTTCAATGTTCTTTAAACATTTTGAAGAATCGCTAAGCTTACAGATGGCTTAACGTCTATTACAGAGCTGATTGTATGGCGATCGGTTACTTGGGGAAAGAAAAGCACTGACTGCAGTGACGGCTACGCCAATATATATTGAATATAACACAGAAAGAGAAAATAACAACACAGCTAAAAATGCAGCGACAAATTTCGACAATAAATTATTTCATCGAAGTGAAACACATGTTTAATAACGTGCTTTAACTCCTATCATTATGAAAATGACATCACGTATACATCTCAGTATTTTAGTTATTCAGAGAGCTGTAATATCACGAATGTAATGGACTCTGTGTCCAGTTGGAGGAAGAGAGCCAGTTTAAGAAGCAAGTAGTGATTCACACACATAGAGCACATACGAGTAGAAGATCAAATACAAAACAAAGCATTTAACGTGCTACTTTAATTACGATGTGATTTGAGAAACTGGTTAATTAAACGATTTTAAGATGAAGTTTATAATGTTCTACTAAATGACAAAATAAACTACGTGATTAAAGTGGAAATGTCGAGATTGAAGTGGACATTTCGTGCTTTTTCCCCACCGTGTGCCTTTTTTCTCTGTATCCTAATAAACTTTCATATGACACTCAGACAGTGGGCTTACAACTCTTCTTTTCACAGCAACTTTGATATGTGACTTCTTTTTTATTTCCGGCACTGTGCGATTTTGTGAATGTGAGCTTTCAAGTTTCTCCAACACGCTATGTCACTCGATCAACTTCCTTTTGTTGATTATACCACGGTTTATTTGAACAAATAGTATGTTTTTCCTTTGCCTCCACTTGGTATTCGCTGAAATTCTTATATGTTCCCCGTGCTTTTCCCATTGTCTTTTCACAGATGGCTGCGCTTAAGGGCGATTTATATTGATTTGCATATTCAAATAGGCGTAATTCTGGGAGGATTTGGGGCGTTACATAAAGCGCGTGCACGAGCGTTAGTTTTCACGCTGATCGGGATTTATGTAGCAGAAGAACGTGGAAGTTGGAGTACGCACAGATTCCTGCATCTGGATTTTTCTGTGCGTAAACACATTTCATCTTTTGTGCTTACGCCATGTTATAGTGCGAGTTCTACGCACGGCGTTATACATGAGGCCCCTGATGAATATGCGATTTAAAATTCAGGTTACAGTCAACAGTTACCCCTAAGTTTTTTACTTCCGTCTTAACTTTTAATCCTAATGTATCCAGTTTATTTTTAATAGCCTCATTGAATCCATTATTGCCAATCACTAAAATTTCATTTTTCTCTTTATTTAGCTTGAGAAAATTACTATTGATCCATTCAGAAATACCAGTAAGACATTGTGTTAGTGAATCAAGAGAGTCTGTGTCATCAGGTGCTATTGATAAGTACATCTGTGTGTCATCAGCATAGCTGTGGTAGCTCACGTGGAGCCCTGAGATAATCTGACCTAACGGAAGCATATAGATTGAGAATAACAGCGGACCCAGGATAGAGCCTTGTGGAACACCATATAGGATATAATGTGTCTTTGAGTTGTAATTACCACAATTAAAGATTTCCTCCATGCCAGGTAGGTTTCAAACCAATTTAAGACACTGCCAGAGAGGCCCACCCATTGACTATGGCGATTTCTAAGAATATTGTGATCAATGGTGTCAAATGCGGCACTCGGATCGAGGAGGATGAGAACAGATAAATGGCTTCTATCTGCATTTATCCGCAAGTCATTTACTACTTTAACGAGTGAAGTTTCTGTGCTGTGATTTGTTCTGAAGCCTGACTGAAATTTATCAAGAATAGCATGTTTATTGAGGTGGTCATTTAACTGCATAATGACTGCCTTCTCTAGAAGGTAATGTAGTCTATGTGTGGAAGGTAATATATTCTGTGATGCAGTGACAGAGTCCCCAAATATTGTCCCCATGTGATTCACACATCATTTCCAAGTCTGTCATTTGGAAGCAGTCATTCAGCCTCAACGTTCCACTTTCTCGCTATTCTGGTGGTAACATGTTGCAGGTGATATAACTTGATATTATATTTATAGATTGAAGGGCACAAGGTTAAGAGAGGAGGAGACAAGACTGTTCCTTATGGTACTCCAGTGTTGCTTACATTCATATCAGAGACACCCTTGAGTCTAATAAACTGCTGTATACTTGAGACATTGTCCGCTATCCAGAATAACACAGGCTCAGCAACCTGCACACTGAGTCTGTTTTACCTTTTAGTATTCTAGCTTCCTTTACAAATCTTAAAGTTACCAACAAAAAGGGGATGATTTCAAAAAATGAAGCAATAGGGTAATTGAGTCCCAGCAGTCAAACCTGACAAACCTATTCCAGTATTGTGGAAAAATTAGTTGACCTTGTCAAACAAAACTCACCCCTAAACATTTATAAGTCCAGTTGGTAACATCAGTTTAGAGATTCAAGTTACCAAGGAGAAAAGGTAACTGATTCAACTACTCGTTCATCTTAACTACTGTATTATTTTAATAATCTTGCACCGACATAACTTGTTTATCATTATTGACAATCATTGGTTGAGTCTTAAAGTTGCTTTAGATGTTATATACAATGAGAAGTCAAGCAAAATGATACCGTTTATTGGCTAACTAAAAAGATTACAATATGCAAGCTGATCCCATGGTAACAATGGATGCTTAATGCAACTTTCATGCCAAAGTTCAGAATTATAGAAGCAATTCCAGCCCTGTCTGGGAAAGACATACAGTATAGGAAATAACTTCATTAGCCTAAAGAGCATACACATTTGTCTGAATGCCAAATTCATAATTTGCTGCTCTAATCTTGCCCAATGCTTCTGTAAGTAATTATGTTTTTTGTCCAATAAGATACAAAAGACAAAAAAGGAAGAAACTGAATTAGCTGTAAGGCTTAGCAGCATAACCTTCCTAGAAAGCAGTAAAATATAAATGTAATTATTGTGAAGATAACATCTAGCTCATCTAAACAGTGACTAATATACTGTATAATTAGCAGCTGAAGTTGCACTAATGAAAATTATTTATCTTTGATCAGCAAAAGCAAATCTTTTCAAAGAAATCAGCAAGTGACTTTGTGAAATCTGAGTCAAATTATTAACATAAAATATGTGTTTTTCACTTTTTTCACATTTTGCTATGTTTCAGCCTTGTGCTAAAATAAAATACATTTTTGACCACAGGAAGTGACACGCAATACCCCAGAATGACAAAATGAAAAAACGATTTTAAACAATTTAGCACATTTATTAATAATAAAAGAAAACCCTTAGCTCTGTCAGGTTGGATGGAGACTGTCAGTGGGGTAGCTATTTTCAGGCCTCTCCAGAGATGTTCAATTTGAGTCCAGGCTCTAGCTGGGTCTCTGAAGGAGATTCCCAGAGTTGTGCCTAAGCCACTCCTATACTGTCTTTGCTTTGTGCTTGGCAGCCTCCCTGGGTTATAGTACCACTACAGATACCCACAGGGTACATTAGGAATTATAGTTCTTTGGGTCAGTGTTGGGGGACTGTGTGTGCTGCCGGGGCCGCTGAGGGGACTAGTGAGCCCTACTTTTTCAAGCTTCAGCCCCTTCCAGAAGTACTCGCAAACCACAGTCTCGAGACACCAGAAGTATTCCCGGGTTTTACATGGGGAGCAAGAGTCGGGAGGAGCAGAGAAGAGACAACAGAGTTGCTGAGTGTTAGAAATATAGTTTATTTTTCTTCGTCTGTGGGCTACGCCTTCCCCGTACCCACAGACACAACACAGTCCCAAACACTAAGCACACCAGTAAAACAAAAGCACTTTCTTCTCCTTGGCACCACCACTCCTCTACCCAACTCTGGCTGCTGAGTGGTGGTTGCTGGCTCCCTTTTATTGGGTACCCGGAAGTGATCCAGGTGGTTGATTGCTGACATCCATCTGCACTTGCGGGTAAGGCGAAACCAGTGCCCGAAAGGGGCTAGCCGTTCCTGTTGCAGCACACCCTGGCGGTGCCTGCAGAACCCAACAGAGCTGCACCGAACTCCAACCCCCATGAAGCCCTGGAAGTCCGAGGCACCGCTGTAACCCAGGGAGGCTGCCATCTAGTTACTGGACTTCCCACCCTTGTCTCCCTGGCAGATGTGGTGAAGGGGTGTCCTGGCAGGGACATATAAATTAGTTGGGCCTCGGCCATCCTTCACACCTCTATTTCATATATTTTAATTTTTTGAAAACAAAAGCATGCTGTTTACATCCTGCGCTCTACTATTATCGGAATATTGGCTGCAACTAAGAAATACATAATATACTTAACAGAATTTAATTAATATGTAACATTCTGAAACCCAGTTAATTAAAAACTCAAGGCCGCAGAAGGCCAGAGGATATTAGAAGCACTGGGTATAGGGCAAGAACCAATCCTGGATAGAGAGCCACACCCAGTTTACAATTACAAATTAGTCTAACATGTCTTTGAGAATATCCCAGAATACTCATTCAGACATCTGGAAAAGGTGCATCAAACAAATAGTAATCAGACATGGGATCTGAGCCTAATTCACTGAATATGTAGGTCAGTAGTGCTATTCACTACCTGATCATGTTGGGACATTAAGTAATGTATAGTGTGGAATGCAGGGGGCACTCTTGTGTTGAATACCTAAGAAATGATATAATAAGATACAAAGGAAAAGCAAACAAAATTAGTTATGGAATGTAGCAAAATAAACAGAATAATGCCTCCTAAAACCCCTCTAAGCAAGAAGTTCATGTTTATTCTGTTTCTCTTCTCTGTATCCTCATCTGGCATCTACTGCCAAGTTGTTTGCCTGCCTATGGAAAAGTCATCTCAGATACAGAAGCACTGAAATCATAGGGTAGAAGGGTCCTGTCATCATATTGGCCGGCCCACCACTGACTTAGTTGTAGAATGGCTTGTTGGATGAGGTGTCCAGGATTCTGACTGTGTCTGGCTTATCTGACTCCTTTTCTTCAGTCTTGTCATTGTTCTACAATTAGGCGATGGACAGATATTGTTGTTTATCATTTATGTTAATTTGTTTCTGTCTTTTTTTAATGTATTTTAACAAATCTGTATCCTCATAAGTGATAGTTCTGCTTTTAGTGAGTGGTATAATCTATTCATTTTGCCTTGTAGTTGGTACAACCGTATTATATTTCTGAGGTGTCAATTCTAGATTGGCCATCCCGTGCTGTGGAGATGATTACTTGTGTTTTGTTTTGTGTATTGTATTTACCCCATTACAAGCCCAGCAGCTGTCAAACAACAGGGCCTATTAAAGCCCATTGAGGCATTACTTGTGTGATTTTAGGCTATTCAAGAAATAAGTTGTTGTTTATAACATGGAGTGACTGGTAGACCTCTCAGCACAGTACAGCTAAAGCAATTCTGCTTTCTTTAACACCTTCTCAACTAACACAGAGGCTTCCTTGTTATTTCTTGACCTTGAGTTTGCGTGTTCTTTTTTTTTTTGAAATGTTATTAATTTTATTGCAATCATTCCATACAAATCAATCAGTTTTTACAAAAAGTAGAAATGAGAACAAGTCGACCCCCACCACTGAGAGAGAGAGCACGGCCAACGGAATAAAATTTAAGGCTTGTAAACATATGTAAATTGATAAGTTTGATAAGCCAATAGAGATGAATGGAGAAGAAAAAGAAATACAGAAATAATTGCTTCCCCTGTGCTTTAAGAGCTTATTTTAAAATATTACTGATTAGATCCTGCCATGTTTTGAAAAAAATCTGTACAAATCCTCTAACTGAGTATTTAATTTTTTCCAATTTCAAATAGTATAAAACATTGGTTTCCCATTGACTTAAAAGAGGAGAGTTTGAATTCTTCCAGTTTAGCAAAATAAGTCTACGTGCCAAAAGTGTAGTGAATGCAATCACAGTTTGTTTGTCCTTCTCCACTTTAAACCCATCTGGAAGAACCCCAAACACAGCTGTTAATGGGTTAGCAGGGATTGTGAGACCAAGGCTGTCTGAAAGGTAATTAAAAATTTTGGTCCAGAATGATGTTAATTTGGTGCAGGCCCAAAACATGTGACCCAGTGATGCTGGGACTTGATTGCAGCGTTCGCAGGTTGGATCATGCCCTGGAAACATTTTGGAGAGTTTTAGACGAGACAGATGTGCTCAATATATAATTTTGAGTTGTATAATTGTATGCTTTGCGCATATGGAGCTCGATTGAATTCTCTGCATTGCAATTTTCCACTCCTTTTCTGTTATATTAATTGAGAGATCTTTCTCCCAGTGTCCTCTTGGATCTTTGAAAGGGAAGGACTGTAAAATGATTTTATATATTGTAGAGATAGTGTCTGAGTCCTTGAAATTGAGCAATATTTTTCCAGCATGGATGAAGGTGCAAGATGAGGAAAACTGGGAAGGTTCTGTTTAACAAAGTTCCTAATTTGAAGATAGTGAAAGAAATGTGTAGCTGGAATGTTAAATTTGGAATGTAATTGTTCAAAGGATGCAAAGTCGTTGTCTATATAAAGCAAGTTAATCCCAAATTTTTTCCAGATATTAAAAACTGCATATGTTTGCGAAGGTTGAAAGAGGTGGTTCTCTTGCAGAGGTGCCACAGATAAAAGCTTCTCCATCTTAAAATGCTTTCTACTTTGGTTCCATATTCTGAGTGAGCGAAGCACAATTGGGTTATTAGTATATTGCCGATAACTTGCATTTATTGAGGCACAGAGCAGGAAATATAAAGAAGTATTGCGGACCAAGCCTGTGTATGTTCTTCTATTTGTGTCCAGGCTTTTATAGCTTGTATGTTTGCTGCCCAGTAATAAAACTGGAAGTTAGGTAGAGCCATGCCATCTTCTGCCTTTTGTCTTTGTAGGGCCACTCTTTGGATACATGGATGTTTTGGGTTCCAAATAAATGAAGTTATTGTTAAATCTAATTGGTTAAAAAATGAACATATTATATATAAAAAAGAACATATTCTTTCTACTCACCAGTACATCATTGCTACTCAAGAATTGATTATTTCTTTATAGATAATAATTTCTTGCCTTTGATATCTTGCAAATACGATGCTATTGTTATTTCTGACCATGATCTTGGAGCTAAAGTTACTATGCCCCACACACTCACCTGGCAGATGGCGTCTCAACCCACTTCTATTAGCAGACGAGAATTGTACAGAATTTATATCCAAACAAATCAGTTTCTTCCTAGAGACAAATACATCCTCTGAGTTTCTGCAGGAATACTCTGGGAAACTCTTAAGGCCTTCTTAAGAGGACAGATTATCTCATATCTTTCCCACAGATATAAATTAGAAACCAAGAAAGTAGCAGAGCTAAAAAGCGAAATTACTAGAAAAGATGAAGAACATGCCAGGCTTCCAAGTGAGGCTCTACATAGGAAAATGCAGGCTCTGCATTCAGAACTAAACCTCTTGACAACTAAAGAAACTGAACAACTAATTTATAAATCCAGACATAATTACTATGAACACAGAGAGAAAGCTAATAAGCTTTTAGCTCAACAAATTTACAAGCAAGAAGTCCGCAACGCAATCCCAGTAATTACCAACACGAACGGAGACAAAATCATCGACCACAAAAATATAATGCACACATTCAGAGACTACTATAAATCCTTATATTTTACTGAGTTTAAAGAAGACAATACACAATCTAATTCATTTCTGGATACATTACAGATACCACAAATAGACACTTTTAGTGCGAAGGAACTGGATAAACCTCTGGCGTTATCAGAATTACTAGATGCTATGGAAATATCTTTTTACTACATTGGAGAAATTTGAGTTTGGCCCGAATATTTGTGCATGGATCAAACTACTGTATACAAATCCCGAAGCTTCAGTTTGTATCAACAACATTTGTTTAACGACTTTAAACTAGAATGTGGTACCAGACAAGGATGCCCCTTGTCACCGCTACTGTTTGCAATCGCCATTGAACCACTGGCAATACACTGTCGAAATGCTGATCAGATAAAGGGGATTATCAGAGAAGGACTGGAACAGAAAATTTCTCTATATGCAGATGATATGGTACTGTATTTAACAGCACTCACAGAATTTCAAAAGATATCTGGTCTCAGAATTAATCTGAATAAAAGTGTACTCTTTCCAGTGAATTCTCAAGCATATAAGATTAGATTAGATACCCTACCTTTTATCATTGCAGAACAGTTAAAATACCTAGGGGTAAATATCACAAGTAAACATAAAGCTCTTTATCAACAAAATTTCGCCATCTGCACGGTATAAATTAAGCAAGACTTGCATAGATGGTCAACCCTTCATCTCACTCTAGCTGGAAGAATTAACACTGTTAAGATGAATATTCTTCCTAAGCTCCTTTTTTATTTCAAAACATCCCAATATACATCAATAAATCATTTTCTAAGTTTTTGTTTTTTGTTTTGAATTTGTGTCTTTTTTCAATCTTCAAATCTTTATTCCTCATCATGATGTTGTTAAAGGTTTTTAAGTGTGGTCTTAATATACTGCTCAAAAAATTAAAGGGACATTTTTTAATCAGAGTACAGCATCAAGTCAGTGAAACTTGTGGGCTATTGATGTGGTCAGTTAAGTAGCAGAGGGGGTTGTTAATCAGTTTTAGCTGCTTTGGTGTTAATGAAATTAACAACAGGTGTACTAGAGGGGCAACAATGAGACAACCACCAAAACAGGAATGGTTTAACAGGTGGAGGCCACTGACATTTTCCCTTCCTCATCTTTTCTGACTTTTTTCACTAGTTTGCATTTGGCTATGGTTAGTGTCACTACTGGTAGCATGAGGCGATACCTGGACCCTACAGAGGTTGCACAGGTAGTCCAACTTCTCCAGGAAGGCACATCAATACATGCCACTGCCAGAAGGTTTTGTGTGCTTCCCAGCACAGGCTCAAGAGCATGGAGGAGATTCCAGGAGACAGGCAGTTACTTTAGGAGAGCTGGACAGTGCCACAGAAGGTCCTTAACCCATCAGCAGGACCAGTATCTGCTCCTTTGGGCAAGAAGGAACAAGATGAGCACTGCCAGAGCCCTATAAAATGATTTCCAGCAGGACACTGGTGTGAATGCTTCTGACCAAACAACAGACTTCATGAGGGTGGCCTGAGGGCCCGATATTCTTTAGTGGGCCCTGTACTCACCGCCCAATACTGTGGAGCTTGATTGGCATTTGCCACAGAATACCAGAATCGGCAGGTGCACCACTGGTGCCCTGTGCTTTTCACAGATGAGAGTAGGTTCACCCTGAGTAGATGTGACATTCGTGAAAGAGCCTGGAGAAGCCATGGAAAACGTTAACATCGTTCAGCATGACCAGTTTGGCGGTGGGTCAGTAATGGTCTGGGGAGGCATACCCATGGAGGGATGCACAGACCTCTACAGGCTAGATCAGGGGTGTCGAACTCCAGTCCTGGTGGGCCACACTGGCTGCAGGTTTTCATTCTAACCATCTTCTTAATTAGAGACCAGTTTTTGCAGCTAATTACTCCTTTTTAATTAACTTGACTCAGGCCCTTTAGTTGTTTATTTTTCCTTAATTAGCAACCAAACAATAATGAAGCACAAAACAAGCCGCCACATCACACAATATCTGAAAATAAAGAAATGTGAAGGTCTCAATAAGGTTGATCTCTCAACTCACCAAAACACTTTGACGATGTTCTTATGAAAAACAGAAAATCAACAATTTTGGAAATGTCAGCTGTGGCAGAATGAGAGCAGTCACAAGCTGTGGAATTAAATAACGGGTTTAATTAACAGCAAGAATTGGCTTCTCATTAAGAAACTGGTTGGAGTTTGAAGCCTCAGTTTAGCTGGTCATCGGCTCGTTTCACGTCTCATTTCTATTTGGCTGCCATTTTAATGAGGAAATTAATCAATTCAGAGGACTGAATCCTTAAAAACAGGGCTATTAAAATGTGACTTAGCAGTGAAAACAGGACACTAATTAGGAAAAGGGTCTGAATGAAAACCTGTAGCCGCTGCGGCCCTCCAGGCCTGGAGTTCGACACCTGTGGGCTAGGCAATGGCACCTTGACTGCCTTTAGGTATCGGGATGAAATCCTTGTACCCACTGACAGACCCTATGCTGGTGAAGTGAGTCCTGGGTTCCTCTGGGTGTACGACAATGCCCGGCCTCATGTGGCGAGAGTATGCAGGTAGTTCCGGGAGGATGAAGGAATTGATACCATTGACTGGCCTCCACGCTCGCCTGACTGTCTGGGTTACACCTCAGACTGTCCAAGAACTCAGTGATGCCCTGGTTCAGATCTGGCAGGAGATCCCCCAGTGTTTGCCTCTGTAATATCATAAGATCAAGCCAGATTTTTTTAAATAGAGGCACTTAGTATTATGGAATTTTTAGTTAATATATATAATATTTTACAATTTATTACAAGTACATAATTAAAATAAGTTGTAACAATGGTTTATTAAAGCATAAATTAAAGTACTGAAGGTAACTCAAAGTTAAGTAAATGTAGCTTAAAGCTTGATAACACAAGTTCTGTCTCACTGTAGAGAACCCAGCAACTTATTTTCCAAGGTTATAGTGAGGTAAATGAATAACACACACCTCACTAGAAAGCGAGGATAAACTAATAGGAAATCCCAAACATTCCTTCTATGAAGTGGTGCTAAGATTAATAGGAGAATCTGCAGAACACACCTATCAGATATGTGGCATTCAACATAACAATTTGCCACGCTGCTGTTTAGATCTGGCAGTGCCATGATGACGGCCGTATGCGCCCAAAAAGAAGAAGCCTTTGATTTCAGTCCGTAACAGCCAGGGAAAAGTTTTGCTACCTGTAAAATATATCACTGAAGGCATATCAGCAGACACAAATACTTTTTGGGAGCATACACCTTCATCATGGCACAGCTAGATCTAAACACTAGCATGGTGAATTGCTTACGTACTGAAGTAACGTTATCTGCAGGTGGAAGTCACACTTTACTTTATGGTGCCAAGCAGAGTGCAGCAATCTATTAGCCATCAAATGCGCTGTGAAGAAGCTGTCTGTTGTTACGGTCCTTTCTTTGTTCAGTCTGATAGTGGTCACAGGACATCGTATCTTTGCCGGAACAACAAGTAGTTCTGAGCAGGCATCAGCCACATCGCTGCTCTTGTGAGAAGAATGGACATAAATGCCATCATCTCAGAGAGGGAGAGACAAGTTCGTTGTAACACATGAACGTCACTGAGAGAGTAAAACTGAATAATAAAAAAACAAACGGTAACTTTTACAAGTAGCCAAAATTTATACCGGGTGTTACAGACTCAAATCAAATGCATGTTTTTATTATATTATACTACTACTACTACTACTAATAATAATAATAATAGCAGCTCACTACTCAAAATGGAGAGTGCCTGGTGTCGAACCTGGTACCTTTGAGTTATAAGGCAGCAGTTCTTACCTCTACACCATTCAAGTATACATGTCAACTTCCTGTCAATTGACATTTGAGGATTGACAGCAAAATGTAAATTGAATTTTTTCATTTTTACATTGTTGAATAAAAGCGCACGTGTTTATTTGATATTTAGACTAAACTCTTCACACATTATACACTTCACGTCATTATTAGTATGACATGGAAAAAGCTTCTGCTTTAGGTATGTGTTCAGCATTTCTTGCATTTCTCACATTTTCTTTCATCTTACACTTACCCAGATCTTTGTAGACATGAAATGCACGTATTCCAAATAACGATGTACTGTATTATTTACCCTATATAACTCCAGGCACCTCACATGCAGATAAGGGGCCTTGGCTTGAGCTGGTAGAACTTTTTGCCTGAGCTGAGCTCTGTTAAGACGTGGATGGGACAGCAGGCTGCTTACTGCTTGTGCTGAGCGACGCATTTACAAAACAAAAAACGCTGATGGAGAGGTGTGAAGGGATTTAAGGTGGGCCAGGATTATGAATTTTTTTGTAGGCTTCAGGAAGTCTAGTGTTAATTACCTTCAGGAATGATGGGAATGGGATACTTCAATTAAACTTTCAGACAATGAATGGAAATCAATGTTGATAAAATAAATTCCATTTCGATATGGATGGAAAGTTACAGGTAACAAACTGAATAAAGTTCTCCATTAATTGAATGCTCACTTATGGAGCTTAGAGCTTTAAAAAGTAGAATGTCCAAATATTGTTATAATACTGTATATTAAAATGTTATATTCACAAAAAAAACAGAGAAAGCACATTAGATTTATAGTTTTAACACTGAAATATCTACCTTATATTCTGTAACCCTTCCAGATACACGTAAAATCACATTAAAAGTTATTCTGAACAGTCAAAATGAGTTCTTGCCACATGCCATGGTGTTTAGGCGAGTCTACACATTTTAGGAAAATGATTGCTTTCACTTTCTCATGATGGACTTCAAAAAAAAAAACATGACGTAGAGGCCTAAGAAACCTTGCCTTGCAGCATCTTTAGCATTGTTTTTCTAAGGTGACTGCATAATAAAAAGTCAAGTAACTTTCTTCTTTTTCTGTGGTATGTTAGGAGTTTATAAATCGAGACTGTAGTGGAAAAATCAATTATAAACATTCAAGGTGAATTATAAGCATATTGCTCAAATAACAGCTAGGAGAAAACAAGGGAAAATATTCTGACCTTTAAAAATATGAGTTTTTTTATGCTGTAAGGACATGGTGTCATCTTTTTTTGGTATCTTGAATTAACCTTAAAGGTTACTTCACATAAATATTTAGAATAAAGGACCCAGTGAAAATATTACATTGATATTATACTTTATACAGTACATAACAGCTCATCAAATATTATAAAAAAGAGTGAGAAGCAACTATAGAATAACCTTATAATGCAGATTTTGTTTTTGTAATGTGTCAAGTAGCAATTAACCACAAATGCACCATATGCAGAATTATTTTTTGGATATACTGTATATACAGTAATTCTCTTGTTTTTCACTCAGAGTTTTAGGAGCAGAGTGCACAGTCAGCTATTTGTTTAGCCCCTGGAGTAATTGCAGGTTAAGGGCCTTGCTCAAGGGCCCACCAGAGTAACATTCCTTTTGTCACTGCCAAGTTTCAAACTAGCAACCTTCTAGTTACCAGCCCAGATCCTTTAGGCACAGAGCCAACCCAATATATACCCAATCATGATGTTGCTATTTTAAACCATTACCAGATTCTGTTCTTTCTGCTATGGCATTGACCCATTTGGATATTTACATTTGAGACTTTGTCATTGAATTCACTGCTATAAAACAGGTATCTTCAAAGTTGGTTCTGAAGGACCGTAGCAGATTCTTATGCCCACCCAATTTCTTAATGAGAAGCCAGTTATTGGTGTTGAAGCATTTATTGCTCAAGCAGCATTTTTATGCTTCATTTTAGTGGCCTTGCTTGTTAAGGGTCCCACCCTTAACTGCTTATTTTAGTCTTAAACAGCAGCACCCCCCCTAACTTATTAGCAATAAGATGCAAATAACAAAAGAACCAGCAGTTTTTCATCTGACTTGTTTCCATCTACACCTCCGTGTATTCTTCATGAACTTAACAAGTTTAATAAAGTATTTGGAAAGAAAACAGTGTCTTTAATTGTATTATCCGTAGTGGTTTGCAAATTTTCATCTTTTTTTCAAAGTTATATTATGAGCTTCCAAATGTCCTTTGTTGGTGAAACATCCCTAAGAAGTAGTGTCTATTTTGCTGAACTTGTTTTACATGGTTTTCATGTATTAAGATGGCTTTAAACTCCCAGCTTGGGATTAACTTTTGGCCTAAGCTAGAAATATCTTCTCTGGACAAGGGCAGCTTTTTAATGGCTCCAGGGACTCATAGACCATTGTTGCAGCTCTTGGTGTATTTGCACCCCAAAACCTTCTGTATTCTATAGAGGGCCACATCCCAAAGACAGCTGCCTGATATTTCTGAGGAACTGCATAGTCTCCTACGCTTAGTTCTTGGTCTCACTGTGTAGTAAGGTTAGACAACCCTGGAACTTGCTGAGTTGCTAGATCTTTAGTGTGTTTGGATGTTACACTCTATATTGCTTCTTTTTTCAACATGCACCACACATGTAACCCCCGATGACTCTGGAGTTGTAAACGGCCAACTGCAGCACATCTCCTGCTGCCAGGCTAGTTAGCTCTGTCTTGCCTGGGATGTTTACTGATAAATTCAGACCTGTTGTGTTCCATCCTTGTAGTGTCATCATATCTTCTAACCTGTTCCACTTCATAAGGATCATTACCAACATTCTATACATAAAATAGTATGTAATATATACTATACAAAAATGGTACAGAAATAGGAATTTCAAAATTTACACCTCTTTATTCCACTCTTTATTCCACTTCATTTGGCCCTTGAGCAAGGAAGCCCTTAACCTGCAATTGTTCCGTCCTTGGTATGACGTTAACCTGCATCTGGCCCGAGAAGCAGGTCCTCCAACTTGCAGGGAAAACTCGGGGGTTGGTGGCAGGATTGGCACTCCAGCACCTATAAAGAACCTCACACAGTTCCATTCCATTCAAACTAGTATGATTATGAGGTGTCACCTATTGCATGGCTGGCTGCATTCGGGTCCTAATTTAGGATCCTGAAGTGATTCAGGTGAAGGGTGCAGCAACGCTCTGTACCAGTCCATACTCCCAACCTCTCTTTATCTGATTTATAATCTACCAAAAACACATGTTAAAATAATTAAATCAAGAATTTCTATATTAAGTGGGTAAGAAAACAAAATTGCAGGTTTATTTTTAACCTCAAACTCGCAGCGTGACCCTGAGCAATGCATCAGTGTGCCAACTGTAAAAGCACAGATGAAACTGAATTTTTAAGGAATCCTGGTCACATTAAATGCTTTGAAAGTGAGAAAGACAAACAATAAATAAAGTATAATATGAAATTATAAACATTCCATATTACAAATCATGTCTTCATATTCAAATTATTGGCTGTCTCATCCAAATTTCCAGTATGTGACAGTAATGTTCTACTAACAACCATAAAAAATTTCAAACTGTTTTTGTGCACACAGTTCTTTTATGCCAGTCTTACAGGAGTACTTATTCTAATTTAAATGTCTGTTTTGTTTGGCTTGAATGTATGCAATGTTATTTTCTTCAAATAAAAAAAATAATAATCCTGCCTGACCTTACAATCTATTAAAGTTTTAAAATAACATTTTAATGAAGCTAAATTTGAATAAAAAATAATCAAAGTTTAGGTTAAAAAGTTGTTCATTAGTGATGGGCGAAATGATTTGCGTAAAACTGAATTAACAACCAAACTCAATGTTTCTCTTCACAAAAAATCTGGAAAATAAATTGGGTTTCCTTTCCACTGAAATTTGTTCCATTCATGCAAGAAGATGGGTGTTTAGTTCCTAACTGAAAGCATTTACATGCATTATTTCTCCAGTCATCTGCCTGTCATTTACTATTTAAATAAAGAAATCTATTAAAAAAAATACTGAAATTATGTATATCCTCAACAAAGAGGAGGTGGTGACAGCAGGCAGGGTATACAGCATGTTAGCCTTTTGAAAAACATACTTCACTCTTCCATGACCCTAGAGGTCCTTCTTAGCACATCATACTGTAATGAGCCTGTGGCTAAAGGTGTTCCAACAGAGCACTTCTTAGAGTCTTCCCAGCTCTCTCCTCACTTGATCAACTGAGACACGCACTCCAGGGAGTGGAGGGGGACTGGAGACAACAGGTGTGATGTTATTGTATATTGTGCACAGTGCAGATGACAGTTGGGATTCTGAGACCACCTCAGCTTGCACACAGAACCTAGCAGTGTTGGGGGAGGGCTAGACTGACAAGATTGAATCAAACCTGTTGAAGAACTGGTTCAGTTCATCAGCTTTATTCTTATTCCCTTCCTCTGCACTGTGTTTAACAGCCTGTTTGTGGCCAGTGATATTCCTAATCTGAGTCCTAAAATTCCTTTATGTTGTTAAGTTGTAACTTATGCTCAGGTTTGTCTCTATAGTGTTCATTCCCCTTATTAAGCTGCTTCTTCAGTACAGACTGCACCCATTTGATTTCATCCTTATTTCCAGACCTGACGGCTATCTTCTTCAGTTTCAGTTAGGCTTTCAGTTTTTGAGATCTATGGCTTGTTGTTGGGAAACAGCACACTTTCTTTGCAGGGCCTTTGTCATACAAACAAAACTTGATGTAGTCTGTGATACAGTGGCTCAGTTTTTCAATGCCCTGGCCCTGTGACTCGCAAAGCATATCCCAGTCAGTGTTGTCAAAGGCATCCTTTTGTGCACACTGAGGAAGGCCACCAAAAGACCTGTAGTAATTCTGAAGGAGTTACAAGCTACAGAGGACGAGAATGGAGAGACTGCAGACAACTTTTGCCTGAGTGCTTCACAGATTGCAGCTTTACAAGAGAGTTAAAAAGAGAAAACCACTGTTAAAAAGTGTAGGTGACATCTCAGCTAGAGTTTTCCAGAAGGCACATGGGACACTCTGATGACTGTAAGAAGCTTTATGGCCATCAGACTAAACACTATGTGTGAACACTGCAACATCATCAAAAATACATTACTTCCAACATGAAACATGGTGGTGGATGCCTCAGGCTGTGGGACTGGTTCTCTGCAGACAGCCCTGGAAGGCTTGAGAGAGTGAAAGGTAAAATGAATGCAGCAAAATACAGGTAATCATGAAGAAAAACCTGATGCAGTCTGCAGTGAAATCTGAGTCTTAGGAGAAGATTTGTTTTCCAGTTAGACAAAGACACCAAGCATAAAGCTTGGCTTAAAAACATTAATATTGAGGAGTGGCCAAGTCAGATTTCAGAACTCAGTCCAGTTAAGAATTTGTGGCTGGACTTGAACAAGGCTCTTCACATCAGAGTTCTCATAGACTCAAGGGCGTCATGGCTGCTAAAGCGGCATCTAAATTAGGGCTAACATATGTATCTGGAAATGTCCTTTTTTTAGGCATTTATCAGGCATCCGGGTGGATTTTACAAAACTCTCAGTATGTCCGGGTTTTTCACGCTGCGGGACCCATCATTCCCAATGAGGGTTCCTTTTTTTAATTCATCACCTTTTGTTTTTAAAGTATTACCTGCTGTATTATTCTTACCAAGCACCAGGTGAACCTGTAAGGTGGAGCCATATATGATAATACATCATTTGTTTACACTCTGTATTTTGTGTTTATTATTTGTAGTTAATTTAGATCACTTTCAGAGGCCTTGCTTCATTTTGGCATTAAAGAGTCTTTTTCTGTGGATCAGTGTCAAAAAAGCAAAATTAACTTCACCTTGAATAAACCTCATATGATTTTAATACAATATATGAAACGTTAAATATATTAAACTTTGAACTTTTTTAGGCATTGTATGTGTTTGAATATGTATAGTTTCATGCAAATTAAATGGTGATCATTTTTAATTAGACAGAACTTTATTTGTCCTCAGAGGAAAACTTGGCTTTTTACAAATCATTTTTAAATTAATAAATACATAAATAGAAAAACAAATAAAAATACATACACATACACTATAGTCTGAACACAAACCAGAAAAACTAAACAGAACGAAAATGATAAAGAAAGAAAAACTTGACTTGGTGGGCATGTTGCTGTTGTTATAAAAGACCCCCCGCAGCTTTTCCTGACACACTTCTGCTGAATGATTTGTTGGCTGAAAGTCCTCAGTGTTAGTGTGTTAGAAAGAGGATGTGCAGCATTGTTCTTAATGGCATTCAGTTTTGTTTGAATTCTCTTTTTCGCTACTAAGTCCAAGGGTCCAGAGTACGTCCTATAACTGAGCCTGTCCTTTTTAATTAGCTTGTTAATTTGGAGGGTGTCTTTTGAAGTGAAGTTACCTGCCCTGCACACTATAGAATAAAAAATCACCCTGGCCATCACTGAGTTGTAGAAGATGTGAAGGATGTCACTTCCCATTTTAAAAGAATGCTTTCTCCTAAGAAAAAAGAACTTGCTCTGCCCCTTCTTATATAGTCCCTCTTTGTTATGAGACCAGTCCAGCCTGTCATTGATGTGGACTCCTAAGTACCTGTAGGAGTGGGCAACCTCTACATCCACTCTCTGAATAATGATCAGATATAAAGGCTGTTTGGTGCAGTAAAAGTCAGTAACCAATTCCATGGTTTTGCTGATGTTAAAATGCAGACAATTCTCTTTGCACCAAGAAACAAAGGTATCCACCTGCCTCCGCTGCTCTGTCTCATCCCCTTTATTAATACAACGCATAAGTGCAGAATCATCTGAGAATTTCAAGTGACACGATCTGCTGTTATATTTAAAGTCTGATATGCACAGAATGAGAGAAAAGGAGACAGGACTGTTCCTAGTTGTGCTCCAGTGTTGCACATATCTGTATCAGAAGCATAGTCCTTGAGTCTTACAAACTGTGGTCTGCCTGACAGAAAGTCCATTGTCAAGGGCATGTCAGACTCATCCACCGGCCTATCTCTGAGTTTACCTCTTAACATGGATGGCTGGATGGTAATGAAGGCACTAGAGAAATCAAAAAACATAATCCTGACAGTGCTGTGAGAATGAGCCTCGTGGGGCAGACAGATAATTGCATCTTTCTCTTATAGTCAAACTACAATGGGTCCAGGTGGTCTACCACAAGAGGACTCACATAGTCCATCACCAGTCTCTCAAAAGTCTTCATAATTTGACACATAAGTGCCACTGGTCTGTAGTCATTAGGTCTAGAGGCACCTGCCTTCTTTGGAACAGGAACAATGAAGCATGCCTTCCACAGCAATTTAACAAATTTTAATGTATTTTACTTTAATAAAAGTGGTAAATATGATACAAGAGTGGTTGGCACTCCTGCCTCACACCTCTGGAGTTCTTGTTTTCAATTCCTGGTTCAGTCGCTGCACACGTGGATATAACATGACCTCCTTGTGCCCATAAAGAGCTCTGTATTTTTCTCACGCAGTCAAAAGATCTGCAGATTAGATTGACTGGAGACAGCAAACCGACTCTGTGCCATGGGGTGTAGATAGATTTAAGATTGTCTAGTGATGGTTGGTCCCTTGTCCAATTTTAATTCCTACCATTGAGCCTACGAGTGTGTCACCCTCATGTATGCTGCATCAAAATAAGTGTATTTAAAAAATGAATGAGTGGACGTTGCTTGTTCTGCAATTTGGCTACAACTTGCAATATAGACTTCTTCAATGTCTCAAAGACTGGAAAGAAGTTTATTTAGCTTTGAAAATAAAATATGAAGTCCCCAAAACAAAAGTTTTTCACTTTTCCAAGTAGTACTAGGGAGTTGTACTGTGTTAGCCATTATGAATGTAGAGAAAAGCCAAGCAAAATGACAAGTTCTTGCCTGAAGAAGGGGCCTGAGTTGCCTCGAAAGCTTGCATATTGTAATCTTTTTAGTTAGCCAATAAAAGGTGTCACTTTGTTTTGCTTTTCTCTAATTTTCCAAGTGAAAGCTGGTTTAGTAGTTGCCGGTGGTTGGTATAAGTAATGCAAAGTAAAACAGCAATCTGATGTGATCCACTCATACTCACAGTGTGGCGAGTCGCTGTAGCTGCGACCCGGCCAGGATGCCTGGAAGGACCGGAAGGTGGCATGTACGTCCTCTGGGCCATGAGGGGACAACCACCCTGGATCAGAGGAGGACCACGGGAGAAGAACAAGGAGGCTTACGCCTATTGGGATCCGTGGCCACCGCCAGGGGGCACCCTGACTCTCAGAGGGCCCGTGACTGATGTACTTCCGCCACACCCGGTAAGATGGAGGTGGATCCCTCCAGGGTCGCCCGGAGTGCCTCCGAGTGCTCTTCCGCCACGCCAGGAAGTGACGTCGGATGGAGCACCTGGAGCACATCTGGGTGAGAATAAAACGACCTGCCTTCCTACAGTCTGGGAGCTAGAGTTGGGAGTGGGAGTGGGAGCAGGCCGAGGCTCCCGTGGAGAGAGGTAAGGCGGTCCAGGGACAGAGTGAGAGAAAGGCCCGGTGTAAAGGTGATTGGGGGAAGAAGCACAGTGTGTTGTGTGGGACTGTTGTGTGTTGGAGAACGAAAAATAAACAAGAGTTTTATAAAGATGCGGTATCTGTCTGATGGTATCCGGGCAAGTCTCACAACAGATAACTGGGACAAGATTCTTATTTTAGAGTCTGTTCACAGCCTTAGCAATATATGTATGTATTATATCAGAGTTTTTTGATTTTTAGTCAGCCAGCAGAGCAAGACAAAATGGTAGATTACAGCAGTGCTTAAATACGAGTCAGAAAAATGTATTATTCTTTGAAAGGATAGTGTAACACTACTGACATAATGACAAATATGTGTCACTCTCACTGTAGAACGTTTTTCTTCCTCACTGATAACCACATTGGCTGTTTAGCCATGACCCATTGTGAATTTTACCGTGTACTTTTATTTGTACTTCACCTCAGCCTGCCTACCGACCACCCCGAACCTAACTAATAGCATCCCCTTGACTGAAGCTACTATTTTGCTGTAAAGGCTGAAGCACCAAATATTCAAAATATGTCTTGTATTAATGACAAGGACCCATTTTGTACAGAAAATGTAAATGAGCTAGTGAATTGTGCTTTCTTTGTTTTAACTTGGTTAATTTAGATCTAATTACATTTAATTAGAGAAAATCAAAATGATACATGACCGCTTCATATGGCCCCCTTCAGAATGACAATGCTTATTTTAAAGGTTCTTAATTACAAAACACTATTACTGCAAATTACACTGACAATTATAGGTTGGCACACTCTGGAATCATCTCAACTGCATTCCAACTAGCATCTACTTGTTGTGTCAAGTGTTTTTACCATTTAAAAGGAGAAAATGGTCTTAAAAGTCAATGTTTGTTTAATGTAAATAGTTATTAGATTTTAATTAAATGCATATTAAGCTCTGCTTCATGGGATGCCTTTCATTATTTTAGATAATAAACATCCATTCATCTTTCCATTTTCTCACCAGTATATCCAGTTCAGAGTTACAGGGCATAAGGCTGCAGTCCATCACAGGGAAATCCTCCTTTGTCACACACATAAACACACAAATACACTCACTCATGCTGGGCCAGCTTTGACTTTCCAGACTCCATGCTTGGCAGTGCTTAGCCTGTGGATTGTCACATCGTTTTTATGGTCATGCTAGATGCTCAAAAATTAAAGTGGATTTCTCTGGGTATTACAAAAAAAAGTAAATGTAGTTTATGAAATCAGAATGCATATTCAAAAAGCAAAAAAGGACAAAAAGCATAACAATGGGATGGAAACTGAATAAGAGGTAGTACATGCTTATATTTTAAATACATCTATGTAAAGCATATATACAGTATATCGTGAGCAGTCAGGCTGCACTTTTTTGAATGAAATTTGTAAATAGAATAAAAGAGTGGTTAGCATTGCTACCTCATACTTCTGGAGTTCCGGTTTTCAAATCCTGGATCAGTCACAGCCCATGTGGATTTAGCATGACCTTCTTGTGCCTGCCAAAAGCTCTCTAGTTTTTCTCACAGGTTCCAAATATTATTCCCCCCATACCCCCCAGGGCCTTCCTATCAAGCTTTTTTTAGATTTTATTGAATTTATTAAGTTCAGTAAAAAATGTAATTAAAAGCTAGTATCATTCCATACATGGAAGCCAAACTTGACAAAACTGAATTCAATTCAACCCCCAACCATGAGAAAGAGAGGAAGGCCAAAAGCCAGAGTAAAAGTTTAAGAGTAGAAAAAAAGGGCGAGAGAATCCTTTTCCCTAATATAAATGCTTACTCTAAAATGTTATCAATTAGATCCTACCAGGTTTTTAAAAAGTTTTGAACACATCCTCTAAGAGAGAATTAGTTTTTCCAATTTCAAATGGTATATAACATCAGTTACCCACTGACTTAACAGAGGTGGTTTAGGATTTTTCCAGTTGAGCAAGACACATCTACATGCCAATAGTGAAGTAAAGGCAATTACAGTTTGTTTGTCCTTCTCCACTTTAAGGCCATCTGGAAGTCCACCAAACACAGCTGTTAATGGGTATGATGTTTTTTAACTGCCTCAGCTCTCATGATGGGCGAGTCCTCTTCCCAGTCCTCTGACTCTGCTTCCTCAAAGGAAAGTGTGTCAGTAGGATTTAGGAGGTCCTGAAAGAGCCTCCCACACCCAAGTTGTTGCTTCTGTAACTGCCATCACTGCACCCTATTTGGCTTGTCAGTATCAATGAGCTGCATACAAATAACACAAGACACAGTGCCAGTTTCAAACAGTCCAATTCCCAAATACTGCAACAAACTTGTTAAATGATCTATCCATTTGGAAGCTTAAATTTTGAATGAAATCAAAAGTGATCTTTGTACTGCTGCAAAATCACCGTACACCCTGGGGGCGGTGTGCAGGTTTTCATTCCAACCCAACTGCTTAATTAGAAACCAATCCTTGCCAATATCAGATCGTATTTCATTTTACAGCTTGTTAGTTTGAAATGTGAGGTTCTTCAATTATAGATTGTTTCTTTTCCAAGGATATCAACCAAATGATATATTCTTTTCATAAGTGTGTAGTTAAATCAAATAGGGCATGATGAATCCACACAAGCGTAAATGGAAACAAATTAGATGGAGAACTGCTGGCTTCTTTGTCATTTGCATCAGCTAATAAGGAGTTTGATGAAATAAGCCACAAGAAAAACTCAAAAAGAGTTGGGGAATGTCACTGTATATTCTACGATGGACAAAGATGAAAAATGTGGTCAAAATAATCAAAAAACTGATCACAGAAGACAAAGTACATTCGTTTTGAAGGCTTTTTTATATACAATCAAAACAAAATGGTGGAAGTAAGTGACATGACGGAAATTACATTTTCGGGATTGGTTGGAAGTGATGTCATCGGAAATGGCCGGAAGTGACGTCATTATGGCAGAGCCAGAAATGATGCCATCGGAAGTGACGTCACTGTGCAGCAAATGGAAGTGACGTCATGGAAGTTGCATGTGGTGATGTTGCAGTCATTTTGTGAACCCGGAAGCAAGGTAGGTGAATTCTTATTTTTCTTCTTTATTTCTGTTGGCAAAGAGAAAGACACATCAGTGCACATAACCAACCCTCTACGTGGCGGAGTAACACTCACCTTAGGACTTGATGGCTGCTTCCTAATCGTGTGTGTGTGTGTGACAGGAGTCATTCAAAACAGTGAATGCAGCCACTCTACCCGGTGCCCCTTAATTGAACATACTTTGGCACCTCTGCTTTAAATAGTGCCTCCTGTATCATTTTTCTACAGTGGCCTTAAAAGTCCAAGTGCACTAGTCTGCCATTATATTAATTCTTCATATAAATAAAAAAAAGAAAAATGAAACACAACAGCACAGATGCAGAATTATATACACACAAAATACTCAGTTCAATATGTATATATTTTACAGTTCTATGTAGTTTTTGTCATACCCTCAATATACATTTTGGTCTACTCAGTCTGTCCAGCATTTTTCCAGGCCATTTGATCCAACTCACAACCAGGCAGTGATCAGATAACTGCTCTGCCTCTTCCTTTACCTGAGTGCCCAAGACATACAGTTGCAGATCTAATGACACAACTGCAAGCTCTATCATCGCCCTACAGCCTACTGGAAAAAAAGCAAATCATTTTGATTACTTTAAAATAAAGCCAGATAAAATATACCATTCGGAATTGATTCAGCAGTCCCACAAACCATATTAACCATTTATTTTTTAATTCCAGGAAGCTCTCTGGAGAACAGGATAAAACTTAAAGAGAAAACAATCATAACAATGTTGGCTAATTCCTATCAAAGGAGGCATGAAGACTTGATCAAGGCCATCATCTTTCTTTATCAGTTTAGAGAACCACACATTGTCATTCTGATGTTTATAGTCCTTCACTTCTGCTAGCACTTGATGCGCATCTCCATTTTGTATATACATTACGTTATCTTACCACATGAATAAACATCCTATCTTTGAATCTGCTAAAGTATTGCCAGAGTTCCCCCCGCTCTAATTTCTTACATCATTAATAGTTTGTTTTGCTATTTTTGTTTTTCTATATGTCTTTGTCATTCTTCTTCTATTATTCTGTGTTTTCCTTGCCTTTTGTTATTTATTCTGTCATCTTTAAGTTTATTGCAAGGGGCTATACATTCTGATGCTGCAGCTCAGTAGGCTGGTGACAACAGGCCAGTGCTGAGGCATTAGTGTCTGTTTGTGTTGTTTGATGCCAGCATTTTATCAGCATTTGCTATTGCATTTAAACCCCCACTTCCGTGCAGGTAATCATCCAAATTTTGGAAAACAAAACTGATGACATTTCTTTTGTGCTTTAACATCTCTTTGGTTATCAGGCTCAGAAAGTCTTTGGGTTTTGTCTTTCAGCCAGCGTACTGAGCTTAGATATTTCATTCTGGTTATTCTTCCAGTTATGAAGTCTTGCTGTGTCTCTTTGCTTTGTGCTTTATCGTTTTGCTCCTGATCCTTTTCCTCTTTCTTTTTACTGTCTGCCCTTTTGTAAATAAACTGGATACAGACCAGAGTTTGAGCTTTAGGGCCAGGCCTAATTTGAGTTTTGACGTTTTTTTTCAGGAGCACCAGGCTGGAACACCGTCAAGCAGTACTATGGTATCCCTGCAGTGCTGTTTCTGCAGTTGATCTACATATGGATCACTCATCTACAATGTGCCACATGCAATCAGGAACCATTGTATGCTGCACAAAGCAGGCTGGAAGGCACACATCAGCCTTTTTCCAGTCTTCAAAACTACATATTTTAAGGGGAAACGTTGTTCCACTTTTCATGCCACCATTGGCCAGGGGTGTTCCCAACTCTTGCCAGCTTTTAGTAGCCTTGCTGTCTCTTTCTTTCTCTCAACCTCCTTTAAAAGTAGGATAGTTATCTGTGCCCTTAGCTAGAGAAGAGAAGAGCCATGTTTGCTTTTTTCAAGGTCTACATTGGTCTACAACTTCCTGGCAATGTTTTGCTTCCTAGGCATCCCTCATCAACAGCATATGTTTTAGTGGTGGGATGAAATCATAGTTTTTTGGGAAAAAATTGTGACAATGTTAGCAATTTGTAAACACCATTCATACAGAACCATAACTCAGGAATGAATCTTTTTAAGCAACAACACTAACTGTTGCACCTCAGCACTGTTTTATTGTTAGTACTGTTTTCTCCACTAAACTCCATATTTGAGAAAAATGTCTTTACTCCAGTTTAGTTCTCCCATTTTATCCAAGATCAATGGCAAGCTGGTGGCATACAACATTAATAATGGAAACAGGCTGATGAACAATATATTCTTACAACAGTAACTTAGACAGTACATCTCTACATTAAGCTCCAGATAAATCTGCTTCACTGCTCTGCAGTCAATCATCCATTTTATTCCCTCAGAATAAGATAGACTTGGCATGCTTTGTTTAAAAACAATTTAATACAAATGTGCCTATGATATATGAATGTCTTAATTTAAAATAAAATAAAAAAATTGTTTTATATCTAACTCCATCTTCTTTAGGACCTGAAGTGGCAAATGAGTTAAACTTTTAATGTGGAGTTATCTCTGGTAATAACCTAAAAGGCAAAAGTAATGCAGTGCACAGTATATTTTGAAAACATTAGCAGACAAGCGCTATTAGGATGTATAAATAATGGGTAACTCCATCACATCTCTACTAGAAAAAGTATTTAAAAGTATTTAACTCAGGTTGGATTTCTTATCTATGAAAGCATTAATTATATGTAATGGAACTTAGCATTCTCAAACATTCTAAATCCAATTCAGGGTTGCAGGATGTTGTCCCAGTTGCATCGGGTGTAAATCAGTAATCAGCAGTAAATAAGACACCGGCCCTACCCACACAGGGCCAATTCACAATCTCCATTTACTCTAAAACACAAGTCTGGAGTACCCAGAGAAAATCTCCACAAGAATGCTTACAGAAATCCAAAACCAGCTTGTGATTTGAACCAGGAACTCTGGATCTGTGAAGCAGTAGTACTAATACCTGTGACGCCTTTCTGTTTAATTTTCCATCTGTTAATAGTGCACTGCATCACAAGAGTAACAAGTGGAGTATACCAGACTAATTTTCCCCAATTCATAGTAACAGTCTACAGCTCCTCCTGAAGAACTTCCATGTGATTTTACAACATATAAGAAATATAATATCTCCCATATGTTAAAGGTCTGCCTCTTGTTCTCGTGAGCCATATGTCGCATACCTCATACAGGATTTGCCAATAAGTCATCCTTACTAGATAGCCAAACCACCTTAAGTGGTTCCTTTTGATTTTGAGAAGCAAAGGCTCTTTTCTGAGATATCACTGAATTGCCAAGTCATTGATCTTGTCAGTTTGACCAAACATTATAAATCTAAGCAAGGCCAACTGTACCTGCAATTGCATTGTTTCAGTCACTGCCTAAAGCTGGTAACCACAGTGAAGATGAAGGCATAAAGTAAACACAAGGCTTTGTCAATCTGGTGTAACTTCCACAGTGCAACAACAACAATACCACTCCATCAGTAAATCATATAATCATCTCTACACTCTGTAATGATCAAGATCCCAAGGAAATAGCTGTGCTTCTCTCACTTGGAGAAAGCAAACTACATACTTCTAGTGGGAAAGCTTGACTCCAAATTTGCATGACATCTCAGGTATTTAATTTCAAAACTGCAGACAACAGACAATACTGAATTCCAAAAAGCTGGATCCACATCAAGTTATACATACTCCTCCATATTCTAATGGCAACAATTCAAATCCTATTCTCATCCTAAAGTGTGACAGTGGTGGAGTGACGGATGCATTCAGGGTGAGGTGGGATTACATCAGGGATTGGCTCTGAGTCCTTTCTTATTTGCAATGGTGATGGACTGGTTGACAGACGAGATTAGTCCCCTTGGACTATGATATTTGCTGATGACATTGTGATCGGTAGCGAGAGTAGGGAGCAGGTTGAGGATACCCTGGAGAGGTGGAGATATGATCTAGAGAGGAGAGGAATGAAGGTCAGTAGGAACAAGACAGAATACATGTGTGTAAATGAGAGGGAGGTTAGTGGAATGGTGAGGATGCAGGAAGTAGAGTTGGCAAAGGTGGATGAGTTTAAATACTTGGGGCCAACTGTACAAAGTAATGGGGATTGTGGAAGAGAGGCATGGTGGAATGGGTGGAGGAGAGTGTCAGGAGTGATTTGTGACAGACGGGTATCAGCAAGAGTGAAAGGGAAGGTCTACAGGATGGTAGTGAGACCAGTTATGTTATATGGGTTGAAGACGGTGGCACTGACCAGAAAGCAAGAGATAATGCTGTAGGTATCAGAGTTAAAGATGCTAAGATTTGCACTGGGTGTGATGAAGATGGATAGGATTTGAAATGAGTAAATTAGAGGGTCAACTCAAGTTGGGTGGTTGGGAGAAAAAGTCAGAGAGGTGAGATTGCATTGATTTGGTCATGTGCAGAGGATATATGTTGAGTGTATTGGGAAAAGGATGTTAAAGACAGAGCTGCCCAGCAAGAGAAAAAGAGGCAGGTCTAAAAGGAGGTTTATGGATGTGATGAGAGAGGACATGCAGGTGATGGGTGTAACAAAGCAAGATGCAGAGGACAGAAAGATATGCAATATGATAACCCGTAACGGGACCAGCCAAAAGAAGAAGATGGTCCTGCAGCATGTCAACAAAGTTATATATAGAATATGAATGTAGTGTACAGACATTCCTATATTTGTATTTTGTGCTGTTTGGTGTTTCTACACATGTGATGTCTAATTCTGACATTTGTTTTGTAGCTTGATTCAAAATTTAAAAATCATTGATTTTTCTTAAATTAAGTAATGCATTGAGAAGTGATCACATGTTATAGCATAATTACGGCTCCATTTGCGCTTAGTTATCCTATTCTGGACAAAAATGGTCTTGTTCTCATTTGTGCCAGTCGGCTTTAGTTGTTTAGTTGTAGTTTAGGTTTGGGTGTTTGGTTTTGACCACTGTAACATTTGACTAATGATTTTTCTTACCCTTTTACTACTAGTGTTTTAGCCTTTGCTAATCCTTTTGACTATGATTTCTCCCAATATTATCATATCCCAGTCAATTCTTACTCACAATAATTCTCAGACACTCTTTATGTCCCCAGCAACATGTCCATATAAGAAGCGAGAGGGGTTGTGCACTTTTCCACTTCCAAGATGTAATCTCCACTCCTTCTCTTTCTGAATCAGAATTTTAATAACTAGCAATAATGTCCATTTCAATATTAAGACAAAAGTGTGACTCTTCATGACAAAAGTATAGAATATCCCCAAAAACTTAATCTCTCTAACCAGAAATCCCAGCTTAGACTTTCATAGTCATTGCATTTACATGCACACACACAAAACCATGAGTAACCTAGTTAAGACAAAAACCTAGTTTCTTAAAATCCTCCATTAACATGTGAGTCCACTTATGGAGTTCATGCTTGGCAAAGCTCTCCAATGTTATAAAAATACACAAAGAAATGAGTAATTGTCATCAGTGGCTGCTGTGAATCCAAAAACAAGGATGAAGTATGTGTCTCCCATGTAGTGTGGGTAATGTCACTTTTAAAAATAATTTAGTTATGTTAATCATTACTTACAAAAAAGTAACTAAATATGCTATACAGTTACTTACTTATTATAAAACATTTTGCTTTACAGTGTGCTAATATTGCATTAATTGTTCTTTTTTATGAAAAACTGCACATTTCACTGACCAGCACTTTTTATTAACACCTAAACTCATACATGCCAAATGTAATTATTTTCTTGTATTTTTTTATCCTTCATGCACTGTTAAGAAAACAACTTCTATCCATTCCCTTCATATATCCTCAACATGAGTCCCAAAAGATCTGCATTATGAACACTTGCTGCTGCGCCATTCTGTCACACTGTTGCAACATACTCATAAAAACTTGTTTAATACTAAACTGACAATTTATTACATTTTTCTGTTACCAGATTGCATGCAGAACAATATTTTCTGCTTGGCTGAGTGATCAAGTCATGCAAAGGAGTGATACACTGGTGTGTGTGCTTCTTGCTTTACACCCAGTGATGCTGAGATAATGACTCAGATATTTTTACTTCAATAAAATATGTATTGCGTTAGGTTACTTGTTATTTTAAAAAGTAATCAGACTATGTAATGTACCTTAATTTTAACTCATTACCCCAAAAAGGATAACAAGATTGAATTCCTGAGCTTAGAACTGTATGTTTAGCTCATCAACATAAATTCAGAAATTTCTGAAATAATGAGACAGATTATTTCAACAACTGTGGTGGGTTGGCACCCTGCCCAGGATTGGTTCCTGCCTTGTGCCCTGTGTTGGCTGGGATTGGCTCCACAGACCCCCGTGACCCTGTATTCGGATTCGGCGGGTTAGAAAATGGATGGATGGATTATTTCAACAAAAAAATAAATAATGCGATGGCCTGAGAATCTGCCTCAGAAAATTAAATTCTGTGAATACTTCTACCATTTTCTACCCATATTCAATGGACGCGTGAGCAAAGTTAAGATTTGGGCAGATGATGAACTCCTTAAAAAATAAAAAAGTTTGGAATATTAATTCTAGCCTCTCTAATCTGTCTATGATTCAATTTTATCACAGCGACACAATAGAAATGAACAGTTATCCAGGGGCAAAAATGTATAATATAACTACAATTTTACAAATAATTGGCTTGTAAAAGAGAAATAAAGTTTGTTTTTTTGCTTTTTTGGTTTTCAGCTGGGATTAACAATTGGTAAAATACAATCTGTACGACAACAATTTAGAGATTTGGTTAGAGTGGCTAAAATAAAGTTTCCAAATGTGTAAATTTTTATATCTGAAATTTCTTGCTCGGCATTCTCATCTGGAAGAACTTGAAACAATAAATTAATTCAATAAATAATCTTTTACAAAAGTTCTTTAATGCCCTGGGTGTTCCATCTCCGGACCTTTTAGATATGGTCTACAACAGCTCATTTGGTTTTGGATCACTGGCAGGAATTATTAAACTGTTTGATGAGAGAAGGAAAGTAATTTCTTCCCTAGACACCAACATGTATAATTTCTCCCGAGTGTTTAGATTAATGGAATCTGATGTCTTGCAGTTACAGAGGGGAATGGAGGATTTGAGACGAGATGTTCAACAGTATCATAGGAAACTAAAACTTTTAGATTAATTTGATCACACAACAGATCCTACACCTTGTCTGTTTACGGGCCCCTCTACATGGGCTCCTACATCATCTACTATTAGTCAGCCAGTACTGGATTTAATTTAAAACATTTTGCTTTCTTTAGGCCATATGACATACCATAATATTACGTCAGATAACTTAAATGAATAGAAAAGGGATTCTTTGCAATATTTACACAAAAGTAAAGATATTATACTCAAATCTTCTGATAAAAGTTCAATCACAGTTATCTCTACTAATAAAAGGCAAAGCCCTCACTGACTCACTCACTCACTCACTCACTCACTGACCCATCACTAATTCTCCTACTTCCCGTGTAGGTAGAAGGCTGAAATTTGGCAGGCTCATTCCTTACAGCTTACTTACAAAAGTTAGGCAGGTTTCATTTCGAAATTCTATGCGTAATGGTCATAACTGGAACCTATTTTTCGCCATATACTGTAATGGACGTTAGCTAGATGGACGTGGGGGGCGGAGCTGTGTGTGACATCATCACGCCTCCCACGTAATCATGTGAACTGACTGTGACCGCAGTACATGGAAAAAAAGGAAGTGCTCCCAAAGCGCTGAATAAAAACGCCGAATACTTTATTTGCCAGATACAAGTTTAATGAGAAGACACGAGGTATAAACGAGACTTTGGATCACTTTGTAACGGAGTTAAAATTGCTGTAGCGAGAAACTTTTAAGTGCCGGGTCTTAGCTAAAATGAAATAAAGCTGTGGACATCGCAACATCACACAAGAGAGCAGCTCACGTGAACTGACTGACCGCAGTACGAGTGATCACTTCCATGCATCAAACCTGTTCAAAAAACGCATTACACAATTGACAAGGTGGGAAAAGAATGTGCTCCGAGCTGAGCTCCACAGCTAACGTGGTCTTGCGGAAGCAACTTCGTCACGCTGCCACTAAATACTCACAGAAAAATCCACAAGTTAATACACACACTGTCTCTAGAGTTTCTCCACACTCAATGTATTCCTCGCATCCCCGTTACACCCTCTGATCTCCCATTTCAATTCAGATGCCTCCAATTTCCAGTAAGGCTCTGCTTCGCGATGAGAAGTAAGAAGTTTCAGGGACAGACCCAACAAAAAGGTTGCCATTGATTTCAGGCAAGATTGCTATTCTCCTGGACAACTATACGTTGCATTCTCAAGAGTGAACTGACAACGTGATATATAAAGAGAACTATAATAATCGTAATAAACGAACAATAAAACAGCGGAGAACCGGTGGATTAAATAAAAAGGCAGCTTCCTTGGCAAAGTAAGGAAAGAGGACGGCTTTATATGTCGTTCGTTTATAAAACAGCGGAGAAGCTGTGTAAAGGCTGCTTCACAAAAAGCCAGCGGAGCGCCTTATATGAGCAGGCAGTCAGCTAAAGAAGGGAATCAATAAATATCTCTAATCGTGATAAACGAACAAAAAATAGCGTACAAGCCGCGGATTAAATTAAGGAAATGGATACCTGAACAGTACAGTAAGTCTCGAATAGCTACAAAATAACTATAAGAATCGTAATAAACGAACAATAAAACAGTACAGAACCGCGAAGCAAGGAGAAACGACGGCCTTATATGGCGTTCATTTATAAAGCAGCAGAGAAGCTGTGTGAAGGCAGCTACACAAAAAAACAGCAGAGCGCCACACTCTGAATGTATTCCTCGCATCACCGTTATACCCTCTGATCTCCCATTTCAATTCAAATGCTTCAAATTTCCAGTAAGGCTCTGCTTCGCGATGACAATTAATAAGTCTCAGGGACACACCCCAAAAAAGGCTGCCATTGAGGCAACATTGCTTTCCTCCTAGACAAAACTATACGTTGCATTCTCAAAAGTAATCTCAGTGCACAGCTTGGTCATATTACAACCGGACTGCTGAACTGACAACGTGGTATATGCGAGGATTTTGCTATATACAGTATATATATATATATATGTAGATATATATGTATGTATGTGTATATATATATATATATATATAGATATGTGTAGATATGTTTATATGTATATATGTTTATATGTGTGTGTGTCTGTGTGTGTGTGTATATATATATATATTGACAATCATGTTACGTTATTTTTAAAATGTTTCCTTTTCTTTTTCATAACTTCTTTAACACATTACTTCTAAGCTGCGAACCACGGGTATTTTGCTAGTTCTTGATAAATCACAATACTTACCTAAAATATATAAGCCGTTAAATAGACAGTTAAACAATAGAATGCATTATTTACCTCTTTCTAAACCATTACAGGAAATAAAGAGGCAGAAAATTTCAGTTATATTGTCTAAACTTTTAGAACACGATAGAAGGCCCCAGAGTTAAATGTGCGGCTTACATAGCAGACTGCAAGATGGGTAAGAGAGTACATTTAACACTTTAATAGTTGCTTTGGACATTTCTTCCCATCCCTTGTAAATAAAGGACAAGAATACGTCAAAGGTGTGGGGATTCACCCTGTTTACTGTCGTAAATGGATGCGGACTTTAAAGACTTGAGTCCAAAACAGAGCTGCAAAACAACAAAATGGCAGAAATATATAGGGAAGGCAGAAGGAAGTGAGGTCATGGAAAGTGGCATTCTGGAACTGAAAGTGACATCAGCAGGAGGTGGGATCTTGAGACTCGGAATCGAATGTGACATTGTGGGTGTATTTTGGGGTCCGGAAATGATCTTTAGCTTGAAGGGTGTAATCGGCTGTTCTGTAGTAGGAAAGGAGAATGAGTTAGAGGGCAGTGCCAACCTATGGTCTAGTGGGAATATACACTTTTTTGTGCACGTAAACTGTCTCCCAATCGCACTTGTTTGACACCTCATTAAGAAAAGAATTTAGTTTAAAGAAAGAGTTTAGTTGGCACTTTTAATGTTTCATGATCTGATAAGATGAAACATCGTCCTCCAAAATTCACATGTTTTATAGTTCTTCAAAGTGCATATTCTAAGCTTAGGAGTTCCTTAACGTGAATATTCCACCTCTTCCCCGTCAAAGTGATATTTCTACAGCTTTTCTCAAAAAAGATTCCGAGAAACACTGAGATGCTGTACAAATGACATATTCCATGGCTCCTGTCTCCATGGCCTGCCTCTAACATTTAATACAATTTATATATACTCTTTCTAATGTTACAGGGAAGACTTGTTTCCTTAAATTCAATATTAACAGGACCTATGGTTGCTACCATGACAGACATCAACCATGTTTTCAGCTTTGGTTCTTAATGGTACATCTATATTGAGGTCTTGAACATAATCTATTTGGACTCTGTGTCTTCTCAACGAGACAGGATTATCTCTGGCAGAGGCAAGATCTCTCAGAGATTTTCAGTCTGTAGGCCTGTCCAACAGATGTTTATGCCAACTTACTATTAAATTATGATCAATAGCTTTCATCACTCAAGAGTTCAGAACCTTAAAGTTCATAATTACATTTATTGCTCTTGCACTTACAGTTTATGATAAAACGTTTTGCTCTTACCTAATATTTGTTATGGACAATTCATGCCTAGTATAGATTTCCAATAACAATTCACAATTCTGATTTCGAAGACACTGGTTTCTATTAGCAACTGTCTGACCACTTTCAGATATCTATGTCATTTCCCATAGAAGAAGTTTTCCTGTAGGATTAAATCGACAGTAGGATGTTGCACAAAACAGAATGTTTTTAGGAAGGCCATATATTTTGCAAAGTTGTTAAATGCACACCCATAAATCACAAATGTTACCTCTATTCAAATCTGGACTGAGACAATGACTTTTTTCCATAACAAAACAAAATTATAAGGCATCATCACAGGGGCTATATGACTGGGAGTACAATTTTCATCTAAGAAATGCGTAGAAGCTATTAAAAAGACAGATAAATGTGTTAAAAAATGTTAGATTATATAAGAAAAACTGTTAAATATAAACTAAGTCATACAGAGTATTCTTCAGACTACTAGTGAGGCCTCATCTGGAGTATTGTGTGCAGTTCTGGGGCCTCATGCATAACGCCGTGCATAGAATTCGCACTATAACATGACGCAAGCACAAAAGCCGAAATGTGCTTACACACAGAAAACTCTAGATGCAGGAATCTGTGCGTACTCCAACTTCCACGTTCTTCCACTACATAAATCCCAGTCAGCGTGAAAAGTAACACACGTGCACGCGCTTGCTGTCCCACCCCAATTCTTCCCAAAATTATGCCTCTTTGAATATGCAAATCAATATAAATAGCCCTTAAGCTCAGGGTTCTGTGAAAAGACAATGGGAAAAGCAAGAGCTTATCAGCTTTGTAATAGACGTTAAGCTATCTGTAAGCTTACAATGACGATTCTTCAAAACTTTTAAGGAACATTGAAATATCTTCATAGTACGTGTTTAATTATTCTATCCATCTATCCTTCCAGTGTCGTGCCAGCCTCAGCAAATATACAGCGCGAGGCAGGAACAATATGTGAACTTACTAGTGCTGCAGCACCATGTCCTCACATGTTTATTAACAATACAGATTATTTAAATGCAATTCAAAGTTTTATCTGTATAATATAATCAAAATATTTTGCTGCATTTCATCTTAAAAATGATATCGTCATCATATGTAAATACGCGCTTTATAAAGTGGCGCAGGTTGTGCAATATTATAACTGTAGTGCAAGTTTACAGTGGGGTAATTGTACTTATAAGTACAAACAGTTCTACAAGGAGCAATTGATTGAGTACATTTATAGTTCTTGGAATGAAACTGTTTCTGAACCATGAAGTCCGTACAGGAAAGGATTTGAAACGTTTTGCCGTGGCTGAGGCAGCGTGTGCTTGATGCTGTATACCGATAATTCTCTTTCTAATCAGCTGCTGCTGTGATTCCCCATTCAGATACAGTGATATAAATACTCCGAGTAGTACAGTGATAGAAAGATGATCCGCTGTGGCAACTCATAATGGGAGCAGATGAAAGAAGAAGAAGAAGAAAAAGGTGCAGCGAGAGTAACAACGCTAAAGCAGTTATGGTATTTGGAATACTATGGCTATTCCCTGGACCATTATATTGTTACAGGTCAAGTACAATCAGATACATTACACTAATAAACAATATGCAGGTAGTTTCAGTCTATTTATAAAGCCGCGTCAGGAATGTGGATCTAAGAAATAAAGGGTAACTACACAGGAACAGTAGCACTGCTTTGACACTGGGTGCCGCCAGTCTGCAAAACTGAATGGAGAACTTGCGTATAAGGGTATGAGGTACCGTGTTAATGTGTGTGGCTTTACGCCAAGTTTAGGTTTTATTTTTTGAACGTGGAAACATTTTTACTCAACATTCCTGTGTGTACGCACCGTTTATACATGAGGCCCCTGGTCACCACGCTGATAAGAAAGACATAATACCACTCGAAGCTCTGCAACCAAGTGCATCCCAGAATTTGGACATGTTGTACTTTGGATTAAAACTGTTTAATATCCAGCAGAGGAGACCTGATCATGGTCTCCAGAATCCCCAGAGGCATTGGTAAAGTAGATTAATGGTAAATGGCATACTTAAGGATACCAGTGGAAATTAAGTGGGAGACCAGGAAGTTCTTCTTTATGCAAAGAGTTGTGGAAGTCTGGGACAAACTTCCATAATATGTTGTTGAAGCTGAAATCCTGACAACTATTAAGAAGTATCTTGATAAGATACTGGGACAGCTTAGCTATTAGTTAAAAAAGGAACTTAATGGACTGAATGGTCTCCTCTTATTTGTCAGATTACCTTATGTTCTTCTATAAGGTATTTCCCATCTTCCCATCAGGGAATTTGTGTGCAAGACAGAGATAGATCCTTAAGCTTACTTTCAGACTAAATGGCAGTGTACAGAGGTGAGTCTGACTATAAGTAGATGCTACTCAAGATTTGGATTATTCTCCTCTTGTAAAATGCTGTTCTATGTAATCAAAGGCCACCTGACAGACACTGCTAGTAACTCCCACACTTTACGTAGTCCCCATGCTGGCTGATTACCAGGAACATGAAGTATCTTTAGGATCAGCTGGATTAAACTGTGTCAGTCTACTAGATTTTCTTTGCTTCTAATATTGCTGTCCTGGAGGAATTTTTTTTCTCATTTGAAGCTTCTTAGTAGTCCATCTTTGAAGTGATTTTTGTCAGGTATGTAACCTTAAATTAAATTAGCACGATTAAACACACCAGAAGAACAAAGATCTCAACCACACATCCCTAAAGCCACAGCATACATTGTGTGATTTTGATTTTAAGCCTGATTTGCAGTCACCAAAAGATTTTCCAAGTCAGCCTGAGTTTCATCTTCATTGGCCGTCATTCCATGTGTAGTACGATAGAGGTTGTGTTGCCCAATTGCACCTTACAATTAGGCTGTCTTACAATCTGAAAAATGTGTGTCATGTTAGAAGTTTCATTCAGCTGTCTTGTGGTCTCAGTGGTCTCTTCAGTCAATTTTCTGATATTCTTATTTTTTCATATTTCTTGGAATTCACTGTGCAGCGAAGGTCACAAACCCTTGCCATCTATCTATAGTACAACATGAAAAGAAATGAATGTAAATTAATGTTAAACATTTAATTTAAAATAAATGAGTAAAAATGGCAATAACTATTAAATATGCATTTACTTCAACTGGTCAGCCAGATGACATATTGCGTTTGACTTTGAAGAAAACAATGATAACAGCAGTGAGATAAGTGATTGGCATTGTATTTCAGAATGTTGTACTATAGTTGGCTTGACATTGTATATATATGCATATAAACATACACACACACACACTGTAGTCTCAACACACACCAGAAGGACTCAAAGGGAAATTATAAAAAGAAAGAAAAATTCTGACATGGCAGTCCCAATCACAACGAGCCATCATACAGGTATATTGCTGTTGGTTTGAATGAACCCCAGTTGCATTTCCTGATATCCTTTTGCTAAATTATTTGTTGGCTGAAAAGTCCCGAGTGTTAGCACACAAACAACTAAATGACCAATGAAAAAAGTATCTTAATTAATGTTACATGAAGAATCTGAAATAAACACACACAACAGTAAATTTCATCGATTATGTACCTCCAGTTCTCTCTGTAAAATAAACAGACCCTACTGTCTGTGCCATCCCAATCGTCTAGTTAGAACACAGTACAGCAGGAGTTGGCAATGCAGCTCTTTTCTTTGCTGACATTTTGAGACACTTGTTGTTTTTAAATGGGCAATGCTTTGTTGCAAAATATCTGATCGCCTGGGCCATGTACTGTACATGTATAGTCTGAGCACCAGAATGTGATGTCATTGGGACTGTATGTGCTTGTACAGTTCAAGCACAATATGACTGGCGATTCCATAACGCAATGTGACTAGTCACTTCACCACTGTTTCTAAAAATCTCACAGTGTATGTCTGCCTTGAGAATCCTTGGGGTAAACATGTTAGTAAACATATTTATATATTTTTTGATTTGTGTACAGGAATATAACTATAAAATATATTAAAAAAGAAAAAGGCAGAAAACCACATCAATTAAATGAAAATGTATTTATGAAATAAATATGTAGATTTCATTACGAAGCTCTTAAGTACTATAATATTAAATACACGTGTGGAGGAACTAGCTACTTGTGTACAAAGCCCACTTATAAAGACATTTAATGCAGTTCTGATATCATTTTATTACAATTACTGTTTTAGTGCCTGATAGGTTTATAGGCCACAACACTTTTCCGGAATGTGACATGCTGTCAGATTTTTGGCATCTGTGCAACCTAATGAATGCCATTTTATTTACTGCCACAAGATGACAGATTCATATTTGCAGGCTAAATGCTTTTGGCTGCTTGAGTAGCATTCCTTTATTTGTCAGAACTTGAATGGTGGAAAAGGCATTATTGGGACAAATCCTGCCAAGCAAATTTATGAAAGTGGGCTGCTTTTTTAACTTTTATTTTCTCACGGAAGGTGTTAATTTTAAACATAACGTCTGCTTTGTACTGTATGTGCACTCTTAATTCTAAGTTTCATATTTTTTTCATGCATTAATGTACCTGTACATGACTGAGAAAAGGGTAATGAAAATAGTTTGGAGTAAAAAGGAAAAATACCACTTACTATTGTTTAATTAAAAAAAAACATCACTGAGGCAAATGTGGTACTCCTGTGAGAATGCTTGGGGTCTGATGATGCCTTCTGCATGGAGTTCAACAAACGTTCTTGGTATTCATGTGGGTTGTTTTACAGAGCTCCTGCTTTTGATTCTAATGCAAGGCATCACTATAAGGCTGATGTATAACTCTTACAATTATAAAAAGGTATGGGTGATGGTACTTTGCAGCTCTCTTGTATTCCATTCATGTCTAGTTCCTGTCTTTTGTTAGTTGCTAATTTGGCTCTCTATGGCCCTAAGCAGGATGGAAATGGAATAAGAAAAGACGCTTGGATAACTTTCCTGTTAGAACTGTATATCTGTATTTAAAAATGCTATGGTATTATTGTCTTAGTGTTACAAGTACTTTGTCAAGTATTTGAAAGATTCATCAGCTCCTCCAAGGGAAAACCTTCCTTTGTCCTGTCAATTAATTTCTGTTCCCCATCACTTCACTACATAAATCAGTTAGTGCAGACTACTTAATGGCTCTCTAGATTCCATTTCCATTTCCTCAAGATAAGAATCCACTTGTGGCTGTGAAATCACCACAGTATTTTTTATACTTTTTAGTTTAACTCCAACTGTTTTTTCAAAAATGTAAATTAAATGATATTAAATGTTGCTTTTGTAATTCACGTTACCTTTAATCAATGTCAAATGCCAGCTCTTTCCTTACTTAGTAGCCAAACAAAAATGATATACAAAGTGAACCAACATGCGGCCAGCTAACCTGCGTCCATCATACAACATCGGAAAATTAAGAAAGGTGAAGGCCTCAGTAATGTTGATCTGCTCAGATTCACAAAACATTTTGATGGTGCTCTTAAAAAAAAGAAGAAAATCAAAAGTTATGGAAATGTCTGCTGTGTCAGAATGAGACAAACCACTGAATTAAATAAAAGGTTTATTTAATAAGAGTCGGCTTCTAATTAAGAAACTGGCTGGAGTGAAATTGGTATGAATTTGATGCCTTAACGTTTTGTTTGGCTGCCATTTAAGGAAAAATTAAGCAATTCAGAGAACTAAGCAATGAAAAGTAAGGCAAGTAAATCAAAGAGAAAAGAAGTCAGTTAGCAGCAAAAACTGGTCAATGATGAAGAGGGTGGCAGGATGGAAAACTTGCAGCCACTGCAGCCCACCAGCATCAGAACTGGGCACTGCTGTCATAAAAGGCAAACCAAAGTGATCAAATGTTAACAAGCCATGTTCATAACAAAAAAAATGAAACAAGACAGCACAAAAAAAAACAGAACTAATAGTGCAAAGAAGAAATAAATGCCACAGCAGCAGCCGTCTTGTGGCCTTCTGGGGTTTTAAATAGCACTGGGGATAATTCTGTAGTTGCAACATCAGGTGACCCAATCTGTTTAGGCTCAACATACAAAGAGTGGGGCACATAACTTACACTACAAGCATGTACTGTGCATAAGAAGCATAAATCAATGATATCAAATTACCAAACTACAAATTACATTTCCAAAAAATTTAGGACACCTTGTAAAAATGCAATAAAAACTAAAATCTGTAATTTGGTAATTCCCTTTATTTAACATACGAAAGGACAAAAAAAATTCAGTGTGTTCATAGACAAACTTAATTCTATTTGTTAAATACAAACAAATTTAGAAAATGATGCCTGCAGTACACCCCAAAAAAAGTTGAGACAGAGGCAAGGTTACCACTGGCTCACATCCCCTTTTCTTTACACTTCAGAATCATTTGGGAACCGAAGAAACTAATTATTGCAGTTTTTCAAGTGGAATTTTTGACCATTCTTGCTTTATACAAGACTTGAGCTGCTCACACAAGTCCGTGGTTGCCGTTTGCTGATTCTCCTCTTCATAATGTGCCAGCCATTTTCAATAGGAGACAGACCTGGGGCCTCATGCATAACACCGTGCGTAGAATTCACACTAAAACATGGCGTAAGGACAAAGTGGAAATGTGCGTACGCACAAAAAAATCCAAATGCATAAATCTGTGCATTCGCCAACTTCCACGTTTTTCCGCTCCATAAATTAGTAAGGACAAAGTGGAAATGTGCGTACGCACAAAAAAATCCAAATGCATAAATCTGTGCATTCGCCAACTTCCACGTTTTTCCGCTCCATAAATACCGGTCAGCATGAAAAGTAACACATATGCACTTGTCTGCTGCCACACCCAAACTCCTCCCAGAATTACGCATCTTTGAATATGCAAATCAATATACCTGTAAATAGCCCTTAAGCTCAGGGTTTTGTGAAAAGGCAATGGCAAAAGCACGGGGGAAAATAGAAGAATTTCCACGAATACCAAGTGGGGGCAAGGAATAACGTACTATTTGTCCGTTTAAACAGTGGTATAAACAACAAAAGGAAGTTGATCGAGTGACATAGAGTATTGGAGAAACTCAAAAGTTTAAGTTCGCAAAGTCGCACAGTGCCCAAAATAAAAACGAAGTTGTCATATATCCAAATTGCCATGCGAGTCGTAGCCCACCATCTGAATGTCATATGAAAGCTTATTAGGGTACAGAGTAAAGAAAAAAAAATAGAGACACAGTGGGAAAAAAAACTCGAAATGTCAACTATAATCTCAAAATTTCTACTTTAATCACGTAATTTATTTTACAGGTAAATTACAATCAGATGCCTTAAACTAACAAACATTATGCGGTTAATTTCAGTGTATTTATAAAGCCACGTCAGGGATGTGCATCTAACAAAGAAAGGGAAATCACACTGGAACAAAAGCACTGCTTTGATGCTGGGTGCTGCCAGTTTGCAAAACCAAGAGCACAACTTGTTTGAGGGTTTAAGCTAGTGTGAAAATGTGCGTGGCTTTATGCCAAGTTTAGGTTTTATACATTGCGCTGTGAGTGTGGAAATGGGCTTACGCAACATTTTTGTGCGTACGCACCGTTTATACCTGAAGCCCCTGGACTGCAGACAGGCCAGTCAAGCACACAGACCCTATGTCTACAAAGTCACACTTTTTATATATTCACAAAGAAACATATAAAGAAATAAATACAAACATAATCAGTAAAAGAATTTACTAAATAATACTTAAAGAACAACAAAAAGGTTCAAGATAAAAAACATCTGAGCCAGGAATGAAATCCTGGTTATTTCCAAAAAGCTGAGATGGCAGTGGCCACTGTTACATGACTCAAAACAAAAACATCTGGAAAATTAACATACGAAACAGAGTAAAAGTGATGTTAATCGGCTGTCTACCTGACAACATACAAACATAATGATGCCTTCCTAATTGATAATAGTCTTGAATTTCAAAGTTCAGATGTCTAAGGAAATGATAGATAGATAGATAGATAATCTGTTGACTAAACTACTCAGTGTTAGTGTTTCAGAGAGACAATGGGCAGCATTTTTATAATGCACTCAGTTTTGTTTTAATTCAAATAAAACTAAAGCTGGGAGATGTGGCAATCTAACAAAATAAAATAGCAGAGAAATCACCAAAATAAATGCAGGGCAATAAGAGTCAGTAGATTCAACATTATAGTTTTGTATGAGCACATACTGAAAATATTACACAATGCAAAAATTGAAATTTGAAAAGTTAAATGAATAACATACCAATAGTACTATTAAGGGCTTTTCCTAAGTCTTGAAATTTTTTTTAATTACATGCAGACTATTTAAGGAGCCCATTTTATGTTGTATTTATATCATACTAACCATCTTTGGACTGTACACTGTACCAAACACATCATCTCAGCATTAACTCAGTCACTTCTTTCTTTTTTACAATATTATCTTGTCAAGGGCTTATTTTGGCTTCTCGTAATGCTTGCTTTTCCACCTCCCACACCTCTTACACCTAATATACAACACTAGGTCTTTCTTAATGTTTATCAATAATGAATGAATAAGGGAACTGGATTTTTTTTCTTTTTTTAATCTTAGTTAATTGAAACATACCTCAGGAACCCATCTGTTTTGATCCCAGATGCAAAATGGCTAATATTATTATCTTCTTATTATTATCTAGAATCTGTTCTGAGGCTAATTGGGCCAAATGCACCTTCCTTAAATGTTATTAAACTTTTGACCTTGAACATTTCTTTTCACTTGGAATTTTTGAAGAAAATTAAAAAGAAAAAAACAAAACGGTACAAGTATTTTTTTTTTGTAGACAGTGGATTCATAAAGTATTTATACTGCTTCTACATGTTACTGTGTTGTAGATTTCATTGTAATTAATAAATTTACCATTTTTGCTTATCAGTCTACACTCAATAGCCCATAACGGCAAAGTAAAAACATATTTTCAGAAAGATTTGTAAATTTATCAGAAATCAAACATTGAAATATCTCATTCATGTAAGTTTTCAGACCTTTAATTCAGTACTTTATAGAAACCCTTTGGCAGTAATTACAGCTTTGAGTCATCCTGGGTAAGTCTCTAAATGCTTTGCACATCAGGATTTTAGCAGTTTATCTCATTCTTCCTGGCATATCCTCTTAATCTCCAAAAGATTGTTTGGGAAGTACCTGTAAACTGCCATCTTCAGGTCACACATTAAATGTTTTATGGTGTTTAGGTCTGGGCTTTGATGGGGCCATTCATGGACAGTTAGAGACTTGGCCCAAAGTAGCACCAGTATTGCCAAGGCTACCTGCTTCGGGTCATTGTTGTGCTAAAAGGTGAACTTGTGTCCGAGTCTGATGTCGTCTGCACTCTGGAGCAGATATTCCTCAGTGATTTCTCTGTATCTGGATGCAATCTCACTTCCCTCAATCCTGACCAGTCTCATCATCCTTGCTGCTTTAGAAACACCCCCACACCATGATGCTGTTATCTCTGTGTTTCACAACAGGGATGTTATTATAAAGCTGTGCCTGTGCCTGGTCTTTGCTAGACAGAGTGTTTGGAGTTCTCCCCAAAGAGTTAAAATTCTTGTCTCATCAGACCAGAAGATCTTTTCCCTCAAGCTCCTTTAAAAGCCATTTTGGCAGCCTCCATGTGTGCTGTCATATATATTTTACTTAAACTGTGCTGCTGAGATGATTATTCTTCCAACTAGTTCTCCCAACTCAGGAGTGGACATCTGAAGCTCTGTTTGAGTGACCATTGGGTTCTTATTCACCTTCCTGACCAAGGTCCTTCTTGCCGATTCACTCAGTTTGGCTAGATGGCCAACTTGTTGAATAGTCTTGGTATTTCTAGATTTCATCCATTTCGCAGTTATTGAGGCTGCTTTGTCCCTGGAAATAACAAAAGCTTTGGAAATTTTTCAGAGCCTTGCTCTGATCTGTGCCTCACCACAACATTTTATCACTGAGGTCTACAGTACAGATAGTTCCTTGGATTTCTTTGCTTGTTTTTTTGTCCAAACATGCAATGTGAATTGTTGGACTGTATATACATTACACAAGTGTGTGTCTTTCTAAATGTTGTCCAGGCAATTCAGACTCCAGTCAAGTTCTAGACACTTCTCAAGGAGAGTTAAAACAAATTGTATACACCTGACCACAATTTGCTGTGCCACAACAAAGGCTCTGAATACTTATAGATGGTTTTTGATTTTTAATACTTTTGAAGATTTTTCTGAAAACATGTTTTCAGTTTGTCGTTATGGGTTATTGAATGTAGAGTGATGGGCTAAAATAACAAATGTTTCCATTTAAAACTACAACACAATGAAGTGCTCAGAAAGTGAAAGGGTCTGAGTACTTTGTGCATGTACAATATATAATATACTATCCCTAATGTAATCCTGATATGTTTCCACTTTCTATATAAAAATAAACCATAAATATAATGAACTAAAAATTAACCAAAATGATTTAATTACAAAGAAGCATATTTACAAGTTCTTCAATTGTTTAATCTTTGTTTTTTAACTGTCCAAATAACACATTTCTTGTTTATTTAGCACTGAATACAACGGCTGTTTTTAGTTCTGCTAGAGGAGATTCACAGATTTGTGGTCCAATAAATTAAATATTGTTTATCTGTCTATAAATATATATTTTTTTCACAAAAAACATTTTCCTTTAATTTTTCAGTATTTTGTTAATTTCTCGTTTTTTAACGTTCATGGATATAGGAGGTGCTAAGGCTTTCTATAATGGAATTTCATCTCCAAGCAATATGTACACTCTCATATATAGAATTTGCGTTTTCTTGGAATCAAAATCAAAGTTTCAAGTGCTGTCACAAACTGTGGCTCATTGAAAACTAGGCTACATGTAACTTACCTGTCTGCTTTTATTTCCCTTGACACATGATATTTATGATCATATGCAGCAAATTCATTTTCATTGATGGCTTTTTCAATGAGAGATTTGAATTCCAGAATGGTGAAATAAAGAGACAAATACTAAAGAGATATGTACAGGAGAGCTGTCAGATTATTGTTGTAGTTATAACTAAACTTCCATTCATCTATTAGAAGACCTGCTTAATCCAGTACAGGGGTGTGAGGCTGGGCTTATTCCAGCAGCATCAGGCACAAGGCAGGGACCAACACTGTATGGGATGCCAGTCCTTCACAGACCAGACCAGTTACTCCACTTGGCCAGTTACTTGGTCTAGGATTTAAATGTTGGTACTCTGAAGCTGTGAGGAAGCAGTGCCAACCTGTACACCTATATTAAACAAACTGCCACTTTTAGGAGTGAAGCACTTATTGTGATAGCTATGTCTGTTTGTCTGTCTGTCTGTCTGAATAAAACAACTCAGTCTCCTCTGGACGAATTCTGCTTAATTTCTGCACGCTTATCCTTCAAGGAAATTTGTCTAGTCAGTTCAAAGATATATTGAAAAGGTTGCATTGTACACACTTTTATAAACTCCAAATCTCCCCTTGAAAAACATTGGCGAATTTGCGAACTTGTTTATCTTGAAACAAAGAACTATTCTGTGCGACTTAAGCTACAAATTGATTTACTGTTAAAATTTTACCTTCACAGATGTTACACCACTTGTACATTTGTTATAATGTCCTCTTTATCGCCTTAATTAGATGCTGCTGATGGCAAACAGATCCGCAAAACACCATGAGCATGGGTAGGAAGTTGCTGCAACAGGCTGCTTGAGCATGTGCAGGATGGCAAATCTCTGTCAGCAAGTCTACTGAGGCATACAAAGAAACATCTGTATCAGCAAACTGTTCCTTGTTGAGCAGAAGCAGAAGTGGAGTAGTGCATCGGTACTCATAAGAGGTAAGTTAAATGATTTTTCTGACAATAAAAGTAAAAAATGCAAGCAAGGAAAGCAAAAGTTTGTCTAAATATAAATGAAGTACACTGTGGTATGCACAAAGGTAATTAAACATTTACTCAGTGTCCACCTTACACTACGTTAACCACACAGCACCGTTATTTGCAGATTATGGCGAATCACTGTTTTACTGTCAGTATAATTTACTAGGTTAGCCAAACATGCAGGTGACAGGGACTGTCCTAATTTCATGCTTTACATCCCAATTAATAACAAGTACATCAAAATGTGCCAATTTTAACAGAATGCCCATCTAATAAAACATTGCTCAGCCAAAACAAATATCCTCACGTAAAATTTAGAATAGCGTGTTGTCACACACGTGTGCATGGGAAGCAGCTGAAGGGCTTAGGAAATACTGTTTATACATCTGCCCAGGGGGGGGGCGGGGTACGCTGGCGCTCTTTCTGAGTTCTCTGCAGGTCTTACCGGAAATCCCACCAGGAGCCGCCATTTCCAGGAAGGACACATCACTTCCGGTTCCGGCCCCAAGAATGAGGTCACTTCGGTTCCGGCCCCAAGGATGATGTCACTTCCAGTTCCGGCCCAGAGGACGACATCATTTCCGCCCTCTGTGCTATAAAGCTCACTGCCTTTGCTTAGGCAGGCAGTTCTGTTTTGGACTCTGTTGTGTAACAACTGTTTAATATGCCTCAAAGACTTTTGCAGCCGGGAAACCGAATTAAACGGGTGGCTGCCCCAAACCTTTCTACGTCTCTGGTCTCCTCTTGTTACAGTGGCGTAGTCGGCAGGATGGTGTCCCGATGAACCGGGACACGAACTTCATGGAACCAGGTGGGTGAGTACGGGGCCGAGTTTCAGGGCAGGGAGTGCCGGAGGGTCAGGAAGGGCGCGGTGCAGGCTCTGCTCCATGAGCATAACCCGGGGTTGACCACCCATCTCGTGGAGAAGGTAGAGGGGACCCACAGGCGTGGGCTGGCTTCTGGGGAACACACTCGAGTGGCTCAGTATGCTCTCCTTGGCAGGAAAGCCGAGCTGCCCATCGGGACCAAGGTCCCTGTTAGCGATGGGTTGTCCCCAGGCTGGCAGGTGAAGAAATAATAAACTGGGAGTTTAACCCAAACAAAGGGCTGTCAGAGCAGGCTATGGCTCTCTGGCAACAGGTGGGTGAGTGGCTACGGCCATTGAGTTGACCCCTACAGATAGTGCAGCAAGTGGCCTGTTTTTGCTGCTAAAAAGCTACCCAGGAATTTGCCCAGCCGGCCTGGGGCGAATTCCATTCTATGGACGAGCTGCTACAAACCTTGCAAACCCAGAGGCCGGCTGTGAAACCTGGGAGGCAGAACAGCCGCTCTGTGGACTACCGGGAGCTATGTCCTACTAAAGCAGTCCCTTCCACGCAATCCAGAGCCTGTTCCGAAGTCGCCGGGCCGTCTGGCTTGCGACCTGTCGAGGAACAAGGCGGACCGTAGGGGACAATGGCGGGGTTGTTTGTGTGCCCTTAGCAATCCCTGGCGGATAAACATACGGGGAGCTTCTTATTAATGGACATAAATAACAGCGCTGTTCGATTCCGGCAGTAGCGTGTCTGTCGTTGCTCGCCGTTTTATTCTACCGCAACAGTGGATTAAAAAGAAGACCAGTCTAAAATGTATACGGAGATATCCGCACATACAATACCGCCCGGTGTTACGTATGTCTCGGAGGAACCCTTCGACAGCTTACGTGGCGGTGCATCCGGATCCTCCGTTTCCGTAATCCTCGGGCGAGACTGGTCTGATAGTAACGGCGGTAGTTTAGAAAGCATTCCCGAAAACTTATGGCCTCGTTATAGATGACAACGATTCATCTCAAGTTGCTTCCACACCGTGTAATCAGCCGACAGGGAGTGGGGCGGTAGGCCAAGAGAGTGCGAAGACACTCCCGGACCGTCGCGGGCTACTACGTCATCCACTAAGCGCCCGGCAGCGAGGAGGAATCTCCGCCCCTTGAGGTCAGACCGGACCCGCTCTCTGAGTTGCACTTTCAGTTTAGAGCGACCGGCTTCTTTCAAGAGAACAGTGGAATGGCGACTCTCTGAAACACATAAAGAATGCAGTGGTTCTCGTTAACGCCAACGCGCGCATTTGCCCATGCCACAGGGACCTCACTTTGTCGTTGATAATGATTTGTTGTATCGGGTCGCTGAACATGAGGGAAGGTCGGAAGTTGTTGCTAATCCAGCGGACCTACCGGCGGCAGGTTTGCGAGTTAGCACACTCCCACCTTCTTGGAGGCCATCTCGGCTCCGATAAAACATTAGAGCGAATTAAGCTCCGTTTTTCTGGCGGGGATTAATGAGGAGGTTAGCGCTTTTGCATTTCCTGTCCGGAATGTCAACTGCGGCAAATTCCTAGGAGGACCGTGCTCCTCTGATTCCCCTTCCCCTTATTGGCGTTCCCTTTGATAGGATTGGGGTTGACATAGTAGGACCCTAGAACCCTCAGCCGAGGATATAAATATATACTCGTCCTCGTGGATTATGCTACCCGATTCCCTGAAGCCGTTCCGTTGCTCGGCTACCACAAAAATATTGCACGGAACTAGTAGGAGTCTTTTGCAGTAGGCATTCCTAGAAGTCCTGACGGACCAAGGAACGCCTTTTACCTCGGAAACGTTCAAGGAGACTGCCAAGTTACTGAAAATAAAGCATTTAAAGACCTCGGTGTATCATCCTCAAACCGATGGCCTAGTGGAGAGATTTAATCAAACTCTCAAGCAAATGCTACGTAAGGTAGTCAGCAAGGATGGGAGGATTGGGACCAACTCCTCCCCTTGTCCTCTTTGCATATCGGGAAGTTCCTCAAGCCTCTACGGGTTCTCTCCATTTGAATTACTGTACGGAAGACAACCCGGGGTTTATTGGATATTTTAAAGAGGGCTGGGAAGGGGAGGCACAGCCCTCCACTAATATTTTGGAATATATCGCCCAATTGCGCGTAGATTTGATGCAATAAGACCGATTCTAAAAGTCATATAGAGGAGGCGCAATCAGCACAGGCCCGCCTTTATGACCGTGTACGACTCTCCGGGAGTTCCAACGGGGATCGCGTCATGGTATTGGTACCAACTTCTCACTCTAAACTGCTCGCCCATTGGCTAGGCCCCTCTGAAATTAAGGAAAGGAAGGGATTGGTTGACTATTTGGTGAAACAGCCCAATCGCCGACCAGCTGAGCGAATATATCATGTAAACCTGCTGAAACCGTGGAAGGAGAGGGATCGATCCCTCCTCCGGACAGCCCTGCTCTCTCTTGCTGAAGTAAGTTCCCTTAATTTGGCGAGCAGCTATCCCCAGGCAGAAACAAGAGCTCGAAGCAGCTATCCGCTCTGTCCCAGAGGTGGTAAGTGAAAACCGGTCGGACCTCTCTGATTGCGCATGACATATTGACTGACCGGGGTGATCGTCCGTGGCGACCCTACAGACTCCGGAGGCAAAGAAAGTAGAAGTGGAACTGGAAATCAAGCGAATGCTGGCACTAGGAGTAATCGAGGAAAGTAGTAGTCCCTGGTCCAGTCCCATCGTCTTGATTGCTAAGCCTGGCGGCAGTTGGAGGTTTTGCAATGACTTCCGTCGGCTTAACCAAGTTTCCAATTGATGCTTATCCCATGCCTCGCGTGGATGACCTCCTCGAGAGACTGGGACCAGCCAAATTCTTGACTACACTTGACATGACAAAGGGGTACTGGCAGGTTCCTTTAGCGGAGTCCGAAGGAAAAACGCGTTTAGCACTCCTAGCGGACACTGGCAGTATCGTGTCCTTCCATTCGGGTTACAGGCGCCTGCGACTTTTCAGCGTCTGGTGGACAAAGTGCTCCGGCCCCATAACTCGTTCTGTGCTGCCTATCTGGATGACGTTGTCATTTATTCCAGCACCTGGAAGGAACACATACAGCAGGTCACAGCAGTATTACGGACACTGGGAGAGGCCGGGCTCCGAATCAACCCCAAGAAATGTTTCTTTGGATTGAGGGAAGCCAAATATTTGGGCTACCTAGTGGGCGGGGTACTGTGAGGCCACAGTGTTCCAAGTTGCAAGCCATAATGGCCTGGCCCGTCCAAAACCAAGCGGCAAGTCCAATCCTTTCTCGGTTTGGCGGGTACTACCGCCGGTTTGTGCCTCGCTTCTCGAGAGAGCGCGCCTTGACCGATTTGACAAAGAAAAGAGCTCCTAATACGGTGGTATGGTCTGATAAAGCGGGGCTGCATTCAGTGACTTAAAAGGGCTCTGACTTCAGCACCTATCTTGATCTCCCCTAACTTCTCTCTCCTTTTATCCTCCAGGCGGACGCCGGACACAGGCTTGGGTGCGTGTTGAGCCAAAGCGTCGGCGGTGTTGAACACCCGTTATGTACCTGAGCGGAAACTGTTGGACAGGGAGACCAGGTACGCGGCGGTGGAGAAAGAGGCTCTGGCGATCAAATGGGCGGTAACTCAGCTGCGGTACTACCTCTTGGGTGGCGTGTTCACTCTGGTGACGGATCATGCACCTCTGAAGTGGATGGCCCTTCACAGGGAGTCGAATCCACGGGTCACGAGGGGGTTTCTTGACCTGCAGCAGTACAAGTATCGCTCTTCATCGACAGGGGTCTCTTCATGCCAACGCCGATGCCCTCTCCCGGGCCCACGACCTCTCGGTGCAGGTCGCCCGACCCGACGGGTCTGGGCTGAGGGGAGTCTTGTCACCTGCGTGTGCATGGGAAGCAGCTGAAGGGCTTAGGAAATACTGTTTATACATCTGCCCAGGGGCGGGTGCACTGGCGCTCTTTCTGAGTTCTCTGCAGGTCTTACCCGGGAAATCCCACCAGGAGCCGCCATTTCCAGGAAGGACACATCACTTCCGGTTCCGGCCCCAAGAATGAGGTCACTTCCGGTTCCAGCCCCAAGGATGATGTCACTTCCAGTTCCGGCCCAGAGGACGACATCATTTCCGCCCTCTGTGCTATAAAGCTCACTGCCTTTGCTTAGGCAGGCAGTTCTGTTTTGGACTCTGTTGTGTAACAACTGTTTAATTATGCCTCAAAGACTTTTGCAGCCGGGAAACCGAATTAAACGGGTGGCTGCCCCAAACCTTTCTACGTCTCTGGTCTCCTCTTGTTACAGTGTACAAAGCTCCAAAGTTGAATTCAATGTAGTATTCATATAAGAGCCCTGGTATAAAGTCAGAAGGGAAATGGTTGACTAAGAACTTGTGTTTAATTTAAACAGCACTGCAATGAGGACCAAGAACCAGACAAAAACATTGTACTGCTATGTATTGTTTTCCACATCAGCCACTGTGTAGATTCATATGTGTTCATTTTTCAAAGTGTTTTTTTCTCACACCTTGGTTTCTCTCTGATGATGATGATGATGAGATAAAGCAGGCATTAAATAAATCAGGACAGCTTTATGTGTAGCTATACATGCTACAAAAGTGCTCTGGTTTGGGACATTAAAAATCCTGTCACCCTATAATTTACCATCAGAGTGCCACATTCACCTGTTTTCCATAATGGTCTTTTGCTGTAATAAAGTTTGCCTTTTACTTTTAACTTTGTCTAATTTCCTAGTTCATAAAAATTACAATGGACGATCATGCTCAAGCAAAAAAAAGGAACTCATTACAGTTTTTTTTTTTATTTGCATTTAATTTAGGTTATGTTAATTGGCTATTGCAAATTGTGTGGTGTGTGTGCGCTTATGTGTGTGTTTGAACGTGAGTTTGAGAATGGTCCTGTGATAGACTAGAGTTGTGTACAGACTTGTTTTCAGCATTTTACCCAGTCCTCGTGAGACAGGCTTTGACCCCCGAAACCCTGAATAAATGGAGAAGGTCCTAGCGCTGGCCTGCTGAACTCAGTCCGTTGTGGGGTACAGTGCCTGCACAACCCTCAAATATGCCTGAATGTTACGCCATATGTACAATTCCTTATATCTCCTGTCTATAGTGAGTAGCATTTCAAAGTGATTTACAAGTAGAGAACTTTATTTCAATTTTTTTCTTTGTAATTGGAGCAAAGCTGAGTTTTGTTACTTGTAAGCGATCACGCAAGTAGGTTGCAGGCGTTTTTAAAATCTGATGCCTTAGCCATAGAAAATGCCTCCATTTATTTCTTCACTGTAAATCCTTGTCACTAGACAATATATATTGTGAACCACCAGGGGGTGCACTGCCACCCAAATCCGACACAGACAGACATGGGATACAAGTTCAAGGCACACGTTTTTTGTTTTTTTTTTCTCATGGGAAACGCCTTCCACCGTTCCCACAAGCACAGCACCATCCACAGCACAATGCAATTCTCTTTCTCTTTCCTTCACTCCTCCGTGCAAGCTTTGTCTACTTCCTCCTGACTATGAGTCTTGGAGCAGTAGCTGCTGGCGTCATTTATAAGGCACCTAGCAGAGTTGAGCTTCCATGCTGTAAACCCGTGGCACTATTGCTCACCAGGGAGGCTGCCCTCTAGCACTCTGGGAGAGGTAAAGGTCTGGATAGGCTCTCTCCTCTGGATCTTTCATTAAAGGGGCGTCCCAGCTGGGTAAGGGTCCTGATTGTCTGCCACAATTATCTTGAAATGAGAGGTAAGCTGAGGACACTGGACCCATGAGGACTCATAACCACTTTAATACAGCGCCACCATAAAAAATGTAAATAATTAAGCTTAATAACAACTGCAGCTGAAGCTTGATAGAAAGTATAGGCATGTGTTTATTTTTGAAAAGACTGTCTGAAATTATATCAGACCAGTAACACAGGAATTAATTAATAACAGATGAAGACCTGTGTCTTCATTAAGCAGCAAACCATACTCTTACAGTTTGGTAAATGAAACATTGCTAGTTACACCTTATTTGCCCATTGTGCCTAGTGGTAAAATGTCACACTATCATTTATGTATTGTTGATCACTACATGGTTTAATTGTTTTGGAAAAATAATAGGTCCTAATTTAATACTGAAGGGTAAATAGCATTTGTAGCACACATTCTTGTCTTTATTTTTCTATTTATCATTGTTTGTAGTATTACTGTAGCCTTATCAAGTGGGCTTTTTATCAGCTAACTCCAGTGATGTGAAAATTTTACAACACTTTTGTGGCACTGGGTATACTTCTGTAATTTATTCTTTTTTAAATGCTCTTAATGTAATTCACATATGTATGTATATCAAATTCTGTCATTTAATTCAACTTTAAATTCACACTGTTGTGGTATTTTATTTAGTATTGTCACATATCCAGCAGTGATTTTAGTGTCTTTCTGGTTCAAAATGTGAACATTGTGGAGCCGACCCGGACACAGACAGGCGGACATGTTGTTAATCACCACCACACGTATTTATTTACAATAATAAGGTCACTAAGACACAGTCCAAATAGTGCACAAACCCCAACACACACAATCCTGGCCACAAAATGCCTTTCTTTGGGCCGCCTCCACACTCTCTTCTGCCTCGTCCTGCTTCCACCCGACTCCAGCCCTGAATGAAGGGAGACGGCCCCTTTTATCCATGCCCCGGATGAGCTCCAGGTGTTTCCGACACTCCCTCGTTGGCCATGCCCCAGCATGGCGGAAGTGCCAGCTGTTCTCCCAGCAGCTCTCCGGGTGTCCTTTTAATTCTTCCTCTTAGCACTTCCTGGTGTGGCGGAAGTGCTGAGGAAACAGGTCCCCAAGGCATTGGGGCGCCTCCTGGCGGTGACCACAGGCCCCTACAGGGTGGGGCTTCCAAGCCCTCAACCCGTGGCCCCCAAAGCAACCAGGATGGCGGCCCCTACGTGATCCAGGATGGGTGCAGGCCCACATCCGGTCCTTCACGGTGTCCCGGCCGGGTCGTTGCCCCTGGCATCCCTGACAACATGTATCAGACCACATTATGAGAGTTTGTGCTCCTTGTCTAACTTGGCACAGTTGTCAATACTGCATGTGTGGTATATTTCAGGCCATCAAAGTCTGAAGTTAACTATCTGCTCCTGAGTACATTAGTGTGAGGATTAGTGCCTTTGATAAAGGAAGGACTAAGGTTAAAGGTGCTCAATTACTTCATCAACTGAAGAAAATGTGATTCCACCGAATTGAATGATCAGGGAGGTCAGATGCATCTAACATAATGATACTGCTGAGGAGCTCACACTCTCAGGCAGTCCACAACCTTGCCCAGGAACAACTTGGGTGCAGAAAGGCGTGTGCTCGTTGGTACACCGAGGACTATCATGTTTGGCCCAGAGTTTTTACTTTAACTTTTTTGTGGTTAAACAAATTTTATTCTGTAAATGTTATTGATTTTGTCTTTTTTTGCTCAGTATTATTTTGTTAATTGATAATTTTGTGTTTATGAGTAATGTTAGCATTTTTGGCAACTGGCTCTTTAAATTGTGTTATTGTATATTGAGTCTAGGGGGACTGGGCCACCTAACACTGTAAGTAAGGTACCTTTCCAACTGGTATTTAAGACAAACCAGCATATGGAATGCCTGCTTCAGCCCTGCTTCTGTTTATGATTCCTGATATTAATTTGTGATTCTTTCTTTGGTGGGTTTTTTTTTGCATTTAGCCCCTGCTCTAGTTTCAAAATACTGTTCTGATATTGTGTTATTATATGTCTTTGTCTATTGTTGCTCTTTATTTTTCTTCTGTGCACTGTTTTTGGTAATTCATCTGGAATTTGGTTTAATAAATATTTGAACATAAAGAAACTTTATTGAGTTTTCTTGGGCCTGTTGTTTGGTATATGTATGTTTCTTTTATAACCATTGTTTTATGTAATTATTATTTACTATCTATGTATTACATGTTCTCTTGTTCCTTGTGTTTTGTTGAACCCCCCACAGGCAGGTCCACAAAGCTGAAGGACCACCATCAACCTTTATATGTGAGACTGAGGAGCAGATTCATCAGGGGTTCATTGGTTGTTGTATTGAGATTTCTTTTTTCTTGTCTTCTGATTTATGTGCTTTTATCTGTGGTTCTGGATTTTGTATTGAGACTTGGTTACACTAGATTGCCTTTGTTTGCCCTTTGTCTTGTTTTTGATCCCTTGAAATAAATTTCAAGGTTTTTTTTATCTCTCTCTGATGGGACATTTAAAGGTACTTTTGAACTTTAAAACCATTTTTCCCATAGTGCCTGGACAAGCCAAAGTCTACCAGTAATGTCTGGAATGTTGCTGCTCGGGGTAAGGCCTATTTCTGGGCAGACTGAGAAAAACCCTGGGTGTGGTTTATGGGTCTTTTGTCAATGACTTTTCCATTTGTTGTGCAATCACCACAGCCAGAATTTTTTTTTTTACATTTCATTTTACAGCTTCGAGTCTCTTCAGGTTAGGCATACTTGGATTTGGGCAGTTTTTCTCATTCTTCCCGGGAGATCCTTTCAAGCTCCACTTGATTTTATGGTAAGCGTCTGTAAACTGTCAACTCCACTGATGTTACTGTATGTGGGGTTAAAGCCGGGCTTGGCTGGACCACTCAAGGACAGTCACAGACTTGTCACAAAGCCACTCCACTGTTTTCTTGGCTGTATTCTTTGGGTCATTGTCTTGCTGAAAGGTGAACCTTCACTCCAGTCTGAGGTCAGCGCACTCTGGAGTAGTTTTTCTTCAATAATCTCTCTGTTTTAGTTGAATTAATCTTTTCTTCAATTTCCGACCAGTCCACCGTTCCTGCTACTGAGAAGCACCCCCATAGTTTAATGCTGCCAGCACCATACATCACCGTAGGGTTGGTATTAGAAAGACAGTGAGCATTACCTGGTCTTTGTCAGATATTGTACTTCTAGTTCTGCCCAAAAAGTTCAATCTTTGTCTCGTCAGACCACAGAATCTTTTCCCCCATGCTCCTAGAGACCTTTAAATACAATTTTTGCTAACTCCAAACAGGTTGCTTTATGCCTTTTACTCAAGAGTAGATTCTGAGATGGTCATCCTCTTGATGAGTTCTCCCATCTCAGCAGAGCTCAAGCTTATGGAAGTCTACAATGAGCTCTTTGGACTGAATGGCTTCACTTTTAACTTGACATTGTGTATGAATTATGGGAACTTATGTACGCAGGTGTGTGCCTTTCTAAACTGTACAAGCCATTCAGTTTGCCACAAGTGGACTCCAAACAAAGTCTAGACATACAGTATATTCATTTTAATTTAGTAAATAGAATGCATCAGAACACAAAAAGTAAAGTTGACACAGCAATGGGTTTATATTGATTTAAATGAGAGACTGAAGTTGTTGCTGTTTTAATAAGCTTGCAAATCTTTCTGAAAAGGGGCTTTGACTTTGTCACTATGAGTTATTGAGTGTAGATTGATGGGTGGAAATGGCGAATTTGTCCACTTAAATTTAAATCTACAGTATGGAGAAAGTGAAGGGGTCTGAATTCTTTCTGAATGCACTGTTTAGATCCCATGAAGCCTACTGCATGTTAGATTAATGGGATTAGGGAAATAATCTATCTGAATTAATTCTAAAATTGTCTTTAAATGGGTGAGAATCTCTTGAAACACCAAAGCAATCCATCGGCAAAGGAAAATGTGAAACAAAAAGGTTGTAAGTGAAGAAATGAGGAAGGAGTTAAAGAGTAAGTGAATATTAATGCTTATAAGTACTCATGAGTACCTTCACATGGTGGACTTAACTATAAAAGTTGTATGTCAAATAACAAAAATGTGAAGCAGCATGTATAACTTGAAAAGGAGTCAAAATATAATTCAGACTGCACTAGGGTAGCTAATGGTGACATTGATAGTGATTCCTGCCACACGTAAAGCTAAACAATGGAGTACAGATCTCAAAACTCCATCAAAAACATGACCAGCCTTTCATGTAGGTTTGGATCCACTGAACTGGTGTCACCCCAGGTAGACTAGCCACAAACTCAAATGGCAGGCTTGAGGCTTTTAAACTTAAAGTCCTACAAATGCTGTTTAAAGAAGAGTGGGAAGAGCTAGTAAAAAAAACCAATTTCTTTATATTTTTTCTTTTTGTGTTGTATTTCTGTTTTTCCTTTGTTTTCTATGTTTTGAATTTGACATAAATAGTTGTATTTGTTGTGTTATTATTATTTGTTTGATTGAGTAGCATATCATTGTAATGCTCTAATTTTCAAAAATAAATATTTATTTAAAAAAATATTTAAGATTTTATTAATGAATTGAAAAAAGGGAATTAAATCAAATCAAAAAGAGCAAAGCAGGTTTTGCCTAAAAAGCAAAGGAAACAAATTTAGGCATTCTACAAACCAGTAAATAGTATGTTAATCTAGAGCCAGTGTCAAAACTAAAGAATCCACTAAAGAAAACAGGAATCAAAGTCAAAAGTGCAATACGGGCTGCAGTTCCCCATTTTGTAAAGCTAGGGCAATTCTTCAGTTATATACTTTGGTGGCCCTGCTTCCTTGGGCTTCACATAAAGGAGTCACAGTAGATAACTGTCCTGACTTGGCAGGAAAACAGATAACTAATTTCATGCATAAACTGGGACAAGTGGGTAAAAGACAAAGCAGAAGAAAATAACAATAAACTGAAGCAACCAAAACCCGACGAGAGGCAAACATCAAAGTCAAATAACAGGCAATGAGCCAAAAACCAGGCAAGAAGAGTAAATACACAACAAGTCAAAATGAAAATAAGGATTTTATCTGCAGATCTAATAGAGCTCACACCAAAAGGCTGACCTTTTATGCTATCTGCTGATTAACACTAGAATCCCTGAAGCCTATGAAAAAAGTTGTAATGTTGGGCCAGCTTAAATCTGTTCGCACCTCTCCTCATCAGCAACTTTTGTTTTGCAAATGTGTCAATCAGCACAAGCAGCAAGCAACCTGCCATCCCATCCCCCACTACTATTAAGTCGAGGTCACGACCCTGGAGACCACACGTCTACAAACAAGGAAACAAGGAACATGACCCTGATAACAGTACACAGTATGCTTTCTCTAGCTACAAATCATCAACATTCAGCCTAAACCATGACAATAACATCTAAAATTGCTATTAACATAATACACAATGACACAATAATTGATAAATACCCCAATAATACATAAGTACAATTAAGAAAAACTAAACCAAAAGCAAAAAAAAAAAAAAAAAAAACAAAACAAAATAATATTAAAAAATAAACAAAAACTTTAAAATAAAACATACTAGAGCTGAGACTTTGGCTGAAACATTAACAGTGCCCATTTTTTTTCATCATCCTCTTTTTTCCATTTTCTTTTCCATACTTAGTTGGAATTAGCAAACTTTACATGTGAAGCATATGATTGAAAGCATTTATCCATTTATTTATTTACCTGGCCTAGAAAAAATGTTATTTTCTATACTGAACACCATCTCCAGAAATCTTATAGTATTAACGTAGAACAATTATTTCTGTATTTTTGCAGTTTGATCAGCCATATTCAAAAAGAGTATGTCAGACATATGTGGAGATTGAATCAACAACCTTGTAGTTTCCAGTTCATCATCCTAACCATTAGGTTCCACTTACGAGTTATGCTTGTACTCCCATATTTATCTCCCTTGAAAGTACTCAGATTAGAAAAACTCTACCAATCAATTCAACTGATGACTCTGAATTTAACTTGCATTAGGCGCATAGCCAGATAAAAAGAGGCCAAGGATGCTCTTAGTTACAAGTCTGAAAAATATTAATAAATAATGAGGCACATTGCCATGTTTTTTATAAGATTTCAGAGTGTTGCTGTCACAGCAGTGAGAACCACATGCTGCACTGTGGCTGTTAGTCTCTTCAGTGTCATTTTTCTCAAAGGCTAGCCCTGTAATTACATACAGCAATTGAAACACTGATAACATCATATCTTTAATCAGTGTCATATTATTGTGACTAAAAATGCCACTCGGTGGCAGACAACAGCTATAGATCATGTTCCCCTGTCCCTGTAAGCTGATTTGAGCCAATTCAAAGCTGATATTTCACTGGAGATATACAGCCATAGCGAGTCTGTAAAGCACCTTCTCCCCGAACTGGCAAACTCCTATCCTGTTTAATATATAAATTGATAATGTATTTAAAGTGCTTTTTTAAATTAAATAAAATCCTGAAATGAGATCAGTTTCATTCATATAATCATAACAATTATGTTTTGCAAAAGCAATAAGAAAAAATAGGGTCGCAATTCATTAAAATTAAGTCATACATTTAATTACTCATATTAAGTGTGTGAAAAGTGAATGGGGTGCTAATGATGTGTACATTTAGCCTTTGTTATTTTTTTGCAATTTATTATAGTAACAGCATTATGCCATGTAAATTTAAGTGAGCTATACAAAAAATAAATAAATACAATTGAGTCAAACATGAAGCCAAGAAGTTTAAAATTTGCATTGGATCATGCAAAATGAGTATGAATTTACACATTTACAGTTGCCAAAAACTAACACATCACTTATTGGATTGGGTTTTTTTTATCATTTATTACCCCATCAGCAGTAATGTCAGTAAGAAAATTTTAAATTATTTAGACAAGTAATCTGTTTAGTGTGCTTTCTTTAACGTTTTCATTTGAAATGTAATTTTTCCTAACCCTTAAAGATCAGTAGCACACACAGAAACAAAGAACTTAAGAGAAAAACAAGCATAAAAAAATAGACTTATTGCAACTTCTTGTAACAACAAAAGCTGTCAGGGCATACATCAGTTCCACTGTAAATCATTAATCCTAGTGGTGGAGCATTTAGCCTTCTTTCTCTCAGATAAGCAAACCTGAATAGTTGAAGTATTACAGTGTATGAAAGCTGAGCACCTATACCTTAAACCTGTTAAGAGCCTGAGTTTATTTTCAGAATATTGGCTAAAGCACTTGTTGTAGGTGAGATTTAAAAAGAAAGAAAACTCATTGTTAACTATTGGTGTCGTTAGATGACTATGAAATGAAGTACTCGGTCCAGACATCTTGGGTGAGATGCTCTGTTCAGGAGTGTCTGCCCTCTTTTTCCATCTTCATGTTTTGTCTGACAAATTGCAGAGGCTCTCTTTCTCAATATGATGACTCGTGTAGTATGGTAAAGGACATTCCGTAGGTACAGACTCCTAGTGATAAGGACAGAGTCCCAAGGATTATTGTGAACGCCAAAATACCACAAGACACTAACACAATGACAGCACAAAAACACAAATCAAAAGGAACAAAAAACTCAAAAACCCAAAGCATAACCTAATTGCCTGATTTCCACCCCTAATTATAACACAAAGAGAAGTTTATTTTGGGATTATCCACTGAGGGAAGACAAGCCATATTTAACCCAGAAGTAATTGGACTAACTCTCGATCTGATCCAGCTTGAGCCGAGGATCCTGACCAATCTGGTGATCTGAAGTGTCATAACAGATAGAAAGATAGATAGATAGATAGATAGATAGACACTTTATTAATCCCCAAAGGGAAATTCACATACTCCAGCAGCAGCATACTGATAAAAACAATATTAATTAAAGAGCAATAAAAGTGCACTGCAAGTTAAAAAATGCATATAACAGACATTAACATTGTATAGTGTTAACATTTACCCCCCAGGTGAAACTGAAGAGTCGCATAGTGTGGGGAAGGAACGATCTCCTCAGTCTGTCAGTGGAGCAGGACAGTGATAGCAATCTGTTCCTGAAGCTGCACCTCTGTCTGGAGGTGATACTGTTCAGTGGATGCATTGGATACTTCATGATTGACAGGAGCCTGCTCATCGACCGTCGCTCTGTTACAGATGTCAAACTGCCCAGCTCCATGCCTACAATACAGCCTGCCTTCCTTACCAGTTTGTCCAGGCGTGAGGTGTTCCTCTTCTTTATGCTGCCTCCCCAGCACACCATCGCATAGAAGAGGGCGCTCGACACAACCGCCTGATAGAACATCTGCAGCATCTTATTGCAGATGTTGACGGACGCCAGCCTTCTAAGAAAGTATAGTCGGCTCTGTCCTCCTTGCACAGAGCATCAGTATTGGCAGTCCAGTCCAATGTATCATCCAGCTGCACTTCCAGGTATTTATTTGTCTGTACCCTCTGCATGCAGACACCTAATCACAGGGTCCAGGAAGGGCCTGGGCCTCCTAAAATCCACCACCAGCTCCTTGGTTTTGCTAGTGTACAGGTGTAGGTGGTTTGACAAAATTTAACAAAGTCCTTGATTAGGTTTCTATACTCCTCCTGCCCACTCCTGATGCAGCCCACGATAGCAGTGTCATCAGCAAACTTTTGCATGTGGCAGGACTCCTAGTTTTATTGGAAGTCTGATGTATATAGGCTGAACAGGACCTTGAGAAAGTACAGTCCCCTGCGGTGCTCCTGTGCTGCTGACAACAATGTGAGACCTGCAGTTCCCGAGACACACATACTGAGGTCTGTCTGTAAGATAGTCCACGATCCATGCCACCAGGTATGAATCTACTCCCATCTCTATCAGCTTGTCCCTAAAGAGCAGATGTTGGATGGTGTTGAAGGCAATAGAGAAGTCCAGAAACATAATTCTTACAGCACCACTGCCTCTGTCCATGCGGGAGAGGGATCGGTGTAGCATATAGATGATGGCATCCTCCGCTCCCATCTTCTCCTGGTATGCGAACTGCAGAGGGTCGAGGGCGTGACGGACCTGTGGCCTCAGGTGGTGAAGCAGCAGCCGCTCAATGGTCTTTATCACATGCGACATCAGAGCGACAGGCCGGAAGTCATTCAGCTCACTAGGACGTGATACCTTTAGGACTGGGGTGATGCAGGATGTTTTCCGAAACCTCGGGACTCTCCCCTGTTCCAGGCTCAGGTTGAAGATGCGCTGTAGAGGACTCCCCAATGCACAGGCTTTCAACAGTCGTGGTGATACTCCATCTGGACCCACTGCTTTGCTGGCACAAAGTCTCCTTGGCTCTCTGCTTACCTGGGCTGCTGTAATTGTGAGTGGGGGGAAACTCTCTCCTATGCTGGTATCAGCACAAGGATGGGTGGAGGGTGCAGTACTCTGATGTGAGAGTGGGTTAGGGTGGTCAAACCTGTTAAAGAAGTTGTTCATCAGGTTTTCTCTCTCCATGTCTCTCTCAATGGTGGCACCCCGCTTCGAGCTGCAGCCAGTGATGATCTTCATCCCATCCAAAAGCTATTCACCTTTTCATGTTGAATTTAAAGAAGATGCACGGCACTATCTTTCCTGGGTTTCAGTCAGCTTACATTGTTTCACTCTCTAACAGAACATGCAAGAGTGGAGTGAACAGGATAGTGTGCTAATGTTCTGCACTCATGAATGTGGCAAATAAAATAAACCTGTCATGACACAGATACTAATTTTATACTGAGGTTATGTAGCACACAGAGAATTTTTTTTTTAATAATTGGATTTTTTTATTTTATGCACACCCTTTGTCTATGCTGAATTTAAAAGCAGATGAAAGACCGTCTTCTGTCCTGTGCTGTGAAGAAAACAAACTCATGATGAGACAAATAATATTTTGATGCTGAGCTTATAGCGCACTGTGAATGGCTATAATTTTCCAGTATGGAGTTCAAATTTAGAAAAACTGTCTTTCTTTCTGTCACAGTGCTACTCTATTTCCTCCAAATTTATGTTGAAAGTTGTGTGCTTATTCTGTGTGTGACTCTTGCTCTGAAAACACAATTTGTTTTGCAATCCAGTGCTGTATCTCTGAAGGGAGCTTCTAAACAGTATGCTAGTTTACCTGTTTTGTTTTCTTTGATGAGCCTGGATGGGTTTGTTACCTGATCTTAGGTGTGAATAGACCACCTATAATATATATTCAGCAGATAGACACCACACCTTCGCCATTGTCCGCTTTCCTTGAAAATATAAAACGCCTATTTTTGTTCCAACTGCACCATTATTAACCAGACCGGTTGTTTGCGTTCACTGAGTACATCTTCATTTTAAGTGATTCTGATTTTTATTTAGAACCCAGATGCCTGAAGCATAGGACAAAGACAATTCTACTCATGCAAGGCATTTGCAGTCATGTTTAATGCAGCTTTCCACAAACTGTTTTATGATCTGATAGAAGCAAGTCTCTACAGTGCATAGGCCTCCATGCCAAAAAGTGCTATTTCTGACGCACATCTATTTTCTCAGCGGTGGCCGAGGCTCATTTGTCTACTTTGGGATTGTTGGGAAAAATGCTTAACCAAGTTGCATGTGGTTATATTTTATCACTGTTTGAACATAAGTAGTTACTTCTTTCCTTTATGAAACCTACTCATAGAAAAAATGTTGATATGCTGTCAAGGGGATAGGTGGAAAACAAATAAATAATTACTGGTTTCATATTTGTCTAGGGCTATAATGAAGGCAATGTTCTAGTAAGACTGCAACTTTCTTTTCTTAACTTTACGCTGAGAATCTGCTGTTAAATTTACATGAAGGCAACCAAACCCACTCATTTTAAGTCACATATTAATACAGATAATTGCTTATGTATTAGCTTAAAGGAAACTACACAAAACAGATTTGAACAATAAGCGAATAATACAAAATGTTCTTATTTTTATGTCTTATACTGTGGGTTTTCCCTTTTAGAACTGTCTGATAATGTCACAGTTGCCTCTCTTTCATTCTAACTTGAAGCTATGGATTGGAGACTACTTAGGAGTTATACTGTGACCCAAAGTTCTCCTGATGTCATGCATATTAGTGTAAAATGGAGAAGTTTGCCCAACCCAGTATCACAATCTTGCACACTGTCACATGATAAAGTAATATTTCAGGTCCTTGCTATTTTTTTTTTGTTCTTTATTTCGCCTTATATAATTTCTTATATTAGGAATTTGTTAGTTTTCGCATACCCCTTTGGATCAGAGCGCAGGGTCAGCCATTGTACAGCACCCCTGGAGCAATTACAGGTTAAAGTCTTGCTCAAGGGCCCAGCAGAGTAGGATCTCTTTTGACAGTGACATGGTTTCGGTAATGAGTCGCAGTGAATCACCATGGGGGGATTGAGCAATGTTGATCGTCTGGCCATTCAACAAAGAATAGGTCTTGAAGACACAAGAAAAGGCAAGATTGAAGATTAACAAGCCATACTTTAGAGCTTTAATATATCTTGACACAGATAAAGCAAATTCGAGGATACCAAACCTTTAGCAAGATATCCAAAACTGCATGGATGCATTATCTTTAGTCTAGGTTCAAGTGATAAGGTTTGCTTGTGCAGAGCAATAGGGCACCCCTATTAAGGTTCATTCACCTAAAGCGCTGATCATAAGGAGGGGAAAAACCCAGCTGCACGGGTTAGCTACCAAACAGTCAGTTGGCACACTAATAAGCTTGGCCTATGTTGTAAAATAGCCTAGCACTGGCACTGGCTACACGGTCCTTCACCTCTGTCCATGCTGTGGTCTTCCCTAGCTCTGTTAAGAAGTTACTCCTTTTCCTGTCTTTGCAGCTTTTTAATAGACTCTCTGCTTATGTGTGACATAGATGTTTCCCTCAAGAATGTAGCTGCTAAGGTTCACCTTTCAAGTAATGTTTCTTATCCTGGATTAGATTTAGTCATTGGCACATAATCCAAAAAAAAGTGATTATGATGAATTCCAAATTGTGACCTATTGTGATTTATTTCTTTTCATTCTGGGAACATTTGTATGGTTTTGTCATGGTTTTAATTATTTAGTCATTATGACAACCCATATTCTGTTGTAGGTTTTGACATTTTGTGATTTTTTTTTTTGTTGGCTGCAAATTCATCAAAGAATATGTTCACAGGTCATTTTTTTTTTTGAAGTCAAAGTTATGATCATCGGTATAACTACTAAAAAAATAATCAAACAGTGGCATAGCTGGTCAGCCAGTAAACAAATGAAAAGCAATTTTCAACATACATACCTGTTCTTTTCTCACTAGCATTCTGCACTTTCTTTGAAACAGGAGCATCATACTGCTGGCTTCTTTTCCATTATTGAAACTACTCTGACAGCTAGGAGCACCCCTTAATTAACAGCTGAACATAAGAAGACTGTTATTTTCAAAAGACTTGTGGCATGTTGCTAGGGATACATTCTTTGTTTTATTAATATTCACTGAATATGATTCCATCCAGCAATACATTTTATAATCCTGCTTTCATGCAGTACTGTGCACCAGCAAACAAAATGAAACCACATAAATAAGGCTTACCTATCAGAATTGCCTTCTGTAAGCCGCCTTCCAACCCCAACAAAATGAAAAAGTTTTCCTAAATCACACAGTATCTGGCAGGAAGAAGCCTCCTAAGCACATGTACATTGCAAGGCATTGCTGCACAATATTAATTTGTATCAGTACAGTTTAATTGTTGATAATTTGCTTCAAATTTAAATGAGAAACCTATAAAAAATTGTTATTTTCCACACAGTAACATAAAGCCACTCCATAAAATCAAACAAAGATATGATATGTAATATCAGCTGTGGCTCAGCAGGTAAGATATTATCTTAAAGTCAAATAAAATGTAGGCCTGAAACTTTGTGAAGGCCTGGGTCAGTTCCATTCTTCCTGGTTGCTTCCAGGAGCCTCTTCATCCCAGAATCATCAATTGTCATAATCCGAGATGAGCCAGGAAAATGAGGGCGCACACAGTCAGCAAGGGGCTGGTGCAAAGTGCTTGGTGCTTTTATTAAAAACCAATTAAAAGTGTTCAGAAGTGTAGTGAAAAAGATCATACATGCAAAGTGAAACGGAAAATCCAATAAATTAGCCAATAAAAACAAGGTTAAAATCCCAGGCAGTTTTCTCTATTAAAGCAGACTCGAGTCCCAATGTTTCTCTCGAAAATCTGGCTTCTCCTCAGCTTATTCCATGAGGACCTTGCAGCATGAGGAGATGCCTGCCACCAGTTGCATTCACCCACTAAATCCTGGGTTCATGGCCCAACTGCCAGACCATCTGCATCTATAGAACTCTCTACCAAACCCCACTCACATTTCTATCAGCCTGTCTGTTGGCGTCAAGAGGGGGACGCCATACAATGGGACTGCTCCTATTCCTCTGTGTTGCTCCAAGGAGCTCTCCTTCTTCAGCCCCATACTCGAGTGCAGACCTGCCACTCCCGACCACCTGCCTCCACTCTATACCAGTCCTGCTTCTTTCTCCTCCCATAACCTCCTTTCTCTCTCTCCCATTTTCTGATTTAATCCACTTCTTGTTTTTGATTTGATCCCCTCTCTACTGTGCAGGCTTCTCTTATACTGCCTGATTGGGTGCAGATGCTCTCCTTCGTCTACACCAAGGTTTGAATGAGGAACCTGATTTATTCGCTTGCATTTGTGCATGAGTGCGTGATCAGCCAAGCTCCCCAGTCAACCCTGGTTCAATGCCAGCATGTGCACACCCACACCTCTTCGGAGCCATCACTCTCCGGGAATTGATTTATATAAAAATTGAGCTTTGCCATGGACAGTATCACACACCTCATTAATTGAAGTGATGCCCTCTGCTTTCTCCAATAGGATCTTCAAATACTTTTTGATGAAACATATCAATATTTTTTACTCCTGAGAGAATTATTTTATCCACAAATGACACACATTCAGCACAACGCAGAAACTGCAAGAGAGACCTGATTGACATGACATAATCCATTCATCCTACTTCTGAGAAAAGGTGTTTTCTCCCCGGAAGAATATAATCAAATTCTTAATTGAGTGACAACTGAAACGTCTTTTAACTGCAATGGCTTCAAGTTCCAGCATTGAGTTGTAGCTGCCTCCCTGGAAGTCAGGGAAAAAAGAAGACAGACCTTCATGAAATGTACCAGTCCTGGGTGAAGCCTCCATGTCTGAGGATCAAGTAAGACCTGCATATGCTTTTATTAGCTGGGGGAGGCACCAGCAAAGTGATAGGACAGAAAACTTCCTCCTATATTCTGGTCACAATACATCTGACCTGGCCTATAAAATTCTTCTTGTAGCTGATCCCATTTTTTCTCCCAACTAGACAGCAGACCTGAATACTGACTGTTTTAATGAAGTTTTTTTTTTTTTTGGTCAGGCATGGTTAAAAGCATTTTTTGTTGCTGTATTAATTTCTGTCATCATTGTTCTATTATGCTACTGTACTTTTAAATATACTATGTCTTTATGCCAACTGTCACCAAAATCATGGTAAATACTTCTGCTCCCTCTCCTGTCTTTGAACTGCTTTATGCCAATATAGACTTAACTTAATTAGCTGCTTAAAATAAATTATAAATGATTATTGTTGTTCTAGAAGAACAAAAGGAGGGTTATGAGAGTTGATTATTACTGATAAATATGATTTTCATAAATTGATTATTATGAATGATTTCTGTCCTTGTTAACTGTTATTTTTTGCCTTTAGCAATCTTAAAAATAATTTTAATTAAAGTGTTTTGATCTGTGACCTAGTCCCTCTGCTACTTCTCTGCAAGGGTAAGGATTGAGAGGAGAACCAGTGTAATCAAGTGTAGCAGAATCCTGACTCCAAGGATCTTGTTTATCAGTAACTGGCAAGGACATGAGAAATGAAACTAATCACATACTTCTGTAACTGACAAGTGTATTGAAGACGTGTTACCTCTATTTTTAAGCCAGTCATCTCTTTCCATGTTTTGAGTGGATCCATGTATGTGTCAATAAAAGTATTCATCCCATCCTGAACTGGGTTTGTGATTTCACTGACATTGCTATAGGCATCAGTGTTCAAATAATCAGACTATTCAGTGTGTGAAGTTCACACATACTCATTGTGTCTACATGGGGTTTGATTATTTTTAATGTGGTCAAATGTAATCTGATCAGGCACCCAAGAACCTTTGCGGCTTTTGATGTTCCAGCAGAAAAGCTTTCATGATTTTATTTAAATTTTTTATTAATGTAGGGAACTGCGGTGGGTTGGCACCCTGCCCAGGATTGGTTCCTGCCTTGTGCCCTGTGTTGGCTGGGATTGGCTCCAGCAGACCCCCGTGACCCTATTCGGATTCAGCGGGTTAGACAATGGATGGATGGATTAATGTAGGGAACTGCTGACATAATGCCATATTTAATGCCCACAAATGCAAAGGAATGCCCTGTTTTTGTTATATCCAGAAGTGGCACCTTCTCTGTTTATCAGTAGGGTAACACGCTGTTAAACCTTCAAATCTTTACCCTATCCATAATGTAAAAGTTGCACATTGTAGATGCCTCATAGTCTGAGTTGATGAAAATTGGCATATTCTAACATACTATTAAATGTCTTATCAACATAGTAGTGCAAAACATCTTCACTTTTGTTCCAACATGGCTAACTTTTCCTGGCATACTCACATATTTTCATCTTCAAAAACTTCAAAGTACTTTCACAGTAAAGACTGTGAAATTGAGACCTAGAAGTGCAGTACACATGTGTGTCTTGTTTTTTTCCAAATTATGAAACAAGCTAGTGTTTGGTAATTAGCCGATTGTAATCTGGAGCAAAAAACAACCAATTCGGATCACTTGCCTGTAAATCGATGCATAGCTAGCATTTCTGGAATTGTGTTACTCATTAGGTAAATGGTGTAAACAACATCTGAATAAAATGAAAAAACGGGGACGACACTTCACCTTGGTTCTGATTTGTTTTTATGGTTTAACATCAAAGTATTCTATTGTTAGAAGTCATCAAGTCATCCAGCATTTGGACCTTTTTTTCTCAACTAGACCATGTGGACCTCCAGGGGATGTACCGCTCCCCAAACTGCGACACAGGCAGGCTGAGACACAAGGCCTGCCAGACAACACACCTTTATTTAAGTAGGGAAGTGTTTTCTTTTGCTCCCCACTACACAGTACATTACAAAACCCCAAATATATGTAACACAGTCCTTATCTTCTTTCTTTCTCTCAATCTCCACTGCTCCTCCCGCAAGTTTTGTCCTCCACCTCCCGACTCTGACTCCTTGACTGGTAGTGAGGTGGCTTATTTTATAATGCACCCAGAAGTGCTCCAGATGTTTCTCGCCTTTCTTTCAGCTGCACTTCCAGGTGTGGCAGAAGTGGTTCTTCTAATGGCTCCCCTGGCGGCACCCACAGAGCCCAACTGCTCCAAAGTACAACTCTCGACATGCCCTACAGGGATCCATGGTGCTGTAGCAACCCGGGGGGAGCTGCCCTCTAGAGTTGTGGGGAAGATAGTGACTCCAATTTAGTCTCTCCCTGGGTCCCACCCAGCTGGTATCCCAGATAGGTAATGGCCCTGGCCATCTGACACAACCACCTGCATAAAAGGTAAAGAACCAGAAAGCTCAGTAACAGACAAAAACGTAGCTATATTCCTGTTGTATCAGATGCTCTGATATACTCCTTTGCAAAGGCCCACTTGTAAGTATGTTCCAAGTTTAGCCAGCTTTCAGAAATTAAACTGAGTTTTAAACTAAACTGAGCATTTTGTCCTGCACTACCTACATTGAAATGTATGTAGTTGTTTAATGGGATAGCAGTATGCTTGAGTTAAAATAACTTCATTTTCAAGAAATGTATGCCCTGTGCAAAATAAACTGTAATGTATGCTTAGTTTTAAAGAAAGATGCACTTTCTCTTGATTAGACCAGAGTATAGAAGTTTACTTCCAAGTACAGGTCTGCACCGGCTTACTGGTACCTGAGAATGCCCAAAACAGTAGAGAAGAATACAGCTTGAGGTTACAAAGCTTAAAATATATGTCCTGCCAGACTCCTAATGGTATTGCAAAGTCCACAGATAGTTCACCTTCTCTTTTAATACCATTTGTAATCAAATGAATTTTAGAAGACTATTTGAACATATTTTGGACAATGGTAAAGCTGTAGAAGGATCTTAGTTGAAATTGGCAACCCAAATAATTTTTAAATTTATTATACACAATGAAATACAGAACAGTGAGAAAACAGTGGGATAACAGAGGCCTAGCTCTGTTTCTGTATCTTCTTTAAACGTACTGTTTTAGCAGAAGATGACCTACATGTCAATGAAAAAAATAAGGTCTACTTTGTCTTAAAATGACCAACAACCCCAGTATTTAGATTACAGTTACAGAGTGCTAACTTCATACATTTTATTTAATAAAATATTATATATATATATTGCAGGGCAGAACTCTGGTGCTTTACAGCCCAGCTAGATCACTATACTTTTTTCAGTGTCTGTGTGGGTTGTCCTCCAGGTACTCTAGTTTTCCACTACATCCCAAAGATGTCCAAGTCAGGCTGATAGGCAATTTTAGTGTGATTGTGCAAAAGAATATGCAAAGTTGTGGACTAGAAAGCCATCTGTGGTCAGTTATCTCTTTATGTCCTATAGAAAAGTAATAGGGTCTAGCTCTCTGGGTTCAGTACATTTTTGTTTGGTATAAACTGAAAATACTAAAGCAAAACTTTCATATGCATTGCTTTTTTTTCACTCCTTAGCAATTAGAAGAAGTCAGTAGTAAATGTTTTCTGGTTTAATCATGCTTAGTAAATAGCAGCCTGTATACAGGAGCATGTGAGTGGCTTAGCTCACAATGTAAACTGGGAGTCATATAAGAATGAGATACAAATGTTAACCTCTCTTCATGATCCAGTTAAGAAGGAGACCAATGAAAACTGATGTCAATGCTTCAAGTCCACATTGAATATCCCAAACCCTTATGGTCGCCTGGATATATCAGAGAAATGACACATCTGAAATTGGTGTTTACTACACATGTTTTGGTCGATTGGGGTTTATCACACATGTTTTGGTTAAAGGCTCTGCCCCACTCATAAATATTAATGAGGTAGAACTGGCAAAATGCAAAGAAATAGTCATGATTTTGTTTTTGTAGCATAATGTTATTTTATCATCCAGATTTGGGCTTAAAAGTGTAAAAGCAGATCATTACTGACACCCAGAGTGGACTTGGGAGTAAATGTAATAATATAGAATTCCAATCCTGAGACACACTTGGGGTTTACACCAAGGAGGTTAATACTTACTTCTTGAGAACACAGCGTCCAAAATAAACAGAAAAAGTGCAGTTCCATACTACAGTGCTTTTGAAGTGAAGACAGCATTCCTGACCAATGATTAAGGGAAAAAGGTGGATCTTTGTTATGAACTTCCTCTATGAAAACTTGAGATTAAAAACTTTTCTCAACCACCACACAAACTGCACAGGGTCAGTAACATATAAAAAAACTACATTATTTTTGGGTTTAGTATTGATTTAATGTTTATGAACATGTTCTCACAAATGGACTCTGCACGGCACCGACCTTGCTAGAGCTGTATTTATTGTGGGTTGACTTGTGCTGTACATTACAGCATTACAGAAAATGTAAAGGGGATTTTCTGATGGTTTTGATTATAAACGTCTCTGCTGCTTTCATTGAGGGTGGCACAGAGTTATGCTACAAAATTTCTTCAAGATAATTGAAGGCAGAGAATAAACTCCTAACACCACAAAACAGCTGCACCATTGCTGTGTGGCCCAAAAATATAACCACCCTAGGCATCACATTGTCCTACCAACTTTGAAAAGGTCAATCCCAAATTCATATTCTAAACTCATGTAAACATTTTGGTTTAACAAACAAGTGTTCACATTTTTTTTCTTGATATAGCAATCAAATGAACTTACTGAATATTTGTAAAACAGTCAATGAAACACATATCTTTACAGAACGTGTTACAATAAAGTTTAAATAATTTATTCCTTGGCTGCCAGAGTATTCTGCCTCCCTTGCGTAATAAAATATTACCTGTCATGAATGATAAAACTTAAAACAGTTCCACTGACAAACAAATCAGGCTTAATTTCAGCACTGTTAATTAAGGAAGACCTCACTGTTTGCCAAAAAAGAAATATAGTTATAGTACATCCTCTGCAGAACATCCTCACGGGATCTTTCACATTTTTATGGTAATAGGATATTTATTGGTAGGCATTCTTGTCTTGTTTCTGTGTCTAAAGTATTGATTATTCATCCGATCAGTGCTTGTCTGTAAAAGTAGAATCTCAGACATTATTCGTTCAGAGCAGCATTCCAAAACAATTCAACATACAGTATCTCTTTAATGTTAAATGTTCAGAATGTCATTTTGAATTATTTTATTAGGTTTTGGCTGGCAACAGCTTGCTTTGTATTTTATGACGTTAGTGTTTTTGATGTCAGACTATCTTTGCTTCAATTTTGTTTGACTGCCAGGTTTTTAGATAACTGCTATGTTTAAATTGGATTACTGGAGTTCTGTCGACACACTGAAGAACTGGAACTATAAGACAGTATTGTCAATTGAAGGCACATTTACCAGATAAAAAGAATGCCTTCATCTAGATATGAAACCGGTGAAGTGTAACTGTATGAACACATGGATGATCACAAATGCCAGAGACAGAAAATAACTTCAGATACTGTATATATAATGCAGAAGATGAGTACATCAACAATTGATTTCTTCAAATACCGCACCCAATACAGAAAGCCTAGTATTAAAATATTAAAATGTTTCACAAACATTGCTCACAAAACAATACAATTTTACTTGTCTTACCTTGAAAACAATCTTTTTTTCATTGTAACATCCTATCTCTCTAGAAGTAGTGTTTTTAAAACAGTGCAGAATGCCCCATGCTTTTATACTTGCAGCAGGCAAGATCTACAGCGGGCAAGATCTTATCAGGAGCAGAGACACCACTAGGATGGTACAGAGCAGAAGTAAGTTCCACATCAAACCACCTGCAGAGAGAGAAATAGACAAAGAGATGGACACTCTGCCAGCAGCAAAACTCTTGCACATGCCAGCGTGAGAGCACACAAGCTAATAGGAATGTAAGGCCTTGTATGTATGGGGCATGGAGCACTTGCATGAGTTTGTTTGAGATATGTCATGCCCTCCAGGACACTAGGAGAAAGGTTAGCCAGTAGACATAGTAATATAAGTAGTACTGGTAGTAGTACTGTTATGTGCACAGAGTACAGTGAAATTGCTACTTAATTCTCCAACCAACTTGCCACATGTGAACACTTTGCCCAGTGTTCCATGATGTATCAGATCAGGTTCAGGTCAAGTTGGGGAGCATGCACTGGTACAGCGCATTGCTGCACCCACCACAAAACGAAACAGCTCGGGATCCTCGTTGGCAACACCCAGGAACACATGATGTCCAGTCCTGCCCTTCGAAAATGACCATCAATCTGCCACACTCAGGTGTTACGTGAGCGTATCCTTGGTCTGGTCTAGCCGCTCGGGTCCTCAACAATAAGAATCCTCGAGCCAGATCACCCTCAGGGAATTGTGCCACATAGCCATAGTGCCGTAACTGATGCTCCCTCACAATGCAGGTAATGTGCCTCAATCAAGACTCCATGAGAAACTGGTCATTCAACACAAAGTCAAACAAGCAGTACCCAAGGATTGTCTAAAGAGACACGGTACCGAAGGAGTCCAGTCTTCGTCTCAGGTCACTGGATAGCATCCATGTCTCTCAACCACATAGCTAAACAGGAAGCACCAGGACTCTAAAGACCTTCCTACTTTTGCATAGATATCGGGAGTGCCACACACCACTTTATAGTGACCTCATGACCCTACCCATGCTCTTCCAATCCGTCTACTGACAGGATGTGTGACCTTCCATTAAAATGACAGGAACACCTCCAAGCTTTATTAATTTTTTTCAAAGGAAAATAAAAAACTTTACCTGTTTTTACAAGAAATAGGCAGCTGAGTAGTTGCCTTTTACGCCCAGCCATTTAATGTCAAGAAGGATCTCTGGGGTGCCAAGGTATTTTAGAGGGAGTTGTAAGTTGGGTCCCAGAGGATAAGAAGTTAGAACTGCACCATGCCAATGGTTAAATGACCTAGACCAGGGGTCCTCAATCACGGTCCTGGAGAGCCGCAGTGGCTGCAGGTTTTTGCTCCAACCCAGTTGCTTAATAAAAAGCACTAATTGCTAAAGTAACACTTCTGCTTCACTTTAGTGATTTTGAGCCCTTATTGCTTAATTTTGTCTTAAACAGCTATTTTAATTGCTCCTTATTATCAATAACATGCAAATGACAAGAGAGAGCAGCATTTCTCCATTTAGCTTATTTACATTTACACCGGTGTGTATTTATCTGCACTATTGGGTTTAATTAAAAACTTGGAAGAAAAATGAAGAGAAAAAAGTGAAGGACTGAGAATTACTCGTCCATTTTAGCCTTCAAATCATTTGCATGATAGAAAGGGAAAGAAAATCTAGGATATGAGAATGACCTGACATAGCAGAGTTAATTTAATTTCATAGTTTGTTGGACCTTTATTGGCAAGAATTGCTTTCTAATTAAGCAACCAGATCAGAACAAAAACCTGCAGCCACTGCGGCTCTCCAGGACTAGGATTGAGGACCCCTGACCTAGATGGTTAGGTGAAGATCATGAAAGAGAGAGGAAGACAAGAGAGATGAGTACTTTTATGTTAATTTAGAGGTGGGCATGTGGAAGAGACACTTGTCCAGATAGACGTTGCTTCAAGTTTATATAGATATACCCATTAAGGAAGGTAGGGGTTTAGTACATTCTCTTCTTCAAGTGTTGACCCCTGTGTGGAAAAAAATCTGGTCAGTACTTTAAGTGTTTCACTTGCCATTTTATAGTGCATTGGTGGAGACAGCAGATGATCAAAGCACAGAGCCTCTTCCAATTTCCTGTCCAGGTCTCTTGGTGACAGACTTTGGCTATCGATTAGACACATCAGCCACTGTAAACATATTGCTAAATTTGCAGTTCTGTCAAAGATACCTCTAAGATGGGTCAGGGCATCACAAAACAGCTTCTCTCAAAATCATATCAAAGTATAAATCATGTTAAACACTTTATTACAAGGAATAAAATAAGGAAACTATATTGTATGTGCAGGTGTATATATACAGTATAGTCATGCACATGTGGTCCATATGGGACACAGCTTAAGGACACTAGTGATGGTAATTACCCACCCAACAAGGGATTAGCATTGCCCCTGCAGAACGAAAGACTGACAGCCACTCCATTCTGTACCCCCCACCTCCCTGGACCCGCCTCTTCCTACAGAGTGAATATATATATCCTGGAAATCTGCCAACTTGTTCTCAGTTCGGTTCTGAACTCATGTCTGGAAAGAAGTTTCTCAATTAAATGCATGTTGCATTTTTGTGCATTCTTTCAAATTATTGTGAGTCACCAAGACGGTGCGTCAACTCTTCCACTATGTTGTGTCTCCTTTTTACAAAATCTATATTCCAAATGCCTAAGCCCATGCTGTAAAAAGCACAGGGTCCTAGAAATTATTGAAATCATCAAAAGAACAATTGAAATGTATAGATGTCAGGTACAGTAATTGAAAGGAACTCCATCTCTCTGGGCATCTCTCTCTTAGGAGGATTCATTTTGCCAACATGCTCACATCGCTTGAGCATTAGTGGCAGGAGGAGAAATAAAAGGGATACTGTTTTACTGATGTGCTTGCCTCGCTTCTGTTATTAGCCACTAAGTAAATGACTCTTTCTTCATAGGTTCCGTTTTGCCGACGTGCTCATCTCGTTTGTTTATCTTCACAGGTGGAGCCCTTACCCCAACTCCACCTCTCACTTCAGGGCCAGCCAGCCAGACAGACAGACACACTTTCATACATAGATGTTTATATATATCTTTTTTACTATATATATATATATATATTGTCAATGCGTGGACGCTAGGTGGCACTGTTGCCCCTTTTTTTCCAACAGACTGATGTAGGGCACAGTTTAAAATATCAAGAAGTTTCTTCTTAAATAGTGCCCTACAAGTATCACAGCCACCAATAAACAGGCAAGGAAAGCACCAATCACAATACTAATAAACATAAATCTCTCTTCCACACCTCCCAGCAAACTCTGTCCTACTCCTCCAGACTCCGGCTCGCTTGCTGGGTCTCCACCAGTCCTTTATATATTCCTTGACCCGGAAGTGCTTCTGCTCTTCGTCCATGTGACTTGGATGGAAGTTTACACTATTTATAGATTATAGATTATATAGAAAACCCAATTCTGTGTCTCTTACAATATACTGTGACGGATGTATATATTCAGGGGGAGCAGCCATGGACTATTCAATATCCCCCCCGGATGCTAGATGGCAACCTCTCTTTGTTGGAGCGGTGCCTCGGTCTCCCACAGGGCTCCATGGGAATTGGAGTTTGGTGCAGTCATAACAATGCCACTCCCCTCTGGTACAATCCCTGCGGGATTGGAAGCAGGATGGGAAATCCTGCCCCAACATCTGCCAGTTGTGAAAGGCGCTATATAGGTACCCGACCCGACACAGACTGACAACGGAGGCACGTGAAAATTAAACAAAATATGATTTATTTTTCTTCACCTGTGGGGCAAGTCTTCCCCGTGTCCCACAGGCACAACACAGTCCCAAAAAGCACACAAACACCAAAATCAAAGCACCAAAATAAAAGTCCTTCCTCCACTCCTCGCAGGCAGCTTCGTCCTCCTCCTCATTTAGTTTTGCACTTGCCTTCGTTGTCAGGTCTGTGTCAGGTCGGGCACCTTTATAGCACTTTTCACAACATATATATACACAGTATATATATATATATATATATATATATATATATATATATATATATATATATATATATATATATATATATATATATATATATACTGTATATACACACAAAGTACACAGCTCTAAACTACACTTTGCAATGGCATGTCAGTAAAATCAAACATAAGAGCTTTTTAAAACATAATGTGTAAATCATAGAATAAATGTGGATTATAAGTCAATAAAACATACTGCTTCATACCTATGAACAATTTCAAAAATTAAACATATCAATTAAAATAAACATATAAAGACCTTGGAGAAATCTAGGAATGTGACTTAACAGAAAAGCGATGCATGTTGTACAAAGCATCAGTAAAATGGTTATTCATCTCTATAACGGTGTCGCATTTGATATTCTGATACAAATACTAATGTATATGAAGAATTCACAGACCATATATTGAAGTATGGAATATCAAGAGAAATGTGTTGCATCTAAGACTCTACCACTCCAAAGTGAAGTTATTTTTGTAGGCCACTTTGCACAGATGAATAATTACTTTTTTGATGCTTTGTAAGCATCAATAAAACCAAAAGAAGTCTTTGTTAATGTCTTGTTACATAAGAGTAAAATGAGTAGAGGATGTATTTTTGCAGTACCTAAGTTGAAGTGTTACCATCTCCTTTATTAAAATAGGATTACCTGAAATTTGTAGAATAATCAGTCAGCTAAAACCATATACTTAGATCTTTGTCCCAGTTCCATGAGGCTTTCTCAAGGAAGTTTCTAATGTGTAATTGATAGTGTACTGGAAATAGATACATGTTCTATAGATACTGGTGTTTTCCCAAACTCTTTAATGACTGCAGTTATAACACCAACACCAATGACTTTTCTAATATTCTAATTTTATGAGCCATGCTGATGGCCATAATTGGGATATAATGGCCCAGTACTATGCTATTACCCTTTGATGCCTATGAAACTTAGTTTAATTAAGTTAAATTCAATTTAATCTATTCTAACTAAATGCACTTGTATTTATCAGCCCAACTCAGTGCACAATAATTACAAATATGATATGAAAAACAGAAATGCAACACTTTTTGACATCTATTTCCAAGGGCACCTTGCACCACAACAAGGTATCAAGAAGAAAAACAAACTGTTTAGAAATCAGTAATGGTTAGCAATGATTGCCAGATGTTTATTTTTAGGAACGTATCTAATAAACATAGCTGCAGTGTAAATATACTAATTAGTATAAGGGTATGCTAGTTTTCATCTTGCATTTAAATACTGAAAGAGCAGCTATATTTCTTACAAGAGCTTGCAAATCATTATAGAGTTGGGGACATGTAGTACTTAGTAGCTAAAGGCTAGAGTGCCTACAGTAATTGTATTTATCGTTTGAATCTTACTTTTAGCAGTGTTTGCTCTGGAATGTGCAAATTATTATGCTCTGTTCAATAAATGTGGAGAAAGAGACATAAAACAGTTGAAATCAGCCATATACTTAACTGAAACTCAAGAACGGCAAATACATTGTCTTATGTTGTAGTCCCACTAATGATCCATTCAGATTTTAGGGTAGGTAAGCAGAAACCATTGGCCAGTGTGCTATATAGGCTTAAAGTGTGTCCCAGAAGTAACTGCTCTATGGGAGCTAATGTGTTAGAGAGGTCATGGTGATGGGCAGAATTTTGGGAGAGTTCTTCAGAACATTAGCTGGGGGCAGAGTGTTCACATGATACACACACAACCTTTTATTATATAAACAGGTTAACTTATGCATACCAAATGGCCCCTGGCTTTTTAATTATACACTGAGTTTCAGTAATACATTGAAATCTGGGACCTCCAAATTGAGCTGTGGTAGGTCAGCCCCAAGAATGTTACAGGTGTCCTTGATCCCAGTAGTAGTTTCAGGGATTACCCAAGTTTGAAGGTTGCTGTCTTCTGAGTGGGAAATATTTGAGCTTGCAGTCAAGAAGTAAGGTGAGAAAAATGTTACACTGGCAGGGAGGTAATGTGTTTGTGGCTAAAACAAAGAGAGAAAAGGAGAGAGTTGGAAGGTTTGTGTGTAGGCCCCTGTGGCTTTGGTTGGATCGAGCCACCTTGTCTGATGGTGAGGATTCACACCAATGTTTGAAAACCAAGGGGCTAACTAGACTTTATTTGCCATTTGTGTCTTCTTATGTTCTCTCTTTAATCATTCTTCCCTTATGTCTTTTATGTGATAAATTATTTTTAACAATGTTTTAAAGTTTTAGATTTGGGTACCTTTTATTTAGAGAGTAGCAGCTCATATGGAATAGTATTTTAGATAACAAGTAAGTTGCATGCTAATTCTGAGAAATTCATCTTCAGGAAGGGACAAAGCTCATATTTGTAATGCCTATCCATTTCTCATTAGAGAGGGAATTATTATAAGGTCTGTTGAGAAATTTGTTTGGAGCAACACAAACACTTAATGTTCTTAATGTGCAGTAGTTCTATGTCTTTTGTCATTTATTTGGTCTGCTCATTGTTGCTATCAGTTGTTGCCTTTTTATATATCTGCATTTTTTTCAATGTATAGAGTGGTCCAGATCTAATTATGCAATTTTCATTATGCTATAACTTATTAAGTTTATTACATAGAAAATCACCCGAAAAATCCTGGACCATCGAGAAGTGCACGAACTGACGACATGAAGAATCGTTTTTGCGCCGAACTGGAATCGTCCCCGCATAAATCAAAGTCATCCAGATTATTTGGATCTGCATAATTAGATCTGGACCCCCTGTATACAAGTTACCACCCGTTGAGAAATGATGTGGAATACAAAGGTCGACAGCTGCTAACCCTTCTTCGGTCAAGCATTTCCTGGTCATTTCTATATACAGGTGAACTCCTGTGGTAATGAAATTCATGGGACCATAAAAATATTTTATTATAACAGAAATTTCGGATATGGGGAAAATACATATATTATTGTGATCGGAGTCACCAGTGATTTGCCATCTGTAATGGCAGTGGTGCAAGAAGAGCTCTGTAGCTGTTCTGCTGCATCTGGTAAATAGTAAACCAAGGGCAAAGCAATTGGTTGTCCTCTGCAGGATCAGACTGACTGTGTAATGCGATTGTTGCACAATGTTTAGACCATTTTACATCGGGCTTTCACATGCTCTTCCTCACATTCTCCTGGTTAGCCAACTGAAGATGGGAACTAAAGCAGGATGATTGCCCCCATCTCACAGTTCCTTTCTTGTATGATTAAGTGCTGAAGTAACAGATCCGATTTTGAATGACCTCTTGAGACTGTACCTACCTTCTCTATCCAGTACCTATATTTTATGTTTCTCAGCTTTTTTGTTAGATGCAAAGAAAACTTTGAAAAGCTCTATGAAACTTGAATAGTAGAGTATACGCACATGACACAACTACCCATTTAGATGTTTTGATGGTGCACTGACTCAGAATTTGGCTATGTGTATGTTCCTACACTCTGACCAAGCCTTGCTGAGATTTCCCAAGACCAGAAATTTTGCAACAGATTGTCTTTTTCTTTTGGTCTAAAGAGAAAGAGACAGCCTGTTGCAGAGTTTCCAGGATGCCACATTAACTATTTTTTGCATCGTATTATTATCTTCAGTGGCCAATTTTGGTTGAAAAAACATTTGTTATACTGAAGTTTACATTCCGTTAAAACAAAATCCGTTAAACATGATGTTGTATGAATGTTTATCTCGGGCAACAAAAAGTATTAATTATTCTGAAAATTAAATTACTTTGGTATTAATGGGATTTGATATGTATATACTGTACATATATTGAACTTCAGGGCTCAGATCTCAGAAAGCCTTCTTCTCCACTTCACACCCAGACAAGCTTTGCATGTATCTGAGCTGTATTCTTTCCTGTGAAGTTGCCTTGGTAAATTCACTTTTGGGATATAGCATTGGGATATGTATTTTGTATATACATATACATCCATCCATTTTCTAACCCGCTGAATCCGAATACAGGGTCACGGGGGTCTGCTGGAGCCAATCCCAGCCAACACAGGGCACAAGGCAGGAACCAGTCCTGGGCAGGGTGCCAACCCACCGCAGTATATACATATACAGTGATGAGTGAGTCCCTGTATTGCATCTGAAAGATGAGTCTGATTCTATGGGCTTCAGGAAAACCAGCTTTATTCAAATCAAAACAGGAACAGCAATAGTATTTATAGAAACAGGAGCTGCCCCTCTACTACACACATACACAGCAAACGAGCAGGGATGGGGCTATGTTAGTGGCTAGGTTATAATGTTCCTTGCATCACCCATCAAGCGACAGATGCATTAACACTAGAATTACCAAAGCTTACGAAAAAACTTGTGAAACTGGCCCAACTTAAATCCATTCGCAACTTTCCGTCAGCATCTTTTGCCTTGTAAATGTGTTGATCAACACAAGCAGCAAGCAGCCTGCTATCCCATCCCCCCCACCGCCACAGAAATGGCAAAAAGCCCTCCCAGCTGAAGCCTTGTTTATCTGGGAGTGAGGTACTGGCAGCTGTATAGGCTAAATACTGTAATATATCGGTATTTGGAACACATGCATTTCATGTGTGTTCCGTGTGTACAAATATCTACGTTAGTGTAGCATGACAGAAATATTGAACACATACCTAAAAGACAAACTTTTTTCATGTTTTAGTACTAGCGACAAAATTTTGACACGGTGTATAATGTGTGAAGACTGAAGTACAAATATCAAATAAGCACTTTCACAAAAGGTACAAGTATAAAAAGTGCGCTTTAATTCAAGAATATAACCGAAGAAAGAGAAATTGGGTTGGTGTACCTCAGTTTCATTAATGCTTTGGTAGTACAGCAGTAAGAACTGCTGACTCATAAACAAGAGGTCGCTGGTTCAAACCTTGCAGCATCCCAAAATAAACGTTTTGAGTAGTGAGCTGCTCCTGTTTGTGATTATGTTTTGTGATGGTCTTTACATAAGAAGCATTTATATGTTACTTATATAAAAGCTAGATCAAATGTTACTTACCTTGATTTATTTACTTATCTTCCCACAGCGTAAACACAAGTACACTACAGAGCTTCCTCTGTTTGATCGATATGGGCATGCTCACAAATTACACATGTACTGAAGTGTCTTCATACTGGGGATGCAGTGAACTTACAGTTGCCTCGGTGGCACTGCAAACCTGTGATTCCCTCAGCGATGGACAAGAAGCCCTTGACAGACATGTCAATCACCTTTTATGCATGCAGCCCCTTTGGGAAGAGTTATAAAAGATATCTCACATAAACCCCTTAGCTTTGTCTACACCGGTGTGGACAAAGCTACGCTCTAAGCCAAGCATAATAATTTAGAGAAAAATTTTAATATACTCATATATCTAAATGCAGAAAAGTTTATTAGAACAGTGCATAGACAGAAACTTCAAAGAGCACAGCTATCAAGATTAGCATGTCTTTCAGTATCCTAGACCTTTATGGGGGCTGGCTTATGAATGCAGATATCCACAAATTTCAAGAAAGTATGAACAGAAAGACTGCAGGGAATCAAAGCATTTAACAGTTATTTTTCCAGCTGCTTTTTGATCTAAAGATAAAATTTTCCCAAGTGTGACAGAGAACAGTGGCATCTTAATGCAGCTTTCCCCCATAAATCACATTAATCGCATTAGCAGTGTGTTTCAGAGGACTGCAGCCTGTCAGGATTAATTGGCCTGATCTACACAATGTCTCTGAAATCTTACAAGGGTTCAATGGGCAAACTATAATGAGTCATATTTTACTGTCGCTTAAAGGGCAAAATTAGCCACCAAACCCCCACCCCAAGTCCATAGATACATACAAATGCAAATCAAATGAGATACAGTGGCAGGACACAGATTTAAAAATGAATGGCTCAACAAAGTATACAGTTCTAATTATAGACTATATTCTGATTAAATTTACAGGAGCAACAGCAAGATTCTTGCAAGATTAGTAAAAAGAACAACAATTAAGCAGTGTAATCAGTTCCACACAACACAGAAAGAGGTTTGGTGGCAGCCACCTGTATACAGTACTTGAAATTGGCTGCAAAATAAAATAAAACATTATGGTTCAATGATACAGGTTTCAGTCCAAAACAAGAACAAAGCAAACAGGCAAACATGGTGGTTTTATGGTGGGAAATGGGAAATGATGTCATTAGACAGGAACCGGAAGTTACGTCTTTAGCCCGGAACAAGAAGTGATATCATCGGACCCAAGTGGAATTTCCCGTGATCAATCTGTCAATGAAAAAGAACAAGGACTCGTGCACTCTGCCATCCCCTGGTTTGGCAAGGAATTACCTTCTTTTGAGCATTTCAGCTGCCTCCCATGCGCATGTGTGTGACTGTAGATAAACACCAATCAACCCATGTAACACATTGAAAATATTATAATAAAAACAGAATGGAAAACATTTGCAAACAACATATATCCACCTTGGCGGTCTGATCCTCAGCTACAGAAACTGGCTCTTGGGACGTGGAAAGTCACCTCTCTGAAGGGGAAGAAGCCTGAGCTAGTGCGCGAGGTCGAGAGGCTCCGGCTAGATATAGTCGGACTCACCTCGATGCACAGCTTGGACTCTGGAACCAATCTTCTTGAGAGGGGCTGGACTCTCTACCACTCTGGAGTTGCCCCCGGTGAGAGGCGCCGAGCAGGTGTGGGCATACTTATTGCCCCCCGACTCGGAGCCTGTGCATTGGGGTTTACCCGGGTGGGCGAGAGGGTGGCCTCCCTCTGCCTTCGGGTGGGGGGAAGGGTCCTGACTGTTGTTTGTGCGTATGCGCCGAACAGCAGTTTGGAGTATCCACCCTTTTTGGAGTCTCTGGAGGGGTTGCTAGAGGGCATACCTTCTGGGGATTCCCTCGTTTTGCTGGGAGACTTCAATGCTCACGTGGGCAATGACAGTGAGACCTGGAAGGGCGTGATTGGGAGGAATGGCCCCCCCGATCTGAACCTGAGCGGTGTTTTGTTATTGGACTTCTGTGCTCGTCATGGATTGTCCATAACGAACACCATGTTCAAGCATAAGGGTGTTCATATGTGCACTTGGCACCAGGACACCCTAGGCCTCAGGTCGATGATCGACTTTGTGGTCGTGTCGTCGGACTTGCGGCCATATGTCTTGGACACTCGGGTGAAGAGAGGGGCGGAGCTGTCAACTGATCACCACCTGGTGGTGAGTTGGCTTCGATGGTGGGGAAGATGCCGGTCAGACCTGGTAGGCCCAAACGTGTTGTGAGGGTCTGCTGGGAACGGCTGGCAGAGTCCCCTGTCAGAAGTAGCTTCAACTCCCACCTCCGGCAGAACTTCAACCACGTCCCGAGGGAGGTGGGGGACATTGAGTCGAATGGGCCATGTTCCGTGCCTCTATTGTTGAGGCGGCTGACTGGAGCTGTGGCCGCAAGGTGGTCGGTGCCTGTCGTGGCGGCAATCCCCGAACCCGTTGGTGGACACCAGCGGTGAGGGATGCCGTCAAGCTGAAGAAGGAGTCCTATAGGACTTTTTTGTCCTGTGGGTCTCTGGAGGCAGCTGATAGGTCAAGCGGAACGCGGCTTCGTTGTTGCTGAGGCAAAACTCGGGCATGGGAGGAGTTTGGAGGCCATGGAGAACGACTTTGGACGGCTTCGAGGAGATTCTGGTCCACCGTCCGGTGTCTCAGGAGGGGGAAGCAGTGCAGTGTCAACACCGTATATGGTGGGGATGGTGCGCTGCTGACCTTGACTTGGGACGTTGTGGGTCGGTGGGGGAGTACTTTGAAGACCTCCTCAATCCCACTAACATGCCTTCCAATGAGGAAGCAGAGCCTGGGGACTCTGAGGTGGGCTCTCCCATCTCTGGGACTGAAGTCACCGAGGTGGTCAAAAAACTCCTTGGTGGCAGGGCCCCGGGGTGGATGAGTTCCTTAAGGCTCTGGATGTTGTAGGACTGTCTTGGTTGACACGTCTCTGCAACATCGCATGAACATCAGGGACAGTGCCTCTGGATTGGCAGACCGGGTGGTGGTCCACCTCTTTAAAAGGGGACGGAGGGTGTGTTCCAACTATAGAGGGATCACACTCCTCAGCCTCCCTGGAAAAGTCTATTCGGGGGTTCTGGAGAGGAGGGTCCGTCGGATAGTCGAACCTTGGATTCAGGAGGAACAGTGTGGTTTTCGTCCTGGTCGCGGAACAGTGGACCAGCTCTACACCCTTAGCAGAGTCCTGGAGGGTGCATGGGAGTTTGCCCACCAGTCTACATGTGTTTTGTGGACTTGGAAAAGGCATTCACCGTGTCCCTCAGGGAATCCTGTGGGGGTGCTCGGAAGTATGGGGTACCGGACCCCCTGATAAGAGCTGTTCGGTCTCTGTACAACCGGTGTCAGAGCTTGGTCCGCATTGCCGGCAGTAAGTCGAGCCCATTTCCAGTGAGAGTTGGACTCCGCCAGGGCTGCCCTTTGTCACCGATTCTGTTCATAACTTTTATGGACAGAATTTCTAGGCGCAGCCAGGGTGTTGAAGGGGTCGGTTTGGTGGACTCAGGATTGGGTCACTGCTTTTGCAGATGATGTTGTCCTGTTTGCTTCATCAGGCCGTGATCTTCAGCTCTCTCTGGATCGGTTCGCAGCTGAGTGTGAAGCGGCTGGGATGAGAATCAGCACCTCCAAATCCGAGAGCATGGTCCTCAGCCGGAAAAGGGTGGAGTGCCCTCTCAGGGTTGGAGGAGAGATCCTGCCCCAAGTGGAGGAGTTCAAGTATCTCGGGGTCTTGTTCACGAGTGAGGGAAGAATGGAGCATGAGATCGACAGGCGGATCGGTGCGGCATCCGCAGTGATGCGGGCTCTGCATCGGTCTGTCGTGGTGAAAAAGGAGCTGAGCCGTAATTTACCAGTCGATCTACGCTCCTACCCTCACCTATGGTCATGAGCTATGGGTAGTGACCGAAAGAACGAGATCGCGAATACAAGCGGCTGAAATGAGTTTCCTCTGCAGGGTGTCTGGGCTTTCCCTTAAAGATAGGGTGAGAAGCTCAGTCATCCGGGAGGGGCTCAGAGTAGAGCCGCTGCTCCTCCGCATCGAGAGGAGTCAGATGAGGTGGCTCGGGCATCTGATCAGGATGCCTCCTGGACGCCTCCCTGGTGAGGTGTTCCGGGCACGTCCAACCGGGAGGAGGCCCCGGGGAAGACCCAGGACACGCTGGAGGGACTATGTCTCCCGGCTGGCCTGGGAACGCCTTTGGGATTCTCCGGAAGAGCTGGAAGAAGTGGCGGGGAGAGGGAAGTCTGGGCCTCTCTGCTTAAGCTGCTACCCCCGCGACCCGACCTCGGATAAGCGGAAGAGGATGGATGGATGGATGGATGGATATATCCACCTTAATAAAAGGACCAGTGTCTGTGTGTCTGTCTGGGGCTATGTTTGTGTTAGGTGCCCGTTAATATGGGATTCGTAAAAAGCATTACTAATGTTTGTGATGGACCTCCTGTTGAAATGAAAAATGCAATCTATTTTATTACTACAAACATTTGTGATATGCCATCTGTGGGACTGAAAGTGCAATGCATTTTATTACTATAAGCATTTCAAAATGCATTCCAATAGAGGGTGCACTGCAAAAGTTAACCCGGAGTATGCCGAGGTCTGCGTTGATTATTTAGATTTCAGTCTTTTATGGCTGTCACAGTTAGTAGCCTTAATAATTCTGTAAGATACCCAAATGAATCCATCCATTAATGTTGTGATCCTGCTTTCAGTAAATATTCATCAAAGCCTATTCTGGCAGGGGAGAAACCAGCCTATGACAACCACATTTATTCAGAATTTCCACATTATCCATAGTAGACCTAACAGCAAGTTTTACTGTATGGGATGAATGCAGAATCCTTGAAGAAAACACACATGTACACAAGGAGAACTTGCATTCTACGCACAGGAGACATCCCTGCTTGGATGCTCCAATGCCCTATACCAATCTACACAAATGGAATTTTGTATCATTTCATCCATGCCATCTATTCAAGATTCAAATTGTCAGTATCTAGCAGCTTTCTTACATTCATGCATTGAAACTTAAAGAGGTAAGCCTACTAGTATCAAAATAGGAGGAACTAGAGAGGATGTGATGAGACTGATTAAACTTCAAATGTTTAACATTCTAGAACCTAAATAAAATTTATGTTTTTTTAAGTAGTGAAAAGCAAAGATGTGCACGAGAAAAGAAGTTTAAGACAAGAATTTTGAACTGCACCCCTTCAAGCAACACAAGGCTATGTCTTAATTCTGTGCATACATTATTACATATTATTTGGCTGTTGCCTTTATTCAAGACAACTTAAAACACTCAAGAGATACAATTGGTTATAATTCTTTTGTTTCTCCAATTGGAGCACAGGCAGGTGAAGTGATTTGCTCTTGGTCAAACAGTGTAGTATTTGAACCCACAACCTCAGGGTATGAAGTCCAAAGCCTTAATCACTACATCACACGGCTTGCCACAATACATACTGTAGGTTCAGGCAGCAGTGCCCTGTATGAAGTTGTGTAGCAGTAGCTGTTGTCAACACTGAGTTGCAGTTTTCAAGTCTTTGCCCAGTTCCAAAGTAAATCTGATTTTCAGATATGTTTTTTCTTCTTCCTCAAAATTTATTATTCTACCACTTTGGGTATTATCTGAAAATTTCACTATATCTGACTTTATTAAAATAGAAAAGGTTTCCTGATTGGTTGACATCAAGCCTTGTATTTTTACTCATGATTGGCTATCCATTAACTAGCTTAATATATATATATATATATATATATATATATATATATATATATATATATATATATATATATATATATATCACAAACTTAACAATGAGCCACAAAAAGGTTTGGGGCAGCCACCCATATATTATTTCCCAGCTGCAAATTTAGAAAATAATTGTACTGAAGTTTACAGGTTGTAGTCCAGAACAGAACTGATTTATTTGTAAAAAGATGGCAAGGCAAGCGGAGGAAGTGATATCATCAGTAGGGCTGGAACCAGAAGTAGTGTCATTGGGGCAGTGGTCGGAAGTGACATCGTCAATAGCGCTGGAAACAGAAGTGGCATTATTGGAGCCATTGGAATTTCCTGTAATAGGTCTGCAGAGAAGTGAGAGAAAGAGTTAGCGCACTCTGCCACACTTTGGTCTGCCATGGAATTGCTCTCACTCAGGCTCTTATATACTGTATATCCCACAAATTGTCTGAAGTTCTGCTCTGTAGGGTAATCTCAAAAGACTGGTACTGACTGGGGAAGGCAAGTGACTACTTTTATAGGGAGTGGAAAGAAAGAGAAAGGTCCAACAGGGTACTGGCGCAAGTGAGGTCAGCAGGAGGGTCTGGTCTGAAGGAGGAATTGGAAATGGGTTAGGCTGTAGTCATTCTTCTCTTCTGTGGTTCTGTGGGAGAGGAGACGTTAGTGCACTTAATCAACCCCCTCCTGGTGTTTTACCCTTGGTTAAGCCCATAGACTGCCTCCCATGCGTATGTGTATGACAATATATACAGTATGCATTATATATTATGATGTACTTCTGTTCTTTAGGTCTTTGTTCAAAAAATTCTTGATAAATCCAGTCCTTCTAAACTCATGGTGGATAGAAGTTCAAAGCCTTTAACTAGCCTTATTGAATTACAGATTGTTAATTGTTATCTGTAAATGATGTTCTCAAAAGTGAACTATAAAACTGCTTTATATGAGCATCTTTAAAAGTTATTTCAGACATTTCATTTTCTGATCTCTGTTGCTCAAAGGAGAAATATACATTTATTTATCATGAGTATCATTTTGTGAGGATCTGTTTGAGTGTTTCTTTTTTGTAGTATTATTTGCTGTTTTTAAATTTTAATTACATTTTTAAGTCTGAATTACATATTTTATGTTTTTTGTTCTGTTTACTAATCTTTTAATCTTTTGCATTATTGCAATGAGCGTGTCACAGATGCCATTTTCCATAAAACCAAAGTCTGTTTGGTTCATTCTCAAAACTCCAGACAGAACCTCTGCCACAAAAAGTTTCTTTTTGCAAAGGAAACATTAAGAAAATTATAAAGAAATAAAGTACAAAAGGAATGAAAGTGCTGTAATTTATCTGTCCTTACTAAATCTATCCTCAGGGAGATGTCCTTGTCCTTTTCTGTGCTTTTTTGGACAAGACGTCCATAGGATTGCACAGTGAATTCATACATATGTGATATGTAGATATATTGCATCTGTTACACATAAACATTTTATTTAAGTGTTCACAAGCACTTACTGTCATCAACCCGTACAGTATGTTAAAATTTTAGTTTGTTGGTAAGATAAGTAGCTGAACTCTCAGTTTTTCATATGACCTATACCATTCATTTTAACAGCAATCTTGATGTTACATGTGCTACCTGTTCATATACTGGCACCTTTCCCGTACAGAAAATGAAGAGGAGCTAAAAATGTGTCTTGATTCAGCTGAGCCAAATGATAAAAATACTTTCTGCTTATAGTCTGTTGAATCATTTATTTAGTTTTCAGCTACACAAATGAAGAAAATGTACAAAACATGACTTTCAACTAACTGGGGTCATTTCCTCAAATATCCAATCAGGACAATGTACCTAAATATGGATGACATCAAATGCAAACATAAACCCACCAAGGTCAATGCTGGTACAGCACACAGTGTGAACAAAGACTGCACAATAAAAGCTCCTCACATACAGCACCTTAAGCAAGTCATCTGATCAATATTACTTTACCTCAAAATAAATGACTCATGGGTTGACTCAGGCCACCAAGCCATGACATTTGTCAGTCTGATCTTGGCCTTACAGATGACTTGTGTGTTGATGGAATGTCACTGCTTACAGGTAACAGCAGCTTTGTTCTTGCTAAGTGTCTATATTGCAGCATGAGTGCATTAAAGTGCCCCAACTATGTTAGGAAAGCAGGACACTGCTGCAGATTTCTTTTTTATGTTGCCATTTTTTTTTTCCAAAAATATGTTATGTTTTATGTTTGTACACCCACACCATATGACAACCGAGATATTTGTGACCTATTGGCAAGTTCAATAGGAAGAGACGACAGGTACTCGATATACACTGATGAAAAACCAAAAAGTTCTTCAGTGTAAATGCACAGCATTGGCCCACTTAAAATGGGGCTGAATTGTAGTACTTCATTAGGGGTGTTATCATTTCCTAGTTTCTCCATATACTGTATGTTACATACGGATGGGTCAGAGTTGCCATAAATATATGCAAGTTCTTTCGTCAAGTTTTCTTTTATTAATCCTAACTGTTGTGTAGAAAACTGTGTACACGCAGGCCTTTTTGTGCATAACTAAGTTTTATACATCTGACCCTTGGAATTTGGTGTTCTCCAGGAGCTTGTTGTTGGCCCATACTCTTTTTGTCAGTCTTGAAAAGGTTTTAGCTGCCTTTCTGGTGTGCTTGTTGATGTCGCTCTTGTGTGAGAGATTGTCGAAGATCATTGAGCCCTGGTATGTGAACTCCTGGACTACCTCTAACTCGTAGTCAGCAGTACCCATGGAAGGGTTACCGTAAACATCTTCATGTTGATGGTGAGGCCAGTCTCTCAACAGGCTTCTGCAAAGTGGGTCATGAGTGCTTCTATTCCTACTGAGTTTAAGTTAACAACAGCTACATCATCAGCAAACAGGACATCTCTGATGTGTCTCATTTGTAACTTGGAATTTGCTTGAAACCTTGATAGTGTGAAGAGATTCCAATCTGATCTTGCATAGAGATAGATGTCCTCTATAGCCATTCCAAAGGCATATTTAAGCAGGACAGCAATGCTCCTCTTCATGTCTCTTTTAGTCAAGCATATCCTGACTAAAGCTGCTGAATAACGTCAGCATACTGCATTTCTGTTTGTTAGTCCTTTGTCCAGAAACATAAGTAACACAATATTGATAAACCTTTACTAACCCTCCTCTATTCTGTTTCTCTTCTCGGTATCTGGATGTGGCACTTGGTGCTGCTGCTCTACTGCCAGGCTGCTCTCCTGCAGATGGAAAAGTCATCTCGGATAAAGGAGTGTTGGAATCAAAGGATGGAAAGATTCACTCATCAGAATGGGCGGCCCAGCACAGATTCTATGGTTGAATACTTAAGAGGTGGTAGGTGGCAAGCTGGCCAAGGACTCCAGGACTGGCACTGTGTCCGATTTTGTTTTCGACATTCTCTTTTAAAATTTTAATCTCCTTCTTTGTCAATTAGCTTATCAATTAATGTATGATAAAATGGTTTCTACCTTTTTCTCTGTGTTGACATCTTCCTCTTTCTGTGTGGGGTTGATGAGCTTGATCAGCCTTCTCCAAACAGTTCAGTCCTGCACCTCCTCACAAGTCAAGCCCTTTTCCTCCAGATCTTCATTTACTTTATACATCCACCTTGGCTTTGGCCTTCCTTGCTTTTTTATTCCCCTGTACTTCTCTTCCTATCACTATTTTGCCCACATATTCCTAGTCTCTCCTCGTCACATGTTCATACCACTTCAACCTACTTTCCTGTACTTTCTTAGTTATCTCTCCCACTTTTATTGTACCTTTGATTGTCTCATTTCTTATTCTGTCCTTTTTTGTAACTCCACACATTCATCTCAGCATTCTCATTTCTGCCACATGTAACTTCTTCTCCTGTGCTCCCTTTACTGTCCATGTCTCAGCACCATCCATCATTGCTGGTCTTATCACTGTCTTAAAAACCTTACCTTTAATCTTCACCTTAATTCTTTGATCACACAAAACTCATAATGCCTTCTTCCCATTGTTCCATCCACACAGTACTCTATGGGATATTTCTGCATCTCATTTTTTATTTCAGGCTACCACTGATAGAAATTTAAATTTACCCACTATTTTCAATATCTCTTCATGCAGGCTAAATTCTAAATCCTGATCCTCAAATATTCTGTCTTCTTCCTATTTACCTTCAATACTCTGTCTTCCAAAACACTTCTCCATTCTTCTAACTTCCACTCCACTTCATCATTTTTGGTGCTACACAAAACTATGTCATCAACAAAAAATGTGCACCAGGGGGATTGGTGTTTAATCCCTTGATTGCTTTTAACTCTTGTCCTCACTTCTTCATCTATATCCTGCACAATACTCACACACTTGTCTGGCACTCCTTTCTCTCTGACACACCTTCAGACCATTTGACATGGCACTCTCTCATAAGCCTGCTCCAATTCAATAAACACCACATGCAAACCTTTCTGTTTCTCTTGATGCTTTTCTATCAGCTGCCTCAATGCAGACTTTATCAGTTGTTCTTTTTCCTGGCATAAAACCAAACTGCACCTCTCTAAGGGTGGTCTCTTCCCTAATCCTTCTCTCTGTAGCCTTTTTGCAGATTTTCTTTGTGTGTGATATAGTTTCCACAATCCTGAATATCCTTCTCCTTTTAAATGGGTACATTCACACTGTTCCTCCAGTCTTCTGGTATTTTCTACTGTTCTCCTTGTTATCTGTGTGTTATAACAAATCTGTATTTTTTTGTGTACTGGTTCTGTATTTAGAAAGTAATATAATCTATAATTTCATTTTAACTGAGAATTGTTCACAATTCTTTATTCAGCCTCCAGTTAATCCAAAATGCGGCTGCAAGAATTATTACAAGAACAAGAAAATACGAACACATAACTCCAGTTCTTAAATCCTTACACTGACTCCTGGTTAAGTTTAGGGCAGATTTCAAAATCCTGCTTTTAACATATAAAGCATTAAATGGTCAAGGTCCGGCTTACTTGTCTGAACTTATCATGACTTACAAACCAAAGCACATTAAGATCTCAAGATGCCGGTCTGCTTATGATTCCAAGGATTAATAAAATAACTGTGGGAGGTTGAGCTTTTAGTTACAGGGCCCCTAAACTGTGGAATGGTCTGCCTGCTTCTATAAGAGATGCCTCTTCTGTCTCAGCTTTTAAATCCCGGCTGAAGACTCACTACTTCAGTTTAGTATATCCTGACTAGAGTTGCGGATTAACTGTACAGACTGCATCTCTGTTGTTAGTCATTAGCACTAAAACATAAGTAACATGATAGTTATAATTGAATACTAACCCATACCTATCCTGTTTCTCTTCTCGGTACTCAAATGTGGCACTTGGTGCCACGGCCCACCTGCCAAGTTGTTTTGCCTGCCTAAGGTAAAGTCATCCCTGATGGAGGATGACAGGAATCGTGGGAAAGAGGGGTCCTTTCATCGGATTGGCTGACTATTTCAGCTGTGTAATGGCCAAATGGGGGAGGCAGCTTGATGAATGAGGTCTCCAGGACTCTAAACATATCCAAATCATATTATGTGATATCATCTACTGTTAAATTCTGCTACGTACTTCTAAAATTTTTATTTTTATACTGTATTGAGAATTTGTTCTGTTCTGTGTGTTGTATTGTATTGTATTGACCCCCTTCTTTTTGACACGAACTGCACGCCCAACTTACTTGGAAAGGGGTCTCTCTTTGAACAGCCTTTTCCAAGGTTTCTTCCATTTTTTCCCTACAAGGTGTTTTTTTTTGGGAGTTTTTCCTTGTCTTCTTAAAGAGTCAAGACTGGTGGGCTGTCAAAAGGCAAGGCCTGTTAAAGCCCATTGCGGCACTTCTTGTGTGATTTTGGGCTATACAAAAATAAATTGTATTGTATTGTATTGTAATGGTCTACGCCTGAACTCAGAGCGCTATACAAAAGTAAGTTGTAATGTAATGTAATGTCCTTATGGAATGACTTGATAATGCTGAGCAGGTATTGGGGGGTAGTCACTATTACCTAGGATCTTAAAGATGCCATTTCTGTCTGCTCATGAAGTCAAAACTCCTTAGTAAGAATGATAAAAGTGAAGTATAGTGGTTCCTGCTGTTCCCTATGCTTTTTCTGCAGTTACCAGACAGAGAAGATCATGCCGATGGTGAACCATTCTGCTCTAAGCCATCACTGAGATTCAAGGTGTACTCTCTCTGCAAGCTCCTACAGTTGCTTAAAGCCAACTCTAGGAAGAAGCTCCCCACAATGCTAAGAAGGGAAATGCTGCCAGTTCAACCAATTTACGCTGAAAAATACCCGTCGTCAAATACCCTGCAGTTATACATTTACTCCCACTTTTTTCTTGTATTTGTGATTCCTGAAGAGAGATCCGCAAAAAGAATGTGTTTATGGTATCCATTTCAGTCAGTAATACCTCAATTTCACATTCACTGAAGTGTGTTTCCTTTGTTCTTCTGTGGTATGTTGTAAAGAAATCACTGAAAAACATAACCAAAATTATATGGTCAGTCAGTCAATCATCATCCAACCCGCTATATCTTAACAGAGGGTCACGGAAATTCTGCTGGAGCCAATCCCAGCCAGCACAGGGCGCAAGGCAGGAATTATATGGTCCATCCATCCATCCATTGTCCAACCCGTAGAATCCGAACACAGGGTCACGGGGGTCTGCTGGAGCCAATCCCAGCCAGCACAGGATGCAAGGCAGAAATTATATGGTGATAAAGAATATTCAAAAAAGAGTTTTTATGCCATATATGGTTACTGGAGTCAGGTAATGGGGAGTACCTAAATGCACTTCCATAAATGAATATTTTTATATTGGTCTGAAATTTACAAAGGAACTTGCCGTGGAACTTCGAGTACATCTGTTTTTATTTTGTGTATACGCTGCGGTTGCCTTTTCAAATGTAAGCTAAATTTTAGTATGGAATCCAAAGAAGGTTCTGTACATGAGGCCGGATGACTCAGTACAGCCTATATAAGATGTTAAACAAGGAGAGTGGATGGCTATAGCATCTACAGTTTGAAGACCACGGTAAACCCCTAAATCACAAATACCTCTTTGTCTTAAACAACTGAAAAAATTCAATATAATTAGCCAGGCAAGAAAATAAAGGGAATTAAGTTGAGTGCTGCTGACTGATTACTTTAGTATTTTTTATTAAAAATAAACAATTCTGTGTTTCATTTGTTAACCTAAAAGAAAATCCTTGACCAACAAATTTGCATTTTATACAGATGGTCTTCAAGTTTGTTATGCTATTATTCATTGCATTTTGCAATTCTGGACAGGTTGTGGTCAAACTTTTGGCAGCAGTAACCGATTCCCTGCTTCTTTTGTGTGAGGCACCCTCTGTTTTTCTTCTTAGTTGACAGTATCTGAGACCCTACTCATGTTTTATGCAAAATGAGATTAAGGTAGTATAACATTCCAATTATACAAATTATTATTTTGATTAAGGATTATCAGGAAGTATGTGGAAGCTCACAAGTAGATGATACAGTCCATCAATACGAACATATTGTGTATTATTATATATAATATAAATTCATAATATATTAAACAGTCCAGTGTAATCTACAAAGTAACAAAGGAGGATTGTCATGGCAGTTATATTTTCTAATCTATGTACTAAATGCCATTTTATTTTCTTGTATTCGTATTTATTAGCTGATACATTGCAAAACACGCTGGGACCTTTGAAGAAATTGTTACATTTAGTACTCCTAATTAAAAACACATGTCTTATTTGTCTTTAATGACCATCAAGGTAGCTTAAATAACAGCAAATACAAATTTAAAAGCGTTTAGTCCTTGTTATGGAAAAATAGAAAGAAGCAAAAATGTAAAAAGTCAATGGGAAATCGAATCCAGCGGCACCTTTCCTTAATTAAAGGGACTTTTGTCTTCTTTTACTTTAAATTTTTTAAGTAGACTTTACCAGAAAGTATGTTGACACAGAAAGCACCCAAGTCCTTCATTCCCTTGAAAAAGTAAGTAAAATAAATTTTCATCATCATTATGCACGTCTATTTTATTGTTATTAGCTTATGCAAATGCTTGCGTTAATCACTTTTTCTATTCATAATTCTGAAATATAATGATCTGCTTAAATTAAACATTTCATTTCATAATTTGCATTTCTAAAACACATTCTTAAGATGTCATTACCCAGGTGAATATTCACATATTTTTTTCTAAAATGTTAATAAGCAATATTTCTCCTCTGTGCAGTCTCTTTACTAAATCTAAGTTACTTCAAAAAGTCATTAGACATATCAGAATGTGAATTTGCACATTGGATAACGCACAAAGAGGGTGGATGTTTTAAGTCCTAAGACACACAATTCTTAATGAGTACCTAGTTTTAAAATCACATTGTGCAGCGTCTTGGGAATTAAATCTGGAATATCCTAATGTTTAATTTCAAAAGTTCACAGAGGCTGAATTATGGTGTAGAATATGACTAGTTTTTTAAAGGGATCACTGCTAGAATGAAGCTTTAGAAAGATGAACCTACACTGCCACTACAAGAACATTGCGTCAGCATCATTAGGTTATTGAAAGTATTTTATAATGATCCATTTCCAGTCATACTGCCTTCCCATTAAGGAATTCCTTCTGCATTAGACTGTGACATGCTGGGTAAGGACCCTGATGTACAATTCCCAACTTGGTGTGTCAGTAGACAACACTGAGAAACCAAGGGATGAAGTAAGAGAGACTTAGACTAAAAAAAAGTATTCTAAAATCAGGAATCTGTTTCATTCCAGCAGTGTCCATACTATTTTACAAAGAAATGCCTTGCAAAAAAAAATATTTACAAATGCAAAGACACTTCCAAAAAGAAAATCAGTGCAGGTGTGATAATATTTACAGTGGTTTCCAAATCAAAAGTGAAGAAAAGACCAAGAAAAGACAAAGAAAACCTCTCCCACCTCCTTTTTACAGGCTACAAAACGGATCACGAAGGCAAGGTTAAAAAAAAAATCAAAACAAAATTAATAAACACCTACTATTACTAAAGAACAAAGTACGTATCTCCACTACTCAGTGAACTAAATCAGTAGCACAGATCTATATTAAAGCTTGAAGATCTGGTTTTATATCCCAAACCCTTTTGACCATCCAATCCGCTTTTACATTTCCGCAGACTTCCAATAATCAGACAGATTGGGACATGCACCATTCAAAAGCACCTGCGTGTTCTTGGTGACTTGCGGGCTCCAAGTTCAGCCTCTGTGAAGTAAGTACTATTTTACTTTCTCACGCTTTCATTTCTATCCTTTGCCACATGTGTGAATTTCCTTTTTTGCCGGCTACTTTAAAACAGAATTTTCTATCCTTCAGACCTGTTCCTCTGATTTTAAATATACCATTTTTGCCCTCTCTCCTCCAGCGGTTACAGAAGTGAGCCTCTGCACTTGGCCGTCAGAAACCGTGAGTGCGCTTGAAAAACGGCATCAGACGCATGCCTCTGCATCAGCAAGTTTGAGCCCCACAGCTTGCTCTCGGAGCACCTGTAGGCCTCCAAGCAGCGCTTTGAACATTCCACTGACCTAACTCTCATTTACACACATGTATTCTGTCTTGTTCCTACTGACCTTTATTCCTTTCCTCTCTAGAGCATATCTCCACCTCTCCAGGGTCTCCTCAACCTGCTCCCTACTATCACTCAGATCACAATGTCATCAGCAAACATCATAGTCCATGGGGACTCCTGTCTAAACTCATCTGTCAACCTGTCCATCACCATTGTAAATAAGAAAGGGCTCAGAGACGATCCCTGATGTACTCCCACCTCCACCTTGAATGCCTCACTCCTACCGCAGATTTCACCACTGTCACACTTCCCTCGTACATATCCTGTACAACTGTTACGTACTTCTCTGCTACTCCCGGCTTCCTCATACAATACCACAACTCCTCTCGAGGCACCCTGTCATATGCTTTCTCCAGGTCCATAAAGATGCAATGCAACTCCTTCTGGCCTTCTCTACACTTCTCCATCAACACAGATAAAACATTGCATCTGTGGTGCTCTTTTTTGCCATTAACCATATTGCTGCTCACTAATCATCACCTCACTTCTTAACCTAGCTTACACTACTCTTTCCTATAACTTCATGCTGTGGCTCATCAATTTTATCCCCTGTAGTTACTGCAGTCCTGCACATCCTCGTTATTCTAAAATATTGGCACCAGTACACTTCCTCTCCACTCCTCAGGCATCCTCTCAATTTCCAAGATTCCATTAAAAAATCTGGTTAAGAACTCCACTGCCATCTCTCCTAAACACCTACATGCTTCCACAGGTATGTCATCTGGACCAACAGCTTTTCCATTCTTCATTTTCTCCATAGCTGTCCTTATTTCCTCCTTGCTAATCTGTTGCACTTCCTGATTCACTATCTCCACATCATCCAACCTCTTCTATCTCTCTTTCTCTTCATTCATCAGCCTCTCAAAGTACTCTTTCCATCTGCTCAACACACTCTCCTCGCTTGTGAGTACGTTTCCATCTTTATCCTTTATCACCCTAACCTGCTGTACATCCTTTTCTCCCTCCTTAGTATTCAACCTCTCATACAACTCATCATACGCCTTTTCTTTAGCCTTCGCCGCCTCTCTCTTCACCTAGCGCCTTATCTTCTTTTACTCTTGTCTATTTTCTGCATCTCTCTGACTATCCCACTTCTTCTTTGCCATCCTCTTCCTCTGTATACTCTCCTGTACTTCCCCATTCCACCATGTTTCCTTTTCCACCTTCTTCTGTCCAGATGTCACGCCAAGTACCATTCTTGCTGTCACCCTTACTACATCTGCTGTAGTTTCCCAACTGTATGGTAATTCTTCACTACTACCCAGTGCCTGTCTCACCTTCTCCCTAAACTCAACCTTGCAGTCTTCCTTTTTCAATTTCTGCCATTTGATTCTTGGCTTTGCCCTCACTCTCTTCCTCTTCTTGATCTCCAATTCATCCTACAAACCACAATCCTATGCTGCTTAACAACATTTTCCCCTGCCACCACTTTGCAGTCTTCAATCTCCTTCAGATTCACTCTTGTGCATAGGATGTAATCTACCTGTGTGCATTTTCCGCCACTCTTGTACATAACCCTATGTTCCTCCCGCTTCTTACAATACATATTCACCTCAGCCATGTCCATCCCTTTTGCAAAATCCACTGTCCTCTGACATTCTTCATTCCTCTACTTGACACCATACCTACCCATCACCTCCTCATCTCCTCTGTTCCCTTCAGCAACATGTCTGTTGAAATCCGCTCCAATCACTCCTTTCTGTCCCTTGGGTACACTGTTCATCACTTCATCCAACTCACTCCAAAAACCTACTTTCTCATCCATTGCACACCCAACTTACGAGGCATATACACTAACAACATTCATCACCACACCTCCAATTTCCAGCTTCATAATCATTACTGTGTCTGACACTCTTTTCACCTCCAGAATACTCTTGACATACTGTACCTTCAGAATAACCCCTACTCCATTTCTCCTCTTATCCACACCATGATAGAAAAATTTGAATCCACCTCTGATCCACCTGGCCTTACTCCCCTTCCATTTGGTCTCTTGCACATACAATATATCAACCTTCCTTCTCTCCATCATATCTGCTAACTCTCTCCCCTTTCTAGTCTTACTGCCAACATTCAAAGTTACTACTCTCAGTTCCACTCTCTTTACCTTCCTCCTCTCCTCCTGCCTCTGGACACGCCTCCCCTCTCTTCTACTCCTTCTTCTTCTTCAGCCAACAGTAGCCCAATTTCCGCCAGCACCCTGTTGGCTAACAGTACTGATGGTGGTCGTTGTTAACCCGGGGCTCGACCGATCCAGTATGGAAATTTATATTGTTGTCGACATATTGATTTGGCTAAATTTTACACCGGATGCCCTTCCTGATGTAATCCTCCCCATTTATCCGGCACGAAGAAACACACTGGTTTGTGCATCCCCTGTGGCTGGGTTGCCATGTTAATCTGTATAGGGGTGCTAAAACAAGTAAACGAAAACTTTATTTCTTTTAAATTTCTTTTTTCCAAATGTCCATGATAAGCCGAGTGGCTGCCTCTTTATTTGCATTATTTACGGCCTCTGAACTTAGTTTATCACATACTGTAGACCACAATCTTAGAAGTATATTCAGCTACTTTAACAAATTGATGGATGGACAAACAGATGGATTACAGCAATGTGACATCCCTGCAGAGTAACAACAGAAGTATTCTCAGTAAAGGATACCTTCACGCTAGCTATTTTTTTCCTTGCATTTGATGCTTCCAGGATGGACTGTGGCTCCCACAGTCGTGATTAGGATTAAACATATGGAAATGTATGTATGCAGTGCTTGAAGTAGGTTGGTACTTGGTACTCAATGGTACACAGTACCTGGGTGTCAACATTTTGCTCTTCAGGGGGTTGTTCTTGCATACTGGCACAATTCTCAAAACCTGATTGACTTCTGCTGCCGCTGGCAAAAGACTGCAGACTACAAGTATACCTTACAATAATTCTTGCTAAACGTTATAACCCAGGATGTACTAAATTACCAAAGTTGGCCTGCATTACTCTCATTTGATTTCTCCTCAACTCTACCATCCTGTCATTTCTTTTCTTGGCGAAGAAGCTAGATGTGAGGAATGCTACATGTTCCTCATAATTTTAGTCTGACTAAAAAAGGGCAAAAAGAGAATGCCATCCAGGAAATTACAGGTAGCCAAATCATCTGAAACAATGAGCTAAATGAACAGAAGTATTAGCAGAGAGCCAGATGATGCAGGAGAAAATGACAATGATTTTTTTTGGTTGTACAAAAACAGGATGCAGGATCAACTGACACTATTGTGTTTTCTAATCAAAAACATTGACCAATTTCAACAACAACAACATTTATTTACACTGCAAAAAATGAAATCAAAGCAAGTGGAAAGTATTTATATCATGACATTAAATCTTATTTTTCTTATTCTAAGAATTATTGACATATCAATAAGTTGCATTGATGATTATTTATCTTAATTTAAGAAATCTCTTTTATTTTATTGATTTTATTGTAATCATTCCATACAAATAGATACATTTTTATAAAAAATAGGATTGAAAACAAATCAAATTAATTTAAGAAATCTTGCTTATCCCATTGGCAGATTTATTTGCTAAATAAAAGTAAAACAACTACTCTCATTTAAAGTTTTTTTGTCTAGTTTTTACATATGCATTTTTTGCAGTGTATATAGCACATTTTCATACAAAAGATGTAACTCAACGTGCTTTTCAGGATGAAGGAAGAGAAAAAAAGAAAATATAAAAATAAAATTAAGCAATACTAATTAACATAGAATAAAAGTAAGGTACGATGGCCACAGAGGACACAAAAAAAAAACTAAACAAAAAATCCAGATGACAAAAATCTACAGGGGTTCCAGGCCACAAGACCACCCAGCCCCCTCTAGGCATTCTACCTAACATAGCTGATCTCAATCAACTTCTTAGTAAGATGGTAGGTGGTAATTTCTCTTACAATTTGACATAAAAAGCCCTATTTTAAAATTCTAAGTAGTTTTTCTTTCAATAAAATAAAAGTCAAAATTCCTGTAAACAGAACACAGTCTTTTATAAATTCCTTTTAACAGAACAAAGATCTTAACATAGGAAAAGGGATTGAGAGGTGAGGAGGTGCAGGACCAAGCTGTTTGGTAAAGAAAAAGAGGAGGTAGAAGAAAAATCAAAGTTCTTAACATCTCATATGATGAACCCCAAACTACAGAACCAGTAATATGGCACATGTTAATAGACTAAAATAATGGATCTTTATTCTCCTTCCAAGCACTTTTTCCCAGTCCTATCCCAACAAGCCACAAGTATGCAATAAATATTCATCAATCCACAATTCTTCCTCTTTCTCTAGCTCCATTGAGTTTCATCCACTGCCTCCCAACTCTGACTCCATTGTTCCATTCTTATTGACTGCAAAATGATTAATTTCAATGTAACATTTTTAAAACCTAATGAAACAGGTTAAACACAGCCACAAACAGTACAAAATCGAACATATATACATCATGGTGAGGTATGATTTCTTAATCTGTAACTACTGTGGTGCCTAACCATGTGAAATGCCAAACTTCCCTCAGGTACAGTTGCAGCACCTTCTGGTTTACCTGGGCTGTCACTTTTGATGACAAGCTCTCCTGTTTAATGACAGTGTTGTGCTTTGTAGAGTGAACATGAGGTTGTGTGTCACTAGCAGCTTTATCTGCTAGTGATACATACACGCCAGCTCTACCAACAGCACATTTGTCTTAATATTTTTGTTGCATCCAGGTCAAAAACATGTTTATTTTTAAGTATTCCATAAATTTTGAGTTTCTTTTGAGCATCTTTTGTACTTATGAACTGATGTTCAATCACAAAAAATCCTAGTCCTGTCCTCTTACTACCATGTAGGCTTTTCTTTAAAAAAACTCATTTTTCCTAGCAATATCTGTTATGCAGTATGCATAGCACCAAGAAACACTGTGTGCTGGTTTAAAATGTCAACTGGTAGTGAACAGAACAAATAAAATATCCAGATATGTTTGTTTAAACAGTCTGGGAGTAAAACATGCAAAATAAAATTTTGGGCAATTTAATGAATTTCATAAACCTCAACTACACCTATTTTTTAGACTTGTAAAAAAAATACTGATGGATAATGTCTTTGCATCCTATGAACAATTGCTCTCCAAATTTAGGTTCCCAACAACACCATTCTTCCACTATTTCAAAAGTACAAATTTTGCTAAACAAAATCCGGCCAATTTTCCTGAACTTCCACCTGCTTCTGTTCCAGAAGAAATAGTGATCACTGTTGAAGTCCATTACCTTCAAAGTACCAGAGTACAGTGGGGAAAGGATCTCTTACTCAACATTTCAGAAAAGGAGTAGAAGGCAGTTGTGCACAGAATTCACTCGAGCTCCATATGCGCAAAGCATTCAATTATTCAACTTAAAATCTTTCATCAAGCACATCTGTCTCATTTACAATTGTTCAAAATGTTTCCAGGGCAACCAAGATCCAACCTGCGAATGTTGCAATTGAGCTCCAGCCTCATTGGGCTACATGTTTTGGGCGTACACCAAATTAACATCATCCTGGACCAAAATCTTTAACACTAGAATTCCTGAAGCCTGTGAAAAAACCCATAATCCCAGCCCACCTTAAATACCTTCACAGCTCTCCATCAGCATCTTTTGTTTTGCAAATATGTCAATCAGCACAAGCAGCAAGCAGCCTGCTTTCCCACCCCTCCCTTGACAGACCTCAACTCGAGCAAAAAAAAAAAAATAGGATGAAAGGAAATGCAGTGCAAGAAATACTGAACACATATCTAAAGCAGAAACTTTCTCCATGGTATACTAATAACGATGAAAAGTGTATAATGTGTGAAGACTTTAGTCCAAATAACAAATAAATACATGCACTTTTATTCAAGAGTATAACGAAACAAAAAAGCTTTTGATTTATATAGATAGATAGATAGATACTTTATTAATCCCAAGGGGAAATTCACATAATCCAGCAGCAGTATACTGATACAAAAAAACAATATTAAATTTAAGAGTAATAAAAATGCATGTAAAAACAGACAATAACTTTGAATAAAGTTAGTATTTACTCCCCAGGGTGGAACTGAAGAGGAGCAGTCAGTGGAGCAAGACAGTGACAAAAGTCTGTCACTGAAGCTACTCCTCTGCCTGGAGATGACATGATTGACAGGAGTTTGCTTAGTGCCTGTCGCTCTGCTACAGATGTTAAACTGTCCAGCTTTATTCCTACAATAGAGCCTGCCTTCTTAACAAGTTTGTCCAGGCGTGAGACGTCCTTCTTCTTTATGCTGCCTCCCCAGCACACCACCGTGTAGAAGAGGGCACTCGCCACAACTGTCTGGTAGAACATCTGCAGCATCTTATTGCAGATGTTGAAGGACGCCAACCTTCTAAGAAAGTATAGTCGGCTCTGACCTTTCTTACACAGAGCATCAGTATTGGCAGTCCAGTCCAATTTGTCATCCAGCTGCACTCCCAAGTATTTATAGGTCTGTACCCTCTGCACACAGTCTCCTCTGATGATAAATGAGTGAGATCTTGCAATACAAGTAGTATGTATTGTGAACACAGTGAACACGGTCCCAAGGGGAGGTAGTCGCTCCTCCGAAACCCCCTCTTAAACAGTGACACAATGGGAAATAAACACAGCTTCTCATCTTCTCTTTTTGCGGGATCAGCTGCTAGCCTACTGCTTGCTACCATGCCGCATGATCTGCATCTTGCGTAGGGCTTCGAAAATTTAAAAGATTGTATCACGGTTGTTTTAGTGTGTCACTGCCCCCAGACATCCTCTGCTGTCAGAGGAAGAGGAAGATTTTGTGTTTTTTTGATCAAGAGGACGAGCTGTGGTGACCGGCTTTGACAGTGCACCCAGATCGCTCCAGAAAGAGACTTGCATTTGTTCCGCCTGTATTTGAATAAAGTTTCTGTCTCTTGAAAAACCTGAGTGAAACTGTGCAACTTTGTGACCCAAGAGTGACAGTGTACGCTTTGTCTGCCGAGCGTTACGTGATCACAACTGAGCCGATGGTCCTTCTCCCTCTCTTGCTGCAGGATTGTGGGTAATCATCTCAGTTGGCATGCCTCACTCGTATTGTCAACATCCGTATGAGTGTATACCGTATACTAAAGCATTGTGACCAAGTGTGTGTGCGTAACAATTCTTTTCAAAAGTAAAGTTAATTTGTTTTATGTATTTTTACTTTATATTTTTTATTAACCATTTTTATATGAATATTTTTGGGTTGTGGATCGATCCATCTGAGTGTCCATCATTTCTTATGGGGAAATTCACTTTGATATACGCGTGCTTTGGATTACAAGCACGTTTAAAAAACGAATTATGCTTGCAAATCAAGGTAACACTCTACATATTTTTTCTTAATAAAAAGAAACTTTTCAATATTGACCTTAACCTCAGTTTTCAATCCATCTATATTTCCAGTCAGTTCTTTTAATGATTATTTCAGTTTCAAATTTTATGGATTTGATGTTTAAAATGAAGCCTGCCACATGCTTCCTGGATCCCATTTCCACTGCAAAGACTCTTGAAAATTGCTTCTTAAACTCTAAAACTTTAAATAGGTATATTCTTCATACTGACAGTGTAGCAGTAATGGGAAATATTTTTGTTTTTCAAAATTTTTGAGAATTAAATTGGAATATGAACTAAATGATTATATAACTTTGAATTAGCTGATAGAATTCTGAATCTGCACCGATTTCAACTGCTCTGCTAAAATTAGCTAATGACTTACTTATGGGGTGGCATGGTGGCGCAGTGGTAGCGCTGCTGCCTTGCAGTTAGGAGACCCAGGTTCACTTCCTGGGTCCTTCCTACGTGGAGTTTGCATGTTCTCCCCGTGTCTGCATGGGTTTCCTCCCAAAGACATGCCGGTTAGGTGGATTGGTGATTCTAAATTGGCCTTGGTGTGTGGGTGGGTTTGTGTGTGTCCTGTGGTGGGTTGGCACCCTGCCTGGGATTGGTTCCTGCTTTGTGCGCTGGGATTGGCTCCAGCAGACCCCTGTGTTTAGATTCAGTGGGTTGGAAAATGGATGGACTTACTTATGACATTCAACTTTGGCCTAATTAGCATCTTATTTCTGTGTTAAAATTAGTTTCACCTCATTATGTTAAATGCTATGGAGTCACACGTGTGTCTACTATAAATGAGACTGAAAACCCCAGTGGCCTCAAAACTTGTCCTGTTCTCTCCACAGGAAGGTACCAGGAAGTGCTGGAGACAAAACGTGTCCAGGAATGTCAATTGAAAGGTGACAGTACCTAACATGGCAAAAGAAGAGCTTGGAGATGAAAAGAGGGCTTCCTCTTCTAGGTACTTATAAGCATTACAATAGAAAAATAGCATAGTTCACTTTTCTTATTTAATAGAATTAGAGCTTGTTTCAGGCACACCAGAGCAACAAACAAAAATTGTCCAAGAGTCTGATAAAAAGGTTAGAAATTATATATGTGATCAATAAATTAATGGTTTTAAAAACTTTCTACAAAGTCCAGGGTATTAGTTTTTACTGTGTGTCCCCTGTATCCCCATTTATTACATCTTAGCACAGTGTTTAGTATAGTTCACAACAATGCAGAGTGTCCTAAATATCCTGGTACAGGACTCCACTGGTTCAAGACTTACTGTACATTTGGCACAGACAAGACTATGTCATTCTAAGCGACAGCAAATCCAATTTATTACTAGTCACACAGAGAGTTCCTGAAGGCTCTGTCCTTTGCCTTTTCTTAATCTTCATGATTCCTGCTGAATCTGTTATTCATAGCTTTGGGCTTGGATAACATTTTTATGTAGGCAGTAGATTTATTTAAATGTTAAAAATGAAAATCTCCCAGCTCATAACATGCCTTGCAGAATTTAAATGCTGGATGGAGCAGAACTTCTCAAAGCTAAGCTGTAAAAAAGCAGAATGCATCTTAATTGGTGCAAAGCTTAACTTTAACAAAATGAGATACTTTTCCAGTGCTCTAGGTAATAACACAATGATAGCTTTGTCTGACATGAGGAATCTCTTTTTTATTAAAACTCAGATTAATTAAAGAAAAGTTCTTTCTTCCATCACCTTCCAACTTTCAACAGAACTTCCTGTATTTGCTCATTCCTATCCTTTTCAGCTGCTGAGAAGCTTGTCAATGCTTTTTTCACATCCCACTTTGACTTTTGTAACTCCCTGTTGCTAAGTGTCCCATCTCATCTTTTACCTGAGCTATTCAGTTGGTTTAAACCTCTGTAATCATAGTACTCATTCAGACTCGTTTAGACTCAGAGCAGTGAGCACATATTACCTGTTCTGTTTAATTCAGCAGCTGCCTTGTGTCTTCCAAGGACCGATAAAAAATTGTGTCGATTACCTAAAAAAGTATTATCTGGCCTTAGATCAGACTTCATTAGCAGCCTCCTGCAATCACTAAACTCAATTCAGGCCACTCCACATTTCTACTAGTGTTGCCAACTTTGTGTTGCTTCTATTTAAATGATGTTTGACTCTATTGCAGCCATACTTGGGAAAGACCTTCCCAGCATTATCAAATGTACTAGCTCAGCAAACTACTTTGTAAAGGATTTGTTTCGGAATGAATTTCATTTACTGTAGCATTCTTTGTTTTGTATTTATAATCTGTCTAACTAGGTCTTTCATTCTAATTTAATTCTACACACTGGATTCAGAAAGAATTGCGACCCTTTCCCTTTATGGAAACTTTATTGTGTTATAAAATGTAATTTAACTGGATACATTTGCTATTTTTTCCCACCAATCCACAATTAGTAACTCTTAATGACAAAGTGGGAGTATGGTTTTAGAATGGTTGGCAAATTCTTCATGATCAAAAACTGAAATCTCTAATTCATATAAGCATGTATACGCTTTACTTTGTGGTCAGATGCATCCTGTTTGCTTTAATTCTCCTTGACAAGTTGTAACAAACACGATCACGCTCAGATGGCGGCACGTTACACATTCTGGCAGAGCTGGAGTGAAAGTCTGGACTTGGCCACACCAAACTGTACTTACCCTTCAATTTCTTACTTGCCCTCCACTCAAACTTCCCAGTCGATGGACAAAAACAGATAAATTAGTCAAAGATTAAGGTAGTGGTAAAAGTAATATATTGAAAGTGGATACCCTGATTCTGATGCAGATGCAAATATTTCAGTGATAGAAATAAACCATGAAAAATTGACCTTACTTCCCTTGTTTTAATTATGAAACATATATAACTTACAAAACGAAAAACAAACATCCATATACGCACAAAGTCCAATGTATAAACACATTAAAAGCAGAGATTGATAAATGTATGGAAACCAGCAAAATTCCCAAATGATGAAATGACAGCAAAAACATAGTTCAAATAGGGCTATTCCGAAATGTGAACCAAAACAGTGAGCCCAGATAGCAGTATGATATCCATGGGTAGTGGATGAAGTCCAAAACACCTTACTGTCATTTATAATTGGATGAAAAGTGATGATCTGCTGTTCCTTTCAATAAAATATTAGCAGCATTTGTTATGATAGGTCTCTGGTTTTTACAATGCTTCCTTTTCTCCATGAGGATTGTTTGCATCTCTCGGACTAACCCAGACAACCCATCTACAGATCCACATTGTATTGAAAAGTTCATCAGAAACTTCAAAAGACTTAGTTGGACAGTTATCTTATCAAAACATCTTGACCATACATTGTTCTCCTCTCTTGCTTAAATCTTAGCCTGAAGAGGTCTATTCATTTTTTACATTTAAGATGACTCACTTAAAGATTTGCCAATGTTGTTACTTGTCCTGGTGTCTATATTAACACACAGAACTCCAGTGTCTGTATTACATCCTGCCTGAAGAAGGGGCCTGAGCTGCCTCAAAAGCTTGCATATTGTAATCTTTTTTTAGTTAGCCAATAAAAGGTGTCATTATGCTTGGCTTGTCACTACATCCACCCCTGCTTTAAATCCACGGCCCTTTCTTTTAACATATGCAACCTAACCTAACCTAACCTAACATATAAAACCTAACAGGAAACCACCACCAAAAAGGTCAAGTGCCGTGATTGGTGACATCCTTCCAGATGCAGAGGGAAAACTCTTCTTCAGGTATATGTATATACCTATAAATATAAACCCAATGTCTGTCTGTCTCTCCACTTTTCACAATAGAACTACTTAACGGATCTAGATCGTGTTTTTTTCTATAATTTTCTTGAACATATTTTTGCAACCTCTCTCATCACACTAAGTATCATAGTTCGCTTGCAGGAGCGATATATTTGTGCTAATCCGAGATAGAGTCTGTGAGCTGGGGCGTGACGTCAGGAGTGGGGAGTCTGTCTACCATTGTTTTTTGGAGTGTAACTTGCCTCTACTTAGCTAGCGATACCTTTTTGTTTATTGATTTTTAAAGTTTGTCCTATTTCACTACTATACGGGTGGAGCCGCTGGGAACGGGTAGTATATACTGTATATTTTACAAGGAAAAAGATCAGACAAGGGTATAAAACTATTTCTAAAGCTTTGAGCAAGCCCAGTAGCACAGTGGTAAATTTGAAGTGAAATTGAAATGGTAAATGTTTAGAATCACCAGGACTTTTCCTAGAGCTGGCCATCTGGTAAACCTGAGTAACCAGGCAAGAAGGGTCTTGGTCAGGTGTGGTAAAAACGACTGCAGGGGATGTTTTTTGTGTTACTTTACTTAATGATTACTAGTATGTTGTACCATGTTAGTCATTTTGAATGTAGTGAGAAGTCAAGCAAAAGGGGCCTGAGTTGCCTTGAAAGCTTGCATATTGTAATCTTTTTAGTTAGCCAATGAAAGGTGTAATTTTGCTTGACTTCTCACTTAATGATTTTAAGAATTTAGCACAACCGGTCAGCATAGCTCATGTCGATGTGAGGTGTGCTCTTGAATACATGAGCTGGTTTATTTGACAATTAACGTTTTGGCAGCAAGACTGGGAATGAAGATGTATAAAAGGGAGTGGATTAGTGCTAGGGAGTAAAATGGAAAAGAAAAGTGTTTTTTTGAAATACAAGAAGTATAATGATTACTAGATGAAGAGGTATTTGAACAAGAGATTGGAAAAGGCATCAACAAGGCTGCATGAAGGTTCCATGTTGTAGCTGTGATCCCATTTGCTGAGGAGTGGAACAGATGACATACAGAAAAAGTTCACAGGAGTGAGTGGAAGGTGAAAGAAGCAAGATGTTATGGCATCTGTAGGAGGACAAGGTACCCTGGGAGCTACAGCAACTAACAACAGTAACAGTTCGGCTCTGCCTGGTGGACCAGGAAGCAGTATGCTGCATCATTGCAGACTTCCAACGTCTTAACGTTATGGGTTTTATCTCTCTACCTCTGTGTTTTAAACGTATTTATTTAAATTTTCTATTTATTTATAGAACACCCAAAGACACTGGCTTGTTTTATGGCACAATTTTATAGATAACTGGATTTATTTGTTGATCTGTTTTTTAAACTTTTGAAAAATAAACAGTTTGCACACTTTTGCACTTTAATTTTAGGTTTTAAATAAGCACTACCATTCTTTTGAACATCAAGTCTCACTTGTCGCCTTGCTCACCTTTAGTTTATAACTATTGATGTCCTAGAAAATGGGAGGAGACCATTCTTGCAGGCATTGGAGTATCATATTAAAAGAGGAGACCAAGAATCCAATGGTCACTCTAATCTTCTTCTTCTTTCGGCAGCTCCTGTTAGGGGTTGCCACAACGGGTCATTTTCTTCCATATCTTTCTGTCCTCTGCATCTTGTTCTGTTACACCCATCACCTGCATGTCATCTCTCACCACATCCATAAATCTTCACTTAGGCCTTCCCGTGTTTCTCTTGCCTGGCAGTTCTATCCTGAGCATCCTTCTCCCAATATACTCAGCATCTCTCCTCTACACATGTCCAAACCAACACAATCAAGCCTCTCTGACTTTGTCTCCCAACCGTCCACCCTGAGCTGACCCTCTAATGTACTCATTTCTAATATTATCCATCCTTGTAACACACAATGCAAATCTTAGCATCTTTAACTCTGCCACCTCCAGCTCTGTCTCCTGCTTTCTGGTCAATGCCACCGTCTCCAACCCATATAACATAGCTGGTCTCACTACCATCCTGTAGACTTTCCCTTTCACTCTTGCTGAAACCCATCTGTCACAAATTACTCCTGACACTCTTCTCCACCAATTCCATCCTGCCTGTACTCTCTTTTTCACCACTCTTCCACAATCCCCATTACCCTGTACTGTTGATCCCAAGTATTTAAACTCATCCACCTTCGCCAACTGTACTCCTTCCATCCTCACCATTCCACTGACCTCCCTCTCATTTACACACATGTATTCTGTCTTGTTCCTACTGACCTTCATTCCTCTCCTCTCTAGAGCATATCTCCACCTCTCCAGGGTTTCCTCAACCTGCTCCCTACTATCGCTACAGATCACAATGTCATCAACAAACATCATAGTCCACGAGGACTCCTGTCTAATCTTGTCTGTCAACCTGTCCATCACCATTGCAAATAAGAAAAGGCTCAGAGCCTATCCCTGATGTAATCCCACCTCTACCTTGACTGCATCCGTCACTCCTACCGCAGACCTCACCACAGTTACACTTCCCTCGTACATATCCTGTACAACTCTTACATATTTCTCTGCCACTCCCGACTTCCTCATACAATATCACAACTCCTCTTGAGGCACCCTGTCGTATGATTTGTCCAGGTCCACAAAGACATAATGCAATTCCTTCTGGCCTTCTCTATACTTCTACATCAATACCCTCAGAGCAAACATCACATCTGTGGTGCTCTTTCTTGGCATGAAACCAGACTGCTGCTCACTAATCGAGAGCTTCCACTACTCTTTCCCATAACTTCATGCTGTGGCTCAACCATTTTATCACCCTGTTGTTATTACAGTCCTGCACATCCTCCTTATTCTTAAATATCGCCACTAATAAACTTCTCCACTCCTCAGACATCCTCTCACTTTCCAAGATTCCATTAAACAATCTGGTTAAAAACTCCACTGCCATCTCTCCTAAAAAACTCCATGCTTACACAGGTATGTCATCAAAAACAACGGCTTTTCCATTCTTCATCCTCTTCATAGCTGTCCTTACTTCCTCCTTGCTAATCTGTTGCACTTCCTGATTCACTATCTCCAAATCATCCAACCTCTTCTCTCTCTCGTTCTCTTCATTCATAAGCCTCTCAAAGTACTCTTTCCATCTGCTCAAAACACTCTTCTTGCTTGTGAGTACGTTTCCATCTTTATCCTTTATTACCCTAACGTACTGCACATCTTTCCCAACTCAATCCCTCTGTCTAGCCAATCAGTACAGGTCTTTTTCTCCCTCCTTAGTGTCCAACCTCTCATACAACTCATCATACAGTTTTTCTTTAGCCTTCGCCACCTCTCTCTTCACCTTGTGCCTTATATCGTACTCTTGACTTCTTTCTGCATCTCTCTGACTATCCCACTTCTTCTTTGCCATCCTCTTCCTCTGTATACTCTTCTGTACTTCCCCATTCCACCACCAGGTGTCTTTTTCCTCCTTCCTCTGTCCAGATGTCACGCCAAGCACCTTTCTTGCTGTCACCCGTCTGCTGTAGTTTCCCAACTGCATGGTAATTCTTCACTACCACCCAGTGTCTGTCTCAACTTCTCCCTAAACGCAACCTTTCAGCCTTCCTTTTTCAATTTCCACCATTTGATCCTTGGCTCTGCCCTCACTCTCTTCTCCTTCATGATCTCCAACCATCATCCTAAAGACCTACAGACCATAATCCTATGATGATTAACTACACTTTCCCCTGCCACCACCTTGCAGTCTTCAGATTGACTCTTCTGCATAGGATGTAATCTACCTGTATTCATCTTCCTCCACTCTTGTACGTCACCCTATGTTCCTCCCTCTTCTTAAAATATATATTCACCACAGCCATGTCCATCCTTTTGGCAAAATCCACTATCCTCTGACCTTCTTCATTCCTCTCCTTGACACCATATTTACCCATCGCCTCCTTGTCACCTCTGTTCCCTTCACCAACATGTCTTTTGAAATCCGCTCCAATCACTCCTTTCTGTCCCTTGGGTACACTGTTCATCACTTCATCCAACTCACTCCAAAAATCTTCTTTCTCATTCATTGCACACCCAACTTGCGGGGCATATGTGCTAATGACATTCATCACCACACCTCCAATTCCAGCTGCATAATCATTACTCTGTCTGACACTCTTTTCACCTTCAGAATACTTTTGACATACTGTTCCTTCAGAATAACCCCTACTCCATTTCTCCTCCTATCCACACCATTATAGAACAATTTGAATCCACCTGCGATCCACCTGGCCTTACTCCCCTTCCATTTAGTCTCTTGCACACACAATATATCAACCTTCCTTCTCTCTTTCATATCGGCTAACTCTCTGCCCTTACCAGTCATACTGCCTACATTCAATGTTCCAACCCTTAGTTCCACTCTCTTTACCTTCCTCCTCTCCTCCTGCCTCTGGACTTGTCTCCCCCCTCCTCTTCTCCTTATTCTTCTTCGGCAAACAGTAGCCAAATTTCCACCAGTACCCTGTTGACTAACAGTACTGGTGGCGGTCGTTGTTAACCCAGGGCTCGACCAATCTGGTATGGAAATTTGTATTGTTGTCTGCATATTGATTTGGCAAGATTTTATACCGGATGCCCTTCCAGACGTAACCCTCCCCATTTATCCGGGCTTGGGACCGGCACGAAGAAACACACTGGTTTGTGCATCCCTTGTGGCTGGGTTCCAAAGGTCACTCTAATAGAGCTTCATAAATGTTTTGCTTAGATGTGACAACCCGCCAACAGCACATCTCTGCAGCATTCCATAAACTAGAGCAAGTTCAGCCTTTTAAGTAAAAGGCATACGGTAGTTTAAAGGACTCTGAGAGCATGAGGTAAAGGATTCTATGTTCTGATGAGACATAAATTTAACCTCTAGCATTGTGTCTGTTGAAGGCCAAGCATTGCTCATCACCTGTTTAATACCATATCAACTCTGAAGCATGGTGGTAGCAAAATCATGCAATGCCAGTGCTTCTCATAGTCAGAGACAGGAAAGCTGGTCAGAATGATTCATTGAGTATACTGTATACTGATTGATAAAATTGTCAAATTTATACATTTAAAATGAAATCTACAGCACAATAAACCGTGCAGAAAGTGAAGGTGCCTGAATGCTTTCTGAGTCCCCTGTATGTACCGGACCTTTTAAATGATAACGCTTGATATGTGTAAAACTCACCCAGCTCTATCACCATTCCCTTTCAGTTCTTCCTCTACTTACATTTTTGTGTTTGTAAATTGCTTTCTATTTCAGCTACTGACTACTCAGATGATGAAAGGGCTACTTACAGCAGACCTGAAGGTCTACACTGAGGCATTGTGAGCTTTTATTTTGTTGCAGCCTGCCTTTCAAAAGTCACTTGGTTCTGTATTACTTTCATGTTGTTTTATATTTTTATTTAACTACATAGTTCAGAGTCCCAATTGGCTAAAATCTTTGTTAAGTTTATGTACTATTCTGGATTGATTTGCTTGCTGTACTGTTATTACTAAGGAATTATTATTATTACTGTTAAAACACTGAGTTCATTTTTTTACTTTAGTTTTGGTTTGAGTGTTTTAGTTATTAGATGCAATATTTATTTTCCTGTTATTTTCATTCATTTACCTCTGTGGATGGCTATTGAGGACTCGTGGGAGTTTTCAGGAGGTAAATCCTCAAATATCAAGCCAGAAGACCATTAAACTTGGAATCAGAGTAGAGTGTCAGAAAAGGGTTCAACTAGAAAAAGGAAGAGAGGCTAGGAATGGAGAGTGTGAAGAGAATGCTGCGTTTTAGAACTTGTTGTTGGGGTGTAACTGCATGTAAATGCACACTATTTGATATTTAGGATGTCTAAACAATAACAACAACAGCATTTATTTATATAGCACTGTTCTGTCCTCTACACCGACTACGTGTTTTGACAGGCAGATAAACACCTTTCCATATCCAAAACTCTATAGACTTCGTTTCTTTATCCACAGGTTTATTGGAATTAAAAAGGGTGAAACTAAAACAGAGAAAAAAGGATACAAACGCTAAGTGGCTTTATATTAACAACAAACATATCCTCTAAAAGTATATTACTGTGCCTTACACATGTATTATTAATAAACTAGTAAAGAGTTACTTTTCACTGCAAATATATATATATAGTGAAGGATAACATTAAAATAAAATAATACATACAGACGATGCCATCACAAGCACTGAAGATAAGCACAGATGACAGAGGATTTGACTAGTGCGTTTCCATGCACATGGCAGCAGCCTTCCTGATTCTTAAATTAACTTCCTGATTACCTCACATGACAGAAAGCAAGGGAGGGGAGGAAAAATACCAGCTACACCCACTAGATGGAGCTAAACTGCAAATCTTAATACAAAAACAGTTTTAAAAGGTTGTAACAGAACACTCCCCGTCTGGCGTGATTAAACGCCACTACTGAACAGTCAATAATTATAACATATTTATATTGGTCTTTCGGAAGGAGCAAGGAGGAGGATAATCTCAGTGACAGGCCGAATAAAAAACTTTGTCCCCTCTTTCTTAAAGACTTTAATCTCCACCTTACGGACTTTACCATCTTCGCTGGGAAAAACTTGTGTGACCATTCCCAGGGGCCATTCATTTCTTCTGAGATGATCATCTTTAAGTAGCACGACACTACCAGGCTCAATGTCTGGTTGGAGGGACTGCCATTTCTCACGTGGTTGGAGTAAACAGAGGTATTGTTTTTTCCATCTGTCCCAAAAAGTTTGAGCCAGGTGCTGTACTTGGCGCCACTGATGTCTGTGCAGGTCTTTGAACCCAAAATCGCCAGCAGGGAGAGAAAGAGGATTGACTTTCTGGGTGAGAAGAGTTGCTGGTGTAAGAATCATAGGGTCAGTTGGATCAGTAGATACTGGAACAAGAGGTCTAGAGTTGATAATAGCTGCTACTTCTGACAGTAAGGTGGTAAGTACTTCATGAGTCAACTTCGAAGGACCAAGTTGGTGGAACATAGAATTTAAGATCTTTTTTGCTATCCCAATCATCCTTTCCCAAGATCCTCCCATGTGAGAGGCATGGGGAGGATTAAATTTCCAAACACAGCCCGCATCCTGAAGGAACTTATCAATAGTGTGATTGTCAATGTTACTGGAAATCTTCAACTCTTTACAAGCACTGATGAAATTAGTTCCGCAATCAGAACGGATAAGTTTCACTGGACCTCTGATGGCAAGAAAACGTCTAAGAGCATTGATAAAACTTGAAGTGTCAAGAGTTTCAATAACCTCAATATGTACAGCTCTCACACTTAAGCAGGTAAATATCACAGCCCATCGTTTACTTTGAGCAAGTCCACCTCTTGTGCGACGCGAGTCACAGTCCATGGACCAAAACATCCAGGCCAACATTTGTAAATGGAGGTTCTATGGAAAGACAATCTGCTGGAAGGTTGGACATCTTTTGTATCTGAGGTAACCCACGAAGCTTGCGGCACGTAACACATCCACGAATTAAGCTGCTCACGCACCTCTTGCCACCAACTATCCAGAGTTCAGCAGTATGTATGGCACCTTCTGTAAATAGCCGACCTTGATGCTGAATTTTTTCATGGTAATGTCTGACCAAAAGGTTTGCTACATGGTGCTTCCCTGGAATAATGAGGGGTCTTTTTTCATCATATGGAAGCTCTGCTGCAATGAGTCGGCCTCCTACTCTGATGAGGCCGTGTGCATCAATGATAGGGTCTAAAGTTTTAAGAGGACTGCCCCTCGGAAGCTTCTCCTTTCTTTGTAAACTGGTATACTCTTGAGCATAAACTGTCTCTTGAACTGAACGTATTATGATCCTCTTAGATTGTGAGAGATCTTCAACTGAGCATACTGCATCACAGTAGTGCCAGCCTCTGCAGCTGCTGGGCATGGCTTCAGGATTCTTGTGAAAGAGCCGAGCAATATGAATAAGTCGAGCAATGGCACGAGTTAGTGATCTCCAGCTAGAGAATTTGGAAAAACGCTGGGATCCAAGTTGTCCGCTCATCACACTCGTATCCAGAGTAAGAACCTGAGGGCGGATTTCTGTATCCAATGAAGGATTAACAAGTTGAAAGTTCTTCGATTTGAAAGTTCCTTGAGAAGGGTGCTTTAAGAACTTTGGTCCAGGTAGCCAGCTGGTGTCTAGAATGTGGGCTGGAGTGACAAACCTCGTAGCAATATCTGCCGGGTTTTGATCCGTAGGTACGTATTGCCATTGTTCTGGATGAGAGTATCTTCGTATTCGCAGGACTCGATTACTAACATAGACATAAAAGCGCTAGTTTCATTATAAATATATCCCAGTACTACTTTGCTGTCCGTGTAGAAAGTAGTAGTATCTAGGTGGATGTCAATCTCTGAGGAGATGAGCTCGGCTAGTTCCACTGCTAGGACTGCAGCGCATAACTCTAGCCTGGGCACTGTATGTTCAAGACGTGGGGTGAGCTTTGCTTTTCCCATGATAAAGCCAACATGGCTGGTTCTATCCATGTCAGTCAGTTTGAGGTAAGCAACTGCAGCAATTGCTTTAATCGATGCATCAGAGAAAACACACAACTCACGATGAGTTGCATCTAAAGGGGAAATTTTCGTGTAAGGCCTTGAAATCCTAAAGCTGCTCAGATCCTTTAGTGAGTGCCTCCATGTGCGCCACATCTCTTCTTTTTCTTCAGGGAGGGGGGAGTCCCAATCGCTATTCTGCTGCATAAGCTCTCTAAGAATGGCTTTTCCTTGAATTGTGACTGGAGCAATGAAACCCAGTGGGTCATAGATGCTGTTCACAGTTGATAAGATACCCCGACGAGTGAAGGGCTTTTCTTCGCTGGCCACCCCAAAGTTAAAGGTATCAGACTTAAGGTCCCAGTTAAGACCTAAGGTGCGTTGTAAGGAGTGAAGGTCAGATTCGAAATCCAAATCTTTCAGATCAGCAGCATGGTCTTGTGATGGGAATGCATCCATGACTTCTCTCTTATTTGAGGCAATTTTATGTAGTCTCAAGTTAGACTCAGAGAGTGTGTCTTGTGTCTTTTTAAGAAGGTTTATTGCTGCTTCCACTGTAGGGAGAGACTTCAGACCATCATCTACATAGAAGTCACGGTTCACAAAATGCTTTACTTCAGGATCGCCCTCCTTTACAGACTGCTTAAGACAGTAGATGGCAACTGCCGGAGAGGGACTATTCCCAAAGACGTGAACCCTCATACGGTACTCGATAATGTCTTTGGACAGGTCATTGTCCTGAAACCACAAGAATCTCAAAAAATCGCGATCTTCTTCTTTTACGAGGAAACAGTGAAACATTTGTTCAATATCTGCTGTTATGGCCACGCTTCTTTCCGGAAACGGATGAGGACTCCAAGAAGAGTATTGTTCAGATCGGGTCCTGTTAGCAGAATATTGTTGAGCGACACTCCATTGAATTGGGCACTGGAGTCGAACACTACACGGATGTTATCAGGCTTCCTTGGATGATAAACACCAAAAATAGGCAGAAACCATCGCTCTTTTCCTTTTCTAAGTGAAGGTGCTACTTCAGCATGACCATTCTTAAACATTTTCTCCATGAACGTGAGGAAATGCTGTCTCATTTCTGACTTTCTGTCCAAGTTACGTTTTAGTGACAAGAGACGATTCGTAGCCTGAACTTTGTTATCAGGCAAGCGCTGTCTAGGTGTCTTGAATGGTAGTGGGGCTACCCAGCTGTTGCTGTCATCTCGTTTGAGACCTTGTTGCATTATTCGCAGAAATAAAATGTCTTGGATAGAAGGGGCCACTTTGTTGTCGTCGCTTGTCTGTTGGAACACTGTGGAGCCCAACTGCTTGTTTTCTTGATTGCCTTTAAGTTTACCTGTAGAGAGTGCCGGGGGAATATTGTAAAGCTGAGAGTGGCTATATTTCTCCTTTACATGGAAGACATTCGGGCATGGCTCAAAGATAGATGGGCATTCTTGCTTTGTCAAGCTAGTGTACAATACGTTCACACTCGTGGGCACATGAACATTGCCCAAACAAACATTGCCAACTATAACCCATCCCAGGTCGAGCTTCTGGGCGTAAGGTGCGTCATGTGGGCCATTCACTTGTTTCCGAACCTTGTGGACCCTAATGATATCCCGTCCAAGTAGGAGCATAATAGAAGCCTTCGTTTCAAGTTCTGGAATAAGGTGAGCCACTGACTTCAGGTGTGGTTGAAACTGAGCAACTTCAGGTGTCGGAATCTCTGACCGGTTGTTTGGGATGTCATTACACTCTAAAAGACTAGGAAGAGGAAGACTGACTTTCCCATCCAGCGACTCAATTTGGTAGCCAAAGGCTATTCTCCCCGAAACTTCTGAAACCCCAGAACAAGTCCTAAGAGAATATGCAGAGGTGGGACCATGGATGTTGAAGGCATCAAAGAACTCTGAATGGGCCAGCGATCTGTTGCTCTGCTCATCAAGGATAGCATAGACTTTCAAGGCTCTGTCACGATGGTTTGTTGGATAGACTTTGACTAAGCAGATCTTAGAGCAGGATCTGTCACTGAGACCACCCCTACAGACTTGAGTGCAGCGAGAGGTGACTTCTGAAGGTTGTATGGTGTTTTCCTCCCCGCCATAGTCTGGCAAAAGGTCTGGTTTATGAGTCCAGGGTGCTGGTCCTGGGTGAAGTGCAGAAATGTGCTTGTCGCTCTCACACTCTGAACATGTGTTCGAGTACTTACAGTTTTTAGCTGTGTGTGTTGTTGACATGCAACATTTAAAGCAGATCCCATTCTCCTTTAGGAAAGTCTTACGTTCCTCTAATGGCTTCTCTCGAAAGGCACGACATTTCCTGAGTAAATGGGGCTTCTTATGGAGAGGACACTGTTTATTATAATCCTTGTTTTTAATATCCTGTTCATTTGGGGTGAGAGCCAACATGGGAGACACATTGGTTTTATGAACTGAAATGTCTTTCTGCTTGTTTGACTTCCAAGAAGTGTTGTCTGTTTTACAAACAGCATACGTTTGACCCAAAAGACTGAAGCTAGGATCATTCCTGATCCTAGCTTGTCGAGCAATGAAGTCCACAAAAACTCCAAAGGGAGGAAACAGAACATTACACTGCTGTTTGTAGTTAGATCCAAAGGACAACCACTTCTCTTGGAGGTTATAAGGTAGCTTTTGAACTATTGGACTGATGCCTCGCTGTATCGAGATGGACAGACCCAGAAGGCCTCCATCTGCTTTGGCGGATTCCAGTTCCATAAGCAAATCACTTAGTTCGCGTAATTTAGAATAATCTTTGTTTGAAATTCTTGGGAAATTATCAATACGTCGAAAAGAGCATTTTCAATTACTTCAGGTGCACCAAAACACTCTTCTAGTCTTTGCCATATTACTCGGAGCCCCCTTTCTGGCTGATTAACATGGACAGCCCTGATTCGTCTAGCATGCTCAGCTGACTCTTTTCCCAACCACTTAACCAAGAGATCCATTTCCTCACTGGCTGTCAAGCCTAGATCTCTAACTGTGTTCCTGAATGACCGCTGCCAAGCTCTAAAGCTCTCTGGTTGGTCATTGAATTGAATGAGACCAGTGGTGACCAGTTCGCGATGGGCAAGGTATCTCACAAAGTCACTTATATTTGGATCATCGTGTCGGGAGTATGGAGTGGCATGACTGAGCACTGAGGGAGGTGAAGGATTGTGAGCAACAGGCAGTGCTTCATGTGCACGTGGATTCATTTCCATATTCAAGGAGAAGGAAGGTGCGCATTGTGTGCACTGTGGTTCCTGAGCTGTTACCGTTACTGGCAGTGTCACGTGGGGGTCAGCCATGTCTACGTTATGATGGAGGACTGGTACAGAGTAAGAAAGCGCTGCCGCTGTGTAAGTCTGTCTGATTTTGTCCTGAGTGAGTAGACTTGCTTCAGGTGCTAACTGCACGTCATCAAATTTCTTGGACTGCTCAATCACATATTCTCGTGTTCGCTGTACTGGGTCAAGAGGGGGTGTGTCAATTTTAAGTTTATAGCTACGTCGTTCACTACCATCAATAACAGCCTCTAAAGTGTCTGCTTCGGCGGCAGCAGCTGCAGCTTCTATTTCTAACACAAGCATGTCCATTTCAGCCTCTAATTGAGCTTTCTGTAATTTTATTTTTGCTTTCTTTTCTGCATAAGCCAAGCATGCTTTGGCTGCTTCTGCTCGGGCTCTAGCTATAACAGCAGCTGCTTCAGTGGAACTGTTCGAGCGTCTTGTGGAACCTGCAGCATAGGACCTGGTTTTTAGTGTATCTGACTTCTTTTCCTCCATCGCTTTGTTCAAATATACAGTACTAGCTTCTTGCTGTAAACCACGTCTTTTCACTGTTCTGTCCTCTACACAGACTACGTGTTTTGACAGGCAGATAAACACCTTTCCATATCCAAAATTCTATAGACTTCGTTTCTTTATCCACAGGTTTATTGGAATTAAAAAGGGTGAAACTAAAACAGAGAAAAAAGGATACAAACGCTAAGTGGCTTTATATTAACAACAAACATATCCTCTAAAAGTATATTACTGTACCTTACACATGTATTATTAATAAACTAGTAAAGAGTTACTTTTCACTGCAAATGTATATATATAGTGAAGGATAACATTAAAATAAAATAATACATACAGACGATGCCATCACAAGCACTGAAGATAAGCACAGATGACCGAGGATTTGACTAGTGCCTTTCCATGCACATGACAGCAGCCTTCCTGATTCTTAAATGAACTTCCTGATTACCTCGCATGACAGAAAGCAAGGGAGGGGAGGAGAAATACCAGCTACACCCACTAGATGGAGCATAACTGCAAATCTTAATACATATAAACAGTTTTAAAAGGTTGTAACAGAACAAGCACATTTTCATACAAATAATGTAGCTCAAAGTGCTTTACATGATGAAAAAAGAGAAATAAAAGACAAAGTAAGAATTAGAATAAGACAACACTAATTAACATAGAATAATAATAATAATAATAATAATAATAATAATAATAATGATAAACATCCTGGTAAGGTCTCAGAGTGCCAGTAGTTGTATTGTTTTCCCCAACTTGCCCTTTAAGCTTTTCCTTAGTCATTTATGTACAAGGTCATACTGCCATATTTCAAACGGACACCAACATATTACAAAGTTGTTTGTGTATGTTGCAGTAAACCCACAATCAAAAGCAATAATGGCATTTTTACATACCCAAGGTTGTCTTATTTCAAATAGATGATAAGTTGCCTGCTCTATTGATTTGTCAAATATGAAATTTCCACACATGTATATGTCAAGGCGAGCAGAACATCACAGCTGAGCGGATCTGCTTTTATCAAAGATCCCACGTACGTCAAGCTACATACAGTGCAGACTCATTACCATTGCATCCTGAGCTTCACATTGTTTCAGTGATGTACAGTTGTCTATGATTGGTCATTTGTAGTACATGTCATAACTGTGCATAAAAGGCAGGAAATAAATTGCTTGTGTGACAACTTGTCTTTACACAGTGTTACACAGAAACTTTTGTCAGAGTGCACAGGGATTGTTAGATTGATGTGAAATAAGACTTGAAGATTGGACTAGGTAAATGTCGTCTTCTTCAAAAAAAATGAAAACATATATTTGAGGCAGTCCTTGAAAAGTTACAGAATGCTAATGATACAGAATATGAAGACACTGATTCACAGTTCAGACGCATATGCTGAAGGACTCAATGCTATGCTTTGTTTGTAAGTAGTGTTAAGTATAACTCTGAAGCATTGCAGTGTGCAGTTTTCTAGTTCAAGTGTGACAGGTTCATTTACAATATCTGGCTGCCGTCTGCTGCATGTTCTTCCTGTGTTAGTTTCAGTTTCTGCTTTTTAGCATACCGGTGAAGTACTGTTTCACTCTACCCACTTTCCACCCCCCATTCTGCTGAATGTCATTAAATCACACCATTCAAACTTTCACAGGGGACAGCTCTTTGATTGTATTTATTTTTATTTGGCACACCACACTGCTGAATGTGGTTTCACATGTTTTTTTAACATTTAGTGTTACATCAGTACTTCAGGGATCAAAAAGGGGAATACCAGATACACCTGAAGAAGCTCAACATAATGACATTAAGGCATCGTCTGCAGTTTTATAGAAACAGGATAATAACAGTTGCATTTCTGAGCAAAATATTTAGAATTCATAATTCTTTCTGTGTTCCATCATAGTTTTCGATCACCACCTCTGGTCTGTCTAAAGCTGATACTTAAATCCATTAACTGGGCAATGAATTAAGAAAATAGCATTTTTGGTTCTGTTGTTTAGAAATAAATGTTCTTTATTGCTCTGATATTTGCGTTAAAAGTTTTAATAACTCTTAACCTAACTTCTGTGACTCAGTGCTTTGATTATCATCTTGTACTAAAATTCAATCATTAGCCCTTTACACTTTTAATACTAATCTAATTAGCAGATAATCTACCTAAACGTTGTATGCTTTATGAATATTAATCTAATAGCAGAAAATAAATCATCCTAGAGACTTTTTAAGATACATACCTACTATTAGAGAATTTAAATGTCAGTAGTGATGTGGACAAGAAATGCAAATGCTTAAGCAATACAACTGGCATCATATTTGTTCATATAAAAACTAACAAAATGCACTAAAGACCATATGAGGTAAAATGCACTCTTTTCAAGAGCATCCCACGTATCCATGAGGCTTACTGATCAAGGACAAAATAGGCAGTGGTGGTTTTGGAGAAAACACTAAAATTATATATATATTAAAATGAATAACTGACAGATCATTGTACTTTTTTCAGTGAAATTACCTATTTCACTTTTTGCCATAGTGCTGTGATAAATATTACATTACCAAGGATTTAAAAATAAAGTAAAACATCCAGTCATGTCCTTTTTTAGCACTGTGCAACAGTAAAGAACTAGAAATAAAACAAGTTTTCCTTGATGCATCCCTTTGTCACAGGACCTAAAATTAGAAGTAAATCAATTTATATCTTCGGTCAGGCAATGCATGCTGCTCTCCTAATGTTGTTTTTCTAAACTAACTCAGTGATGCATGGTTGCACTTAGCTTTAAAAGAATGCAAAAGCCATAACTCATAGAGGAAATTTGCACCTAAAAGTAAATGTTATTTCATCCTTATTTTTTTCCTTTTCTAGCAGTCTGATTTTGTTTTAGTAAACTACTAAAGTACGCCAGAGAGCAAACTACTTAGAAAATTCTGCTACTACTTACAATACAATTAATTGATATAAATAGATGAACAGGCTTGGTGGAATATATGAAACTAAGCAAAACAAAACTGGAACCTCTAAAAGAGACTCTAAGGTGCTCTCTAATAAATCTTTATATTAATATCCCTTTATGGCTACTAAAGTCAGGCACATCCTTAACACAGAAAAACAGGCACTGCTTTAGTAATAATAACAAACAGGCGTAAGCATAGGGATTGTTTGTTGTTGGTTTAGGATTAAAACTCATTTCTGTTTCAGTGAAATAGGTGAACACTATTTGTTTTACAAAAAAATAAGTCTTCATTTTGGGCACAACATAATGTGTGAAATATTATTATAGGAAAAGGAACATTATTACAAGAAATAAGAATAGCTTAATCATTATATCTATCGGTATTTATTATTTTTGATGTGTGAATTCTTTTTGGTTTGAAACTAAGGAATGACAGTATATGTGGTTGGTGCCTGGTTGCATGGCTGTGACTTTCCATTCACACAGTTTAATCCTTACCTTAGGTTTAGGTCTGCAAAACCATTTTCAACATATACAAAATGAAAAATTACTTATTTTTCCAAACCTGAGATTCACTGGCTTTCTCTACAATGAAGAAGTAAAAAATACATTTCCATAGAGTTCACACTCTCTTTACACATTTATATTACACTAGCAGAATACCCGTGCTTCGCAGCGGAGAAGTAGTGTGTTAAAGAAGGTACGAAAAAGAAAAGGAAAAATTTTAAAAATAACGTAACATGATTGTTAATGTAATTGTTTTGTCATTGATATGAGTGTTGTTCTCATATCTATCTATCTATCTATCTATCTATCTATCTATCTATCTATCTATATATATATATATATATATATATACAGTATATATATATACCCGGCTTGGCAGCGGAGAAGTAGTGTGTTAAAGAAGTTATGAAAAAGAAAAGGAAACATTTTAAAAATAATGTAACATGATTGTCAAAGTAATTGTTTTGTGTATTTGGCGGCAGCGTCACAAAGTTTTTTTCGTCTAGCTGCATCAGAAAATGTACCACGACGTCTGACACGCCTCCTTTTTACTGTTTTCTCACAGCTTGGATTGCTGCTGTCATATACACACACACACACACACACACACATACATACATACATATATATATACACATATATATACACATACATATCTTCATATCTACATATCTATATACATATCTACATATACACACACATATATATATATATATATATACCTATCTACATCATATATACACACACATACATACATACACACACACAAATTATATATATGTGTGTATGTATGTATGTATGTATGTATGTATGTATGTTGTGTGTGTGTGTGTGTGTGTGTATATATATATATATATATAATGTAGATATATATATATATACTGTATATATATATATATACATATATATACACATACATATACTTGTGTGTATAGCTTTTATATATGTGTGTGTATAGCTTTGGTCACTGAGTGCAAGGGAGAAATAATAAAATATAGTCTATAAGTTATTAAACAGTAAAACATTAACGTTTTAAGAAGTACAGGTACATTGAGCACTACTGGAGTGGTTGCGGGTAAACTACATTTTAAAGACTGTGTAACACAACAGGTAAGTAACTAACAGCAGCTAAAATATATATGGATCATCTCTCGGTAGTAGATCCCTTTTGAAAGGTGCTACACGACGGCTGTGGTATAGAAATTACATTTTCTATGTGAACGTTCAAATTTGTGCCTCTGGTAATGTGCCTTACCGGCATTTAAAGAAAATTAGTTTTGTGTCCTCTGCAGTGTTAAGCGAGAAAGGCTTTGGTTTGGGATAAAAGGAAAAAAGGTGTAAAGAAAGGAAAGTTGCCTTTTTCTTTTATATAGTATAGAGAGATGTGTTCGCTGACGTTATGATCGCCTTTTGGGGACAGTCACGGTGGGTCTTGTGTAGACTGGTGAGACGTCCTCGCCATTAATCGGCTGTGATGGCAGTGTCAGTCCTCCACTCGTGTGCGTGTTTTCATAATCCGGGGTGAGAACCTCATAATCGTATACGTGCAAAAGAAAGTGTGAATCGCCTTAATATTATTTTGCCGTGGTGTAGAAAAGGGCTCCCGTGTTTGCACTTGTCTGGGCTATAGCGCAGGGGGAGGATGAAAAAAATGAAAAGTGCTCACTTTGACTTAAGGCAGAAGCGCAGTCAGCGTCTCAAAGGCCGGCACAGCTATGCACGCGCTGGCTGCTCGACTTTTGCAGGGCAGGAGACCACAGTTTTGCAGACACGTTCATGATATCAAAAGTCTCAGCTCTTTGGAGGTCATTCATATATTATATATATAGCAAAATCCGCTCGCAGCGAGAAGTAGTGTGTTAAAGAAGTAATGAAAAGAAAAGGAAACATTTTAATAATAACGTAACATGATTGACATTGTCATGAGTGTTGCTGTCATATATATGCCTGCCTAAATAAGTCACCCTCGCTTTGCTCTTACTTTATTTACCGTTCATTTAATCACGGCTAGTGGCGGAAAAATTATAAAATGGAAGGAGGATGGCTTTACCAAAACAATTATTGATGGCGAATCGATTATTCATAAAGCTTGAATTGGTGATCTGTTTTTCTGTGTTAACTTCATATTTTTTCATACTTCTTCTCAAACTAAGGTGGTGCGAGGGTAAAATGAATCGGGATGCGCTGATCAAAGTAATCGGTGTACCAGGAAATCATGCATTGACAAAAGCTCCCCTTTGCTTGTAATGCAAAGTGTGATTAAATGCATTATTTTTAACGCGTTATGGAGCACATGCATCGAAGCTTCTCAGCTGTGCTTGTGCTAAGAAAAGGAAAGATTTTAAAAATAACGTAACACGATTGTCAATGTAACCTTTTGTAAGTAGTGCCTGGAGGATTCAGTGTGGAGAAACTCTATAGAGACAGCGTGTGTATTAACTTGTGGATTTTTCTGTGAGTATTTGGTGGTAGTCTGACGAAGTTGCTTTGAAGACGGCGTTAGCTGCGGAGCTCAGCTCAGAGCCAAATGAGATGAATGGGAGGGAGATGATGACGTGACTCCCCCACCCGCCTTAACTGTCAATCCCCCACAAACACAGTCTCTCGGAATTTGCATAAGCACACCCCTTCACCTACAATTTTAACTTAGTTATAAAGTGATCAAAAGTCTCGTTTATATCCTGCGTCCTCTCATTAAACTTGTATCCCGCATTACCTGTGGGCATGTGAAACGCCAGCGGTAGCCTGTCTATGAACTTAATTTAAAGTTTAGGTTTACACCTTGCTTTCTTTCCGAGGTAGCATCAGTCATGAATATGGTAGTATATGTCACTCGCTCGCTTCTTATTGTTTCGCTGCCTTCTCAATTATATAATGCACGTTTTCTTAAGCGCTTTTTGGAGGTCTTCCTGGTTTTCTACGCACTGCATTGACAGTCAGTTCACGTGATTACGTCAGAGGCGTGATGTCACACGAAACTCCGCCCCCCCCCACGTCATTCCAGCTCAACTCCATTGCAGTTAATGGAGAAAATACCTTCCAGTTATGACCATTAGGCGTAGAATTTCGAAATGAAACCTGCCCAACTTTTGTAAGTAAGCTGTAAGGAATGAGCCTGCCAAATATCAGCCTTCTACCTACACGGAAGTTGGAGAATTAGTGATGAGTGAGTGAGTGAGTGAGTGAGTGAGTGAGTGAGTGAGTGAGTGAGTGAGTGAGTGAGTGAGTGAGTGAGTGAGGGCTTTGCCTTTTATTAGTATAGATAAGTTTACTGTTTACCCTCTTTTTGCGTGTCTGTGTGTTCCTCCTACTTCTGGAGTTTACCTTTTGTTGTTGCAACATTGTTCTTTATTATGCACAGGGAACTTGTGTGCCACCATATTTTTCGCACTCTTTACCCACTGTAGTGTGGGAGCCAGCACAATGTTATATGAACAATTTCTGAACGGTTTCTCACCACCTGATCTGGAAATTGGTTGGGAAGTGTTAAGCAGAGCTTAAGTTTGTTAATATTTTATTTCATACTGTGAAATTCTTTTACTTTTTTGAGACCCTCCCCAATGTTGCTGCACTACAAAATGCAATTGATGTGTCTGTCGAGGGTTGCTTGTCTATTGTCGAGGCAACCGCCAATTCACAGTGCCATTGAGGCAACTACAGGTTCACAGTCTCCCCATATAACATGTCTGTCACCTGATGGGTGATGCAGGGAACATTATAACCCGGCCATTGACCTAGCCCTGTCCCTGCTCATTTGCTGTGTCTGTGTGTATTGAAGTGGTAGCTCCCGTTTGAGTAAATACCCTCTCTTTCTGTTTTGATTGGAATAAAGTTGTCAAACATGAAGCCTTTGGACTACCCAGCCACAGAGGATGCATAAACCAGTGTGTTTCTTCTTCCCTCCCCAGGTAAAGGGGGAGGGTTACGTCAGGAAGGGCATCCGGTGTAAAATTTTGCCAAATCAATATGCGGAGAACAATACAAATTTCCATACCGGATCAGTCAAGCCCCGGGTTAACTTGAAGCCTTTGGACTCATAGGGTGCAGGACAGTGAATCACAGAATAAGAGAAAAAGAAACAAAAGAACTATTAATTGGATATTTATTCAAAAAAGGTTTGAGCGCAAAGAATCAAGGGTGTAAAAATTAACAACTGCTTCTAGGGTTCAGAAAGAACACTCCAAAATACGGTGAAAGACACTCAAATGCTGAGAGAAGGCACAGAGTAGACAATCATGGAAGAAGGAAAAAGAAAGCATCACAGAGGAATTGGGAAGCCCAATTGAATTCTGAGGTTTCATTAGTATGTTAAAAACATTCTATTTCATGTGAAACGTATTGATGAATAGTGATAGCAATTATTTATGGGGAAAGCTCAGTAGATAGTTAAGAGACGATTATCGCATAAAGGAAGCTATTTCTAGTACTTAGCACATATTTGACACAATAGAGGTTATATACCAAAATGCCAGCAGTATAAATGGCCCCAATAATTAAAAGGAAGAGGTGTCCCAATTGTCCTCTTTAATCATCTAAATGATTTTTTTAAGTTTGGGCAAACATTGATGCAGTAAATTCAGACAACTTGAAAGGTAGCATGTCTCATAAAAAGATAAGCATTACAGTTTGTGTCCCCATAATCCATCAAGATAGCAAAAAGATTCCTTGCCCAGAGGACCATGCAAATGATTTTAGAGGACACTGAAGCTGGATTTGAAGCACCACTCCCAAGTTCATAAGGTGAATTTTCAGAATATGAAGATCATGTCTTTATCAGTTCAGAAAGTGATAGTTACTATGAAGAAGAAGACGATTGTCAGCCATCTCTAGCTCCACCCCATCCGTAGATTTCACATGAAGAAAAATGGAAGTCAAAAAATTGTAACACTGAATTGTCTTCTTTTCCAGGCAGTGACTCTTACTGGAGTCACACATTCACACATTCATCAAGCAGGTAATGCCAAAAGAGATACAGCCCAGACTGACACAGATGGCACATGGTTACGTTCAGGATATAAAGTCATCCTTTGAACTTTTCATCCCAGAGCCCATTCAGAAAATTATTCTAGACTGGACTAACTTGGAGGGAAAGCAGCGGCAAAACTCTTCTGCACAAATACTTTTGTATTTCCATCCTTGACAGAATATCTTGGGAGAACTACCTTATTATTTCAAAGGTCATCCACTTTAATAATTAGACATCACACTAGCTCATTGGCTGACAGACAAGCCAATGTACAGTGACCCTGGAGTAAGTTTCCGGTTATCTGGCAGTAACAGGATATGAACTATCAACCTTACCAGCGCCGATCCTTAGCCACAGAGCCAACACTCTGTCAAAATTTTAATAATGGTTTGGCTCCACCAGACACTCAATAGTATCCATACAGCAAAATTGTGAACAACGACATTTATGTGTATAGCATATTTTCATTCAAAGAATGTAGCCCAAAGTGCTTTACAAGCTGTCAAAGAGAAGGTTAAAAGAAAATTAAAAACAACTAAGATTAATAAGGAATAATAAAGAATAAGTAACAGAAAAAGATAAATCTAAACAAATAAATTCATAGGGTCTTATAAAACATAAATATAATTAGTAAAAGAATAGTATTCTTATATACAATACTGTATTATAAGTCTGTAAAGATGAGTCTGGTGATAAGGTCAGATGGCAGGGAGGACAGGAAAAAACAAACAAAAACAACTCGAGTTAGGCTGGAGAAAAAAACCCAAAACCTACTGGGCATTCCACCTAACAGAAATATGCTTAAGTCATTCTTCTTTGTTTCCATGCTTCATCTCAGAGGATTCGATGCAGTCGGTTTCGTGGACAGCTGGGGCCTCTACTTCATTCCAGCATCACAGGTAATTGAATGCACAGTGCCTTGGTTTAGGTGATGACTGGAAAAGAAAGCAGAGAAAAGTAGAGATTAGCAAGCATTGCAAACCCCTGAAGAATATGATAATTCTATGCCTATTAATATACAATAAACTGTAGCTGTGAAAAGACCAAATTAGAAACATGGGTTTTAAGGAGTTTTATAAAATGTTCCATGGCGTATCTCTATTGGTAAAGTGTTCCACATTTGTGGTGCATAACAGCAAAAGGCTGTGTCACCACTTCTTTTAAGCTTAGCCCTTAAAATTATAATCACACCACCATTCGAAGATCTGAAGTTACGACCTGATGTGTAGGGAGACAAAAACTTCAAAATATAGAATAGAGTTAGATTACTTAAGACTTTGTACAGCATCAGCAGTATTTTAAAATCAGTCCTGAATGACACAGAAAACCAATGTAATGATGCTAAATCTGGTGAGATAAACTCAGATTTTCTTTTTCTAGATTAGATTCCTGCTTCTGCATTCTGCACTAATTGAAACTGATTGATGTCTTTCTTAGGTATTCATATTAGGAGTGCATTACAGTAGTCTAGTTGACTGAAAACAAAAGTGTGAACTAATTTCTTAGCATCTTGCAATGTTATAAGAGGTTGACAGTGTCACACATGTGTGCTTAGGAGGCAGTGAACAAGCCCTGAAGTGAGCGATATAATACAAGATAAGGGGTTGATTTGGGGTACTGATGCCTCTCTCTCTGCCACTACAGAACAAAAGAAGATAAACAGTACATACACACCCTGACCCTCCAGACAACTTCATCTGTGATAACTCCACTCTCCTGCTCCACAGGATGACGTCACTTCTGTTCCATCTCTGATGATGTAATTTCCGGCCCATTGTGCGTATGTCACTTCTGGTCCATCTGTGATGATGTCCCTTCCAGTCCATCTCTGAAGACGTCACTTTCAGGCCATCTGTGATGACATCACTTCCAGTTTCATTTCCTCACAACTAATTTTCTGCAGCCATTTTGTATATAAATGATCATTCCACCTCTGCATTCTGTGAAATGTTTTGGTTTTTTCAACAAGTATTATCCCAATTTTGCTGCTCCTTCCACGGATATTACAGGGGGCAATTCCCCAACTCTTTTTGCAGTTTTCTGTGTGATTTATTCTTATTACAACAGTTAATACTGCAAGTGTAGTTGGTATTCAAAATATGCAAGGTTTCAGATTAGATTTTTTGAAACTTTATATGAAAAATATCTTTTTTACCTCCTTTTTCAGAAAATATTTTAGATTGACAATTTCCTTTGTTTAAATAAATGAATGAATATTAGTGGATAATATTTTGGCTTGAACTGAGCTGAGCCAATCTGCTCTAATAAAAGGTGTTGTTTACTTATCCACACTCACAAAATAAACTAATCCACCACCACAACCACCAATACCTTCTGCAGAACTCTCTAAATTGAGATCAGCTTTGGTGTATCCTGTGGTGTCAATTGGCATCTGCAGGATTTGAGCTGCTGCAGGATAGAGTTTGGATCTCTCGACAGTCGGTGCAGTACAACACTGGGTCTAATCTGTCGCCACTCCCATACTGAAGTGTGCAATGGTAAGGAAGAACATCTTAAAAGTGAAATAACCTAATTTTTACTGTAGTTTTCATGTGATTTTGTCAAAGGGACATTAAGGTTTCCATGGATGGAGATTTTGATTGACATAAACAGAGGCTGGTTATCTGTAATGATGACATACAATCTCAATTCGCTTTCCACCAGCATAGCTGTCATTAAGGCTTATCATCTCTTTGCCTTATATACTCTTTCTGTGATTCCATTGCAGAAGATAGAACAGAACTTTAGTCCACTTTTTGCCATGCTTCCGCTGATCTTGTATTTATTGCTTTAAACATGTGAAATAATAAAAAGCTAATTTTGAACTGGTCACTAACAGCTGCTGAACAAACTTAAAGTTGTATCGATCATTTGGCTGTTTCTGATCCAACCTCAAGATCTCAGTAAAATGTTACAAAACTCCTAGACAGAGGGGATGTCAAACTTAATGACTGCGCTGCTGGATCTTGTTGCCTTAAGGATGTCAGATCACACATCTAGGAATTGCAGGGGATAACAAATTTTACTGCTCTGTGCCAACTTTTCAGCACAGTCCAAATTTCCAAAGTATTGCAAGCTTGCTGCATGCTGACAGCCAATTAATACACTGCCTGTCCAAAGGCTTTCCAGGTTTGATAAGTTCAGCTGTAATCTCAACCGAGACATTAGACTGACTAGTCTCTTTTCTGTTTGTGTGATCCAAAACCCGTGTTCCTTGCAGGTGTTGTACTTCTGGGTGACTGCTCATTGCTTGTCATCTCTCTCTCACACACACAAGCCCACCACTACAACTTAAGACAAATCAGGGTGAGCCTCAGAGCAGTCTGAGCCACTGGACACTAGGAGTCATGGTAGAAAACCACAATTGCCTCACACTTGTTAAGATTATATAAAGGATTCCTGCCACTGAAAATTGCTGGAAAATGTGTGTGGTTTGCAACAACTTAAGTTAACAACAAGTGGACAGCAGAAACAAATCGACTATTCAGGTTAGAACTTCAGAAGAAAGCCTAAAGCCGTACAAATTTAACTTCCTGCACCCAGGGCACCAGTTGACATCAGCATTCAGCACTCATCATCCCGCCTCAATTTGATGAAAATAAAACGGTCATAAATGATTCCATAGTTATGAAAAAATCCTGAAAACTAAATAGCAGAAGTGAAATGCTTTATGAAACTGAAAATTAGTTGACTGAACTTCATGATGGATGATGTTGTTACCTTGATGTTGTATGCCAACAGTAAAGAAATTTATTTTCAACACTCAGAGATGCCAAAGAGGTCTTTCATATCTATTGTATAAAAAATCTAAAAGAAAATATCACAATTTAAATGTGTTTGGGCCCCAACCATGATTATGCAGAGGAGATGTAGTCCCTATGAGGCTGACTTCATGGTTTGTTACATACTTTCATTGCATCTAAAAGATTACTTTACTTAAACAGTTGTATTTTTGGTAAAGGTTCGAATATTTAAAAAGATGAACTCCACTTTACGTGGAGGGAATCTTTTATTCTCACACAATATCATAGTTGACATCCAGCTCTGGGATTGTACATTACAAACGTTTTGTACCACATTTAATTTGCTGTTTCCTAATATTAGATATAAAAACTGAATTAAGGAAGGTGGAAGAGGAAATGGTTAGTTAAGATACACAGAAGGTAGGAAGTGAGAGTGCTGTGTGGTACTTAGGTGTTTGATAAGTGGGTGGGCCATCCAAACAGGCAGATAAACATTGATGATTGTTTAGGAAGGCCCACAAAAGTGGAAGCTCACTGAAGAATGTAAGAGAGTAAAAGATTGATGGGGTCTCATTTGTTTTTGGTGATCAGATCTGCAGTGGCTAATTTCATGATGGAATTAAAGCTATGTTTGGCCACAGCATTACAAATGGACAAGGAGAAGAGTAGATTACTTAGTATAGTGCCCTGAAGAGTGCCAGTGTTGAGGATTAGCATAAAGAAAGTATTGTTGCCAAAACACAAACAGTGGGTTTTGACCATTAGGAAGTTCAAAATCCAATTGTAGAGGGCGGTACTAAGCTCTAGGTCTAGGTGATAGTGAACAATTGTGATCAAACAATAATGTTAAATGCTAACCAACAGTGTATAAACAGTAGACTAGTGCAATAGTTTATATTATCCAGATGTTGCTGGATGGTATGAAGTACAAAGGATATAACATCCCCAGTAGACAATTGAAACAAGTGGTTCAACCAATGTAAAACATTTGATGTATTCTACAACCAATCACTTGAAGTATTTCAACACAAGACAGTGAGAGCCATTGGTCAGTAAAACATTATGACAGACAGCTTTTTTTTTGTTGCTTTAATAATTGTTGTCTTTTTAATGATAATGGGAGATCTGCAGATTCTGTCCATGAAGCATTAAGTTATCTATAATAAACGATTAATTTGGAAATGTCATTTAAATATTTTAATGTTTAAATGACTGAAACCTTCTGCCATAGTGAAATTGCATATACTGTAAATGAATGAATATTTTGAAATAGTTTTAAATAACAGATTTTGTGCTCCCAGAATTTGAATGAAACACATCTTTGTTGTTCTCCCTTTTATCTACTATGCTTAAGCACACATCTTTGAATATTTTTAACTAAATGCATATTTACAGACATTACAGGGGAAATGGTTCAAGGCGAACAATTTCTAAGAGTTTTTATGAACTATCTATAGGCTTTGTACTCAAGAAACCAACAAAAGGCACATCATAATCCAGTTACCGAGTTATTTCAGTGCCTTTACATAGGCTAAAACACAGCAATATCTTAACTTTGAAAAGGATAATGATTAGCTCATTTTATCATCCTTCTCATTTTCTCTATTCTTTCTTGTTAATTTCAGGATTCTGCTGCCTAATGGCCTTCTTAAGCACTTTATTTAAAAAGTAACTTTGGAACACACACTTTCTGATCCTAATTTTCAATGTGTGTTTTGCACATGGCAGTTAAGCATCCAATTAGGATAGTTTTACACCTTGCAGCACACCTTCTAATAAAACTACTGCTGCTTACCATTTGATCAAAGTATGATATTCATTAATGTGAAAGTTTCCAATTAAAATTAGGTAAATGTAAGCAAATCCTGGATCGCATCATGAAATGCCATACCTGAATGTGCGAATTAAAGACACCATACACTTCCTAGTAGGAGAAGAAAGCAACAGCCTTGTAAGCAAAAGGTTTTTTTTCTGTTGAACTTGTGCTACTGGAAAATGATTCCTCTACCTGCCTGTGATCTTCAACTTTACTGATTCTAACTTTGAGTGTGTTGAGCTTTCCTTTACAATTACTTAGGTGAGTTTACAGATGAAAACACGTAACATCATATATCAGTTAGGTGCCACCGTGAGAGGCAGCCTTTCCAGCAGCTTCGTGTACGATTTTGTATTTCTACCTTTTTCTCAATCTCTCTAATCACTCCTGCCACTTTCCTTTATGTAGATTCGTTTCCTGGACACTTTTTACTACTTGTGAATTTCTCCTTGGGGATTAATAAAGTATCTATCTATCTATCTATCTATCTATCTATCTATCTATCTATCTATCTATCTATCTCAATTAAAGATTATCATTATGTTGTTAATTGAATATTAATTACATGTCATTGAACAAAGAAAAGCAACTGTTATAGGAGATGGAAATTCTGAAAACAGAAGTGCAACCCCTTCTGTTTAAGTCTCAAATAGGCAAATAATAGGTATTGTTACCTGAAAATTTTTAAGAATTTTTAGGTAAATGTAAATATGTAAGGACTCTTGAGGTCCCATTCTGGTAACTCAAGTTTCCTTCCACAGTCGAAACACATGCAGGTTAGGTCATGATGTTAAATTGGCCCTGATGAGTTTGTGTGTGTATGTATGTTCAGTCTGCAATGTTCTGGTGCCTTGTCCAGGGGTTGCTTCTGCCCGCACATATTACTTCCTAGGATAGGATCGAGATACCCCCTGCCCTGAATAAGTGGACTTAGAAGATGGAATGGATCAATAAATACAATAATCCGTCCTGCCCAAAGCAACTCTCCCTTGCATGTTACCTGTCCTTCAAACAAAGAATTAATAAAAATAATAATGATAATAATAATAATAATAATAAATTTTATTTATATAGCGCCTTTCCCATGCTCAAGGCACTTAAAATTATTGTGTGTAATTTCAATTACTGATTAGTTTTCCATATCAGAGTTATCTTGAGAGAAGTCCCTTCAACTTGTATATTTTGTATTCAGTATTTTCGTTGTTTACACATCTAATAACTGCTCCCGTTGGCAAAACAGATCCTCAGTAGTCAGTACAAATGATTGTACAAACAGTGGTGTTGCATTCGAAGGAAATCTCCATCTCAAATCACACATACCCCTATGAAAAAATAGCTAAGTAACAAAAGTGTCATATCTGTCTCTTTGTTGAAGGAAATAACAGAAAATGCTCCACCTTCCAAATCAGTTAACGAAGTCCCCGTACGAACACAAATGCAAGAATTATTACAAGAACAAGAAAATACGAACACATAACTCCAGTTTTTAAATCCTTACACTGGCTCCTGGTTAAGTTTAGGGCAGATTTCAAAATTCTCCTTTTAACATATAAAGCATATAAATGGCGAAGGTCTGGCTTACTTGTCTAAACTTATCATGACTTACAAACCAGAGTGCACATTAAGATCTCAAGATGCCGGTCTGCTTATGATTCCAATGATTAATAAAATAACAGTGGGAGATCGAGCTTTTAGTTACAGGGCCCTTAAACTGTGAAATGGTCTGCCTGCTACTATAAGAGATGCCCCTTTGGTCTAAGCTTTTATATCCCGGCTGAAGACTCACTACTTCCATTTAGCATATCCTGACTAGAGCTGCTGATTAACTGTACATACATCATCTCTGTTGTTAGTCATTAGCACTAAATGCTAAGTAGCATGATAAGTACAGTAGTATGATAATTATAATTTGATACTAACCCTCACCTATTCTGTTTCTCTTTTTGGTACTGAAATGTGGCATTTGGTGACACAGCCCACCTGCCAAGTTGTTTTGCCTGCCTAAGTTAAAATCATCCCTGATAAAGGATCACAGGAATTGTGGGGTAGAGGGATCCTTTCATCGGATTGGCTGGCCCAGCACTGTTTCAGCTGTGGAATGGCCAAATGGGGGTGGCAGCTTGATGGATGAGGTCTCCAGGACTCTAAACAAATCCAAATCATATTATGTGATATCATTTACTGTTAAATTCTGCTCTGTACTTCTAAAATTTTTATTTTTATACTGTATTGAGGATTTGTTCTGTTCTATGTATTATATTCTATTGCATTGACCCTCTTCTTTTTGACAGCCACTGCACGCCCAACCTACCTGGAAAGGGGTCTCTTTTTGAACTGCCTTTCCCAAGGTTTCTTCCATTTTTTTCCCTACAAGGGTTTTTTTTGGGAGTTTTTCTTCGTCTTCTTAGAGAGTCAAGGCCGGGAGGCTGTCAAGAGGCAGGGCCTGTTAAAGCCCATTGCAGCACTTCTTGTGTGAATGTGGGCTATACAAAAATATATTGTATTGTATTGTATTGTAAATGTTATGCTATGTACACATTTTCTAACTTGTTAAAATAAGAAAATGCTTACTTTTTCACAGTTACAATATGTAGGCAAAAAAACAAAGCAACATTTACTTTTATTTAAATATTCTTAACGGCACTTTCGTACTTTTACATAATTTTAGAGCTTTACAGGTTTTAATGTAAGTGAATATGGAAGCTTATTCCTGTCGTTGAAAAAAATGTTATTGCATTATTTTGCAAAATTAATGCATTTGTTCACAAAAGAATTGAATTATTTCACAAATACATTGCCTGCTGGGGTCCACATAACATTGTGCAGGTTAACGCTCTGGTTATCTAGTGACAGCTAAGTGACAAAAACTAAGCAGACGTTACAGGTTTCCATATAGGCATCCTGCATTTACTGAGGGGTAATTTAATTGACTCCGTTTTGGATTACTGGGAGCCAGTGATTATCGCAGGGTGTAAGGCAAACATAGTCGATAGTATCCTAATCCTTAGTAGGGCACAATCACACAGTCAATCAGAAAAGAGAGTGCTGCATTCAAACCACTAATAAAAACCTGTAAATAATGTTTCTGTTTAGTTTTAATGCAGTTATTTGCTATAGAAATGTTGAAGCTGCATGATCTGGTGGCACAATGACCATTGTTCCTACCTCAAACCTGCTCAGGTTGGGGCATCGTAAAAGGTGATGGATTTTATTTCACAGCACACAAATATTAATTGAGAAGAATTACTAACACATTACAATATTCAAAGATTTTGCCTGTTGCTGCCATTAACATTTTGTGCATGTATAAAGGGAGAGGTTAAGCATGAATGTAGTATGCAATCAAGTGACATGAATTGGAAAAATGTGCAAACCCCATTTAGATCATGGCATCATGAGTCAGGAATGCTACTTAAACTTTAATCCAATTAAAAATAAATGTTTGTCTATAACTTTTGTTCTTGTTTCACTTGATTGCACACTATGCACGTCTTTAACTATCCCTCATTGTCTGTCACAGGACATCCATAGCGTGTGTGTACACAATGATACTGACCACACCAGGCAAGATCTTTGTAAAATAAGGAAACACTTTTTGTGAAATATCACAATCATTACTGAATGATAATGCAATACTTTTGTGAAACAATGCAAAACAACATAATTCTTTTGAGAAATAATTCAGTAACTTTCTGTGGGACATACTTCATATTATAAATCCATATTTTATATGGAATATGTTGTAAATAGGTAGTGGTGAATTTGTGACTCTAAAAAATTATTTTTTATGGGTAATCTGAGCAACCCCAAGCCTAAATGTCAAACTCTGCCTATGTTCTGACTATAGAATTGGACTCTTTTACCATTATATCTATTAGAGATTTAAAAAATCTGTACAGTTGACAGTGTTTTAAGTTGGCTTAATTCTAATAAAGGCTCTATTCTTGTTTTTATTTATATTTTTATTTTCTTATTATTGGAATTTTAATTCTTTCTTTTACTTCTTGTAAACAACATGGAAGGAAACATTCTGTTTGTAAATGTGTTATAAAAATAAGTTTGTGATGACAGTTACAAGAAAACACAAAGCAGCCCTACAGCTACGCAGTGAGGATGCCCACCATTCCACAAACGTACTGCCCCAGGTAATCTGCTTGCAAACTGTTCAAGAGTGACTGCGACTGCTGTGAGGTTTAAAGCAGTTAACCAGGAGATATGCATTTGTTTTAGGTTTCAAATCAAAAACCAAAGCAAGTCTTTTCCAAAGACTGAAAATAAAATTGAAAACAAAAAGGAGCCCTTTGTAAGGGTTGTCTTTTGTTTTTCAAGTCAGAGGGCTTAACCTTAATAGTGGTTGCTCTCCAGATTTCTATTACTTTACCAGGCCAAGACAAAAACCAAGTTAACACAAAAGTAAAAAAACAAAATTTCACAATCAAGTCTATCTAATTACACTTGTTCACTGATAAAGGCTCCTGTGCTGTCCTGTAATTTATTAGCGAATCTTTGTAATTGAAGTCAGGGAGGTGGTCTCTAGCAACCGGGCAAGAACCCCTAGCAACTTATTATCTACCTGTAGCTACTTCTAAAATACACTTAAAACTTAAAATACAAATAAAAAAAATAAATAAAAAAAACTAAAATCTTTCAAGCAAAAACAAAATTCGTAGAATTTAGCTTTCAAAATATGGACATTTTGCAAACAAAAAAAAACAGGTTTCCAAATTCCTCACAAAATGTTGTTGTTATTGAGTTGTAGCCTCAGGATTGGCAGTTGGGAGAAGTAGACTATTTGTATTAATGAGTAGGAGTATGAAATGAAGTGGCCACTGAGTGTAAAGAAAGCATTGCCTAAAAACACGTGGCCAAGGGAGGCTGCTGATTGAGAACATCTCTCTCAGGCAGGGTCCTATACAAGAAAAAATGTTTGGCAGTCCAGTGTATATACAATTTTAGATAATATGTTCTTCAAATATAGGCATACATGTAATTCATCTAGGAATGACCTATATACAGTAGTCATGGGTGAAATATTTACTATATAAGTCCTTGTTCCCAGTGCTATCTTAGATTGTTCATATATCTACTCTATAGGTATGGTATATAAAATCCTAAGCCTAAAAGTGCAATGATTTTATGTAACTTTTTTTGTCACGCTTTAAATCGGGCTTATTTTAAAACCTACATATATATTTTTGGTATCATTCTTTTCAGAATTTATCAAACTTTAATATGATGTTGTTAGATTTTCAGATTCTTATTCCATTTTTAAATTCTAAAGTAAAATATCAAGAACTCATGTCCCGCAAGACAAGACTTTGTGCCAACAGATTTAACCATGCCCGGGGCCAGAGATAAAAGACAAAGAGTAGATAACAAAGACAGCTGCTGTACAGGCTTTTAAATGTCTGAAGCACCACGCGAGATGCGGATCACATGGCATAGCAGCAAGCCAGCAGCTGATCGAGCAAAAAGGAGGTAAAAAAAAAACTGTCTTTGTTTCCCATTGTATCACCGTTAAAGAGGGGGTTTCGGAGGAGCGACTATGTCTCCTTGGGGTGTGTTCAGCTCCCCATTTCACAACACAAGCAGCAGAGACGTGAAGTGGCTGGCGCGTAGCACGGGCAAGGGGGGTTGGGGAGCAAAGTGAGCAGGGGATAAGCCCCCTAGTATTTATCTAATATGAGATGCCAAACAGGCAAATATGCTGAGTTTCTGAATATATAAAGTAGACGTTACTGAAAATAAAACGTTAAAGTCTGAAGCAAAGTTGCTGACTTTTACAGCATAAAATCATAAAATAACTGCTTAAAAATGCAAATGAATTGTCAATATATTGGTCTTTTAAGGACAAAATAGCATGTATGCTACATATGTTGAAATGTGTGTATTTCAGAGAAAGAAGGAAATTCAACTTGTTTGAATGTAATTTTTTTTTTATACCCTACATGACAATGTGAAGAATGTGAAGAACTAAAGAATCATAAAAATACATTGACAACATAGTAGGGATACCTTGTTTAACAATTTCTCTGTGAACAAAGTTTCTTACTAACGAAGCTGGCATAATGTGAGTGTTCTGAAAGTCTTTGTGCAACCTCAATACAATGAATAGTCATTCTCTGTTATTCATATCTTGTGAACTATGGGACACAAACTGAGCATTTCGGTATTTCATCCAGTAGTTACTTCAGTATTTTATACATAAATAAATATCATTGGCTCAGCATGTCACAAACACATAAAGCAAGCATTTGGGAGGCAGTTCTCCTTTGCTAAAATCATCCGGCGTGAGTGCATGTCCATCTGCAAGTTTCCTTTGGGACCTTGGTTTGTTTCAACTCACATTTTTAGGAGAAGGTGAGTGCAAATGGTGTTGCCTCTGACCCCTAGTGAGGATGAAGATGAAATACATAAGCTGTGGATGAAGCAAATGAGAGCATGTTGAGCAGCACGGAAGGGGTTGTAGAATACTAAGCCAAATACAGCAGTGTTGGAGGGTGACTGAGGAAGCAGACAATACTCCACCCCGTTGGTACTTCTGATAATGAAATTTGTTATAACAAAATAAATTCCTACAATACATATATTTAATTAACAGAATATTATTGTACATAGTACATCATAGGAGCAGCAAACGGGTCATTACACAAAGAAATAGCAATAAAAAAAGGGTATAAATATGCAATACTATCAAATTTAAAATATTAATATACCAGAAAGAACAACTAACCACTAGAATTTTCAGTAACAATAACTCGGCAGCACAAACTAATAGGTAGTGCAGGATGAGTCTTTGTCACAATTCAGACAAATGCTAGCATGGCATTGAATGCTAATGAAACCACTTGCTGGATTTTAGGATGGCAAACAGTTTGTTGATGAGGTGTGTGGCACCTAAACAGATGTAGTGTGCTTTCTATAGGCACCTTTTGTCATAAATGTTATGGATAGATAACAATGAGCTATCCACTGCTGGACATTGTTGTATTTCACTAATCATTAAAGTAATTTGATGTTCATAAATAACCTAACATGTAAGTATTGCAGATATATTAATATAACAAGAGGGATTCTTTTCCTGTTATCTTGACAGTCATTTTTAAAAATAGGACTGCATGTGCTAATTTTCTGGCACGTCTGACTTCTAATATACACTGAAATAGATGATGACTTGCAAATAAATCATGGCAATGTGGTTTACTTCTTGTATAAAGTATGTTCCTATTTTAATTAACAGCCATGAGTCTTTACTTTTTTTCTTTAGCACAGCCCTAATCATTAAGAAAGCCATTTCTCCAGGCAGTGATATAAATCGCAGGCTTGACTTATGGTGGGTTCAAGACAGCAAGAGGAATCATTTTGCTTTTACTTCATGCTTTAAAAATCCATGTAGGGAGTGAGACTTCAAAAAGTTTCTTGAAGCCTTTTCATTGAACTCTTGCAGTCACAGAGAATGGGGATGGGAAGGTACTAACATAATACCTTTAATATAAGAAATAATGTGCAATTTCTCTTTTAACAAATATTTATTATAGGTTTTTAGAATAGCTTTTTCATAGTTTTTTATGTGCCTAAAATGGTTTGCTCTCAAAAATTTCAATAAAGAAAGATAGTGTTATAAGCATTTCAAGGCCAGTATTGACTACAGAGAGAATTTGTGCCTTTGCTGTGGAATATTTGAAATAATCTTATATATTAAGACTGTAACTGTATTTCTTCAATGTATCTTAAATTCAGCAGCTACTGGAAAAATTTTAGGATTGAGTAAGATGCATACACAAAAAACTACAGAGCCCCTGAGGGGACATTGTGTAATTTTTTTTCCAGGTATTTTTCTGGTGCGCATCACATAATATTAAGTGCGCAACAGATAGTATCAAGATCATACCAGACAGTATCAAGTGCGCACCAGATAGTATCAAGATCGCACCAGATAGCTTCAGCCGCACAGTAACTGAAAAGGGGCTCCATACTTATACATAATTTCTGATGCATATTAGTTCTGCTTTATAGTTGGCACTTAGGAAAAATGGAAAATGGAGACTTTATAGAAGTATACTTTCTGTAGCCGCCAAAGCATAAGGCGAAGTCAAGCACGGGTAAAACGCATTGCGAAAGAAATCTCTCAGTCCAAAAGTTTTTTTTTTTTTTAAATATTTACTGAAAGTTAAAAGCAAATAATCCACACAAGAATAAAAGAAAAATAGTTATGCACGTAGAATAAAAGGCAAAAAAAGGAAAATTGTATCTTCTCTAAACTTAGCGTTTCTTGAGAAAAATTAATTACTTCTGTTCTTAAAAGTTCCTTACTTCTTCTTTCTATATTTAAAAGATCTTAATTTCTTCTTCTGTACACTATAAGTGTACGGTTCAATACTTAAATATGCGCAATTTACTTTACACACTCAAAAAGCCCGTAGGCGCTGGCACAAGCACATTACCCAGGCAAGGTCACGTGCGAAAGCATGAGCACGGTTTAAAAACCGCATGCCTCTACACCTTACACATGGCAAGGCTGTCACTAACTGAAGAATAACGTTTACTCAAAGCTGTTAGAAATGGCAAGAATATACCAATACAGTGGAACCTCGGTTCACGACCATAATTCGTTCCAAATCTCTGGTTGTATCCCGATTTGGTCGTGACCTGAAGTAATTTCCCCCATAGGATTGTATGTAAATACAATTAATCCATTCCAGACCATACAAACTGTATTTAAATATATTTTCTTTAAAGATTTTTAAGCACAAAAGTAGTTAATTATACCACAGAATACATAGTGTAATAGTAAACTAATGTAAAAACATTGAATAACACCGAGACAAACACCCAGGCTCCGTGCTCAGCTCCACTGTACAATTCTATTTATGGGGGATTATAGGAACCTCCCATAGTTTTTGCATTGTCTTCAAGTAAGATATTTATGAATCTTATAGAACTAGTAAAATGGCTCTTACACTTTCAGTTTGGTCTTAAACATAAAGTCATAGCGCTTTTTCTAGCAGTTTGTCACTGAAAGGCATTTAAAAAGTATATTGAAGTCTAGAGGTCTATTTAATTTTACAACATTGGGGAAATTATTTTGTTTATACAGCAACAGTAACAAAGCTCAGGTCAGCTTCATGGCTACTGATGAATGCACATACAATGTCAAAAAAATGGTTTGCTTGTGAAGAAGGAATATGTTCGTCTGATAATCCCCAGAAAAAAAAAGTTACATAACGTCCCCTCAGAAGCGCTGTAAAAAAACAAATCCCACAGTACAATTAAAAATAGTTCACGTAAAAATGAACAGAGAAAATGATAATACATATAAATATAACTTTTTGTCTATAATGTTTCAATTTCAGACTTACATATCTTAGGTACATTTATGTTAGTACATACATTTCCATGTATGTTAAGTTACATGTTACTATATTTTGTGCGAAAACTGTATGCAAATATCAACAAATACAAAAAGATAATTTGGGTAATTTTCTTTTTTCTACAATATCACCAAATTTCAATCAAATTAGTTTTTTGTGCTTTTGGGTGATTTAGTTGTTTTTATTTACTAATAAATATTGATATATTTTAAATTTTCTTTCTTAGTGGATATTTAGTGCCCTAGATGTATTCTTGCCAAATGTCTGCTTTTTAGCCAAATTGGGAAAGGTATTTGTTTTAATGAATGAGCCAGTGAGTAGTGAGTATGTGAGTCAGTTAAATTTGCACTCTCTCTCTCTTTATAGATAGATAGATAGATAGATAGATAGATAGATAGATAGATAGATAGATAGATAGATAGATAGATAGATAGATAGATAGATAGATAGATAGATAGATGTAGTGCTGAGTTACAAGGAATTTTGCTGCAACAAGGAGTCACAAATGGATGACAAACATGTAGTATAAAAGTCTACTACTTGGCATTAACACTAACCTGAACAAATAGGACGGTAATGAGATTTATTCGCCCCTGACTGTAACATAGTCAATAAGGTCATCTGCCAACTGAACTAACGCCTAAATGACCCGAGTGTTAAGTAAAACTTAAAAGGCAACAGGCTTTAACACTAAAGGTCCTAATAGTTTTAAAAAGAAACTTTTAAGAGTTTGATAAGACACATTTTATTATTTAGTTATTTTTTGTTTTTAATTTTTCAATATTTCATTGATGTTAATATGTTGCCATTTTGTGCGTTTGTATTTTAATTCATCAGTTGAGTATTAGGCACTATTTATGCGTGGGTCTTTTGACTTATTTTGACAGAGCATTTTTTGATTACTGTCTTGTTTTCACAATGTGTTTGGAATGCATCATGTGACTTGTTGTGTCATTGACATTATGGACTTTACTTATAAAATGACAAATTTATGGTGCATCATTCCTCAGTGGATGCTTTACATTTCATTTCCCATTAGGGGTAGGCCTACTCAGTTTATTATTTCAAGTAAGCCCTAGTATTAAGTTTGTTATTTTTGGTTTCTGACTTTTTTTTAAGTTTGACTCCTGATTTACATTTTTCCCTTTGAATTCATTTTTACTTGTTTAATTTTCATCTCCCATTTTTGACCCTTTGCTGCTTTCTTCTACAACTTTGTCTAAAGAAGCATTTCCTGGTCTTGTGATTCTCACAACAATCTTAAGTCACATGGTGTGTTTTATAACTGGCACAGCCATTTTGCATTTTTCAGTTTCATAGGCACTTCTAATTTTTGTGTTTAGTAACTATGTTGCTGTGTGGTTGTTAGGCTCGTCAATCATGTGTGACATCATTTTCAAATGCTGAGAGTTTTGTCCCTACTTTTATCACATCCCACATCGACTATTGTAACCCCTTACTGGCAGGTGCCCCTTCAAATCTTATATCATATCTCCAGTTAATTCAAAACTCTGCTGCATGAGTCCTTACACGAAACAGCAAGAGCGAGCACATAACAGCCATCCTGCTTTGACTTCACTGGCTCTCTGTGTCTTACAGAATTGAGTATAAAATTCTATTATTAACCTACAAAGCTTTAAATGGCCTCAAACCGGACTGTATCACTGACCTTCTCCATCGCTCTGCTCCTGTTTGCCTATTAAGGTCATCTGATTCTGGTAATCTTGTTGTGCCTCACACTAACCTGCACTCTATGGATGACAGGGCCTTCAGCTGTATAGCACCCAGATTTTGGAATGGCCTCCCTAAATTAATGCGATCAGCTGACTTAATTAATTTAGAACAAAAAAAACCAAATGAAAATTCATCTGTTCAGGCCTCTTTCAGTCTTCCTCTCTGTAAAGTTGCTCAGGATAATTTGTGTGTGTGTGTGTGTGTTTGACCACAAATGATGTTATCTTTCTTTTCGTTTTGAATTTCACTCATCCATCCATTATCCAAACTGCTATATCCTAACTACATGGTCACGTGGGTCTGCTGGAGCCAATCTCAGCCAACACAGGGTGCAAGGCAGGAAACAAACCCCGGGAAGGGCGCCGGCCCACCATATCAGTTTCGCATTTGGTATTACTTATTCTTTCTTTTATTCTGTTTAATACTTTTGTATATTCTGTGTCTATTTGTTTATTGTTCTACGCAGAAGCTATTTGTATCATTATGTTTTAGGCGCTATATAAATAAAATTATTATTATCATGGCCATCATAATATATAAGGTAGATACTCATTTATTGTAGGATGGTAAGAGACTATTACTCAGGCAAATAATAAACATCTATTTAGGAAGATCTTTTGTTGGTTTCTACTGACATTTTGGTTAGTACATAGGTTTGATTAGCAATCTCAAAAGGAAATTCTGTAACCGCCCCTTGGTTTGATATACAGTACTCTTTTCTTTTCTCTGCTAATGAAAGCTATTTGCTTGTCTCTTACTTTAAATTCAGTCCTGACCAGCTGAACTGTTGATTAATCCAATATGAATATAACATGAACTAAAGGGAGAGACATAGATATAAGAATTGCATTGGAATCTTTCAGTAATGAAATGGCAACATTATGGACTTTACTTAGAAAATGACAAATTTATGGTGTATTACGCCTCGGTGAATACTCTACATTTCATTAGGGTGCATTACTGCCTCACAGCTCCAGGGTCATCAGTTTTAATTCCAAAATGGGTATCATCTTTGTCCAATTTTTGTCTAATTTGAACATATTTCATTTGTTTCCCTTCCAAGTTCTTAAAATATGTAAAACTGTCTTCCGCACCAGTAATTTAGAATTTAGTTTTTTATTAAGATATGTGCTTGTTTTAATATATTCAAACATGTCACCTGTGTACCTTAAACACTCCATGCACTTTCTTCTACATGTTTTGTCAGTGTCCCCCAGTTGCTTCTCTTTGGTCCTATGTGGATTAAAAATTAAAGGAAAAATGTTCTTATGTGTCGCAGTTAGGAGAGCCAGGTTCGCTTCCCGGGTCTTCCCTGCGTGGAGTTTGCATGTTGTCTGCGTGGGTTTCCTCCCACAGTCCAAAGACATGGTGGATTGGTGATTCTAAATTGGCGTTTGTGTGTCCTGAGGTGGATTGGTACCCTGTCAAGGATTGGCTCCAGCAGACCCCTGTGTTCAGATACAGCGGGTTGGAAAATGGATGGATGTTCTGTTGTGTATCAATTTAATATATTGTCACAAGAACGAGACATGGACAGATAAAGAGTTGGGGCAGCCACCCGTATATTGTGGTATCCTGGCTGCAAAGTCGTTTTTCTTGTAAAAATACAGAGCACTGAAGTGCATACAACCGAGTCCAAAACAAGACTGAGGAAACAAAGGAAAGGGGGCAGGTTTTAAAGGGGGAGACAGGAAGTGAGGTCGTATGGATCTGGCACGTGGTCTTCCACCATTGGCTCGTAGCCGGAGGTGACATCAGAGGGACTGGAGCTGGTGTGGCCGAGTTCCATTGGCTCAGTCCCGGAAGTGATGTCAGGAGATCCAGGTGAAATCCCCCGGGGATGGTCTACAGGCAAAGGAGAAAAAGAGTCAGTGCACTCTGCCACACCCGGCATGCCTCGAACTGCCTTCACTCAAGCCCTTTAGCTGCCTCCCATGCGCGTGTGTGACAAGGCCCCCTTAGCCCAGACCCGGCGGGTCGGCGACCTAACCGAGAGGTCGTGAACCGAGAAAGGGCATCAGCGTTGGCGTGGAGCGCCCGGCGATGAACGGCGAAAACTTATGCGGCTGCAGGTCAAGAAACCACCGGGTGACCAGCGGATTCGACTCCTTGTGGAGGGCCATCCACTGTAGGGGTGCATGGTCCGTGACAAGGGTGAATTCCCGGCCCAACAGGTAGTACCTCAGCTGAGTAATCGCCCATTTAATCGCCAGAGCCTCCCTCTCCACCGCAGCATACCTGGTCTCCCGGTCCAACAGTTTCCGGCTCAGGAACATGATGGGGTGCTCCACACCATCGACGCTTTGGCTCAGCACGGCGCCCAGGCCTGTGTCGGCGTCCGTCTGGAGGATGAAAGGCAAAGAAAAGTTAGGTGCCATCAAAACAGGTGTGGACGTAAGGGCCTGCTTTAAGTCACCAAATGCAGCGCCTGTTTTTTCAGTCCATGCCACAATGTTCGGGGCCCTCTTCTTTGTTAAATCAGTCAAGGCGCCGCTCTCTCCGAAAACCGGGGTACAAACCGGCGGTAGTACCCGGCTAACCCGAGAAAGGCTTGGACCTGCCGCTTGGTTGGGACGGGGCCATTTCAGAATGGCATCAATTTTGGAGCACTGTGGCCTTACGGTACCCCGACCCACCAGGTAGCCTAAATATTTGGCCTCGCTTAATCCGAAGAAGCATTTCCTGGGATTAATCCGGAGCCCGGCCTCACCAAGTGTCCGTAATACCGCTTGGACATGCTGTAGGTGTTCCTTCCATGTGCTGGAATAGATGACCACGTCATCCAGGTAGGCAGCACTGTATGAGTTATGAGGCCGAAGCACTTTGTCCACCAGGCGCTGAAAGGTTGCTGGAGCCCGTGTAACCCAAATGGAAGGACCGATACTGCCAGTGTCCGCTAGGGGTACTAAGCGGTTTTACCTTGCGAGTCCGTTAAAGGAACCTGCCAGTACCCTTTCGTCATGTCAAGTGTGGTCAGGTATTGAGCCTGTCCAAGCCTCTCGAGGAGGTCGTCCCCGCGTGGCATTGGATAAGCATCAAATTGGGAGACTTGATTAAGCCGACGGAAGTCATTGCAGAACCTCCAACTTCCGTCAGGCTTACCGACGAGCACAATGGGGCTGGACCAGGGACTATAACTTTCCTCAATCACACCTAGCTCCAGCATGCGCTTGATCTCAAGCTCCACTTCAGCCTTTTTGCCTCGGGAAGGCGATCACGGCGTTCTCGGACAACACCCCGGGCTCTGTCACGATGTTGTGCTCAATCAGAGAGGTCCTTCCGGGGTTCTCACTGACTACCTCCCGAACGGTCCGGATAACTGTTTCCAGCTCCTGCGCTGTCTGGGACTTAAGTCCGTGCGAAGTTAAGGTCGTGTGTGTGGCGAAGAGTGGCGGGGCTGGCGGAGGAGGATCGGGGTCCCTGTCCTTCCACGGTTTCAGCAGGTTCACATGATAAACCGCTCCTTTGGCCGGCGATTGGGTTGACTCACCAAATAGTCGACCAGTCCCTTCCTCTCCTTAACCGTAGGGGCCCTGCCAGTGGGCAAGCAATTTAGAGTGGGAGGTAGGCACTAGGACCATGACCCGATCTCCGGGCGGAACTCCCGAAGAGGCGTGCGCGGTTGTAGTACCGGGCCTGTGCTGCTTGAGCCTCCTCCATGTGACTTTTAAGGACAGGCCGAATCTTTCCAAATCTATCGCGTAACTGCGATATACTCCAGTATGTTTGTGGAGGGAAGAGCCTCTTCTTCCCAGCCTTCTTTCAAAATATCTAATATGCCCGAGGTTGTCGCCCGTACAGTAGTTCAAAGGGGAGAACCCGTGGAGGCTTGTGGGACTTCCGATAGGCAAAAGGACGAGGGGAGGAGCTGATCCCAGTTCCTTCCATCCTCGCTGACCACCTTACGCAGCATTTGCTTGAGAGTTTGATTAAACCTCTCTACTAATCCGTCGGTTTGAGGATGATACACGAGGTCTTTAAATGCTTTATTTTCAGTAATCTGGCAGTCTCCTTGAGCGTTTCCGAGGTGAAGGGGTCCCCTGGTCTGTCAAGACTTCTTTGGGGATCCCCAGCGCGAATACCCTAGTAATTCCGTGCGATGGCTTTAGAGGTAGCTGGCGCAGCGGAACAGCTTGGGGTATCGTGTAGCGTAATCCACGAGGACTAAAATGTACTTGTGTCCTCGGGCTGAGGGCTCCAGGGGTCCCACCAGGTCGACCCGATTCTGTGGAAGGAGCGTCAATCAGTGGAATAGGAACGAGAGGAGCACGGTCCCTCCTAGGAATTTATGCAGTTGACACTCCGGGCAGGAAGCGCCAAAGCGGCGAACCTCCTCATTAATTCCTGGCCAGTAGAAGCGGGCTTGATCCGCTCCAGAGTTTTGGTGCCCAGGTGGCCACCTAGGAGGTGGGCGTGTGCTAGCTCGCAGACCTGCCGCGGAAGGTGCGCGGCACCAGCAGCAGCCTCGTCTCCTGCCCGTCATGCATTGCTACGGTAAAGGAGGTCATTATCTAGCACAAAGTAGGGGCCCTGTGGCATCGACTGATTAGTCGCTGGCCATTGACAAGGACCACTGCATTTTTACAAACTTCAGGGAGTCATCATTCCATTGCTCCCTTCTAAAAGAAGCGGCGTTTCTTTAAATTGGAACCGCAACACGGAGAGAGGGTCAGCGTCGACCTCAATGGGCGTGGTTTCTCCCGCTCCGCGCGTCGTTGGTGGATGGCGTGTTAGCCAGCGGCGGCCGGGAGTTGCCCGTCAGTCAGGCGACGCCGTCTCTCTCTGCCGGCTGATTACGGCGTGGAGGCAGCAGGAGGCGGGTTATCTCCGTCCATAGCGAGGCCCAAATTAACCCGGGAGTGGTATGTGTCTCACGCTTTTGATTTTAGACCAGTCCGCCCTAGTATCACGGGTGTGGAGGATCAGGTAGGACGCTACGGTGAGTTCTGAACTGACCCTCCGTAACTGATGACACAGCGGCGGACCTGTACCAGCGGATGTCTCCGTGGACACAGGTTATACCGGTCTTAAATTTTAGCCACTGTTGCGGTTGCACAAAGCGGCGGGCAACAATGGAAATGTTGCTGCGGTCGAACAAACCTGTGGTCTTGTGTCCGTTGGCGATCCTGCGCCAGTATGTGGGACCGCCAGCGGATTAGCGAAACACACCAACCCCTCCTCGCCCTCCACCTGCATTCCTCCTTGCCCCAAGCGGTTTTGCGCGCCAGCGGCCCGCGGGCGCCATCTGAGCTCCGGATTGTACAGGGAGGGGCTAGGTCTTGGAGCATACCCGGCTGGGTTTGACATGAGGGCGGTTCTGCTCCCCCAGAGTGTGAGGCCGCCCTCTGCGTCTCCATAAGCTCTATGAGCTCAGACATGTTCTTAAACTGCTCGCCCCAAACCGGCTGGGTGAAGCCACGGGGAAGCGCTTCCAGGAGCAGATAGCAAGCTACCTGCTCTATTATTTGGTAGGGCGTGTTTTCAAATGGCGTAGCCAATGCCCTACCATTGCCCATAAGGACCAGGCTTGTTGTTGGTGGCGCTCAGGGTCCAACCTCCATTTTTATTTTATTCACCTGCCAGTCTGGGGCACCCCTAGGTGGTAAATGGGGCTTTGGTTTCGCAGGGAGGCAGGCACTCTCCCCCAGGAGAGCATACTGAGTCCCTTTTGCCTCCCCCCTCCAGGGCAGCCCAATTCTGTGAGCCCCACCCGCACACTCCCTGGCCTCTCCAGATGGCCTAGTTATGAGTGCTGGGGCGGAGCCACACAGGTCACGCCGGACCGGGGCACCCTCCCGCCTGAAGACTCGGCCCGATGCGCTCCCACCTGGGTATATTGCAGGTCCTGTCCCCTTCTCCTCTGGGACTTCTCCATCCTGCCGACTACGCCACTGTCACAAGAGCGAGACATGGACAGATAAAGAGTTGGGGCAGCCACCCGTATATTGTGGTATCCTGGCTGCAAAGTCGTTTTTCTTGTAAAATACAGAGCACTGAAGTGCATGCAACCGAGTCCAAAACAAGACTGAGAAACAAAGGAAAGGGGCAGGTTTTAAAGGGGAGACAGGAAGTGAGGTCGTATGGATCTGGCGTGGTCTTCCACCATTGGCTCGTAGCGGAGGTGACATCAGAGGGACTGGAGCTGGTGTGGCCGAGTTCCATTGGCTCAGTCCGGAAGTGATGTCAGGAGATCCAGGTGAAATCCCGGGGATGGTCTACAGGCAAGGAGAAAAGAGTCAGTGCACTCTGCCACACCCGGCATGCCTCGAACTGCCTTCACTCAAGCCCTTTAGCTGCCTCCCATGCGCGTGTGTGACAATATGTGCATTTGGTTTAACTTTGCTTCACCCATTATATTGTGATTTATATAGTAAAACAGGCTTTTAAAAATACGCCTCTTCACTAAATATTTTCAGACTGCTCAGGATTTTTTAGTCCTCACTTGTCCTCCTCGGTCTGCAGCTACTTTGACCTGACCTATGATTTTTAAGAATTCTAGTTGTCATGAAGGCATAGGGCTAACTGTAGTAGTGTACCAGTGTGATGCAAATGGCAAAAGCTGCCTTAATATGTCCTTGTTTTTCATGGCACGGAGAGTGCCAACATGTTGCAGGTTGATCAGATATGCAAGTAAGAATTTCACTACACTCAGTGAGTGACAATACTATTTCTGCTTCAACTATTCATTTTTGTTTTACTTTATAATTGTGTCTATTATTTGTTTAATCACTCTTGAATGCATTTAAGTATTATTGTTTTGTCCTTCAGCACAAATTGTATGTAGGCGGAGTGGTGGGTGGTGGTTTTGAAACTAGGGATTTGCCTCCGACTGATTCAAAACTCCGTAAAATACCAGAAGTGACCATTGGGCCCCTGAGCAAGGTCCTTAACCTGCAATTGCTCCTCCATCCCGGGTATGATGTTAATCTGCATCCAGTCCTACAAGAAGGTCCTCCAACTTACAGGGAAAAACATGGGGGTTGGTGGCAGGACTGGCACTCCAGCCCCCATAAAAACTCTCACACTCTTAAGTGTGGTGCTGAGGTGTTACCTATTGCATGGCTGCACTCAGATCTCAGCGCATGCTCCCAACCTCCTCTTCGGCACAACAGTCAGAACTGCTACTGCTCAGTTCCAGAGCCCTGGCTTTGCATTATTCAGCTGGTCATTGTTTGTGTGGAGTTTGCATATTTTCACTTGTATCTATGGATTTTTTTCCCATGTTGTCTGTTTTTCAGCCCACATCTTGAAAGAAATGCTGCCCAGGTTAATTGCCTAAATGTGATATTATATATATAAGAACTCTACTTTTCTACCAATTATATATCTGTTATGTAAGCTCACATTGATTTGTTTTTTACTACTTATTCATTATTATTCTATATAATTTAATTAGCTCTTCTTTTCTTGTAATTATTTCTTTGTCATCTTGTAAAGCACATTGGGATGCATCCTGTGGATGAAAATGTGCTATAGAAGTGAATGTTGTTGTTGTAAATTGCTCTGATGTGTGGCCCAGTGGCTCCACTGGTGGATTGTCATCCTGTCCAGTGTTGTTTCTGGCCTTATGACCATGAATTGGATTAGGTGGTTTTCAGAATTTATGTTATTTGTTGTTTCTTGCTGTTTGGATACAGGTGTCTGCAAAATAATAATGATGAATCCCTCAGAGATCATTTTATTAACATATTTAATACTGTTAAGGGCATTATTATTAGAAAATTCCTGCAGTAACTAAGAATAAGGTAAAATAGGAGAAGAGGACTGTAAGTGATACTTGAGTTTTCGTCCTTCATAATTTTCTGATTTCAGATGCAAATTGTTTTGTCTTGGTAGAGTAATATATATTGCTCTATTTTCCCCTATTGTATTATTAATATGTAGCCTTAGAATGTCTAATCTCACAGACTTACCACTGTTTATAAGGTATTATTGTATATAACTTATCCCCACCTTCCCTTCTATATCTATAACCTCAGGCAATTAGATGTAGTAAAAAGACAAGCAGGAATTAAGTTACACATAAAATAATGTATTATTGATAATATTCATAAATAATAACAAAATGCAAAGTACATTTGAATATTGGCATCCATACAACCTGATTACATGGTGATGTGTAGTTTCAGGTGGCACACAGACTTGTCGTTACTTAAAATGTCTCTAGTTAAGGCATCGTTGGTGCTCAGCTTTCATGTCTGTTCAATATGGCTGAAATTGTGCTCTTCATTGTGTTGTCTTCAGTTCATGGTATAATGGTCTTCTTCATCAGATCAGTAAGAGATAGCTTCTTTCAGATGTTAGTAAGAGAGATGCTTCTTCAGATGTTAGTTAGTAAGAGTGAGATTGTGAGGTTAAGCACGTACATTTATAGATGTTCTGTCCAACCCCTACAGCCGATAGGACATCATGGTACTTAAAGGCCTCTGAGACAAGCCAACTCCAAACAGCCATACCTCAGACCAATGGGGGAGATAGAACATCTTAACACCTGCCCCCAAACCATAAGTTAAAGTATACCTTAGCCTACTTGCGGAGGTAGAAAGACTTTAGCAAAGGAACACTTGCCAAACTGGTTTACGACACATCCTCTAAATCTTGTCGTAAAATTACAAAGAGACTCAGTCATAAAAGGGGGTTGGGGGTTGATAAACACTAAATTACAAATAAAAGTGTACAAAATATTTATCAAGTTATATGTAAAATCTCACATCACAACACAAATGAATATCCCTGGCCCTGCCAGCTGGCTCCTCTCCCATCTTTGTCTCCTTTCACTACCACCACTGGTCCCTTTTAAAGATTTTCTGAACTTGTCTATTATGTTCAACATGAAACAGACCATTTTATGTTTTGTGTAAAAGGCAATGATGGTATCACATAGCTGGAGTTTGACATTTAGGCTATTCAAACTATTTTAAAAATTGAGTTGTTTCAAACCTAGTTTTGTTAAACTAGACTTGCTAATATGGAATGTTATTTGACTTTAATAAAATCAATAAAATTAAAAAAAAATACAATTATTTTGAGTCACCATACTGATACATAATTATATTAAATCACAAGCCACATATAAATTGTTTGTAATATAAAGTTACAATATAACCTAAATCTCACTTAAAAATAACAATTCTGAAAAGCACACAAGTTCTGCTAATGATATTGAAATGACAGATTTTTGTCTAGTTATTGTACTGGTGTCAAAATAAATGGTTCTGGTATTGAGTTAACTGTTTCGAAAGACATGCAGCTTAGGTGTGTTACGGATGCCAAATTGGTCCTTAATGTATTTGTGTCCGTGTACGTGATTGTGTGAGTGTTTGTGTGTGTGTGTATGTTTATGTACAGCCTGCAGCTGATGCCCTATCCAAATTGTCCCTGCCTTGCACCTGAAGATCTTCCCTGAGTTACTGCTCTGGAAAAGTGCATTAGGAAAATGAATGGATTACTGGACAATTGAAGCACTTATCTTTTTTATTTTTTAATTAAAGAGATGTTTTTGTTTACTAAATATTTTGTCGTGGTGGTTTATTCAGACCACCACAATGCTGTTTGTACAGGCAGCACATTCAACAATAAGACATGTGGACACAGATATCTGCGCGCAAGTTTGCTGTCATATAAATTCCTGCTTGAGGGCTTGTTTACTGACGGGAGCAGCTATGTGACATATAAAGGAGAAAAATATCAAATGCAAAATATACACATTAAATTGACCTTTCTCAAGCAAGATTTGAAACAGTAAAGCAATCCATAATTTATGTAGTACAGAATGTTTCTTTGTATGTTTTAAAGACAGGCAACGTTCAAGCAAGAATTGCTTAGGTAGGATGGATTTAATTATCATAATCAATGATTATCAACATGTAGCGGTCAGGGGCCGCTAAGGTTCACACCGTCAATGTGATGGCGATTTATTTATTTTAGTGGAGGAGATCCCAGGGACACCCCCAGCCTTGGATCGACCCACACAAACTCACAACAGAGACCAAATAAAGCACACTCGGAACATTCAACAATTAAGAATATAATAAAATTAAATTAACTCAATGAAAACAATAATACCACTCCTGACCCCTTCGGCAATATTACATTTAACATATAAACACAAAACACCACACAGCAAAGTCCATGGAAAAAACAAACTGGATGAAATGAGAGGTGACGAGATTAAGTCCAAAGATCTGTATGTTGAAAGGGAAGGGAAAACACAGTCCTACCGGTAGTTGCTGAAAGGATGAAGATGGATGGATAGTTCATGAGCGCTCCTTTTCTTGCGGGGAAGCCAATGAATCCAAACACTGTCCTCAGTACACAGGTAGACAGACGATCCAGACCCCAACAACGAATACAATCCAGGACACAATGATTAAATACGGCTGAATTAACAGCAGGCAGTCTGACAGATAAATGCAACACACAACATACAACAACAAAAAAAAACTTTCCTTTTGACCACCTGCCCTCCTTTTGACCTTATTTGACCACCTTTGACTCCAACAGCCCCTGCATGGACTGCTGGGAGATGCAGTTCTTATTGATAGTAGTGCTGCTACAAACATGTTTACATTAGTTGTGGCAAAAAAAATAAATAAATAAAAATTTTACTTTTTGAGAAAAACCAACCCTTTATTGAAGGTTTGTTTTAGTAACCTAGTGCATCCTTTGCCCCAAGGGGCAATATGCGGTATACAGTAATCCCTCCTTGATCGCGGGGGTTGCGTTCCAGAACCCCCTGCGATAGATGAAAATCCGCGAAGTAGAAATCATATGTTTGTATAGTTATTTTTATATATTTTAAGCCCTTATAAACTCTCCCACACTGTTAACATTATTACAGCCCTCTAGACATGAAATAACACCCTTTAGTCAAAAGTTTAAACTGTGCTCCATGACAAGACAGAGATGACAGTTCTTTCTCACAATTAAAAGAATGCAAATATATCTTCTCTTCAAAGGAGTGTCTGCATCAGGAGCAGAGAATTTAAGAGAGAGAGGGAGCGCTCGCAAAGAAAAGCAAACAATCAAAAAATCAATACGTGTGCTTTTAAGTTTGCCAAAGCACCGCAATAAAGCGGCATTTTTTAGAGGAGCGTCAGTATCTTCTAAGCAAACAGCCTCTGTGCAAACAGCCCTTCTGCTCACATCTCCTCCGTCAGGCGCAGAGAATGTCAGAGAGAGAGAGAGAGCACGAGATTAAAGCAAACAATCAAAAAATCAATAAGTGTGCTTTTGTGCTTTTAAGTATGCGGAAGCACCGCGATAAAGCGGCATTTCTTAGAGGAGCGTCCGTATCCACTAGGCAAACAGCTTCTGTGCAAACAGCACCTCTGCTCACACCCCATCCGTCAGGCGCAGAGAATGTCAGAGAGGGTGAGATAGAGGCAGAGACAAGCAAACAATCAAGCACCGTGTGGGAAGCAGATCTTATAGCATTGAGGAGTTTTAGTTAATATGTAATACATGCTCTGATTGGGTAGCTTCTAAGCCATCCGCCAATAGCGTCCATTGTATGAAATCAACTGGTCAAACAAACTGAGGAAGCATGTACCATAAATTAAAAGACCCATTGTCCGCAGAAATCCGCGAACCAGCGAAAAATCCGTGATATATATTTAGATATGCTTACATTTAAAATCAGCGATAGAGTGAAGCCGCGAAAGTCAATCAATAAGTGTGCTTTTGTGCTTTTAAGTATGCGGAAGCACCGCGATAAAGCGGCATTTCTTAGAGGAGCGTCCGTATCCACTAGGCAAACAGCTTCTGTGCAAACAGCACCTCTGCTCACACCCCATCCGTCAGGAGCAGAGAATGTCAGAGAGGGTGAGATAGAGGCAGAGACAAGCAAACAATCAAGCACCGCGCGGGAAGCATATCTTATAGCATTGAGGAGTTTTATTTAATATGTAATACATGCTCTGATTGGGTAGCTTCTAAGCCATCCGCCAATAGCATCCCTTGTATGAAATCAACTGGGCAAACAAACTGAGGAAGCATGTACCATAAATTAAAAGACCCATTGTCCGCAGAAATCCGTGAACCAGCGAAAAATCCGTGATATATATTTAGATATGCTTACATTTAAAATCAGCGATAGAGTGAAGCCACGAAAGTCGAAGCGCGATATAGCGAGGGATTACTGTAGTGTCTTTGTATTCTATGCTAGGCTTTTTCTTTGAGATTTTTTACATTAAATGGGGTATCACACATTCAGGATGCCATTCCTTTTCAGTGCTCTTTCTGTTGATTCCTTTACAGTATATTTAGTTAGGCCATTTAAAAAACATTCAGTGCCTCAGTGCAATTTCAATACATAATAATGGCAGGACAATGTAACAGTAATCAAAATAATGGATCAATTACAATGTGCAACATGTTTGAGTAAACGTAACCTATGTTCCCAGGAATTATTCATTTTGACATTTCTAAAATGCATGTTATAGTAGCAGCAGGTATGGGCTTTGATGCCACCCCTGGCCCCACTGCCTGTCTCTAAGTTTTACCCACCTGCTAGTATTGCTTAAACAAGGTATGGTGCAGTGGTTAAGGCTATAGACCGCAAACCATGAGGTTGATGGTTCAAATCCCACCACTGAGCAAGTCACTTAACCAACCTGTGCTCCAATTGGAAAAAGAAAAGAAATGTAACTAATTGTATCTCAAATGTTGTATGTCACTTTGGATAAAAATGTCAGCCAGATCAACAGTTATGTGATAGGAGAGTCAGAACCTATAAACAGAGCACAGCTCTTGAAGTATGTTGTAGAATTTTCTGTTTCATCCTCTGTCTTTATTTTGACATGTATATAATTTAGGTCTTTTAGGTCTTTAGGTCTCATTTTACCTGAGTTTCCCTGTCTTTTTAAGTTTGACTTTGTTTCTGTTCAGTGCACTGATAAAATAATTGTACATTCTTAATGTCATGATTCTATGTATTTAGAATTTTTAAAACAGTTGCTTAGAGATTCTCAATATGGGTTTTTTGAGGAACAGATTCATATTCTGGCATTTACTTGTAATCTAGTCTTTATGTTCAGTTACTAAAAATGATTTTGTACCATTGTTTGTTAAAATTGTTTTTTTCTAAGTTGCCATTGCTGTCATAATGATGCGATCAAAGCTGCTATGCAGCACAATCTAAGAAATTAAAGAGTTAACGTGAAAATCGAAGCGTTAGGTGCATCAACATCCAAGTTTGATAATGTTCTAAATAAAAATCTGACATTCATGTGTACCTAGTAATGACATTCAGATTTCCTTGTCCATAACTTTTGATTAAATGGGAGATGGGACCAATTATTGGCTTTGACTTTCTGGCTTTTATAACATTTCTTCTCCCGGTCATTTCCATTAATTCTGTTTTATTTTCTAGTACTAGACATAACACTTGATGCTTATCTTCATCTCCCTAAACAAATCTATCTCCACACAAGTTGTATGGCTATCACAGCATATTGCAGCAATGTTTCCCTGTTTATTCTCATGGCTTGGCTTGTGACCAGATTGTAGGATTTTGGAATTTTGTGATGATGCAGGTCCTCTCCATGCACCCCCTTATATTTGTAAGCCTTTCGAACCCAACAGTGTCGATAGTTATGACCGAATGAGGCGATAAATGGGGACAAATCACACATGGAGCAAGGGGAGGGTGTAAAAAGTGTTCCGTGCTTTTATTAAAAAAAATCAGAACAAAAAAACAGTGTCCTCACTGCAGTGTTTCAAAAATGTCTATAAATGATCCGTAATAATGAGTGAATAATGAGGGATAAAAACACAATAAATAAATCCATTAAAAGCAGAGGTTAAATATGCAGTCACTGGCGTTTTCAGATCCTTTTCAGCATGATCCCAGCACACCTCCTTTTTCATCTCCTGGCTCAATCTATAACTCACACAGCTGGTGGAAACTCAGCAGTCACAATCTTCATATCCAGACCCCCGTCTTGGCTCCTCCTCACAGCGTAGCCTTACCGTCCAAGGTTGGTACTCCTCCTGTCATCCGCCATGCTCGCCCCACTCTACACCATTGATAAGTGGGGTGAACCAGCTCCTACAATGCCGCAACTTATGCTCCTTCGTGGAGCCCCTGTTCATGCTGCCTTTCCTCTCTAAGTGGCTGGATCATCCTACCTGAGGCTGCTCTTCAGCAGCATTTTAACCTCTGTTCCTTTACTCGTTACATTCCATCTTCTTTTTCTCCCTTTTTCTTCCCTCCTTGCACTCGCGCTTCTCATTTTATACATGGGGACGTGACACAGGTTTGGCGATTAGCAGTTCCTGGCACGGACGATTCCCCACCTGTGCACTTAAGTGCAGAAATGCTTGTGCCACATCTCCCCCGGGAGGAAATCTGTTGGAGGAAAAGACCTCTGGCGTTTAGACTTAGTAGCTGAGGCATACTCGTTTTAAGGAACAGAGTAATACAATTTCTTGATAAATCCAAGGATTATAGAAGTATGATAAGTGCATATATATATTTACAAATAAGACTGGACACGGACAGACTAGACAGACAAACAGCATACAGGCCAGGCTGTTTACTGGTTATTTAGGGTTCTGCTTTATCTTGGCACAGATAAATTATTTTATGATACCAAGTCTTTAAGGAGGATATACGATGCAGAGATGTTGCTTTGTTGTTGCACCGGGTTCAAATGAAGGCATCTTCATGCATTAGAATGCACCCTTTTTCTTTGCTACAAGATCCTTGTCAGTGCTGTACTGCTGCATCCTCAGCTTGTCTTCTGATTTCCTTTTGCCACTTCATACGGAAAAGGCATTAGAGTTTATATGCTGAAATTCCCTCCTCAAAGTAATGGCCTCTCAGTCTTGTCAGACAGCTGGCACAGAGACTGGGTCTCAGCTTCTGGTCCACAAAGAAAAGAAAATTTCAACTTTTCAGCTCTTCATGGAGATCGCATTTCATGGCTTATTAGTTTAAGAGATTTTAGAAAGTAATTTTGGAGAATGTGCACAAAGTGCTCCTGGGAAGAGTCCCAGAGTTCTCTATGATTCTGTAGAGAATTTCATCATTTGTATTCATTTCCTAATTCTCCATGCCTCTCTTGTTTTTTTCCACATTCTCTGCTTCTTCCTTCTACTTTCTTTGAGAGGAGGGGTGCATTTAGTTTTAAATTAAGGTTGAACCTTCTTCTGATTGATTAAAGTCACTTTCAGTTACTAAATCAGTATCTTCTAATAGGCGAGTTATTCTTTCCATCCTACTATCATCCTTTGAAATATATTTCCATTTCACACCTTCTCACTCAAGAGGTATAAAGAGAAGCATCTGCAGAGATGTCAGTTCAACTCTAATTTACACCTTTGTTATCAGATGAAGTCTAGGCAGATATTGGTACAAGCTGGAGTTCAGTCATTTAGTTTAGAATGCAAGTGGGCCTTTTGTGTAGCTGGATTTTTGCTAAATCTTCAGCCTGATAGGTCTTGTGTGCCACTTAAGCCTAGCAGAATGAGCAATGTCCACTTTTTCTTACAAAATTAGTGTGTGGACATTACATCAGGTTTTAATACCACCCAACCTTCTTTGGATAAAAACTTATTAAAAACTTATTAAGAACTTACCAACAGCTGAATAACCAAATTTCCCACTTGGGATATTAATATTTGAATTAAATAGAATTTAATTGAGGGTTTAAGGATGGAGCCACAATCAGAAAGACTATCAGAAAAACATAGCAGTAAAGTGTTGTACTGTGTTAGTCATAGCCATTGATACAGGAGAAAGTAGGGTGAAATGACACCTTTTTTTGGCTAAATGGTATAGTATACCTTCTGGAATACAAAGGTACAGAAACCAAGAACCAGGTCCCACTCGTTGTAACTTATCATCCACATCTGGAAACAATATGAAAAAATATGAAAGAGCTTCAACCCATGGTACAGAAAGACAATAAACTGAAGGATATATTCCCAGAACCTCCCCTCCTTGCATACAGACAACCACCAAACCTCAAACAACTGATTGTCCGAAACTCTATGTGTGGCTCAGCAGCAAGTGGCACATCTCCCTGCCTACAGAACAGGTGTGGCATCTGTGCACATATCTACACAACAGATCAGGTAGTTACCAAATTGCCAGCAGGAGCATAAAATAAAGAATTCGCTCAAATGCAAATCTGCTACTGTAGTGTACCTAATCATGTGCATAAGGTGCCCCAGCACTGGAGTGTATGTAGGGGAAACTGGTCAGACACTGTGCCAGCGAATGTACTCACATAGATTTCATATTATTCAGAACAGTATTGATCTTCCGGTGGCAGCACACTTTAACAGTAATGGCCACAGCATAAAGGATCTGAGGGTCACTGTGCTTATCGGTAATTTCAAGACCCAGCAGGAGCGGAGAGAATGGGAATACAAACTTATGCTTAAATTCAATACTCTACAAAATGGTTTGAATAGAGACAAGAGTTTTATGATCAGATATGTGGACTAACAGACTGATTGACCAGCTGACTACATCAGAGGCCTATCTTACAGACAATGCACTTAAGAAAAACCTTACAGAACTTTGTCTAGTGATAGTTCTCTTATCTCTACATTATTTTAACTCATTGTTCTCTTCTTTCAGGGTAAATTCATCTAAGGTTTATTAATTTTGCTAACATTTGAACAAAAAGGTTGTTAAGATGAAAGAAAAAAAATCAATTTGCTGTCCCAATATAAGCTAGAGTATTTTTCAGTTTCTTTGTTACACCTTGCCTGATGAAGGGGCCTTAGCTGCCTCGAAAGCTTGCATTTGTAATTTATTTAATCAGAAAAACAATAACGGAAATGTAATTGTTTGTAGGATAAAGAACAAAGAGAAACTTTAATGTCTACTAGAAAAAAAAATAAATAAAAAATAACATGGAAATATTTTAGGGGCTGACAAGATTAATGGAAAAAGTGTTAAATGAAATAAAGAACTGTGCTCCATTGTGCACCTGCAGAAGTTAATAGACATAAATAGAGACATTTGGGATTTCCTCAGACTTCCAACAAAGTGAATACTTTGTTGAAACTTTTTGAAAATAGCAGAGATGTGCTGTCCCTGCTTCAGGTTGTCCATGAAGGCTACTGTAGGAAATGTAAAGTTGCTGGTCATCTCGTCAGCAATACAACTGGAAATGAAATCAGAATAAGGAATAAATTGCTTTTTCAGCCCAAAAGTCTTTTTCAAAGTTATCTCTTTAAGTAAAATTTGGAAGCTGTTTAAACCATGCAGCTATTTTTAATAATGTCATCATAACGTCGTACATAATGTATTACATAATGCAGCACATACACCACATGTCTAGCATTGTACATCTTTATGAAATACATGTCTAAAGAGTGTGACCAAAATAAAATTACAAGTATAAAATAAGAAAACGTGCACTAATGTTGAAAATGGAGACCTGCATATTGTGTATAAAGTGAAGAAGATAGAGGCGTTGGCTTGTTAGACAAATAATCTAAGTTACTCACTTTGAAAAATAGATTAATCACGTGAATAGCAAAAGAGAAGTTGTGATTTCTACTGAATTTTAATGGCTTGAAATCATCTCTGTTCACCATACATACTAAATGAGTTTTATCTTTAGGTCTCAAACTCATATGTGGGTTGGAGACGTGAACCTAAGGTGGACGGTGTCATGGATGGCCCTTGCCCAGCTGGGATGCCTCTGCCTTGGAAGGACCGGGGGAGCAAGTGTGGACAGAGCATCACCTCCCCCGTAACGCTAGATGGCAGCCCCCCTGGAAGGCAGCAGGACCTTGGACCCGCAGGGCTTCATGGGAACTGGAGTTTGTTACAGACTTGTTGAGATCCGGGGGTGCCACCAGGGTGTGCTGCAACTATTCCTGAGCCCATGTGGTTCCGTGTGGGAGCCAGAATCAGATGGTAGTGGACGAAGCTTGCCAGAGAGGAGAGAGAGAGAAGAGGACTAGGAATTGTGAGGTATTTTGTGCTTTGGGAATTGTGTTGTGTGCTCTTGGGAACGAGGAAGGCATTCCACCAGAGCGAAGAATAAATAAAGGACATTTGTGTTTTATCAGTGCCTCCTGTGTCTGTCTGTATCAGGTTAAGTGTTTTTTTTTTTATTTTTATTTATTTATTTATTTATTTATTTATTTTTTTTATTATTTTTTGTTTTTTTCTGTCCCCCCTGGCCATTGGACCTTACTCTTATTCTATGTTAATTAATGTTGACTTATTTTATGTTCTTACCGTGTCTCTTATTTTTCTATTCTTCATTATGTAAAGCACTTTGAGTTACATTTTTTTGTATGAAAATGTGCTATATAAATAAATGTTGTTGTTGTTGTTGGTGGTGGTATACTATCTGCTGTTACAACAGCTACACATCATTCAATAAACAAACACTAATAAACAATGTACTGTGTTTAAAATATTAAAATTATACATTGTCCATAACCTATTTTTAGAAGAAAAGCATACCTAAAAGTAATACAGAAATGGAAAACAAAGAATTATGCAGCAAGTAGTCAAAAACAGACTTGTGTGCAATAAAGTCCAGCTTCTCCAGAACAGTTCTTCAGAACGCACACAACACAGAAAAGAAGTGCCTTTCTTTATCATGTAATAGCAGTATACCGCGGCTGCGCCCACATAGGACAAACTTTAAAAATCAATAGACAATGGCATTATATGTGATCGTGTTCTGCTCTGATGAGGGAATGTCCCCCACATGGGGAGAAAAGCACATGGCCATGATATCTCTGGCAATCAGCAGCTACCCTCTAAAACACACGGAGCTCTGATCTCTCTCTGAAAAACGTCAAACGTTACTCCTTAACAATCTGTAGATGATAATGTCTGTTGAACAAACAGGTATCGCTAGCTAAGCAGAGGCAAGGTGCACTCCAACATGTAGTGAGAGGTAGACTAACTCAAACAGTGGTTGGCGAGTGAATGAGGAAGGCCCCACCCCCGTGCTCTCGGGCCCACAGCCACTCTCTTGGATTCGCATAAATACATTGGTACCGGCACGATGAGAGAAGTCACGAAATCAACCGGAATGTTCAAGCAAATTATAGAAAACAACCAGATCTAAATCCGTTAAGTAATTCTCTCATGAAAAGCGGACAGACAGACAGAAAGACAGACGTTTGATTATATATACAGTATATATACTAGGGCTTACCCCCTGCTCGCTTCACTCGCCAGCCACTTCGTGTCTCTGCCGCTCGCGTTTTGAAGAGCGGGGCTGAACGCACCCCAAGGAGACATGGTTGCTCCTCCAAAACACCCTCTTAAACGGTCTTACAATGGGAAATAAATACAGTTTCTTTTTACCTCCTCTTTACTTGATCAGCTGCTGGCTTGCTGCTGCCGCTGCCGCCATGTGATCTGCATCTCACACACCGCTTCGAACATTTAAAAGCCTGTACAGCAAATGTCCTACTCTTTGTCTTTTATTTCCAGCCCCAGGCATGGTTAAATCTCATGGAACAAAGTCTCGTCTCGCGGGACGTGAGTTCTTCATGATTTTTTACTTTATAATTTAAAAAAGAAATAAGAGTCTGAAAATCTAACAACATCACATTAAATTTCGATAAATTCTGAAAAGAATGATACCAAACATACAGTGGAACCTCGGTTCATGAACGTCTCGGAACACGTACAAACTTTTGCATCTGTTCACGACCACACACTCGGTATACGAACAAGCCAGTTTCCCTTTAGGTTTGTGCGTGCTGATGATTTCTGCACGTGTTTGGTCTCTCCCTGTGCAGCAAGAGAGAGAGAGAAAGAGCAACAGCGACACACACAGACACACACGCGTGAGACAGAGACACATACACATGCACGAGAGAGAGACACACACACACACGCGTGTGCGAGCAAGAGAGAGGGCTGGACGCATAAGGCCGAGAAGGCAGTTAAAGAATGCACCAGGCTTGTTTTTAATGAGACAGATCCGAGCATTGTTTTAACCTTGTTGTATTTAATGAAGACTTTTTTCTATTGGATTTTAACCTCCACTTCACTTCTGTTTACAGTGATTGGTTTGTAGCGTGCATTGTTGTAATGTTACTGTTCTTGGTGGTTTATTAAATTACGGACTTTTCATATGTTCATTTTTTTCCTGTGCTTATAACTCAAAAAAACTCAATAAAAATACCATTGTGCTGATTACCAAATTACAAAGAGTAAAGAGTGTATGGTGGCAGACAATTTCTTAGTGCTTTCAAAAAATAAAAATAATGCTATAACTTCAAAAGGTAAATAGTGCTGGAACTCCTAGAATTTGTGATGTGATAGTGTAACTTGGCTTTGGAGAAAGACACACACACACGAACGTAAACAGTAAAATTTCTTTTTTGCATTGTGTACCTGTCTTTACCTACAATTACCCAACGTTTGTTACTCACAGGGCAGGTAGACCCGAACAGTGCTTATGTAATGTACAGTAAATGTGTATGGGGTGCAGTGTGTGCAGTCAGAGGAAAGTGAAAATCAGCCAAGTGCAGTGAGTTGTAATGGATGGCCGGCCATTTATCCCGGCCAATACCCCCAAGCCGCCAGGTGGAGCCCTCCTTGCAGCGTGGAGGTCCCCAGAAGACCAGCAGGGCATCATGGACATTGGAGTTTTTATGCAAAGCCCTGCTGTATGCTGTGGGGGCCACAGGAGGGAGCTGCAGGGAGGACCGAGGGCTTCTTCGTGCCCTGTGACCCGGAGGTTCGTCACAGGAAGAGCGACGGACTTCGGGTTGAAGAAAGGGACTATTTACCCTGACCGGAAGGAAAGGACTTGTGGACTATTGGGCAGAAACACTTCCGGGTCAGGGAGTATAAAAGGACTTTGGGAACTCACAGACAATGAGCTGAGCTGGGTGGAAGGGTGGCAACACGTCTGGGAGCTGGAGGATTGGTTTATTTGTTTATTATTGTGGTTTATTGTAATTTATGAGTATTGTGGAGGAGAGTGTGCTTTGTGCACTGTGGCAAGAAAATAAAGTCAACTTGAGGACTTTTACCTGGTGTCTGGAGTCGTGGACAGGGGTTCAAGGGAGCGAGAGCGCCCCCTATCGTTCACAGAGTATCAGGTTTGAAATATAAGTGATTGTGCCGTTTTTTATTTTGTAAATCCTGTTCCCATGGACCTGAGCATAATGTAACAGTTTACAAAGCAAAGCAACAAAGAAGAGCTCAACTGTGTAGTTCAGAAAATGAATATACTATAGGCTTTACTTGGTTTAAATCTAAAGTTTTAAAAATGTAGTAAGTACAGTCTAAGCAAAACCACAAGTTTACAGACAGATCTAGGGTGTCATTTCCAGCGAAGTAGCTGAGTTTTTCCAGAGAACAGAATAATGAGCCTTTAGAGTAGCGAGAAGGCGGGCATCAGAGGATCTCAGGTGTCTAACAGGTCGACATTATGCAAGCAACGATGACAGATAGCATGGGGCGTTTGAATTAATTATCACTGGTTGATTGCTTACACTAATTACTGGAAATTAGCTATTGATCTCTTTCTTCGTTCAAAGGTAACTGTCAGCATGAGGCTTCTTAAGCTATGTTATCTTAGATGTATATTATTTTCAAACATTTTAGATCAAAGTATTCAGTCACTTTAGTGTGTGGTAGGGTGATTTCTGTCAAAAATTTAAAATACATAATACCTGTTTTAAGGAGCATTTTTAAAAAGTTAAATGAAGGATATCTGTGCTTGTTCTTTTTTTTCTGAGGAGGTTGTATGTAATTTAAAACATTGTTAGTAGTAGGTTTAAACATGTTTAGCATATTTTTTGGGCATTCAGGTTTATTATACTTTTATTAGTGCTGAAGATGTCCTGCGGTGGGTTGGCGCCCTGCCCGGGTTTGTTTCCTGCCTTGCGCCCTATGTTGGTTGGGATTGGCTCCAGCAGACCCCCCGTGACCCTGTAGTTAGGCTATAGTGGGTTGGATAATGGATGGATGGATGGATGGATAGTGCTGGAGGAGTAAATTACTTTGTATAAAACATAATCACTTGTTTCCTCTCATGGGGATAAAGTTGGGCTTCTGTCAGCTAACCAGTGCTTCTTCTGTTCTGGAGCTAAACAAGAGGGACTTGATAGTTTATGTCATCCTTACGTGTTTAAACTCTCCAAATCCTTTATTCTATGGCTTTGAATCAAGACAGAGCTATTAAAATTATAGAAATTCTATTTTACTGTGACACATGTTTATTCATTGCAGCCACTAACATTTCTTTTCTTAGTTAGTGGAATAAATGTGATTCAGTTCTTTGACTATGGAGAGGAGTCTTACCACATATTTTGAACTATGCACAGCTTTTACACCATGATTGAATATATATATATATATATATATATATATATATATATATATATATATATATATATATATATATATATATATATATATATATATAGTGACATTAATTTTCTTTCTGCCTCATCATGTTCATATACTATTATACAATCAAAACAGTGCCCAATATAGTGAAAATTGCATTACTATAGTTATAAGGTCCAATTGTAGTTATCCAGATATTTAAAAATAACGTAATGTTTCCTGGTGTTGTCAGGCATTTGTAGCTCATTGCTGCCTTGTGCATTCATTTTCCTCTATGCCTGGAAGCAGAGAGTGTTTTGCAACCCTTGCCTAGACACAAAACACTCAATAATGAGTGGAGATGACCAATATTATGAAAATCTAATTTGTAAATACAATATTTTTCATGCAGCAAAGTTTTATTATGATTATGATTCTGCTGAGAAGACAACTTCATATATAATTTATTTTCATCTAATACACTAATCCTACTGAAACGAGATACATGATGAAAAAATGTTTGATGCAGTATTCATGCTCTTTCAGACTTAAAAAAGAGAGAGCAACACTTATGGAAGATACTTACAGAGCCAGAACATGTCTCTGTTTCTGGAACACTTTTACAGAAATAAAGTCATTTGTAAAGAGGCCTTATTAGGCAGATAATTGTAGGCAGAAAGCACTCTGCTGTATAACAACAATCTCCGGTGATTAACAGAATGCTTTGCATATTATGCAAAGAGGTTTTAAAATATGCAGTTAGGAGCATTTACATGCAATATTAGAAGCTCTGACAGCGTTAATCATTGGTTGTTATATTTAGAGAAACTTTAATGTTGCCCATGCATTCAGTGTTACAACAGATAGACCCTACTAATGCAGCTTTGTTTTAAGTAATATGTTAAATCCTGGACAAATACACAGTGTATCAGCCTAGAATTTGGAATTTTTTATTATTTATAAATATGCAACCTATCGCCCTAGATTTTATTATTTTTTTCAATAAAAACTAAATTTCTAGACCAAAAGTCTCATTGTGATTATAATTTAGAGTATGCATTTTTCCTGCCACCTGTTTGTTAAAGAAGACTTATGTTAATAGTGTAAGAAGTGTTTGTTAATCCCAGTAGTTGTGCTTATTCTGAATCTTTCATCCTTACAAAATGAAATGCACAGGACATATTATTGAAACATTAAAAACCAAATTGAATAGACTGTGCCTGAGTTATTTATGACATTTTTGAACCAAAACAATGTTTTTTTTTACTGTTTTATACATTGTAAATTAAAGTCAGGCAAACATATGCCACACATTACCTTAATAATCAATAATCCTGCCCTACCAGGCAGATAAAAGTACACATCAGCCGGGTTTTATTTCATCCACCTGGCCATTTGTAGACATTGCCTCCTAGTCACAGAGACTGGCAACAAGATAATTGTTTTTCTTAAATACTCACACAAGCTCTTTAACTGAATACGAAACTCATAGCTTTGTTTAATATCACTCTCATATCATGTTATTATGTCATATTAAACACATTTTATTCCTATATCTAGCCAAAATTGAGTGTTTTTCACAAATGGCAGGCTGCTCAGATTTTGTGTTTATTACTCTACAGACAAGTTCAAGATGCTGCAAAATGAACCATAAATAATAATAAGAGGTATGACAAAATAATAAGTGTTCTCAAACGTCTATATTGGATTTCAGTTATTTATAAAATCCTCCTTTTAGACAGACAATATTCTAAATGGTTTATCCCCTTGCTATCTAATAAAACATCTTATCAAGAGTATAGAATTGTAATGATTTCTTTCATCTTGAAGTACAAAAAAGGGAGCAGGTCTAAAAAAAAAACACAAAATGTCTGCTCTGGGCCTACTGGATATCTTTCAACCTCAGGCTGCCTAGCCATAAACTCCAAAGGCAGGCTTTCTGGCCTGCACAGAGTCACAATGGGGCTAAGACATTAAAGGTTCCATACAAACATCTGGCCAAATGAAAACACTGTTCAATTAATATTTAAAATATTTATTATAAAGAATTCAAAAAAGAAACCAAAATAATTCAGGAATAGTAAGAAGAGAATGCCACTGAATTTGCTTTATCCTGAGTTCAGCAAAATGGCAGATATGTTCAGGAACTTCTCTAAACTCAACGGGGAAGGAGAAACTGAACTACTAACTTTAAGTGGATTATACTGGAGCAATTGGATGGAATATAACTGTTTAAAATGAAACTGTAACAAAACCAGAGTCATCCTAATTGACACTAAAGCTCAGCTTAACACTAGAACCCATGAAGCCTATTTAAAAAATAGTAATGCCAGGCCACCTTAAATTTGCATTTCTTCATCAGCATCTTTGTTTTGCAAATGTGTCAATCACATAGAGTATCCCATACCCCACTGATTCAGCTGTAGTTCTCCCAGCTCAAGTCTGTTACAGGAATGTAAAATGAACACTTTCACAAAGGTATAACGAAACAAGTGTGCTTTTATTCAAGAATAAAACTGAATAACAAAAAATTCAAATGACAAGATTTCAAGAAGACATGATTCACCAGTGTCTGTGTGTCTGTGTGTCTGCATATATCTGAATTCAGCAATATCTTTTACAGGCAAAAAAAATGTACAGACTCATATCAAATGTATGTTTTTATTATATTATAGCAAAAACACTAACAGCACCTCACTACTCAATATGAGGAGAGCCCAGGCTTGAACCCACAACCTTTTGGTTACGTGGCAGCAGCCAAGCAGACAGTCAACTCTCTGTCAATTGATATTTGAGCTTTGGTTTTTACTCACAACAGCAACATGTAAACTGAATAATTTCCTTTTCTTTAGTTATATTTTTGAATAAAAGTGTACTTGTTTTGTTATACCTTTTTTGAAAGTGTTTATTTGATATTTGGACTTCACTTTTCACACATTATACACTTCACAACAACATTTTTTCCAATTATTAGTAGAACATGAAAAAGGTTTTTTGTTTTAGTTATGCGTTCAACATTTCTTGCCTCGCATTTCTTGTCATCCTACATTTACACAGATTATTGTAGACACAGAACACACATGAAATGTATGTGTTCCAAATAAAGATATATTATTTAACCTATACAATTCAAAGCACTTCACATCCAGATAAACAGACTTGAGCTGGGAGAACTTTTCAAATCACTTCAGCTGAGTTGGTACAGGATGAGATAGCAGGCTGCTTGCTGCTTGTGCTGTTTGACACATTTGCAAAACAAAAACAAAAGACGCTGATGAGGAGTTGCAAAGGAACTTAAGGTGGCCCAGCATTACGACTTTTTTCGTAGGCTTCAGGGATCCTAGTGTTAAGAACATGAATTCCGTCTCAATCACCGTTGGTGATAAAATCATAGCATCTTCTTTTTCTGCTAGGAATCCTGGTGTCATTTTTGATTCCTTCCTTTCTTATTCTACCCACATGCATCACATTAGGAAACTTTCTATCCTATCCTTTTCCAGTGCTGAGAAACTTGTCCATGCTTTTATCACATCCCTTATTGACTACAGTAACCCCTTATTGGCTGGTGCCCAATTCTGGTATGTTATCACAACACCAGTTTGAGCAGAACTCTGCTGCAAGAGTCCTTACTCACACAGACCCACAACAGCGAACACATCACTGGCATTTGGCTTCTTCTTCACTGGCTCTCTGCGTCTTACAGAACAGAGTATAAAATTCTGTTAATATTTTATAAACCTTCATATGGTCTTACACTGCACTGACTCAGTAACCTACCCATTACCTATACACCCCTATCTGCCATTAAGGTCAACTGATTTTGAATCTTATTCTGCTCCAAACTAACCTGTGTTCTATGGGTGACAGAGCCTTCAGCTCTATAGTGCCCAGACTTTGGAACAACCTCCCTAAACTATTAAAATCATGTGACTAAATTTAACTTCAAACTTTTTTCTTCAGGAAAGCATTTAACTTACACCGACTTTCTGAGCCTACTTTCAGTTTAACCTGTAATGTCCAGATACCTAGGAAGACCTGTGTTTGTACCACAAATTATGTTATTTATTCAGAATCTTGTGGTATTTGTGTATTTGGGTATTATTTTGCTTTATTATCTTTATTTCAATGTTTTATATATGCTGTATTAATCTTTATTTTGTGTTTCATGTGGATATTATTATTGTGGATCTTATTGTTGTTCTTTCTGAATTCATGTGAAGCGCTTTAAGCATGAGAAAGGTGCTACAGTATATAAATAAAATGTATTATTTTTTGTACTGTTATAAATGGTCTTTTAAGTGTCCCTATAAGATAGGAAAATGTCTGCAAATTTTGCTAGACCAGTTATTGTCGCCAAAAATGTGACTTGAGCTGTGAGGCAGCAGTGAGATACAATAAATAGAAAGAGGACAGTTAAATGTCTTGCTGAAAGTGGCAGACCAGAAGCATGAATTCAGTAAAGCTTGCCCCCCACAGATTCGATAGCAGGTACTCACCTCTTTGAAGCAGAAAAGTACAGTTTGCTTGTTTTTTTCCTGATGCTTTTGCTCATTCACTGCTGCTGCTAATAAATAAGTACAACGCCAATGCATGCAGATTCTTCACTTCTTTTTGTGGGCATCAACTGCATAGCACTCTGGTTAATACTATTACCGGGGTAGCTTTGCATATTACATACAAGTCCATATCAAAAGACATTACCTTTAAGACACAAATACACCAACACATTCCCAGTTTCCTTGTGCATGAGAGTTTTTTTGTGTAAAGGTATTTGCAAGTTTTCTGCAATTTTTAGCCCACAATTAGGATCAGCGTTAGATATTTAACAGGTCCCATCCAATATTGGCTGCTACAGCTCTGTAATGTCATGCTGGCCTTGGGAAGCATGATGCAACTCTGGGAAAAATAAAAATTTGTCTAAACTGGCCACAGAGTGAGTTTCACTCCAACTGGTCACAAGTTTTACAGAATATTCGCTGCAAAAACACTTTGACCAATTTCACCAATCAACATTATTCAGGAACAAAAGAGCAAAAATAGATCTTGGTTTTAAAACAATAACCTACAGCAAAGCAATCTAACAATCAGCAGACTAACATTAGTGCTGTAGTAATCAAAGTATGGGTCAAAACCAGGATATCGAAACAAGAATCATAAATCAAAAAAGTTGGACGTGAGCCTCAGTAGGCTTTGCGCCCTGGGAACCAAGTTACCCAAACTATTCTATAACATTTCAGTAATTATTTACAACTCTAATCTTTCTAATCATAAAAGGTCATTACGATAGCAATTGACAAGAAGAATTCATAATTAATTGCACAATTATAGTATTTGAGGGTTCCTGTAGAGTGTCTCTTTCTCTTGCACAATTTGGCACAAAAACTAATCAGCACATTGTCTTCTCATATCAGGCTTAAGTTGCGAGTTTGGTATTTTTTCGTCCAGCCGTTTAAGCTCTAGACCGTCCTTGGTAAACTGTGACATACGGACACACACACATACAAACAGACACATACCCATCTTTGAAATATCAATGTTTTTGGTATCGGGGACCCTAAAAGTTTGTGATCCTTGGAAAACTGGAGATCGACATTTTTCAGGAATCTAAAGCTTTTGATCCTTCCCCATAGACGAGGTGGATTGTTGAAATAAAACAAATATAGAAAGGTATATTCTTTTTAAGATTTACAATAAAATGGGAAAAAGGAATTGTGTCTTTGAGCAATATGACAGCAACAAATTAAATTAGCTATCTACATCCCTGACTGCTACTTTTTCATTACTATGGAGAAAGCCTGGTCTGCCACTTCCCAAGGCCACTGTTTAGTTATCCACACTTTTGCACCAATTCAGTCCTTGCTCTTTACTCATAAACTCTTTCATTTCTGCAGCCCGCTCTGGCTTCCCTTTTTAACCCTTTCATCTCTTTGGAGAGAAAGCCACACAGTGAGCTCTGCCCACAGCTCCTTTCAGAGCCTTTTCCACTGCCTATTATTCTGCCATAGTTTTTAAGTAAGTCCTTTGATGGCCAGAGAAAGCCTGGTCATTCATAGTGAAGGCATCAGCAAGCTGCTTTCATAGATCATAATATTGAATTTTATTATGGAGCTGAATATTTAATGCAGTCCTTGCTGTATTTTAAAGGAGCTATTTTATCTTGTACTTACTGGAGGGCTAAGTTATAGTGGTCAATAAGACTACCTAATGTGGATGGAATTGGCGAAAATAGAAAAAGATCTGAAATTAGCCCAGCAAGGAAAAAAGGATGGATATTTTTAGGGTTTCTGAAAACAAATTACGGTTAAGAGCAGGAGCAGGTATTGAAACAATAAAAACCAGTGCTTAAAGGTCAGAGAGGTATAAATTAGTGCTCTAAGTGTTGCCAACAGATAAGCAAGATGTGCAAATGAGGTCTAATATGTGACCATTAGCGTGAGTAGTGGTCATGCAGTACCGAGTTAAAACAGTCCAGTGTGGAGAGGAATTCATTTGTTAGCTTACATATAGAAATGTCAATGTGGCTATTAAAATCACTCACAAATAGGATTGTCTGGGAAAGAGTTATGATTTTGCATTTCAGTCAGAATAGATCAAAAAGACCCATTGAGAGAACAATAATTAAGACTGGACCAAATTTTGTTATTAGTTTTACAGCCAGACACTCAAATGGCAATGGACTTTCAATTGGTACTGTAGGACAGACTGGCATTATCCATTTTGCCAGGCTAGAACTCAAATCCTGGCTTAGTAAGCTGCTGCCAGACACTTTTATTGCCAGCTAAAATGTCTCAGTTTATACACAACAAAAGGCAATCGAAGGAACTCATAGGCCCACCACATCTGTCAAAGACTCACAAGCAAGGACAGGCATTGATGCAGCATACCAAAGAAACCAAAACATTCCCAAAAAGCAGATCTCCATGTTACAAAAAAAATGTTCACAAATCGGGCATCAGACAGAAGCATCCAATCAAAAAAAAAGGTAAAGGTTTTGCATTTGTTGAAGGCTACGATTCTTTTTATTTAAAAAGTACGAAAGGAATATACGAACTATGGCCGCAGTGTCCTTTTAACCAGGGTGCAAAACGAGTTGTAAATGGATGTAATAAGGCAGTAGTCTGGATGGAATCTGCTTTGGATTTGGATTGAAGACTGCCAGAAGAAGAACAACGGCAGTGCTACACAATCGCCTGAAGAGGCTCCTTTAGAAGAGCTGTAACGCTCTCCTTTGTTGTGCAGTAAAATTAAACTCATTGTTATCGGACAAGTCATCGTGTCATTGTTGGTGAGTAACCATAATTAATTTTCTACTTACAGTACTTAGTACATGTACGTACGTTTTAGTGTCACTGTACACACATTTACTGTATACTATTTTTCTTGCATTGTGCGTATTTATTGCTGGTGGCCTGTCTATCGTAATGGCTGTAACATATGTGATATCGAAGACACTCAATATCTTTAAAATAATATTTAGGTTTTACTGTATATAAACAGTGTGTTTATATACATAATTTCAATGAATCTTACCTAAAATATCTAAAAGAATACAAAGGGATTATGCTATATAACTCTGTGGGGAATATTTATAAACAGTGTGGGAGAGTTTATAAGGGCTTAAAATATATAAAAATAACCATACAAATACATGGTTTCTACTTCGCGGATTTTCACCTATCGCGGGGGGGTCTGGAATGCAACCCCCGCGATCGAAGAGGGATTTCTGTACATATATATACACACACACATAAACATATATATACATATACACACATATATACAGTATATATACATATACATCTACATATATATACATATATACCTGTATATATGTACACAAAACCACGCTTTTATCAAGGCTTCCGTCGGGTAGTCTTTTGAAATGAAATTTTCCTCCAATCAGTCGTATCAACGCGCATTCTTCCGACTGTTACATTTTAGTAGCTCTGATGTGTGCATCAATGTAATCGGTGTACCACGAAATCATGCATTGACAGAAGTTTCCCTTTGCTTGGAATGGAAAGTGTGATTAAATGCGTTATTTTTTAACGCGTTATGGAGCACATGCATTGAAGCCTCTCAGCTGTGCTTGTGCTAAGAAAAGGAAAAATTTTAAAAATAACGTAACACGATTGTCAATGTAACCTTTTGTAAGTAGTGCCTGGAGGATTCAGAGTATGGAGAAACTGTAGAGACAGCGTGTGTATTAACTTGTGGATTTTTCTGTGAGTATTTGGTGGCACTGTCACAAAGTTGGTTCCGCAAGATTGCGTTAGCTGCGGAGCTCAGCTCACAGCGAAATGAGGTGAATGGGAGGGGAGATGATGACGTGACTCTCCCACCGCCTTAACTGTCAATCCCCCCACAAAGACAGTCTCTCGGAATTTGCATAAGCACAGCCCTTCACCAGTAATTTTAACTTAGTTACAAAGTGATCAAAACTCTCGTTTATATCCTGCGTCCTCTCATTAAACTTGTATCCCGTATTAGCTGTGGGCATGACAAACGCCAGTGGCAGCCTGTCTATGAACTTAATTTAAACTTTAGGTTTACACCGTGCTTTGTTTCCAAAGTAGCTGCACTCATGAATATGGTTCTATGTGTGACTCACTCGCTTCTTATTGTTTCGCTGCCTTCTCAATTGTATAATGCAGGTTTTCTTCAGCGCTTTTTGGAGCTCTTCCTTGTTTTTGGCCATCCAGCTCAACTCCATTACATTATATGGAGAAAAATAGGTTCCAGTTATGACCATTACGCGTAGAATTTCGAAATGAAACCTGCCCAACTTTTGTAAGTAAGCTGTAAGGAATGAGCCTGCCAAATTTCAGCCTTCCACCCACATGGTAAGTTGGAGAATTAGTGATGAGTCAATGAGTCAATGAGTCAGTGAGTGAGTCAGTGAGGGCTTTGCCTTTTATTAGTATAGATCATGTACATTAAAGAACCATCAACAACAAATCAAATCAAATTAATAATAAAGTATATTGAACAATTGTTATAAAAGTAAAGTTGAGTAAATCAGACTCTATAGCTGCATGAAAAAAAGGTAAAGCAACACTCCCGGTTAGTGGAAATAGCCCAAAAGTTGATAGAAATCTATGTCTTGTATCTAATACTTGTATGCAAAATTTGGTTTACCTAAGTGAAAGCGTACTCAAGTTATCGTGTTTACATACACACACACACACAGACAGATACACAATCATAATTCCAAAAATGGTATTTTTGGACTCAGGGAGGTCTAAAACGTCGAGATTCATCAAAATCTCGATATCAAATTTTTGGACAATTAGAATACTTCCCCTATACCTAGCATACAAGGAAGTAAAAATAGAAGTCTATATTGAATACAGAAGGAAGCAGGGAGCCAATGCAATTTTAGAAGTTTAGGTGTAATATGCTCCCATGGTTTCAAGTGTGTAACCACTCTTGCTACTGAATTTTGTACAAATTGTAATTTTTATGGAAACTCAAGGGTTTGACATAGCAGGTTTTTTTTTACTTTCCTACACATACCGTAATCAAGTTTTCATGGCATTTTGTTGTTGCGGGCCTTCGTGACCACTTTCAGAATAATGTGTACATGTGTACACGCAGACCGTATGAAACTTGGCATTTTATTAGCACTATGAAATTCAAGATGCCTGTTGTTTTTGAGAAAAAAATGCTCCATCATATTTTGTTTTTTAGAGACAATGATTTTTGCAATTTTTTTGCATATTGGCCTGCAATTTTTTACTCTTAAAACCATATCTTTGTAACGGGTAAGTAACTTGCTAATTTTTATTATTGCTGAATAGCCATCTGGGCCAGGAGTCTTTCTACTTTTCAGAGATTTAACAGCATGGAAGGTTTTGGAGTGTTAAAGCTTTATCTAGGTCATTTACACATTATGCTCGTAGCTGTTTTATCTCTATTTTATCAAAGAACACATTTTATTTAAAGAGCGCAACAAATTAATAAGGTTAACCATGAAGTGTTTTAATAAGTTAACTCACAACATATGTGCTTAATTTACATAACTGCTGAATATTATATATTTAGCTTACTGTGTAAATAAAAGTATAAACATTAATATTTTAGCACCTTAATTATTATACTAAAACTACGAAAAGTCATGGATTAAATGCAAACCACATTCCAACATAAAAAGAAAAGAATAAAACTTTACATTAATCTGAGGTTTGAGTACATTGATTGGTGGGCAGATGGTCAGCTGCCAGCTCATAAGCCACTGAGGGAGTAAACAAGTGTCAGGAAGATACGCCTTTAATTCACATGTGATTTGTACAGTTTTGAGAAAATGAAGAACCGTCCCAAGAATATATAATATGCTAGCATGCTTTGGGAGTTTGAAGCTGACCAATGAAAGGACAAGACATCGGTAATAAATTATTGTCATATACATCATGCATTTCTATGAAGTACATTCAGGTGTTTGTATATGGGAGTGTAAATTGGAATTAAAATAACTGATACTGTGTCTCCATTCTCTGCAACTTCAACCATCTTCTATCACAGGGAGCATGGGGTATATCAGGTAAAATGGTTTGTGGCTACTATAATAAAATGAAATTCTGCATTTTAATCAATTCTTATTTATCATGGCACTGGAGAGTGGCAATATGTTGAATTTTGCTGGGACATGCAAGTAAGAATTTCACTTTACATTTTTTGTGACAATGTTAATACTACTTAGTCTTAGTCTTAGGGTCCTTAAGTTGGCATCTGTGGGGGTGGGATGCCCTTTCAACCAATACGCTGCTGTAGGTGTCGCTGGATTCCGTGCTTCACTCATGATACACTTCCATCTTTGGTGATCAGTGGTAATGTTTTGGGCCATGTCAATGGTCAGTCACTGGTTCTTTAGGACTTCTTCGACATGGTTGAGCCACGTTTTCTTTGGTGCAGTTCATTGAACTTTCCAGGAGACAGGTTGCTCTCACCTTAAAATGTTGTACGGCTGCCTAGTGATGTTTATTCTGCAGACGTGGGCAAACCATTGCAGTCTTCGCTTTATGATCACTTCTTCAATTGGAGGTTGATTATTGTACTATGTCCAAATGGTCACAATGGACACATACAGATGACAGCACTATATTCGCAATGACAGCGCCATATTCGCCAATACCGACACAGTGGCTACTGATACACTTTATGACATAGCTCGCATCACCCAAGCCTATGGCTTAAGATGATGACCACAGATGGATCACAGGCAACAGTTTACCTAGACGAAGTCCAAATTGAGCAGGTCCAAGCATTCAAATATCTGGGATCACTCATACAAGAGAAGAAAGTGGCATCAACGTGCAGCCTTTGGAAAAAGTCCAATATTTACATCAAAACAAGAATACGTCTCTTCTGTACACTGGTCATGGCAATTCTCTTGTATGGAGCAGGAACGTGGACTCTGCTGCAATCTGATTTCTTTCATTTTTATTGTCCATCAAAATGTCAAAAAGGTTGCAGATTGTTAGATACATAAGTTACCTGTTTGGTCATTTGTTTATGGTTCAGTGTTTGCTTTCTTTGTTTTATATGGCAGGCTTTTCATCTTGTTATATGGGAATGTGGTCTCATGACAGTAGCAGGAGAGTCTTAACACAGTGGCCATTGCATTCCCTCAAAAATCAGGTGAAGATAAAATTTCACTTTTTCTTTTGGAAAAGTCAGACTCTATTAATGGCCCAGCCAAGCCATTAAAACCTTCTACTCTAATTCTGCACCAAATGCTCATTGTGTCGTGGTAAGCACAGTGCCTTTCTTTACCTGGTTGTCCAAAAGATATGGTCTCAGCTTGGATGGCACAATTATTAACATGTTATTATCATTTGGTTCAAGATTGCTCCAGTAGTAACAAAAACTAGGAGCAGCTAATGATTTAGTCACATCGCTTGAGGTGGGCAATCCATAAATAGAATTGAACACCAATAACAAATAGGTTTTACTGTTCGCTTACATGAGTGTTGAAATTTGAAGCCAAATGTTTAACATTGTGTCCAAAATCTGCAAAAATGCTAAACCTTTTTAAAAACAGATTTTTATTTTACTGTATATGTATCTGAATGTAAAAGTTGTGCGCTTATAACTCAAAGTCACATTGAGCTAACCTTATCTACCAAAATGATCTCTAGAAGCCTGACTTTCAGTTAAGAGCATGTCAGTATGATTCAGGCCTCTCATGTGGCAGGCATGCTCTGTTTAATGGCGCCATACATAGAGACATATACAATGGATTCAGAACAGTGTTCAGACCCCTTCACTTTCTGCATACTTTATTCTGTTGTAGATTCAATTTTCAATGGACAAATTTGCCTTTTTGCCCACCAGTCTATACTCAGTGTCCCATAATGACAAAATGAGAGCAGATTTTCAGAAACATCTGTAAATATAATCTATGATGTGCTTTACATTCAATACTTTGTTGAACCCATGTTCTGAAAAATTTAGTGTGGACAAATGGGGGCAAACTTGGTATTACAGAAGTGGCCACTTAGTGTAAAGTTATTTTCATCATCAAGTTGTTTATGAGACAAACCTCATTCCACCTAATTCATTTCAAAGGGAAGGGATCAAAAAAGAACTGTTCATCCATCCATCCATTTTCCAACCCGCTGAATCCAAACACAGAGTCAGAACTGTTCAACTAAATATAAATAAACAAAACATAAATAATGAAAAATCTAGATCAGCATATTCCATTACCAGGTGAATTGTGGCTGAAAAAAATACCATTAATTTTGTCTGTCTGGGTCCAGTTCTGAAAATCATAATTGACAGAAAACTTAATGAAAGAATGCCTGAGGCCTTCACACAATTCCACAGAGCACATTTGTTTAAAATTCTAAAGCAAAGATTGACAGGACTTTACTAACATATATATATGTGCGTAACTTAAAGAATAAGCAGCTATTCCCTAAATCATAAACTTGGACTCGATTGCTTATGATATTTACATGACATTTTGCTGTTCACATGAACTCCGGCCAGGATGCATAATGCCAAGCTAAAGGTTTTGTTCCTACTGAAGAAAAACCAAAGTAAATAGTAATTGACACCTGTGAGGAAAGTCTGTTTGGAATTTCATTTGTTAATGTACTTTATATGTATTTAATTTTATTTCCAATTAATTTTTATGTTGCAGGCATCCATTTGCATGAGTGCTGCTGCCTCACAGTTCCTGGTGTCAGGATTAGGCTGTCCGTTTTTTTTTGTGTTTTTTTTTTTCCACTTCCTGCAGTTTCTTCCCACATACAGAGAAGGTAACTGGTGAGTCTAAAGTGGTCCTGTAAAAGTATACACTGCTGTGTACACACAGTGTCCAGTGATGCACTGGTACCATAGTCAGAAATGGCTACTTGTGCCTTATGTGGCTCAAGCCACCTATTATCCTGTCCTGCAATATCAGCTTCTTTTAATCACTATAGACATTTACAAAACTAAAATACAAGACAAGGAAACATGGTGACTGTAAACCACTTTATGATATGTGCCTAAAACATTCATATAATATATAATATGTACATTACAGTAAAGGACCTGGTTGGGGCAAGCACTGCAAGCAGTATAAACTGGTATGGGATGTCAGCATAGCCACAGAAGGCCCTGACTATCCAGATGAAATGCAGACTATCAATGACAAGTTACCTTATCAGTATGACACATGAGAGCTTCCAGTAGGTGATACTTGCTACATTATGTGTATGTGTAGCATGTCCGAAAGAAATACAAACAAGAACACGAGTATTATAAGAGGATCAGGATGGGAACATCAGAGTTAGAAACACCAGCTTGCTGTTAGATGAAACAGTCTCGGAACAATATTTAAAGAATCTCCTTGAAAGTGCAGGCTGCCAAAGAACTGACTCCTTAGAGTTATTGCTTATTAGCCATAAGGAATGTCAGGGGTCAGTATATAGAGACCTGACCTGGTGGCCCCTACCAGGATATGATTCCAGGGCATGGCTAAAGATCACCCTTTAATAAGAGAGGTTGAAGTTGGAAGGGTGATGTTGGCAAGAGCTCTTCCGGCAAAAGAATGAGTTGACAAAGTAGGTGTGGGAGGAAGTAGTGGGAGGTAAAAGGTATGTTCAGAGCTTGCATCACAATAGTACAGAAAAGTGTAAGCCTTTGGAACCATCTCCAGGAGCACCTGACCAACTTTGGTATCACTACAGCTTTGAGCTTAATCTCCTATTTAATGGGCCAGGAACTTCAACTAATCCTTCAGGCATCCTGTTGTCTAAAATATGTCACAATGTTTAGGTGCTAGAAATTGGATTTTTCTGTAATTCATAAGGCTCTACCTAGCCCTGTTCCTATCCTCCCAGCTGCATTTTGTTTACAAGACATTGTTACAACATTGGTTTTCTTGATGAGTGTCAAAATGATTTGTATACCTTATTGTTGTATTTCCACAGCACCAAAATAGCAAAAAAGAGTGAGCAGGCCTCAAAATAAAGTAAAGTCAGTTCAGGAGCTGGCCTCACCAAGACAGCCTAATCCCAAACTCAAATGACAAGCTTTTTGACTTGCGGAGGCAGAAAATGGGGCTCAGGCTTTTAAAGTTCAAATTACTCAAAAATATCCTTGAGGGGATAGGATGACTGTAAATCTCTGGCTTAAAGGAGAAAGACAAACAAAGTTACTTTTTAAATAAAGAAATCTATTAAATAATCAAAAAAGAAGCACAAAAAGTCAAGGCAGAGGAAAATAGAGCAAAAGTAAGATAGAAAATGTTTGCCTAGGAAAGGCTACCCTTTCAAAACACAGCCAGTCAGAAAGTGAAAGATAAAATCCACAAAGCAGAGGTAAAAATTCACAATAAACAGAAGTACGAACAAAACCATTAGAAGAAAAATAATGGTTCTACAGGAATAATGTCATGGTGAACCCACCTCTTTGAAATCCACTCACAGAACGTAGGGGATGTAGCAAAGACGCATACATCTATTCTCTATATATAAAATCCTAAGCCTAAAAGAGCAACGATTTTGTGATGTTTTTTGTCACGCTTTAAATCAGGCTTATTTTAAAACCTACATATATATGTTTGGTACCATTCTTTTCAGAATTTATCGAACTTTAATGTAACGGTGTCAGATTCTTATTCTGTTGTTAAATTATAAACTAAAAAATATCCAGCCTGGGGCTGGAAATAAAAGACAAAGAGTAGGGCAGCTGCTGTCCAGGCTTTAAATGTTCGAAACAGATGCAGATCAAGCAGCAGTAAGCTAGCAGCTAATCGAACAAAGAGAAGTTAAAAAAAACTGTGTGTTTCCCATTGCATCACTGTTTAAGAGGGGGTTTCGGAGGAGCGACCGCATCTCCTTGGGGTGCATTCAGCCCCCCTCTTCACAATGAGAGCAGCAGAGACGCAAAGTGGCTGGGGTGGGGCCTGGAGGGGTTGGGGATATTTTGGCAAGCAAAGCAAGCAGGGAAGAACCACATAGAATAACACATCTCTACTTTTATACTTTCATGTATGTTGACGCAACTCTGCTCAGGATAAAGTGTGTTTAGAAAATGGTCTATGTCTTCAGGCTCTGAGACGTCATTGAGACTAACTGGATTAATTCAGGTGCTTTGTCTCTGCTCTCACTGCAGATGTTACAGCCCCTACATTTCTGTCATCAGTTGAGAACAGTGTGAGTGCAGGCAGGGTGGAATGGGTGTATATGAGTGTGAGGAGTGATTTGTGACAGATGGTTATCGGCAAGAGTGAAAGGGAAAGTTTACAGGATGTTAGTGAGACCAGCTATGTTATATGTGTTGGGGATGGTGGCACTGACCAAAAAACAGGAGACAGAGCTGGAGGTGGCAAAGTTAAAGATGTTAAGATATGCATTGGGTGTGACAAGGATGGACAGGATTAGGAACGAATACATTAGAGGGTCAGCTTAGGTTGGACGGTTAGAGAGGCAAAATTGCGTTGGTTTGGACATGTACAGAGGAGAGATGCTGGGTATATTGGGAAAGGTATGCTAAGGATAGGGCTGCCAGGCAAGAGGAGAATAGTGGGGCGGAACTGGCCTGAAATTAAAAGCTGTGAGACACATACCACTCCCAGGATTACTTTGGGCCTCGTTATAGACGGGAATGAGCCGTCTCAGGTTGCCTCCACGCCGTGTAATCAGCCGGCAGAGAGAGACGAAGCGGCTTCCCTGAGTGACGTGGCAACCCCCGGTCCGTCGCGTGCTGGTACGTCATCCACCAACGCCGAGACAGAATGGGAGGAAACCACGCCCCTTGAGGTCTACCCTGACCCTGACCCTTTCTCCTTGTTGCGGTTTCAATTTAAAGAGACGCCGACTTAGAAGGGAGCAATGGAATGACGACTCCCTGAAGTTTGCAAAAAATGCAGTGGTCCTTGTCAATGGCCAGCGCACTGATCAGTCAATGCCACAGGGCCCTCACTTTGTATTAGACAATGACCTTCTTTACCGTGTAGCAATGCATGATGGGCAGGAGAAAAAGCTGCTACTAATTCCACGTACCTTCCGGGCAGGTCTGTGAGCTAGCACACGCCCACCTCCTAGGTGGCCACTTGGGCACAGAGAAAACTCTGGAGCGGATCAAGCTCCGTTTCTACTGGCCGGGAATCAATGAGGAGGTTTGTCGCTTTTGCGCTTCCTGCCCAGAGTGTCAACTGCGACAAATTCCCAGGAGGGACCATGCTCCTCTTGTTCCTATTCCCCTGATTGATGTTCCCTTCCTCAGAATCGGGGTCGACTTAGTTGGACCCATAGAGCCCTCAGCCCGAGCACACAAGTACATTTTAGTCCTCGTGGATTATGCTACACGATACCCCGTGCGCTCCGTTGCGCTCAGCTACCTCCAAAGCCATCGCACGGCAATTACTAGGGGTCTTTTCGTGCATGGGTGTTCCCAAGGAAGTCTTGACAGACCAGGGGACACCTTTTACCTCAGAGACATTCAAGGAGACTGCCTAGTTACTGAAAATAAAGCATTTAAAGACCACGGTGTATCATCCTCAAACCGACAGGTTAGTAGAGAGGTTTAATCAGACTCTCAAACAAATGCTACGTAAGGTGGTCAGCGAGGATGGAAGGAACTGGGATCAGCTCCTCCCCCTCGTCCTTTTTGCTTATTGGGAAGTCCCACAAACCTCCACGGGGTTCTCCCCTTTTGAATTACAATATGGGTGACAACCTCGGGGCATATTAGACATTCTAAAAGAAGGATAGGAAGTAGAGGCTCTTCCCTCTACAAGCATATTAGAGTATATCGCGCAGTTACGCGATAGATTGGGAAAGATTCGGCCTCTCCCTAAAAGTTACATGGAAGAAGCTCAAGCAGCACAGGCCCGTTACTACAACCGCGGCATGTCTCTTCGGGAGTTCCACCAGGGAGATCGGGTCATGGTATCCTATCTCCCACTCTAAGGTGCTTGCCCTTTGGCAAGGCCCCTACAAAGTTAAGGAGAGGAAGGGGCTGGTCGACCATTTGGTGAGTCAACCCAATCGTCGGCCGAAGAAGCGGGTTTATCATGTGAACTTGCTGAAACCGTGGAAGGACAGGGATCCCGATCCCTCCTCCGGCCAGCCTTGCTCACTCTTCGCTCACACACACAGCCTTAACTTCGGTACAGACTTAAGTCCCAGACAATGGCAGGAGCTGGAAACAGTTATCCGAGCCGTTCGGGAGGTAGTCAGTGAAAACCCCAGAAGGACCACTCTGGTTGAGCGCAACATTGTGACAGAGCCCGGGGTTATTGTCCGAGAACGCCTGTATCGTCTTCCCGAGGCAAAAAGGTCTGAAGTGGAGCTTGAGATCAAGCGCATGCTGGAGCTAGGTGTGATTGAGGAAAGTTATAGTCCCTGGTCCAGCCCAATTGTGCTCGTCAGTAAGCCTGACGGGAGTTGGAGGTTTTGCAATGACTTCCGTCGGCTTAATCAAGTCTCCCGATTTGATGCCTATCCAATGCCACGAGTGGACGACCTCCTCGAGAGGCTTGGACAGGCTTGATACTTGACCACACTTGACATAATAAAAGAGTACTGGCAGGTTTCTTTAACGGACTCCGCGAAGGAAAAAAACGTGTTTAGTACCCCTAGCGGACACTGGCAGTATCGTGTCCTTCCATTTGGGTTACACGGGGCTCCAGCAACCTTCCAGCATCTGGTGAACAAAGTGCTCCGGCCTCATAACTCATACGGTGCTGCCTACCTGGATGACGTGGTCATCTATTCCAGCACATGGAGGGAACACCTACAGGATGTCCGAGCGGTATTGTGGACACTTGGTGAGGCCGGGCTCTGGATTAATCCCAAGAAATGCTTCTTTGGATTAAGCGAAGCCAAATATTTAGGCTACCTGGTGGGTCGGGGTACCGTAAGGCCACAGTGCTCCAAAGTTGATGCCATTTTGAAATGGCCCCATCCACGAACCAAGCGGCAGGTCTAAGCCTTCCTCGGGTTAGCCGGATGCTACCGCCAGTTTGTACCCCGGTTCTCGGAGAGAGCGACGCCCTTGACTGATTTAACAAAGAAGAGGGCCCCGAACATTGTGGTATGTACTGAGAAGACAGGCGCTGCATTTGGTGACTTAAATCAGGCCTTTACGTTCGCACCTATTTTGATGGCACCTAACTTTTCTTTGCCTTTCATCCTCCAGACGAACGCTTTGGACACAGGCCTGGGCGCCGTGCTGAGCCAAAGTGTCGATGGTGTGGAACACCCCATCATGTTCCTGAGTCGGAAACCGTTGGACCGGGAGACCAGGTATGCAGCGGTGGAAAGGGAGGCTTTGGCGATTAAATGGGCAATTACTCAGCTTAAGTACTACCTGTTGGGCCGGGAATTCACCCTTGTCACGGACCATGCACCTCTGCAGTGGATGGCCCTGTACAAGGAGTCGAATCCGCGGGTCACCCGGTGGTTTCTTGACCTACAGCCGCATAAGTTTTCGCTCGTTCATCGTCGGGGTGCTCTCCATGCCAACGCTGATGCTCTTTCTCGGGTTCACGACCGCTCGGTTAGGGTCGCCCGACCCAACGAGTCTGGGCTAAAGGGGGGGCCTTCTCACACACGTGCGCATGGGAGGCAGCTAAAGGGCTTGAGTGAAGGCAGTTCTGAGGCATGCTGGGATGTGGCAGAGTGCACTGACTCTTTTTCTCACTACCCTGTAGACCATTCCTGGGAGACTCCGCCTGGCTCTCTTGACATCACTTCCGGGACCGAACCAATAGAAACAGACCTTACCAGCTCCGGCCCCCATGATGTTACGTCCGGGCTTGATCCAATGAGTGATGAACACGTGCCTGATCCTTATGACCTCACTTCCTGTCTTCCCCTTTAAAAGCCTGCCCTTTTTCCTTTTTCCCTCAGTCTTGTCTTGGACTCGTTATATGCACTTCAGTGCTGTATCTTTATAAAAAGAACGACTTTGCAGGCGGGATACAAGATTATGCAGGTGGCTGCCCCAAACCTTTTCTTGAGTATGTCTCAACTTTGTGACATTATGTAGCACATTTTCATACAAATGATGTAGCTCAAAGTGCTTTACAAGATGAAGAAAGACCAGCTTATATGAAGCAAAAATATACAAATAAGATTGGGCATTACTAAGTAACAAAGAATAAAATAGGTCTGATGGCCGGGAGGACAGAAAAAACAAAACAAAAAACTCCCGAGAGCTTAAGAAAAAAACAAAATCTGCAGGGGTTCCAAGGTTCCAAACCACCCAGCCCCTACTGGGCATTCTACCTAACATAAATGATCTCAATCAATTACATATTCATTGAAGAATAAGGTAATTATATGCATATTTAGTTTATTAATAGCAGGGCTAAAATATTGCTACAAAAAAGCCAATTTAAGCAAGTGGGATTTTAGGAGTTTATTAAAATGATCCACAGTGTTAGCCTGATGTATTTCTATGGGTAGTGTATGCCAGAATTTGGGTGCATAACAGCAAAAGGCCACTTCACCATTTTTGTTGCTTAGGTCTTAGAACGGTGAGCAAACCACCAGAAATATATAACATTTGAGACTTTTTTGTCATTTGTAAAGTTAGGGCACATTATTTATAACATTCACATTTCTGATCTGAAAAGGTGACATTTAGGATGTTTTTGTTTCGATTGTGAATAAACATACTTACCTAAGCGCAATGGAAAATCAATTAAAGTCAATGGTGGATTAAAACTTACCCGTGAGACATGGCAAGATAAAATGTTTTTAGCTACTATATAAATTATGAAATGTTAGGCCCAACATAAGATAGGCAAAGGTTCAAATGGCAGGAGGGGGAAAGGCCAGGAAACATGGAGAGACAAATAGACTAGAGGTTGGATAAAGAACACTTTGACGTGGTCCTGAGGTGGACAAGTGGGGAAGCCGGAGTCAAAATCATCTGTAGTAAGGGGCAAAAAATGTCTTGTTTAACCATTATTTTGTAGTAGATGTTCTCACTGTTTTCATCTCTTCTTGTAGTTATTTTTGGTTAAAACAAGATGCAACTTTGATTTACTGCGTGTGGAGGGATGCCCCAAGGGCCTGCTTTTATCACACTCTGTTATTTCACTCTTCAGGCAGCAATGGGAACCACATTTTAAGTCCAGGTCACAAACATAAGCCCACTTCACTAAAGCAGTGAAGGCTACTGATTAGGCAACTTGCAGACCAAAGTGTTTGCAGATCAGGTGGACCAGATACCAGCAGTGGCCATTGCAGCAAGCAGGCAGACAATGATGATGACAAATTGCTAATTCTTTGTGGTGTCTCTGTCTCTTCCAGCTCGGTGCTTATAATACGCAATATCTGTAGCGGAGTGGCAATCCTTGCAGTAGTGATACCTTCTTACATCCAGTGCTGGAGACCCTAAAATTCTCTTGAATTGATGAAAACAAAATACCTAAAGTTGTTATGGCTGTAATTAAGTACAACCTATTGTATAGCACAGTGAAGGAAGACTTATTTAAATTCAAATTTATACTCAGAATATGACAGCAGTGGGTATTTAGAAACAAACAGGACATATTGAAAAGGGGAACACGTAGTCAACTACAAAAGATATGCCTGGATAGAAGATTATTTCAATGAGTTATAATAGATTGGAAAACACATTATATGAAGGGTATTGTGTAGCTTTCTTGACACACGGAAATTAATTTAAAAACATAAAATATCAAAACACTCTTTTTCTGTAAATAGTTAGTATAAACTGTGCTAACCTAAAAATAGTGGATAGTGAAACTTTGAATTTATAGCTTTGATTGAAAAACAACAGTTAGAAAATCCATGAGGGAGGGCATGATATTGTGTAATAATCAAAGAATTCAGAGAGCTTAATCTGTTGGGTACTACTTGGCATCAGGGATCAAAACATAATTAGTTGTATGGTCTCTTGGTAATGGGGTTGAGGCAAAACAAAAAGAATAGTCAACTGTTGAAAAGCAAAGCTGAGAGAGCATAGGGGCAAAGGGACAGCAGAGGGACAAAGGAGCAAATGAAGAAAAAAAAAGTTTCAAAAAGTGAAATAGCATTAAAAAGAAATAACAGCCTTAAGCAAACAAATTGATCTCCAAAACAGATGAACAAGGTCATTTTGAAAAGTACCAAAGAAAACTTACCGGTGTAGATTTAATGGGGAAAATAATAGCAGTTTTAACTGGAAGATTTACGAATATTTAAGGATTAACTAAATAAATAAGTAGGTAAATAAATACATTATAAATTGAGAAAATATTGCAAACACTGCACAAATTCACGCTTAATGTTTTAGCTTGGCTTTTTTTATTTGTTTTAGAATAATGTTTCAGGTAACTTTATTGGAAAATTTCATAAAGTACATCCATCTATTTTTTGACCTGCTTATTACTATTCAGAGTGAAAGGAGTGCAGAAGGGAGAGACTAATCCAAGTGGGGCGCACTCCTACATATACTGTACATAGACACAAATTCATAATGTGCAAATCTAAAATCACGATTAATGTATACAGTAATAAGCCAGTCATGTTGGAATAGGATCAAAACCCTTACATCCCAATATTTACATTCAGCGGGTTCAAAAAAAGGATGGATAGGCAGACAAATGGATGGAAGGATGTTTATTCCAGAAGATCAGTTATTCAGCACTCCGAGCACCAAAAGCATTCAAACAAAAGAGTAATTATATAATAATTTGGTAAAGTAGTTCTGAACAATTCCACATACTGTAGCAGCCACCAGCAGCTTCTTTTAGCTTTACCAATAGGCAGAAAATAATACAGATGTAGATTAAAAGAAAAATCCAAGAGGCAAACATGCAGAAGACCTAAGCAAAAAAGCGGATGCATCTTTTCAAAAGACCTTCAGGCTTTTCCCTGTCTCCATAGATCCTATCCAACAGCATTCTGGTAACATGTAATTGCAGTCCAACCACAATGTAGTGGTAAATAAAATAGATTGTAGTCTTCCTTTTGCATATGAATATACATGAGAAAGGTACTATATAAATAAAATGTATTTTTATTATTATATTCCTGAAAAAAACATCTGTAAGGGGAACACTCATAATTCAAAAACATTAATTTCAATGTGAAAAACAGGATTATATTAAAGCAAATTTAGTAATTTCAACAATTAATAGTAGTTACACTACAAGGAGACGCTTTGACTTCACTGATGTTTCAATAACAGTGCTCATTAAACGTATTCATAGCTGCTGTATTTTGAGGCATAAAACGAAAACATATGACACTGATATTTACAGTATTTAGTATTTGTCCTTTAATATTAAATAAATGCAACAACAACATATATAGTAAGTATACAGTAAAGATAAGGAAAAAGCACCTTTTAACGTCACACTCACTAAACAAATTGAGAGCTAAGACAAGAAGGCTGGGATGAAATTGTAGTATCATAACAACAATTTCTTTCTTGTACCGCACAAAATCACACAAGGAATGCCTTAATGGGCTTTAACACGCCCTGTTTTTTTGACATCCCCTCCAGCCTTGACTCTCTAAGAAGACAAGAAACATCTCCAAAACAAATCTTGAAAAGAGAAATCCCCCTTTAAGGTACGTTGGGTGTGCAGTTGGTGTCAAAACAAAATGAAGTAAATAAAACACACTAAGCAGAATATGAGCTATCCCCTTCACAGAGCTAGATGGCCAATCTATCATGGTCAACTCAGAAAATACCACAGTACAAACTACAAGTGCAAAATGCAAGAATAGAATATACCACTTACTAAATACAGAACTATCACGTATGAGGATACAGATTTGTTCAAATACATCAAAAACAAAGCAAAAACTAGTCAACGTAAATGAAAAACAACACTATCTGTCCATCAGCTTTTTATAGAACCACTGCCAGATGGCAGAAAAGCAGTCAGACAAGCCAGACACAAATGGTGTCCTGGGGCCTCATGTATAAACGGTGCATACTCTCAGAAATGTTGCGTAAGAACGTTTCCACATTCAAATCACGATGTATAAAACCTACACTTGGCATAAAGCCAAGCACATTTCCATGGTACCTCATACCCTGTCGTATGCAAGCTCTCCGCTCAGTTTTGCAGGCTGGCGGCACCCAGCGTCAAAGCAGTGCTACTGTTCCTGTGTGGTTACTCTTTATTTCTTAGATCCACATTCCTGCCAAGGCTTTATAAATACTGTACACTGAAACTAACCGCATATTGTTTATTAGTTGTCAGGGATGCCAAGGGCAACGACCTGGCTGGGACGCCTTGAGGGACCGGAGGAGGGTCTACGTACGCCCTGGATCACGTGGGGGCCGCCATCCTGGTTGCTTTGGGGGCCACGGGCACAGAGCTTTGAAGCTTCACCCTGTAGGGGCCCGTGGTCACCACCAGGGGACATTCCCGTGCCTTGGGAGCCCTGAACCTCAGCACTTCCGCCACACCAGGAAGTGCTGGGGGGAAGAAGAGCAGGGATACCCGGAGTGCTTCCGGGGATGCAGCCAGCACTTCCGCCACACAGGGGCGAGTCGGCAGGTGATTGCCGGAACCCACCTGGAGCACATCCGGGTGATTATAAAAGGGGCCACCTCCCTTCATTCAGGGCAAGAGTCGGGAGCGGAGTGGACTGAGCTGAAGAGGAGAGAAGGAGGTGGTCTGAAGTAGAAGAAAAGGCATTGTTGTGGCCACAACTTTGGGGACTTTTGGGGTTTTTTGTGGTGCACTTGTGACTTTATTGTTGTAAATAAACATGTGTTGGGTGAAATGAACGTGTCTGCCTGTCTGTGTCTGGGCCAGTCTCCACATAGTGTAATGCTTCTGATTGAAATTAACTTGTAACAATATAATGGTCCAGGGAATAGCCATAATATTCCAAATACCACAACTGCTTTAGCGTTGTTACTCTCACTGCACCTTTTTTCTTCTTTCAGCTGCTCCCGTTAAGGGTTGCCACAGCGGATCATCTTTTTCCATATTACTCTCATTGCACCACAAAGAGTATTTATATCACTGTATCTGAGTGGGGAATCACAGCAACAGCTGATCGGAAAGAGAATTATCGGTATACAGCATCAAGCACACGCTGCCTCAGCCACGGCAAAACGTTTCAAAGCCTTTCCTGTACGGACCTAGCAGTTCAGAAACAGTTTCATCCCAAGAACTATAAACGCACTCAATCAATTGCTCCTTGTAGAACTATTTGTACTTATAAGTACAATCACCTCACTGTAAACTTGCACTACAGTTATAATATTGCACAACATGAGCCACTTTAAAAAGCGCATATTTACATATGATGACGATATCATTTTTAAGATGAAATGCAGCAAAATATGTTGATTATATTATATAGATAAAACTTTAACTTCTTTTAACTAATCTGTATTGTTAATAATTAAAGATGTGAGGACACGGTGCCGGAGCGCTAGCTAGTTCACGGATTGATCATACCTTGTGCTGTATTCTTACTGGGGCTGACGCGACACTGGAAAGATAGATGGATAAAATAATTAAACATGTACTACAAAGATATTTTAATGTTCCTTAAAAGTTTTCAAGAATCGTCGTTGTAAGCTTAAAGATGGCTTAACATCAATTACAGAGCTGATCGTGTGGCGATTGGGTATTTGGAGAAAGAAAAGTAAGTACAGGAATTGGAGGTTAGTGCGTTTGAAAGAGACAGTACTGCTACAATAATTTCATTGAAGGTCATGCACAATCATGCACCGTGTTCCCCAGTTTAATAACATGCTTTAACTCCTATCATCATGAAAAAGATATGACGTATACATCTCAGTATTTTAATTATTCAGAGAGCTGTAATATCACAAATGTAATGGATTCTGTGTCCTGTCAGAGAAAGAGAAAGCGGAAGCACGTAGTGATTCACACACATAGAGCAAAAGATCAAATACAAAACAAAGCATTTAATGTGCTACTTTAATTATGATGTGATTTGAGAAACTGGTTAATATTCAAGGCGAATTTGATATGTGACAACTTCTTTTTTATTTTGAGCACTGTGCGACTTTGTGAACTTGAGCTTTCGAGTTTCTCCAACACGTTATGTCAGTCGATCAGCTTCCTTTTGCTGTTTATACCACTGTTTAAATCAACAAATAGTATGTTTTTCTTTGCCTCCACTTGGTATTCGCTGAAATTCTTATTATTATATTTTCCCCCGTGCTTTTCCCAATGCTGAGCTTAAGGGCTATTTCTTTTGATTTGCATATTCAAAGAGGTGTAATTCTGGGAGGAATTGGGGCGGGAAAAACTTGGAAGTTGGAGTACTTGGAAGTTCTGCATTTGGATTTTTCTGTGCGTAAGCACATTTCAGCTTTTGTGCTTACGTCATGTTATAGTGTGAATTCTACACACAGCGTTATGCATGAGGCCCCTGGAGACCTCGGCCAACAAGCCATTTCCCTAGTACTGGCCATTCTACAGCTGAGTAAGTCCTGGCCTGGCCAATCAGATGAAAGGACCTTTCCATCTGGTGATTCCAGTATTCCATTATCTGTGATGTCTTTTCTATAGGCAGGCAAACAGCTTGGCAGTAGAGCATTGGCACCAAGTGCCACATGAGGATACAGAGAAGAGAATCATTTATAAAATTTATAATACCTTTGGTTCGGTTGGTGACTGAAATAGAAAGCAAGAGGCTGATGGAGAGGGAAAGATAATGGGGAAGAGGTACCAAGTTCATCAGACTCCATTGCTAGATCATCCATGCCTTCTTCCTCTTTCTCTTCCATTGCAACAGGATAACAGCATGAGGCCAGATATGGCACCAGCAGTGGTAAGAAGGCCAGCAATAAGATGCTAGTCTGCTTATCTTCAGATACATTCATATGGCTGTGTTGCTCAGTAGAAGAGTCCACATTGATTCTCATAACTGCGAAGAAGATACATTTAACTCAAAACGGGTATTAAATTAAATCCCTCTTAAATGTGAAAATTCATAACTCAAACCCTCAAATCTCAGGGGATATCTCTACAAAATTTAATTATTTATTATTGCACTATGCATTTTGCTAGTTTTAAAGAAAAATGGCATGTATCCTATACTACTAATTTGCAAATGCAAACATTTTGATTTAAAAAATGTTCAATACATATATGTCAGAAAATATTCAATAAATATTTTTTATTACACTTTAAGAATGTGTCATTTTTTCATTTTCAGGAAAATACACATGGATTAGATCTAGTAAAGCATGGCTACAGATATTTAAAGTGTATGTCAATTGATCCTCTGCATACTGTCAATTCTTATGTACTTTGTATAGAATAAATTAATTTTTAAGATATAAACCTTTGCATGCATGATAAAATCATTTATTTCTTGGCATACCTTAGTAAATTTCCTTTTTTTCTTGTCAATATCCTATTTTATACCACATAAACAGTAGCCTCTTCCTATAGAGATGAAGAATGTCAAGTGTATCCAACCTCCAGAAAAATATGTCATCCTGTAGAGAGCAGGTAACATATATTCTGAATAAATCTCCTACTGCATCTCCAAGTTTGTAACATATAAATAAGTGATAACTAAGTACTCAGGTCATATTAAAAGGTTTGTAGATTGGGGAAGTGATGCACTTGAAAGATTTCAAATGATTAAAACAAATACATACCCTGGGCCAAATATCATTAATTCTAGAATGTGTAAAGAAATAAGAAATGTTGATTCTTCTACAGTTTATCTATATTAGTTTAAAGATGCTACAAGTTTGTTAAATGTCTACAGTTTTGGTGTCTAATGAAGATTCAGAATTTATATGTACCAGAAAACACATTAATAGGAGTTCTATTATAAGCAAAACATAAATAGAGCATGGAGGATACAAATAACTAAACTTCACAAACAAAACAAACATATCTAGCTGCCTTACAGGCTTTGCAGGCACAGTTACCTACTTTGCATTCTTTCACATCAGCAAGTCTCTTGATGCTCTTTGTTCAAAGACTGCTGTCAGGCCTTCTGATACACCTGGGGACTTTGTCAACCAGCCCCATTTTCTGAATCAAAGCAAACTTCCTAAAAGGTATCCAGCCCAGAGTCCCCATCTCATAGACCCCAGTTTCATAGCATTTCTATGATCTGTGCCTGTATTTATTGAGCATCTCTGAATTACTTCTAGTAATTACACTCAAGGTCTGACTAGCTTAATATTATGTACTACTCCTGAAAGAGACTAGCCCTATTTGAGACACCAGATGTCTTCCATTTTGGTGTCTTGGTAACCTTATAGCTGAGCAAAGGGCCAATCATACCTTAGTAGTAACCTGTGCAGTGCAGACACCAGAGGCCATCATTCCCTGGACTTGTAATACTAGACTACAAAACATTTGAGTCAAGCTAAGGTCCTTTTTTTTCTTTTTTGTGGTTTTCCTGAAAAGCAATACTTTCTATATCAGTTATAGTCTATGAAAAGGGCATTGTGTAACCCTTTCTAATAAATTATGCTATTCTAATACATAATACAGTAATCCCTCCTCGATCGCTGGGGTTGCGTTCCAGAACCCCCCGTGATAGATGAAAATCTGCGAAGTAGAAACCATATGTTTGTATGGTTATTTTTATATATTTTAAGCCCTTATAAACTCTCCCACATTGTTAACATTATTAGAGCCTTCTAGACATGAAATAACACTCTTTAGTCAAAAGTTTAAACTGTGCTCCATGACAAGACAGAGATGACAGTTCTTTCTCACAATTAAAAAAATGCAAACATATTTTACTCTTCAAAGGAATGCGTGTCAGGAGCAGAGAATGTCACAGAGAGAGAGAGGAAGAGCGAGAGAAAAGCAAACAATCAAAAATCAATACGTGCTTTTGGGCTTTTAAGTATGCCGAAGCACCACGATAAAGCAGCATTTTTTAGAGGAGAGTCCTTATCCTCTAGACAAACAGCCTCTGTACAAACAGCCCCTCTGCTCACACCCCCTCCGTTAGGCAGAGAGAGTGAGAGAGACAGAGAAAAGCAAACAATCAAGCACCGCGCAGGAAGCATATCGTATATCATTGAGGAGTTTTAGTTAATATGCAATACATGCTCTGATTGGGTAGCTTCTAAGCCATCCGCCAATAGCGTCCCTTGTATGAAATCAACTGGGCAAACAAACTGAGGAACCATGTACCATAAATTAAAAGACACATTGTCCGCAGAAATCCGCGAACCAGCAAAAAATCTGTGACATATATTTAGATATGCTTACATTTAAAATCCGCGATGGAGTGAAGCCGCGAAAGTCAAAGCGCGATATAGCGAGGGATCACTGTATTACAGAAAGATTATTTTATCTTGTTAAGTAAAAGATAGTGAATGCAAGTGTATCAAAACCACATAGTAGAAAGGCTTGCATGTGCAGCTTGCAAGTGCGGAGTGGGAAGGAGTGAGAAAAAGAATTGTATCATGTGCTGGAAGAAATAATCTGTGAAAGTAAATAAAACAATCACTATGGTTTTGAACCTGGGACTGTTTTGGTGCTGTTATATCTGGGGATTGGGAATCAGTGGCGCCACATTGTGGTCATATAGTATAGGGGAAGGGTATTGTTTTTTGATTAGGTAACAATAAATCTTACATGTAATTGTATGTTTAAAAATATGTATATTTCTCTGTTATACTACTAGAATACAAATTTACAACAATAGCTTTTTAACTGTTAACATTTGTCACATATAAAACACCACGCAAATTCAAGATGGCCCAACATAACCCCTCAGACCATATAGGCTTTGTAATGAGCGCACTGTGGAATGGACATCAAAATAGCGCTAATAGTAAAAATGGCAGATCACCTTATAGAACACAGGCTTATAACCACAGACTCTAAAAGTGTATATCAGATCCAGTTAACGATGTTACTAATTGCATCACTGACAATTGTGCCATTACAGACAAAACTAAATAAAAAAATGGTTTTATTTTCACTTATTGGTAATAGGTTACTAGTCCCCTGTCTGAGGACTGTGATTTTAATTTGGAGCAATGAGTTGTGGGCCACAAACCAGCTGCCTACATAGTGAACACGCTGACGTAGGACTGTTCTGAGCTGTCAAGTTTCCCAATTTGATTGGTCAGATCTTGCCTGTGTCAAATTGAAATGAATAAAATTAGTAACTAAAAATAGGTACTGTTTATAACAATGTGAACAGTTCAATGTGCGTTAACATTAGTGTGCTAAGAAAATAGCCACATCTAAAATACAGAACGAATAAAGATTTTGAAAAGAAATTGGGAGACCTTAGTTCGGGATAATAAATAGAACTGTCCTGTGAAAAATTTCTATCTGGTCATATACATATTTATTTATTCTTTGCATTTATTTAGTTATATCTACTGTAAAATAAACACAAGAACACTGTCAAAGATTTAGGGGGATCCCCATATACTGTCGCACCAGAAGAGGAAATTACGCCTTTACAGACTGAGTTCTAATTGGAACTGATACAAGAGAAAATGAGGGCAGTATATATATAGTCGAGTTTGCAGGAAGTGATGCTATGAAGAGGTGGGATCTTGATGATGGGAACTGGAAGAGATGTTACTGAGTGGATTCTTCAGTTGTTCTGCCGGGAGAAAGGAAAAAGAGTTAGAAGGCAGTGCCAACCCCCCAGTTCGGCAGGTAACTGCACCTATATGAACCCGTAAGCTGTCTCCCAAATGCACGTGTGTGACACTACATAATTTCCTTTTCAATTTATCACTCCAATTCTCTCATTTGTTCTGAAACCATACAAATGTAATGCACCATTAGCTTGGCAAATATTGTGCTTTACGAGGGGCAGTGAGCTTGATTTGAGGCCAAAAGGGAAACCTGAGAATCATGCAGTTCTAGAGAAAATATTATTGTTGAACCCTTACTGGTCCCTATTCACTCCTACAAAAGACAGGAGGTGGTTAAGTTTTGGATGAACCCACAAGTGCTTGCTTCCCCTAACAATCCCTATGGTAGTTGGAATAGACCACTAGCCTGAAATATCTGACTCCTCTCATCAAAAGAAAATAACACAAAAAACAGTTGTGGATTTAGTAATTAGTATAATCCATACTTCAATTTTAACTGAGAATTGTTCACAGTGTTCTGCGCCTGTTCTGGGTGAAGAGTGCTATACAAAAAATAAGTTGTATTGTACTTTAACACTAAAATTAAGGCACAATCTATAATACAAAATCAATGGTCTGGAACAAGCAACATTATGTTTTTTCTTTTACATTTGATGACAGCTAAATTTGTAGCAAATGCTGACTAAGAAATCGGTGCCTGTGCACTCTGTGAAGAACATTTAAGAGTCCACAGTGTGGACACCAAGGAAATGGTCACTGACTTCACTCCTACAAAGTGTGGTATATATGCATGTCAACTCAATTACACAATTGCCAAGAACAAAAAAAGTAAAGGTACGACTTACAGAATCAATTCATGGACAAAAAGAAAAAAAAAAAAATTCAGATGACCAGGATTGTGATCACAGCGTTCTCTCTGCTGAAAAGCATTAATATGAATGAAGTATTAACAGATAAAATAACTCTTAAGAACTTGGGAATATCATGAGCGCATCACTGTCTATCATCAAACAAAAAGAGGCAGGTGAAGATATACTCTGCAAAACCCCTTTTGCAAAGGAAAATTGAAAGGCTCCACATTTATAGTCTAACCAAAGTAAAATTTCCCAACATAAGTATTCAGAGCCATTAATGAAATTAGTAACCTTGAAGTCATCTTTGGAACAAGCACAGGCACACTTTGAAACAGGTTAAAATTAATTTCTCACAGATGTTAGGAATTATTTCATTAAAAGGAATTGTAAATATAAGGAGCAAGATGCATAACAGAGTGGCTTAAGTAGTATCTTGGGGACCCTTAATTCTAAACTTGACTTGCTGTTGGAAATGCTGTGTTAAAAGGAAGTGATTAATCTGTCGGGATTGATTAATTAATTTCTTGTTCTTATCTAAAATTTCTTTGGATTCCTATATGTTGATCCTGTTATAACATTCCAAAATAATGCACATTTTAAACATTATGTTCATTTTCATGTGAATAAAACATAATTACACATCAGTACTGTGCATTTCAATCTGTCAGGCCATCTACTACTCTGCCTATTTTAGGAACTCGGTTATTCCTTTACAAGGTCAAGGAAGGACAGAATCTGTTGGAGCAGGCAATCTAACATGTGTGTCTGTGGGATGCTGGACGAAAGCAGATTACCCAGGAAAAACATCTGTTCATAGACACTCTACAGTGAGAGTGCCTATAAAAAGTATTCACCACCTTGGAGGTTTTCACATTTTATTATTGTACAACATTGAATCACAGCAGATTTAAGGTGGCTTTTTGACATTGACCAACAGAAACAGACTCTTAAATGTAAAGTGAAAACTGATCTCTGCAAAGAGGTCTGAATTAATAGCATATATAAAACACCAAAATAACTGATCATGTAAGTAGTCATTGCCTTTAATAAGAAATACCTAAATAATCACTGATGAGTTCACTTGGTTTTAGGAGTCGCATATATAGGCAATTGGAGATCACCTGTCTGTAGTTAAGGAATTTCAACTGATTGTGGTTTAAATGCTCCTTATCTGGAAGGTCCAACTTCTGGAGAGCTAGTATGGTGGTCTAATTTAATAAAAAACCAACACAAACAACACACATGCACATCCACACCCACACACACACAAACACAACACAGCACAACAAACACCACCACTCCAAGCATCTCTGTGAAAAAATCATTGAAAAGCACAAATAAGTGGATGGAGACGAATCACTTAATATCTTTAGAATCCAGTTAAATCAATCATTAAGAAATTGAAAGAGTTTGGCACAGTTGTAAATGTGCCAGAGTAGGCCACCCCTAAAAACTGAGTGATCGTACAAGATTACTAAAGGAAGCCACTAAGAGACCTCTGAGAACTCTGAAGGAGTTACAAGCTACAGGGGCTAAGATTGGTGACACTGTGTAGACAGCAACTATTCCCTTTGGCAGTCACAGCCTTATGGCGAGTAGCAAAGAGAAGCAACTACTCAAGAAATGCACTTGACATCTTGGCTAATATGCACATGTGAGACTCTGAAGTCAGGTGGAAGAAGATTCTGTGGTCTGAGGTTTTTGGTCATCGGGTTAGTGTGAACCAAACACTGCACATTATCAAAAACGCAATTTGAAAATCAAAGCATGGTGGTGGCAACTTCATTTTTTAACATTTCTGTGTTTTTATGTGTACTAATTCTATATTTAGTAATTTGTAAAAATGTGTTCTTCCTTTTAGTACATTACTTGAATGTATACTTGCATTTCACCTGAGAACTTGTCACAGCACTCTGCGCCTACACTAAGTTAAGAGTATTCACCAGTTTCAAATACATTTTAAAATATCCCAAAATCTTTTCTTGTAAAATTTTCAATTCTTTCAATGGAACTTCCTGTCTATTTTAAGATACCTTAAAATGAACTTCAGATTTTTCAAAAAGCACAAGAAGGTATTTTGAGGTATCTGCACAACAGGTTATTTTAAGATATCTAGAAGTGCAACTAATATATTTAAAATTTTTTTTTAGATATTTCAAATTCATCTGTATTTCACAATACCTTAAATACATTTTAAGATGCCTTTAAAAAGACATTATGTGTTAAGTACTGTACATTAACTATTTTCAAAAATCTATAGCACAATTTAAGATATCTCAAATATGTTTTCAAGATATATTCAAAAGCTTTCTGTCTGTTTTCAGATATCTGAAATGCACTTCAAGAAAAAATCAAAATAACTTTCTGCTTATTTCAGGATATCTTAAAATAGAGAAAATGCCCTTTGAAAGACTAGGAAATGATTTTACAATATCTTAAAATGCCCTGCGGTGGGCAGGCACCCTGCCCGGGGTTTGTTTCCTGCCTTGCGCCCTGTGTTGGCTGGGATTGGCTCCAGCAAACCCCCGTGACCCTGTAGTTTAGGATATTGCGAATTGGATAATGGATGGATGGATATCTTAAAATGCATTTCAGATATCTTAAAATGCGTGTAAGATCATCTGAGGTATCTCAGAATGTATTTAAAATGCACATACAGTTATTTTAAAGTGTCTGAAAATGTACTTGAGATATCTTGAAGCGGATTTAAGAATATCTCAAAGTGTATTGCAGACATCTTAAAATGTAAAGGAACATATTTTGAGATATCATTACATGAATTTCCAATTTCTTAAAAAGGAAATTGTATTTTAAGAGATCTGAAATTTATTTTGAGATATTTAATAATGTTAATTCAACTTGGATTACTCATAAAAAGCCAAGCACATGTTAGTTAAAAATAAGCAGTAAATGAAAATAAAGCCAGTTTTAGACACTAACAAGCACTATATTTTAAAGAGAATATGCCACTTGGATGAATTCTAAGCAATTTCAGAATTTTTTGGAGCGAGTTTGAGACACCCCATGTAAATAAGCAATACGTCTTTGGAAGATTCTGCAAGCCTTTTCTCTCTGAAAACAACTACTTGCGCTTGTCGCTTGTCATGCGTAAGACTGCATTCGTTTTGCTTTGCAATCCTAGTTAAACATTTGTTCATTGTCACCAGTCTAGAAATTACTGATCTGATAAACATTCTCTATTTTTGTCTCATAACAGAAGTGAATAAAGAACACATTCATTTTACTTCACTTGTCCCTTATTAATATATATCTTCCCTGAACAAACTTGGCAGAATGAGGGGACATACAAATAAATCAAAACTCAGAAACTGCATTAAACCATTGTTTGATCTAAAAACAAAACAGAGTTTCTCTGCATTTCCGATGACAGAGTATTCTACTAATGATCTCAAACAAAAATACAATACGAAATGTAAAATAGCATAATAAAGATTGTCTTGAGAAATTCACTTTTTTTGTTTTGGATGTATATAAGAGACATGCTTTAAAAGGTTAGTAATAAATCCCCAAGTAATTAAACAAAGTACCACATTTAATACTTAACAGTATTTGGAATCTGTTCACTTTAACTTAATGTAAAGGTATTTCAATAAAGATTCACCTTTCACAAAAAAAGAAATAATGTGAATACATGTGTCCTTTTATATTGGTATCTTTAAAGTGTTTAATCTTCTTGGCCTGAACACCAAGAGTCACTTGGACTCAGAATTCTATATAAATATGGTTAACCTCAGTTACTGTATCTCTCAGGGATTTAGCTGTTATAATCCAGTGTAGACCAGTAAGCGCAAATAACCCTCGGGGTAGCATTATGCTGCAATCTAATGGATAAAATAACATTACGCTTCAAAAAAATCATGAATATTTACTTTCTGTGTGTTTTGCCACACCACGGTAACTCATCAATATTCATGAGTGGGGTGGAGCCTTCAACCAAAATACATAATTGCATGTAAACGAGAAGCTGTAAAGCCAGTTTTTGAACAAACTGAAATTGAACCATTAGTTGAATCAAACAACAGTAGTAACAACGTGAATTGGTCAAGAGCTGTTGACACGGATAGTAAAACTGATGTATAGGGCATTGTATGACTGAACTGCCTAGGAAATTTCATTGCTTGAAGGTTCACAATGCATGGCCAAAAGGCAAAATGATTGTGATCAAGTAGAAAGACAAGAAAGACGTTAGCCCCCCTACACACTATTCACAAAGAGGTAGCTGTTGTCGGCACGGTGGCGCAGTGGTAGCGCTGCTGCCTCGCAGTTAGGAGACCCGGGTTCGCTTCCCAGGTCCTCCCTGCGTGGAGTTTGCATGTTCTCCCCGTGTCTGCGTGGGTTTCCTCCGGGCGCTCCGGTTTCCTCCCACAATTCAAAGACATGCAGGTTAGGTGGATTGGCGATTCTAAATTGGCCCTAGTGTGTGCTTGGTGTGTGGGTGTGTTTGTGTGTGTCCTGTGGTGGGTTGGCACCCTGCCCAGGATTGGTTCCTGCCTTGTGCCCTGTGTTGGCTGGGATTGGCTCCAGCAGACCCCCGTGACCCTGTATTTGGATTCAGCGGGTTAGACAATAGATGGATGGATGGTAGCTGTTGTTTGTGCCAGTTAATTGCGCAAGTCACTAAACCCTGCACTGTAGTAGCCTACAATAACAGAAGGGTGATGTTGATCATGTGAATATAGTGCTGACATTCTAGACTCTCATTCCCAAACAACAGAAAAAATATTACAAGAAAACAGCGCAAAGAAAAATTCTTCTACTATTCCAAATACAACATTGGGCTGTGCATCAGTGACTGTTTCAAAACATTTTACACGAAGGACTTGTACTAAATCTGCCTCCGTACAGCAGTGGACACTAGACATCTTTTTCCTTCTGTATTTATATTGATGTTTTGGTACTTACATGTTTTTCTTACACATAATAACATTTTTTCTTGTTCAAAAAACTTCAGTGTTTTGGCTTGTTTTACCAGAAGTAAACATAACACTAAGGAGGCTGCGGAACTAAACCTATAATATGGAAAAAATAGCAAATAAAAATACACGATGCATGCTATAGATCAGGGGTCACCAACCTTTTTAAACCCGAGGGCTACCTTAAGATTACCAAATGGTTTGAGGGCTACCAGCTCAATATATATATAAAAAATTATATATATATATATATATATATAATTTTTTAATCCAAAAAGCGTACGTTGCTCACATTTTTTACAAAGAATGGCATTCATAACTTTTTGACAATTATTTGTAAATGAGAATATTTATGTTTCATTGTCAAAGTGACATTTATTTTGTGCAAATGAACAATTTCATTCAACAAAAAACAGAGCTCAACTGTGTTTTTCCCCAATACATGAGATTGTGTCAACTCCAACTTTGAATCTGACTTAATCAATGAACAATGATCAATTGACCAGGTAACATAGTGTTTTACTAAAACACTGTTAAGTCTTGTCTGCCAGTTAGTGAGAAACCTGGCATTCCATGTTGTCCATTAGTTTGCTGTATTCTGGTGTATAATTTGACACTGCCACTCTCAGTGACTCCTGCAGATGTGAATCAGTTAGGCGTGTTCTGTGTTTATTTTTTATGAAGTTCATATTCGAAGAGGCCCTGCATCCAAGGTGAAGTTTGTATTTAGGTTCTCAACTGTGCCTGTAATGTCCACTGGCATAAAAGGATTTGAAATGAATGACACACATGGCTCAATTTGATCAAAATCACAAAATCTATTCTCAAACTCTTGCATCAGTCTGTTAATCACTTGGCGGTATTTTTCTACAGCTTCATCAAAAGCCACAGATGCAGAAGCATTGTCACTTAGAACTTTTTGCACAGAGGAAAAGTGCACAACACTTTTTCTTTGTAAATGCGCAGAGAAAATGTTCATTTTAGCTTTAAAAGCTTTTACAGCATTTATCATGTTTGTGACAGTCTTAACTGTGTCTTGCAGCTCACAGTTCAAATTGTTCAGTTTTTAAGTGACGTCTGTTAAAAAGTCAAGATCAAGCAATCACTCAATGTCGTCCAATAGGGAGGTGTCCTCTTCCCTGCTCTGCATGAACTCCTTTATTTCACCCAAAAGTGCCAAGAAACATTTCAAAATCCGCCCTCTGCTGAGCCATCGGATCTCTGTATGTAGCAACAGGTCTCCATATTCCGTGGACAGCTCCTGCAAAAGCATCTTGAATGTCCTGTGTTGCTTGGCTTTGGCGCGAATGCTGTTAATGATATTTATAACGGGCATCATTACATGGTCAAACCCGGTCACTTTCGTGCATATCGCCTGCTGGTGAATAATACAGTGGTAGTGTAGGAAAGGTGGGAAGTCTGGGTCATCTTGCAATGCACAATAAAGCCTGCACGGCATCCCACCAGTAGTTACCGACACAAGCTTCTCGAGCGGCACTTTTTTCTCCACAAAGAAAGTTTTTACCGTGTTGTAGATGTCCACTCCCCTTGTAGATGACTTCAGTGGTATCAGCGTGAGGAGCTCTTCTTTAGTAGAGAAATCTTCAAATACCATCCGAATAAACACAGATGGTTGAGCAGTACTGCTGCTTTCCACAGACTCGTCACATTGGATGCTGAACCACCGGCATGTACTTAAGTCCTTGTCCAGCTGCTCATTCAAGTTTTCAGACATAGCTGACACTCTTCTGGTCACTGTACTAGCCCCAAGTTGTACATCGGCTAGACTTGAGATGACATCTGACCGATATTTCTCATCTTTAAAAACAATCTCCGCGATTATCATCAAAGCCCCTTTAACAATCTCTCCATCAGAAAACGTCTTATTGTTTTAATCAGATAATGTGTAGATCTGAATGAAGCTTCAGTTGCCTTTTTGGACTTCTTCAGCGGTCTTGTGAAAAAAGACTGCTGCTTGGTCAAAGCGGCCTTTAACTCAGGCGCTTTCTCCGCCCGAAGCGCACTCTTGTGGGGGAAGTTTGTGTGGAAGCTGCCATGAGTGGTTTGATAGTGTCTTTCCACATTGTGCCGCTTTGAAATCGCCACCGTAGCTCCACAAATGAGACACACACACACTTATCTTGTATTGATGTAAAAAAGAACCCTTCTTCCCAGTCTTTGTTAAAAATATGTTTCTTCCTCTTCTCCACCATGCCTTTTAGCGCGGTGTAATCATGGATGTATTAGCAAAAGCGGGGTTAATTGTCATGCGCAGGTGACAGGTGAACTATGACCTCGAAACATACAAATGCATTGCTTTTATATGTACATTTTTTATTTTGATTACCACCATAAAATTTGCATGTGTGAAACTTTCACTATAATTTACATAAGGCGCAGCATTAAAAATATATATATTTATATTTTTGGCGAACCACAAGGGCAACTTGCTATTTTTAAAACAAGTCCGCGGGTGACTGAGATGAAGCCAACGGGCGACCGGATGCCTGCCGGCATAGGGTTGGTGACCTCTGCTATAGATGTTATTTTGGAACCTTAAAGCTTCTGACATACAATTTGTCAAACAATAATGAATATCATTCAATATTAGAACATAAGAACAACAGTCACAAAAACAGGCTGTTCAGCCCAACACGTTTGCTAACCTTATTCACCAAGATTCTCCAAAATAACATCCAGATTGGCCTTATGTACCTAAAGTTCTGCTCTGCATTCATTGATCATTTATTCATACAAATAATACAGTTCTCAGACGAATGCAGTAGGTATCTTGGGACTGCTCTGGCTTTTCTGTGCTCTTCCTAGATCTACAACTGTACTAACACCATGAAACATTAAACAATTTTTAATTTACGCGTTTTCATCTTGTGTTAGGACTAACCTTAAGCTTCTTGAGCTCAGCTTTGAATTTTAATTCCTGTGCTTCTAAATTAAAGACAAGATTTCTGAGAAATGAATAAGGGGGAAAAGTCGGTCTTCAATTCAAGAGCGCAACCCCGTGTGGAGACATTTCCTGCGATATCCATTGAGCAGGCTTCTTTTATAGTTCTTTTATCTCTTAGCAACTGAAAGAACAAAATGATCTTAAAAACTAATGGGGAGGCTAATTTTGAAACAAGCTATCATAGGCAGGTTTTACTAGAACAAACCACAGAAAGAGACTTAAGAGTCTTATTATTGCTGCTGCATTATTTGTCATTAGTCAATCTATTAAGCTAAGGCAATAGAGAAAAAATAAGCAAACATAAAAGCAGTTATGAACTAATAGAAAAATAGGTTACAATGGTTAGAAATGCATGGTTAGAAAAATAATTTACCCCTTAGCATTCATCCTTCAATGCTTTAACAACCCTGAACTTCACCGACTCCTACCCCGAAAAACGTACTCGTAGACTATGCAACACAAGAAATATGAGATGTTTTTTTCAATAGAGGTTTTTAATATTGTTTGCCTGTTGTTCAGTGTTGGTTGCCACAAACAGCCTTTTTAAATTTTGTTATCTCCACTCTTCATACAAACATTTTTTCAGCCATTACTACAAACTGCACACATCAGTAAAATATTTAAAAAAATCATCATTTTTCAGTGGAGTATTTATTTTAAATGGAAAGTTAACATTTAAGTTAAAGCACATATTGTGTATTATGCTGTATATTTAAACAATGTTCAGGTGTAATATAGTGTACTTTCTTTATTATAAATACATGTTGTAGAGACATTCCATGAATGATGGATGTAGTCAATGTGTAGTTTGCCATGAGATTGTTTTACATGCAGCAGGGGAAAAGGTGTGTGGTCTTTCACAGCATAATTTTCACATTTCAGTTAATTAAAAGGTTCTGAATACACACCACAGCCTTGAAAGCATCATTCAGTATGTTTGTGCTGTCAACAAACGTCAGTAGCCATGCATAGTTTTTAGCAAATTCTTATTCTGCAGATATGGAGAATCATGGCAGTTTAAATAATAAGCGACACAGCCAAATTACCAGACCAAAGTTTTCTTCTCTGAGGTTAATACTACTTGTATAAGTCATATAAACCAAAGCACTATGTTCCATTTCAAAGCAAAGAATCAGTAACCTGAAGCACTAAATCAATAACAGCACAAAAATTTTCATATTCTCCCATAACCAGGACATGACCTTAACACTTATACAATGGTGACATTTCTTACATTTCCGGGCATCAATACATATAAATGCTGTAATATTAGCCCAAAAAATGATGGCACCCATACCAAACCAATATGCTGTCATAGAAAACACATACCTTTTTTTTTAAATTTAAAGCAAAAGTGGAAATGTTTGTCAGAATTGGATTTAGCAGTAAACGAAACTCCAAATAGAAAGACAAAAGACATAAAACAAAATAAATACCAGACAAGAATAAAAACAAAACCACGCCATGGCAATGGGAAAATGAGTGATTAACTGTTACTGGATGGTCCTTCAAAGTGAGGTCATTGCAGTTTTTGCAGCATTGAAGGAAGCCATTGCCACATTTTCATTTGGTCAGACCTGTATGTTCAGCCTGACATTAGGAAGCTTCTACAGGCATTTGCCCATTTTCAGAAAGTTGTACAGCACAAATTTGATAAATTACATTTTCTTCTGTATGTTGGTACACCTCCTAGCAGTTTTTCACACAGTCAAAATATTATTACCAAACTTGTCTGTGATGTATTTCTGTTTAAACGGGAAATCAGTCATCTTTAAATCTTTCACTTTTGCAGGTCCAGATTTACACATTTGCATTTATGGCTATTTTATTGTATGCTCACCTTCCTCCCTACCTAGCCAAAGTTGGTACATACTGTACATTGTAAATCTCACACCGTAAATCACCACAAAATTTAACACTTGACACAGATGGCTGCCTGTGTGGAGCAATTGATTTTAACTGCCTGGCACCTAACCCAAACCCTAAAATAAAATCAGCAGCCCAGATATTGAGTTGGTGGTGATAAACAAGGGCCAATAAATCTGTTCACGTTAACCAGTTTGTGACATAACAAGGGGTAATATTAGGCAGAAATGATAAATCTTATGGAAGCTTAACAGGATGAAAACAATTCTCTTACATTACACAGATTGTGACATTAGGTGTTCTGACATTAAGTAGGTTTGACTGCATTTTAATTGTTAGTAGTCACTTCAGATCATTATAGAGTGACATTTATAACATTCAAAATATTTAGTTTGTAAAACACATGCACTCACCATGGCCCAGTGTAAGGGAAAAATGTACTTGATACTGCCTGGCTGTTTAACTAGGACACTCTGACGTCATTTGTGCAAGCACATTTAAGTTAGAAGACAAGGTCATACTGTATGTAACTTTTAATATTACATTTTGTTCTCTGATAACAGTTGTCATACATGCGACTAGGAGGGAGCTGAATGGATCAAGTGGAGGTAATTACTGAACCTACCTCTGTTATCTCTGCAGGCCAAATACGGGAAAACCTGCCTGATTCAACATCACTTCTGGTTCCGGCACCCAGAACATCACTTCCACCTTTCAGCTTATAAAGCCGCCATCTTTTCTCAACTATTCAGTTCAGTTCAGGACTCAAAACAGTGCATATTAGTGCTACTTCAAAAACCTTTTGCAACTAGGGACAATACCTGTATATGGGTGGCTGCCCCAAACCTTTTTGTGTGTGTCAAGGTTGTTCATTTCACACAGTTTACATGTATGAAGTCATATAGTTATGAACCAGCTGTTTACTTAAAACGTTTTAATATGCTTAACTAATATGGGACATGATTTAATGCTTAATGGCATAATGGAGGTTAATAGAATATACCATTTATCTGTGTGCTGATTGATGCACATTAAAATATATTCAAATATTATGTAAATGAACCTTAATAATAAAAAGAACCATTCTCTTAAGACTAACCAGTCTTGGTGTGAAATGCCTAGCTGCTCACATGGTGGGGCTCCACCAACTGGGGTAAAAAAGGAGACCCATTTTGGAGATCATTTGTAATGATGACTCAAGAATCTTTTTTATGTCCTCAGTATTTTCTGCAACACCCCAGTTATTTGAAGAAGCTCAGTCACACAATACACAACTGGTGAGCACCTACTTTAATGTAAGTGTTGTGTGGCACACTCAAAAAAATATGTGGCCACAGTAGTTTTTCTTTTTTTTTTTTTTTGTTATTCTAATAAATCACTTACGTGAAGATATGTGGGAAAGAGTCGGTTACTGTTGTGGAGTGGACTGTGAAAACGGACTGTGGAATGGAGCAGTAATCAGTAGGAACGTTTCATACTGAAGTGGTTCCGTCAGAGCTGCATTAAGGGAAAGAACTTTGGCCCGCCCCTCAGACGCAACTTGGAGGATGGACTGGAAGCTCTGTGATGTCATGGCTGCTCTACTTTTTCTATATTTCACAGACAGCAGACTCCATGGCCAAATACTTGGATTATAGCACCCTTGAAGGTCAGCAGAGTTCAGTTCAAGACTTACCTTTGTAATGAAGCTCATCCTCTGGTGGAGGCGAAGCTTGCATACACTTCAGGATTTGCTTCTTTATCATTTTTGTTGCTGTGGCCCATTCATGGGCCTGTAACATGTTGCTTGTAAAGTAGCAATATGAAGTGCACACATGAAAAACAGCTTACAAAACAGAAATATGATTAACTAGTGAATACCAATATATATTTAATACATGCAGCATAACATATGTAGTTTTTGTTTGAAGTGGCTGGGAACGCTGCTCTGCAACTTCTAAAACTTAAATTTGAACAATTCTCTCACTTATTAATATTATCATTACTATTTACTTATTTTTCTGATGCCTTTATCCAAGTTGACTTACAACATTTGAGATATAAATGGTAATAATTCTTTTTCTAATTGGATCATTGGCAGGTGAAATGACTTGCTCATGGTCACAGAGTGTGAGTAGCAGGACCTAGTTCAGCTTCAGGGTCTGCAGTCCAAAGCATTAGCCATTACACCACACAGCAGTCCTTTTACTTTCTAACTTTCCTTCTACTTTCTTTCGATGGTATAGCAAGTGTTGGTCCTGCATCAGTGTTAAGATTAGCAGCTCTGAGTGTCAAATCCACAAATGATATGTAAGAAAAAAGCAGCCCTTAGTTACCTGATTAATTGTCAGATTGGTCAATTTTGTGTGAAGGATGGCCGACCATTTATCCCGGCCAATACCCCCAAGCCGCCAGGTGGAGCCCTCCTTGCAGCATGGAGGTCCCCAGAAGACCAGCAGGGCATCATGGACAATGGAGTTTTTATGCAAAGCCCTGCAGGATGCCGTGGGGGCCAAGGAGGGAGCTGCAGGGAGGACCGAGGGTTTCTTCGTGCCCTGTGACCCGGAGGTTCGTCATAGGAAGAGCGACGGACTTCCGGGCTGAAGAAAAGAACTTTTACCTGACCCGGAAGTGATTGAGGATCACATGGACTGGGGATTGAGAACACTTCCAGGTCAGGGATTATAAAAGGACTATGGGAGCTCCCAGACAGCGAGCTGAGCTGGGTGGAAGGGTGGCAACGTGTCTGGGAGCTGGAGGATTGATTTATTGGTGATTTATTGGTGATTTAATGAGTATTGTGGAGGAGAGTGTGCTTTGTACACTGTGGCATAAAAATAAAGTCAACTTGAGGACTTTTACCTGGTGTCTGGAGTCGTGGACAGGGGTTCAAGGGAGCGAGAGCGCCCCCTATCGTTCACATTTGATAACATGGAGGTCTGAGAAGTTTGGTTGATTTAATATATGGGAGAGGTTAATTATTTGCTGTATAGAACTGTTCACTATCTATATGAAAATGTACTTCTGTGTAAGGAAACAAACCTTCATGGTTGAAAAAATCAACGAGAATGGAAGAATGAGAGCCAAGCTGCTACACTGTCACAAACTCCAGAGACACCTTACCACCCTCTCAATCTGTTCATAACAGGATAAATGTAAGGTGACTGTGTGGAATGCTTCTCAAAGGAGCAGTTTGAATATCTGACCAAAACGAAATAATAAATGGCTACTTGCTTATGTTGGTAAGCTCGAAGTCACTGAATTTGCATACCCATCTCTTAGCCACGACATTAGGCTGTCAAATGAATAGAGTGTTCTGTATCCTGCAGTGAAGCAGGAAGAGCTGCTCAGAGCTATTCAGCAAACTGTGCTAAGAAGTAGATAAGTGCAGCAACTCAGGCCTGTGAGGAAATATTCAGATGCGCCTGGGTAGTGCTATGTATGCTAGTGCTGAATAGCATGCCAGGTTGGACTGATAGGGAAGAAGAGAAAAGGGGCAGCATGGAAACTTACCAAACATCTCCCAAACCAGGTAGCAGAGTAACCTTAGGAAGAAAATGTCAAGTCCCAAGGACCACAGTGGGAGTTTGTTAATGTCTGTCACAAAGACCTAAATAAATGGCGCTTTTAATGGCCATTAACTGTTGTTGGTGCCAGTGTCAGTCCTTACTGCTGTTACATAAATATCCACAATGAATCAAAAGCACACAAAAAGACTGAACAATTTTGTATTGCGTCTCATATAAATCTGATTATGTGCTGTATTCTTTTTGTGTACTTTTGACATAAACTACATGATTGGATCGGGTGTATTTTTAGAGGTTTAATTTTTTTTAAATGTGGGGGTGAATGGGGGGTTGTGGCCATATTTTTTTCCATTTCCAATACTGAATACAGTACATTACAGGTGTTTACAGACTATAGTATTCAAACAATCTAAGAGATGAGATAGTGGCTTCATTTATATGGAAACTAATATATAAAATCATTTACATCAAGGTGCCTCATTCTAAACATAAGTTTTATAGACTACTCAGATTAAAATACATCAATAATTTAAACATAATTAAAATGAAACTGGTATTTCTTTCATTCATCCATTGTCAAACTCACTTAATTCCGAACCGAATCACAGGAACTGGAGCCTATCAAACTCAGTTCATCTTCCTTACAGGCGAATCAGTCTGGGGTCTAAGTATATTGAGAGTGGGATCTGAGCTTAAACATACAGTATGACCACGAGAGTGAAGAATGTTGTCAATACTATTTTTTTTTTTATTTTAATGCCATCTTTGTTTAAGTCTATCATCTCATTTAGGAGGATATTTGATTCGTTGCAGCCTAGAAAAACATGTAGCATAATCACACCCCTCCGTCTTCATATGCTCACTTTACACATGCAATATTCTATTGTTTAAACTATTACATTAGCCACTTTGAGTCTTTATTTCAAAACTAGATTTCATTGATATTGATTTCTTTAAATCAGTTTTCACATGTGTAATCACACAAGAATTAGTAAATATTTGAGCCACTATTCAGTCACCTGTCCACCAGTTTGCTAAGCTTGTTTATTTCATTAAAAGTGCGAGGAGCTGAAGTCTCCCAGTGGCATGAAGAACAAGGCAAAAACTCCCAAAACAACTCTGATTATGTGCTAATGAATCGTAAGGCATACATACAAACTTACAAAGCACTCACATTATTGTTTATACTCTTGGAATGTTTAACTAGTTCAAACTCCTGCATCCGGGAAAGTACTGTGGTGTTTTACTTTTATACTGTGCCTTGTCTTTTATGTACAAATTTTCACTTTTGCATTTATTATAAAGAAACAGGGTCAAAACACTTTTTCATGGATTAGGATTTGGTCCGTATTGACATGTAGGATTCTATAAAAACCTTTAAATTATATACAATCATTAAGCAATATACCATCAGATATAAAATCCAGGATAACTGTATCTAAAGCATTAACTCAGGGGTTCCTGATCTATTTAAACTATTACAATTCATTGTCTTTTGTTCTTAATTCCCTTTGATTATTTAATCTTTTAATGATAACCTTAATTAAAATAATAATATGCGGATTATACATTGCTTTTATTATTCTCCTGCTGGAAACAAAGCCAGTAATCATTATTTTCTCTAATGGGCTATAAAAAGAATTTGACATTAATAGCTGTGTAGCGCAATCCTGTCTTTATAGAGAATCTCAGAAAGTGTGGATAGAATTTACCCTACATATAAAAAAGAAAATATGTACATATAGTGGAAACAAGACAGAAGTAGCACTCTTGGTAAACCTTATTAATAGGGAAGTTAGAAAAAAAAATAAAGCCTAACACAAATCCAGAACCGTAGTCTGTCTCCACTGGAAACTTGTCTTGTTGAGAGCAGGGTCCAGAATGAACGCCGACTTCTGGTTCTATGGGAAGGCCTGGAGAAGACAAGACTTTCATTACTCAGGTGAAAGTAACTTCATGTGTCTTGAGTTTTCTTTTTCAACTGTTCTATGGAAACAAAGGCAAAAAAGGCGTCATTAGTGATGTTACCTTCAAATCCTTCCTGTTCATTTTTACCTGACCAGAGCCACAAGGACACCTGTGGCTTCATTCAGGCTTGAGCATGAATCATTATATACAGTACCATGTAAAAGCCTTGGTCACTCCAGAAAAAAAGTCATAAAGCGGGAATACAGTTTTTATTAATCATTAAATGCAGTAAACAGGAGAAAAACATATATAGAATCAATTTTTGATGTGATCATCCTCTGCTTTTCTATTAGGTCCACTGTCATACAGTATGGTTGGTTGTTGCAAATCAATTGGAGAATTTGACAGAGTTCTCCTACAGACTTCAGTCGCCTTAATTGTTTCTATCTCTGTAATTTATCCCAGAATGGCTCAATGATTTTGAGATTAGGGCTCTATGGGTGCCATATCCTCTCTTGAAAGATTTCTTCCTCCTTGTTTTGCTGTAGGTTTTATGATTTTGGCCATGTAATTGGGGTCATTGTGATACATTAAATTAATTTTGGATTTATCATACAACTCCTTGGTGGTACTGCATGATGGAAATCCTGTCTGCATTTCTCAGCATATACAGGGCCATTAAATTTAATCAAAGTACTACTGCCATTTGTAGACTCATTCATGTAATATTCCCAACACTTCAGCAGTCAAACTTTAACTCATCAGTCCAGAGTCCCTGTTGCCATTTTTCTGCTACACTGTCCATGTGTTTGAGTGTGTAGTTGAGTGGTTTGGTTTTATTCCACAATGGAGGAAAGGCATTTTGGTCACAATTCTTCCATGAAGAAAACCTCTGATTAGATGTCTCCACACTGTATATAGGTGTACCAGGGTCCCTCTGGTGTCTCCCAGTTCTTTACTGATAGCGGTGCTGGACATCTTCTGATTTAAAAGAGAAGTAAGCTTGATGCATTTTTCATGTATGTCTCATTTCCTGCACTCAGTTTCTGACCACTGGTCTTCAACAATGCCAACTAGTTTGTGCTCCTACAGAAGAACAGAATAGCACATTTAGAAAGACATGTCTGCTTTGGAGAGACCTTAATAATTCAGGATGACCATCTTATGTCTTAATAATAATTCTTTGCATTTATATAGTGCTTTTGTCACTACTCGAAGCACTCAGAAATTGCAGGTTAAGGGCCTTGATCAAGGCCCCAACAGAGCAGAGTCCCTTTTGGAATTTACGGGATTCGAACCGGCAACTTTCCAATTGCCAGTGCAGATCCCTAGCCTCAGAGCCACCACTCCACCTTCTGTCACTATGATCACTTTTGGCTTGGTGCAAGATTTGCAGGTTAAACCACCACCTTTACCTCAATCTAACCTTTTTAGAATGGTGGTCTCCTGCACAATTTTATTCACTCGATACAACTGTTTTAGTTAATTGCTTTAATTTGACCTACACATGATGCCATTGATCATTAGCCACCTATTTGTTGGAGTTGCTCGTCTAAGCACTGGGCTGAATGCCTACAAAGATGTCTCACTATTTAACTGGAAAGTGCTCTATTACTTGTTGAGTCTCTTTCTTTAGGGGGATTCAAATGTCTTATTAATTTTTCTAAGAGAAATGTTTGGAACTCTAAAATCTGCTCTTTTCTATGGACACACTAATCACAAAGATATCAAATAACTGACTAAGAAAAATATTTTTCTGAACTTTCTAAAGTGCCTAAAATTTTTATACAGTGCCATATGTGCTGTATCTGAGGGATTAGTATTGTTTGAGGCACTTTAAAATGGGAATGTGGGTGAGCCACCCCGTCTACAAGACAGGAGTTATATTTGCTTATTTTACTAGTTTCTGTTCTTCCTGGTGTTATCTTTGTTTAACAAAACAGACATTTTTGTTAAACGTTTTTCTCCCGTTTGTTGTTCTCTGTGTTATGTGTGGTAATTAGTTATGTGCTGAGTATTCTATCTATGGGGGACGAGTGAATGCTTTAGATTGGTCAGAAAATTTAAATCTCTGGTTTTCGACCAATCTCAACATTTTACGGTCACCTGATACTGAAAACATTGATATCTCAATGATGGGTGTGTTGTCTGACTGTGTGTCATAGTTTCTTGAGGATGGTCTAGAGCTAAAACGGCTGGACGAAAAAATACCAAACTCGAAACCTACACCTATTATGAGATTACGATGTGTTGATTAGTTTTTGAGCCAAATGGTACAAGGGAAAGAGGCACTCTAGAGGAACGCACAAATATAGTAATTCTGTAATTAATTATGAATTCTTCTCATCAAATTCTATTATAATGACCTATCTTATGATCAGAAAGATCAGCATCAGAGAGGTAAATAATTACTGAAATATTATGGAATAGTTCAGCTAACTTAGTTCCTTGGGCACAAAGATTACTGACACTCACAAGTTTTTTTCTTAGTTTTTTTCTACATTCCCTTAATTGGACAGAAAAGGGTAGAGAAAAAAGCTATGGCTCCATAATTAGCACTGCAATCAAACGTTTCCCACATTTAAAGACCATAGATGGTCATAAACAGAGCACAATTACTGTAAGGTACAAGAATATAATGTACAAAACAGTTTGAAGTCAACAGCAATTTACAGACAACGTGGTTGCTGGACAGACATTGACAGTGACTATGTTCAGTTAAACACAGTGTGTCTTCCTCAGAATTGGCTTGCTGTAAATGAAAATGCTGTCCAAGTGAGGATGTGGCTCTGGCTGGCTGAGTGTTTTCAACCCACACTGTGCTGTACAGGTTTCCCTCCTTTTACCTTTTTAATTTGCTCTTGAAAATCCTTCTTAAATTGAACAAAATGTAAATGAAAAACATATTTCCTTTAATTTAAATGAAAAAAAATTACAATGTGCTCTTTCACAATAAAAAAAAACAATATTGTTTCACTAAAATTGTGAAAAAATTATGCAAGTAAAAACTTTTAAATATATAATCAATAAATGTTCATACAACAAAGTTTCATTGTTGTCAGAAAGTGAGAAGAAGAGGACTTGATAGTGGATGGTGGATAGTCGGAGAAGGGAATTAAGGCAATCATTCTTGAAAAGCTGGATGAGATTCAGATGATGAGGAACTTTGAGGCAGGCATTAGATATCAGAATTGGAGGATAATACACTGTGTGCACAATTATTAGGCAAGTGAGTATTTTGACCATATCATCATTTTTAATGCGTATATTCCAACTCCAAGCTGTATTAACTTGAATGCTTATTGGATTTAAGCACGTCAGGTGATGTGTATTTGTGTAATGAGGGAGGGTGTGGCCTAAGGAGATCAACACCCTATATCAAGGTGTGCAGAATTATTAGGCAGCTAGTTTTCCTCAGGCAAAATGGGCCAAAATAGAGATTTAACTGACTCTGAAAAGTCAAAAATTGTAAAAAGTCTTTCAGAGGGATGCAGCACTTTTGGAATTGCTAAGATATTGGTGTGTGATCACAGAACCATCAAACATTCTGTTGCAAATAGTCAACAAGGTCGCAAGAAACGTGTTGAGAACAAAAGACGCAAATTAGCTGCCAAAGATTTGAGAAGAATCAAACGTGAAGCTACCAGGAACCCATTATCCTCCAGTACTTTCATATTCCAGAGCTGCAACCTACCTGGAGTGCCCAGAAGTACAAGGTGTTCAGTGCTCAAAGACATGGCCAAGGTAAGGAGGGCTGAAACCCAACCACCACTGAACAAGAAACATAAGTTGAAACGTCAAAACTGGGCCAAGAAATATCTGAAGACAGATTTTTTTCAAATGTTTTATGGACCGATGAGATGAGAGTGACTCTTGATGGACCAGATGGATGGACCTGTGGATCAGTAATGGGCACAGAGCTCCACTCCAACGTGGAGGTGGGGTACTGGTATGAGCTGGTATTTTTAAAGATGAGCTAGTTGGACCTTTTGCATTGAAGATGAACTCAAAATCAACTCCCAAACCTACTGCCAGTTTTTCGAAGACACTTTCTTCAAACAGTGATACAGGAAAAAGACCATGATTTTTATGCAGGCCAATGCTCCATCACTTGCATCGAAGTTCTCCACTGCGTGGCCAGCCAGTAAAGGCCTTAAAGATGAAGGAATAATGACATGGCCCCCCTTCCTCATCTGACCTAAACCCTATCGAGAACTTGTGGGCACTTCTTAAATGCTAGATTTACGGGGGAGAAAAACAATACACCTCTCTGAAGAGTGTCTGGGAGGCTGTAGTCACTGCTCCACAAAAAGCTGATCGTCAACAGATCAAGAAACTGACAGACTCCATGAATGGAAAGGCTTATGACTGTTATTGGAAAGAAGGGTGGCTATATTGGTCATTGATTGATTGATTGATTTTTTTTGAAATGTCAGAGATGTTTATTTGTAAATTTTGAGGTGTTTGTTTATTATTCTCACTATAACAGATGAAAATAAACAAGTGAGATGGTAAAATTTTCATTTTTCCTTTAGTTGCATAATAAATCTGCACACTAATAGTTGCCTAATAATTGTGCGCACATATGTATTCCCCTGATGATGTTCACACTCACATTTCCGTTGTGAAACATTCAGGTTTCAGGTTTATTAACATTATGGATTGACTGATAGCACTGTGTTTGTTCCATATTAAAATTAATCCTCAAAAATACAACTTGCCTAATAATTGTGCACACAGTGTATTATTCTCTTACAACGTGTGCCATTTAATGTGAATGTTTGTTACAAATTCTCTGGAAAAGTGAATGCCTTGTTAGGCTGGAAAAAACCTAAGCTACAACTTTGCTTATGCTCTCATTCTTTGCATTCATACTGTATATTTCTTTGTAGGGTGCAAAATCAGAGATGATTACATTTTTAAATGTTATGTTTTTCATCTTGTTCTTGTCATATTAATTAGGCCCATAATTTCTTTTAACTTAGGTTATCCAGTGCCTTCTTTGTTTCTTCTTCTTTTCCTTCATCTTCCTACTTCTCAGAAATCCGAGGTTTGTCAAGCTGGATGAATGCCCCTTTTGTAAGGTCTACTTCGTGCAAATTCAAAAAGTCGTCTACATCAAACTGCACTCTGGGTAAGACAATGGGAAGACAGAGAGCCTTCCCACCAGATATTACATGGGATTAGGACCAATTTCAGCAGTTCCTGAAAAAAAGGTTTTGCTTACCTGTACCTTATTTCTGACCTTACCTTGTTTTGTTGTTATTTATTCTTTAATATATATTGCCTAATCTTAATTGTTTTCTCTTCTTGTAACTTTCTTTTGTCATCTTGTAAAGCATTTGAGCAACATTGTTGTATGAAAATGTGTTATATAAATAAATATTATTGTTGTTGTATATGTATTTACACCCTGTCATCATTCTATGATCTTTTCTCTGTTGTGATTATTGTGTTCATTTTCAGTTCCTTAGTCTTAATGGTGGTGCTACACAGAAAGGTCTCTGCTGAGTGTGTGTGTGTGTGTGTGTGTGTGAGAGAGAGAGAAAGAGAGACAAACAGACAGCTCAGCTGATGCCATCGGGTGGCACTTTGCTAGCAGTGCTTATAGGCAGTTTCTGTGCAGTTGAGAAGAGAGTTCTTCCATTACTCTTGCAATAATGAAACTGATTCTGAGGGCCTTTGTAATCCAAATGTTGTGAATTCATGGCCAATCACTGTGCAAAGTGGCAGTTACCACTGTGCAAAAACATGCAACATGGGATGGATCATGGTGTGAATCACAGACAGCAACATTTAATTCTAATGTGCTAGGGGATCCAAGGTGCATCTCAGTGTTTATCTCCCTAGCACCCCTGTGTATAACCCTCCAGGATCATCTAGTACAGTCACATTTACCGCAGGTTTCCGTTACTTGATGAGAGACTTTATGGCCCCTTTTTGCCTGGCAAGTATTTGAACTGGAATTTTAAATATTATCATCTGTATTAGTGTATTTGGTAAGTGCAACACCAAGATGGCACAGTTTAAGAGACAGTCCCAAAACAGACCTTTCTGAAGAACATAAAGTCACAATGGCACTCAGAGTACAATTCTTAATGCTAGCAGGAATCTACAAGTGGACACCCTGAAATCGTAAATTGTGCCACTGAATTAAAACATTTTATAGCATATCATCAAGACAGTGAATTTAAAATCTAGAAAGTTATTAATTAAAGGAAAATGAATAATAATAACATAAATGTGGGATAATGGGAATCAGAATAATACTGGCCATTTAGTAGAAGAAGGCTTAAAAACTATATATATTAATCTGCCACAGACTGTGCGCACAATCTGTGTGCAGACCTGGGACTGGGCAGATCTCTTTAGGTGGGGAACACCTATTATTGGTCTGGTCGCGGAGTAGCTGTTGCTGTAGTGGATTCTTCCAATGGTGTCCAATGTCACTGCTTTCAATGAGTGTATAATTACATTACGATTATGACACTCTCTGGGTGCCTTGTCTGTTGTCTCAGTGTATGCTCCAACTGTGGTGAATGATGTCTCAGGAGGGAGACATTTTATTCACAACTTCGCTCAGTGCTTGATGGGTACCTGCAAGGTGACACTCCTCTGGTCATGGGTGAATTCAGTGCAGCCACTGGCATTGATAGGGCTGGCTATTAGGATTGTCTCGGTCCCCATGGTTCTGTTGACCGTAGTGAAAGTGGCTCCATGTTCCTTGACTTTGCAAAGGATCAGGAGCTGGGAATTGCTGGATTCTGGTTCTAGTGCCCTGAGCTGCATCATTGGACTTGGTACTCCAATACTGGTGGTGCGGTGAACGGAATCAATCACATCCTCATGGGCAGACACTGAAGGCTCATACAAAACTGCAGGGTCTACAGAAGTGCCCCGTTTGTGAATTCTGACTACAGACTTCTTGTTGCTACTCTGAAGATCCAGCTTAGGTTCAGTAGTTTACAAACTACAAGGAAAATGAGGCTGGACCTGGCCAGATTCCAAGATCAAGCTGTTTCTGATGAGTTTGCACACAGTTTGTGTGAGGAACTTACGGATTTGGCTGCGACTGCCGAACCTAATGTGATGTGGAAGACCGTCTGTATCAAGACCCTGAAGGTTGCTGAGGGTTGTGTTGGTGTTACCAGTGTTCCCAGAAGGAGGTGTTTCATCTCACAGGTCACTCTGGATATCATCGAGAGGAGTCGCAGCTGGCTTGATCTGGCCCGGGCTCTGAGGGTAGATAAGGAGGCATTTGTTTGAGGAATCTGTGAGCAAGTAACGCAATATCTATGGTCTAGTGGCCCACGTCCTGCTTACAGAGTAATCGAAGCATTACGCACATCCAAATCTGTTCCTCAGAGAGTTGAAGTCAGGGCAGCCGATGGAGCAGTTCTTACGGATGACACTGCAGCTGTAACCTGCTGCGCTGGCTACTTTGAGTAACTGTTTAAAGATGATCCTCCAGCTAGAACATTGGATATCGCTGGGTCCACAGTTCTTGAGGCTGATTCTCCAATTAACTGTGAACAACCTAGTCTCACTGAGATTGCACAGGTGGTGAACCAGCTGAACGTAGGGTAGGCTGCAGGGATCTGTGGTATCCAGGGTGAACTGGAAAAAGGAACTTGTCATCCCCATCTGGAAAGTGAAGGGTGATCGCCTGGATTGCAGCAACTACAGGGGGATAATACTGCTCTCGGTGCCGGGTAAGGTCCTTGCTACGGCCATTCTCAATAGGATCATGGACAGCCTGTACATTAGTACAGTGAGTGCTGTGCAGAGAAGAGGTAGAACCTTTGTGTTTTTCCCAGTTGATTCTGGGGTTCGTCTGGGTTGTGTTTTGCTCCTACTCTGTTCAATCCTTGCATGGACTGGGTGTTGGGCAAGGTTATGGGGTCCAGCGGCTGTGGGGCATCTGTTGGTGAAGAAATGTTCACTGATCCTGACTTTGCAGACAATGCGAGTGTCCTGGATAAAAAACAATATCCAGGCCTTTAATGACCTCTTAGGCACAACCATCAGCAGTGTGCCTGTCTGTGGAGAGAGTGTCGATGTTGTCAAGAGGTTTACTTACCTCGGCAGTGACATTCATTTCTCTGTTGACTCTTCCTTTGAAGTCAGTAGATGGATTGGGAGAGCATGGGGGAGGGGGTCATGAGGTTGCTGGAAAGGGGTGAGTGGCGCTTCCCATATCTCTTCAAAAAGACGAAGGTCCAAGGGCCTCATATATAAATGGTGCTTATGCACAAAAATGTTGCATACTCCCGTTTCCACGCTCAAATCACAATGTATAAACTTAGCGTAAAGCCATGCACATTTTCACGCCAGCTAAATCTTTGGCATACACAAGTTCTCTGCTCGGCTTTGCAAACTGGCGGAGCCCAGCGTCAAAGGAGTGCTTTTGTTCCAGTGTGGTTTCCCTTTCTTTTTTAGATCCACATCCCTGACGTGGCTTTATCACATACACTGAAATTAACCGGATATTGTTTATTAGTTTAAGGCATCTGATTGTAAATAACCTATAACAATATAATGGTCCACGGAATGGCCAAACTATTCCAAATACTACAGCTGCTTTAGTGTTGTTACTCTCATTTACCTTCTTCTTCTGCTTCTTTCAGTTGCTTCCGTTAGGGGTTGCCACAGCGGTTAATCTTTTTCCATATTACTCTCACTGCACCAATCAGAGTATTTATATGAATGTTTTTGAGTGTGGAATCACAGCTCTATAGCAGTTGATCGGAAAGCGAATTATCGGTATACAGTAATCCCTCGCTATATCGCGCTTCGAGTTTCGCGGCTTCACTCTATCGCGGATTTTAAATGTAAGCACATCTAAATATATATCACAGATTTTTTGCTGGTTTGCCGCTTTCTGCGGACAATGGGTCTTTTAATTTAGGTTACATGCTTCCTCAGTTTGATTGCCCAGTTGATTTCATACAAGGGATGCTATTGGCAGTTGGCTTAGAAGCTACCCAATCAGTGCATGTATTACATATTAACTAAAACTCCTCAATGCTATAAGATATGCTTCCCGCGCGGTACTTGTTTACTTCTCTCTATCTTTCTCACTCTCTCTGCCTGACGGAGGGGGTGTGAGTAGAGGGGCTGTTTGCACAGAGGACACGGACACTCCTCTACAAAATGCCGCTTTATCGCGGTGCTTCTGTATACTTAAAAGCACGTATTGATTTTTTGCTTTTCTTTGCAAGCGCTCTCTCTGACATTCTCTGCTCCTGACAGTGCTCCTTTATGACGGCGCTCCTTTAAAGATGATATGTTTGCTTTCTTTTAATTGTGAGAAAGAACTGTCATCTCTGTCTTGTAATGGAGCACAGTTTAAACATTTGACTAAAGGGTGTTACTTCATGTCTAGAGGGCTCTAATAATGTTAACAGGGTGGGAGAGTTTATAAGGGCTTAAAATATATAAAAATAACCATACAAACATATGGTTTCTACTTTGCGGATTTTCACCTATCGCGGGGGGGTCTGGAACGCAACCCCCGCGATCGAGGAGGGATTACTGTACAGCATCAAGCACATGCTTCCTCAGCCATGCTGTCTATTTGAACTGCTCTCATACGACAAATGTTTCAGAGCCTTTCCTGTAGGGGCTTTGCGGTTCAAAAACAGTGTCATCCCAAGAATTATAAACACACTCAATCAGTCCATCAAGTGCTAATTGCAGAACTTATTGTACTTATAAGTAAAATTACCTCACTGTAAACTTGTGATACAATCATAATATTGCACAACCAGAGATACTTTATAAAATGCATATTTACATTATGATGACAATATCATTTTTAAGATGAAATGCTGCAAAATATGTTTATTACATCATACTGATAAAATGTTAACATTATTTAAATAATCTACATCTATACTAATAAAAGGCAAGAAAAGGCTGAAATTCTTTTATTTTCCCATGTGCTTTTGCCATTGCCTTTTCACAGAACACTGAGCTTAAGGTCTATTTATACTGATTTGCATATTCAAAGAGGCGTAATTCTGGAAGAAGTTGGGGAGTGGCAGCAGGCGCGTGCACGTGTGTTACTTTTTGCACTGACCAGGAATTTATATAGCAGAAGAACGTGGAAGCTGGCAAACACACAGATTTATGCATCTGGATTTTTTTGTGCATACGCTATGTTTTAGTGTGAATTCTACGCACAGCATTATGCATGAAGCCTTTAGAATCCTGGTGCTTCCTATCTTGCTATACATGGATCCAGGAACGTGAGACAAAGGGTGGACTCCTTTGGTACTGTGTGACTTCGGAAAATCCTTGGGTACCGCTGGTTTAACTTGGAGTCCGGAAAGAAGCACATTATCTGCATTGAGAGGGAGTGTCAGTTACAGCACTATGGCCATGTGGCATGATTCCCTGAGGGTGATCTGGCTGCAGTATCCTTATTTTTGAGGACCCGATTGGCTCGACCAGGCCAAGGGGATGGCCACATAACACCTAACTGCAGCAGATAGAGGGACATTTCTGGAGGGTGGGACTAGACTGCCTGGGGGGGGTGCCAACCAGGATCCCGAGTTGTTTCGTCATGTGGTAGGTGCGACAACATGCTGTAACAGTGCATGCTCCCCAACCTGACCTGACCTGACCACATAAAATTGTGTTCTAAAGTGAAGCATTTCATATACATTTTTAAAATACCTTGCCTGCACCAGTATTTAAAATGGAGTTGAAGGGCACCAGGGTCAAAACATGAAAAAAGAAAGCTTTAAACTTATTGCATATATCCACTTTAAAAGATTTTGAAAGCATTCTTTATGCATTTAACTGGAAGTAATAATACATTTGATCAGAGATTTTGGTGTTATTTTCCTGAAGTAAGGATATGTTTCATATTTACTATTAGAATAGGGCTAGTAAAATAAAATATACCATTATTGCCAAGAAATAACTTTGACTTGAAAATTTAGAACTTATCCTTTATGGTCTCAAGGAGACACCTTGGTTAACTTGGTTGAAGTAAAGGTTTAGAAGCAAAAGCAGCACCAGTGAGTAGCCTGCCATAGTGGTCCCAGTGGTGAAACACGTATAGACAGTGAGACAGTTAAGAGCATACCAGTCACAGTAACAGTAATGTAGTTGGTTTTGACATTTCTTTCTAACTCCCATATAGATCAGAACCAAAGAGATTAGTTGATGCATTTTATATTAGGTGATATGATAATGTGATAAAACATCTGTCAAGACACATTTCTACAACTTTGTAGGCATATTCTAGGTCTTTTTGTAATCACTTGCAAGAACTACTATTACTACTATTAAACTCTCAATTACTTATTCTTCTCTATTTTCACAACTCTAAAGAGCTTCAGTTTGTTAATATTGTCTTGTATTTGTGGTTATCTTTTATTATGAGGCAAAAGGTTTGGTATCTCCCAGTGTTCTCAAATGTTATACTTAAACCCTCTGTTCTCAACTCATTGCCTTTTAAAATTTTGTGGCACTCCTCTGCACAGCTTTCATATAATGAATTACACAACAACACAAAAATTCACATTACAGGTCTTATGCAGGTCTTTTTGTCTGTATTTCATCTTCTATGAGCTCCTTGATCCGTCCTCTCTGCTTTTGTTAATTTTTAAGCATTCTTAAAGGTTTATAATTTTATTTTTTTATCCTTTTTACCATAAACATGCTTTCTAGCTTTGTTATAATTTAGATTTCTCTGTGATTTCCTCCATGGGCAGCCCACCTCTTGCAGTCCTGTGGCTTCTTTCTAATTCCTCTTGCAAGGTTAGAAATGTTTTCTTCTTCTTCTTCTATAATTTTCCAGCTTTTTGATAAAATGCTTTTCCTGTGAGTCTTTGCTGCAGCTGGTAGTTAGGTAGACATGTCAGTTGCTGAACTAGGATTTGAATAAACCTGCTTGTCATAAAGTCAATTATAGATCTAGTAGTTGAGTAGATCTGATTTTGTTTTTTTTCTATTTCCTGTGATTTGCTTATTATTGTGACCATTTCATTTAGAGCGTTTCTGGAACTTCTCATTTTTTCAAGATTCCTTGAAATGCTTTAATCGATTAATACTTGAAACCCAATTTTGAGATGTATTGTCATCCAATTGTGATACACAATTACTTCTAATTTCGGGCCGGTTTTTTTTTTTAATGTCAGTGGGATTTTCCCAGTAAACTATTGAAGAGAAAATGGGTTTGTCTTTGTTATGTTTTACTCCCATATACTTTTCTGATCAGTAATCATTTCCAAAAAATTAGTTATTTTTTGTGTCTTTTTTCAACACCATGTTAGTTTCATAGGTGTCGCCAAGTTGTGATTCCCATTGCCAAGATGCAGCCCCCAGTTGCTGGGTGTGTGGGTGCAGAGGTCACAACATCTGACATCATTAATGCAGTGGGTTTAATAGTTGGCACTGATAGCCATGTTTCATTTGAGTTTGACGATAACTCAAATAAATCTCTGCATGTCATTGCTGGTGTTTTTTATTTGATGCTTCTGATTCCTGTCCTCATCTTTAATTTCTGGTTTAGCAATTTGGATTAACACAAGATAGGGCTTTTTCTTGGTATTGACCCTTTTTGTAGTGTTTGTTCTTTTATAAAGCTTGCAGAAGCTCAAAGAGAGGCTTGACATATGCATAAGCAAGTTTGTGCACAAAAATTTGTTTTTTTAGAGGAATTTGATGAGGGAATGCATACATTTACAGCAACTCTGACCCATTAGTATGTAACATTTTGGAAAAACTGGGTAATGACAACATCTTTGATCAAGTAAGGAAATGCAGGCAAACCAGATAAATGATGACTTGTATGCATAATAATTCATATCACTGCATTGATGTTACCGGCCTCACGGTCTAGGGGAACCTGGGCCAGGTACAAGCCACTGTTGCTACAGGGGGTAGCCAGAGGGATATGGTGAAAAGCATAAAAGAAACAGGGAAAAAGCATAAAAGAAACAGGCAGCAGTCCCGAGTTTCAGACCATACTTCTCTGTTTTCTTTTTTATTCTCTTTTTACCAGAAATATATATATATATATGCTTCAGTTTCTGCATAGATCAACATGGCAATCAGTGAAACAATGCTGCGAGCCAAATTTCCTCCTCTAGAACAAATGGTGTAAACACATTTACTTTGGCAACAATGGTATTGTGGCCAGAGGAAGCAGACAGTTCTGTTATCACCACATTGTGTGTGGATGAGATACTTAATCTAAACGGGTGATAGATAGCCATCAACAATAACCTGGAGCAGAATTTTCTGCCTTTTCTTTAAAACACTGGTTTATTGCCCATTATGCTAAGCAACACACAGAAATGTTGTTTTCTTTAGAATACTGAATTCTAGCCCATTATACTCTCACCTACTTTTTTTGAGATGTCTCCTGACATCTTGTTCCAAAGGCTCGGCCTTTGGTTCAGTGTCTATTGTGTCTCAACCAATGTTCTTAGGTAATAATCAAATCCTGGGTATGCTGGATACACACTGGATAACAAGTCTGGAATATCTTAGCCAAGATTCACTGTGTCATGCCCGCTGTCCTGGAATCTTTGAACTGACCAAGGTTATTATAGTTTTGCCTTTGCCTTAGTTTTTATTTCTATATTTTTTTCTGACCATACTTGGAAATTCAGTTTAGTTTTAGTTTTCCTTCACCATGTAAGTTTAGTTTTAATTTAGTTTTATTTTACAAAGACATTTCTATTTTATTTTTATATACATTAGTTTCAGTTTTAGTTTTAGTAATTATGGTACGGTTAAAGAGCTACTATGGAGCTTAGTTTTTGTGTCACTATGAGGCAGAACTGTACACTTAACAGGTTTGGATATAACATGAGTTTAATGTTTAAGTGGAAGCTTACTACACTACGCAACACACTTTACTATTTGGTTTTGTTATTGTCTGATAAAAACAAGCATTATCAAAACCAGGTACTGAATATGAACAATGTTACACAATATTATCATTTTTAATACTAGTTGGCTTTGCAAGGCAGGAAAAATCCCTGATATGGAATATGTATGATATGGCAGATGTTAAGAACAAAAAGAATATGATGATTTCAACTATCTGTTTTGAGAGAGAGAGACAAACATTGAAAAAATGGGCACAGATATTTTAAAACATAATTCTGCTATTGGATTATTTTCACAAAGATAAACTAAAAAATACAGCATAAACACAAAAACACATTACAGGTAAAATTCCATTACAACGAACTCCCAGGGACCTAAAAAATATTTTGTTATAACGAAAATTTCGTTGTAATGAGATTCTGTATTTGTTACTATAGTGCTTTCTTTAACTTGCGACCCACGCGTTTTCAATCATTTCAATAGCTTCTTTTCTGTTAATTTTAATCTCCTCCTGCCTACAAGTTATGCTGCCGAGAATTTGTCTCAGCATTTCCTTGCAATAATACACTTTCCCGAAGCGCGATTGCAGCATCTGTGGAAGACTGTTTGTCCGTTGCCGGGGCAGGGCAAAAACAGGCTCATAGCGCTGCAGTGAAGTGACACAGAAGCAAATCATAAAAGATCGGGGTTTCGTTATAAGTCCCTGTCACCCTAAAACACGAGGCTGAGTTTCAGTACTTTAGGAAAACCAACTTTATTCAGCTTTAAACAGGAACGGCACACTTATTTATTGTAGCGTATCTGCCACTCTGCTATACACAGACACAGCAGTCAGGCTGCATCACCCATCGATATCTTTTTTGTTTTCTTTGCCTGAGAGACGCAGAATATCTTTGATCCAGCTGTTGCCCCGGCAACAGATAAACAGTCTTCCATAGACACAGAGATTGGACTTCACGACGCTCTAGGGCGTGTCGTCAAATTAGGGGAGGTCCCAAGAGAGTTTACAAACCTCACATTTTCTTGAACGAGTGCCGCATTAATAGGAATGTTTCGTGAACGAGCATCTCTGACCCACATAAAAACTGCTATTTCAACGTCATGAAATGTAGCAGTTACAGCACATACGTTTGCAACCCAAGATTTTTTTTCTTTTTTTGCTTGGTCTTTCAAGAAAGTTGACAGTGTCGATGGCGAAATTCTAAATTCACTGGCAACATCTTTTTTTTGCTGCAATCGAGGGCTGAAAAAATGTAAAGTTTTTTTTCTAATATGAACTGTTATAATTTTTTCGTGTCTGCCATTTCTATAGGTGGGTGACAATGAGTTAAATTCCAGTGGATGTTTTTTAAATGTTGACGAGCAATAAACAAAAGATATCACTGAAAACCACATGAAACAAAAAGGGCAAAAAAAAAGTACGAGGAAAATTCGAAAAAAGAAAACAAAATTACAATGTTTCTGCTTGGGGATCATTGTGCACAACTGAGCTGCAGCCATAGAACTAGCTGCTCTGCGGATGATTCATTCAGGCATTTTTAGGTCTTTTGGGCATTTCATTATAATGAAAGTATCTACTGAATGTACTTCATAGTAACAAGATTTCTATAGACTCGCTTCATATGGGGAAACTGTCGGGAATATAAAAATACTTCGTTGTAATGAAAATTTCGTTGTAAAGGTATTCGTTATAATGGAATTTTACCAGTAGTATGTTTAGCTTGGCAGACTCTCTTCGTCTACCTACCTGTAGTTCAGTAGAATTTTACAAGGTCTGTATCGCTTTGTTGTTAAACGCCGTTTTTAAAGCAAAAATGATTGGTCAGCCACAATATGCTGATCTTGTCAGTCTCTCGAATATGTGCGGGCGGCTAGTGGTGGATGACTTTCAGTTTTAAAAATTACAAGAGTTTAAAACTAATAGCAAGAATATTCATTCAAAAACGAAAACTAAAATTTTTTAGTAAATTAGTAAATTTTATTTCAGTTAGTCATTCCAGCTACTTTAATAGTTAAGTTTGTTTTTAGTTTTTTATTTCAGTTTACAAAAAACTTTTTTAATAACAGTTTCAGTTTTGATTTTAGTTTTCGTTAACTATAATAAACTTGGAACTGACAGATAAAGTGATGCATCGAGTTTTTGAAAGTGTAGCTCTCTCTCTCTTTCTCTCTCTCTATATATATACCTGTATATATATATATAATATGTTGTTACCAACATAAAAAAGCTGTCTGCAGCACTGTTGGGTTTCCCTAACGTAACTGAAGCACAATTAATGCACTCATATTGCAATAAGGTCACTTAGCGAGAATGAAGCTGGTTTTATTAACAGTAAGCAGTTACATTCTATGAACATGCAAGTCATCTGTGATGCCAAGATAAGACTGACAATCATCATAAAAAGCAATCTCTAGTTACAGTTGCCAATCGCAGATCAAAAATCATAGAGCGCAGATATGTTTTTTCTCCTACCGTCACACGCAGAGTCTTGTCAGTGACTAGCGCTTCGTCGTCATAGATCAGAATTTTTTTTTAATATCAGACATGGTCCTTTTGCAGCTCAAGGCATTTACAGTAGAAGTAAAATGTTGCTATTTAATATATTTGCACTTGTTGGTGGCAGCCAAGCTTAGGCCACCAAATAAAGGTGTGTGCCTCTAATTTAGAAATGAGAACTTCTGTCTGGGATTATTGGATTTTTCATGAAGGAGGCTGCTCTACCAGCCAAAGAAGATCTACAGTATTGTGACTGCATATGTATGAGGCTGATTAGCATGGCTCTTACATGGTTGTTTCATGGTGGAATCAGCCAGGGTTTTGAGGTGGATTCACAAATGCACATTTACAATTCATACAACTGATTTATAAAGGGTAAATTATGTAAAAATGTGCGTACACCAGGTTTTAGAAATCTGATTTTTTTTTGCAGACGCATTTTCCAGTTTTTTGGTGTAACCGTATTTTCACACTCAAAATCAGTTTTACAAATGAGGCCCCTGCTCACCTCCATTATTCAGAAGGTTAGTCCATTTTTTGCAGCAAACATAGCAGGCTTCACTGAAATATGACATGGATCTATCTGCAGCTTAACAAACTTTTGGATGTATAATTTATGTTAATTATTAATAATGGTGGGTCTTTCATGTTGCTTGTAGCATGTTATGAAAATAAAGACTGCCTTAAATGTTGTCAAAGATGAGACAAGAGTCATAAAAAGATTTGGGGCAGCTACCCGTATAATTTTCCTGGCTATAATATGGAAATTGTTTTGCACAGAAGTGTACTGGTTTGAGTCCAAAATAGAACTGACTGGTGTGGTTGAGATGGTGGGTTTTTAAAGTGCGACAGACGAAGTGAGGTAGTTATGCCAGCAACCAGAAGTGACGTCATCTGGGTCGTGACTGGAAGGTGCGTCTTCTAGACCGGAAGTGACATCGTGGAGGTCTTGACCGGAAGTGATTTCATGGGGACCAAGCAGAATTTCCTGTAATGGGTCTGCAGTGGAAAAAGAGAAAGGATCAGTACACCTTGCCTACCCTTGGTCTGGTCATAGAATTACTTTCCTTCAAACCCTTTAGCTGCCTCCCATACGCATGTGTGTGACAATGTACATGTGTAAGTTATTCCTTCAATTCAAATAAAGTCAAGTTCATGTAAGAAGACTGACAGCACACTATTCATCTAAACTCTGCTTTTGCTAGTGAGGCATCTTTCATTCTACAATTCCTGCATTCATCTTCTGTCCTCATTACCACCATAGCAGCTCCCTAAGAACACTAAGCAGTTGGGTTTATCACATAGCTTTGTGTCTTACCAGACTAACCACAGTCATAATTTACCAAGAACCAGCACAACTCCAAGTCTTCAACATTTGTTTGTATCTTACAGAAATCTATTAATGCATTCAATTTTTTGTTCCCATCTTTTGCAGCTGAAGATTCAAGCTATAACAACTTATCTTTCTTTATCTGCAACCGTTTCAATTTCTTAAGTCCTTTCGTTCTATGTTCAACTAATTAGGGTAAAAGCTTTCTTTTCTTTTTTGAATCTTGCATAATTACACTAAATTGAAAAACCTCTTCTCATTTGATAAAATTAGGCTCTTTACTTGCCTCCCGTACACCTGCATTATTTTTATAATTAACTATCATTAATTAGTCTTTTACTGCAGAAGGTAGACTCAGGGCATCCGGTTTTTCTGTTTCCTCACTAATACTTTCTGTAATAATTGCTTCATAAACATAAAAAACACTTTTTCCAATATGATTTCCAATCATACTTTTAGAATTATTTTGTTAAATAAGATAAACTTCATTGCTTTATACAATAAATATCTTTTTGAATTTAATTTATTAACTTTACAAATGTAAATGCCTCTATTTTTGTCATAAACACAACTAATGATTGCTGCTCTCAGTGAGTTTATGTGAACACAATCAAAAAAACAAAAGACAACAAACTTCTGCAGTTTCCTTGTATTTTGTTTTTTGTTATTTATTTTCATTCGTTCACGTTTCCTTTATTTTTGTAATCAATGCAATAACCTTTCCACATATTATATAGTGGGAGAAAAGCATATTGACTAAGTGGAGAAAGTAATATTATTATATTATAATATTTATTTAAAAGCCCCTTTCAAGGAACCCAAGGCCACTATACAACAATACACTTAAAATGAAACAGTCCAATATAAAAACAATTAATGAGAACAACCAAAGGCAATTTTAAAAAGATAGGTTTTAAGTCTAGATTTAAAAACAGAAAATGAGGTACATGCACAGAGCTCCAAAGGCAGGGCATTCCATAGCTGGTGGCCCTGATACACTAAAAGCCCACATAGTGTGCAATCTGCATAATGGAATGGTTTATAGCAAAGAGTGAGAAGAATGAAGTGAACCTCATGAAGTATAGAGACAAATTAAAGAAGACAAGTAATGGTTTGGCTAGACCATGAAATGTTTTAAAAAATAAAAGAAGACTTTTTATTGAATACGGAAGGGAACAGGTAGCCAATGCAATTTTAGAAGTGTAGGAGTCATATGCTGCCAGGGTTTTAAGTGGGTAATCACTCTTGCTGCTGTGTTTTGTACATATTATTATTTGTTTAGACTCCGAGCTGGGATACCAATCAGCACTGCATTGCAATAGTCAATTCACAAGGTGACAAACACATGAATAAGCATCTCAGTTGCAGTATCAGAGAGCAATGGACCCAGGCTTGAAATTTGCTTAAGGTGGAAAAAGGCAACCTTGGTAATATTATTAATAAGAGGATCAAAGGAGATTGTATGATCAAGAATATCACCAAGATTTTTAACCTGTGCAAAGGATTTAATAAAATCAGGGATTTTAACTGAGGAATTTTCTATTTTCTTTAAAGTGCCTGGAGATGCAATAATTAAAGCCTCCACTTTATCACTATTTAGTCTGAGAAAGTTTTCAGACATCCAGTGTCTGATGTCAGCCAAACAGGCAACCAATGGTCGAGTAGGAGGTAATGTTAACGTAAGCCATGTGTGTAAATAAATGTGTGTACCATCAGCATAACAATGAAACCGTAGAACTTGCCATCTAATAAAGGCACCAAGAGGAACCATATAAATGGTAAAAGGTAGAGGGCCAAGAACTGATCCCCGAGGGACAGCCTGGAATAAGTAAGGTGGGCCAGACCTAAACCTACCGACAACAAAAATTTGCTGACGGTCCTTAATACTAGAATTCCTGAAGCCTACGAAAAAGTTGTAAACCCAGCCTACCTTAAATCCGTTCGCACTTCTCCATTCAGCATCTTTTGTTTTGTAAATGTGTCGATCAGGACCAGCAGCAAGCAGCCTGCTATGTCATCCCCCCACAACCGCAGAAAGGGCAAAAAGCTCTCCCAGCTCAAGCCTTGTTTATCTGGGAGTGAGGCACTTAGAGCTGTATAGGGTAAAAAATATATCGTTACTTGAAACACATAAATTTCATGTGTGTTCCGTGTCTATAAAGATCTATGTAAGTGTAGGATGACAGGAAATGCAAGAAATGTTGAACGCGTACCTAAAAGAGAAACTTTTTTTATGTTTTAGTACTAACGACAAAATTTTGAAATGAAGTGTATAATGTGTGAAGACTGAAGTCCAGATATCAAATAAACACTTTCACAAAAGGTACAAGTATAACAAAACAAATGCGCTTTTATTCAAGACTATAACCGAAGAAAAAGAAATTGGGTTAGTGTACCTCAGTGTCACAACTGCTTTGGTAGTACAACGGTAAGAACTGCTGACTCATAATCAATAGGTTGTGGGTTCGATCCTGGCTGCTTCCCATTGGTGGGAACTGGGAGACAATTCATTGTCAAAGGAAAGTTGAACAGACAGAAGTTCAGAGATATCCTTAATGGAAGCCTGAGCACTCTGGATCTCAGATTGGACCGATGGTTCATCTTCCAACAGGACTTTAATCCTAAGCACAAAGCAAAGACACCACAGAAATGGCTTAGGGACAACTCTGGGAATGTCCTTTAGTGTCCCAGCTAGAGCCCAGACTTGAACTCAATCAAATATCTCTGGATATATCTAACAATAGCTGTCCACTGACAGTCACCATGCAATCTGACATCGCTTCAGAGAGGAAAATGGCAGAAAATCGCCAAATTCAGCTAAAAATTAGAAGCCTGTTTTTGCTTTGTCACTAGGGGGCATTGAAGGTTTCTTGATCAGGGAAATCTGAATTTAAATGAGGTTATCACAAGGCTACGACCACTGTACATGGTCATTAATGTCAACACAGAATGGAATTAAACCAGGGTAGGAATGTTCTCTATGAACTTCTTCTTCTACTTTATCTTATATTTGGGAGCACCTAACCAAAGATGGAATAAATTTCGTATTAGGTTTCTCATATTAATGTATTGATTTTTAAGTATTCTTAAACTAATATGATCAGTTTGGTTTTAAATTCTTTTACTTAATGTCATTCTGCTACTTAATATTTATTATTGATTTCTTTTCCTCTCCTTTCATATTTTTTTTACAAAAAATGCTATGGCCCAGAGAGAATAAGTGGTTGTCTGCTTTAATCTTCACTCCAATAGCCAAAACTACATATTCAAAAGCCTTAAATAACTTCAGACCAGCGACCTTAACATCCCATATCATGAAATACTTGGAGAATGTGATTATTAGAGAGAGCTAAGAAAACTAGGAGGCCTTTCTAGACTCTTTACCAATTTGTATACATAGCAAAGCTAGTGTTGGAGGATGTCACAGTGAAACTTCTGAATTTGTTTTATGAGGCAAAAAAAAAAAACAGTACAAGGAAAGTTCGAAGAAAGAAAAAAAATTACAGTGTTTCTGTTTGGGGATGTTGTGCACAACTGAGCTGCAGCCACAGAACTAACTGCTCTGTGGATGATTCATTCAGGCATTTCAAGGTCTTTTGTGCACTTCGTTGTAATGAAAATATCTGCTGAATATACTTCATAGTAACGAAATTTCTATAGACTCGTGTCATATGAAGAAGCTGTCGGGACCATAAAAATACTTCATTGTAATGAAAATTTCGTTGTAAAGATATTTGTTATAATGGAATTTTACCTGTATAATTCTGAATTCTCTGTTCTTTTTTTCCATTAATCAGCAACCAGTGAATAATTAGATGCAAGTAAAATGGTTGCCCATATCTAACTATTTGTTAGGATAAAGCTGTGTGATCGCAGCTCAACCTGGCCGGGATGCCCAAAGTGTGGAAGGATGGGGAAAAGGCAACTACTTTGGGACACTGCCTCCACCAAGATGCTAGATGGCAATTTCCTTGCAGCATAACGGTGCCCAGGATTCCCACAGGGCACCATTGTATCTGGAGTTCAGCTTCACAGCCCTGTTGGGTACCATGGGTGCTGCCAGGAAATGCTGCAGGAGGACCTGGGGACTTCTACTTTCTACATAGCCTGGAAGTACTATGGAGTCATGGGGACAGAAATCCAGAAGTACTTCTGGGCTGACGGAAAACTTGACTTCTCCATCTGACCTGGAAGTGCTGGCAAGTCATGTGGATGGAACAGCAGAAGCACTTCTGCTGGGAGGTATAGAGGAGAAAATACAGATAGACAAAGAGAACTGGATTGAGTATTGTAATTAAGTGCCTGTCTATTGTGGCATTGGTGCATGGGGAGCACTGTTTTGGAGAAGAAAAAGAATTGAAATACTTCTCAGTGCTTTTACCTGGTGTCCTGAATGTCTGTCTGTTGGGTTTAAAGGGGCAACACAGACCCTTAGCGTCGACAGCTGGTCTAATTGTATATTTTAGAAAAAAAAGACAGGGCAAAATTGAGTTTTCACATATATTGATTCCTGCTGGTCCACAAACCATTTGTTGAAATTATCAGACCAGTATAATACACTCTAGCATGCTGAATAGGATCAGAATCAAGGCATTTGAATAAATGCCATGAACAGCAAGAACTGGGGATTTAATTAATAGAGCAAAAACCTGAAGCCATTGTATCACTGTACCTATTGTACCCCTGTTTTTTTAGGTCAATGATATGATTGATTTCTATCATTTAAATTTTACTTAATTAGGAAATGAGTTTATGTGAGACTTACCTGCTAGATATGTATGACAGGGTTCCATTTTTAATTTTTAATTTTCACAAGGCATCCTAAGATACTTTTAGGTACTTCACTTCTGGCATTCACAAATAATATCATCTATGCGGTGCTACAGTTACAGGACAGTCAAAAGAAAAACAATTTGATTTTGATCATTGATAAGCTTCACAAACTCTTATTGAAAATAGTGGGGTGGAAAAGGTAAATGAACATCACCAAATTCCTAAGTAGAATCCTAAGTGAGAAGGAGGATCTTAACTTGTTTGTCAGGTTGGTATGATGCAAGCAATGATTATGGGTAATCTCAATTTAAGTAGTGTATCAATTAACTAAAACATTAGGAAAAACCATTAAATATAGTATTTATACAGTACAAAAATGCCATCACATATTTTATTATTACACTTGCTCATCTGACATTAACAAAAGAAGTTTTTCTTTTGTAGCTTTTTTTTACTTTAGTGAAAAGCAGTATTTTCACATTTATGCCTAAGTTGAAACTCTAGGTCATTTTACTTGACCCTAGAAGATTATATAGTAATTGAGCTAATAGCCTGTTTATTGCAAATATAAAAACACTCCAAACTGGAACAAGCTGAGACGTTCTGAACTATTACCTAACACAAGGAGGAGAAAGTGTTTCTGACTTTGGTGCATGCCAGGAATGTCTCTGTAACCCGCTCTGGTGGTTCAGCCTGGAGCCAAATATGTGTTTCCGTTCAGAAGCACACAGACACTATTGCTGTCCTTTCACTTGTTTCAGATTATTATTCCTTTTCATGAACTGCACCATAATTCTCATCATCATCATCATGAGAGTCTGAAATCTGATTGCACTGTGGCACAAAATACCCTGTATGGGAATTTTGAAAATAAAAAACAAAGTAAGACTATGTTCACAATACAGCTCAGTGTCAGCTTTTTTTATTCATATATCTCACAGATCCAATCATTTTAGAGAAGTGGGCTCAGCAAAAAAAACAACATGGATGCACAGGTTTTCGGTAAGGATGTACACTACTTTCATAAACACTGTTTTGCATCTAACGCCTACACAATCCTCCTCCCCTCTAGTCCTGGCCCCTCTGTCATTTCCTCAGGTTTCACTTTACAGATTTGGCAGTGATTACTGCCCTGAAACCTGCAGCTTTTGTATTTTATTTTCATTTTCATCATGAAGTGACAAATTTTCAGAGAACTGCACTAAACACCTGTCTGTTACTTTACATCTGTTTGTTAAATTTATTTTTGTGCATTTTATGCATTCGGTGCACATTCAGGATAGATATCTATACACACTCATTTTAAATTTGGATCACTCAAAAAACAAAAAAATAATTAGATTCAAGCCAGCAAAAATAAAAATAGATTCATGTTTATCTGTATTGTCAACATAGCCTTAGAAACCTTGCACTTGTTCAGGCAACAGCATTTTTTTTTTTTTTTTAATGTAACTTGGACTAAGTTCTCTTGATATTGTATCTTGATATATGGAGTTAAGACAAAATCTTCACACCAGCTCTGACTTTGCACCTTGCAACTGCTTGAGTTAATTTGACTTGTGAAGTTTAGAGTTAAGTTGTTGTCGCAAACCAGCTTTGTCTGATCTGCCACACGCTCTATTGTTGATCAGTCCATTTCTGCAAAATTCTCCGCTTCACGTTCAATCTGGGCAAGACACACCCAGTGAGTCTACTGTGCATACACTGCTTTTTTTTGTTTTGTTAGTGCGGATGGTGTGCTTGTTTGTGGTATTATGTTTACAGTATAAGGTGTTGTTTTGTCTTGGTAGAGTAATATAACTAATTTTTCCACTTTTGTAATATTAATGTGTAGCCTTTGTCAGAATGCCTCACATCTCACAGACTTCCCGCTTTTTGTAAGGTATTGTACCATATAACTTCCTCCCACCTTCCCTTCTACATCTATAACCTCAGGCAATTAGGTGTAGTAAAAGGTAAGCAGGAATTAAGTTATACTTTAAATAATATATTATTGATAATATATAAATAATAACAATAATGAAAGTACAAGTGAACTCTGGAAACCATACAACCTGATAAATGCTGATGTGTAGTTTCAGGCGGCACACAGGCTTGTTTGTTATTTGAAATGTCTCTAGTTAAGGCATCATTTTTGGTCAGCTTTCTTCAGGACAGGACGCTTGCCTGTCTCATGAGCTGTGCTCTCATTGTCGTCTTCTTTTCTGTCCATGGTGTGAGAGATGCTCCTTTATTAATAGGAGGGGTAAATTAAGCAAATTTATAGACTCTCTGTCCAAACCCTACAGCCAATAGGGTGTCGCAGTACTTAATGGCTTCTGATTCAAGCCAATTCCAAACAGCCATACTTCAGACCAATGGGGCACACAGTACTTTCACTCCTGCCCCCAAAACCATTTGTTGAGCTGATGCTTGCCTGCTAGACAGTCTGGCTTTCCTGTAGGAGTTGATTGAGAGAGTCTTGCAGAGAATCACTTGGTTTCAGGCACCTTCCCAAACCTTGTTATAAAATTATAAAGAGACTCAGCCCTAACGGGTTCTTCTTAACCATCAACCATTGCTGTTTTTATCCATGATAGATATTAGTGTTATAAGTTACAAATAAAAACATACAAAATATTTATCTGCTTACATGCAAAATTTCACACCACAACAGGTGTTAAGGGTGAAGAGAAAAGGAGACAGAACTGTTAATTGTGGTGCTACGGCATTGCTTATGTCCATATCAGAGACACAGTCCTTGAGTCTCACAAATTGATTGATTTACCACCAGGCCTTTATAATGGCAGTTATTGTTTTGTACTGTTTTGAAGCCATACCAAAAAAGTGCCAGGCTGTTATAAAGGCAAATGTGGTACCCGTTCATCGTTAATAAAATGTCCACACAGTGTATTGTTCACAACTGACGAAATAATAAAGTGAGACTTCATTTTTAATCATCGAGTACCTAGATGTACTTATTACATCATGTGGATGCTTTGTTTTGGGAGGAACAGTTACAAGAAATTCTTAATTTTTTTACATGCGTAAATAAGCTTGAAACTGTGCCTAACAATTGCATTCCTGTATTTTAAGTCTTGAATTTTAAATAAAAACAAACACATTAATAAGTTGGACATTTTTGGCAGTTTCTATTTTTAACAATCTGCACATCATGCTTTGTGATTAACACTAGAATCCCTAAAGCCTACGAAACAAGTTGTAATGCCGGGCCACCTTATATTCCTTCACACCTCCTCATCAGCGTCTTTTATTTTGCAAACGTGTCAATCAGCACAAGCAGCAAGTAGCCCCAATGACGGAGCTGAAGTCAGTCGCAAAGTTCTCCCAGCTCAAGTCAGTTTATCTGGGCATGCCTAGAATTGTAAATAATATATCGTTTTTGGAATACATACATGTGTGTTCCGTGTCTACAACGATCTGAGTAAATGTAGGATGACAGGAAACACAAGGCAAGAAAAAAGTTTCTGTTTTAGTTATGTGTTCAACATTTCTTGCCTCGTATTTCCTGTCATCCTACATTTAGCCAGATCTTTGCAGACACAAAACACAAATGAAATGCATGTACAGTAATCCCTTGCTATATCGCGATTCGACTTTCGCGGCTTCACTCTATCGCGGATTTTAAATGTAAGCACATCTAAATATATATCACAGATTTTTCGCTGGTTCGCGGATTTCTGCGGACAATGGGTCTTTTAATTTATGGTACATGCTTCCTCAGTTTGTTTGCCCAGTTGATTTCATACAAGGGACGCTATTGGCGGATGGCTTAGAAGCTACACAATCAGAGCATGTATTACATATTAACTAAAACTCCTCAATGCTATAAGATATGCTTCCAGTGCGGTGCTCGATTGTTTGCTTGTCTCTGCCTCTATCTCACCCTCTCTGACATTCTCTGCGCCTGACGGAGGGGCTGAGAGAAGAGGTGCTGTTTGCACAGAAGCTGTTTGCCTAGTGGATACGGACGCACCTCTAAGAAATGTCGCTTTATCGCGGTGCTTCCAAAAGCACACTTATTGATTTTTTGATTGTTTGCTTTAATCTCGTGCTCTCTCTCTCTCTCTCTGACATTCTCTGCGCCTGACGGAGGAGATGTGAGCAGAGGTGCTGTTTGCACAGAGGCTGTTTGCTTAGAAGATACTGACGCTCCTCTAAACAATGCCACTTTATTGCGGTGCTTCAGTAAACTTAAAAGCACACGTATTGATTTTTTGATTGTTTGCTTTTCTTTGCGAGCACGCTCTCTCTCTCTCGCTATGAAATTCTCTGCTCCTGAAGAGAAGATATATTTGCATTCTTTTAATTGGGAGAAAGAACTATCATCTCTGTCTTGTCATGGAGCACAGTTTAAACTTTTGACTAAAGGGTGTTATTTCATGTCTAGAGGGCTCTAATAATGTTGTAGCGGTCTGAAGCCGCTAAGATTCACACCGTCGTGGAAGACGGTGATTTATTGATTTTATATGAGGATTACCAGGGACAACCCCAGCCTTGGCATGACACACACCCACACACTACAGAGACAAAGAAAACGCACTGGGAACTTAAATGAAAAAAAAAGTATAATGAAATTAAATTAACTAAATGAAAACAATAATACCACCCCTGATCTCTTTGGCGATATTACAATTAACAGAAACACGACAAACACGCAGTAAAGTCCATGTATGAAATGATCAGCGGTGAAGTTATGTCCAGTGATTTGTATGAAGCAAGGGAAATGGAAAAACACAGTCCTACCGGTAATTGCTGAAGTATGATGACCGATGAATGGTTCAGGAGCGCTCCTTCTTCCGTGAAAGCCAATGCCACCTTGTTAGCCTAGACGTGGTCTTCGGGCAATTGAATGCCCAGGTCAGAGCCCTATGGTCGGTGTAGACTTCAAAGGATGTCCCCTCCAGGAAGTGACGCCACTTTTCCACGGCCCACACGACAGCGAGGCATTCCTTCTCGGTGGTGGAATAATTATACTTGGCGCCCTTCAGTGACCGTGAAGCATAGGCCACCACTTTCTCTTCTCCTTGATTAGTTTGAGCAAGAACGGCGCCGAGTCCGAGGTCACTTGCGTCTGTGTGGACCTGAAAGGTTAATTTGGGATCAGGCTGTGCCAGGACTGGAGGCAATATCAATGCCTGTTTAAGTCTTTCAAAGGAGTCCTGGCACGTTGGTGACCACTCCCAGGGGGATCCCTTCCTCAGCAGCTGGAACAAAGGGGCAGCGATGTCGGCAAACCCATGCACAAATTTGTGGAACCACCCAGCCATCCCCAGGAAGCGCTGGAGACTTTTTACCTCCTGGGGCGCTGGGTAGTCCAAGATGGACTTAATTTTCTTTGGGTCTACCCGGACCCCGTCTGCCGACACCAAATGGCCGAGGAAGTTTAGATGGTCCTGTAGAAATCTGTGTTGAGTGTCAGATGAGCCTTCTGCAGTCGCTGGAAGATGTGATCAAGGTCCTTCAGATGTTGTGAGACAGATGGGGAGAATACGATGATGTCATCAATATACACGAAACAGGTCTTTCCAATGAGTCCCCGGAGGACCTGCTCCATAAGCCGTTGGAATGACGCCCCAGCGTTTTAAGTCCAAAGGGCATCACCCGAAACTGGAACAACCCCTCCGGGGTGATGACGGCAGTCTTCTCCATACTACTCTTCCCCATCCTCACCTGCCAATACCCGGACTTCAGATCAAGGGAGCTGAAAACCACTGCCCCATGCAAAGACTCCAAGATGTCATGAATGAGGGGCATGGGGTAAGCGTCATCTAAGGTCTTCTTGTTCAGCTCCCGATAGTCAACACAGAATCGGTAGGTCCCGTCGGCCTTCTGAACGAGCAGCGCAGGGCTAGCCCAAGGCGAGGTGGAAGGCTCAATGACCCCATCCGCCAACATCTGGTCGACCCACTCCTTGATTATTCCTCTTTTCAGAGGCGACACTCTGTAAGCTCTGTGCCGAACAGGGACAGGGTCGACTATGTGAATGTGGTGACACACCACACCACATGTGAATGTGGTGACACACCACCTCAGTCCGACCCAATTTGTCCGTCCACACAGAGTGCCACCTCCTAAGCAGCGGCTGAACGAGCTCCGGCTGTTCAAGAATAGCCTTCTCTACTGGGCTGGGCTCGTCCACCAACTGCACGAGGTAATAACACAAGTTAGGCCAAACCAGATTACTTTGAGCCTTCGTCTCAAACTGATGGACTCCACCCCCCGGCAACTCATACTCCAGCCGCGACAGATGGATGGTAAGACCTACCGACACAAGAGTGTCCATTCCCAGTAACAAGGGCATTGACAGATGGTCATCTTCCAGGATGTAAACTTCTGTCTCCCAGTGTATCTCATGTAAGCAGAACCTCATGGGAACCCTGCCCTTTGCCCCGTGCGCCCTTCCATCCGCAAGAAAGAATTTTACTTTTGCACTTTCCCTTAACTGCTCATGAGGCACTTTAAGCTTTTCCCACAAGCTGTATTTCATAAGGGTATAAGTGCTCCCTGTATCTACGACTGCCTCTCCAGTGACACCCCGCACTTGTATGGGCACCACTAAGAGGGGCAAGGTGGCTTGCACCAAGGTGAGATCGGCCCGGGATCCACTGGGGCTTTCCCTCGTGGTTTCGGACAGGGGACATCTCGAGACGTGGGACCCTTTCGAGACCCACTAAGCCCGATAGCCGCCCAATCCTTTTCCACTCGGGACCCCACCTTCACCAACTCATCGACCGATTTCACGACCCCCCTCAGAGTAGCAGCCACCCGAGGGTCACATGCATCAAGGACACGTCGCAATATCTCTTCCTCACGCATGTCAGATCGCCACTTCAGACACAACGCACGGAATTCAAAGACAAAGTCCCGGAGGCTCTGCGATGGTTTTTGCACAAAGGTCCGGAGCTTTTCTTTTAACAGCGCCTGGTATTCGTCAGAGAGGAACGCATTCAGGAAAGCAGCGCGAAACTCCGCCCAGGAGTTGTACTTGTGTCGCTCAGCAAACCACCAAGAGCGTGCCGGCCCGCTGAGTGCCGTGTTCAGGAATCCCCGCAGCTCGGCTCCACTCAGAGGATGCAGCTCCACGAACATGTCGACCTCCTCTACAAAGTCGACAATGCCCGTGGGTGCACACTGAGGGGCCAGCTTTGGAAACTCCATCCGCGGTACCGCGGACAAGGCCGACTGTCCCCAGTCATTCCCCACTCCCGCTACAGGAGTCGACTGCCCCAGTGGCTGCGTGACGGCACGCCAGCTCTCTTGCACCTGCCTCCTGATCTCCTCTCTCATATTGGCTTCCAGGCGCTGCACACACTTCGCGAAGGACTGCTTCAGGCGCTGCACCCTCACAACCGCCTCTCCGGGCTTCGGGCGGCTGTGGCATCGATCAGGTCATGGACAGTTTTATCACGATTGAGAAACTGCGGGCGATGTCATCAACCCGTGTCTCTAGCTGTTCTAGGCGCAGCGTCAGGTCTTGCAGAAGCTGTCCCTCGCCGATCTCGGGCTGCTCCGGACTGGAGACACACAGGGTATCCAGCAGGCTCAACTCCTCCTCGAGAGGGGCTCTGACCATAACATGACGCGGCCTAGGCAGCGGACGCACATCAACCAGCGGTTCACTAAGTTCAAGTTCGTCGCCCTGCACTGCGCTTACAACAGACATGCTTCTGAAAGGGTGTTAGTGAAGTCGCACTAGAAGGTGTCGTAAATAACCCTGGCTCCTACCCGGCTCGCCAAAATCTGTAGCGGTCAGAAGCCGCTAAGATTCACACGTCGTGGAAGACGGTGATTTATTTATTTTATATGAGGATTACCAGGGACAACCCCAGCCTTGGCACGACACACACCCACACACTACAGAAACAAAGAAAACGCACTGGGAACTTAAACGAAAAAAAGTATAATGAAATTAAATTAACTAAATGAAAACAATAATACCACCCCTGATCCCTTCGGCGATATTACAATTAACAGAAACACGACAAACACGCAGTAAAGTCCGTGTATGAAATGATCAGCGGTGAAGTTATGTCCAGTGATTTGTATGAAGCGAGGTAAATGGAAAAACACAGTCCTACCGGTAATTGCTGAAGTATGATGACCGATGAATGGTTCAGGAGCGCTCCTTCTTCCGTGAAAGCCAATGAATCCAGACAACGTCCTCAGTAACAGTAAACAGGTAGACAAATGATTCCAGACCCCAACAAACAACACAATCCAGGACACGAAGATGTAAAGCAGGAAAACGACAGGCAGTTCCACAGATAAATACAAGCACAAAACGACCAAAACAAAACTTTTTTCTCTTCGACCCCTGCCCTCCTTTTAAACCCCTCTGGCCACCTTTGACCCCAACAGCTCCTGCTAGGCCTGCTGGGAGATGCAGTTCTACTTAATGGTAGCACTGCTACAATGTTAACAGTGTGGGAGAGTTTATAAAGGCTTAAAATATATAAAAATAACCATACAAACATATGGTTTCTACTTCGCGGATTTTCATCTATCGCGGGGGGTTCTGGAACACAACCCCCGCGATCGAGGAGGGTTTACTGTATTCCAAATAATGATACATTTTTTTTACATTATACAATTCAAGGCACCTCACACTCAAATAAACAGACATGAGCTGGGAGAACTTTGCGACTGACTTCAGTTGAGTCAGTGGGGGATTGTGCTGATTGACACATTTGTAAAACAAAGGCTTTGATTTAGAGGTGCAAAGCAATTTAAGGTGGCCCATTATGATTTTTTTTGTAGGCTTCAGGGATTCTAGTGTTAAGTGGCTCCTTCATGGGGCAGGTGACAGAAAAGGATGCACTTTGCATGTTCCTTGTCTGGTACATGCTTGATTTCTAAGAATTAATAAAAATGTGAAAATTTCAAATTTAGTTAAAAAAGAAAAATGGGAAGCTGGTGTGTTGTTTTACTATACATGTTTGCTTTATTACAAATTTATTATATGTTCCATTTCAGCCAAGTTTTTTTTTTCCACCATTGTTTATGACTTTAGAACATAAGAGAAGCTTTGATGTAAACAGGCCATTCAACCCAAATGATCTCATTAGTCTATACTCAAGTCTTCTTTCTTCTTCTTTTGGCTGCTCCATTAGGGGTCGCCACAGTGTATTGTCTGGTTTTATATCCTCCTGTCCTCTGCATTTTGCTCTGTCACTCCCACCATCTGCATGTCCACTCTCATCACATCCATAAAATTCCTCTTAGGCCTTTGTCTTTTCCTCTTGCCTGTGTATACTTAAGTAACTGACACTGTCTATCCATTTATACTCAAGTAATCCTTTCAAAAAAATTAACATATTTTATGCATATCTAATTCCCTGTGTGACGACATACTGTATATTCTAAAACGTTGCACAAATTTTACCCTCAACCTGCTTCTACTGTGCCCCCATGGTCATTGAGAGGCAATTGTTTTGAACAAACAATCTAGAAAACGCAGACAAAAAGTAGCAAGCAAAATATTTAAGATAAACCAAAATGATCAAATCTTTATGATATATTGTAATTTGTTTTTGAATTTGGGTATCCATGTTTTGTGTTAATTATTACAAACAAAAAAGACATCTATTGATAATATTTTAGGAAGACTATGTTGAACTGAAAGTTATTTTATCCAAAATTAGTGATGATAGTTTAATGATGAAGTTACTTTGCTCGAATAACCACCTGGTCTAATAGTTATCTTAAGACCAGGCAGTAGTGAATGTATAAAAAATTCTGCTGTATTTTTGTCTGACACTTCTACCCAAGATGGCTTATGGGATTAGAATACATTACATGTTCAAGGTCACTCTGTGAGTTAAAAGGGAAACTGACAACCTTGTGGTTTACAGTTCCACACCCTAACTACTTCAGCACATTGTCTGTCTGTCACTCTGTCACTCCCTGTGAAGGGGGAGAAAAAGAAAAAAGACTATGATTGGCCTGTAAATGCCTATAAAACTACTCAATATCCACAGGTTTATTCAAGTACAATGACTTGCCATTTAGGCGCTTATTACAGCAATTCCAGATGACATTTCTTTTAAGCTGTAGCAGTTTGAAGAGCCTTTTTATCTTAAAGAAGCTCTACATTTTGGAATTTTTATTTCTGTTATTCTGTTTTATTTTCAGCAAGGTCAATACAATTCAACTGACAGTTGCAAGTCAACATTCAAAACTGTCACTCTGTGTCTAAATTTATTTGACCAAAAATGATTTTAAAAATGTAAGTGGCATGTTCAAAATTTTTACTTTATGACAAAAGTATAGGGAGATTAAATTTGGAAACATGGCTGAATATACAATATATTTACACACAATAAATATAAATAAGTTAATGAGTGATCTACCACAAAAACAAATTAGGTCTTTGACCAAATTCATATGCATTTCAGGGAAGGCAATGTTTAATAAAGCTTTATTATGGTTACTTATAATAAAAAGTATTACTTTACAATACATATATCTTAAACATACAGTATATAAATCCACTTTCTACAGATTTAACAAGTCAGTTTAATGTGATTCAGAACTAAAATAACTGAGGAGTCGGGGGCTTACTGTATGTAAAAGTTACCATAATACAGTTAATTACCACTTTTGAAGTTTTAAGTGATAAGGCTTGTGACTATGTCATAATAAAGTCCCTTTTCACATAGATGGACTATAATGCCCCATGAAATGGCACCTGTGGCTTACCGAGGGCGCTCCTGCCACCCAAACCTGACATGGACGGATGCAGGACACAAGGTTCAGCACAAATGTTTACTTTGTTTATCTTTTTCTTGTAAAAAATGTCTTCCCCCATTTCCCACTTGTACAGCACAGTCCTAAGCACTAATAAACACTCTAGCGCTGCACACAGCACTTTCTTTTCTCTCTATTCTGTTCATTCTCTTCCTCTCTGTCCACCCAGCTTTGTCTTCCACCTCCCGACTCTGGCTCCTGAAGTGGTGGCAGCTGACTCCTTTTATAGGGCACCTTGAAGCACTCCAGGTGTCCGGTGACTTTCTTCCGGGTGTAGCTGAAGTGCTGCAACAAAGAGCTCAGCAGTACCTGCAGCACCCCCTGGCAGCTCCCACTGAACCATCCACGGCTGCAACCAAACTCCAACTCCCAATGAGCCCTGTGGGAGTCCGAGGCACTGCTGCAACCCGGGGGGCTGCCATCTATCGATCCAGGGGAGGTAAGGCTCTGGATAATTACAGTAGGTGAATTTACTTTGTATACACTTTGGCGTGTGTATGCATGTAAGTGTTGCTTGTTCAATCCTACTATACTATACTATGCTATACTTAATCTTCTAAACTAAATCTTTTTCAGAAATTTGTATGTATGCGGACAACTAAACTAACACTCCCCTTCTTTCTTCTATATCACTTGACATCACCCAAAGCACAAAGCCGATCCATAGCCCTCCATTGTGCAAATCCAGGATTTTGCACAACTGCAAGGGGAAGCCAAATTCCAGTGGGCATCTCCAGCAAACTCTGTTAAGTACATTTAGCCATTAAATCTATTTCAGAATTTTATCCGTGACGCAGCCTGTTAAATGGATTTTTCTTCTGGTGTACAAAATAGAAATAAAAAAACTTCACAAAGCTCCGAGACTACAGAAAGGACTTTTTTTTTGCTCTCCACGGGAAAGCAAGGCTGCTCGCATCATGAAGGGAATGGGGGAAAGCCCTCGGGAGCCCCATACCCGGAAGAGTCGAAACCGTTGGAAAGCCAACAGGGTCCGGTCTGTTGGGGATCGGAACTGGTGTGGCGCTGAGGCATCACCCGCTGCACGGCAGCACTCGGGTCCCAATTTGAGGCGGACCATACGGGTGGGCGCATGAAACATCTTGTCTCTCCGGCAAGATGATCATCTTCCTGTGCTTTCGGAGGAGCTGCGTAAATTCTGCATTTCAGTGGCGGCACTCTCCGAGGTGCGCAGACCGGGGACTGGCCAGATCTCTGTAGGTGAAAACACCTTTTATTGGTCTGGTCGGTCTGATGGCCGTCATACTCAGGGAGTAGCTGTTGCTGTAGTAGTTTTGCTTCTTCCGATGGTGTCCAATGTCATTCCTTTCAATGAGCGTATTATGGGACTCTGATTACGGTACTCCCTGGGTGCCTTGTCTGTTGTCTCAGTGTATGCTCCGACCGTGGTGAGTGATGTCTCGGTGAGGGAGACATTTTATTCGCAGCTTTGCTCGGTGGTTGATGGGTGCCCACAAGGTGACACTCCTCTGGTCATGGGTGACTTCAATGCAGCCACTGGCACTGACAGGGCTGGCAGTGAGGATTGTCTCGGTCCCCATGGGTCTGGTGACCATGGTGAAAGTGGCTCCATGTTCCTTGACTTTGCAAAAGGTCAGGGGCTGCAAATCGCTGGATCCTGGTTCCAATGCCCTGAACCGCATCGTTGGAGTTGGTACTCCAATACTGGTGGTGCGGTGAAGGAGATTGATCACATCCTCGTGGGCAGACACTGAAGGCTCTTGCAAAACTGCAGGGTCTACAGAAATGCTCAGTTTCTGAATTCTGACCACAGACTTGTTGTTGCTACTCTTAGGATCCAGCTTAGTTCCAGTAGGTTGCCACCTACCAGGAAAATGAACCTGGGCTTGGCCAAACTCCAAGACCAGGCTGTTTCTAATGAGTTTGCGCGCAGTTTGTGTGAGGAATTTTCAGATTTGGGTACGAGTGACGATCCTAATGTGATGTGGGAGACCTTCCATGACAAGACCCTGAAGGTTGCTGAGGGTTGTGTTGGTGTTACCGGTGTTCCCAGAAGGAGGGCACCCTGGATATAATCGAGAGGAGTCGCAGCGCATGGCTCAATGGCAACTCTGGTCTGTACTGGGAACTAAGAAGGACGGCTGTGAGGGAAGATAAAAAGACGTTTGTTAGAGGAATCTGTGAGCAAGTGACACACCATCTGTGGTCTAGCGACCGACGTCCTGCTTACAGAAGAATCGAAGCATTCTGCACATCCGAATCTGTTCCTCAGAGAGTCGCTGTCAGGGTGGCTGATGAAATGGTCCTTACAGATGACACTGCAGTTGTGGCCCACTGGGCTGGCTACTTTGACTAGTTGTTCAAAGCTAAACCTCCCGCTAGGACGTTGGATATCTCTGGTTTCACGGTTCTTGAGCCTGATCCTCCGAATAGCTGTGAACTACCCAATCTCACTGAGATTGCACAGGTGGTGAACCAGTTGAGAGGGGGAAAGGGTGCAAGGATTTGTGGTATCCAGGGTGAACTTCTGCAGGCTGGTGGTAAGGCTGTCCTCCTGGCATTGCAAGCAATCTTTGCTTCCATTTGGGAGACTGGTATCATCCCAACTGACTGGAAAATGGGACTTGTTGTCCCTATCTGGAAAGGGAAGGGTGATCGCCTGGATTGCAGCAACCACAGGGGGATAACACTGCTCTCTGTGCCGGGTAAGGTCCTTGCTAGGTTCGTCCTCAATAGGATCCATGATCACTTGGTCACCTGCCAGCGACTGGAACAGTCTGGTTTTACACCTAAGAAGTCTACCATCGACCGCATCCTGACACTGAGGGTTCTCATGTAGCAGAAACACAAATATCGGCAGAGTTTCTTTGTAGCCTTTGTCGATTTCCGCAAAGCATTCGACTCACTTGATCGAGCTGCCCTGTGGGACATCTTGACAGTTCGCGGGATCCCCTTGAGGTTGCTAGATATCATGGCCGGCCTGTACACTGGTACTGTGACTGCTGTGCAGAGTGGAGGCAGGACCGCTGCATTTTCCCAGTTGATTCTAGGGTTCATCAGGGGTGTGTTCTTGCTCCTACTCTGTTCAATGCTTGTATGAACTGAGTGTTGGGCAAGGTCGTGGGGTCCAGCGGCTGTGGGGCATTTGTTGGTGAAGAAAGATTCGTGGATCTTGACTTTGCTGACGATACTGTGATCTTCTCAGAGTCAATGGAGGCACTGATCAGGGCATTTGAGAGACTTAGTGCAGAGTCTAAGTGTCTGGGCTTGTTAGTGTCCTGGATTACAACCAAGATCCAGGCAGTGTGTCTGTTTTGCGGAGAGAGTGTTGACCTTGTTGAGTGGTTTACTTACCTTGGCAGTGACTGTCTCTGGTGACTCTTCCTATGAAGTCAATAGATGGATTGGGAGAGTATGGGGGGGTCATGAGGTCGCTGGAAAGGGGCGTGTGGCGCTCCCGATATCTATGCAAAAGGATGAAGGTCCAGGTCTTTAGAATCCTGGTGCTTCCTGTCTTACTATATGGTTGCGATACATGGATGCTATCCAGTGACCTGAGACGAAGACTGGACTCCTTTGGTACTGTGTCTCTCTGGAAAATCCTTGGGTACCGTTGGTTTGACTTTGTGTCGATTGAGCGGTTGTTCATGGAGTCCCGAATGAGGCACATTACCTGCATTGTGAGGAAACGTCAGTTATGGCACTACGGCCATGTGGCGCATTTCCCCGAGGGTGATCTGGCTCGTAAGATCCTCATTGTTCGGGACCCGAGTGGCTGGACCAGGCCAAGGGGTTGCCCACGTAACACCTGGCTGTGGCTGATAGAAGGTAATTTCTGGAGGATGGGACTGGACCGTGCATCTACCTGGGGGATGTGCAAACTGGGATCCTGAGTTGTTTCGTTATGTAGTGGGTGCGGCAATGCACTGTACCAGTGCATGCTCCCCAACTTGACTTGACTTTGTACATAAAGAAACTGCAGATATAACCATTGACGAAGTCATTCAAGCTTTGGTCTTCTAGGCATTCTTTCATTGAAAGTTTTAATTTATAGGGAACCATCCTCTCAGCAATATACAGATACTATACAATACAATATACATATCTTTTTGGCTGGTAATATTACATGTCAGTGCCTAAAAGAATACTTAGATGAAAAAAGGATCACGTGAAAACAGTCCTCCTTTGTCATTTTCAACATCTTCTTCAGGGTCACTAACATGTTGATTTATAAAAGAAAAAGAAAGGAAGGAATCTATTGCTGAACTTTTTTTTGCTTTAACTGTTTCTTTCTGGCTGCCTGTTGGTATATTAACATGTATTGTGCCAACAGGCTCCAAAAGAACAGGATAATATGTGGTTATAAATCTAGGCAAAAATGGAAGTGTCTGGCTCAACATGACTGCATTTTTCATTTTTTGCCTCAGGCTCAGTAAGATGAGGCAGATGGGTGCCGACTTTCAGCAGTAATAGGAGGTTAACTTTCCTAAAACTCTAATCTATTTATGCAAAAATGTGTGTAATAATTATACAAATAACTGTCTATTTCTGAGATTTAGTACTTTTAGAAATTCACCAAAGGCAGTAAAATAAACAAAACAGAAGATATATGGCAGTATACTGTAGCTTTTTATACATACAGTCATATATAATACTGCTATTGGTTCGATATGAAAACAAAAGCTTGACTCCTAAATGGAGAGGACAGGAAAAAGTATAGCATTTAAACAAAGCAACACTCTTGAATCATTAATCTATAAGGTGATTGTGCTAGATATAACAATCCATACAATATCAAAATACAGAAACACTCAGGGAATCCAGTTTAACTGTGGATGAAGCTCAGTATCAGAGTCCAATGGAACAATCAACATCATCGGCCTATAACATTGTACAGTGGTACCTCTGTATACGTCCTAATCTGTTCCAGGTCCTTGGACTTATACCAAACAGGACGTATAACAAACTAATTTTTCCCATAAGAAATAATTGGAAAATGATTAATCTGTTCCCATGAAAAAAAATCCTATTGCTATTGGCATATTATACTGTACATTGATGGGGTTGTATAAAATAATTTAAACACTGCTTAAGACTAAAATACGTAAATACAACAGCAATTAGATGAAATAATTGAAAATTTTACCTCACTTTACTTTTTAATAACGTCCGTTTTTCACAATCGTAGATACCGTCGTTCTTGGCAAACGGTATGCAACAAGCCATGTCCCACATACGCATGCCACCTTCATACTTTTCCACAATCAATTCAAATTTACGTGAAAAAACACAAAATCACGTTATGATGATGCGGGTTTGTTGTATGCTCCCATCTGCTTTCGGGGAGCCCTTGAACCCTACACCGTCGGTAATGTGCCTCACTGCTAAGCTCATTGGTAACAACAAAGCAAGGGGATGGTGAAAAAGTGCAAAGTGCTTTTATTAAAACAATCAACAAAACAAGGTGTTTAAATTAAAGTGCAGTCTCCAAAGTTTCAATAAATAATCCATAAAATCAGAAGTGAAACGTGGAGGTTATAAAAAAATGGAAAAAAGTCTTCTTAAAAACAACGAGGTTAAAATACAGCAGGAAGCATTCTTTTAAAAAAAAACAAAAACAAACAAGAAGAAGCCCGGTGCCTTTTTACCTGGCGGCCCCCTTGCTTCCCAACAGGGGAGTCGCCCTACTTGCAGCTGACCTTAACTCTGCCTATTTCAGCTACTTCATGCTCGCTCGCTCTCTCTCTCTCTCTCTAAACCTCCCGTCCGTTCTTTCTTTTTCCTCACCTTCTAGCCGACTCGCACTTCTATTTATCAAGATAAGCAGCCCCAGGAATAATCACGAATGCGGATGGTCTCTCACCTGTGCACTTTGGTGAGAAACGCCCACATCACGAATCACCCTGAGAACCTTCTGCCACATAACCACCACGCCCCCTCATCAGCGCATTGATTATTTATTTTAAAGCTGGCCTTTGACAGGAGCTGTGGCCCCGCTATACCACACACATGAAAATTCACAGAGAGTGATAGCACGGGTTGTTCACTGAATGCTAGCAACTGGCGCACTGACGCTTGTGGGCAGTCGTGGCTTTGTCTCGAGAGAGGTAAACAGGGGTAGCACGTGAGTCGTATTCCAAACAAAGGTCGTATACCAAGCAAAATTTTTCGTGTCCAAACAGGACATATACCAAGTTGGACTTATTCCAAAGCAGACATATACTGAGGTACCACTGTATTTAAAACTTTTTAATTGTTCTTTTCTGGTGTTCAGTAGTCTTTTCTCCAAATCAAGTGTGGTCTGTACATATTGCTGCCAACCTTTAATGATGCAAGGTCTTTTATTTTCCTATAACTAGTTGTGATGGTAATCAGTTGACCTGATACCCACTGCACATCCAACCTACCTGGAAAGGAGTCTCTGTTTGAACTGCCTTTCCCAAGGTTTCTTCCATTTTTTCCCCGACAAGAATTTTTTTGGGAGTTTTTCCTTGTCTTTTTATAGAGTCAAGGCTGGGGGGCTGTCAAGAGGCAGGGCTTGTTAAAACCCATTGCGGCACTTCTTGTGTGATTTTGGGTTATACAAAAATCAAATTTTATTGTATTGTACCTGTAGGTCAATAAGTCTTGTAAGTCAAGATCAAAATATTTGCAACTAAAAATTCAAAATGCTCATGTTAAAATTGCATGTACATGTTCAAAGTGTCTTCTTTTTCTGTAGTCATAAAATGCACATGTGGGATTTTAAAACTTGAAATTGTGGATTCAAACATTCTGCAAGGGAAGGGCCTGACATTTACTTTGTTTTTGTAATCTTTTGTAATCACATGCTACTATTTGAAAGAGATCTTTTTTATTGAAAATGGACTTGTCCTTGTCTGTCCTTTAGATGAATAGCTGGTGAGAATGAAAAGCAGAATTGAAGCACCTCAGACTCAAAATACCCAATCAAATGATCTGCATGACATGAAGAAGAAAACTTTGAGTTTAAAAGCCTATGATTTGTTCTTACTCGCTTGGGAAATGTCAGTCCATTGAACAGGTGACAACATTATTCAATGTAAAATACATTTAGATTGTGCTGGGCTGTGAATCGCAAGTTTAGCAATTTTATTGGCCATTTATAGAATCAATGACTGCTGTAAACAGCCATACAATGTAGCATTTAACTGTTGATGTTGAAATGATTATACTGTATTTTATATTTAACAATTATTGCACACTTTCTGTAAATCCAATAAACTTAATTTCACTTCTCAAATATCACTGTGTGTGTCTCCTATATGATATATTTAACTGACATTTTTTATCGTAACAACCAACGATTTATACAGGAAAATAATGACTATTAACAAGGTTGCCCAAACTTTTGCATCCCACTGTATTTAAATTTATTTGGAAAGGTGCTAAGCCAAGAATAAATAGATTTACTCTGTCAAGACTCAGCCCCATGGGAAGTATGGCAATCCCAGACCTGTATGACTACTAAATCAGCTGAGACAAAGGTGGTCTCTTGACAATTCTTAACATTGGGTTCAAATAGAGCAGTACATAAGTGGATATCTGGATTTGGAAGATTTGCTTTCGCTCATTAAACTTGGATGTAATTTACCTTCCTTTTTATTAACTTTAGTTTCTTCATGCAGTGTCTGTTTGGGAATACTATCAGCATAAAAATAATGTTCTCTTCCTCTCAAAATGCTTCCTTTAACTATATTTCAGCATTTAATCCCAGATTTAAACCTATGCACATGGAATCAAAATGGACTTAACACATTGGCCTACCTTTTTTCTGGCAACAGCCTTCATTCCTTTCAATATCTTCATGAACACTTTAATATCTCATATAAGGAATTTTATATTTATCTTCAGGTAAGCAGCTGTATTAACTCCTGCTGTTCTGAACCTATTGAAAGCTCTACCTCCTTTGCACGATGGTTTCTTCTAAAACTAAAGGAATTAAAACACTTTACTCATTACCGGATAACAGAAATCAATTTTCAAAATATAAATCTATAGGGTGGTCCAGATCTAATTATGCAATTTTCATTACGCTATAACTTATTAAGTTTATTACATAGAAAATCACCCAAAAAATCCTGGACCATCGAGAAGTGTGCGAACTGACGACATGAAGAATTGTCTTCGCACCGAACTGGAATTGCCCCCGCATAAATCAAAGTCATCCAGACGATCTGGATCTGCATAATAAGATCTGGACCACCCTGTATTTTAAAATGGGACAGAGATCTGAACCATGTTTTTTCTGATGAGCAGTGGCTCCTGGTCTTGACTACATTACACAAATGTATACATAGCATTAAACATATAGAATTTAGCTTGAAGATAATCTATAGATGGCATCTTACTCCTGTGAAATTAGCTAAGCCTACTCAAATTGTTCCCCTTTATGCTGGAGGCAGTGTGGCAAATATGGTACTCTTATACATATGTGGTGGTCTTGTAAATCAATCTATCTTTATTGGCTGGCAGTTCAGAAATTTCTCTCATACTCTTTAAAACTGGATATTAAATGGTCTCCTCAGTTTTCTTTGTTTGGATTGGGGATAGACAACTATCAACCAAATTGTCACACATTTATTTTACAAACATTATTTGCAAAAAGACGGATTATAGCTCGACACTGGATTACATCTATTGCCTTCTTGTAAGGAATAGATGTCTGTGCTTCTTTTGAAAAAATTATTGCAATTAAAAATTATACCTTCCCTAAATATGAAAAAGCTTGGTTATACTGGTATAAAGGCCCATATATTAAATAAAGATGTTACTTTATTTAGGTACTGTAAACTAAACTTTATGAGTGGACATATTACCAAGTATTCAATGGGTTTGAAGAGGTGAGGCTACCTTTTCTTTTGTTGTTTCTTCACTACTGTAACCGTACATGTTAATAGTAATGAAGAGTTCACTCTTTTAGTTCATGGTTCACTGTTCTATGTAATTTCCATGTATTAACTTTCCCTTTAATTAATGTTTTGGGTAATATTGATAAATAGAGATAATCTCATTGTTGTGTGATTATGTAATATATAATGTTACAGTGTTGTTTTCCTTTGTACATCAGATTGCTTAATTTTAATACAATCTCTATATACAGTATAATCTTCATTTGGATCTTGATCTTTGTCCACGAATGAATTAGAAGAAGAAGCACTAGATGGCAGGAGAGAGACAGCTAAAACATAGGCATTGCATTAAGAATCTCCTCCAGGGTTATATTACTGAAGACTGTAGCACTCCAGTCACACCTCAAAACACAGACATTCAAACTAAACAAATTGTTGTGCTTTAAATTAACTAAAGAGATCTTCATGTAGATCTTGATCTTTGTTTGCCCGCGAATTCCACGCATGCATAGACCACCTTCCAGTTTAGTACGTTGTTTTTACTCACGGATGTCAACAATGTGCCGGAATAACGAAAGGGGTGGTGGACAGTGTTACGCTGGTTAGCTCCTGAGGCCTGGTTAGAGAATGAGATTGCCGAAGATAAAAGGTACGTGCCTATGTAACATATGAATGAAAGAAAGACAGTGGGTAAAATGAATGACAGCGTAACAGCACGTTCCGGAAATTGTTATTGTTACGTTGTAGCCGGCGAGTGCTGCACGTCTCACAGTTGTACCGTGGCTTGCTCACATGTCAGTGAAGTGATCCCTATTTATGCTTTAAAGAGCCTGGATACCTATGTGTCCCCCTTTTATAACCATTGCTCCGTGTATATTGCCTTACTCTTTGGATTGCCACAAAGCAACCTGCGAGATTAGAGAAAGGTTGAGAAGAGATCGTGAGAGGAAACGACAGCGTCGTGAAAACGAGACGGACTGTGAACGGACAGAAGCAGAAATGCTCCTACACAACCGCATAATTACGATTCGGACAGTGATTCCGAGTAGGCTGTTCCTATCAAATCAATATCCAAGGGTTTTCTTTTGTAATTTTGTTTCCCTTATAAAAAATCATAATGCTGTGCGACGAAGGGCCCAGTTCACGACTGGCAGCCGCGTTTAAACAGGGTGCCCTTCACAGACAACTTTAACACGCACAACGTAGTTGAGCGCACATGGCTAGTTAAGTTATATATATAAAAAAAAGTTTAGATATGTTATTATTTATAACCACTCTTGAGACCTCTTGCCTAAACATAAAGTTAAGATTTGACTTGGGACAGAAAAGGAAATCCAAAATAAATTGTAATTTGAAATTAGTTGTGTTGATATTTTAAACTTAGGTCAAGTTTAGGTTTTTGGTGGGTATGGAAATAAAATTCAAAAAGGACATTCACAGTTGGTTTAATTCCAAGAAATTTGACTAAGTGAGAAATTCACTTAGTAATCTGAGAACATAACATAATTAACAAAGTACAGTGGAACCAATAGATATGATCACCTCTGTATACGAGAAATTCAAGATAAGAGGAAAGTATGAGCGAAAAATTAGAATCTAAATACGAGCATTGGCTCGCGTAACGAGCCAGGCTGTGGTTATGCGTGACGCGTTTAACAATCCGCCTCGACACGGGGATTCACCCAAGCTGACGCTGCCATCCCATCAGCTCACTCAGTGTTCCTTGTTCTCCCGTAGCGTGAGGATCTACGCGTTTGTACGCTTGTGATTTCATTGTTCCGCTGTAGCTGTTCGTTGTATAAGCGTATCCAAAAATATCGCGGACATGCAGACGGAGAATAGGAGACGATTGCCTTCAAAAGGAGAGAGAGAGAGGCATGCGAGCGAGATAAGGAGAGAGAGAGACGTGTGCGCGAGCGAGAGAGATAAGGAGAGAAAGAGAGAGAGAGATGTGCACGAGCGAGAGAGAGATAAGGAGAGAGAGAGAGAGACGCGTGCGCAAGCGAGAGAGACAAGGAGAGACAGATGCGCACGAGAGAAGAACCATCAGCTCAGTTATGCTCACATGACGCTCAGCAGACAAAGTGTATCCATACTACTTGTATTGTAAGACATCGCTCGTTTTATCAAGTCAAAATTAATAAAAAAATTTAGCTTGTCTTGCAAATCACTTGTAAACCAAGGTTGCACTTGTATATATTATTAGTGTTATTTGTTAGGAAAATTGATTTTTATGTTGAAATTTTTGGGGGTGCGGAACGGATTAACTGGATTTCCATTATTTTCAATGGGGAAGTTTGTTCTAGATACGAGAAATTCACTATACAAGCTCAGTGCTGGAACGAATTAAACTTGTATGTTGAGGTTCCACTGTACAAGTTATAAAGAGGAAGATTTACTGTATACTTTAATTCCTGGACAGAAGAAGGAATTGAAATTCATATAGACAAAGCATTCTTAAAAGAATGAAATTCTATCCATGAAATGTTACTTTTACACTGCAAAATCCTCATAAAACAAAGAAAATACTACAAATTGAGAAGGAAGGATTCAGACGGGGTTATCACTGCCATGGAGTGGAATTCACTGCCACTGCAAGTGTTGATTCCTCTGAAGGATCATGCAGTATTGATATTGGATCAGGAATTTATTTATTTAATTCTGGAGATTGAATTATTAATCCAACCAAACTTTGTATTATTACATTAGAAAGAGAAGAAGAAGAGTCAGAAGTGAGCACCATCTCCTCATGAATTGTAAGACTATGATTTATTTCTTTGTTTAGAGGATCATCATCTAAATAAATTGTCGGAAGTCTGACCTTAGGATTATCTAAAACCTGTGATTTATTTGAATAGACAGAAAAATTACAATTGATTTCAAAGGTTATATCTCTCAGAAATTTGTGAGAGTAGCCTTTCTTTGAAAAGGCTGTGAAAATGATGAGGGTAGCCTCTTCTAACCCTAAAGAGAAAAGGCTCAGCAGAGTGCACTCTGTATGGTTTACTTTTACTCTAATTGTATGCCTGTACTCCATCACACTGCTTCCTATTAAATATTAAATGTACTATCATTTTTTAAGCATTCAGAAACATTCATGATTACCGTGTGCCAGTAGGAAATAAAAATCCTAGATTGTAAATATGATGTGAAAGGTCATTGGTCAACCCAGTAACTTGCATTTGCTCCCAGTAGGATTAAACATTTCCTGTACTGAATGTAAGGAAAGAACATAAGAACAAATAAATCTGACAAACAAGAAGAGACCATTCCATCCACAAAGCTTGTTTCTTTAGCTAATAGCTAAATGTCAGCATATGAACTAGTTTGGAGATACCTACGTTAGAATTTAAAGAATGTACATTAGGTAAAAAAAAATCTTACTTAGACTCAATCATATTTGATACATATGTAAATAATTGTCATTTTTATTTTCCAATGGGCATCACATAAGTAACTATGAAAAATGTTTCAGGGGGAAAAAGAAGTGGTAACATTCTGCGCAACTGCTGTGACTTAACCAAAACTCTTGAGAATGGAGCTGACATTCCTAAGTCCAATGAAATATACAGTACCTGAATAAAAACCTTACCTCTCAGATCATTTTATATGTGTTGTGGTTTAAAAGGATCCCATTAGACTTAGTTCCGTTTAGAATCTTGGGTGTGCACTTTTTTTCAAGGTTTACTGAAAAGTTCACAGGATTTTTCAGAAGGATCTGACACATTAACATTAGTCTTTTGCAGTTGATGAAATCATGGTTAAAGTAAATGTTAGATGTAAGCTGTCTGGCTGGATGCCAAGACACTTAAGTCAGGAGAATGTTTAATTCCTGAACTTTGCTTACTTCAGCTCCCCACGCAGAACACATTAGCTAAAGGATTTAACACTTGAAGCCTAAGTATTTGAGCAAGCTGCAAGGATCTCTTCACTTACTCAAATAACAATATGTTGGAGAATTCTGGTACCTGAGAAAAAAAGGAAAAAACATGCCTACGCGCTTTCAGTACAGAGCAAAACAACGTAAGGTTATATTTATCACGTATTAAGTCCAATGCATCTAGCTTAAAACCTGTGAGCTCTTCTGTCTCTTTAATATATATTTTAAAATAAATGCTGAAAATTGCCCTTTTTCTTACTGTAAGTCATGTGCTATATTTAGTTATAAAAAAAAAAACACTTGATGTATCTTTGAAAAGAAAAAGCAAAACTATTTTAAAAAGTCTAGTACACTATTTCTTTTCATCTATGGCCCTAAAGTGGATTAAGGAAGTATGAGAATGTTCTTCTTCATTGTACACCATATTAAATGCAGCAAATCTTTCATCATGGCTAGGAAATCTGTAGTGTTATTCATAGGGATGGTAGTGCAGCCCTTGTGTCCGGCCAATCCACATTGAGGGCAGTATGCTGACATAGTGACTAGTGCTGCTGTCTCACAGATCCCTCATCCTACATTTTAAAAAACTGCCAGCATTTCACAGGAGTTTACTGTAATTTCACATTAAAATACTGTTTGGAGAAGTGTATCATGTAGTCATAGCAGACTAAGCCATCTTCTGTTATAATACAGCAAAGTTGTATTTGGACTGGTCCATGTTGCATTGTGGGACATTTTCAGACTGCTTCATTAATGTGTGTTGTTAGATGACATTTAAAAGTGAAATTCTGGCTACAGGGGTAACAATGAAAACTTGTTTGATTTTACACAAATATTAAACATTGTTTATTCACACAGAGAACCATAAACACAAGTGAGCAAACAGTGAGGTGGACAGGAGAATGAATAGACTGTAAAATAATCCTGTAAAAAGCATTACATTAACTGTGTGTATTCACAGTCAAAAAGTGTAATACAGTAAATGGTTAATGCAGTGACTTCAAATAGGCATGTAAAATTACATTTAAGCAATGTTTTAGATATTAATATCAATGTATTATTTCAAAGTGCACAATTATTTTATGAGTAAATCTATTGCTGTAAAGTCACAATGCTACTGGAAACTAACTTTGCATAAAGTTAGTATGTTTGCATAAGGAACACCCACCCCCTTTACAGTGTTAGGTTTCTGAACTCTTTTGGGACCAGAAAGGGATGACTCGCCAAAGTGTGTTTCTCGCGTCTGTGGAGGGCTGCTTGTCCAAAGCTCCATGGAAACAAATACAATTATAAATGCCTGTCGCCAATGGGTGATGCAAGAAACATTATAAATGCAGGAAAAACTATAACTTGGCAACTGACCTGGCCCCGACCCTGCCTGACTGCTATGTCTGTGTATAAGAGAGTGGTAGATCCTGCTACAATAAATAACCATGCTGTTCCTGTTTCAAGTTGAATAAATCTGGTTTTGCTAAAGTACTGAGAGTCGGCCTCATTTTTGGGGTACAAGACAGTGACAACAACACACAACCGCAACATTGGAAATTGCTCTTAATGGCTCCCACAACTTTACACAGTGAGAAACAAAAATTTAAAGATGGTTAGCAAACTCATTTTCTGTGTGTGCTGAAGGCTTTTTTGTGGATATGAAAGCTGATTTATAGTTTGTTTTTTTATAAACTGGTAAACCTGTAACCTCTGCTTTTCCAGCAGACAACAGGAAATATTTCTACTTAACGTTGAATTTGTGTTAATGAATAAAAATGGTGGCCAATACGCCTAACCCCAAAATAATTGGTTGCGAAATTGCTAGTCATTTAACTGTTAGGTGACAGACATGTTTTTTCATGATGTCTTAACTAAAAAAGGTTTGGCAAATTTACAGTAAATTACTGCTGCTGAAAGCAATACTATTACAGTTAACATGGAAACATTTAGGAAATTACTGTAACTAAACCGCAGCATACTACTGCTCTATCATGTTAATTTTTTGGTCCAGTTTTCTGTGAAGTCAAACTTTACCATTACAAATTAAGTAAATTTTAGTATTGAATTTTTGTTGTAATATACAATAATATGATACTGTAAAATGCATTGAAAGTAATGTAATCCAGTAAGCCAGTAATTTACTATAAATTTGCAGTCATTTTTTAAAGTGATAGGTTTGAATGTCACACATTTTGTAGCTGTTTGTGGAATGCACCTACTGTGGTTGCCATGTCTGTCTTTGTTCACATGAAGCATCTCGGCTACCACTGTACTTTTTCTTCTTCTTTTGGCTGCTCCTGTTAGGGGTTGCCACAGCGGATCATTTTCTTCCATATCGTCCTGTCTTCTGCATCTTGCTTTGTTATACCCATCACCTGCAAGTCCTCTCTCACCACATCCATAAACCTTCTCTTAGGCCTTCCTCTTCTCCTCTTCCCTGGCAGCTCTATCTTTAGCATCCTTCTCCCAATATACCCAACATCTCTCCTCTGCACATGTCTAAACCAACACAATCTCGCCTCTCTGACTTTGTCTCCCAATCGTCCAACTTGAGCTGACCCTCTAATGTACTCAGATCCTGTCCATCCTTGTCACACCCAGTGTAAATCTTAACATCTTTAACTCTCCCACCTCCAGCTCTGTCTCCTACTTTTTGGTCAGTGCCTTCTGTGGTTGCCATGTCTGTCTTTGTTCACATGAAGCATCTCGGCTACCACTGTACTTTTTCTTCTTCTTTTGGCTGCTCCTGTTAGGGGTTGCCACAGCGGATCATTTTCTTCCATATCGTCCTGTCTTCTGCATCTTGCTTTGTTATACCCATCACCTGCATGTCCTCTCTCACCACATCCATAAACCTTCTCTTAGGCCTTCCTCTTCTCCTCTTCCCTGGCAGCTCTATCTTTAGCATCCTTCTCCCAATATACCCAGCATCTCTCCTCTGCTCATGTCTAAACCAACACAATCTCGCCTCTCTGACTTTGTCTCCCAATCGTCCAACTTGAGCTGACCCTCTAATGTACTCATTCCTAATCCTGTCCATCCTTGTCACACCCAGTGTAAATCTTAACATCTTTAACTCTCACACCTCCAGCTCTGTCTCCTACTTTTTGGTCAGTGCCTTATTTTGTACTGATTTTGTTAAAAAAAATGGCACACAATCCTTCAAAGAAAATTGTTAGGAAAGTTCCATTTTTGTTGGGAAACTTCAAAAAGAGTGTACTGCACAAAGTTTTGAAATTTTAAAACTTCCCATTGAAAAGCATTAGCGAAATTTCAAAGCTTATCTATCCTAAAACAGAGAAATATTCTGAGCATGTTTAATTACAGATTAGTTTACCATTTCAAATTTACTTTTAGAGTGATTACTTAATCTTATTTATTTTGTATATTTTCTTCTTTTATTTGTCCAATATCTGCTCCTGATGGCAAAACAGATCTCAATACAAGTTAGTACAATCATGCTGTTGAGGCCAGCATGCAGGTTCAAACTACACCAAAACACCATCTCACTTCTCCTACTGCTTAAGATAAGTTAACCATTAACACTAGAATCCCTGAAACCTATGAAAAAAAGTCATAATCCTGGGACACCTTAAATTCCTAAGCACCTCTTCATCAGCGCCTTTGTTTTGCAAACATGTCAAGTTGCCTGCTATCCTATTCCCCACTGACGCAGCTGAAGTCACACAGAAGATTCTCTGAGCTCAAGTCTATGTATTTGGGTGTGAGGTGCCTTGAATTGTAGAGGGTAAATAATTTGGAACACATACTGTACATTTCATGTGTGTTCCGTGTCCACCCAATCTAAATAAATGTAGGATGACAGGAAAGGTATATTGCATAATTAAAACAAACTTTTTTCATGTTTTAGCAATAATTGACAAACTGTTGACATGAAGTGTATAATGTCCAAATTTCAAATAAATACTTTCAAAAAAGGTATAACAAAACAAGTGTGCTTTTATTCAAGAATAAACTTGCTGTTTCATTGAAGATGTGTGGCAGATTCACAGATACACACATTTGCAAAACAAAGGTGCTGATGAAGAGGTGCGAAGGAATTTAAGGTGGCCCGGGATTATGATTTTTTCTGTAGGCTTCAAGAATTCTAGTGTTAAAAAAATAGAAGAAAACAAATCACTTATAAAGAAATGAAGTTAAGAGGAAAAAGTTATGTAAGCATTGCTCAGTAAGCACAGAATTAATAAGTATGTACTCAGTATTTCCATTATATATTAAAGACAGGCACACAACTGCAGTACATTACTGTATCTGCATATCATAAAGAACTCAGTATTCCTCTAACGAAATGATTTATCAGCAAATCTCCAGACATACCATCATGGCCAGCACCATCCAACAATTTTACCTTGAAACTTAAACAAAGGGTGGCACGGTGGCGCAGTGGTAGCGCTGCTGCCTCGCAGTTAGTAGACCCGGGTTCGCTTCCCGGGTCCTCCCTGCGTGGAGTTTGCATGTTCTCCCGTGTCTCGTGGGTTTCCTCCGGGCACTCCGGTTTCCTCCCACAATCCAAAGACATGCAGGTTAGGTGGATTGGCGATTCTAAATTGGCCCTAGTGTGTGCTTGGTATGTGGGTGTGTTTGTGTGTGTCCTGCGGTGGGTTGGCACCCTGCCTGGGATTGGTTCCTGCCTTGTGCCCTGTGTTGGCTGGGATTGGCTCCAGCAGACCCCCGTGACCCTGTATTCGGATTCAGCGGGTTAGAAAATGGATGGATGGATGGAACTTAAACAAAGATTTTAAATCTCCATCAGTACTTCTTTAAAAAAATTTAAATTTAAATATTTGACCTACAATTAGTCCTAGACCCTGCACAATGAAGAGTTAACAATAGGTCATCATTTGATGGACTTTTCACTTCACTTGAATTAGAATTTGCTGCCCAAGGAAGCTATTGAGTCAGCTCAAGCCTATTGGGGCTGCATTTTTACACTACGTAATATTGTAAAGTACTGTTAAATAAACATGTATTTATTGTACAGTAGTCTACTAATGCATGTAATCACATTCTGTTATCATTGTTAGTTTTGAATTAGGGCTGGGGATCGACTAAACAAATGAACTAATTACTTGTATCGTATGTAATTAATCACAATTAATTGCATCTAAAATTAAAACATGTAACAGTAAAACAATTATTTAAATCATGAAGTAAATACACACTGTGTCAAAAAAATAATGTAGAATCAACACAAAGGAATTAAAAGTAAAAAATGTAATAGCATTTCTGTTGTTTCTCAAATTGGCTTAGTATATAAAACACAGACATGTCAAAATAAAACTAAGTGATATTGAATGCACTGCTAAAGACCGATTTATTTGAAAGTATAAACATCTTCTAAATCACAGGTGTCAAACTCCAGTCCTGGAGGGCCGCAGTGGCTGCAGGTTTTCTTTCAAACCATCTTCTTAATTAGTATCCAGTTTTTGATGCTAATCAACTTCTTTAGCCTTAGTTTTAATTAGCTTGACTAAGTCCCCTTTGTTTGTTTTTTTCCTTAATTAGTAGCCAGACACAAAACAAGCCTCCACATAACCAGCTCACCTATACCCATCAAACAAAATGTGAAAATAAAGAAAGGTGAAGGTCTCATTAAGACTGATCTCTCAGGTCACCAAGAAAATAACAGAATAGCAACAGTTTTGGAAATGTCTGCTGTGACAGAAAGAGAGCAGCAACAAGCCATGGAATTGAATAATGGATTTAATTAACAGCAAGAATCAACTTCTCATTAAGGAACTGGTTGGAGTGAAATTAGTTGGAGTTTGAAGCCCCAATTTAGCTGGTCATTTGTTGGCTTGTTTCACATCTTATTTCTGTTTGGCTGTCATTTAATGAAGAAAATAATTAATTCAGAAGACGTAATCATTGAAATCAGGGCTATTAAAATTGAAGGAAAAGAAGTTAATTAGCAGTGAAAACTGGACACTGATTAGGAAAAGGATTAGAAAGAAAACCTGCAGCCACTGCGGCCCTCCAGGCCTGGAGTTCGACACCCATGTCCTAAATGGACATACATTAAAATTTAGTTATAACAAATACCATCCTCAATTATTCATCATCATCAGCGACTTGGGAATTATACTTTACACATGTGTTTTTCAACAGGTACACTGTGGAAATAATAGTGTAGTGTTCCTGGGTCATGACCTGAGAGACACACACTCCTCAGAAGGATGGGACTACCCGGAGAAGCCGACATTAAAGCAGCTCTGCAATGACTGTTTTGCAGACACAGCCCTTAGAGTGCAGCCAGGAGACGTATGGGGGGTGCCAGTGTGCGTGTGTTCATCTGGTTGCTATGTCTCTGTCATTCCAACAGATGGCACATCATAAACATGTGTGGTAATAAAGAGCACTGTATTTGTCATTCCAATAGATGGCGCCTCACAACTTTAAACCATCTTAGACAGGTAGTACAGCTAGTATATACTGTATATATACTGCTCAAAAGAATTAAAGGAACACTTTTTAATCAGAGTATAGCATAAAGTCAATGAAACTTATGGGATATTAATCTGGTCAGTTAAGTAGCAGAGGGGGTTGTTAATCAGTTTCAGCTGCTGTGGTGTTAATGAAATTAACAACAGGTGCACTAGAGGGGCAACAATGAGATGACCTGACTGTTTCTTCACTAGTTTTGCATTTGGCTACAGTCAGTGTCACTACTGGTAGCATGAGGCGATACCTGGACCCTACAGAGGTTGCAGAGGTAGCCCAACTTCTCCAGGATGGCACATCAATACGTGTCATTGCCAGAAGGTTTGCTGTGTCTCCCTGCACAGTCTCAAGGGCATGGAGGAGATTCTAGGAGACAAGCAGTTACTCTAGGAGAGCTGGAGAGGGCCAAAGAAGGTCCATAACCCATCAGCAGGACCAGTATCTGCTCCTTTGGGCAAGGAGGAACAGGATGAGCACTGCCAGAGCCCTACAAAATGACCTCCAGCAGGCCACTGGTGTGAATGTCTCTGACCAAACAATCAGAAACAGACTTCATGAGCGTTGCCTGAGGGCCCAAATGTCTACTGCGCTCTGTGCTCACTGCACAGCACTGGGGAGCTCAATTGGCATTTGCCATAGAATACCAGAATTGGCAGGTCCACCACTGGCGTCCTGTGCTTTTCACAGATGAGAGCAGGTTCACCCTGAGTATATGTGAAAGACGTGAAAGGGTCAGGAGAAGCCGTGGAGAATATTATGCTGCCTGTAACATCGTTTAGCATGACTGGTTTGGTGGTGGGTCAGTGATGATCTTGGAGGCATATCCATGGAGCGACTCACAGACCTCTACAGGCATCTTGACTGCCATTAGGTATCAGGATGAAATCCTTGGACCCATTAGGTATCAGGATGAAATCCTTGGACCCATTGTCAGACCCTACGCTGGTGCAGTAGGTCCTGGTTTCCTCTAATGCACGACAATGCCCGGCCTCATGTGGCAAGAGTATTCAGGCAGTACCTGGAGGATGAAGGAATTGAAACAATTGAATGGCCTTCACGATCCCCTGACTTAAACCCAATAGAACATCTGTGGGACATTATGTTTCGGTCCATTAGGCGCCGCCAGGTTGCTCCTCACACTGTACAACAGCTCAGGGATGCCCTCATACAGATCTGGGAGGAAATGCCACAAGACACCATCCGTCGTCTCATTAGGAGCATGCCCCGACGTTGTCAAGCATACATACAAGCTCGTGGGGGCCACACAAGATACTGAAAAGCATTTTGTGTAGCAGAAATTAAGTTTTTAAAAAAATGGACTAGCCTGCCACATCTTCATTTCACTCTGATTTTAGGGTGTCTACACAATTGAGCCCTCTGTAGGCAGGAAACTTTTATTTCCATTAAAAGACTTGGTATCCTTTTGTTCCTAAGACATTGCCCTGTCGTTATTTGTATAGATATCCAACTTCATATTGAGATCTGATGTATCTAATGTGTTTCTTTAAAGTGTTCCTTTAATTTTTGTGAGCAGTGCATATATATATATATATATATATATATATATATATATATATATATATATATATATATAAAACAGATTTGAAATCTAGTGAAGTAATTGAAATCTAGTGAAGTAATTGCTCAGCATCTATAATTTTGTTTTTTTTTTTGGTTTAATTTTGCTGGACCCAATTATATGGGTTGGCTGGCTGCACACCCCAACTCTTTATCTTTGTTCTCTGTTTCTCTTACATTAGTTGGTTTTTGACATTTGTAATTAATTTAGACCACTTTTTTGATATTAATGATTTTTTTTCTATTAAACAGTGTCAAAAAGGCCAAATTACATTCACTGTGATAAGCACAGTAATAGTAATATTGGGAAGTTCTTAAATCCAAAATATGTTTTAAAAAAAGATTTTATTCCATCCCATGAGCTGATTTTGTAATTTGCTTAGCATTTTTCTGTTTGGCTCTGGATTGCACCTACCATTCACACATTATACAATAACTTCAATATTCACACCTAAAACCACAATATAACTGCATCACCAATTATATCAAACCTTTTCTTAATATCCTAGGATTTTATATTCTGACACCTGCTTTTCAGCTATTTTCTGTGTGATTCTTTGGCTGTCACAATATTTTGTCAGGTGGCATCATGTATATACTTTGATTCAAAGTTTCAAAAAAATGTACACCCCTGAATGTGCATGAATCCTTGTGATGTTCTGCTGTGTTTACTGTAGGTTATGACAGCCAAGTCATTTAACTTGTAACAAGCAAGTAAAACAGACTGAACTGTCAAAGCTAAAGTGAGACACTTGCTCTTAAGCAGCACCTGAAATCCACATGCTATATCTCTTTACAGAAAGTGACACCAATTCAGGAGATGATGCCTTTTTACATTTTTCAGCGAGTCAGCTACATATCTTACCACAGGAAACTTAAAGGCTTCACGGCTTTGGATTATGTAAAAATATCTTTTCACATCACGACCATTTTGAGAGATTGTTTTTTACTGAGATACATCAGGCACTAAAGAATAATGGTAAAAAGAAACTTTGTTTAACAGGCCAATTGCAGCATGGAAACACTAGATTCTATACACTGGATTTTTATGAGGTTTCCTATTTATTCACCTTTTAAGCTTGCCAGGTAGAGGACGAGTGCTTTAGATAATTAATTCTATACCAGAGTCACATGGCATCATCAAAAAGACTCATATTTGCACATTTTTTAAACAGTATTTAAAGCACCATCATGGTGGGAGATAAATGTAGAAAGAAATAACAGTCCAAATAAATAATACACTTTGCTGGTCAGTCCGGGACTGCATGGGTGTAGTTTGAACTTTAACTTTATGTCTTCTTGGGATTTTCTGTAAATATTACAGTTTTCCTTTCAAACCCCCCAAAATGTTAGGTTAATAGTCAATTCCACAAACATAATTTCCAGAAAAGATGGGATATTTTCTAAAATCCGTTAAAAACAAAAAATTGCAATTTGTTAATTCTCTTAAACCTTTATGTAACTGACAAAAGTACACAGAAAACGTTTTGACTGACCAACTTAATTTTATTTTGTAAATGTGACAGAGGCAAAATAAGATTGAAAAGTTTATAGAATATCCAATTAAGACTGATTTCAAAGATTCCACAATGAACAAGTTATTTGGTAACAGGTGTGGCTATCATGATTGAGTATAAATGGAGCAAGTGCTTTGTCTTTGCAAGCAAAAATGGGTCGCGGTTCACTGCTTTGTGCTAAACTTCAAGACTTTTCAAACAGTTCAAGAAGAACATAGTATTGTGAAAAGACTCTAGACAGTCTAGAGAAATCTCAGTGTGTAAAGGAAGGGTCTGGTTAACGAGGATGTGGGCCTGTGGAGTTGACATTTTTGGGGTCCTACCTTCCTAAAATGCTATGAATGCTCTTTAACTTCAAGGTCTCAGAGTCACACTGAGCAAACTTAGTGATTACTACAAAGTCTTAGCTTTAAAATGTCAAAAAGCTGAAAAAAAAACCATAGGCTTGCTCTCTGAAATTTTGAAAGACAAAGTATGCTGTGTCAAAACTTCTGTTTTTAATCAGTCATTGCTACACACATGACAAGTAACCATCAAAAATCAAGGCTTGAAAAGTCAACCATAGAACCCATTTGCAAATGCCTATAAAAGCAAGGAGATCAAATACTGCCTAGGCCATTCTCTATATTAACAGGGGCAAAGGTTTACTTTTAAAGATTGCACTTTTCTGGATTTCTTAAAGCAGAGTCCTTGATCAAATCATGCATATCCAGTTACGAACAAGATCATTTTCAAATGACTCAGTCTTTTATTTCTTTATGTCTGTAAATTTGAGTATATTCTTCACTAGAAGCTTGGAGCTTGTAGAGCTTGGAGAGCGAAAACTCACCACACACAGTTAAGCTTGAAAGCAATGTCTACATTTGGGAAGATCTCCATTAAGTTTTTCTTCTCTAAGAGAATGTTAAAGCCTTGTAGTGGATGAAATGTCTTTAGTGCTTATTAATTTTTTGAGCTAGAGAATACTACACCAGTGCGTTTCCATCAATAAAAAGTACAGAAGGAACAATAACCTCAAAAAATACAATAAATGGCTACAAATTAGCAAAAGACTTCTGAATATATACAGTCATTCCTAAATATATAACATTTAAATATAATTTTGTAATAGTTGTCATGTGTGTCTGCGGTGGGCTGGCGCCCTGCCCGGGGTTTGTTTCCTGCCTTGCACCCTTTGTTGGCTGGGATTGGCTCCAGCAGACCCCCGTGACCCTGTAGCTAGGATATAGTGAGTTAGATAATGGATGGATGGATGTCATGTGTGTTTAGTGTCACTGCCAGGTTGTAGCTTATTATCATTGCTGTAAACAGTACAAAGTCTGTCTGTAAAGGTACTGGAAGCCTATGGACTACCTGGGAAGGAGCACCTGGCTCAGGAAACCAATTAAAGCTAAAAAGAGAGGGGCTGACCATACCTGAAAGGGGGAAAGTGCAGTAGCGGGATAAAAGAAGAAAGGTCAGAACCAGAGAGAAAGTCACTTATATTAAAGGAAAAACTACTCCCCCTACAGAAGACATCATTTGATCGCAGGCTTATTTCTTTAGAAGGCAAGAGGACTTATCAAAATAGAGGATCCTTTTCCTTTTTATGGTGAATCTGGGAAAGTGTCCGATATGACTGCGTTAAGAGATTGTGGGTGGTAGATGTTTCCCTGGAGCTGAGGTATAGCTTAGGGAAACCCCCGCAATAATGGATTTTAGGAAAATAGTAACTCCACTGTTTTCCATTCACTGGTGATTCTTTACGAGAGTTGCTGTGTATGCATTAATGCTTTACTTGTTGAGTGTTTTTTATTGCAGTCAGTGAGTGGGGAGGGATGGTGCGCGGCTGCACGTGATTTTGTAAATGGATAAATTATTTAATGCATGTTTTTCTCAGGGTTTACAATAACTATTTTATCTCCATGCTTTCATTTTCTTCTGTTAGAGAGCTCTGTACTTCTTGTTGTAGTTAGTAGGAAACTAGTATTGGTCACTCAAACTACGGAAAATTCACTCATTTCATTTTTCTTTTTGCTGTCGCTCTAGGGATCAAAAGCACATATTATAATTGTCGTCTCTTGGGACAGGAAAAGGGTCTTGAGGAGTGGTACATATATATTTAATCTTTGACTTTATATATTTAAACTAATATTCAATTAGATATATTATAATATATATAATATAATATATAAGGATGACTTCATATATTCGGATGCTGACTTTAAATATTTAGGAAAAACTTCATTCAAACTTTAACTTTACATATTCAGGAATGACTTTATATATTTAAACTTTTACTTTAATGTCAAAGTCTGAATATATAAAATCTGACATTTTTTACTATAGGCCAGTTAAGGAAGTGACGTTACCCTAGGGTCGGAACCGGATGTCATCTGGCCTGGAAGAGACATCATCAGTAGAGCGGTAACCTGGTGGGAGATCCCGAGAGTGGTCTGCAAAGAATCAAGAGAGATAGTTAATGCACCCCACCTCCCCCGGTCTGTTGTGGAATTACTATTACATAGGCCCTTTAGTTGTCTCCTACTCGCACGTGTGTGACAATGTATATTCTAAGCTTGTATATATTTACAAAATACAATTAAACTAGCCAGTAAAAACAATGCAAATCTTTTCTTTGCATGTTTGTCAGTTAACTAAAGGTTCAGGAGAATTACTAAATCATAGATTTTTGTTTTATTGCATTTTAGAATATATCATAATTTTTCTGTAAATGGGGTTTGTATATTTGAGGTTGTCTACAGTATATGGACTCTGACCCCATGCAACACCGAAATGGTTTGGGGAATGGTATATGCTAAATGTGAATGCAAGTTCTAAAAATGTTCAATTGATAATTAGTAGAATGACACAATATAGAATATTGCTCTTCATGCTCACTGTTTATTTTCATTTTATCTTGAATGACATTATCTGTGTAACCACCCGGCATGAACAAAGCCCCAAGTTCGTTAAGACGGTGTCTGCACTTAAATTATTGCTATTTACATGTTCTTAACATTCACTTTCCACTTTTTACATAAATTATATTTGACTTGTATAATAAGCACAATGACAATAAAGTCAAAGGTTCAAGAATAAAAACTATTTATTTAAAGATAAAGATAATTGCAAAAAAAATTCTAAAATATAACTATATCCAGAATTTCATAAAACCATAAGAAAATAAGTACTTACAGTCACATTTATTTGCACACTAACATCCCACCCATGAGTTCACCCACATTTATGATAAATGTCAGTCTCACTTACAAACTATAACATTGAGAGCTCCATTTGTTGCTAGAGATCATCGTGGCCTTTACAACGGGCATCCACCACGTCTAGCTACTGGGTACACTGGAACTGACGTCTTCAGACCACCACTATCTCCACCAGGTTGACCGTACAACAATTGACAGAACACCCTTTTCTTAAAACAGTAAACGTTTGTCTATCCTTTCTTCACTCTCCTTATTCCTGTTACTAGACTTTTGACTCAGTACCATTAATCTCACTCTTTAGTCTCCGCGTCTTTACATGTCTCATCAAATTTTGTCCTGAACCCTTCTGTTTCTTTCACGATGTCCACTAAACAGCTGACTTGTTGCATTTTGACCTCTCCTAGTCACTTTCTCTGTGAAAGCTCTTACACTGACCAGCACGTACTTTCCATGTTGTTAAAGATGAAATTGTCAGCTTTAATAACATTGTAGCTGGGACTTTCTTTTTAAACCAGTCAATCTGTCTGTCTCCTACATCATCTAATCCATCTCCTTTCTCCCCCTTTCTGCCCCTCACCCAATTGACTTTATTTGCATTTATTTTTCCTCAAACCACTGCAGACTGATCTTACTTATACACATTTTCTGAACTTGCTTTTCCCATCACAATGAAACAAGAAGACAAAGCTAATTCCATCAGCAGAGAATACATGAATGGAACCAACTCAGAATAAGATACAAGATCATTACTGGGTAATTATTACTCACCCACACAGTGCCTATATAAAGTATCCCCCGGGGAAGTTTTCGCATCTTACTGTTTATTGTAAGAGCCTTATTCTGTTGATCAATGTCTGAAAAGTCAAATTAAATCCACTGTGATTCAATGTTGTATAATAATAAAAAGTGAAAACATTCCAAGGGGGTGATTATTTTTTATGGACACTGTACCTGGCTGGTTTTAGAAATGCAAATCAACCTAAGATTGACATCTTAAACATGAGGGAGGAAAGTGGAGTCACTAAAGGAAACTCAAGGACATTGAAAGAATGTGTGAACTCCAGACACAGATTGTGCAGACAACTAAACTAAAGTCCCACATTCTGAAAACCTAAATAAATGGCATGTATTATTATATTCAAATGTTTTTTGTTGTTTACGTGTTTCTCTAAACTTGTAAGCCTTGTGATGTACTCCAATAAATTTGCTGTGAATAGTGATAAATACAATTATAAAGATATTGAGCTAAGTTTATAGATGCCTAGATCTAACAACATGACCACAAGGACATACCTGTATTTATATAAGAAAAATATTTAACAAGTGAAGAAATACTTCTTAAAATCTTGTTTGTTAAAGTATCTTGGGTTGGAGCTGTATTTAATGAATTATATTAATATTAATAACTAGCCAACCCGCGGCGTACCATACGCCACATAATCAGGCCGGTTTTTTAATGATTTTTAAGCACAGGGAGAAAATAAAAATTTGAAAAAATCAGTAATGTAATAAATCAGCAAGAAAAGCAACACTGTAACAATGCACGGAACGAACCAACACACAATCGTCCGTGACTGAAAACTGGCAGATCGGCATCGCACCTTCTCCTCCCAGACGGAGGGATGGGGTTGGACGACGCTCAGGCGCGGAAGGTGGAACGGGAGGAGAGGAGAAGGACGTTCATTCTGCTCCCTTCGTCATGCTAGTCTGCTGATTTCTCGCTCAGTATGCACTGCCTGTTCATGTTCCCACCTCCAACTCGTCACTTGAGTCGTTGTCGTCTTTGCACAGTCCAGATGCACCTGTGACTCACGTAGACTTTTCATTGCTCTGTGCGATTTTAGGTGCTTTTCTATATATAATCCACCAAGACACCCGACCACGGTAGTAGCGAGGTGGGAGGGGGGTGTTTACAAAGGGTAGGGACGTAAACCAGTGGGAGCGTACGAGTCGCACTTAGTGGGAATTCCACGGTTTGCAGCCCGAATGGGGTTCAGCGGCTTACCCACGCCTCTGTGCGCTGGGTAGACACACGCTCAGTTTCATGCAAAATTATTTATTGAATGCTAAACACTTCTGGAAAGACACGGTTGTCTAAAACGGGTTAGTGTGAGAATACAACAGTAAGTGAATGAAAAGATGGAACTCTGGAGAGAGCAAAATACAACACAATAGTGATCCCGCGACATAACAAACGCCGCATAATTATTTATTGATGGTTGAACACTTCTGGAAAGACACAGTCGTCTAAAAAGGGAGGGTTTGAGGATACAGGATACCCCTCAGAAACCCTTTTACATGCTGCATATAGCGATTCACTTCCGTGAGAAACATGCCTCTATGAACAGTCAACATGGCTCAGACGTGCATGTGGACTATACGACAGACGAACATAAATGACACCGTTTTTCCTGTGTCGTCACGTCCGAGTTGGTGGGCGTGGTTCTGCGAGTTGTCTCGTATCCAATGGTCTTAGAGTTGGTGGGCGTGGCTCCTTCCTGTGTGCGCCATGGGCGTCTTGCTTTTCCATGGGTGTCTTGCCTTAGTGAATTATATATATAGATAATTATGCTGCAATACAGGGTCTCTAAGGATTATTGTGAGCGAAAAGAAAAGATTTTGAAATACAGTAAATTTGCAAGACAAGAATCAAAGTTATGACCATTCTAGGTTGAAACTAATGTCATGTCATTTTCTAATCTGCTCAATCAAGACCAGGGCTGAGGGGGAGCTGTAACCTATCCTTGCCAGCATAGGGTGCAAGGCAGGAACAAACCCTGGACAGGGCACCAGTCCATTGCAGGACAAGCACATACACACACACACTAGGGCCAGTCAGCAGTTCACTTAACCTGCATGTCTTTGGACTGTGGGGAGAAACCAGGTCAACCAGAGAAAACCCACACAGACACAGGGAAAGCATGCAAACTCCACGAAGGGAGGATTCGAGACACAGATCTTGGTCTTACTTCAAGGCAGCAGCACTACCACTGCACCACCATACCACCGAAGTTGAAACTGGAAGTTTCAAAAGAAATACTAGTAAACAAAGCACAGTAGCATAACCATATCAAAGTCAAACAAACTAATTCTAAAGATCATTAAAGTCTGTCCAACTGAGGAATATCAAAACATGGAACTGTCACCATACCTATAAAGTCACCACCAATTACATCACACATATTGTGCACAATGTCACATGACACATTTCCCAAGTTGCATAAACAAGAAAATGGATCTAAACAAGGTACAAAGAATAAAAACCAACAGAAATAGTTAGAGACTCCCACAAATCATTTTCACATTATAAAAAATAACAAAAGCTCATGTATTGAAACCTGCAGTTACTACATAATCCCCACTCAAGGGCTTGCACGCCAAAGCATGACCATCTGGCTTGCAGGGAAACAAGCAGCAAAATTTAGCCAACAATTGCAGAGTCTGCAAATTCCGGTCAGAATCCTAAAATGCACTTCTGGACCATAACCTTTCTAATCAATAAGATATTCAATTCGGGAACCCACTTTCTAGAGTGTAGAATTTTATGTACCTCAAACTCATCATGAACATTAACCACTACTGACCTATTCCTTTATTTTAATACACAGTGTGCAGTACATGTATGGTCATGTTTATCCAAAATTCTAGTAAACTCTTTAACAAAAGATTTTGAATGCTGGAATGTTGATTTACATAGTGTTGTAAGCCAGAGAGTTCCAAAGCACACAAGTAACAATAACTACCAAAATGCTCACTAGAGAGGGATATCATCATCAAACCTGGATCTTTATAGACTAAAAGTTTTATTTTCAAAAATGCTCCATTAAACTGTGAAGCACAAAAGGCAAAAAGGAGTTTCCAACAAAGGCAAACCAAGTCCCAACATGAAATGCAAAGAATAGCTGAAATATAGAGCACAGAGATCAAACATCCAGTAAATAACAAAGAACAAGAAACTCACCATTCTCAAGTGCATTCGAATGAACTGCAAGGTACTTTAACTTCCTTAAAAGGGCTGAGGGCAGTTCATTATGGTAATGGGTGGGTGGCCCCACCTCTTGGAGAACCATAAGGAATATAACCCAGGCTAGGGAATACAGCAAATAATAAAGAAAGGTAACATATACATTATGAAAGAATCAAAAATGAACAAAAAAGACATGCAGTAGAAGAAAAATTCGAACCCCACCCAATGGAGAAACCCTGGCTGAAGTACAACACATAGTTTGTTGAAACCCAATTAAGTAGTTTTTTAGTCAGTAATGACATTATAGAAGCTTCTTTAGCCTTACTATTGTAATAAAAGTGAGGTTGCCAATTGAAAAAAAGCTCACAGTGACTAAAATATACACACACTTCCTTTGGGTCACTTAAGAAGTGCTCCAAGGGAGGAACCTGCATATCAGCAGCACTAATATGTGTTTCAAATTATTTATGGCTGTGTTTTCATTGACAGCACGCTGAAGGGTAGCAGCAAAACCCTTTAATTGCTCCTTCAAAGCAACTTGCTCTTCCCCAAGATGTGTTATTTCCATCACCAGGTTTCATATTTCAGGGTCACTCATGATGCATCATGCATCTCCAAGGGTTCCTGTGAAAGACAAGAAAAGGTCAAGAGGTAGTAATGCAACACAAGAATCATATTTAGGGCCAGGCCAGGTTAAATCCAGGAGATTAAAAAGAAACATGAGTGAACAAAGCACAAGAGCAAATTAAAAATCAAATTCAGTCAGAAGGCGATCAAAAAACTGGCCTATCTGAGTTGCAAACCAGCTACCACTCAAGATGTTTAAATTTTATCCTAACGAGTGAACTTCCACCATACTTCCAGCGTCACTACAGCTGAAGTCACACAGGTGGGTATCGTAGTCATGTGACACTTCTTTTGAGTCACAGAAAAAAAGAAATGAAACGAAATACAAAAAATTAATTTTCTGAAAACAAACAAAAATGCTTAACAACTCTAATTTCACATAATAAAAAATGAACAAATACCCACATACAGAAACATGTAATTACTACCTTTGTTAATTATATGATTATTTGTAGGAAAAGTTGGGCAAAATTCTATGATAACAACCAGGGAACAGGAAGTGATTATGAGAATAATAGAAAAACCAGGATTCAAAACAAGTAATTTCCAGCTAGTCCATTTAAAAATTATTCTTTGCAAAAAAAAAATTAAATTTTATGTTACAGTAGTCTAATACTTTAACTTCAGCTTCACATTTTCGATCTGAATTATTAGTGCTATCAAATATTAATGTATTGGTTTGCTTAATTTCTGGCAATTAGTGCAAACAAATAACAACAGCACAAAACAGCATTAAAACACAAAAATACAAATATTTTTATGTACTATTGTAGTTTTCATATCTGTTTATCTACATTATATATACCCTTTAATTAAACACCACCTACATATGCAGTTCAATTTGCTTTATGTAGAACAGGACATACTTATACTCCCATATTTGCTCCTGTATTCATTGTCATTAGGATGTTCATCAGAGTTTCTATACATTGCAGAGGAACTCTGAAACACGTGAAGGCATTGTATATATATCTTACTTCTTCCCAGAAAGGACACACACTACAAAGCGCAGTTACATTTCATCTCACAAGGATAAGAAGAAAAATAAAAACAATCTTTAAGAGACAGGATAGCCTCCTTAAGATTATGTTTATCCCAAGAAAAATGAGATAAAAATGTGGAATTTTCTTCAACAATAAAAAGAGTTATTACATGTGTGATGGATAGCCGGCAGCTCAATCCGGCCAGGATGCCCAAAGAATGACAGGATGGGGGAGGGCAACTACTTTGGGACACTGCTTTCCCCAAGACACTAGATGGAGACCTCATTGCAGCATAGCAGTGCCCCAGCACCATGGGATCTGGAGTTTGGCTTCACAGCCCTGCTGGGTACCATGGGTGCCTCTAGAAGATGCTGCAGGGGGACCTGGGAGTTTTTACTGTCTGCATAGCCCGGAAGTACTCCAAAGTCACAGGGACAGAAACCCTGAAGTACATCCGGGCTGAAGAAAAAGCAAGTTCTCCACCTGACTTCTGGGTCAAGGACTATATAAAGGACTGCTGTGAACCCAGCAAGCGAGCCAGAGTCGAGTAGAGGTGGACAGCGCTTGCTGGGAGGTGTGGAGGAGAGTATTGTGAATATTATTGTGTATTATTTATTTGCCAGTTTATTGTGACTGTGGTGCTTAGGGAGCACTATTGGAGAAGAGAAGAATTAAAAATACTTCTTCATGCTTTTAACCTGTGTCCTGTGCATCTGTCTGTTTGGTGTAAAGGGGCAACAGCGACCCCCTAGCGTCTTACACATGTAATAGAAACATGTTAATCCCAAAACACCAACGTAAATACAGTAGGAAGGAAACATTGACTGCTGCTGCATTGTGAACAGTGATTAGGGGGCTAATGTGTTTCTTGTTTTACAATCATTTTGCCACATAGATATTGTACCCCACTGCAGCATTGAACAACTAAAGTCAGCAGGTATATCATAGTGGTTCAGTTGTATAGTGCCATATGCATGAGTTTCACCGTGTCAACATCTGATGACCAATGTACATTGTCATCATTATTGTTTAATTCCATTAATGGTTCAATTTACATTTTTTCTAAAATTGACATAATAGCTTCTCAATTACATGCCATTGTGTTTTGGTTGAAAGCTCTGCCCCACGCATGAATATTAATAAGTTACCTTAAAATGGCAAAATGTAGAGAAATATTAAATTTTTTTGCAGTATGATGTTATTGCATCCACTAGATGGAAGCAGAATACTGTCCCAAGTGTTATTCAGGCATAACAATGTAAAGCAGATTATTAAATGTCACCCCGAATGTGACTCATGTTAAAATGTACTTACATCGAAATCCAAGCCCACGTCATGCTCCAAGTTAATCCCAAGGAGGTTACAAAAAGGAAATGAATATGAGCACTTAAGGAACCAACTTCCCTAACTGGGTCTGCTACATACATACTGCTGGGTGTTCCCTGGTATTACATTCCAGGAATCAACCATCAATGTGGTATTCTTTGTTGATTTAGTTTGGTTAAATAAACAGGGCCTTTATTCATCTACATAATAAAAAGGAAATTCAATGTCTCTAAGTTTATTCCTACTAAAATATGTTGGAGTATGCAACGTCTAAATTTATCTCATATTTATTTTACAACAATACTTAACAAATCAAAAAACAATCATAAATAAAGCATTATTGGACCACTAGGCATGTCTATACAGGGTCTTGTCTATGTCTGGTTGACCACTATTCATCATAGTCAAACACTATAACACTCCCTGACACAATGCCTCCAGTCTACTAACTCTGGATACATTACCTTCTTGCCAATTGAGCCTTTCTGCCAACTTGCATCTCTACTTTAAGCTTATTGCTCCCCTTTCAGGTTGCAGCTTTAAACCCAAATTAGGGGTTACTTCAGGAAATTCCCTAAAACTATTCCAGGTCTTGCAAGCCAACCCTTAAAAATAAACAGCAGTATTCCACCAGTCCACCAGTCCCATATGGTCACATCTCCCCCAAGCACTATATCCAGAAATCTTCCTGGCAAGTTGTTGGGATTTTGCAAGTCCCTGTGTCACTCTGGTGCTCAGAAAGTCATTACTTCTAGAAACATATTTTAAAAAGAACTTTCTGACAGTTCTAGTTTACCATATTGGTATTTGGAGTTCTTTAGCTGCCATTGTCTGTTGTTCTAATAAAGAGAGACTACTCCCTTTTTAATACCACTGGTATGTTGAAATTGACTTGCCAGAAAGGAATGGGACATGACAAGGGACAGGCCAGTCATGGTCGTTACTTCAAAAGAGCAACTTACACTAATAACTCTGCCAAGTGGCTAGGTGGGTAAGCAGCAGCTGCCAAGGAGCATTATGCCTTATTTGTTTAATTAGTGCCACTGAGGTAATTACTGCATTTAGATTGATGTCATGGGGATTGTCAAAGGCCAGGAGAAATGATTCTGATAAATAGGTGACAGCAGAGAGTTCCTGTGTATAATAAGAGTTGTTGTGCCTGTCTGGATTTTCTCTATAAAATTCCTGACTGACTACTTTAAATTGAGTGGCAGAAATTAAAACAAAGTTACAAAAGAGATGTTAGTTATACCAGGGCAGCATAGATGTGCAGTGGTAGCGCTGCTGCCTTGCAGTTAGGAGACCCGGGTTCGCGTGAAGTTTGCATGTTCTCCCCGCGTCTTTGTGGGTTTCCTCCGGGTACTCCGGTTTCCTCACACAGTCCAAAGACATGCAGGTTAGGTGCATTGGCGATCCTAAATTGTCCCTAGTGTGGGCTTGGTGTCTGGGTGTGTGTGTGTCTGTGTGCCCTGGGTAGGCTGGTGCCCTACCCAGGGTTTGTTTCCTGTCTTGCGCCCTGTGCTGGCTGGGATTGGCTCCAGCAGACCCCCGTAACCCTGTAGTTAGAATATAGCGGGTTGGATAATGGATGGATGTTAGTTATACCTAATGTCAACCAATGTTGAGATTAACATTTTAAAACTAACACATAGTAATGAATAACATAACACAATACTTATTTTATTGAAGAAAAAATACCTCCATGGCTCCATAATGCTGCATTTGCTTGAAGAAAAAGTACTTGTCAGTAGCATCTGAAGGTAAACGTGGCATGGCTCAAAAAACACTGCTTTTAACAGATGGAAACATTCACATTATTTTGGGTAAGGAGCATTAAAAGCTGCATAATAAAACGGGCTTAGGCAGGGTTGGCTCGCAGCAAGTGCAAAGGCTGCTTCTCTCAAAGGTGCTGAATACAGCAATTGAAAAAGACGCATCAATTTTATAATATTTTGGATATTTTAATTAATATTGAATTTTCCACATGTGTATTTTATTAACACTAGAATCCCTGAAGCCTACGAAAAAATTCCTTCACACTTCTCCTTTTTGGGCTCATACACCGTCAGCATGGCACTGCCAGATCTAAACACTAGCATGGAGCATTGCTTATATATAAAAGTGACTATAGCTGTAGGTGAAAGTTCCTGTCGCACTTTATGCTGCCAAGCAAAGATGCGTTGCGATTCAGCAGTCTATTAGCCAGCAAAAGCGCTGTGAAGAAGCTATCTGTTGTTATGGTTCTGCCTTTGTTCAGTTTGATAGCAGTCACAGGACATTCTATCTTTGATTGGTGGTACAACAAATAGTTATGAGCAGGCATCAGCGCTGCTGTTGTGAAAAGAATGGAAATAAATTCCAGCAACTCAGAGAGGGAGAGGCAAGTGTGTTGTACCATGTGAAAGTCACTGAGAGAATAAAACAATAAAAAAAAAGTGTTAACTTTTACAAGTAGTCAAAATTTACACTGGGTGTTACAGACTCAAATCAAATGTATGTTTTTATTGTTTAATAGTAATAATAATAATAGCAGCTCACTACTCAAAATGCGGAGTGCCAGACTCGAACCCAGAACCTTTTGGTAGTAAAGCAGCAGTTCTTACCTTTACACCATCCAAGAATACATATCAGGACTCTGTCGATTGACATTTGAGCTTGGGTTTTTAACTCATTGACAGCAACATGTAAATTGAATGATTTTTTTTTTTACTTTGGTTATATCCTTGAATAAAAGTGCATGTATTTATTTGATATTTGGACTAAAGTCTTCACATATTATACATTCACATCATTATTAGTATAACATGGAAACATTTTCTGCTTTAGATAAGTGCTTAGCATATCTTGCCTTGCATTTCCTGTCATCCTACACTTACCCAGATCACTGTAGACATGGAACACACATGAAATGCATGTGTTCCAAATAATGATATACTGTATTATTTACCCTATACAACTTCAGGCACCTCACATACAGATAAAGAGCCTTGATCTGGGAGAACTTTTTGCCCGAGTTGAGTTCCATTGGGGTGGGGATGGGATAGCAAGCTGCTTGTGCTGATCAACACATTTGCAAAACAAAAGACGCTAATGGAGAGGTGACCTGGAATTACGAGTTTTTTCGTAGGCTTCAGGGTGTCTACATATAAATCATCCTTATCTGCATGTGAGGTGAGGTATCTGGAGTTGTATAGGGTAAATAATACAGTATATTGTTATTTGGAATACATGCATTTCATGTGTGTTCCATACCTACAAAGATCTGGGTAAGAGTAGGCTTCAGGAATTCTAGTGTTAATGATCTTTTAGTGGCTGCTTGTCACATGAAATAACATTTTGTAGTAAGTCCTGGTAATCACTGAAAACCCTGACAGAACTTCTATTCATTTCTGGCTTACAAAGCAGGATGGTTCCCCAACTGATCAACAGATACATTTATTCACATCTAGCCAATGTAGAATTAAATCCTGAAAATCCTTCAAAGTATGTGGTGTATGTACTAATCTAACCACTGTACAACACTGACACTCTTTTCAATGTCTTATTTGCTCTAACTGAACAAGTCAAAAAAACATGTTCTATACAAACAAAATGTTTGGGAGCGGTGGACATTACAGGAACAATTTAAGACTTGGCTAGACACTGTAGATGATAAAAGATGCACTGCTATTCCTGTCATTTCAACATTTTCCATCATATAAATCATCATCAACCATAAATATACAGTATATTGAGAACTAGAATTGTAAAAATCACACATCCTTGTCTGATAAAATGGCTCTGTTTGGTCTGGTTCTGAGTCATTTTTCTTTAGTGTTCTAGCTTTATATTGAAGTGATTTTTGGCTTTTTACAATTACTGGATGAAGTACCCTGCATTGCGTGGGATATATTTGTAGAATGGGTTATGGAAATAAAGCAGATCTCTATGTGTTTTTTTTTTAAAGCTGACCAACCATTATCCACATTGCCACTCTGCTCTCGTGAGTTGAGAATTTGTTCCTTGCTATGTTATAACATGAATGCTGTCATGTCTGACTCGTCCTCTTAGTGCTGCACTTCCATTCTTGATCAAGACTCACCCAACACCCCCTGCACAATAGTCCTTATGTTAAAGTAGATAGAAGTGTACACGCCATTGCCCAGGTAGGAAATTATAAGCTCTTGTCTGCTAGTCTGGTTGTGGTGTGTTCCGATGTTTCACTTGCTCTGAGCCAGCAGGTGGCACTGTTGTGCAAACTGTAGCACAAAGGGATAATAAAACTTTGCTAGTACCCCTGGGTCAAAATTTTGGGTTCCAAAGTAGTCTGTCTTGTCAGTATCGTCCCAAAATGCAACTATGCAAAATTTGGTCCAAATCGGTCAAAGTATAGGATTGTATAGGAAACACAGAGAAGAGAGACAACAAAAAAAACATTTATTTATATAGCACATTTTCATACAAATAATGTAGCTCAAAGTGCTTTACATGATGAAGAAAGAGAAAAAAGAAAAAATATATAATTAAAGTTAGGGAACACTAATTAACATAGAATAAAATTAAGGTCCGATGGCCAGGGAGGACAGAAAAAAACTCCAGACAGCTGGAGAAAAAAAAAATAAATCTGCAGGGGTTCCAGGCCACGAGACCTCGCAGCCCCCTCTAGGCATTCTACCTAACATAAATTACCTCAATCAGACCTTCTATTTTATATATACAGATACCTCTGTGGAATAATATGTAAAAGTTAGCTCTATTAAACAAATATGTAATTTGAGAATACAATGTAAAGACCCGTTCACTACAATTCTATTTTCAAAGAAAAGAAACAATGGTAAATAAAGCAAAGTGCATTCTATCCATGCAAACAACCATCCATTTTCTATTTAAACGTAAACATTTATTCATTGACTCACATTCTACATTTGTTTATTCCATTACAGTGTCATGGACACCCTTATGTGTATTTGGCAAAATAAATGCTGGACAGGATAATGTGACTCTCGGCAATGGGCAAAAATTGGCTTCAGTACATAATATTAATCTGTTGACTACAAAAGGGAGATATGCTGTTGTGCATAAAGACAGAAATGTATCACTACGAGAGCTAAGTTAAATAGGAAACAAATACAGAACTAGTATTTTTTTTTTTTAAGTATGGTCCAAAGTTCTGTAGATACATGCTTTCTTATTTTAAAACATTAACTTATTACAGCTTACATTTCAAATGCAAATGAAGCACTCTACATTGTTAAGGGCATTTGGCATAAAGTATTGACTTACAAAAGTTACATACAACTTTTATAAAAGTTAATACAATTTTTTATTACAAAAAAAATCAGCCTGTGTTGAATACATTGATTTCACTCTCTTTTTTGTACAATCTGTGAAACCACTGCTTGCCATCTGTCTTCTGTATGCTACACACCCACTTCCCATAGGACTTCTGTGTGCTGCAATACAGATCTCCCATATGTCTTTCAATATTAACTGTGCATTTCAATTATCCACTTATAACATAATGGAAAAATCAAAGATTTTGCTTTTTTAGCCAAATGTTTTTTATCAGATATTTTGTGTGTTGAATTTCAGAATGTTCATTTTAATCCAGTTTGAACAGAAACTGTTATTTACAGTGTCAGTAGCATTAAAGTGTTTATAGCAAAGGCTCACATTGTAAAATTATTTGGTGATGCTCTGAGGTGATGGCTGGGCTGCCTTCGGAAACAACCCAGTTTTGGCTCTTTATCTTCAAATTAGTTGTTTAAAAGCATACTCCGATTTTCATCCCCCAAGACCACAGACATATGTGTGTTAGTTTTGATTTGTGATTCCAGTCAGCCCGTGAGTGTGGGTGTGCATACCAGTACTACCAGCTTAGAATCCAATTCTCCCATGACCTTGAATTGAATTAAAAGTGTTTGAAAGTACTGTATGTTAGATATATTTTCACTTGGAATATACAAGTTACTATTTCAGAGAGTATACTGTATGTTATCTTCAGGATGCAGAAATTACCCTGCAGCATTCAGTTCTCTGATGAAGGCACAGGTGTAATGTTTATTTAGGAAGTTTTTTTTAACATTTTATTGAATTTATTAAAAGCAAGTAACATTCCATACAAGCAAATCTGAGCTGACAAAACTAAGTTCAAATCAAATCAACCCCCCCCATGAGAAAGAGAGCTAAGCCAACAGACAGAGTAAAACTTTAAGAGTAGAAAACAATAAAAAAAATGGAAGAAAATCCCTTCCCCCAATTTAATTGCTTATTCTAAAATGTTATTGATTAGATCCTGCCAGGTTTTTAAAAAGTTTTCAACAGATCCTCTAAGTGAGAATTTGATTTTTTTCCAATTTTAAATAGTATATAACATCAGTTACCCACTGACAAAAAAGGTGGGTTAGGATTCTTCCAGTTGAGCAAGATAAGTCTATGTGCCAATAGTGTATGTAGTAAAGGCAATTATAGTTTGTTTGTCCTTCTCTACTTTAAGCCCATCTGGGAGTCCACCAAACACATCTGGTAGATTAGGAGAGATTGTGACACCAAGGCTGTCTGATAGGCAATTAAAGATTTTGGCTAGAATCATATTAATGTGGTGCACACCCAAAACAAGTGACCCAATGAAGCCAGAGCTCGATTGCAATGTTCGCAGGTTGGGTCTTGCCCTAGAAACATTTTTGACAATTTTAAACAAGACAGATGTGCTCAATAAAATATTTTAAGCTCAATAATTGAATGCTTTGCACATATGGAGCTCAAGTGAATTCTGTGCATGGCTGCCTTCCACTCCTTTTCTGAAATTTTGAGTGAGATATTCTTTTTCCATTGTACTCTGGGATCTTTGAAAAGGAGGCACTTTCAAAGAATAGAATTAGGTGGGAGGTGAGGGAAATTGGGCAGATTTTGTTTAGCAAAGTTTCTAATTTGGAAGTAGTCAAAGAATTGAATTAATGGAAAGTTAAACTTGAAGTGTAACTGTTTGTAGGATGCAAAGACGTTATCTATGTACAAATCTCTAAGTGATTTAATCCTGTATGTTTTCCAAACATTAAAACTGTGCATGTTTGACAGGATGGAAAAAGGTGGTTATTGTGCAGAGGTGCCACAGTTAAAAGCTTCTCTATCTTTAAGTACTTCCTACATTGGTTCCATATTCTGAGTGAATGCAGCACAGTTGGGTTCTTAGTATATTGGCAATAACTCGTATTTACTGGGATACAAAGCAAGGAGTATAAAGAAGTGCTGCAGGATTTTATTTCAATTGCAGACGAAGCTAGTGTATATTTTTGTCCATGTCCAGGATTTTATAGTTTGTATACGTGCTGCCAAGTACTAAAATTGAAAGTCAGGTAGAGCTATGCCACCTTCTGCCTTAGGTCTTTGTAGGGTCATCCTTTGGAATGCTTATTTAGGAAGTTTTAAGTGTCCTATCAAACATTTTGATAACAAGAAACATTAATAAAAAGGAGATTTTCTTCAAGAAAATGTGATTTTCATTAATGTTAAATTGTGCTTTTTATGAAAACACAGAACTGTTACATTTTACTTGAACATTTCAGCTCAGTAAAAGTAGCTTGTCCACCCACAGAAAGAGGAAGTGTTAGTTGAGGCAGCAGAGTGAGAACTTGACTAGCAAAATCAAAACAAATCTCTGTATTATTGCATGAAAGGTCAGAACCTTAAATGGTAAATGGATAGTTTTTAATGACTTTCCACATAAATAAAAGCACAGTCCTTGAGCCATTGGGTTCCTTTCCTACTTGCCTGAGCAATGCACACGTACTAATATGGTCAGTAAAAATGACATTGAACACAGAGGAGGTAGGGATGTTTCACCTTATTCCTGGCCAGCTCTTACCAGTGAAACCAGGAAGAGGGAAGAACGAAAATCAGAAGATTTATGTTGTGTAGAAACTCAAGAGGAACAAGCTTCACTAAATGCTGAAACACACTGAGTTTTCCATACACAGTGGTCAGAGACAACTTCTGAAAACATCCAGGTTGTTTGGTGTGATTTTGCTAGATTTATTTACCTTTTATTTTGATTCTGCATTTGGTATACTGAGAACGTTAAATATATAATGAGTGAATAAAACTTACTTATTAAAACTTATTACCTGCCCCCCTTTCTTGCATGTAGTATTTGTTCTGTCCTGCTGCCTGAGGTACAGGTATAGGTTAGTAAAGAAAAGACATCCTCTGAAAGGAAAAGTGAAGCACAGTAGCAGTCAGCTTTTGATGCAGAACAGGTCCGTAGTCCTAGTTACAAGTATATTCCGGCTGCCAAGCAGTCTCTCCTTCCAGACCAGGGGACTACAAGGATAAGAAAGCAAGAGATGGGGTGGAGGACATATGTGTTGGTCTACGAAATAAATAAGCTGGGTATGGGAATACAAATATCTATATTTTTAAGAAAGGATCACCCCAAAATCTTTCCACAATAAAACATCATGAGCAACAGAAAATTTTACACAAATATTTAGACTGTAAACTAAACTTTCAAGAACAAAACATAAGTTGACATCAAACATAAATATAAGATAAACCAACAATCTCTCCCTAAGTTGTTTGTTAGTTTGCTCGAGTGCCAATTTAATTGCTTAAGGTTCACATGAACTATAATGCCTATGGCCATTTGTTATAGTCTGTCTGTACTGATGTCACACATGAGCATCCTAGTCTGCTAGCATACAGTATGTTTGTAGCTTGTAAGTGGCAGTGCTAATGAAAATATCAATGCAAAATAGCTGCACTTGGAAAAATAAACATACCAACTGGCAAAGCAATGACATCCCTTTGATAACGGTGGAAACTACAAACATTAAAATAAAAACTAATAATGACAATATCCTGGTTTGTATTTTGAAGTTGGAGTTGATAAGAAACAAATTGAAAAGGTTTAGAGATTAAAGACAAAAATATGAATTCAAGAGTCAAAAAGGAGAGACAAAAAAGAGAACCCAAGTACAAATACTAATGAAAATACTCCAAAAATGAAACATACCACATTCCAGGATGCCAAACACCAGTTACCTGTGAAGCCACAGAAACGGACAAGGTGTGTGGACATTACAAGTGGGCATTGGACCAGTCTTCTGGCCTATATTCCTTTTAGTGATGACATACTATGTTCCGTGTCCAAGTTGTCTGCCATATGCCATATTCCTTGTCACTATCTATACTAACTGGAGAACTGGGCCTATTAGTAGCACAGAAATGTTGCGTAAGAACGTTTCCACGTTCAAATCGTAATGTATAAAACCTACACTTAGCGTAAAGGCACGCACTTTTCCATGATACCTCATACCCTGTCGTATGCAAGTTCTCAGCTAAGTTTTGCAGACTAGCGACACCCAGCGTCAAAGCAGTGCTACTGTTCCCGTGTGGTTACTCTTTATTTCTCAGAAACACATTCCTGTCGCGACTTTATAAATACACTGAAACTAACCGCATATTGTTTATTAGTGTAATGCATCTGATTGTAATTAACTTTTAACAATATAATGGTCCAGGGAATAGCCATAGTATTCCAAAGACCATAACAGCTTAAGCGTTGTTACTCTCACTGCACCTTTTTTTCTTCTTTCAGCTGCTCCCGTTAGGAGTTGCCACGGTGGATCATCTTTTTCCATATTACTCTCACTGCACCATTCGGAGTACTTATATCACTGTATCTGAGTGGAGAATCACAGAAACAGCTGACCGTAAAGAGATCTATCGGTATACAGCATCAAGCACACCCTGCCTCAGCCACAGCAAAACGTTTCAAAGCCTTTCCTGTACGGACCTCGCAGTTCAGAAACAGTTTCATCCCAAGAACTTTAAACAGTCAATCAGTCCATCAAGTGCTCCTTGTAGAACTGTTTGTACTTATAAGTACAATCACCTCACTGTAAACTTGAACTACAGTTATATCGCACAACCTGCGCAACTTTATAAAGCGCGTATTTACATATGATGACGATATCATTTTTAAGATGAAATGCAGCAAAATATGTTGATTATATTATGTAGATAAAACTTTAACTTCATTTAAATAATCTGTATTGTTAATAATTAAACAAGTGAGGCCACGGTTCTGCAGCGCTAGGTAGTTCACAGATTGATCTTACCTTGTGCTGTATTCTTTCTGGGGCTGACGCGACACTAGAAGGATAGATGGATAGAATAATGAAACATGTACTACAAAGATATTTCAATGTTCCTTAAAAATTTTCAAGAATCGTCTTTGTAAGCTTACAGATGGCTTAACGTCTATTATAGAGCTGATTGTGTGGCGATTGGGTATGTGGAGAAAGAAAAGTAAGAACAGGAATTGGAGGTTAATAAGTTTGAAAGAGACAGTACTGCTACAATAATTTCATCAAAGGTCGCGCACAATCACACACCGTGTTCCCCTGTTTAAAAATATGCTTTAACTCCTATCATCATGAAAAAGATAACACATATACATCTCAGTATTTTAATTATTCAGAGAGCTGTAATATCACGAATGTAATGGATTCTGTGTCCTGTCGGAGAAAGAGAAAGCGGAAGCACATAGTGATTCACACACATAGAGCAAAAGATCAAATACAAAACAAAGCATTTAACGTGCTACTTTAATTACGATGTGATTTGAGAAACTGGTTAATTAAATGATTTTAAGATGAAGTTTATGATGTTCTACTTTAATGACAAAATAAACTACGTAATTAAAGTGGAAATTTCAAGATTGAAGTTGACATTTCGTGCTTTTTTCCTACTGTGTGCCTTTTTTTCTCTGTACCCTAATTAGCTTTCATATGACACTCAGACGTTGGGCTACAACTCGCCTTTTCACGACGACTTTGATATGTGACAACTTCTTTTTTATTATGGGCACTGTGCGACTTTGTGAACTTGAGCTTTTGAGTTTCTCCGACGCGCTATGTCAGTCGATCAGCTTCCTTTTGTTGTTTATACAACTGTTTAAACCAACAAATAGTACGTTTTTCTTTTCCTCCACTTGGTATTTGCTGAAATTCTTCCATTTTCCCTCTTTCTTTTTCCATTGTCTTTTCACAGAACACTGAGCTTAAGGGCTAGTTATAATGATTTGCATATTCAAAGAGGCGTAATTCTGGGAGGTGACGGGGCAGGACAGCAAGCACGTGCATGAGCATTATTTTTCATGCTGATCGGAATTTATGTGGCAGAAGAACGCGGAAGTGGGCAAACGCACAGATTTATGCATCTGGATTTTTCTGTGCATAAGCACATTTCGGCTTTTGTGCTTACGTCATGTTATAATGCAAATTCTACGCACGGCGTTATGCATGAGGCCCTTGGTCTGTATGATAGATCTTCTATCCTTAGCATCCTTACCCAAAAGGAAAGATTTATGGACTTTCTCATCCAGACACAAAAAAAATGAATAATTATAAGTAGCTCCTTGCTAATGTTTTTATTAGACCACCTTATTATCTTGTTGGGATGAGATTTTTCTTCTTGGGAAAAAAAAACATTCATTACATTCATGCATAGATTCATAGAAAATAATCAATAATTTAAGATAAATTTAAACTTTCGCTAAATTTATCATTACTGAACCATTTCACATGCTCTATGGTTTTCCTGAAGCTAGATTTACTTAGTAAATCTAAACTTATAACCAGGAAAACGGATGAATGGAAAACCATTTCTAATACCTCCAACAGACGTTATAAGTACTTTGTTATGTCTTATTGATAAATAAATGTCTTATTCATTTTTCAGGTCTTTTTATTGGTATCTTTGTGCTAGCATATGTTAATAGTATTCTCAATTTTTGTCCATGTATGGCTACTCGCATAAATTATGTGTGTGAAGTTCTCTTATGTTAGAGGGATAAAAATTTATATCCTGTTCAGCACGTTTACTATGGGAGCGCCTTCAGAGCTACGTGAAGGTGAAGCACCACTTCAAAAGCACAGGGTGTCTCATTTGTTCACATGTTCATTTCTTCCCTCTGTAGAGCAGAAGATGAGGCATGGGTGGAACAGTGGCCTCACTTCAAAGTCAAACCCAGAACCCCCCTGCTCTTTCATCAGTGAAGTCAAATCTGGAAGTCAATGTTTATTCAGAGACCTTTTCAAGCTTAGATAGCAATTTACTGGATGGTGGATCCATCCCCTCTGCCTTCTGTTTGATTTAATAGAAATTCCCTATTTATATTGAAGCAACTAAATGAGGTGCCTAGAGGTCCTCAACCCCTATTCGGTTCCATGTTTCACCTTTCAATGTCAATTTATAAAGTTGTAAATTTCTAAGCTTCTCGGTCGTATTTCTTGGCTACAAGATTTATAGCCATGGTTGAAAATGGACATAGTTAAACTCTTGGTTATTCATGAAAGGAAGCCCATCACGTTAATTAATCAGAAGCAACAATTTTGCTGATTTTCTAATTATTATTTTTAAAGTTCTGCCTTTTATGATTTTTTTTTGTTTGTAATCTCCAAAGCTGTGCCCCTTTCTGTACTTTTTCTGTTCCTTTTTATGTGTTTTTGCTGGTCTTTTGAACAGCTTCATTATAATTTTGTTAATGTTGGCTGTTTGTACTAAACAAAACAAAAAACACTTGTCCTGGTCATTTTTTTATTGCCATTTTTGTTTATTTAGTATTTATTTTGCTTATTTTAAGTTTTTTTATTTTAATTTTTGCATTATTTCATCATTTTGAAATGTTGGAAATTTCAGCTGGTTTGAAGTGATTTGAATATTAAAAGCTTTCAGTAGAGAGTGGTGCTTTTTTCATGGTTTTGGCCTTCCTTATTAGGCTTGAATCACAACAATTTAGAAGATATATTAAGCTTTTTTTGATTATTGTCCCAATAAAATTCCTTAATAAAAAAACAAAAGTTTGTCTGAACTGCCAAGGATCATGGAGCCTTATGGCATTTAAAAAATTCTTCCTATCTGCTTCGATTCGGTGTCACCTGTTTGAACTAAACATCGACTGTTCCAGTATTGGTGTGAGCAGATTATCTTTGAGCTTTCCAGATTCTAAGAAATTACACCCATGTGCCTTCTTTTCTAAGGAGTTAACAACCGCAGAATAGAACTATGATCTTGGGAACAGGGAATTATTATCCATTAAATTAGCCATTAGCCCTCAAAGTATGGTGCCATTAACTGGAAGGGAGAGAAGAACGATTCATCATTTTTACTGATGTAAGACACCACCACAAAAAGCTGATTTATTTCAAGAGAGCAAACAGGCTCAATACTCAATAGGCTCACTGGTATTTGTTTTTAAGCCATTTTGCCTTTGTCATTTCATTATAATTTTTGTTGATAGTTATTTATTTAATGATCAATGCTTCTACTATAAAAAAGTCTGGTACTAAAGTTTTAGTTAATATGGCTTCTTCAGCCACAGACTGATTAATTTCAAATGTATTTTTCCCACTACTTTTAGAACAGCATTTTATTTATGTGGGATTGTTCTCAAATGTTCTAAATTTGCAATTTTTGCATGTTTACCCATGTGAAGAGGTCAAACACCTCCCAATGGTTGTAGTGGCTATCAAGAAGCTACTTAATAATTTTGAAATTGTAAAGCGAGAGAGAGAAAAGGAGAAGTACATCTTAGATTAAAAAGTCTGAAATTAAACAAAGTGCCGACATCAGATAATGCTTTTCATATATAACATTATTTATCTTGACATTTTAAGAACAAATTTGGTAAGGTTCCACATCATACGCTGGGCATCAAACTAAAAGAAGGGGAATTTAGAGTGTAGTTTACAAATGTGTGCAAAATTAAACACAATACAGAAAGTAAACAGTTACGGTATGAGGAACCTTATGAGAATCAGCTGATGTTAAAAGTGGTGTCCCACAGAAGGCAGTATTAATGCCACTACTAATTTTAATATATATAAATGATCATGATAGGCATATAAATAACAAGCTGGTTAAGTGTAATGGCAGATAATCTGAACTCAGTCCATTAATTGCGGAGGGACATGGACAGCAAACAGACTTGGAAAGATTTGTGGCAGTTGAAATTTAATTTAAGGTAAGGTATTGCATATAAAAAGTAAACATGTCAGATTTGAATACACGGTACAAGGTCTAAAAGTTGAAACTTATAAGATGGACCAAGGAGTCATAGTGGACTCACCACTATCTACATCCAGTCAGAGTACAGAAGTGATCAAGATGGCTAACCGAGCGTTACATTAAATAGCACAATGTGTAGAGTACAAGTCAAAGGAGGTTATATGTATGCTTTTGAGGCCTCACCTGGAGTACTGCATGCTCTTTTGAACATGTCCTTCCTATAACTTTGGCTTATCTTTCTAATAGCTGAATGATTCCAGGAGAAAATTGGTGCTTTTAATTATGCACCAAACAGTTTTATGGAGATTTTGATTGCATGGTTATTACTGCAGTGTAAGGGAGGAAGACACTTCTCTTTTAGAAGACCCTATCACTTTAGTCTGGATGGTCTCCCACCTGAAAACTTTTTGCAAGCAATTATCCTCTTTCTATTTGACCATATTGTAATTAGGAATGCCATTTATTCTGTTTATTTAAATGTTTAGGCAAATATAGCAATTATAACTGTGCTCATCTCTCAGCTCTAGAAAACACAAATGATCACTACAGACTAAGCTGAAAACACTGCCTTGTTGAGAGTTCTACCATGGAAGTGCAGTTCTTTTCATGCCTAGTTATACTACAGGCTTCCTTCTTTTGCTGATATTGTATCCTGTTGATTGACATTTGGAGAATCTAAAAAATTGTACTGATAATGTGGACTGTTGTTTAAACTCTGACTGTAAGACACAATAACTTCCACGATACCACTTAGAACCTTGCAAAAATGTAATCATGCAGTAGAAAAATACAAAATTTGCACATCATGCAAACTGCAGAAACGAAGTGGTTTATTTTATACAGTGATAGGAAAGGATATTTTCATAAAGTCTCATGTGATACCAAAAAGTCAAAAAATAGTACTTAATACTTAAGCCTAGAATCCCTGAAAAAACGTGTAATCCCAGCCCACTTTATATTCCTTTGCACCTCCTCATCAGTGTCTTTTGTTTTTGTCGATCAGCACAAGCAGCAAGCAGCCTGCTATCCCATCCCCCTGTGTCTTACAAATGCATCATAGTTCAACTCCATTCAGAATCATGTGTTTGTCCTCTCAAACATTAGCTTTAAAAGTGTAGCATTGATTTGGTTGACTTTATTTGATACAATGTACTTCCCTCATTGGCTAAGAAGTTTTCTAACCTCTTGTCAATCATCTGTAATGTCTTTTTAGGTCAATGATAGTACAATACAATACAATACAATTTATTTTTGTATAGCCCAAAATCACACAAGAAGTGCCGAAATGGGCTTTAACAGGCCCTTCCTCTTAACTGGGGGGAGCCTTGACTCTCTAAGAAGACAAGGAAAAACTCCCAAAAACACCCTTGTAAGGAAAAAATGGAAGAAACCTTGGGAAAGGCAGTTCAAAGAAGATCCCTTTCTAGGTAGGTTGGGCATGCAGTGGGTGTCAAAAAGAAGGGGGTCAATATAATACAATATAATATAATACAATACACAGAACAGAACAAATCCTCAATACAGTATAAAAATAAAAATTTTATAGGTACGGAGCAGAATTTAACAGTAGATGATATCACATTATATGATTTGGATTTGTTTAGAGTCCCGGAAACCTCACCTCCATCAAGCTGCCTCCCCCATTTGGCCATTCCACAGCTGAAACAGTGCTGGGCTGACTTTACCTTCAGCAGGCAAAACAACCTTGGCAGGTGGGCCATTGCACCAAGTACCACATTTGAGTACCAAGAAGAGAAACAGAATAAGTGAGGGTTAGTATCCAATTATAACTATCATGTTACTTATGTTTTTGTGCTAATGACTAACAGCAGAGATGCAGTCTGTACAGTTAATCAGCAGCTCTAGTCAGGATATGCTAAATTGAAATAGTGAGTCTTCAGCCGGGATTTAAAAGCTGAGACTGAAGGGCATCTCTTATAGTAGCAGGCAGACCATTCCACAGTTTAGGGGCCCTGTAACTAAAAGCTCGACCTCCCACTGTTATTTTATTAATCCTTGGAATCATAAGCAGACCAGCATCTTGAGATCTTAATGTGCGCTCTGGTTTGTAAGTCATGATAAGTTCAGACAAGTAAGCCGGACCTTGGCCATTTAATGCTTTATATGTTAAAAGGATTTTGAAATCTGCCCCAAACTTAACCGGGAGCCAGTGTAAGGATTTAAGAACTGGAGTTATGTGTTCATATTTTCTTGTTCTTGTAATAATTCTTGCAGCAGCATTTTGGATTAACTGGAGGCTGTATAAGAACAGTTTGAACAGCCAGTGAACACCGCATTGCAGCAGTCAATCCTACTAGAAATAAGTGCATGAATTATTTTCTCAGAATCCTGTTTATTTAGAAAGCCCCTTAATTTCCCAACATTTGTAAGATGGAAGAAACATGTTTTGGACAACTTTGTAATATGCGCTTTAAATGACATGCTAGAGTCAAAGATAACTCCTAGATTGCGGGCTGATTCAGTAAAATTAATGGGGATTCCAACTGAGTTAAATGATGACAAAATATTGCTGTGATCAGCGCCATTCCCTCCAACAATTAACATCTCTGTTTTATCTGTATTTAAAGACAAGTAGTTCTCATTCATCCACTCCTTTAATTCACTAACACAACTAATTAAAGACAACATCGGAGAAACTTCATTTGATTTAAATGAAAGGTATAACTGGGTGTCATCTGCATATGAGTGAAAATTAACATTATGTTTCCTAATGAGAGATCCCAGTGGAAGCATGTAAAGTGAAAACAGTAAAGGTCCCAGTACTGAGCCCTGTGGACACCATATTGAACTTCTGTGTATAATGATGGAGTACTGTCAGCACATTTCTGTACATATTGGAATCGATTTGATAAATAACTAAACTAAGCGAGCACAGGGCCTGTAAGCCCAACATCATTTTCTAGCCTGTGCAGTAAAATAGAATGGTCAATGGTGTCAAATGCTGCACTTAAGTCCAACAACATAATTACAGTGGAGTTTCCTTCATCAGAGGATATCAGAATGTCATTTACAACCCGTGTTAGTGCCGTTTCTGTACTATGACCAGTCGAAACCAGACTGGAATTTCTCAAATAAATTGTAATGCGTAAGGTGTGACTGAAGCTGACTGGCACTACTTTTCTAGTATTTTAGAGAGAAGGGGTAAATTTGAAATAGGCCTATATTATTTAGTATGTGTGGGTCTAGGTCTGACTTTTTAAGTAATGGTTTAATGACTGACACTTTTAGTGCATCAGGTACTGTGCCATGCAGTAATGAACTATTGATAATGTTTAGAATAGGCTGCAAGAACATCCATTGCACTTTTACTAGTTTTGTTGGCACTGGATCTAGGGAACAAGTAGTGGGCTTCATTTTAGAAATTAAAGTTAAGACTTCCTGCTCAGTTACAGGATTAAAATTACTAAAGTGCTGAATGCAATGTGAGACAGGGTCTGCTAAGCTAGTATTTGGTTTGTACTGTGATGCTGAGATCTGGGATCTTATATTTTTAATTTTCTCATTGAAGAAGTTCATAAAGTCTGTACTGCTAATATCTGTTGGTATTTTGCACTGTTGATCTGAATTCCATTTGTTAATTTAGCCACTGTTCTAAACAGTACCCGAGGATTTTTATTATTGCTATCTATTATTGTAGAATAGTATTCTGAGCGAGCTTTAAAGAGAGCTTTTTTAACACTCTCTGTCCATGCAATTTGAAAGACATGTAGCTTTGTTGTTCTCCATCTGCGCTCCAGTTTTCGACACTCTAATTTAAGAGCTCGAGTGTTTTCATTAAACCAGGGAGAGTTTCTATGTGCTTTGATCACTTTTGTTTTAAGGGGAGCCACTGTGTCCAGAGCATCTCTCAAGGTCACATTATAATGTGATGTTAGCTGATCTAAATTGTTTTCCACATTTACATTTGATGTTAACTGATCTAAATGGTTTTCCACAATTACACTCGACTTACTCAAGTATCTATAAATTTTGAAGCAGAATTACAATCTAGATGTCGCACTGTCTTTGTTTTAATCTGTGAGTGTGTTGGCAAGGGCAGGACTAAATCAAATGTAATTTAGTAGAATGGGAAATAACTTCATTTATTGGAGTAATATTTCAATTTTGAATTTCAACTTTGTATGTTATAATTAAATCTAATGTGTGGTTATGATTATGATTTGGACCTTTGACATTCTGACAAAATCCTACTGAATTTAACAAATAAGTAAAACATTTGCTAAAAGAGTCAGTTTCCACATCAATGTGTACATTAAAATTCCTCATCAGTACTACGTGATATAATTTATAGCCAAATCAGATAGAAGGTTGCTAAATTCAGTCATGAGCAATGAATATGTCCCTGGTAGACTAGCACTATAATTGTGCCTCAAAGGATATAAAGTCACCTACATTTTTAGACGAGATTTGAATTTTGTTACAATGAATTATTCCAAGGCCTCCTCTTCGACCAGAATCGCTAGACTTATGAAGGAACGAGTATCCATCTGGTGACGCCTCAGCTAAGGGAGCAGTGTCACATTTACTAAGCCAGGTTTCAGTGAGAAGACAGAGATCAGATTTTGTACTTAATATAATATCATTTACTAAAACAGCGAATGTTCAAAAAGCAGCTTTTAAAACTGCATGCTTTTTTCTGAACTGGTGATATATTTTTTGTTTTAATTTGAAGTAAATTTCTATTACAAATGCCCCTGGTGGAGAGTCTGGTTTTATCCACTAGTCTAATAATACACCTTGTTTTTTGGTTATCAAGTAATTTAAGGTTTGCATCAAGACTAAATTTACTGGATGCCCCACAACAGGGATTACGGATAACAGCTTCAGGATAGTAACAGGTGGAATAAACATCATTTATATGAATTTCCTCTTGCGATTAATAAAGTATCTATCTGCCTATCTGTTTATCTATCTAAACAACAGCCTGTGATTTAAGATCACATGACTGCAGCCTGGATGGTGCTCTAATCAGTCAACCAGGCAGTTTTTCTGCCATATTTTAGGATAATACATAAGATCCCCTCCAGTTATGCTTTTATTTGTACACCAGGTTTCTAGCCAGCAGTGAAGGGATTGTAATCTGCTATAAATCACATCCCCTCTATATAATCATAGTATGGGGCCAGATACAACTAAATTCCGACATTTCCTTTTAGCTTTGGTGCATAGAGAGATGATGTTCCTCTTTAATACCTCAGATTACTGCAAATAAATATCATTAGTGCCAACATGCAGCAATAAGTTAGATACTTTATCGTCGGCGACACAGTCCAATGAGGCCTCTATGTCAGAAAGCTTGGCCCCTGTGAGGCATTTAACATTAACTGCTGGTTTAATATAGTTTGGAATTCTAACATTCCGCACTATGAATCGCCAATTATGAGCACTTTCTTATTCTCAGTTTCCACAGACGAGCTGCGGAGTGCTGAGAATCTGTTCTGGGTCCGAATAGGTGACCTGGGTGCCGAGAGAATAAATTTTTGCTTCTTAAATCTCCATCTTACTGTTACCCACTCGCCCTGTGGCTGAATTGGTGCTGCTGACTTCGGCCACGCACTGACCTGGAAAGACTGAAGCTAAATAAGAAATAGCCAAATTGTCTAAACAAACCGAGTCAATCCAATTTTTGGTTTGCCTAATTACTATCAGGTTCCTAACGCAGTCCTCCAATTCACGTATTTTCCCGACCAATTCTAAATTAACTAAACGCTTTTGGCAGGTGAAGCTGTCTACACTGTTGGCTGTAAAACCTGAACTGTACATGCTGCAGGACACACAACATATAAACATGCCCTCAACGGGCAGACACCAGATAGAACTTACATTTAGTGTTGATATCATCTTCTCCGTTTTTGTAGTAACTTCGGTGCTTCGGCGCTTTCCGCATTCAGCTGAATCACTAAGAGACCGTTGGCTTTATGTTTCCACCACCCCCTGAGCGATCGACTTTGATTTCTCACTGCCGGTTATTTCTCCTGGTCAGCTGTCAGCTTTACTTCAGTTGAAATTACTCGGGTGTTTGTGAAGGGCTGCGTGCCTGTGGGAGACGCCGCTGCTCTGTGCTTCCGCTTGCTGCTACTCCGAAGAGGTGTGGCCTGAAAGAGAGTGATGAGTGAATCCCGCTGAACTCATTTCACCTTGAGTTTGGAAAAATACAGAAATATTTGGGAATTTTAGTAAACTTAGTTAAATGTAAGTCTTTGGGGAAAAAGAAACTGAACTAGTATTAAGTGTATTATAATGGTACAGTGGTCTTTTAATTGTCTTTGAAGGCTAGGTAAGTATCTGTCAACTATGCTGGAACAAATTTTTGTGGGGATAAATGTGACATGAGCTGTGAGGCAGCAGATCTAACCACCGTGTCATCAAACCTCCTTGAGATAAAATTATATTCTGACCCTTTTATCTTTCTCAGTGTCTTCCAAGCTCCCACCTCTACGATTAACACACACAGAGCCTGTGAAGCAAGGAATTAGCACTGTCACTACCCGATCTGTTCTATATAGGGAAGAGCATAACATGCTTGATACAAAGATACAAAGTACAATTCTTAAATGTTTCATTTCAGTCAGCTAATGCACAAAAATACTGCAAGTTTTTTTTTTTTATTTTGTTTATATGCACGTGGAGTGTAGATCTGGTTGGAGTACAAATTGGGTAGTTGGGTAGTGACATCACACATCTATACACTCTAAATTATTCACACATGTGCGGAGCAGATTGGGCAGCACTGTAAAATGTGAGGTGGAGTACACTTATAGTACACATAATTGTCCATTTAGTGCAGATCAGGTAACGACATCCCCATAACACATTGGTTGCTACAGTTGGATGATGTCAGGCTGGCTTCACAAAGCACCATGGGGCACAGTGAAAACAATTTTGAGAATTTTGCCAATCTACACTAGTCTGTCTTTACCTCAGGTGAATTATTTCTAGGATGTCCACCTTCTACTACAGGATACCACACCCTGGAACTGCTATTTTCCCTCACTATAAACCAATGAGTGCTGCCATTGCCAGTGCGGTGTCCCCTCTATTGGGAATGCACCAGGCCATACTTGCATGTTTGATATAGACAATATTCTTGGCAGCTAAGCAACTACATGAAATAACTTTCTCACACTCTCCTAATCAAATTAAGGGCCATGGAGGGATAATGCATATCCCAGCAGCAACAGACATAAGGTAGGACACAGCCATGAAGAGAACACCAGGCCATCACACAGCCGCTCCAAAACATCCACGTTCACATTCACAGAGGACCAATCTAAAATGTAGTTTTCTAAATTTAATTTTAACTTTTGTAGAGCAAAGTTTTCATTGCTCCATGTTCCTTTAGCATAGTCAATCACACTTTCATATAAGGCAGAGGTTTACAGATGAAATTAGTGGCCACACCCTTAAAACAATATCCTACCTCAACTAAAATTAATTAAGAAATAAATTAAGAGGTGAGGTTTCTGTATGAAGAAATATTAGAATGCTGAGGTGCCTGTTTTGATGGCAAAACAGAAACATACAGAATCATCAGTAACGTCATGGGGCCCTATACTCCCAGGGCCCCCTACCAGTGCCCATAGTGCTCATATGTTAAGTTAGCCCTGATTAAAGTCATAGTGACATCTTACTACTGTCCCACAAACGCAATCCTTATTATTCCCCTGGTCAGGAAAGAGAATGACACAAACTTAGCTTCTCAAAATCTGATGGACAAGCCAAAGTATCAATCATCACCCAAATACATATATAACATATGCCACCTGCTCTGTATACAATAGTAGCACTGGATTAACTGATCACTAAATCTCTGCAGGCATATTTTAAGTAAGGAAGGCAGGATCACCCTTTGAGACCTCGTAAAACGTGAACTGCAGTACAAACAGACTCTGAAAGGTGCAATGGAAACTGAGAGAGCTGAACATGGAAACTCAAAACACCATGCTTCCCATGCATTCTAGAGAAACTTCCTTCTAGGACAAGACTGGCCATAAACAGGATTTCAATTAGCCTCCAAACCCCAAAGACTGCACAGTTAGTGCTGAAATAAGATTTAGTAACCAACTTCCGATAATTTCAGTACATAAAAACCTAATGTATGTAAATGCAAAACACCTCCTTTTTGATTTGTTAAGTTTGATGGATGCAATAATGTTGCAGATGTCCAAATATGTGCACACCTGTATAGCATGAATTTAAATATCAGATTGAAGAAAGAATATGTTACCATAAACCACACTAAACAACAGTAGTCAGGATTTATGTTCAAACTTAATAGTTATTTTAGTGGTGCTATACAGCAAAATAACTAGTGGTGTAAAAAAGTGTAACTTAGCAGGTGAATTAAAAACAATTAATAAATATATATAAATAACAATGCTTGAATGCTAAATGCTCTCATTTTAACAGGTATTGAACATCAATCCCTTGTGCTCATACTGTATTTCGTAATACGACATAAGCGCACAGAACTAAAGTGTTCTAACAAACCTGAACCAAGACAAGTGTGCAGTGACAAATGCGTGGAGTAAAAAAGTGCACGGCAACATATTTGTGCCAGTAGTACATCTGCCCTCCAACTGTAGCACTTATGAATCAAGTTCTTTATTTAGCAAGGTTAGAACTCTAGCTTGGCATCCATCAGTTTTATAGTACCTAATACAACAATAAAGATATGCACTTATACCTCGACTAACAATGTAACTTAATTTTTGCTTTCCAGAGGGTACACTTGATTTAAGCTACAACAACAATTATTTATATAGCACATTTTCATACAAACAATGTAGCTCAAAGTGCTAACCACCAACTAAACATGCAGATGATGTTATGAAGTGAGAGACTGCTAGTGCAGTTCCAGGATGTATGTACATGCACATAAGAACTTTTCACCTGATTATTTATTATTCCCATTCCCACAGATACTCTGATTTCTCACGTCCACTGCACACTAATTTAAAATCTCTTAACAGAAGGTAAATTATTGCAAAATGTACATTCTTAATTCATCAGTGCTCATTTGCCTTTATACACTAAGATTCACTTTTGTTTTCTTTAGGTTGAAATGGAAATTGCATCCCATACTGTAAGACTATGTTATTGATGAACACACATGCATCAAACATCTACATTTTGGAGCTTCAAAGAATTCTATATGAAAAGAAAACTGAGCCTGGTTATAGTTTGGTATGCATTATATTTATAAATACTGTTTATACATTGTCACACTTGAACTGATGGTTGTGCCCAAGCAGTCATTAAAGGACTGTAATGACTTTTTGAGCACAGCCGTCAAGCAGTGTGTCTGTGTGCAAAGAAAATGTTGACCTCGTTAAGAGGTTTACTTACCTCGGCAGCGACATTCATGTCACTGGTGACTCTTCCTATGAAGTCAGTAGATGGATTGTGAGAGCATGAGGGGTCATGAGATTGCTGGAAAGGGTTGCCTGGTGCTCCCGATATCTTTGCAAAAGGACGAAGGTCCAAGTCTTGAGAGTCCTTGTGCTTCCTGTTTTGCTATATGGTTTTAATGCTTGGACACTATCCAGTGACCTAAAACAAAGACTGAACACCTTTGGTACTGTGTCTCTTCAGAGAATCCTTGGGTACCGCTGGTTTGACTAGTCCTGAATGAGGCACGATACCTGCAATGTAAGGGACCATCAGATACAGCACGACAGCATCTGGTGCGATTTCCTCAGGGTGAACCGGCTCACAGGATCTTCATTGTTGAGGAGCTGAGAGGCTGGACCAGGCCAAGGGGGTGCCTACATAACACCTGGCTGTGGCAGATAGATGGTCATTTCTGGGGGGGGTGGGACTGGACTGCGTGTCTGTCTGCGGGGTTGCCAACCTGGATCCCAAGCTGTTTCTTCATGTGGTGGGTGTGGCAATGCACTGTACAAACATATGTTCCCAAACCTGGCCTGATCTGACCTGACACATTCACGTCTGAGGGACACCTTCAGAGCTCATCCAAGGGGGAGCTGCTGCTAACAGTGTCATCTTTTTTCTCTCCCTCAGCAGGTAGGAGATGCTCTTTGAGGGCAACTTACCCCTCTCCTTCCACCAGGACAGCTATGAAAGCCCAACATTTCTGCATGATGACGTCTTATTTGGGCCTAGCAAATCTATAGGACAGAGCTCTGAGATCTTTGCTTGCTCACAGGAGCTGTTTACTTTAAGAGCCAGATAGGCAATTTAAGTCATCTTTTTGCGCACATGAATGTCTCTTTTGTTATTTGTTGCCACAAATTAAAAGGGGTGACCTGTCTGGTATCCCGACATTTTATACTCCTTCCACCCATCCACAATTTTGAATATCAAATCTGTTGTGCTTTGCTGCTGTGTTGACCAAGCAATGAACCAGCCACACAAAGCCCACAGAAGCTATAAAATCATAAAGATGGATGTTTCACAAGTTCATTATTTAATGCTAGCAAAGAGTTCATTGTTATTTCTCTCTGAAGCACAATGTAGTTCGACTGGGGCATATTAAAAGACTTCAGACAGTTCAGCTGCTTTCTTTCTGAATTTAAAAACAGTGAGAGTCTACTCTAAATGCCTGACCTCCTGTCTTTTTACTGCACGTTACTAGTCAGTTTTAAATGCCCTTTACACATCTGTCTGTCACATTTTCTCAATCATTCTTGAATATCCGACACTCAGAAATAACATCATAATCACAACAGCATTGTGATGGAATTTTTTATATATTTTTGTAATGTACTTGTTTTTGTTCATATTCAAATCAGTATTATTTTTACTGGAGATTTCACATTATAGGTAATTTGTCATCCTGTATTACTCATTGTTGACCACCAATTCTTAACTGCATGAGCGTACCCATACCCATACTTATAATTTTTATGTTGAGTCCCACTGGATACCAGTTTGGCTGAAAACCTCTAACGCACAGCTTTATTTGCTTGTATCATCATTCACTGTATACTACATGACATGAAGCTGGAGTTTACTATAAATTAATAATTTCCAAAAATTCAGAATCATAATGCCTTCTATAAAAGCTATCATTTCAAAGTGGTATATAATAAATAAAGCTTGATTCTCAATTTGTGTTACATGCTCTGTATAAAAAAATATCAAAATTTTGACCCAATCCTCTTTAATTGAGACCAAAATTGGAGGCCTACTCTTGAAAAAAGGCTTTCCCCCTTACTTCCCAGTAAGCAAACATCTCTCACTCCGCTGTCTGTTTTGCGACGGCATGGCGTCGATTAGCAGATCATCAGTGGACTAACATGGGGTGTTTCTGTTTTCAGTCGGTGGCCCTCTGTTGGCTTGCTGGCAGCTGGCAACTTAGTAGTTAGCGGCTATTCAATGGCTCATAGCTGCTAGAACACTAGTTTTAACTATCCAATCGGTTAACATCAGTCCTCAGCTGGCTAGCTGATCACTATTTTAGTTGGTGGCCTTGTGATGGGTTCACTGGTAGCATTTATTAATTGCTAGGTCAACAGAAAAAAAGTTCATTGATCGTGGACTAATTTCATACCATACATGCAGTCCTTTGCCTAAATTTTATCATATTTTACCTAAGCTGAATATGCACCGAGAAATAGCTAAAGATATAATGGGTCACAGTTTCCTAAATTTTTTTGAATACATATATTTTGGATTTTAATGCACATCAATATTAAAACCATTCAGTTGGCTGGATCTTACTGGTGTATTTATTAATTCTTTGGGGCAATACTTCTAGAACACAGGAATTTTTACTGAGAAGCAAATATTTTACTGACTATCTAAAAGGAGCAGTTTTCCACTCGCTCTACTTAGTGGAACACCTGTGTGTGACGGTGCGGGTCAGCTCCTTGCTCCCGCTTCTCATTCAGGAGCCTCTTGAACCCGACACTGTCGATAGTCATTGCTGGGATGAGCTGTACAAATGACGACACCACATGAAGCAAGGAGAAGTTGCAGAAGTGTACAGTGCCTTTATTAAAAACACCAAACAGCATCCAAATAAATAGTGCAGGGTTTCAAAACAGTCCATAAATAAATAATCCATAAAAATATGTGAAAAAGTGGAGGTTAAAATAATCCAATGAATCTTATTAAAACAAAATACTGGCAAGAACAATAATAAAAAAAAAAACCCATGGCATTCTCCTCCTAGCTGGTGGCTTCCCAGCTTATCCCAGATGGGTCCTGCAGGTGCCACTGACCTTCCAAAGGTCTGGTTGCCTTCCATTCCAGACTATGTACAGGTTCCATCATCAGACCGAAACTCGGGTCCCCAACGACCAGGGTGCTCATGCTGGGGCTCTCCTCCAAAGCCTCCTTGACCCCGCTGCCTTCCATGGCGAGCCATCCAAACCCCTGGTCACTCCCGCTCCTCAAAACAGCTCAGTGGGAGCAACCCATTCTGACTGCTCCCGAGTGTCGACCATACACTTTCCTCCCAGGTGCCAGTCTTCTCTCCAACAAGCCTGCTTCCTTTCGCTTATTCACACCTGCACCAGGTCTTTTGCCTCCTGCCTTCACTAACTTCCATTATGTCTCTTTTCTTTCCTCATCTTTTAAAAAGGGGACGTGGCACAGGTGTGTGTATCTCCCGGCATTAATTACGGCCATGGGTGATTCCATACCCGTGTACTTATCTGTGGGACACTCGCATTCTGTCCTGGGAACTGCCTTTGCCATGCTACCAGTTTGGTGATCATTTATTTAAAATGGTTCCGATCAGCTGTGGACCTCATTTTACCACACCATGGAGTTTTCATGCTGGTGGAGTTGGGGGGTGTATTTCCTCCATGGAGTCATCGCAACCATGAATAGACACAACAAAAGACTGAGAAAAAAGTATCCTGGGATGTGCCAAAAAATTTACAGAGCCTAGAAACACCTCATTATGCTCACAACCAATCAAATATCCCTGAAGCTATCATCATAAAAGATCTCATTCAGCTTTAGGATGTTCTGCTTGTTGGTGCAAAAGTTCAAAAATCTAAGCTATGCTACTTGTTTACAGTACATCGAGAAGGCTCGCTCGCTAAAAGTTAGCAGCATGTTTTTTTAAATGTATAAAATATAGAATAATCAATGGGGCACATAAAAGTTTCTTTAACTTCCACCCGGAGATATTATTATTATTGGATGCAGAAAAAGCATTTGATATGACTGAATGGAACTACCTTTTCAACATATTGGAAAAATTCGGATTTGGCCTGAACATATGTACATAGATCAAATTACTGCATACCAATCCAAAAGCTTCAGTTTATATTAAAAATATTATTTCAGACTACTTCAAACTATTTAACAAGAATGCCCCTTGTCACCACTGCTTTTTACAATCGCCATATAGCCACTGGCAGTTCACTATCGAAATGCTTATGAGATAAACGGGATTATCAGAGGAGGACTTCAAAAGAAAATTTCTCTATTTGCATATGTTATGGTACTGTACATCCAATCCACAAAGTACTGTGCATTTTGTCCTAACAGCACTAACAGAATTTCAAATGATTTCTCAGAATTGATTTGAATAAAAGTGTACTCTTTCCAGTGAACTCTCCAGCACACAATATTAGATTTGACACCTTACCTTTTATCATTGTAGATCATTTTAAATACCTAGGGGTAAACATCAAAAATAAACATAAAGCTCTTTATCAACAAAATTTTGCTGCCTGCATAGAAAAAAATTAAACAAGACTTGCATAGATGGTCCACCCTTCACCTCACTTTAGCTGGAACAATTCACATTGTCAAGATGAATATCCTTCCTAAGCTTCTATTTCTATTTCAAAGTATTCCAATATACATCAAAAAATAATTTTATAAGAAGTTAGATTCAATCATAACCTCATTTATTTGGAATTCAAAACATCCACGTATCCAAAAAGCGACCCTACAAAGACCAAAAGAAGAAAGTGGCATGGCTCTACCTAACTTTCTATTACTGGGCTGCAAATGTACAAGCTATAAAAACCTGGACATGGACACAAATGGAAGAACATGCACAGGCTTGGTCCGCAATAGAAATTTTACTTGCCTTTACTTCACTATTAGCATGTAGACTTACTGTACCTTGCTCAACTGGAAGAATCCAAACTCACCTCTTTTCAGTGGATAACCAATATTATATACTACTTGAAATTGGAAAAAAAAATACTTAGAGGATCTGTGCAAAACTTTTTTAAAACCAGGCAGGATCTAATTAATTACATTTTAGATTAAGCATTAAGTAGAGGAAGCAGATTCTCTCCCCCTTTTTTATTCTATTTATTTACTTACTTATCTTTTCTCCTATTAAAGTTTCACTCTGTTGGCCTATCACTCTTTCTCATGGGTGGGGGTTGACTGAACTTAAACCTAGTTTTGTAAAATTTGATTTGCTTGCATGAAATGTTGTTTGATTTTAATAAATTCAACAAAATGTTAAAAGAAATGTATCTTTAACTTTGTACAAATAACAGTCACTCCATAAATATATGGGGAGAACTTTCAAAACTCGTGCAGACCCTGACATGATGAGGGATGATTAGTGGAGCTGGCATAAAAGAAGCTTCATGAGCACCAAAGCCAGCATGTGTCTCCAAATGGTGGAAGCGGCTTCTGAAATAATCTTATAAGCTTCATTCATTATTAAAAAAATATAAACCATCATAAGTGTATTTTTTTCTATTATTATTGCCTGGGTATCTACAGAGCTGAGACAATAATTCACTTTTGCACATTAACACTCTGGGTAAATACTACTTCACTTTGTGCAATTTTGCCAATTTTAGTAACTTTGCACAAGGAAAAAAGCCATGCTTGGTGTTGTTTTTCAGATTTACACGAAAGCCTCACGACTACTTGCTTCAGTCAGACAACGGATCCAACTTGGACATAGATTCTCTCTCTTTCTTGTGCTTTCTGAATCTGAGACGTAAAATGTCACAGAACTCATATCACATGGCCATCTATGAAATTATTGTTTTGTGCTAACCAGAAAATCTTATTTTATTCCAAATATGAAGTGCAATGCTGCGTTTTCATCAATGATGAAGATGATGACACCCTACCATCAGCCCTGCAATCTCCAACATTTAATAAAAGTAAGATGTCTTATCAGTTTTAACTGTTAAGTACTAAATGGTTAACATGTGATATGTCTAATTTTATTTTTTTTTATCTGGGTAGTGCATAAGAAAGACAGCATCACAAAACCTGCTAACCTGTCATTTTAACAGTTTTCTCAATCAGGGAAAGAAAAATAGTACTACCATTGTGACTGATGCAGCTATTCTCTGGACAGTCCTGGCGTTCCTGATGATGTCACTTCTGGTTCCGGTATATAAAGCTGCCATCTTTGGCAACCAAAGTCAATTCTGTTTTGGACTTGTGAACATTTCACAGCTACTTAATCCTTTTGCAGCCAGGGCACATTATACGGGTGGCTGCCCCAAACCTTTTGGTGACTTTGTGTCATTTTTGTGACAATATATACACATATAGATTTTGTTTTTGTTTTTTCTCCATCCCTCTGGAGTTTTTTTCTTTTTAGTTTTTTCTGTCTTCCTGGCCATCGGACCTTACTTTATTCTTTGTTACTTAGTTTTGCCTAATCTTATTTTTATATTTTTTTTTCTTCATCTTCTAAAGCATTTTGAGGTATATCATTTGTATGGCAATGTGCTATATAAATAACTACTTTTATTATTAATATTTTACATTGTATGCATATTACATACTGTATATGCAATGTGTCTCGGGCATCTGATCAGGATGCCTCCTGGACGCCTCCCTGGTGAGGTGTTCCGGGCACGTCCAACCAGGAGGAGGCCCCGGGGAAGACCCAAGACACGCTGGAGGGACTATGTCTCCCGACTGGCCTGGGAACACCTTGGGATTCTCCCGGAAGAGCTGGAAGAAGTGGCCGGGGAGAGGGAAGTCTGGGCCACTCTGCTTAAGCTGCTGCCCCTGCGACCCGACCCCGGATAAGCGGAAGAGGATGGATAGATGGATGGATATGCAATGTGTGTGTACGCATATACATTTTAGTTTATTATATTAGGCTATTTTTAAAAATTTCTTATATATTAAAATGTCTGTTATGGGTAGGCCATAATTTGAATGCCTCTATTTAGGGTTGGGATGCATTCACAAACTTTTAAAAAGCAGCAGGCTAAGAACATTTTGATGTGTAGGCAAACCTTTTCATTGTTATTTGTAAATACTACATTAAATTCCATTAGCTGTATACATTTGCTACTGCACATATTTTCTTTGAGTACATTTGTCAATGTGCCCTTCTTAAAACAATATTCTCTTCTTCTTACTTCCTGTTTCTCTTCTTTTTTCCCATCAGATGCACTCTTTTGAGTAACATCATTGACATTTGGTGATGCTTCTGTGTAATTTGTGAAGATGAAGCCAACTCATAAGCAAGCTCAGCAGAGCAGATCATTTGCTGGGGCACCACCACGACTTAAAGCAGCTGCTTATGTTGCTTATTAGATATGACTGACTCTTCAGGACAAGGCCTTGACACTAACTGTACAAAGATTAAGTACCACTGCTGCTTTGTACTCTTGGTTCTGAAGCCAATAATACTCGCGACCTTATACTTAGGATAAAAGACAACAAATTAATTAACAACTGAAAGTATTAAGCAATGTGTATTGGGGAAATCTTTAGCTTTTATACAATTTTATTTCTCCAGTTTTAATTGAAAAATTAACTTTGTAGAGTCAAAAGGTCTTTCTTGTATAAACTGCTGCTGCTGTCTCAAGAAATGAACTGCCTCTTCCTACCATCACATATTCACACACACGCTTACAGATTACAAAAAACAGATACACCTATATACCTGCATTTAAAGGAAAATAGTTTTTTATTTAGTTTAGTTTATAGAATTTAGTGGGTAAAGGCAACACAGTTAAAAAAAAAGAAATTGTATTTTCTAAAATGATTCTCTGGACTCATAGTGTGAATATAATTCACAAGCCGACACCCTTTTTATAAGAGAAAAGAGATGATATCCTGCCGAAGTCACCCCAGATGTTATATTTTGTACTGTTTTGTTTTTGTTTTCTGTTTTTATATATACATAAATCTATGCATTTTCTATAATGTCTATAATATTAATACATAGTACTCTTATGCTTATTAAATCAAGCATAGTTGGGTTACCTTCACAAAGAACAGTCTCGCAAGCTGTCATCATTAACATCAAAGATAAAGCTAGTGAAATGGCTGTGTAGTATTTGTCAAAACAAATGTTCATCAATCAAAGCAGCTCTTTTCATACATTGTATTATTATTTATAAATGTGTAAAGCATTCTGAACTGGTGCTATATTCGCATTTAATGAACTAAGTGCAATGAGCTGACACCTCATTTACATACAGGACAGGATTTAAGAAACATAATATTTTTTGGAGGGTTAAAGCACTTTGGCACTAGTCCAGTGAATGAAGGGTTCTTTTTTTGTGATCACACAAACAACTCTAAATACAGTTGTCAATAAGAGCCATTATGCTCACTTTAAAGTCTTATCGTGATGCTCCTTTCCTCTCAATCAACTTGTTTCCTTAAAGCTCTCATGTCTGCTCTGCTATGCAAATCACAGTTAAGCCTTTCTTTCTGTCTCTCATTCATTCTCATTGATCTGTCTTTAATCTGTCATTTATATTAATCATTCGTTAATTACTTCTGTCAGTCTGCAACAGCTATTAGAAAATTATGTGCGTTATCACATGGGTGCAAATTAGTAATTGTTGTACTTGAGCCTTAATAACAAAAAAAAAAAAAAGTAAAATGTTGATTTAGACATCTCTACTATATCTTGTTTTATTTTATTATTTCAAGAAGCATAATTTTTCATCACATGCTTTCTATAAATGTTCAAATTTTCATTTTCTATCTTCCCTGTTCTTTTAGATAGATAGATACTTTATTAATCCCCAAGGGGAAATTCACATACTCCAGCAGTATACTGATAAAAACAATATTAATTAAAGAGTGATAAAAATGCAGTGCAAGTTAAAAATTGCAAGGTGGAGAGTGCGAGGCAGGTATAACAGACAATAACTTTGTATAATGTTAACCAAGGCCCCCATGGTGGAATTGAGGATTCACTTAATGTGGGGGAGGAATGATCTCCTCAGTCTGTCAGTGGAGCAGGACAGTGACAGCAGTCTGTCGCTGAATCTGCTCCTCTGTCTGGAGATGATACTGTTCAGTGGATGCAGTAGATTCTCCATGATTGACAGGAGCCTGCTCTGCACCAATAGTTGGTTTTCTCCTCTCTTGCACAGGTTAGGTTCCTATACTCCTCCACCTGCCCAATCCTGACCTTTTTTCTTGGAAACTGCTTTGTATAAAGAAAATAAATCACTCTTGGTGGTTACATAATTTGTGCTATGACTTTCAATCAAGCTATCAATGAAGGATAATGTTATACATGGTGCATTATAATCTCCTTTTCTAATTTTAAAATAAGGTTACCTGAAAGTCCTGTAGCTGTGGGGGTAAAGCTTGTTATCAAAGGGTTGAATTTCATACCTCTCTTTTATCTAACCCATTATCTCCTTTGGTTAAAGCTTGTGTTGTTCTTTTTTCTGTACTATTAAGTAAACTACTGGTGTCACTTTTTATTAACTTTACAAATATATTATTTGTAGGTATTTTAAAATTAATAGCATGTTATTAAAATGCATTTTTTAAACTTAATTTCATTGAATATTTTATGCGCATTTTAACAAAACTTATATCAGTTTAAATTTATTCATAATAAGCACTCCCACTTAAGCGTTTAGTGAATTTTATACAATACTTAAAAAATAACAGTTTCAATACAACAAATGCAATCCAAACAAAAATAATGCACCACATAAGGAAATATGTACAAAAATATTATGAGATATACACAAACAATTATGAAAGTTGGGCACATTCCTGGATGAGAAGCATTTCCTAGTAGGAAAGTCAAAAAGTCAAATGATGCACAATGGCCAGATCCCCAGAAGTAATCAAATAATAATCTAAGAATACCAGTAGATGGCAGCAGGGAGATCCTTTCAGTATTATAACTCCCTGCTACCATTCAAGTGGCATGTGGGGGCATGGGGTTTGCCTAACCCTTTATATATTTTCTAGGGTTCAGGACATTAGAATCTCCTAGGACAGTGTAAGTTCAAGAGTCCAGCACTGGCTCCAGAAGTACTTGGGTTGATTTACTCTAGAAGTGGTTACTGGCTGAAGCTTAGAAGTGTCTTCTGAAAACACCAATACTGAATTTGGAGTTGGAAGAGGAGGGACTGGTGAGGGCTCCGTTCACTTATTTAAGGGAGCCAAGAAAAATAAAAGCAGGTAAGAAGTAGTTTACATATGATGTACATAATTGGACCAGTGTCCCCATAATTTAGCCACGGATCACTACTGCATTAGGTGCATTTATGCTTGTTTTTGTTAGTGTTTGTACCATTAATGTTGGGTTAATAAATAACCCATTTTCATTTTACCTGAAATATATCTTGATGTCATTTTGGATTTTTGATGGATGCCAGTGTTGGTGAGGGGCTCATGGGTCAACTTACAAGTGCCCAAAACTGACAAGGCAGTCGTTACTCCATAATAAATAAGAAATTCATTATTAAAATAATTACAGATGTATGAATGTGTAATGTACCTTCCCTGAGTCCAAACCTGTGAGAGACATACTCCTCAGGTGGCCTTGGGCAGTGAGAGGGAGTGATGATATATAGAAATAATGGCTTATACGGAGCACTTAAAAAAAAAACACTTGGGATGCATCTGTCAGCTGCTAAAGCCAATTAATCTTGATGTGTAACCTTGGGTAAGTTTTAGTTATACCCCTAGCCTTGGGTTGGTTCACAGAACTGAGGTCAAAGTGTGGCATAGAGGTTTCCTCTCTACCCTGGTGAGCAGAGTGATAGAACAACAATTATTTATTTCCTGTATAGCCCAACATCACACAAGGAATGTCTCAATTGGGTTTAACAGGCCCTGTTTTTGACTCAGTAAGAAAGAAAGAGACAGACATTTCTGCACCCACCACACAACGAACCACCTGGATAGGGACCCAGGTGCAGCTGGTGACACCTCAGCACGACACTGGAACAGTGTGACTTTTTTATGGTGGCTGGAGTGCCATTCCTCCCACCGACCCCCAAGTTTTCCCTGTAAGCTGGATAACCTGCAGGGCTGGATGCAGATTAACGTCAAACCCAGGACGAAGCAATTGCAGGTTAAGGGCCTTGCTCAAGAGCCCAATGTAATAGAGTCACTTCTGGTATTTTATTGGATTTGAACCGGCAACCTTGCAATTGCTGGTGCAGATGCCTAAGATCACTAAGATGACAAGAAAGAAAAAACCCTTGAAAAAAAAATGAAAGAAATCTAGGCAAAGCCAATTCAGGGAGAGACCCCCTTCCAGGTAGTTTGGATGTGAAATAGGTTTCAAAAAATGGGATAACTACAATACACAATATAATAGTACAAACTACAAGGAAAATGCAAGAATAGATTATACCACTCACTCACTCACAGACCTTGAGCTTGTGATAATGACTCTATAACATTGTCTATGTATTTTGAAAAAACTTTGAAATGCCACGCCACTCTGCTAAATGAAATTAAAACAAGTAAACTAAGTGTTTTGTGTATGTGCTCATTTTCTGGGAAAGAAGGGATGGGGAGAGCAGTTGCCTTTTATTAGACACTTTTCAAAAAGACCTCTTCTCAGTTGCTGCTTTTTTGACACCTTCACAAAGAGCTCAGCTCAGTTGCTGCCTTGTTAAAATTGGTCACTTGCATGGAGCCTCCCTCTATCTTCTCCTTTTTTTAATAGAGTAAGTTTAGAGGAAGTATCTGACTGTTCAATGGAAGGTTAAAATACTATGATAATGTGGTGTGTTGAACAAAGTACCTTCAGATAGTATCTGTATCTAAAAAATTAATATGTTAAGCCTGTACACAACTTAAGTGTTTTGTATTATATGCATTTATGCTAAGCGTCTTTCCATTAATTTTAATTGTTTCATTCTGGGGCCCATAGTTGATTCCCAATAGTTTTGGGATCTCTTAGGGCTTTATGCCTTTATGCCTATTTCAAGTTCTATTTAGTCCATATGTGTCAAACTCAAGTACTACGGTGTTCTACCATGTTAGCCACTATGGTTTTAGTGAGAAGTTAAGCAAAATGACACCTTTTATTGGCGAACGAAAAAGATTACAATATGCAAGCTTTCGAGGCAACTCAAGCCCCTTCTTTAGGCAAGATGTAATCATTACATCTTGCGTGAAGAAGGGGCCTGAGTTGTCTTGAAAGCTTGCATATTGTAATCTTTCCAGTTAGCCAATAAAAGGTGTCATTTTGCATAGCTTCTCAATACTCATATAGTAAATTCTTTCAAGGTTTTCTAAATATTTCTCAGATGCACAGTCTTATCGGTTCAGCACCCATATGTAGGTTGCCCTAAGCTCTGTTCCTGCAGTTTACAAAGCCTCTAGAATTTCCCAACTCACCTTATTCTAATTCTTTGTCCTTGTGCTAAACACATAGTGTGAACAGCAACCTATTAGTATGTGAAGTAACTCCTGTGCCACCAGTGTAGGTTCTTTCGTTTCCTTTACAAATCTTGATCAGGTCCATCTGCCATTCTTTTACTTTACTATGCTTTTTTCTTTGTGACACCTCCTTGCTAGCCTGGCACCCATTCACAAAAGACAGAGCATTTTATATTGGAAAAGCAACAGCCATGCTAACGTTAACAGTTCACTAATAAAGAAAAGCATTTTTTCTTAGGCTAATTCTGTTCTCACATGAGAAAATTAGGAATCTAGTCATGCTATGCATTTTGATGAGCTAGTATCAACATTAAAAAAAAAATACAAATCTTAAAACGCAAATATTAAAACAGCTGATAAATGTTCATGATGAAAATATTTTTAATATATTACACCATACTTTGTTACATTTACATTTGTATTATTTATGCCACTTGGATTGTACAGTCTGTATTAAAAGAAATTAAAGAAAAATGCTGGATAAACAAAATAATAGGAGCTATAGCACTATCTTTCAAATGACCCCCCCTAAAGTTCCATGTCATATCATTGAGTCAGAGTTCTTTGCACAACACACACTTGTCCTCTCGCAGCATTGCTACCTACAACAATTCAATTAGGCGCTTAAGAGAATGTGCTGATTTATGGCTGAATTGCTCCCAGTGCCAGTTTTGTTTCCCTCTTTATGTGTACATTATCCATCACGATTAATTTATGAAGCCGCTATCATTTTAATCTCCTAATTTTCAGCTTCACAAATTCTGTGGTTGGATGTTATTTTTTTTTTAACTGTGAGACTGGGTACTACAGCTGGAAGTAAATTAGGTAAGCTGTGTTCAGTTTTCCTAAACTGTATTTTTTCTATTAACTGGAAAGTATTCTGGCAAAACACAAAAACAATAGGCTTTTTGCTGCCTGGGTGCGCCTGGTGTTCTTGAGCACCCATTTTATAATTAAAATCCTGACAGGCTAATAGGCCAGGCTGCCTCTATAAGCACATGTTTAGTATTTTGATCAGAATGAGCTTCTTGGAATAAATAATATGAAATAAGCGAGTCAATTTCAGGGAGCCAAGAAGCTTCAAAACTTGGCCTAAGACCTTTGTGACAATGAGAAAAACAGATGACTTATTTTATCTACCCTTCGTGTTCTGCTTATGTTGAATAATTACATCTGTTTCCCATGTTTAAGTTCTGTGTATTTACTGTATTCACTTCTCTTTATGAAAGATAGTCTCTCATGGCTTGACCTGATGAATTCATTGGCAGGAAGAGGTGGGAATGCACACCGAATACATATTTGCCTTTTAGGCTAAGGCTCAATTTGTCTGCAAGAAATGTGTAATTCTGATTAATAACAAGACAGAATGACTTTTATAATAAATTAAATTGCCTTTTTCTTACCTGGACTTCTAAACTGACTGTCAGTTTCTCTTAATCACCAAAAATGTACAGCGCTTTCCCTCAGATAGGTGGCACAATGGCACTGTGGTTAATTCTGTTATGTCCTGGTATGTGTGGTCAGTTAAAGGCCCCTTCACTGTCTGTGTGGAACTTAAAAGTTCTCTCCGAATCCACTTGTTTTAGCTACTCAACTTGCCTCTAATGTCTTAAAGACAGCCATTTCAAGGTAATAGGATCTCTAAACTGACTCAACCCTACTGTGTGCCCAAGTATGGACTGGCGTCCCACCCAGTTTTGGTTTTTGGATTTTTCCCAAATAACAAGAACAGACAGCAATAAAACATGTAGCTACATCAATTCTATGAAATGGGTATGCACAAATAATAAAACACATTTAGCACATTCTTAAAATCTACCTTGAAATATTATGATTTCAATAAAAAATAATCACTAGTGAATAAACAGCAGTCATTTTAATGTTTTGTAAATTTTACGGATTACAATATATTAAAAACAAGGGGATGAACAATGAAGTGTTTGCTACTTCTTATTCAAATCAGAGCAGTCATCCACACCCTACCCTTTGTGAAAAAAAGAGCCTCGACACACACAAAAAGGTTTGGGGCAGCCACGCATATATTCTCCCTGGCTGCAAATGGGTTTTTTTAGCACACTCATGTGCATTGTTTCAAGTCCTGAATTAAGCTGATGCGTTGAAGAAATGATGGCGGCTTTAAAGGACAAAACTGGAAGTGACATCTTCTGTGGCACTGTAACCGTGTTTAACGGCCAACCCCTTTACCTAGACCGGCAACTAAAAAACCAAGACTATTGACTTGGCTAGCCTGGGGATTCTCCAGATAATAACAAGCCACACTCCTTACAAACAGTCTTATTTCCTCAAGTGATGAAATAACAGGCAATGGAAAACGGTGATGTAAAATCAAGTGCAGATATATCGAGAGTGAAATGAATATATATATATATATATATATATATATATATATACTAATAAAAGGCAAAGCCCTCACTGACTCACTAACTCACTGACTCATCACTAATTCTCCAACTTCCCGTGTAGGTAGAAGGCTGAAATTTGGCAGGCTCATTCCTTACAGCTTCCTTACAAAAGTTGGGCAGGTTTAATTTCGAAATTCTACGCGTAATGGTCATAACTAGAAGCTATTTTTCTTTATTTACTGTAATGGAGTTGAGCTCGAAAGTCGTGGGGGGGCGGAGTTTCGTGTGACATCATCACGCCTCCCACGTAATCACGCAGTACGTAGAAAACCAGGAAGAGCTCCAAAAACACTGAAGAAAACATACATTATATAATTAAGAAGGCAGCGAAACAATTAGAAGCGAAGCGAAAGTGACATATAAAACCACATTCAGCAGCTCATGTGAACTGACGCAGTGCGCAGACAAAAAGCAACAGTTCCAAAGAGTGCTAAACAAAAACTGAATTACACTGCTACGCTCAAATAGACAAACCACACACTGTGGCGCAATAGTAGAGGCTTCGCCTCTAGCGCCGGCTTCCGAGGTTCGATTCCCGAGAGGGGATGCACTGAGTATGTATGCGTGCTTCCCCATACATTTTAGCCTCGCATCCCCTTGGTTTGAGACGTATGAAAAATATGCGTTAACGCAGAAAGACAGATCACCAATTGAAGCTTTATGAATAATGGATACTTTATTCGCGATCAATGATTGTTTTGGTAAAGCCATACTCAGTGTATTCATTAGATGAACGGTAAAAAAGTAAGAGCGAGGGGAGGGTAACTTATTGAGGCACACAGGCAAAACCACAATAGCACGCAGGCTCGATGTACTGTAGTGCGCATCAACTCGATCTGAATTGCGCGATCACATTCGAAAAAATATTTTCAAGTTCTATTTAGCCCATATGTGTCAAACTCAAGGCCCACGGGCCACATCCGGCCCGGCGTGTAATTATATCCGCCCGCAAGATCATTTTATATACTGTATTATTGTTATTAATGGCCCGGTGATATGAAGCGCTGGTAACACAATAAACTACAGATCCCATAATGCAGCGCTTCAGCTGCCTTGCCAACACTTACGCGTTAATCAAGTCTAGCTTATGATGCTGCAAGTTATTGCGAAGCTAGCCCACACGATGCCAAGAGAAAAGGTGATTCTGAACATAGAGCCTTTAAAACCGATGGGAGGCTGAGTATATGTTTACTGACATTGCCGGTAAACTCGTGTGTCTCATTTGTGGAGCTAATGTGGCTGTAATTACAGAATTTAATCTAAGACGGCACTATGAGACAAAACATCAAGATAACCTGAAAGACCTGAATGCAATGCACAAGATACAGAAAGCAGAAGAGTTAAAGAAGAATCTGACACTTCAGCAGACTTTTTACCTGTGCAAAATCACAAAGTGATTTCAAGTGAAGCTACTTTTATGGGAGACACAAATGCACCAGTGCAACTTGCCCCACTTTCCCTGTTGCCAAGTAATGTTGAACCAAGTCGGCACAACGGTGTTCCCAAATACGCACTTTGCTGATAAACTGAGCGCACTGCGCACTGAGTTCGCCCGGCGCTTTGGTGACTTTGAAGAACAAAAAAAGAATTTTGAGTTGTTTCGCAACCCATTTGCCGTCGATGTGGAAACTGCACCTGTGCAGATTCAGATGGAGGTGATTGAGCTGCAGTGTAATGGCACACTGAAGGCAAAGTACGATACTGCACGGCCCGCACAGTTTATTCACTCCATTCCCGCAAAATGCTCCAGCTCCGTCTACATGCGGCTCGAACCTTGTGCATGTTTGGTACCACATATCTGTGTGAGAAGCTCTTCTCAGTGATGAAGACTAACAAAACAGCACACAGGAGTCACCTCACTGATGAGCACCTGCAGTCCATCCTGAGAATCTCCACAACACAGAACCTCACACCAAACATAAACGAACTTGTTGCCAAAAAAAGATGCCACGCGTCCAGCTCTAATAAAATGACATGAGCAGAGACAACTGAATGATTTGATTTGTTATTGCTGAAAAGAACAAATTTTATTTATATTTCCAGGTTTTGTTATGCACCATGTTCATATTTGAATTTGTATAATTTTGACAGGATATATTTTTATGGAGAGCAAAATCTTTTGGGATATTTAAAATTTAAGTTTATTTTTATATAAAATTACATAAGAGTAAAGAAATTTGAATGTTTGTTCTTTTAACGTTTACTTTATTTCTAACTTGTATAATTTAGACAGGATATATTTTTATGGAGAGCAAAATATTAAGTTATTTAAGGTTTGAGTTATTTAAGGTTTGAGTTGATTTATTCTGGAATAATATTCTGTAGAGTAAATAAAAATTCCTTCTATTTAAAATTTAAATAGAACTTGAACATATACGATAGTTGTGTGTCTGTGTGTGTGTGTATATGTATATATGTAGATATGTATGTATATATATGTTTACGATATATACGTGTGTGTATGTATATGTATGAGTGTATATGTAGATATATATATGTATATATATGTGGATGTATGTGTATATATGTATGTATATATGTGTATATGTATATATGTATGGATATGTATATATATAAATGTTTATATGTGTGCGTGTATATATATATATATATATATATATATGACAGCAACACTCATCACTCACAACAGTGACAAAACAATTACATTGACAATCATGTTACGTTATTTTCAAAATGTTTCCTTTTCTTTTCATTGCTTCTTTAACACACTACTTCGCTGCGAAGTGCAGGTATTTTGCTATATATATATATGTGTGTATATATATATATATATATATATGTATATATATATATATATAACTGTGTATATATACGTGTATATATGTATATATATATGTCTATATTTGTATATGTGTATATGTATATATGTATGTATATGTATATATATATATATATATGATGTGCATATATATGTTTATATATGTGTGTGTCTGTGTGTATGCCAGCAACACTCATGACAATGGCAAAACAATTACATTAACAATCAAGTTACGTTATTTTTTAAATTTTTCCTTTTCTTTTTCATAACTTCTTTAACACACTACTTCTCCATGCTGGCTGGTATTCTGCTAGTATATATATATATATATATATATATATATATATATATATATATATATATATATATATATATATATATATATATATACATATACACAAGGGCAGAGAAATACTCAATATTATATATACTGTATACGTGCACAATTCCCCAGTATCCCAAAGACACCAGTGAAAATTATATATATATATACTGTATATATATATATACTGTATATATATGTGTATGTATATATATATATATATATATATATATATATATATCCTATTTACCCCACGCACACAAACATACAGTAATAAAAAAAATAAAAAGCCCTCCCTTGCCCATAAACAATAAATGAATACACACAGAATACGAAACACAGATTTAAAACAAACAGCAGTTGAAATGTATGTGATATATGAGTCCAAAGTTATTAAAGTCCTGCAATAATTGAATACTGGTTGAAAGGATATTTTGCATCTTCCTGAAAATACAAAACGATCTCACCGTGTAAGTCCTCGGCAATGGCTGATTGAAATCCAAGCCCAGGGGTTTCTCCATACTGGCTGTCATGATGATGTTCCAGATAATTAAAAAGCAAGCAGTGAAATTGCGCAATGAGCGTAAGTGATGATTTGGAAAATGAATGCGCAAAGTGGCTCCTTTCTCCTCTCAATCTCCTTTCTCTTTCTCTCTCCCTGTTCTTCGCTCCTCTCATTTAAATAACAAATATCCCGGATGTAATGGTTGTGGAAACAAGAAATTTTCAGTCTCGGGGTTGCGTTTCCCCGCATTGTCCTTCCCAGTATGGTTTCCAGGGACAACATTTACTTACACACACGCACACACAATAGTAAATGGGACAATGTGAACAAAACGCGACTCAGCACAAACACAAAAAAATACCCCCGCTACAACCGGAAGTGACATCGTCCGTGGCACCGGGACAGTAGGTGACGTCGTCCGTGATGATGGAACAGGAGGTGACATCGCCCGTGGTACCAGAACTGGAGGTGGAGTTGTCCATGGTGCCAGAAACAGAAGTGACGTCATTGGTGGTGCGTCTGGTAGGTTTTCCCATATTTGGCCTGCAGAGATAATAGAAGTGGGATTAGTGCACCCTGACATCCCCTGACCTGGTGGGTAATTACCTTGACTTGGTCCGCTCAGCTTTCTCCTACTCACACATGTGTGACACCGTCCATGGAGTAGAGAAAGAATAACATTTAATAAGAAGTTATTGCTCAGAGATACTAAAAAATCCAACAGGTTTGCACTCGTTCAGCCAGCTTCAGTATTTTAGGACAATAATGAACAAGTTAGATGATGCACACATGACGTAACGTTTGGGTGTGTTCGAGGGCTGTTCAGGTACTGTAGTCTGCAATGGACTGAGTTCAGTGGGTAGGGTCTAGAACGTTCTCAATCCATTTCAGGGTTTCAGAGGCCAAAACCTGTCACAACAAGACTGGGCAACAGACTGAAAACAGTTTAGGACAAGATTCTAGTCCATCACAGGTGCCACCTTCACTCAAACACACACAAACACCATATTCACACACAGTGACAACTGCAAAAAAAATTGTATTTAATTCCTTTTCTACTTGAGCATGTCTGGCCATTATGTTTATGAAATTGGAATTGCAAAGCTATTGAATTATAAGAAATGTTGGAGAATAAAAGTGAAAGGCAAACATTATTACAACAAGTGACCATTAGGGATATGGCCAAATTTTTCAAAGTCTTGTACTGGGATACTTATGTAGCATTTAAGCGCACACATAAAGCTCATCCCAATTAATTAAAGCCTGCTTTATCTCATCATCATCAAAAAAAAAATCACCTTCATAAAAGAACACATGATTCCACACAATGGTTGACGTGGAAATAAATAAATAGCAGTACTTTGTTTTTGTCTGGTTCTTGGTCCTTGTCGCGATGCTGTGTAAATCTAACACAATCTCATAATTAACCTTTCCCTCTCGGGAGTTTTGATCACGCTATTATATGTATATTAAATTGAAGGAGTTGGGGCTAGGGTATGGTGGCAATGACTGTTCTTGTAGTTTCTTATGCACTGTTCTAAAAATATTGTGATGATGTTTGTTTTGGCAATGTTTTATTAGGTGGGCACTCTAATAATATTCTTGAGTTATTTATCAAAATACATAGGACTATCCTTGTCACTGCAATGTCTGATTCATCCTAGTAAATTATAGTAACAGTCAAGTAGTGTGTCTTTGTATTCTGTAGATAATGGTGCTGTGAAGTTGGTTTAGGGCACATTTTAAGTTTTGGTTGCCAGGACATATCCACATGTTGCTAGGAACATATACAAGAAGTCACGTTAGTCTGATGTCAGCAAGTATTAAAACCAGCTTGTTGGCATTGTCAAGTGTCCACATTTTTGGAAACTGTGCTAGCAAACAAATTACCGTGCATTACAAAATTCTTGACAGCAAACTTTGCATGATATTCAGTTATGATTCTCTGGGCTACGTTTTGACTTTGGCACTCATTTCTTTTTGATCTCCCAGTTCCGACCCACTACTGCGTTTTGACCTTGTTTCTAATTTTGCTTCCATTTCCCAGGCCTGTATACTGCTCTTCACCATCTGTTTTGTTAGACCATACTTATGCTTTTTAACAAGATCAATGAAGGAAGAAGACATGACCAGTTGATAACATCTTGTTTTACATATTTCATCAGGATGGTCAAGTAAAATTTGAGTAGGTCTTGAAATCATTGGGACTTTAAATTTATGACTTCTAGGTGAAAGAAAGCTAATCAATATTAAGTTAAGTTTTTTTTATAGAAAATAAGATGTTGTTTTTCAAAGTATTCCAGAATCCTAAAATATTGGTAATTTCCACCAATACCTTTAGTATCCATAATTTATATTGATCTGGAACATAAATCAACATGCCATCTGCATACAAGGATATTTTTTCTTCAAGTCTTTCCAACTTCTTACATTTCTGATCACTTATGTAAGCAGATAGTGAAAGACCTCCTTAGAATAGAAAATAAAATTAGTGACAAAGGAGACCCTACTTTCTTCCATGAGAAAAAAACTTAGAATAAGATCAGATTGCAATTTATGACCAATTAATGTAGAATATAAGTTAATTCCAAAGGGTCCACTTACTTTTTTTTTCTCTGTGCCAGTATTTGAACAATCATAACACACAATCATTGGCCTCTGAACACGTGACAGGAAATTGCTTTGTTTGTTTCATTACAGATCTTTACTCAAATACTAAATGATAGTCAGGCACATGGGGAATTGCTGCATGTAAATACTTAGACAGGACAAAACATCTTTGATCATTTGAGTTAATTGCACAGATTTCGCTGAAAGCCAAATGAAATTGGTTTGGCAAATATTTTTGTATTCTTGCTTTTCTAATCATTTTGTTAATCACTACTGGATACAAATGTGTATTTCAGTAATATAGTAAATACAGTAAGTAAGCCCATTCAATTCTATCATAAGGGGTGTCTGTACATAAAGACAGAGAATGTTCAGGAAGATCTGTTGCTTCTGGGTATACAGAGTCATGTCAACTTAACTTGTGCAATCCCAGCTTTTCATCGTTAACCTCAACAATCAGTGGGTGTGGGAGTAGGCAAAAAAATGTATTCAACACTAGGGGCTGACATCTACCAGCTGGGTAGCAGTGTCACGTAAATAAATAAATAAATAAAACAAAAGTTTACCCACATGTGAAAAAGACTTCTGTGCCTACTACATTTAAGCGTCTCAGAGTAAGAAAAGGTCCTAACTGGAAAATCTCAGAATGACGCAAATTTGGACCTATTCTTGGGGATGGGGTGAGTTTGGGTAGGTGGTATTTGGAGCATGTGCTGCACCCACCACACAACGAACCACCTTGTAGTGGCTGACACCTCAGGAGTAGGAGTAAAGTCATTTTATCAATTTTCCTAATTTAGAAAACTACTCCTAACCTTTCTGCTGGGAAAGGCAGAATGTTTTGGAAACACTGGACCACGATGAACTCATAAAAAGCTATTGGTTTGACAGAGATGTAATAAAATTGGTAACAAATCTTGTAAGTTATGTGACCACTCCATCTACGCATCTATGTTTTTTGACTGCAACAAAAATGCAGCTTTGAAATACCGATAATTTGATTATGTTGCAATAAACCATTTCTTGAATTTTGCACCAGACTTTGAATGCCTTTACAACGCATTATGTAATGCACATTTTCTGACAAATGCACATAATGTAATGTTAAAGCAAGCTCTCACACACTCACAAACAGAGACAAAATACAGCACACTGGGAACTGACAGGAATTAAAGAATATAATGAAATTAAATTATATAAATGAAAACAATAATAACACCCCTGTACCCCTACGGCGATATTACATTAAACATATAATCACAAACACCACACAGCAAAGTCCATGGAATAACAAACCGGATGTAATGAGAGATGATGAGAGTAAGTCCAGAGGGTATGAAAAAATAGTCCCACCGGTAGACACTGTAAGGGTGAAGATGGATGGATGGTTCAGGAGCGCTCCTATGCTTGCGGGAAAGCCGTGAATCCACAAACAGTCCTCAGGACACAGGTAGACAGACGATCCAGACCCCAACAACGAATACAATCCAGGACACAGTGATTAAATATGGCTGAATTAACAGAAGGCAGTCCGACAGGTAAATGAAACACAAAATACAACAAAAAACACTTCTCCTTTCCCTTGGCCACCTGCCCTCTTTTTAAACTCCTCTGACCCCATCAGCCCCTGCAGGGACTGCTGGGAGATGCAGTTTTAACGAATAGTAGCACTGCTACAACATATATGTAGATTATTGCCCAAAGTGTGGAGGAGTATGCATATATGAATTGCAAGTGATATCACAATATCAACAGGTGGTCATGGGTACAAACTGTATTGTAGCAGCCAGCATAGTACCCTGATGGAACTGGATGTGTGATTGACAGCGAAATGTTACACAGGTATGATGAGCTAAGCATTTCGTAAAAACCGCCTGGAATATTTGTGTTACACTTTACAATCCAAAGAAGGTTTTAGAAGGCACAGGAGACTTCTAGGGTATTGCATAAACAAAGCCCCACAGAAGATAAAGGGGGATTAAGGAGAGAGGCACACCATACCACAGTAAGATGATCTGGTACACCGGAAGAGTGATGCAACTTTAGAAACAGCACAAGCAGCCCCTGGCTAGTTTCAATAAGTTACTTTATGAAGTGTGTTTAATGGCCACAAGAGTGGGAAGGTGGTTCTTTTGAATTATTGTTAAAAAAACACATGCCCCTTATGAAGCTTTACTCTCCTTTAGTTCGTGTGTCTCTGTCTTTACATCTGAATGCTCATTTATTATTCTTGATGCTCATGCAAAGTGGCAACAATTATGTGCAACTTAGCACACTATCCTATCTTTGTATGTTTTTCTTCTTCTTATCCTGCGACTTTAATTATTATTATTATTATTACTATTATTATCTATGAGGCAAAGCAATAGCATTAATATTAGAAAACTACAAAGAATCATAATTTCCAAGAAAACTACAAAATGCCTTAATGAGTGTCACTTTGAGGCCCAGGGAGCCATAATATTGTGACATCATTCATTCTCAAACATAAACTCCTAGCTGTACATAAGTGTAGGACACTTCATAACTACAGTACTTCTCATGTCCTATGCAGAGGTAGTAAATTCTTATCCTAGTCAGACTTTTAGTGCAGTTCTTAGGAGTAGTTCTAAGATTCTTGATAAATGTAGGCTCTGAATATAATTGACGCAAATTAAATCTGGTGAACCTAAATCATCCATTTCCCAGGTGATTAATACTCTTGGTTTTTCCCATTTATTTTATTCCCAGCAGGTCTGAAGTGTAAATACTACAGTAAGCTTTTGATTTTCATCATACACAAATGTTTGCTATATGGAAGGTGGTTCCTGAGGAACCCTGGGAAACTTTCCTAGAACATAAAATTTGATGCATGCTAAGCAAGTGGAAGCACATTTTCATATCCAACAGGTATGCCTACAGTGAGTATATTTGTTTTTCAATAGTTTACCCTAAGTAAAGTCTTAGCAGCTAGCCATAATACATTCAGGCAGTCTAAAGCAGTGAACTGTCTTGCTTTTTTCTTTTTTTTCTCCTGGCAGCTTTGCGTAGACAGTTCCATATAAATCCTAACAGCCACAGCGTGCATATCCTTCCTGCTGATTTTTGTTGCAAGCAATTTAAAATAGCAAGTTGGTTCCCTTTTTTTACCTAGCAGCCAAGTCCAAGCAGTCATTCATAAAGTTTTAGTAGGCAGTGTATCCAAATTTTAAGAAACGACACACTGTTTTTTCCTCACAAGTCACAGAAGGCTGCCATCTTGATTTTTTCTTGAAGAGAAAAGTCAGTTTTTGATTTCACATCAGTAGCCTGTGAGCAAATGAATCAACTGTGATATATGTGATGTATCACCTTCCACCGAGCAAAAACATATCCCATGCTACTTATCTACCATCTTTTCATGTGGCACACGTGGCAATCCAGCATTATTAACATATCCTCTATCACACATGTGCCACAGATATGATTGTCATCTCTTTTAAATGATATTCCTATGTATTTTTTGTTCATTTAATGACAATATGTTTTTTTAGAAAGCTGATACTGAAAGGCAGTCATAGAAAAAAGGTAGGCATGTTACTATTATGCACAAAACTGTAAAATCTATTGTACACAAAAATGTACTTGAAACAGCCTGCCTGTTTAACCAGGAAATCCTGACATTTGTACCAGTATATTCAAATTAGAAAATTAGATCATATATAAGATTTAACTTTATATTTTGTTCTTTGAGAACAGTTTACATATAATAAGTCTTATTTCTTTTAACCAAGTATCCATGTATGATTCTTAATTATTAACTATTTTGGGACTTCACATAATAATATAATAATTAATAATAGCAGAAGTGTGTTTCTGGACCATACCATTTATCTGTATGCTGTTTGGTATGTTTTAAATGCTTTGTAGTCATTAAATGTAAGTAAACCTAGCTGATTAAAGGAAATTTTCTGTGGGGTTTCTTCACTCTGCCATGATGCTTTGAACAAGTCATGTGGGGGATCCATCCACATGCTGGTGTAAATAAAGCCCGGCCTTATTTGAATTTCATATAAAATGATATCTCAAGACTCTTTAAGTATTTTCTGCAACATGTATAAACATAAACATTTTTTTCCATCTCGTGCAAAATATAGAGAATATCTTAAAACATTCAGACAAAGAAGACATTATATATGGTTTTCCACATTAAACTCAGTCCCTAATCCACACATAAGTTGTGTCAAGATTTAAAAAAAAAAAAAAAAAGGAACAACAGAAAATCGCCAAAGACTAAGACCAGAAAACAGAGCCAAAAATCAGGGTCAGTAAAATGAGCAAAGCCATTAGTAAAACAAAGCAAACTACTTATTCATTCATTCATTTTCCACTGCTTAGCCAGGTTGTGGGGACAACAGTCTTACCAGTCGCCACCTTATCGTGGTGGAGAGGTTTGAGTGCCCCTATGTTGTCCGGAACAGAAGCTACTGGCAGGACCTCTCAAGACCAATCGGTCCCAGGTGAGAGGCCTGACAATAAGTGATTCGAAGCCCCAAATATTGCAAACCCTACATTTACAAAGAGTACCCTGCCTGGTATGGGGACACCAGGGCCTCTTGCTAGAACAAAGCCTGGGAGATGTGCCTGCAGGTGAGCGTCTGGCCTGGGCCTACCACAGGGCTCATTCAGACCCATCCCGAAAATGTAATGTGGGACTGCCCTCCCATGAAACCACCATCTGCAGGAGGAATAGGGGCGGGGTGCAATGTAACCTGGGTAGAAGTCAAACATGGAATACCTAAAACAAAACCGTAAACCAAAAGTCATAGACAAAAAGCTAAGAAAGTACCTAGCTCCCTAAAAGATTTTACCGCTAACTAAGTTTGCTTCTAAGAATTGTTGGTTTCTGGGTGTAATGTTGCGCATTGTCACTTCCAGTGATCTTGTAGCAACAATGATTCATGTTTATTATAACAAAAAGCCTCTCACTGATAGGAAAAAAACAGCATTAAGACAACCATGTCCCAAAGCACAATGCTAAGCTGGGGTGTGGAACTGATGAAATATATTCACAATACTAAAACATAATCTAAAGTAACAATTAGCCATGAAAGCTTACTCGGAAGATGTCCCAAATACTAAACTTAATTTAAATTCCACATGTATGATGCTGAAAATACAAAGAGGGCTTGATAGTAATTACCTTTTATTTACCTATTATAAATAACAATGCTAGTAATCCCAGAGTCTTATTTTCAACAATTGATCATCTGTTAAACCCAGGTAACACAAAGGAATGCCCCCAGAATACTTCCAGTGAAACCTGTGAGAACATTGCTGTATTTTTCACTCAAAAAATTAATGATATTAGAGATAACATAGTATATCTCCCCAACACTGCAGAACCTCCAAAGCCCCGGTACTCCATTATAAACAAATTAAATGCTTTCACCAGGATAGATTTACCTGAATTACATAGTATAATCTCTCAACTGAAACCCTCCACCTGCGTCCTTGATCCAATACCAACCAGGTTTTTCAAAGAAATATCAGGCGTGCTAATTGACAATATTCTGGACATAGTTAATTCGTCATTAGATACGGGGGTCTTTCCAGACTGTCTTAAGACTGCTGTAGTTAAACCCCTGCTCAAGAAAAATAATCTTGACCCCTCTGCCTTTGAAAATTTTAGACCCATCTCTAACCTGCCCTTCTTAAGTAAAATTCTAGAGAAGGCAGTCATTATGCAGTTAAATGACCACCTCAATAAACATGCTATTCTTGATACATTTCAGTCAGGCTTCAGAACAAATCACAGTACAGAAACTGCACTTGTTAAAGTAGTAAATGCAGACAGAGGCCATTTATCTGTTCTCATCCTCTTAGATCTGAGTGCTGCATTTGACACCATTGATCACAATATTCTTAGAAATCGCCTTAGTCAATGGGTGGGCCTCTCTGGCAGTGTCTTAAATTGGTTTGAATCCTACCTGGCAGGTAGAAAATTCTTTGTGAGTTGTGGTAATCAAATCTCAAAGACACATGATATCCGATATGGTGTTCCACAAGGCTCTATCCTGGGTCTGCTGTTATTCTCAATCTACATGCTTCCGTTAGGTCAGATTATCTCAGGTTACAACGTGAGCTACCACAGCTATGCTGATGACACACAGCTGTACTTATCTATAGCACCTGATGACTCTGACTCTTTCGATACACTAACACAATGTCTTACTGGTATTTCTGAATGGATGAATAGTAATTTTCTCAAACTAAATAAAGAGAAAACTGAAATTTTAGTAATTGGCAATAATGGATTCAGTGAGGTTATCAGAAATAAACTTGATGCACTAGGATTAAAAGTTAAGAAGGAAGTAAAAAATTTAGGGGTAACCGTTGACTGTAATCTGAATTTTAAATCGCATATTCATCAGACCACTAGGACAGCATTTGTTCACTTAAGAAACATAGCAAAAGTTAGACCTCTTATATCATTGAAAGATGCTGAGAAATTAATTCACGCTTTTGTTTTCAGTAGACTAGATTACTGTAACGCACTCCTCTCAGGACTACCCAAAAAAGACATAAATCATTTGCAACGAGTGCAGAATGCAGCTGCTAGAATCCTAACTGGGAAAAGAAAATCCAAACACATTTCTCCAGTTTTGATGTCACTACACTGGTTGCCTGTGTCATTCAGGATTGACTTTAAAATACTGCTTATGGTTTATAAAGCCTTAAATAATCTCGCCCATCTTATATATCGGAATGCCTGACGCGTTATATTCCAAATCGTAACCTTAGATCTTCAAATGAGTGTCTCCTTATAATTCCAAAAGCTAAACTTAAAAGAAGTGGTGAGGCGGCCTTCTGCTGTTATGCACCTAAAATCTGGAATAGCCTGCCAATAGGAATTCGCCAGGCAAATACAGTAGAGCACTTTAAAACACTGCTGAAAACACATTACTTTAACATGGCCTTTTTATAACTTCACTTTAACTTCATACTGATACTCTGTATGTTCAATTCTTCATAATAACTATTCACAGTGGCTCCAAAATCCATACTGACCCCTACTCTCTCTTCTGTTTCTTTTTCCGGTTTCTTTGTGGTGGCGGCCTGCGCCACCACCACCTACTCAAAGCATCATGATGCACCAACATTGATGGACTGAAAGCCAGAAGTCTACGTGACCATCATCATCAGGTCCTTCCATGAAAACCCTAAATACAAAGAGGACTGTTTGACTTATGTTAGGTAGATTGCCCAGAGGGGACTGGGCAGTCTCTTGGTCTGGAACCCCTACAGATTTTATTTTTTTCTCCAGCCTTTGGAGTTTTTTTTTGTTTTTTCTGTCCACCCTGACCATCGGACCTTACTCTTATTCTATGTTAATTAATGTTGACTTATGTTTATCTTTTATTGTGTCTTCTATTTTTCTATTCATTTTGTAAAGCACTTTGAGCTACATTTTTTTGTATGAATATGTGCTATATAAATAAATGTTGATTGATTGATTGATTGATTGACCTGCCTTTAACAAATCCAGAAGAAAGCGTTTCTCTACTCTATTTGTGTGAATTGTGGCTAAACCCTTAACATCGGTGTTCAGTAAAGAAACTTGACTTGTCTTTTTTTGGCTTTAATGAACACAGGAAACTTTAACAAACCATATACTGTAGTTTTTCTGCTGTTTTGATTGCTTGGTTTCAAAGGAGTAAAATGTTTTGTAGTATTACTTTAATATATTTCTAATTCATCTATGTTCAGTAGCTTTGGTTCCTAAACTAGTGCTTTCTGCAATAGCAAACTTATGTGTAAAGTATTTGATCACATTTACTTTTTTTCATATTTATAGCAGGAATTGCTAAATTTAAGTAATAGTAAATAATAGACACAATGAATAAACAAATTGACAGGACCTGTGCATATTCCAATAAAGTAGTGCCATGGGGAAAATACTGTCCTTGTTGCATGACGTTTTTGTCATAATAGACTTCATTCTCTTGTGGGAAAGAACAGTCCTAAATAGTCCATGTCCAAGATGGCTCTTGTCAGCTGTGATCTTACTTGCATGTTTGACAGTCCTGTTAACATGTATGTCCTGGAGCAATGGCAACTGGCAATCTGACCTAACCTTTGGCTATAGAAACTATGTACCAGACTGTAATTGAGGAAGTAAGAATAAACTCAATGGTGGCAGTGTAAAAATGCACTATTATTTTCTCTGGTGGTTTGAATGTTTTCAACTGGCACAGAAAAAAAGGATCCTTTTGCTGAGCTTTCTTAGTGAGTGAACTGATGTTCAGCTCCCACCTGAGATCCTGTGCCATGGAAAAGGACTGTACCGTGTCTGCTGGTAAGTCACAAAATGTGATATAGGTGACTTGGGGTGGACTCCTCCTAATGTTTGTTACCCTTTACACTGTTTTCTGAGCATTGAGCTCCAGGTTATACTGACTGCACCAAGTAAGATTACTTTTAGAAATGTCAATCCAGTTGCTCTCTCAGATATGTTAAAAAGGCCAAATTTCTTTTTTTCTCATTTTAACATGGATGGATATGGTGTAACAGTTTAATCATATCCTTAAAATGTTTTAGATGAGCTCATTCATTTAAAAATGTGTATAGTGCCATTTAGATGATCTGCTCTTTGGTACAATCTAGAGCTTTGTGCTATTAAAAGTGTTGGGCATCAGTCTAAGGGTCTTAGTAGAAGAACTGGTTTATTATGCATATGCAGCATTATCGTGATCATGTGATTAAATAAAAGAAGGCATTATACTGTGCTAGGAATGCTTTCTATTCCAATTTAATTTCAAAAGGCCAGAATAATTCCCAGGCCTTGTTTTCAACCATCAACAGATTGCTTTCATCTGCTGATAAGCAGGTTTCTGCAGCTGCAGAGCTTTGTAATACATTAATGGAGTTTTTACCAAAGTAAGATAAAATCTACCTTTTCAGAGTTTTGTATGCAGTCTTCTGTTTCATCCTTCTTCACTTATGTTCTAGTGTTGGCAGCTAATCAGCTCTCATGATTTTTCACTTGTGAAGGAGAGATTAATTGCTAAGCTTATGGTCACATCTACAGCTTGTTTTTGGATTCTTGATCCTATGATTGCAGTTCTAGTAAAGGCTTACTGTTTAAGTTATACCAATTAATAACTAAAATTATTAGTAAGTCTCTCCTTATGAGTACTATTCCTGCTTCTCCAAAAACTGCAGTGATTACCCCAGAACCTAATAACAACTTCTGGCCTAATTACTTGAATGTGTGATTGTGAAACAAGTACAAGCTCATTTACCAAATAATAATTTGTTTAAGAAATTTGAATCTGGTTTCAGGTCAAAACACAACACTGAGACACCCGTTAAAATAAATAATGATTTATTGTTAGTTTCTGGTTCTGGATGTTTTAACATTCTTATTTTATTAGATGTCCCTGCTTCATTAGACACCATTAGTTATAGGGTCCTATTAGATCACTTTCAGTTGATGTCAATAATTCAGTGCTGCTCTGGTTCAAATCTTACCTTTGTTGTCAGGAACAGTTTAAGTCTATTCATCATGTTTGTTACACAATGTTCCCCAAGGTTCTGTGTTGGGTCTGCTGTTGTTTATTATTTACATGTTACTGCTTGGCCAGATCATTTACTAGTATGGTCTGAAGTTTCATTTTAATGCCAATGATACTGAAATGTAAATAAATTTTAAACCTACTCAATTGGTTCCTCCATGTGTACTGACAGACTGTTTATATAATATTAATGTATGGATGTCTGCAAACGTTCTTAATTTGTATTGTGATAAACTCGAGCTCTCATTGTTGGATCACATACATTATTCAAGATATGTGTTTAATTACCTCTGTCCATTTCTGGTTTTCTACTAGTCAACACAAATAAAGTGAAAAACCTTGGTGTTATTTTGAATTCTACTCTTATTTTTGATTCACATATTAAAATGTTAGTTGAAGAGCATTTTATTGCTTAAAACCATAGGTAGATTATGTCCTTTTTTTGTTATCAGGAAGCTGCTGAGACTCTCATACATGCTTTTGTGAACTCATGACTAGACTACAGAGATGCACTTCTCTTTAGATTGTCAAGTCATGTATTGAATAGATTGCAGCATGTCCAGAATTCAACAGCAAGGGTTCTTATCCATATTAAATCATGGAACCATATTATTCCCATTCTTCAACATCTACATTGCATCCCTGTGTAGTATCATGTAGAGCAGGGGTCTCTGACACGTCGCTTGTGAGCTACCGATAGCTCGCAACCCCTTTCCAAGTAGCTCGTCAAAAGGTTAATGAATCCTACATAAATTGGAAAACTTGATTAGTCAAATTAGGGGTGGGTGATCTTTCCAAAAACTCATATCACGATCCTTTTAAGACAAAATCACGATCCACAATCTGAACTACAATCTATCTTTTCAATGTGGCATACACTTGAGAGACTATCCGGACTCAAACTCATTAAGACCTAAGTAACACTTTATTTTAAATATCACACAAAGTTGAAATCAATTGTTCTCTCATTTGCTAGCTAAGCTGAGTTAAGAAACACGCCTCAAAACTGGCGAGTGAGTGAGGAAGGCCCCTCCTCTCGGTCCGCTGCGTGTTTCTTGGATTTGCGCAAATAAATCGGTACCACAATCTACAGTATATGATACATAGTGCAATAAGAGAAGTTGCAAAATCAACAGGAATATTCAAGCAAATAATAGAAAAAAACCCAATCTAAATCCATTAAGTAGCTCTCTTGTAAAAAGCGGACAGACATACAGACATTGGATTTTATATATTATATATTAGTAAACCTTCAAAATAATGTGCAGTTAAAGTATCAACAGCATTCTCAGCATTTCTGGAGCTTAGTAGAGCTAGATAACTATAAGAATCTTCACCAAGCACCTCTGAAAATGTCTGCTTTGTTTGAGTCTACATAACACTGTGAGTCTGCCTTTCTGACATGAATGTCATGAAATCAAAATTCAGAACAAGACTGACAGATGAACATTTAAATGACTCCATAAGAGTGAACCTAAGTGACCACACTCCACCATACACCTGCCACTCTTGTTTACTCCATGCTGTCCCAGTCATCTGCCTAACTAAAAAACACACATGTAACTGGACATGTGAAGACATGTGAAACTTTTGTGAAGTGAAACAGTGACATGGAACAAAATGACAAATGAATAAGTAATATTGTAATTGCATTGTTTTGTTTTGACAGCATTCATGTTTTAATTCAATAGTGTGAGATACACTAGAAAATGCATACAGACATACAAACTGCACTTGCAGGTGAACTAAATATTTTTGTGATGTTTTAATGCAAAATGTGAGTTGTGGACACCAACATTTTGAAGGTGTTCAGGTAAAACAAGCTAATTCAGTTTGTTTGGGTTGAAATAAGCTATGAGAATAAACGTTAGAAAGCATGAGTAGCTCTCAGCCATTTTCATTTTGTAAAAGTAGCTCTCAGGGAAAAAAAGGTTGGCAACCCCAGATGTACAGCATTAAGTACTTGTACCAGTATTCAAATCTCTTCATGATTTGGCTCGTCTGCATCTCCATAAGCTTCTGTATCTCTTCCTTCCATCTTTAGCACTGTGGTCCTCTAGAGCACAACTGCTTTGTGTATCTCCATCCAAGTTACATTCTACATGTGAGAGGACCTTCAGTGTAGCTTGTCCTAGACTATGGAACTTGCACTTCACTTCACTTCCAGCCTTTAAGAAATTGCTGAAAAGTAATTTTTTATAATAGCATTATCAGAGTTTTGTGATTGTGTTTTTTTTTTTTTGGTGTCTTATTATTTTTATTTAAACTGTTTGATTTTTTTGAATTGTCGATCTTGATTGAAAAGCGACCTTGGGTGTCTTGAAAGGCACTTAAAGTAAAATGTACAAATAAAATAAATATATAAGACACTAGATGAATGGTATCCCTCTTATAGGCAGACCAGTCTTGATTAGTGACAATCCCAATGAGGATTGTGTCTTCTGTAGACTTCAGGAGTTTTTCAGACTGATGGCCGGATCTGAAGTCAGCTGTATACAGGGAGAAGAGCAGAGGACACAGCATGCAGCCTTGAGGGGAGAAATATGTCATTAAAAAAAAGAGAGAGAGAGAGAAATTATGTCTCCGCAGCTTCACCTGTGAATGTTTTAAGCATTCACCAGGGAGTCCTGGCAAATATCCCTGAAGCTATATTCATTTCTTCTATAACATCAAGGTGTGTAGAGATTACTAAATTCTTCATCTGCTTACAAAACCAGATTACATTGCTTATTTCAAGTTGAATTAGTAGTGCTTAATATTGTGTATTTCAAGAAAAAATGAGCATGGTTAGAAATAGCAGTGGTGTCAGAATTGCATGATTTCACAGAGAATATTAGAGTGTTCTTTAAAAAAAGTTACCAATTCATGAGCAACTATGATATACTAAATGGAAAAAGAATATTGCATTAAATATGGTGGAGATACCTCTGATGTTCTAATAGGTTATGATTCTTTAAAGAAAATGTACATTTATTGAGGCACTATATGCTTCAAATCCATAGTCATAAGAAAATTGTGGCTGCACATATTGGAAACTAAAGACCGAGCCTTAGCTATAATTGACACATTTACATCAATATAGCACACATATACTGTATGTTAGCCAGAGTTACCCTCATTTTGTTCAGTTTTCACACCACCATAATATGACACATTTCTGAGAAAGTACATCAGAAGCTACTAAGTGATTGCTTTTGAAATGAATAGCCTTACTCATCTAATTCTGTTATCATAATTAGAATGAAATAGCTGTACAATTCATCCCTTCTTCAATGTAGGTTGGCTCTTACTGTTAAAAGGTGTCTTTTGTAATGAAAAACCATATATAAATTAATTTAGCTATAACATAATTGTCATGACCACCTGATATTTAAAAATAAAAAATAAACATGAAACCGAATTGCCTGGTTTTTATCAGCAGCAGAGACACCAGAATGTGATGAAACAGCACATAGTGCAAAACCTTACGGTCGCTAGGGCTAGCCTAAGAAAACAGAAGGCTAAAGGCAGAAATACACAAACTTCACCTCTTGGCTCTACTGAAATCCCTATGAGTGCCTGCCCACACCATGGTTCTGAAATTAAAATTTGAAAAGAAAAGAAAAGGAGAGGAAGAGGTGGAGAAAAAGGAGGAGGCTGGGAGCATGCACTGACATATGACTGACAACCACCTCAGGATCCCAAACTAGGACCCAAATGCTAATTTATGACTACTGTATACTATTGCTAAAGTCTATGATGCCAATTAAGATTATCTGAATTTCCATATTAAGAAAAATGTAGAGAAGTAGAAGAATGTTGTTGGGTGAGAGTATTAGTATAAACGGTAGTTTTTATTTTTCTAGTGAGAAACTGAAAATGAAAGTTTGTTCTAAACTACCAATACATACAACATTTAAAACATGACAATACTAGCATTTTTCCAACTGTAATTAAAAATATCAAACTACTGCACCGTTTAATATCAGTGTAGTATTAGTGGTATTTGTTGTGTATTTAAGGAAGAAGTCAACTGAGGACCTGTAAGGCATTTGTTTCTCACACTGAGATGTCCTTCTGCTCTTATGTAGTTGTTAATCTGTGCCTTCACCTCCTTTTTTATTCTGATTAGATCCAGACAGTAATAGACCATTTTGGTTGAAATCTTCAGTTTCTTGGCAGCTTGTTAAATGAAATTACCATCACTCTGCAAAAAAAAAAAAAAAAAAAGTATACAGACATGTTTTTTGAGAAAACTGTTTCATTTTAGCCATTTTTGAACCCAGAACTGAACTTTAGGAGTGAGAGTACCTCAAGTGAACAGACTAACAGGTTTCAGTGGGACTGATGCAACTGTAAGGGTTCTCTAATAACAAATGAGCATTTTTAGATACCTCATTAAGGATAAGCTGAGGGAGTTGACTATTATGAGACTGAATGAAAGCCTGCTGAAAATGGGGCATTGTAGTCATATGTGAATAATAAATTAAAAAGCAGTCATTTCAAACAGTAATAGCCATTAGAAACACTAGTAATGTCTTGGCTATATCTTTCAATCAATGCATCCATCCATTTTCCAACCCGCTGAATCCAAACACAGGGTCACGGGGGTCTGCTGGAGCCAATCCCAGCCAACAAGGCAAGAATCCAATCCTGGGCAGGGTGCCAACCCACCGCAGGACACACACAAACACACCCACGGGCCAATTTAGAATCGCCAATCCACCTAACCTGCATGTCTTTGGACTGTGGGAGGAAACCCATGCAGACACGGGCAGAACATGCAGGAAGGACCCGGGAAGCGAACCCAGGTCTCCTAATTGCGAGGCAGCAGCGTTACCACTGCGCCACCGTGCCACCTAAATCAATGCAGTGATATCTTAATAAAAAATATTCCAAATTCAATAAAAAAACAAGAAAATGTCTGGGTGTGTTTAGACTTTTGACTAGTAGTGATGTAATTGTTTTACATTTATTTTATATGACACACTAACACACATTGTATGTCAGCTCTCCTTTTAAAGCACCATAACTTGATTCTTTGTATTTGTTTTGTTGTTGTCTATTTTAATTACAGACACACCTTACTGCACAACTCTTGAAACCCTCTCACATTTTGCTAGTATCTGATGTTAAGTAAAATACAATATAATGGGTTCAGAAAGCACTGATAGCTCAAAAATGTTGACATGTTGCTGCCACTGGTGGAGTACTAAAGAAAAGTGAAAATAAGTGAAAGCTTGCACACAAGTTGCAGACAACACACCTAAAAACTACATTATTTAAACTCAAGAAAAGTGACGACAAATACAACAAAATGGTTTTTGAGTTGATGCCGTATATTGATAAGAATAAAAATATCATTTGTTTACAGGAGAAGTCTGAACGTTAGACCATTACTGTATAGTATGATATGGTATGAAATGCAATAACATTTGCTTACATGGAAAGATAGAACACTAGACCTTTAAAAGAAACTGTAAACTATTTAGAACTTTTTACTAATTTATTAAATGCTGTATTTCTTCAAAACGATGACTTAAAAAATCCAAAGCTTTGTAAGTCATGTCACTATCTCTTGTAAAAAATGCAAAATATGGCTAAATGCAAAATGCTTTTGAAATTAGCATCCTATTTGTGTTATAACAGCTGCATTGTGTCAGTCATGTCAAAATTCAATGTTTCCAGATGGCATGATCCTCTCTGTTTCATATTCTCAGTGTATTATGCAACTGTACTGTACATTAAAGATTCATTTTTTTTGTGAATTCCATTATTGAACTCAGCAGTTTATGTAATTGTAGCATTTAAGGGGAAATGTTCTTAGTTTGCATAGTTTTATTTATGCAACCATTTGTTTTGTATCCTATAATATTTACATTTTTTTAATCTCCTTCAGAAATTCAACAGAATTGGCCATTCATTATAGTGACCCTTTTCTGGATGTAATGCTTTGAATTTATTGCCTTAGCAGCGATGAATGACCATTTTTTTAGGATCTAGTTTTATATTTATTAACTTCAATGGGAAAAGAATTTAAAAAAAAAAGTGGACCACTCACTATCACAGTTAAACAGAAGGAAGCTATTCAATATTAGTTCACAGCCCTTAAAGTCCTAGAAAGAAGACACAGCCTGAATACAAATGCGTAACATTTACTAATGATGAGCTGGAGTGCTGTTTCTTTGCTCTATTCGTCTTTTTTTCTTTGTAATAATGTTTTAGTGGACCAAAAACATTATCTTTTGCTCTTTAGGACCCTGAAATAATTGAAAATGGCATTGTATTAGTCTATTTAAAACATTTACAGTAAATACCTTACATTTGAAAACAAACCAAAGGCCTTCATGCTCTACTCCATCTTTCCACTCTTTTCACTCCAATTGACATGCGATGATTTTGTAGTTATGCAAAAAAAACCCAAAAACTAATTTTAGTTATTATAAGATACTCATTATTTTTCTTCTTAGTAAAATATCATTAGAAATTGTGTCTCATTTTTGAATCGTATTTGTCAGAGCAGGATAATTGCACGCAAAGGTTTTTCTCAGACTAACTATTCCATCACAGGGTCTGAGTGAGTCAAATCTTCTGGTAATGGCAGCTGGGCAGAAGTTGTCATAATGTTATGGTTTATCTGTTTTTATTGTTTAAAGTGGCCTCTAGAATTCAGGAGGTGTTTCCACCTTTTGTGTTTTCTCACTCTTTAGATAGAGGGCCAACGACAACAACAACATTCATTTATATAGCACATTTTCATACAAATGATGTAGCTGAAAGTGCTTTACAGGATGAAGAAGGAGTAAAAAGACAAAGTACAGAAATAAAATGAGGCAATACTAATTAACATATGAAAAAAGTAAGGTCCAGTGGCGAGGGAGGACAGAGGAAACAAAACAAAAACAAAAAAACTTTAGACGGAGAAAAAAAACAAAATCTTAAGGGGTTCAGAGACCGCGAGACCACCCAACCCCCTCTAGGCATTCTGCCTAACATCAATGATCTCAATCAGTCCTCATGATTTTCAGGCTTCATATGGGAGAACTTGATGATGACGGTCATGTGGACTTCTGGCCTTCAGTCCATCAATGTAGGGATAGCACAGTGCTTTGATCAGGTGGTGGTGCAGATCACCACCACAGAAAACTGGAAAAAAGAACAGCAGAGAAAGTAGGGTTTAGTATGGATTCAGGAGCCTCCATGAATGATAATGATAATTAAATGCATATACAGACTATCAAGGTTAAACTAAAAAAAGCCGTGAGTTTTTAGCAAGCCTCCATGTCACCTATAAAGCATTCCTGACTGTGAACATGGTTCTGAGGTTTGGCCCAAGATAGTGCATACAGCCTCCACAGTCTCATTGGCCTATTCAGTTTAGAGTTGTAATGTAAGGCAGTATGTTAGGTTAGGTTAGTATGTGGCTGTTTAGCAATGTAGTCCTAAAGACAGTCCCAGAAAGAGTCTAGTAGGTTAGCAGGAAATATGATTCTTGTGCTTATGATGTGTGTTGTGTAGGAAAGGTGCAAAGTGTCCCAATATTTTCAGATAGATGTTCCAAACCTGTTTACTTAGATGAGCCAATACTGACAACAGTCCTCTGTTTTGTATTGTTTCTTTGTACTACTGTATATTTGGTTATTCCTCACTTGTACCCTTTTATATAACAAATCTTATTTTTGATAACTTCTTTTGCCCATCTTTGATCTTAATTATAGTGTGCACAGTTGACTTTAAATGTGTGTCATTGCATCACCTACAAGGTGGCTGCAGTTAACATTTTGATGATATACTGTATATAATATATATACAGTATATATATATATATATATACAGTATATATATATAGTAAAAGGAATAGAGTCAACACACTTAAAAAGGTTAAGGGCAGCCACCCGTATGTTATTCCTGGCTGCAAAAGATTCTTGATAAATACAGAGATGTTCTCTATACTGAGTCCAAAACAGAACTGACGATGGTTTGTCAAGATGGCGGTTTTAAGGCTAGGACAGGAACTGATGTAAGGGATCCAGAAGTGATGTTCTTCATTAGTCAGAATAGGTGCTGGAAGTGATAATCTTCTAGGCGCCGGAACCAGAAGTGATATTCTTTTGGGCGCTGAACCGGAAGCGATGTCATCTGTTTTAAATCAGACAGGTTTTCCCGCGACTGGTCTGTAGAGATAACAGGAGAAGGTTTAGTGCACACCGCCACCCCATGGCCTGGCGTGGAATTACCTTTGCTTGGTCCATACAACGTCTTCCTAGTCGCACGTGTGTGACTATATATATACAGTATATATATAAATATATATAATCCTTATATTATAATCCTTAATTATATATATATATATATATATACATATATATATATTGTGGTCCCCGGCTGGGACGCCCAGGAGGAGGTGAGGAGGGCTTGTGCCTCCTCCAGACCGCGAGGGGGCATCCGTCCTGGTTATATTGGGGACCACGGGTACAGGGCTTGGAAGCCCAGCCCTGTAGGGACCCGTGGTCACCGCCAGGTGGCGCCCCGATGCCGGTTTACCCCGTGTGGTCTTTGGCCGGGGATGGAGCCCGGCCGGGACGCCTTGGAAGATCGGAGGAGGGCGTGAGCCTCCTCCAGACCGAGAGAGGGCGTCCGTCCTGATTATGCAGGAGGCTTCGGGTAGGGGGCTTGGAAGCCCAGCCCTGTAGGGACCCGTGGCCACCGCCAGGCGGCGCCCCAGTGCCTATTGATCCCGGGAGCCCGGCACTTCTGCCACACCAGGAAGTGCCGGGGGGAAGACGAAAGGGGATACACGGACGGCTTCCGGGTGCGCAGCCAGCACTTCCGCCACACAGGGGTGTGGCCAGGACTAAGTGCCGGGGAGCAGCTGGAGCCCATCCGGGTTCTCATAAAAGGGGCCGCCTCCCTCCAGTCATTGGTGGATGTCGGGAGGAAGCAGACAGAGCTGGAGAGAGAGGACGGGAGGCGGCCAGGAAGGCACAGAGACTGTGGGCCTGGACATTGGGGAAATCGGTGCAAGAAGGCACTGGGGGTGCACGTGAGCAAAAACTGTAAATAATATTATTGTAAATAAACGGTGTGTGGGTGAAAATATGCTGTCCGTCTGTCTGTGCCAGGGCCAGCTTTCACAATATATATATATATATAATCCATCATTATTGCTGAGACAATTACAGTAATTCTTGAGTATATATTGTTAATAGGTGTCATCACCGATTAGCTGGCCACAATGCCAGCGACTGTCGCTCTTGTGCAATTCAGTAGTTCCCCTGCTCTGTTTCTCCTCCCACATAGTGCCCATAGCTGCACGCTCTTACACTCTTAACTGCAAGCTGTCTCTCTATTAAATAGTAATCCTATGGCAAATAAACACTGCTGCCCTTCAGAAACTCCCTCTTAAAAAGTATTTCAATGGGAAACAAGCACACTCTTACCCACCCCCTTTGTGGGATCAGCTGCCGACTTGCAGGCTTACCACGAAACATGCTTCTTGTATAACGTTTAGAATATTTAAGACCTAACGGCTTACTCTCCTGTCCTTTCTCCATCAGACTGAGTCTGCCCCAGTTGGTGCTTTCGAGCTGCTGGACCAGCTTGATGAAGAAAAGTTTGTGTTATTTTGAACTGGAGAGGGGAGCTGGACCACCACATTTGCCAGTTGCAACCTGTGTGCTTTTCTGCTGTTGACAAACCCCTTCTAAAGTCTAGTCTTTGTACCTGCCAGTTCAGCAATAAAGATTTTATACCTTGGAGACCTGGTCCCTTTATCCAGGCTCCGGTGCAACTCTGTGACCAAAGCTTGGCAATACATAGAATATAACAGCAATGTGACTACGTGATTGGTGATTAATTGCTGGTATTAGCCTATGTAAAGTAGGTAAAGCTAATGCAAATGGCTTTCATAACACAGACTTTGTGGTTTAGTGGTCACTGTGCACAATATCATAATGTTCATAAACATAATGTGACAGACTTTCATCCAAATAAGATAAAGTATCTATGAAGGATCTCCATACATAAATCGTTAATTTATTCTTACAATTTATAGAAGCTCCTAACCCAAATTGTGAATCATCTCCAAGGAGTTTTTTGGGGTGCCACACATGTTTTTGAAATTTGTTTGGAGCTTCTATGGTCCTTGACTATATTACAGGCTCGGACTGGCCATTGAGATGTGGGAGATTTTTCCCAGTGGGTTGAGATCTACCATGGGCCATTACACTGCATGATGTAAATAATGAATTAGTAAAAGCCTGTTAAACATATTGTTTGTTTAATGTACTACAAAAATAAATGTATAAATCAAATAAACATGAATCAACAAAAGGAAGGGTAGTGCAAAAAAAAAGTAAAATATGCAGTTAGATACATTGCAATACTGCATGTCTATTCACTTTAACACCTACGCCAGCTTTCATGTTTAGCAAATTTTGCTAGTGAACTGGAAGAGTAGCAGAATGTGTAATAGTGATAGCTATGGGTGATAGCTGAACTGACTCTATGTAGAAAGCAACACCAGTGGCTAATAGAAGCTTTCTAGAAAATGCATTTCCAATACAGTTTGTTGGGGAGTCAGCTAAAATCTTATTATTTCTGTTATGAATATTAGAACCTTGATAAATGACAGGAGACATTTCACTCCGTCAAGGTCATTTGATTAGCTAACAGCTCGGTTTTGAAATACCTCATCCTGACACAATTTTGAAATTGTCAGGTTTTCCTCTTTAACTACATGACTTGGAAGTTCATTAATTTTCTCCTTGATGCTTTGTGTGATGAATTGTTTAGCAAGAATTCTGTTGGATCAACTTTATCAATGAAATTGATCATTTTATATACTAAGGACAGGTTCTTCCACAGTCTTCTCTACTAAGACTAAGAGGTTTAATTACCTAAGCTTAAGCTTCAGTTTATCCAAATATCAATGTTATCCCCAAAACAATGTGGCTGTCAGAAGAGAAACAGGAAACATTTTTATGATTTGTTTTCAGTAGTGTTTCTTTCATTTTGGCTTTTAGTTGGAGAATAAACATAATATTAGAAATGCAGGTTCAGAGCCATGTTGGATATTGAACAACAACATTTATTTCTATATCACATTTTCATGCACAGGATGTAGCTTAAAGTGCTTTAGAAAATGTTGAAAAATAGATGCAAGAAAGGAGAAACAAACTTTAAGTAAGGGAAAAAATGAATAAATAAATGAAATCAATCAATACAGACTTATATAAAATTACTATAATATAATTACTAAATTATGCCTAGCTATATACAACTAAAAGTCACTTGTTTTATTTTGATACTTCTAACCTTAAGCAGAGCTATTTTTAATATGTTACTCATTTTACTTTTGCACTTAAACTTTGTTTTAGAAATTTTTACTGCATGCATTTGTTTTTATGCCATAGTCTGTCTCGTCATCTGTAGTTTTAAATTTAGCCTTTCCTAAATTCCCTGCCAACCCATTCAACTGTTTTAATTGTCCTCAGCTAACCTACTCATAATCTTTCCCAGCACATCGGTGCCCTTCCACTTCAAATGTATCATGCAGAAAAGACCAAAAGTCCAAGTTCCAAAAAAAGGATTCTCAATGCCCCATAAACATATAATATTTTTGTGCTAAATCAATATTTGAGCCATGCATGAAGCTTTCTAATCTCCTCAGTCTTACCTTGACTGGCAGGTGGCATAGGTAGAAATTCAGGGAAGACTACTTTGTCAGTTCTGGTCCTCAGTTTGGCACCTAACTCCTTAAATTTGGATTACAGAACTGACAAACTAAACTTATGTATGTCATTTGTTTCAACATGGGCAATGATAGCTGGACCAATACCCACTTTGGCCAACAGCTTGTCGACCTTTCCAGGGAGGTCTCCTACCTGTGCACCCAGAAGACAACACACTGTGCCACTTTGTCTCTGGAGAAAACCTGTGCTTCAATCCCCCTAATAATTGAGTCTTCCACTGTTACAACCTCTCTCTTCACCTCTCTCCAGGGATTGGTTTTAAGGTGTCCAGTTGCAGCTCCTCACGCCTAACCTACCACCTCAGAGTCTTCCAAGACACTATTGAGCAGGTCAAAAACAAATTAAACTTAATTAATTTAATTAAATTTCATTTAATTGAAATAAGAATAATAATGAATAGTGTCTAAATAATAAAAATATAGATATTTTAAGAACTCTGTTTCTCTTAATTATATATCATATGTAAGTGTGCATTATTTATTTAAGTTTGTAAATGACAGTGCAATGATAAGATCAGATGACCAGAGTGGACATAAAACAAAAACTCCAGTTAAGCCTTGTGAAAAATACACAATTTGTAGGGATTTCAAGCCAAAGACCACCCAACCCCCAATGGGCATTATGCCTAACATAAATATAATTAAGTAGTTCTTTATTGGTACTTTTTTAAGGCTTTATCTTGGAAGATTCAACACAGTGGGTCTTGTGGTAAGTCCATCGTCCGACAGGATTTGCATTGAGCTGGCCTCATTTTTAAAATTTGGCTTTGGATTAGTAAAAAGCTAAACTCTTTTTATTACATCTAAATTATTTAATGAAGATTATTAAAATTAGTAAATTAATAAAACATAGAACTATAACAGTTATTTAACAACTCTTAACCACTTTTAAGTCATCCACCTACCTGTACTTTCTTAATCCAAATAAACATTTCTTAGGATTATTGCGAAGTCCGGCTCGTGCTATTGTGGAGAGCACAGTTTTGACCTGCAATACATTTTCCTCCCATGTGTCGGAATAAATAACTATGTCATCTAGATTGTGGGGCCGTAGCAGTGTATCTACCAAACATTGGAAGTTTGCTGGTCCCCCCTGCAAGCCAAAAGGGAGAACAGTGTACTGCCAATGTCCACTTGAAATACTAAAAGCATTTTTTTTTTTTGTGGAGGCCGATAAAGGAATTTGCCAATATCTATTAGTCATATCGAGCGTAGTTAGGAAGTGAGTGTTACCAAGAAGATCGAGTAGATCATCCACTCGCGGCATGGGATACGCATAAAATTTAGAGACCTGATTAAGTCATCGGAAGTCATTTCAAAACCTCCATGACCCATCAGGCGTAGGAACTAAGACAATTGGACTAGACCAGGGGCTATAACTTTCTTCAATAACCCCTAATTCCAGCATTCGTCTAATTTCCAAATCTACTTCTGCCTTCTTTGCCTCCGCGAGCCTATAGTGTCTTTCTCTGACAATTACCACCAGGTCAGTGATGATGTCATGTTCAATCAGTGCAGTCTGTCCTGGCAGCTCATTCACTTTTTCAGGTAATAACAGGATAGCCATCTCTAGGTCCTGTTTTTGTTCCGGGGTTAAATCAGGTCCAAAATTAAGGTGAGACTTTGATATGAAAAGGGATCGAGGATGGCCGGAGGAGGGATCAATTTCCCTGTTCTTCCATGGCTTCAGCAAATTAATACGATATACTCACTCACTCGGTCGACGATTTGGTTGTTTTACCAAATAATCTATGAGGTCTTTTTCTTTCCTTAATTTCATAAGGACCTTGCCAATGCACCAATAATTTGGAGTGTGAACTAGGAACGAGCACTATTATACGATCACCCAGGACAAATTCCTAAAGGGTGGTGTTTCTATTATAATAACGAGACTGCGCTGCTTGAGCTTTTTCCAAATTTTCTTTTAGTATTGGTCTAATTTTTTCCAATCTATCTCGTAATTGCATGGTTTATTGAAGTATATTTGATGCAGGAAGGACCTCCTCTTCCCAACCTTCTTTTAACATATCCAATAGCCCACGGAGTTGTCTTCCATACAATAATTCAAATGGAGAAAATCCTGTAGAGGCCTGTGGGACTTCCCAATGTGTTCTGCCACTCGATACAAGAGTTTGTTTTGTATTACAAAGAAAGGCATCGGTGGCATGGGATCTAGGGACATATGACCCTCAGTTGACACTATTGCATTCTTTGCAAATTTTAAGGAATCATCGTTCCATTGTTCTCTTTTAAAATAGGGTCTCTGGTGACCTCAATGAGAGGGGCTTCTGCCACCACATCCTCTGCGTTAACTGTACTAGCTCCCGCAGAGGATGATGGGACATCAACTCCCTCGTACTGAGTACCTATATGGGTCCTAGTGACCATTGTACATGGCGTGAAGGCAGTCAAAGAAGATGAACTCCCCATTATTAAGCCCAAATTTTTTTCAGGAGCAGTTGTGTTGTGTACCTCTATTAATTCTTTTCCAGTCTCTCCCTAATATGACTGGAAAAGGGGATCTGGTAGTACTGCCATAGTTAATTTGTTCATGACGTGATCTACTCTAACTACGCAGCTAGTAGTTTTATAATACCAGATGTCAACATCAATACACCTGAGGCTAGTTTTTACTTTAAGCCATTGTTGCGGTAAAACAAATCGGGAGGCAACAATGGAAATGTTTCTCCCGGAATCGAACATTGCTCTTACCTTCACGCCATTTATAAGAACTGCACCTGTATAAGGAATAGACAAAGGGTTAATCACAGCGGCACAGTACCTTTCTCCCCTAATCATCAAGCAATCCATAGGCTCATTAGTGCAGGTTGGGGACTGACGACCAACCTACCCACTCATGAAATAGTGGGGAATACCAAAATGTTTGTCCCTTTGACGGATGGCAGGCTCGGGAGCTTGTTGAGAGGGCTCAGGGGCTGCCTCACATACCTGCTGGGTATGGTGAGAGAACCGTTCTGATCACCCTGATTTACAAGCCGCCCGGTGACGTTCCGCGACCTTGATCAAGGTGTCCATATTTTCATAATTTTGTTTCTGGATCTGCTGGGCGATGTTTTCAGGGAGGGCATGAACAAAGGTCTCGCACACTAACAACTCGGCCATCTTGTGGGAGTTATTCATTTGGTTCATAGCCAACAACATACCTTACGCCACACTTCGAACACCTGTGTTCATAAAGGTCAGTCGGGATCAAATTGCCACTCCCTCCATTCTCTTGCCTGCTGTTCTGGAGAGATGCCGTAGCGTTTGAACACCTCTGTTTTTAAAACATCATAGTCTGCAGCCTGTTCCTCAGTTAGATCGTAATAGGCCCTCTGCGCTACTCCCTTCAGGTAGGGGGCCAGTAGGTACACCCACTCCGACCTCGGCCATGCATTCCGCTTAGTGGTTCGCTCAAAAACCAAATAATAAGACTCAATATCGTCCTCCTCCGTTAAGTAAGAAAGCTGAGCAGGTAATGTCCGAGCAGCCTCCATCCGTACCATGGCTGCAGTGCGAGCCTCAGATTCAGCGAGCTGGGCCTGAGTCTCGCCCAGCTGCACCTAGTTCGGGCATAATGGTGGAAAGGACAGTATTCAGATCCTGTTCTTCATTCATTTTTGAACAAAAATAATCCTACCAACTACGCCAATTGTGGACATACTTTGTAAATAAAAAAAAAGAGAAGCTCCACAAAAAAGAAGTTTTGGGGACCATCCCCGTATATTGTCCAATGGACAAAATAATGCAAGAAGTGATCAAAAGCACTTGTAATGGTAACTTTTGACAAATGAAATGAAATAAAATGGTGTTTATATACAGTATTGAAAATGAGGACAGGAAGTGGTTGGCAGGAACTGATGTCGAAAACAGGAGCCAGAAGTGACGTCATCAGATGTGGCCGGAAGTAATGTCATGGGTGGCACCAGAAGTGATGTATTATTTTTCTTCTGTTTTCTTAGTGGAAAATTAACACTAGATTTACCAGAATTACCATTAAACTCGTAGATCCGTCCCACCTTAAATCGCTTCTCACCCTTCCGTCAGCATCTTTTGTCCTTTAAATATGTTGATAAGCAGCAAGCAGTCTGCTATCACATCCCCCACCGGCACATTTTTCTCAGCTCAAGTCTATTTACCTGCGTGTCAGTTGCTTGGAGTTGTATAGAGTGAGAAGTCAAGCAAAATCACACCATTTATAAATACTATATTGTTATTTGGAACACATGCATTTCATGTGTGTTCCGTGTCTACAACAATCTATGTACAGTAAACACATTGTTAAAATAGAAACGTTTTTCATGTGTTAGTAATAATTGACAAAATGTAGACATGAAGTGTATAATGTGTTAAGCATGATTTCCAAATATCAAATAAACACTTTCACAAAAGGTAAAAATGTAACAGAACAAGTGCGCTTTTATTCAAAAATATAACTGCAGAAAAACAGCATGCGTTAGGGTGTGACATTGACACGTATTTACTATGACTGCTTCGGTGGCACAATGGCATCAACTGTTGATTGGTAATCAAAACTTCAATCCCCAATGAGTCCATTTTGAGAAGTCAGCGGGTTTTATTCTTACTATTTTAGAATAAAAACATACATCTGATTTCAGTCTGTAACAGCCGGTGTAAATGTATTATACTTGTAAAGGTTAGGTTTGGTTTTTTTTTTTATTCAGTTTCATTCTCTCAGTCACGTTCACGTTCCTTACCCCCCATCTAACACTGCTGTTTTCACATAAAGACGTGCTATAGCTCTGCACTCTGTAGAAAGTAAGTAAATAAATCCAAATAAATAACATTCGATCTGGCTTTTATGTAAGTAACATATAAATGTTGATGTGCAAGTATAACAAAACAAGTGCACTTTTATTCAAGAAAAAATAAAGTCACACGTACATTGCAGAGCTTTCTGTGTTTGAGCGACACGGGCATGCTCAAAAAACACACGTTTAATGCCATGAACAGTGCATGCAGACACTTCAGTTCAACAAGCATTGGTATTAAAAAAGTTCCACCTAGTCAGGAACCAAGACAGGATGTAATAAATGCCTTAAACAAATTTCTTGACCTAAGAAACCCCAGCCACCAAGAGGTCCCAAAAGCTCCTTGGAAAAGTGAATAAAAACAATTAATAAAGAACACCAATGAGAATATGGCTGAAACACACTCTTCAGGCTTCTGTGCAAAGCGAATAATTGAAACCTAGACAATAAAGTAAAGGGAGTGAATATCATCATACTTTACCCTTAACTTAACTGGAATGCTGCAGGTGCATTAGTCAAATTAAATGGCATGACATTATATTAGTAATGCCCAGTGATGGTATTTAAAGCCCCCTCTACCTAGTATGAATTAAATTATATGTGTTCCTTAAACTGAACTTTGTAAAGACTGTAGATCACCATTACTTGATTTAATAAGGTGGATATAACTGGACTAGTTAATTGTTCTTAATTGTTATCTTATGCATGGTCTTAGACTCTCGTCTTTCATTTCCAGAAGGGAAAAGCCTGTCCCGATATTATACTGTGTGTGTAAACCTGTTTGCTAGATTTTCTTCAATATATTTCTCCATCCCTATTCTTTCGGTTTGTGTTCTGCTGAGGCAGAATGATTTTTATTTCAGGATGAGAAAATAAAATGAGAGCAAAATGGAGACCACAGAGACAAATCTTTCATCAAGCAAGAAACATGGCACAAGAATTAGAAACGTAAACCATAGCATATGTTAAGCGTTTTAGCTTTATCTAAAACACAGATACCTGAACAGCATATGCATTTCTTTTTTATAAAGGGTCACACTGGTGACGACTTGCGAATACACACCCAGGGCCTTCTGGGAGGCTGATACAAAAGTCTCAAAATGGTGCAGCCCATCAATAGTCAAAATTCAGCCATGATATGATGCTAAAAATTTACAGTTTAAATAGGAACCAAGATAGGATAAAATAAATGCCTGAGACAAGCTCCTTGACTTCAGAAACCCCAGAATACCCACCAAGAAGTCCCCAAAACTCCTTAGGAAAGTGTAAAAATATTAATAAAGGACATCAATCACAATAACGTAGACTAACTTTGGTTGAGGTATAAAAAACAGTAGTTACGTTCACAAAATTGGGGTTTAAAAATGTCACTTTGCTTATTTCATCTTTATTGTACAGTACAATGTGCAACATTATAACTGTTAAAGAATCAAGAACCTAAAATAGAAAGGTCATGATCAGGCAAGGCTTATATTTCAAAACTTTTTATTGGCTTTAATCTCTATGTAGAACTGACTTTAAAATCCACTTTTTAGTTTCCCTTTCTCACCACTTTCTTATATCCCAGAACTGAATAAGTGATTGCAAAATAGAACGTGGCCTGACAGAATACAAGCATCTTTACAAACAGATTGCAGGGCTGAAATTACCAAGGTTCCATGACCTACAACATTTTAATCTTGGTCACTTCTGTAGACAACGTCTGACTGTGTATTGTAAAAGGTCATAGATCAGCCAGTAAGATAATGCTTTGCAGAGAAATTCCATCTTCTCTCCCAAATTTTGTATACTAAATTTATAGTTTTTCTGACCTTTGCTGTCATGTAGCTGTGAAGTTATTCTATATGAATGTAGTTTTCTTCCTGTGTTAATTTATAATTTTCTGTTAATTTGCAATTTTATTTTTTATTTTGACACTCAGTGTCAACCTAATATAAACAAATTTATAAACAATTCTTTTTAATAGAATTGATCTGGTATGTTATTATATGAAAAGCAGAAATATTGTGCATTTAATCTTAAAAAAGATGAATCCCAATGGTAATTTCCGCAGGAACATTTCTATATATGGTGAGTGCGCTAACAACCATAGTATAGCAGTTTGGATTTCAGGTTATTGGAGTATAATGTCATTTATTTACTGTATACATTACTGGAAACATGATGAAAATAGCTTCTCAAACATTGATTTTTGAAATAAGAATTGTTATTGAAATTAGATTAAAAGTCCCTGGTCACATGTTTCATATTACTGTTTAAAAATCAAAGAAATATAAAAAGCTAGAAAACTAAATCAAAGAAATACAGGAAAAATCAAATATACTGTGCTGTTTAGTAATATCTGTCCTACTAGTGTCTTTTAATGCAATTGTTCCCTTTGCAGGATTTTTTTTTCAGCTACATTTACCCACTCGTATTTAGCAACAAATTATATTACAATAGTGACTTTTCAAAAGACGTACATTCACTGTAATGCTCTTACTCCCCTTTTGACACTGTTGCACTTGTTTCTTGGGTCCTTAATAGCTACTGAAGACATTCATTTTCTAAAAGCTTTTTTATGAAATGAAAATTTGTAAATTGTTAGTCTCTCCATGCATTCATTAATACATAGATTAGAGATGCAGTTTCATAGAAATGCAAATTAGAAACCAGATCAAACAGTGAAAAGTGCTCAGTACATCAGTTCCTGAGCTGAAATTTATTAATATTACACATACTGGTTGAATCTCTATTAATCCTTCAAAAACACACTAATCAAGACAAATTATGAGAGATGTTATGATATGCCTGATGAACTGTAATCTGGACAGGAATTAATGAGCAGAATTTTTGAAAATGTGTTTGCTATTGGCATGTCATGGGTGAGCAGGTAGGAGATCTTGGATGCATTTATTCTGATGTTATACAAGATTGATGAAACGGCTATCCTGTGTCTTAAGTTGTCCTTCTTGTTCAGAGCAGTGATCAGCATGTAGTCTGGCCTCACTAACTTTGAATAGACCTGATAAAAATGATTACCACTTGCAGCACGAATTAAAAGTTAAACAACAGATGATTCAGTGCTTTTTGGTTGTTTGTTTGTTTATCACAATTACCATCCAAGTTACACTGAGGGTAGGTGTATTTTAAAGTTACACTTGGAAAACCTGCCATCGTAGGTCTGTTGCAAGAGATTTTAAGCCACTTACTAATAGGAGTTCAACCTTCGGCTAGCTGTACACAGTAACATGTGCTGCACATGAAACCCATTTACAACAAACTTTATGGCTGAGTTTTGACTATAGCACTGCACTGAACTTGTTCACAATTGCAACAAACTCAAAGGCAAAGCTTTATATTATAATACTTTTAAAATAAAATTGTCACACAATGTTTGACAATAATGATTTTATTAAAATGTGTGTTTAAACAAATTTGTCATTTATTAATGACAAGCTGAGGTGCAGAAATGACAAGGTGTATTCTCTGAAGTTCTGCCTATGCCACAGGCCAGTCCAGGAAAGACTGATGAGAAATAAAAGGCTCCTGGCTCAAATTTTGTTGTAGGATTGAGGGTACATAGGGTTATGGCATTATGGGGCACTGGGACTCCTTCTGGAACAAATGGGACCTGTTCTGCTGTAAAGGCTTACCAATTAATTGAGGAGGTGTATGGGTAGATGAGTCGGAGATTGTTTAAATTAAGGTATTTTAGGAAGGCCAAGATTAGAGCTTTACATAAAGGGAAGTAGTATAAATGCAAATATATAAGATAACTTTTCAAGTTCTACTACACTATGAAAAGGCAATGTAAAGCAAGTTATACATTAAACGTTGCTAGCCTTAAAGCTAAGAGGTATTAAGAATACGAGGGACGTTCAAAAAGTGTCCGCACTTTTTTTAACTCTATTTATTAAGAATTTCAAAAACAAATTTCTACATAGTCACCTTCCTTTGCGTAGAAATTTTGCCATCGTCATACTAACATTTTAATGCCTAATTACTACTCCTCTCGTTTTCAGTGTTTCCAACGAAGATTACGAAACTGCGGACATTTTTTGAACGTCCCCCGTATATTAAGAATATCTGAACAATACACATGCATTCATTAATTTATTTATTTCAATTGATTGATTGGTTGTATTATTTGTCCTTTAAGTCTGCATCCTTATTTTTATGTTCCTGCTGTTGTATGCCTGTGAATTTCCCCTTGACATTAATACATTTTATCTAATCTTTATTTAATCTAATTTAATAAAATAATTTGGAGTTATATGTAGCTGGGCATAACTTTGATATAATAGGAATGACAGATAGCTGGCTGAACAATAGAGAGAACATGGAGTAAAACATACACATGAAAGAAATGCAAGAAAAAGAAAAGAAGAGGGAGTCGCCATTTACGTTAAACAGAATTTAAGTGCAAGTCTTCTTTCTTCTGTTAGATGGTAAACCACAGTTTATTGTGGAGGTTTGAATTGGACTAGACTACATTAGGTGTGGATTCCTCATATATAGGTGTATGGTATAATCCCCCAAATGCAAATAATAGTTTAAATTTACATCTTTGTAATAATAGCAAAAAGGCAAGTCTAGAGGAGATATTATGGTCATGCAAGAGTTTAATTACCCAAACAATAACTGGGCTAGCCTTACAAATAGCAGAGTACAAGAAAAAGAATCTTTAGATGTACTCAGTGACTAACACAATGTTTTTTTTATCTTTTATTGAATTTATTTAAAGCATGTAACATTCCATACAATCAAGTCAAACTTAACAAAACTAAATTCAATTCAAAACCCACCCATGAGGAAGAGAGGAAGGCCAACAGCTGGAGTAAAACTTTTGCGATTAGTAACGAGAGAAAAGAGTCTTTCTTCCTAATATAAATGCTTATTCTAAAATGTTATTGAATTGATCCTGGCAGGTTTTAAAATGTTTTGAACAGATCCTCTAAGTGAGAATTTGATTTTTTCCAATTTCAAATAGCATATAACATCAGTTACCCACTGACTTAAAAGAGGTGGGTTAGGATTCTTCCATTTGAGCAAGATAATTCTGCGTGCTAGTAGTAAAGTAAAGGCAATTACAGTTTGTTTGTCCTTCTCCACTTTAAGTCCATCTGGAAGTCCACCAAACACAGCTACTAATGGATTGGGAGAGATTGTGACACCAACGCTGTCTGATAGGCATTTAAAAATCTTTGTCCAGAAAGATGTTAGTTTGGTAATGTGGCCCAATGAGGTTGGACCTCGATTGCAACATTCACAGGTTGGATCTTGCCCTGGAAACATTTAGGACAATTTTAAATGAGACAGATGTGCTTGATAAAAAATTTTAAGTTGAATAATTGAATGTTTTGCGCATATGGAGTTAGAGTGAATGCTGTGCATGGCTGCCTTCTACACCATTTCTGTAATGTTGAGTAAGAGATCCTTTTCCCACTGTACACTGATCTTTAAAAGGAAGGGACTTTTATATATTATAGAAATGTTGTCTGGTTCTTCAAGACTGATCAGTATTTCTTCTGGAATAGAAATGGGTGGGAGATGAGGAAAATTGGGCAAATTTCATTTAGCAAAGTTTCTAATTTGGAGATAGTGGAAAATTTGTGTGGATGGGAAGCTAAATTTGGAGGGCAATTGTTCGTAGGTTGCAAAGACATTATTTATATACAGTTCTCTAAATGATTTAATCCCATACATTTCCAAACATTAAAAACTATATAAGTTTGAGAGGATGGAAAAAGGTAGTTATGGCTAACACAATATGTTAAAGCACAAACAACACAGGAATGACTGTCTCAATTAAACATTCTGTAATAATCAAGATATAATTTAGAGGATAGATGTGATTGAACCATTAGGAAAGGGTGACCATAATACTATATGTTTTGCATATTAATAAACTAAAAGTTATATTTAATTTTAGCAGGTTTTTGAGCCAAAGGGTCTTCTTCTAAAGCAGGTAGGGAATTTAATATTCCACCCTTTCTCTCTCACATTCTACCAGTGTTGTTGTCTAATCCTGTTAGCCTGAGCAGTTGTATTTTTCTTTATTTTGCTAACCCTAACATCATAGTTTCCTTTACTTTTTATGATAGATAATTCTTTTACTGTAAAACATGAAGAACATGGCTCCGAACTGAATTATATGCTGAAAACTAAAGAAGAAGCAAAAAACATAAAATGATGTTGTGTTTTAAATACAAGGACAGGTTAATAAGGTTTTAGAATTAGAAATGAGTTTCATTCACAAGGGCTGTTACAAAGCCTTTCATTTAGAGCCACTTGCCCACTGATGTCCTGTCCAAGGAATGGCATGTTACTGAGTCTTCCCCATTTTATTTCAAACTCCTATGGTACTTAGACATTACACCCTGGAGGCTGGAATTTTGAATTCCTTCCCTATCATGCACCCATTTGTCTGTCTTTCTCTCTCTCTCTGTCATTTTTATGTCTCATTCACCCACTGCAAGAAAGAAATGAGCATTACCCCCTTTTATATCTCCTTCCTTGTACAGAACAGGTACCATTTCCACAGTCTAATCTCTACTGGATCATATTATGTCAGGAACGTTTCTTTTCAGCTTAGCCTGTACAAAAAAAGGCTCTTTATCTATGAAGGGTGCCTATGACCATAGCTGAGAGTGTCAAGAACCTGGTAGTGACTTAACCCCCTGTATTTTTAACATTCTCAGGAATTCTGTAACTTGACCTATTGTAATAGATTTATCTGGTAAAAGATCACAAGAGTCTACATCTGCCACATTTCAGGATGTTGCCTAGTTAATGGTTGAGGCAAAACTACTGAAACACGCTGCTTACAGCACTTTCATGTTGTGCCATCAGACCTTTGCAGCTCTCAGTGATGCTATCAGTGAGAACGTTTCTGCTTGTCTTTTTTATATTTCACTAGTTATTCTCCATTTATACCATTTTTATTCTCTCACCACTGGTTTCCTCTTATTGTCTAAATTAATTTCTGAATGCTAGTGTACATAATTGTGAGGTGATCTGGATTAATGCACCTTCCAAATACCGTGAAACTATGTGGACTGCCAGACATGCAACATGTCACTACACTCCATCCCTGCCTTAGAAACTCACATTCTTCTTTTTCTTAGTTCCTTGATTTTTCATAGTATTTTTGGAGGCTTTCCCTCTCTGACCTGTAAGTCAGGGTACAATTGAATAGGTTATGTCATTTATTGCATTTGGCAGTCCAGCTTTGATTGACACTCTCAGTATTGATGTCAAAGACCCTTTATCTTTTCTGCACACTGCATGTTGCACATCATCCTCACAGAGCTTTAACCCACTCATAATTCATGCAGAAGATGTTCTTCTGCTCAAATACACATCCCATACACAGGCTTCCAAGTGCATTTGTCCGGTATGGCTTGCTGTTTTTATTTTTTCTTTGAAAGTGCCAATGACAGACATGATTACACTTGATAGCATATGATTTCTTCTGTGCATTTTCTGTGCTCTCTTTCATAGCACAGATTATGGGACTGAACATTGACTTACAGCGAATTAGACATTATCAGTCTTGGTTTTGTGAAAGAGACTGATGTACCAGTGACAGCAGGGAAGTGAAATGCAGAATAAGTGTCAGGCCCTGTCAAGGATATAGCAACAAACAAACTCTTTTCAACAAATAGTACATAGAGTATTGAAAAAAAGTAAAATAAAAATAAATAAATAAATATATATATATAATATGTATGTATATTGTAGGCAGCACTGAAGATCAAACAGTGCTCAGCTTGTCAGCAAAGCAGTAGGTCCAGATGGAGTATTGCCATGACTGCTGAAGGCCTGTGTGTTGGAGCTGGGGAGTCCTCTACAGTGCATCTGCAACCTGAGCCTGGAACATTGGAGAGTCCCGAGGCTTTGGAAAACATCTTGCATCACCCCAGTCCCAAAGGTATCATGTCCTGGTGAGCTGAATGACTTCCAGCCTGTTGCTCTGACGTCACATGTGATGAAGACCATGGAGAGGCTGCTGCTTCACCACCTGAAGCCACAGGTCCGCCACGCCCTTGACCATCTGCAGTTCGCATACCAGGAGAAGATGGGAGCGGAGGATGCCATTATCTACATGCTACACCGATCCATCTTCCGCTTGGAGAGAGGCAGTGGTGCTGTAAGAATTATGTTTCTGGACTTCTCTAGTGCCTTCAACACCATCCAACCTCTGCTCAATAGGGAAAAGCTGACAGAGATGGGAGTAGATTCATACCTGGTGGCATGGATCGTTGACTATCTTACAGACAGACCTCAGTATGTGCGTCTCGGGAACTGCAGGTCTGACATTGTGGTCAGCAACACAGGAGTGCCGCAGGGGACTGTACTTTCTCTGGTGCTGTTCAGCCTATATACATCGGACTTCCAATACAACTCAGAGTCCTGCCACATGCAAAAGTTTGCTGACAACACTGCTATAGTGGGCTGCATCAGGAGTGGGCAGGAGGAGGAGTATAGGAAGCTAACCAAGGACTTTGTTAAATGGTGTGACTCAAACCACATATACCTGTACACCAGCAAAACCAAGGAACTGGTGGTGGATTTTAGGAGGACCATGTCTCTCCCAGACCCCATGATCATCAGAGGTGACTGTGTGCAGAGGGTGCAGACCTAGAAATATCTGACAGAGCAGCAGATTCAGTGATAGACTGCTGTCACTGTCCTGCTCCACTGACAGACTGAGGAGATCGTTCCTCCCCCACACTATGTGACTCTTCAATTCCACCCTGCGGGGTAAACGTTAACACTACACAAGATTATAGACTGTTATACCTGCCTCACACTCTCCACCTTGCATTTTTTAACTTGCACTGCGCTTTTATTGCTCTTTAATTAATATTGTTTTTATTAGTATGCTGCTGCTGGAGTATGTGAATTTCCCCTTGGGGATTAATAAAGTAGACCCAGGTTTGCTTCCCAGGTCTTCCCTGCGTGGAGTTTGCATGTTCTCCCCGTGTCTGCGTGGGTTTCCTCCGGGTACTCACGGTTTCTTTCCACAGCCCAAAGACATGCAGGTTAGGTGCATTGGCGATTCTACATTGTCCCTAGTGTGTGCTTGGTGTGTGTGTGTGTGTGTGTGTGTGTGTGCCCTGTGGAGGACTGGCACCCTTCCCGGGGTTTGTTTCCTGCTTTGCGCCCTGTGTTGGCTGTGATTGGCTCCAGCAGACCCCCGTGACCCTGTAGTTAGGATATAATGGGTTGGATAATGGATGGATGGATTGATTCATAACGTATCTATCTATCTATCTATCTATCTATCTATCTATCTATCTATCTATCTATCTATCTATCTATCTATCTATCTATCTATCAAAGGGGATCCGTATGTTTATTAATACTCTAAATGCTCATATACTTGAACATAATCTGCTTATGAAGTATTAATATTTCATATACAAAATAAATGTCATTTCTACTTTCTATTATCATTATCATATTACATTCCTTACCTTTGTTTTTTAATATATATTCTCTGCCAAGAAGAATACTTTGTTTCCTGAGATTCCTAGTCAAAGGAGGCGCAGCTCCTAAATAAAACCGATTGGTTGATTATTCCAAAAAGAATTACCAATCTTTGGCCCTTAAAGAACCCAACAAATACTGGACCAACTGCTGAACTCCTTCTGGAGAAAATAATGGCCCATTTATGGAAAGAGAGAAATGGAGACAACATTCTGACACACCAGCTGCATTTATTCTGCTGATTTGGGGGTTTTCTGGCTCAGCCTGACGTCGATTGTATGCTGGATGATTATTTCGTACAAAATAAGTTTAAAATTGATTACTGTGGAGAGACAACAGTTTCAAATGTTTTGCATCTTAACATGTTTTTGGTTAATTTCAGATTGACAGATTGCCAAAGTAAGTGTCTTATAATATTAAATGAGAATTAGGCTATAAGTAATTGTACATCTTCAACAATAAATAAACCCTTTGATGCAGCTCATCACTGGTTTAACCATACTGTGAACCAGCTGGAGGTAGTTTGGGGCAAGAACTTTCTGTAATGACTACCTTGCGATTTACATTGGCCCCATTATCTGGTCTTTGAACCACTAGTCATTGACTAATTTTTTGATTGGTAGACCAACAAAGATACCTTCCTTAGTTTTGGCATCATTCATTGAAACATCTATCTCAATCATCAAAATCCTTTACCGTCTTTGTTCATCACTTTCACAAAAAAAATGTATGAGTTTCATATTAAGAGAAGGTGAAAAATTTCTGTGTTGAATCAACAAGGGGTTTATGTTCCACATTCTTTTGCCCTTGAATTAATACTTACTTAGAGTGGCCAGTTCTTTTTAATATAATGAGAATTCTTAGCATGACTGTCCCATTCACAAATTGAACAACGGTACTTAAAATATCTGAGCTGCATTTCCAGAAGCAGTGCCATTACTTTTAAATCCCCACAGATATTCAAGTTGCAGTTGTTGTATTGTTTACATATGCTTATCATATAAGGGGTGTCTATGTAAATAAAATCTGATGGTCAAACTCACCTCCCTCTTGACTTTAACACATATGGTCCGCTTTGCTTCCAGTGACTTAATCCGTTTGGAATCGAAGGACTCATCTTGGTCCTTAAGCCAACCATTTACTGTATCCTTGAAGGTTATTATCAATAGGAAATCATCATCCATGTTTGAAGTTTTTCAGGTATAGAAAGGGAAAATATTCACTGGAGGCCATGTCTGGACTTTACAGTGGATGGTAAAGCTCTATGAAGCCACATTCCCTGACAGTAGTCTTCAATTTTTGGGATTTGTCGGATGGTACATTGTCAAGAAGCAGCAACAGGCCTGCTGACTGTTTCCCACAATGTTTCCATTTGATGGTCTCATGTAATGACTACATTGTGAAAGCGTAGGTTTCTCCAGTGATGGTTGATTTGTGTGGCATGAATTCCACCAGAAAACCCTTTTATTCTAGGAAACTATCACCATGACATTTCTGGCCAACTGCTGTTTGGTTTCAGGGTCATTGTACTGAATCCACGTTTCATTCCCAGTAAAAATTTCTGAGAAAAAGTCTGGAGTTTTTTCTAAGAAGTTCCAGGTTTTCGTGATGGAATTCCTAGCGATACAGTATGCTTTCTGATCTTGTGTCAGCTGAACTCATCAGAACTGACCTATGACATTATTAGATAAGTATGGATATTTGTGGAATAGGTGCCAGCAGAAACGCCTACTTCATGGGCTATAACATTTACCTCGACACGATGATCTTCCAAAATCATGGGGTCCAATTTTTGGCACATTTCCTGTGAAGATGCCTCTACCTGATGCTCCGTGTGGGGGTCATCTTCAATTGACTCCTGACCCCATTCAAATTGGTTTACCCAAGACTTCCCCTTATAGTATAAAGGTGCAACATCACCCTACGCATCAGTCACAAATGTTTTCGTTGGCTTCTTCCCTTCTACTGTAAAAAAATTAATGATGGAATAATTCTCCCAATCTGTTAATGTCTTCATAGACTTGCAGGCAGATGTGTTTGCCATACTCTGTCTGAGTACTTGCTATGAATCTGCATTTGTGGCATGCCAAGATATGACCTGATCCCCAGAGACACAGGTACATAAATGTAATAGCATTTTTTTGTGAACAGCTGCGCAGAATCCATAAGATATGGCCAAAAATGCTCAGGAAGCAAAAACTTAATTGCATGATGTTACTTATGCCATGATTTTTTTTTAATTGTAGTTGTTGGTATTTTGCTGTCATTGTGGATTTGAGGAGGTACTGTAAGCAGAACCATGTTTTGACAGTACATATCCAGGTCTGTTTATGGATCTTACACTCCTTGCTGGACACATACAGTATCTATATTCACTTAAAAATATTTTTGTAACAATTGTAATTGGCGAATTAATTATTTATTTAAATAACATATTTCTTTCAAAGTGGGCTTAAACAATTATAGGGTACATCAGAACCTGCTGGTCCTTGACTGCTACAGGTAGACATCCTGCTGGCCATGCATCCATTCACCCTCCAAACCCATTCCCACTATTATTGTTTTTATGTTTAAAAATAATTTAAATAATATCACTTGTAACTCCCCGACTATATATGCCGAACACTGCCACAAAAATTATGCATTTTGTTATTTAAATCTATTTGTTTGTGCTTTATATAGGTTATTTTAAAATAGAAATATTATATTAAAACAGCTGTTCTGCAAGGGAAGCATGTCATCAGCACAACAAATTGGACGTTAATGTTTTCTGGCCTCTTGGGGCCAACCTAGATCTGAGGATGAAAATCTTTCAAAGCAATCCATTTCCATTACTAAAGGGCTGATATTTCCTCTGACACCTGCAGCGAGGAGTGCAAAGCCACAGCCGTGAACGCAAACCTTCTGTAACCCTGCCTGTCTTCCTGTTGCCGTTGTCAGAATTACTTTTAATCTGATCTTGGATTACAAATACGAGTCTCTAGTCTACAGAGGAATCTGCAAGATAGCCTTTTATTTGAAAAAGGCAATTGACCTTAACAAGTTGCTATTTTCAACTTTCAGGGCTTCAGTTTCTTACCAGTATGCAGTAGTGACTAAAGAATTAGACTTTAAAACCCCTAGGTTGCCGATTTAATTTTCTCCTCTGACTCAATGAAACCCTGAGTGAGCCAGCCTGTGCTCAAATTATAAAAAGCATTCATAAACAATTGTACTATCGTGGCTCGTGAGTCAAAATAAATAATAATACAATCGGGAGCATACTAAAGCAATCATGCCCCCAGAGGCAGACGTGTGTGCAGTGCAACCTCTTGGTGATGAGCACAGTGTTGTGACTACCCTTTAAAGTCTAAGAGCAAACCTGGGTGGCAGTGCAAATCTGGCTACACCAATGACAATACGGGCCTGATAAACAGGTAAAATGAAATGTTATTTGCTTAAACAAATCCATAAAGGAAAGAAAGATCGAGAATAGGTAAGATATTATAAATGACAAAGAGTGGACAGATCTTACAGGGTAAAAAAAGGCTCAAGCATAGGAAATTTGAAAAGAACACATTTTGTAATCTGAATAGCAAAGCAAGGTTAAACAGGCATTAAAAATAATATAAAAAAGCACAAGAGTTCCAAAAGGTGGCTTTCACAAAGCATGACCTATGCAAAACTCAAACAATGTCACCTTCACTGTTTTTCAACTTCCACATGCACCTTAACAATAAAACAAAGTGTATTATTTGTAACATTATTGGATTCTAAATCATAAGAAACAGATCTAGAATCAAAAGAGGACTCCAGAGGACAATGATGACTGAATGATGATGAAGGCACTGGAGATATTGAAAAATATTCTTCACAGATCTCCCTGCTTTATTTAGGTGAGATTAGTCCTTTTGGAAAAACGGTTACTGTGACCTTCTGCTTTAACCCTAACCCAATTTGCAGAGGGCCCAAGTGGTTTTTCACAAGAAGACTGAAATAGTTCAAGGTTTTCAAGTTGTTGATGCAGCAGAAATGGTGTAGATACATTGGTCATTGGAAAACATTGAGGGGAAAAGGAGCATGTCTAGACAGGTGTAGGAGACTAAACTCTGTTAAAATATATTGTTGTTTCCATCAGAAATCACACAAACATCCTTAAGACCAGACTCTGGAATGTTGTCTACAGCTGCCGGGAAGGTCCTCATTATCAAACTTACTATTCCCTAACGAGGATAGACTAACAGTAGGACATGAGTACAAGCACCTCAAGTACTCTAAGTTGGCAGCAGAGTGCAATGAGGCAGGCAGGGTGATTTCCATCTACCCAGTAGAGGTTGGATGCAGGAGTTTCATGGGTAAATCAGTAATAGGTATGACTGATTCCAAGTTACAGAAGGCAATTAACGAGCTGGCAGAGGAGGTGGAGAAGGCTTGCTACAGGTTGTGGCTGCGAAGGAGACAGAGTTTTTAGGCATAACCCCAAAGTAAGGCCAGCTGTAGGGAGTGTTGGGGAGATATCTCAATTTGGCCACTGCCACCCAACCTGTAGGTGTAGGGTGCAAAACATCAATGAACGGTGGCATGAGGTGATGGTCATGCAGCTGTCCAAAGAGGCACTGGTGGAGGTGCATAACGCAAGAATAACACCACTTGTACAACAAATTGAACTCAGAGTGTTTGTGTTGTCCAGGTACTATTCCAGCACCTATTCCCTGGACCATTTAAGTCTAGCAGTTAGACTCAATCCATTCCAAACATTTTTCATATTATTTCTAAATTAGATTGATTTCTGTTTGGGCTCTGCAAGATGCACAACCTTTCACCCGGCCTTTTCTTTGCTCTCATTCTACACTTCACAGAACCTCTTAACTACTGGATTTAAAAGTTCACTTCTTATCATTCAAAAAAATCTGTCATCTCCTTAGTAATGCAGTAAGATTTGATGTTTGAGAAGTTTTGGAGTGTACAATTCAGCATAAAGGTTAGTATAGTCTACAAGGCAGTGACTTTGTCCCTCACCATGTAACTGGCACAGAATTTCCCAGGTTGTCGTTTCAAAATAGTCTTTCAGAGCCATTTTGGCCTGCAGGATCACTTCTTCACTATCCTGGTCTCCACTGAATAACAGTTTTTGTGGGAGTGAAATGTAATAGGTTGTGATCAGATGTATCCAGTGGTACCATGGGTTTATATTTAAAGGATTATTTTTTGGAAAACTGATAGATAGATGGATGTACACAATTTGAAAAATTTGAATAAAATAGGTCACGCTTGCTGTGCCTACAAGTAGAAATGTACTATTAGGAAAGCCCACTTATGATGAAGACAGAGACTTGGGAACACCCTTCCTTCCCTCCCGGACACAAGGGTCAGGAATGCTCCCCTCATGTGACCAGGGTTTGGACCATTGGAATGCCCCCTTTGAGACCTGAAACTCTAGAATACACTTTGGAACACCTCTTTGGAAGGTACTTGGACTCTGGAGTGCTGGTTTTTGGGGCCTCAGGTTCTACAATGCCCTATTCTGGCAATTCAACAGTTGAGAATGAAAAGACTGCATAAGACACAGTACTTCATTTCAAGCCAATAAATCATTTTTTTATGGCAGTCCACATTGTTCTGATAGGCTGGGGAAAGAGCTGAAATGGCATACACCTCAATTTTGGAAGTCAGGTGACTAGGTAGCTATATAATTGTTAGGCTTAGCTTATGGACACAGATGAATTGTACCAGTTATATGCTTAGCTAGGTAGAATACGAAATTCATTAGGGAAATACCTGAACATAAAAAAATATTTGTAACCAATTACATTTTGGTTAATATCTCCATCTCCTTAATAGATGTGGCATTTAGAGATTTAATGGAGGATCTTATTGAAAATATATTGAAGCTGACCCTGGATGGCCTAAATGTGCTCAACCTTTTGTGTCATGCCTGAGTTGTCACAGGATGACTTTGAATACTACGCTTATTGCTGCATTTGCAGTGGGCTTTCCTCCATTACAATTTCCGATTCATGCAAGAAAAAGCCTTTCTCAGCAACATTACCTGCTCTGCATTCTTTGGTATAATACCCTTCCTCAGTTTCATCTTGGGATTGGCACCGATAGGATTACTTTAGACATTCTGTTTCATCCGTAATTAGACAAGGTATTGTCAACACAAAACACAAATGGAATGGTCACTGATGGGAAGGTTTTCTTTAGAAAACTGGTTTGGCAAATACAAACTCCTTGTGGCAGCTTCCTCCATAAACACACACGACAAACATCTCTACCACCCCAACTAAGTTATGTTTCTTGTTATAGTCATTAGTGCAGGGATGACAGGGTAATTTCAGCTTCATAGCCATTATCTGCTCAGTATTTGGCTGAAACATTCTATCAATAGCATAACTACCAGACACTTCCACAGAGGCAGGTATGCTCACAGTCTGATGCACCATATTTCTTGTAACATAAACTCAGCTTATAGTTTAGAGGCTGGTAAAGCCAATGATAAAACAGTCATGATGAAAAAGAAAAAAAAATTGTTTATTTGAAAAAAAAAAAAAAAAAACAATAATCCAAACATAGGAGATTCAAGAGGTGATACATGAAAAAGCAAAGAGGTCTAGTAGGCAAATCCAAATGGGAAAAAACAAATCAGAGTTCAATAAATCAAGGGTCAAGCATTGAAGACCTGAACAGGTACAAATTGACAAGAGAAAAGTCATCATGTGGGAAATAAAAGAATATCAGAAAAGCAGAAAAAAAGAAATAAAAAAGCACAATAGGAACTCCACAATGTAGCTTTTTGAAAGGCAAATGAGCAAGAGCAATGTCACCATCAGAGCTTCCCTCTTTTATTATAGCCACCTCAGATCCTTTGCTGAGTAACAAGTGTTGCATAGAAGATGGGCCAGGGATAAATGTCATACAAAAGGAAAGGATAAGGGGGATGACCCATCCAGTTCCTATCAAACAACGATACATGGTGTGAAGTAACTGGTTTTGCTTTACTAATGGGGTGGCCCGACTACACAATAACTTTAAATTTCTACTTCTTGCCACCAAGTATTCCTTTGCTATGTTTATTATTTTGTTTAATGTTGATGAAAGGCAAATGGCAATTACATATTGTAAAGACAAAAAGGATTAGGACTTGCAGCTCCCTTAAGTAATGTAACCTCAAGATTTTAAGCAACTACAATTACAGACAGATGAGAAACCAGCAAAGGGAAACAGAAAAGAAAGAGGAGACAATGGTGAAAAATACCACACTAACTCTTATTAATTAAATTAATACTTGGTCTGCTGATTCATTTTCAATTAGAGGCATACTGATTCCATAGCCTGTCCTATCAGCACAGGATCGCTTGGGGCAGGATGCTAGTGTTTTGCGTGGCACATACATGCACTCTTTAACCTTGGGACAGTTTATACAGTTATAAAATGCTAAAACTAAGCAAAAACGGCATAAACAAAACTGTACAAAATATGTCAATTTCAAAGTATGGTAGCTATTTAACGTACAGGAAGATAGAAGTTTTGAAGTAAAGTAATTATACTCACTAATCATAGAGCTGGAGAGTGGTGATAATGTTACATATTGAATAGTACATGCAAGTAACAAATCTACTGTACCCTACAATAATGACTCTATAAAAACTTTTTGTTTTTAATCAAATATACCATTACATTTTTCCCTAATTTGTATTTGTATTAGTGCAACTGAAAATTTTAATTTGGAGCATCATTTTTCATACTTTTATATAAAGATCATGAAGTGTCTTGACCTCTTAAGCTTTCTTCCAAATATGAACAGCAAATGGTTCTATGGCTAATGCAAAAAGCATTGATAAAATTGGGTATCCTTGTTGATAACCTTGTTCTAACTTGTAGAAATCTGAGTTTGTGTTATTAATTTGGTTTCTGAATTAGCTTTAAGTAGTTCAGTCCATGCAGATATATAGGGACTAAACCCAAATCTGTGCAGTGTAGTAAATAAATACTCTCATTATAACTAATCCAAGGTATAAGCAAACTAAGCAGTGGCTTAGGCACCTGCAACCACCTGGAACCCCCCATCTGCTCAGTCTGTTATGGAAAATGAGATAGCTGTGGAAGAGAAAGATGACAAATAATGACTAGCTTTGGTGAACAACCTCTTCGATCACTTCAAACCCCTACCACACCCCTCCTTCAGTCTTTGATTGTGCTGTACATTGCAAAGGGGACGCTCTCAGTTACACCTTTAGCTTTGTGAGACCTTTTAGTGTAACTTTTTAACAAGGGGCCTCCATGCTTTATTTAGCTTAGGGCCTCGCAATCTATACATGTGGCACCATTCCAATTACATTCTATCAAAGGCTTTTTCTGCGTCCCAAGAAAGTAAGGCTTCTGGCGAGTCAGATTTTGTAGGAGAGTATATTACATTAAACCGGAGCCGAAGGTTTTAGGCAGAGTGTCTGCTTTAATAAATGCAGTTTGGTCTTGTGATATCAGTTTCTCAATCCTTCTAGCAAAGATGTGTACTAATCTATTAACATCATTATTCAAGAGTGAAAATGATCTCTATGCTCATTGTAGTACATGCTCATCTTTATTTGGAAAAATGGTTATTAATGCCAGGTATAAATCTTTTTATACATTGATGTCACATCACACTTACTTCTGTCATTGATTAGGGGTGATTTTTAATGTGAACAAGGAAAGTGTGGTTATATCGGTAACATTAGAATACAAGAATGTTACAGGACGTGGTGGAGCACATCTGCATTTTATAAAAGAGTGAATATTTCAACTGCCCTAGTAAAGTCAAAATGTTTATTAAATATGTTCTGATCTCTCTGAGAAAATAAAGTCTTTCCTTTATCAAATAATCAGCTTGGAGACCAGCTTCACACAAGGTACATTGAGTTACAACTTTATTAATGAAAAGCAGCAGGTTGTGATAGCTTTATATCATGTTATTCAAATATATTTTATAGCATGTTTCCAACAAATTATACAATTCTCTCCACACCCATTTTTCCCTCTGTAACCTGAAATATTGAAGCAGGCTGTGCTTATCAGTATTAATCTTGTTTTATAGTTTCTCTCTGAATCTTTATATTTAAAAAAAGCTTAATTTTACAGATTATTTATTATAGTATAAATTTAGTACATGTATGTGTGTATTCAATTCAATATGTACAGTCTTTATAAGGTAAATTTGCATGTAACTATGGCAAAATGGAAAAAAATCACAAATGTTTGCATAACTATTGAAGACGTAAATCACAGTGTTGTAGTAGAATGCAACAGAAAGGTATTATGCCTGCTTTTTTTAATAAGACTGTTTATATTAATGCTTTACAGTCACATTCAAAACCTGTCTTGATATGCATTATTAATGTGAAATTCAAAATTATACTTAATAATAATGTCACACAGAATCAAAATGGTGACACATTTAAATCTACAACATCTTGAGATTTTTGAGGTAAGGCAGAACAATGTTTTGAGCTAGGTTTGCTATACTTAATAATTATGGTGGTCGAGAATGGTCATGTGCAGCTATGTTTTTAACTTGATAGGCAGACCCCAGGTGGTTTGAATGGGTGGTCACACCTCATCATTCCTCAGCTTCAACATAAGGGCTACACAGAGCTGTGCTCTGAGTCCTCTGTTATACTCCCTTTATACATATGACTGAATGGCTGCACATGAGTCTAACATCATTGTCAAGTTTTCTGATGACACAGCTACGGTATGCCTGATCTCTAACAACAATAAGCAAGCTTACCAAATAAAGTGGAGAGTCTGTCTCACTTGTGTCAAGACATTTTCTTCTCCTGTATGTCCGGAAAATATTGTGGACATTAGCAGAAAACAGCAGAGGTACCACTTCCCCCTGAGAATTAACAGCACTCTGGTGCAGAGGGTGGACAGTTTCCGATATTTCAGTGCCCACGTCACAGAGGAAATGACCTGGTCCAATAGACACCTTGGTGAAGAAGGTACTACAATGTCTTAACCACTTCAGATGCTACAGGGATTTTAGGCTACCCTCCCAGTTACTAAAGAACTTCTACATATCCTCCATCAAAAGTATCCTAACAGGAAATAGTGTTGCCTTATGTGGAAAGCAGGACCACACGGCTCTACAGAAAAGGGTGTGGTCAGCTTAATGCATCACTGGGTGAGCACTCTCCAACTTCCAGGTCATCTACACTAAGCAATGTCAGACCAGTGCAAAGAAAATTGCTAATGTACTAGCCATACTGACAATGGCCTCTTCTCTGATCAGATAAATGCCACTGCCGCCTAAAGACCAGTTAGAGGGGCAGAGGAGGAGTTTCTTTCCACAGTCTGTCTGCATCTTAAATGAGGACTGTGACTAGAATTACATGATACCCTGTTGGTAATTCTATGTGTAACGCATTAAGTTATTTATTTATCATATAATTTTAATATAATGCATATTATTGCTTTCATTTAACATGATTTTACTCATATATATAAAGGTATGTATTATTGTTTATTGTTCTTTTATATTCTACTTAGTTTTGCAGCTAAGCATTTCACTTCTTATTTTACTATGTGACAAATAAAATTTGATTTGATTTGATGTTGATTAGCATATGTGCTTGGTACTTGTGACAATAATGACCCTATAAGCCTGTAATTATTGATTATAGTTCCTACACATTATAGGATGAACTACGTATTACCAAAAGCACGTGGCTTTAATATAAATGTGTACCTAAAGTTAGTTTACATTCAGACCCCATCCGGTAAGGTAGCTTGAGAAGGGCAAATATAAAGCTGTGTACATAAACAAAGAGCAATAAAAACAAAAAGACATTTTGATCAATATAACATTGTACCGTTCTACAATCGTGACAAGGCAAATTTTACTTTTACACAATTCATTTATTGAGCCCGCTTTATTCCAGAATAGAAAAGGAATGCCTCACAACCCAGCCCTGGGTAAACAGCTTAAGAAAATTAAAGTATGGGAGGAAGGAGGAAGAGTGTAGGGTTTTAGTGTTATTCACTGCATATACCATTAAATGGCACTTTACGGACTGAATACATTATCATTTAACATAAAAGAGTGCTTTGAAAGGCTGATGAATGAAGAGAACGAGAGAGAGAAGAGGTTGGATGATGTGGAAATAGTGAATCAGAAAGTGCAACGGATTAGCACTGCACGCCCAACCTACCTGGAAAGGGTTCTCTCTTTGAACTGCCTTTCCCAAGGTTTCTTCCACTTTTTCCCTACAATGGTTTTTTTTGGGAGTTTTTCCTTGTCTTCTTAGAGAGTGAAGGCTGGGGGGCTGTCAAGAGGCAGGGCCTGTTAAATCCCATTTCAGCACTTCTTGTGTGATTTTGGGCTATACAAAAATAAATTGTATTGTATTGTATTGTAAGTAAGGACTGCTTTGAAGAGGATGAAAAATGGAAGGCTGTTGGTCCAGATGACATACCTATGGAAGCATGGAGGTGTTTAGGAGAGATGGTAGTGGAGTATTTAATCAGATTGTTTAATGGAATCTTGGAAAGTGACAGGATACCTGAGGAGTGGAGAAGAAGTGTATTGGTGCAGATATTTAAGAATAAGGGGGATGTGCAGGACTGCAGTAACTACAGTGGAATAAAATTCATGAGCCACAGCATGAAGTTATGGAAAAGAGTAGTATAAGCTAGGTTAAGAAGTGAGGAGATGAGCAGCAGTATGGTTTCATGCCAAGAAAGAGCACCACAGATGTAATGTTGGCTCTGAGGATGTTGATGGAGAAGTTTAGAGAAGGCCAGAAGGAGTTGAATTGCGTCTTTGTGGACCTGGAGAAAGCATATGACAGGGTGCATCGAGAGGAGCTGTGGTATTGTATGAGGAAGTCGGGAGTGGCAGAGAAGTACGTAAGAGTGGTACAGGATATGTACGAGGGAAGTGTGACAGTGGTGAGGTTTGCGGTAGGAGCCACGAATGCATTCAAATTGGAGGTGGGATTACATCAGGGATCTGTGCTAAGCCCTTTTTTATTTGCAATGGTGATGGACAGGTTGACAGACGAGATAAGACAGGAGTCACTGTGGACTATGATGTTTGCTGATGACATTGTGATCTGTAGCGATAGTAGGGAGCAGGTTGAGGAGACCCTGTAGAGGTGGAGATATGCTCTAGAGAGGAGAAGAATGAAGGTCAGTAGGAACAACACAGAATACATGTGTGTGAATGAGATTGAGATCAGTGGAATGGTGAGGATGCCGGGAGTAGAGTTGGCGAAGGTGGATGAGTTTAAATACTTGGGATCAACAGTACAGAGTAATGGGGATTGTGGAAGAGAGGTGAAGAAGAGAGTGCAGGCAGGGTGGAATGGGTGGAGAAGAGTGACAGGAGTAATTTGTGACAGATGGGTATCAGCAAGAGTGAAAGGGAAGGTCCACAGGACGGTAGTGAGACCAGCTATGTTGTATGGGTTTGAGACCATGGCACTGACCAGAAAGCAGGAGACAGAGCTGGAGGTGGCAGAATTAAAGATGCTAAGATTTGCACTGGGTGTGACGAGGATGGACGGGATTAGAAATGAGTACATTGGAGGGTCAGCTCAAGGTGAACGGTTGGGAGACAAAGCCAGAGAGGCGAGATTGCGTTGGCTTGGACATGTGCAGGGGAGAGATGCTGGGTATATTGGGAGAAGGATGCTAAGGATAGAGCTGCCAGGAAAGAGGAAAAGAGGAAGGCCTAAGTGAAGGTTTATGGATGTGGTGAGAGAGGACATGCAGGTGATGGTGTAACAGAATAAGATGCAGAGGACAGAAAGATATGGAAGAAGATGATCCGCTGTGGCAAACCCTAACAGGAGCAGCCAAAAGAAGAAGATCATTTAACACAAAATATAAAATGAGTGGGGAACAATGGAAATTAACTAATGGAGTGGAAGTATTAAATGATAAAGAAAGCTCTTGAAAAGATTTGCTGTTATTAAAATGTCATATCAATAGTTGAAAGCATTAATGTCTGTCACGTTTATTTAAATTAATAGCTAACTTGACAAATCAGAATTTGTATCAGTTTGGTAACATTACAGGTAATAATATATAACATAATAACATAAGTTTAACAAAAGAGAGGAGGCAATTCAGTCAGTCAAGCTCACTTGTTTGGCTAATAGCTAAGCTATTCAAATATCAGATGCAGACACTTTTTATAAATTGTCAAGACTTCTGCTTCCTCTGCATGACTTGGTAGTCTTAAATGTACTTTGCCTTAATTACTTCTGGTGTTCTTAAGTACGTCATTTGCTATTTATTTAAAACTAGCTGACCCCCACAGGTCCACCCACGTAGTAGTGAAAGAGGACAAATTTTAAAAATCAATAAAAAAAAGTTTTAAAAATGTAATAATTTCTACTGAGAAGAATTTATATTGATAGCTTTCATATCTGGGGCCTTTTTATATACAATATTTTTGGTTTTACTATCAGGGGCGAGAATGTAGCTATGATCTCTTTGCCAAAAATGTGAAAAGTTGGGAAGGTATCTCTAGCCAAGTGGAAGGTAGGTACACTCCAACGTCAAACGTTGCCACCATATTTCATCGCGTTCAACTTTGACAGGAGAGTGTCCTACGCGTGGGGAGAAGATCACGTGGCTGTGGTATCTCTCTTAATGAGCAGGTACCCTCTAAAACACACATAGCTGTGATCTCTCTTTCTCAAAAACGTCAAACTTTACTCTTTAACAATCTTTAGATGATAATGTCTGCTGAACAAACAGGTATTACTAGCTAAGTAGAGGCAAGATACGCTCCAACATGTGGCGAGAGATACAGTGACTCGAATGGAGGCTGGTGCCCAGCAAGAAAAATGGGTGCCTGAGGTCCCGCCTCCCCCTCCCCTCGGCCCGCAGCCTGTCTCCCAGATTTGCATTCATAAATCGGTGTCGCAGCTGAACTATAATACTTAGCGTGATTACAGAAGCCGCAAAATCAACTAGAATATTAATATCTAATCTAATAATTAATATCTAAATCCGTTAAGCAATTCTCTTGTGAAAAGCGGACAGACATACAGACAAACAGACAGATGTTGGATTATATATATATATATATATATATATATAGAGAGAGAGAGAGAGAGAGAGAGAGAGAGAGAGAGATAAGTCTGCTTGATCATGTTTACTAATGCTATTGAGAGTTTAAGACCTGAATTAGGTCCCATGCAGCCTTTTCTACTTACTTACCTGAGCCTGCCAGAGTAGGCTATCCTCTTTAGTCCTGCGATGCTGCTTGCTGCTGTGCTGTGAACCGCTTTCAGTGCTGCTATTTCTCTTTTGTAATCTTGTGACCAGAACTGCATGTGGTCTCACTTGTACAGGACTGTCCTGCCATTTAGTGAACATGTCCTACAATGAAGTCGAACTTTAAACAGCTTTACTATAGTGTTTACTAAAGGGCAAATGGCTACATAGAGTTATTAATAATAATTCAATGACTAATGGGATAGCTTTATAGAAGTTAAGGCAGGCTACTATTTGTTAGTGTACACTATACATGAAAAAGAAAAGAACGACCAAATTAGAAATACAAAACATTCTGTACGTTTCAGAGATATGTGAAGATTACTCTGTCACTGAGATTGAGGATTTAGAATGAATTTTCTGACTTTCTAGGACATGCTTTTAAGTCATTCCTGTTTAGGGCACTTGTCTTGTTAGAATAAAATATACTTTGATGGATCATAAAATGGATGACTAATCAAGAAGCATTTGATCTTTATGCATTAATTAGAATGGCCTTAAATTATCTATGTGGACTTTCTGATGTCAGTGAAAGATTTGCATGATGTTTGTAGTCTGTAGCTTTTACCAACGATTAAACCGAATTTTAAAAAAGGGGATAAGAGCTCATTTCATTCTGAAAGTAGGGACTGTACTTCTTTAAATGAAAAGGGAAGCAGAGGGAAAAAAAAGACTTTTCATACACTGAACAAAAAAGTGCTTTGCAAAATACAGAAAGGATCTTTTGGCCATCAAAACATTTTACATACATACACACATACATTTACCAAGCCAAATTTTTAAAAAGTAATCAAACTAAGGAAATGGTGTTACGCTTATTAGCATTTTGCTTTATCACCAAAATATTATACAACATTTTTTCTGTATTTGCCTTTTCCATTATCCCCTATATATATATATATTGTATTACTGTGGCTTCATCATGACAGACACAAACACGTTGCATTGTTAATTCCTGCAGCATTCTGATGTTTTATTCATGGCCAGTTCCTGCCTTTTGCTTATTGCCACGGAGCCTGGCTCCAGCTCCCTACAATTCTGAAAAGAAACAAATGGACATAAATAATTAATAAATGGTTGGATGTTGTAAGTAACATAGTCTACAAATAGAGTTTAGGCTGTCTGATATATATTTAAACTCTATTTAAAACTGTTTTGTTTAGATAGATAGATAGATAGATAGATAGATAGATAGATAGATAGATAGATAGATAGATAGATAGATAGATAGATAGATAGATAGATAGATAGATAGATAGATAGATAGATAGATAGATACTTTTTAATCCCAAGGGGAAATTCACATGTTGGATGTTTCTTTCCTCAATCCAATGCCATAATGTTAAACTCAGCTACATAATTAAACAGAGAGCATCTCCAAGTGCCAATATGAGAAGACTGTGCAAAGAGGTTACAGCTTCATAGACAGTAAAGTGAACAAGAGTCCGTGGGGTCTGACAGAAGAATTCCTAAAGTGACAGGTAATACTGTGGGCTGGATAGATGGGCCCACATTATGTATGGCAGGCTAAATGAGAGCTAATAGGGGACATGGGTCTTTAACTAGAAACTAAGGCGCAGGGCTGAAAATATTCTTGGAGTAACCCATTGGTTAAGTTAAAAACTACTTCTTCCCAGTTGCAGAATGGTAGCGTGGTGGGTTTAGAGAAAGCTGAGATTATTGGCAGTTTTTGTGTCTGTGTGGGAGCCAACACAACTCATAGCCAGGGGTAGATTCTGCTTAGTCAGGGCCAGCGGGACAGCTATGGGTTGATTTTGTGTTTTATCTTAACAATAGTCCAAAACACTAAATCAGCCACACCATAGTTGCAAATACTTAAGACGAATTGATGACTCTACCACTATAACAAACATGTATATGTGAGTGGGGTCAATGCTTTTATATGCTGCACACTTTATTGTGCTATAGATGTAATTGTAAACGGATACATTTTTTCTATTTTTGCCAATCAGTCTACACTCATTAACCCATAATGATAAAGTGAAAACATGATTTCAGAAAGATTTGCCAGTTTATTAAAAATCAGAAACTAAGATCTCATGCATATAAGTATTTAGACCCTTAATTCAGTACTTTGTGAAAGCCCCTTTGGCAGCAATTTCAGCTTTGAGTCTTCTTAGGTAAGTCTTGACAAGCACACCAGGATTTCTTCCTGGTAGATCCTCTCATGCTCTGTTAGACTGAATGGGAAACGTCTTTAAACTGCCATCTTCATCCACAGATGTTGCATGGAGTTCAAGAGTGGGCTTTGGCTAGGCCACTTAACAGCAGTCAGCTATATCCGAACACACGGTCATGGGGGTCTGCTGGAGCGAATCCCAGCCAACACAGGGCACAAGGCAGGAACACACCCCGGGCAGGGCGTCAGCCCACCGCAGAGCACACATACACACACCAAGCACAATTTAGGATCGCCAATGCACCTGACCTGCATGGACTGTGGGAGGAAACTGGAGCACCTGGAGGAAACCCACGCAGACACAGGGAGAACATGCAAACTCCACTCAGGGAGGACCCGGGAAGCAAACCCAGGTCTCCTTACTGTGAGGCAGCTGCGCTACCCCTGCGCCACCGTGTTGCCCCACTTAAAGACAGTCTTATCCCAAGGCTACTGCAGTATTGTTTTGGCTGTATGCTTTGGTTTATTGTTGTGGTAAAAGGTGACTCATCACCTCAGTCTGAGGTCACGTCCACTCTGGAGCAGGTTTTCCTTATGGATCTCAATGTATTTGGCCAAATTCATCCTTCCCTCAATTCTGATCAGTCACTGCCACTGTAAAGCCCCATCATAACATGATGAAGCCACCACCATGCTTCACTGTAGGGATGTATTAAGCAGGTGATGAGCAATGCATGGTTTTTACCAGACATACTGTTTGGAGTTCTGCAGAAAGAGTTCAATTTGCGTCTCATCAGACCAGAGAATCTCTTTTTGTCATGCTGTCAGAGTTCTTTAAATGCCAATTGGCAAAACACCATAGAAGTTAGCCATTCAACCAGAAGCGCTGAATTGATGGAGTGCTACTGAGATGTTTGCCCTTGCGACAAGTTCCTCCATCTCAGCAGAAAACCTTTGAAACTCCTGACTATGGGTTATTGAGGTTATATTAATTGGTAAAACCTGAATATGCGTCGTTTTAAAATTAAATCTACAACACAACAAACTGCAGAATGTGAAGGACTCTACTTTCTGAATCCACTGTGAATAAATCAATAGGAAAAAATTAAATCCACAAACACCTAAATGATATGATGAAAATTGATTAGGAAAGTCCTCCATCAAACGGTGCCTTGATATCATGGGGAGAGTTTGACATTTAGGCGTGGGAGTGCCTTAAGAACCATAAAAAAATAATTGCATTTTTTAGAGTCACAACAATAGCTACACATTTACGTCAACCTCTAAGACAGAGGTCAAAAATATTAAATTACAATACAAAGTAAATCACACTTACATTAACGCATTTTAAACTTTGAAATTATGAAAAAGTATACAAGTACATTAGAGATATTTAAATAACAGAAGACATCCCCTTTTTTAGTGTGATTCTTTGATTATTTTAATTGTAGCAAAATATGCACTTTTTGTATTATAAAGAAGTTGGAAAATGTGTTCATGGCAAACATTTCAGTGTGTAAAGAGATTTAGTAAACTGTTTCAGAAATTGGATTGTATTTAATTTTTATTCACTTCATCAAGGAAACATTTTTAGTTATTGTCACAGGGGTATGACAGAGACTCAGACTTCTTGACCTGATCATTCACAAGGTTTCCAAAGCTTCCTTTTTATTTTGGCCCAACAAATATAACAACAGAGTACATGCCTTTCAATCTGCCCTCACTCTAGCAAAACCCTTACATTGCTGCATTACCAGTCCGATCCACGCAGCTACACTCATTTTAGCACCTTTTATCACAGTAAGTATTATTGTTTTTGTTGGGTTTACTAGTTTTGGTGACTCTCTTGCTCTAGTTTCTGGATTGTGATTTGAACTTGTTTGGCTTTTAGGCAACTCCTTTTTGCCTGTTTCGAGGTTTTCCTTGTATTGTTATATTTGTTGCTAATAAATACTTTAATTATTAAAATTCTTTGCTTGCCTTTTTCTAAACAATCCAAGTGTCTACAGTCATCCCACCTCTTAAGGGGTATTGTTAATTTTTTTGTGATATTTCTAATTATTTTGATGGCTCACCATGTTTAGGGGTCTGCCAGGCTTGAAGTCAGCAGTCAGCAGTTTTGAGGCTAGTTAGATTTGGGGTAAGTCTCCTTGGGCAGGCTGCTTAGGTTATGACTCTGTCATTATGGTCCTTATAGGAGGCCTTACAGCCATATTGTTATGTTTAAGACTTCTAATCCTGATAGGCATGACGCTGTAGTCCTACAGTTGATGTAAGAAAAACTACCTGAAATGTTGTTCTTAGACTGTGAGAGTTCTTACACCACATTGCTATGGTGTGGGCATCATTACTATGTGTATTACATCATGGGGCTAATTTTTATAGAATTTTCAGTATAAGTGTGCACTTTCAAACTGAAGCTGGATAACTAAACTAAGATTGTCTGACATTTTCAGTTTAAACCTTAACATATCTCATATTTTATCACAAGGATTGCTGGCAAATTTCCTAATGTCCTGCTCTCTGTGATCTCTTTAGTTTAGCAATAATGGCTAACAAGGTACAACACCCTAGTACTTTAGCCTGTGTGATAGCCTAAGACTGATTTTCCAAAAGAAGGAAATAAATGTGGGGATTAAACCACAGTTTTGTACCTTCCTTTCTTTCCTTTCTATATGAATTAAATAAAAAGATTGTACATAAAGTCTGTGTATCAGTTGATACTTTATTTGACGACTTTCAAAAGTATTTTTAGTTTATAAGTAAACTTCTCTATTGATTTATTTGTGTAATATGAATTACTTGGTTAATAAAGCAGAAGCAGAAAGAGCAGAAATGTCTGTTAAACAGCTCTAAAAAGAATTTGACAGAGTCTCTAAAGTAACATTCTTCTTTTTTCTTAATAAAATCAGGACAAAACAAGTGAAGCATATTTAATTACCTTCCCCTAGCCTAAGCTCTTCTTTCTGATCAATATATATTCATCTAATTCCTTTCTCCACGAGTTCATCAAGGCATTTCTGATGTCTTTCATTTCATGGATTCTTCTGTAGACATTATGCCCTTCAAAAGCAGTGGTTTTATTTTTTTATGTGTGTGTGCAAATGTAAAGCACATTGCCTTCCTTAAGAGATGCTTTGGAGTCAAACAGTATACTAAATGTATTTATAGAAAGGCCCACATTAGTGCAACAGTCTCAGATGGGAAACCTTGGCTTTGAAAGTTAAAATGAAGAAAATGTTCTGGGAAAGAAAGGCTTATAACCCTAAGGACAGTCAGAAAATAAAATTAGTTGAGGACAGAAATTACACAATTGTTTTATGATTCATGGTCAATTGTGATTTATTTATTTATCTTATTTTCACGTGTACCATAGCAGACACCCTGTAGTTTCATTGCTAGTTGATTTGACTGAATAGTATTAAATGCCAATAAGAATAAATTGAGCACACACGTAGGATATTAGAGTTTTAGAGTGTGTGAGAGATTGGGTCCGCTATCCTCCCTTGAACCCTTGTCCAAGACATCAGACACGGTATAAAAGTCCAATAGTTGACTTTATTTAAACTGCACAGTGCACAAAGCACCCTACTTTCCACAATACTCATAAATACAATAACAAATCACTAACAATAATTCCTCCACTCCCAGACGCTTTGCCACCCTTCCACCCAGCTCAGCTCGACATCTGGGATTTCTTATCGTCCTTTTATAGTCCCTGACCCGGAAGTGTTTCCCATCCTTCAGTCCATGATTCCTTATCACTTCCTGGTCAGATAAAAAGTCCTTTTCTTCATCCCGGAAGTACGTCACTTCCGCTGTCGCTTTGCCAATGACACACTTCCGGTTTATAGGGCACATGTGACTCTCTGGGCCTTCCTGCAGCGTCCTCTGTTGGACCCTAGCGTATCCAGCAGGTTTGTAAGGGAAAACTCCATAGTCCATGATTCCCTGCTAGTATCCGGTGCACCTCCATGCTGCAGGGAGAGCTACATCTGGCGGCCTGGGAGTATTGGCCGTGATGACAAACCGGCCATAGACCACAAGTGTTTTAAAATATTGTGTCTACTTTGCCCCATTTTTCCTTAGAGTGCTACCAAATTTGTGGAATGGCAAGAACAAGAAAATCAAGTATTAGAAATGAGGAGACAAAATCTAGTCAAAAAATGGATTGAAAGTTGTTGCCTGAAATCTAAAAATAAAACTACTGTCTAAACCCAAAAGTGTTATCCAAAATTTGTTGTGAAAAGAGCTTGCACAAAATCTCAAATGGAGAAATAATTAAACTACAAAGACACAGCACAATATCCACCAACTTGGACAACCAAGAAGCTCATGAAAGCAATCTTTGTACAGTTACTGTGATGACGTCGCGTGACATAACTTTCTATTTTCACAACGTGGCAGCCAGAAGTGCCTCAAATCGATGATGCCTGTGAGAAACCAAATGGGGGGAATCAAAATAATAATTTGAAAAAATAATAATATTAATAAAACAAAACTAAAAGCATAAAACACTACTTCACACAACAAAATATTAAACGTGTGACACAAATTAGTAGGCGTCCAGTTGTGAATTATTTATTGAACAAAAATAATACAAAACAATTAATTAGTGCAAAGCATTTCATCACAATTAGAATAAGTTCAATTTTAAAACCCATTTCATCCAATTGCAGGTGATGGGATACCACATTCTATCCTGGCAGCCTCAGTAACAAGATAGGAACCAACTCTGCAAAGTGTGCCAGTTTATATAGGGCACATTCACTTGCCACTCTGTGAGGATTTTATAAGGAATGTCTTGTTTCTTTTTAATTCTTAATTATATTTTTACCTTTATGATGGTGACTGCATTATTGCTGCTTTTTTGGTTTTGTAATGATCTGACTTGTATCTTTAAATTTTATTTTTTTATATCATTTTTCTAGTTGAGGAGACCAAAAAGTTCACTGGTCATTTTTTGTTTTGTACCGTCCTGAATTGCCATGTTGTTTTTCCAATCGGTGTCACCAATTTTTGGTCCACTCGCCCCAGCATAATGGTCAGTTATTAGGGAATTTGTTCCATATGTCATCATCAGTGCAAACATATTTAAGAGAGCTCTGCACTTGGAAGATTATGGATTAGCCTTAAACCCTTAGCATTTATTCTTTTGTCATGTTTTGAATCTTCTAGTTGCAAAATGTACCCATTTATTGACTATTAATTTGGCTCTGGTTATATGTTTATTTATTGGTTAATAAATTTATTGCACCAGTTCCCAACTACAATTTTTGTTACATGTTATGAGCTTTGTTTATTTGTTTCTTATACAACTTTAGGCATTTATTTTGTTCAAGGTTGAATTCACATAGGTTTAACTTCCTTAAGGCTTGCTTGGTTAAATGAAAAAGAGAAAATATTTGTTTACTGACAAGATTTAATCATTAATATATAAAAAAATCAAGACAGGTCAGAGTGCTTATCACAGGTAATTACATCGTCATATTCTTTATTTCCTATGTGTAGAACCTCTTAAATTATGTGAACTCTAACATCAAGCATAGCTGACTGATAGTACTCCAAATCAAATTAACAATTTTACGATACCTGGGATCAGTTTCATCTTGTAGCTGTTATGGTTCTGGTGACATTAATGCAGTTTGCCTGTTACAACATGATGTTTAACTTGGGTAATGCGGCAGTGTATGTGTTTTAAATTACTGAGGAGCTATGGGAAGAATTTATTCTGATGTCTGTAACTTAGGCAAGGAAGAGTAAACAATGTTTTCAGTGTCCTGCTTGTATCTGTTGCACAAGACCAGTTAAGGGGAAGTGGAACAGGTTAGGGACAATATAATTGCCTTTCAAATACTATTTTTTTAAAGATAGAATGAGCAAAATAGAATACTTATGGACCAAACAGAAACCAGTCATGATTAACTGACAATTTTATCAATGTTTATATCCATTGTAGTAAGGAGACAAACAGAGATTATAAATCTCTAGGGTGCCACAAGGGCTAAACCTATATATTCAAATAAAACGCATGGAATAGCCCGCTATGAAAAATAAAAAAAAATGTCAAAATGACTTGAGTCTCCATAAGACTCATTCAAGGTGGTGTTGCTTCTGGAGATAAAGGTCCTGGCCAGGAAGAGTCAGGTCCAGGCAGGTGGAAACTGAAAGTGACATTAGAGGTGTCATGGTTGTCAATCTTCCAGTCTGCATTTGTCGATAGCACCCTCTGGCTTTCCAGAGAGAGAGAGAGGCTGAAGAGAGGTTGGGAGCATGCGCTGAAGTGCCAATCCTGCCACCAACCTTAAAGTTTTATATATATATTATGAGCCACCAGGGGGCGTACAGCCGCACTAACCCAGACACACACAGGCAGGACACAGGTTCAACAAAGCACCAGGTTCATTTACAGTTTTAAAGTGCACAATCACCAGCACCAAAATGCCAATACACAGTCCCTTCTTGCCACTATTCCTTCTCCCTCCTTTCCTCCTCAGGCTTTGTCCTCTTCCTACCGATTCTTGTCATTTAATGGAGTGAGGCAGTTCCTCTTATTTAGGTCCCGGGAGTGTTCCAGGTGGCTTATCAGTATTACCTGGAATCACTCCCAGGTGCACTGGACATCCTCTATAGGGCTCTGCAGCTCCCCCTGGTGGCCCCCACGGAACCCAACAGGGCTTCACGAGACTCCAACTCCTGACATGCCCATCAGGAATCCGTGGTGCCACAGCAGCCCAGGAGGGCTGCCATCTAGTGTCCCAGGTGAGGCTTTGCTTCACCAATGCCCTCTCCCCTGGTCCTTCCACTCTGCTGACATCCCGATCAGGTAGTGGCCATGGCCACCAATCACAATATATCTATAATATTGTAAGAGGAGGGCGGCACAGTGGTGCAGTGGTAATGCTGCTGCCTCGCAGTTAGGAGACCTGGGTTCGCTTCCCATGTCCTCCCTGCGTGGAGTTTGCATGTTCAACCCTGTGTCTGCGTGGATTATCTCCGGGTACTCCGGTTTCCTCCCACAGTCCAAAGACATGCAGATTAGGTGCATTGGCGATTCTAATTTGTGCCTGGTGTGTGGGTGTGTGTGTGCGTGCATCCTGCCCGGGGTTTGTTTCCTGCCTTGTGCCCTGTGTTGGTTGGGATTGGCTCCAGCAGACCCCGAGATTGGATAATGGATGGATGGATTGTAAGAGGAGAGTAGGCATCCTGGCCAGAAAGGAGGATGATTCATTACCAGGAGGCCAGACAGGATCGTCAGACAAATTGGCCAAAGGGACAGAAAAAAAATTTGTACCTGGTTGGTATGATATAGCAGATGGACTGATAGAAGCTGAAAAGTGGGAGTTGTTCCCCCAACCCCCATATGCCAGGTGGCATCGGTCTTCGTATGGCAACCCAGTTTGGACACCCGTAGGGGTGCTTGCACGTTGGAGTCCCTGGGTACCAATAGAGGTGCTTCTTTGACAACATGGTGCTCCACCAAAAGTATTTCCTGGTCCTTCTTAAAAGGGAGCCCCCTGCCTCTCATCAATGAGTCAGAATCGGGAGGGAGTGGGCAACCTCAATAGAGGTAAAGAGGAAGACAAATTTGTTTTTGTATAATTGTGGCTTATCTTTGGAGAGGGGATTGTGAAGAAGTGCTTGGTGTGTTCCTTTATTTTATCACAACAACGTGTTAGATATTACTGTGTCTGGGTTTAAGGTTCAGTGGCGCCCGCTTCTGGCCACAATATATACTAAAATACACTAATTGAGGATGAGCTAAGGGAGCTGACCAGTAGGACAATGAAGGTATGGCTACTGAAATTAGGACTTTGCATTAATATGTGAATAAAAATTAAAAATTATTCATTTCAATCAGTAATAGCTATTAGTAACACTATGAATGTTTTAGCTATATTTTAAATCAATTTATTGGTATGTTTATTATAAAATGGTATGTATTTCTATCAATAACATAAAAATCTCTGCAGTGTCCAAACTTTTGACTGGTAGTGTCTCTATATATTCTATAACTTATACAAATACTAACAGTATATACTGCATATATTTCTGTATACTATATTGTGTGAGGGTGAGCGTTTCAATCTATGTGTCTTTGTCAGCAATTTGTAACCCTGTTCTGATAAGATATGCAAGTAACAATTTCATTTTACTAATACAAATGACAATAAACACATTTGTCTTTAAATAATGATTCTTTCTCAGATTTTCTGTTGTAACTGCTGAGTTATGATAATAAAAATATAAAAACATTATTTAGTTAAGAAACTTCTAACTGAGTTGGTTTCTCAATCTTTACATTCAGCAGTGATGTGAGATTTAAATAAATTGTAAATAAGATAGTAGCCAAATGAAGTGTAAAATACATGAAAATATCACATAAACCTAAAAAAGAAAAAAATAGCCATTTCATTTCAATATCCATTTCATTTTTTAATACAAACCATTTCTGTTTGTTATTAGAGAGCATAGGGGTGCATAGAAATCACTGAAGTAAAGAATAGAGAAGTAAAAGTTTATACACATTACTGTTTTAAGCACCTTTTTGAAAAAACATCACACAGGACGGTAGAAGAGCCAGCATCTCACTGACTTTTTAAACTCTTTGAGGGCTGAATATTCTTTCCAAAAAACTGTTTCTGAAAAGCAATGGTTTCACACAGAAATCAATATAAAAGGTCTGTTACTGCATGCTGCGGCTGCCACTTTGCCAAGAATGTGCGGCAGGCTTGCTGCCAGGCTGTCTTCTTGTGGCTGAGGCGGCAGCAGCAGCAGCAGTCACTGTCGCAGTGCATTGCAATCTGGTTTCTACCTCTTATCATTGTTAAGTGGCAGTCCTCCTGGCAAACATTGCTGTAGGCGTGTCAGCTACATGAACCTGGTTCAGCATCATGATTAGCTGGGGACCAGTCAGCTGAAGCTGGAACCTCATATTTGTTTTCAAACACTTGTTTTAAAATCGGAGTCCAACAAGTCATAGTCCAGTTCAGAGATGATAGGCAAAACTTTGTCCATGGGGTATTTTGCTTTATGCATTCGCTTTGATCTCTTGCCATTATCGCAGTGCCATTTTTGCTCTTGTCTGTGCCTTGCTACTTACACAAGTGCAAGAAATCTCGGCCAAACCAATGAAGCTAACTTTCCTTCTAGCAACGGGTGTCCAACAAAACATAACTGTTGGTTTTGTCATAGTTTACAGTAGATTACCATTGTCAACGCCTCCTTTTGACAAAAGTCAACATCAGCCCTGAAAGAGTTAATTAGAGTATAAAAGCTAACCAGGCCAGGTCCTCCTATGTGGAAGCTGAATTTGAGAAACCCATCCATCCATTATCCAACCTGCTATAATCTAATTACAGGGTCACGGGGGACTGCTGGAGTCAATCCCAGCCAACACAAGGCAGGAACAAACCCCAGGTAGGGCACCAGACCACTGAAGGGCACACACACACACACACACCAAGCACACACTAAGGACAATTTAGAATCACCAATGCACCTAACCTGCAAGTCTTTTGACTGTGGGAGGAAACCGGAGCACCCGGAGGAAACCTTCCTAAATGCGAGGCAGCAGCGCTACCACTGCGCCACCGTGCCACCCATTTGAGAAACCAAAAAAGGTAAAAGAATACTTTACTTTGGGGCCGGAAAGAAGTAGTGAATTTATTGTTTATTTTGTTTTATTTTGTTTAGTAGTTCTTCCTTCTTCTTCATTTGTATTCTTTAATTTCAGTCACCACTGAGGAAGAGTAATAACTCAAAACTTCTGGTGCGACACGTTTTATTTTCCCTATCGTTCAGTTTGCATTTACCTTTTCTAGAACTTTCCTATCTTCTTATCAAAATAGAAGGAGTCCTACTGAAACATTTCTGTTGACGCTACTCTTTGTAAAACTTAAAAGTAAGTTATAATATGAAATTGACATAAGTTATAGACCAAAAGGATATTTTTCCACTCTAAAAAGAAGGAACATTTTGAAAGAAAAATTAAAACTTTTTTTTTGTGGCGAGCAAATGGTTTTACTGAAGAAGTTGGGGGTAAGAAAGAAGATATAATTATTGAACAAACGGAGGGAAAGAAATACCTTTTGGTAAAGTGAAAACAGTTTACAATAAGGATATTTGTATTCAATTCTAGAAAGTAAAAAGTAAAGAGTATAAGATTGAACCTAATTTTGAAAATAAAGCACAATTGTAAAAGAGTGTTTTTATTGGTTTGGAATTTAAATAGTGTTTTTTTCTTATAATAAAAGACACTACAAACAAAAATGTATATACAATTTTGTAAATAATATACTATATAAATACTCACTGTAAAAATTGTGAATACTTTCTGTTTTTTGTAAAAATTGTGAATTTTATATGGTCTTTGTAAGAATTGAAAAAATATATTTTACGTTTATTAAGAAAAGAAAAAAATCCTCTCAAAAAGAGAAAAGAAAATTAAAGAAATTTTTGTCTAGCATATTGTACATCTATCCACCCTAATATATCTAGCAAACTATTTTAAGCAACCTATTAGATGATTTTCTTTGTGAAGCAAGTTAAGGCATTCATGAACCGCAGTTCTCTAGAATATTCGTTATCATTCTCATGAATCAGGTTGATTACTTATATACAATACAATATAATTTACCATTGCAAAATTGCAAATTTATGCACATTTCTGCTTTTGGTGTTGAGTAGTTTATCTTGGTTCAGATAACTTTTAATATCTTTTTAATACTTTAAAAGTGAATGCACTATATGACACTGCTGATAGATCTTCATTCTGTGTGATATTTTATGGCATTATTATCATCATTGGTTCCGATAGCTTAATACACTGTGAAACTCCATTTCTCTCTCTCGTTCACCCAACTCCACAACTCCGTCTATGCAGCTAACAAGATCTTTTCTCTGGCTCATCCTCTATCTGCACATTCAAGTTGCTGGCTCCACTTCACACCACTCACTTGGGGTCAGAGGCAACACCACCTGATCTTTTTTCCACAACTCATACACACACAAACACATATACATACAAATGCCCTCTGCATTGTTTTTCATTATGGTTGATTATTCTGTCAATGTCATCTAGTTATTATCATCACTTGCTACAGATCTTTGCATTTGTGGTTGTTTTTTTTTTCTTTTTTTCAAAACTTAGCAGTAAGTCAGAGGGAATTTCCGTGGATAATCTGCAGTCACATTGACCCTACAGAACCAACGATACTCACCCCTGCTTGAAGGGATTGCCTTGACCACTTATTTGTTTTTTTGGAGCAATTTTTTCACAGAAACAAAGGGTGCACATGTAACCTCTCTTTTACATGCACGTGCGTGTAAACTCCAGATGACATGCTCTGTTTTGTGTAGCTATATCTTACCTGGACAAATAAAGTCAACTACAGATCACAGTTCAAATTCCCTTTTAACTTTAATGGTAACTTTAATGATGCTGCAATTAGGCTCAACAGGCTAAAAAGCAAATATTATACCCAAATTCAGCATCATGTCACAAACCGCTTTACATTTCCTTTGAATCTATACTGCTGCTGCTTAAAACATGAGATAATTACTTACTTTCTACTCATTAAAGCACAAACAGATATAAATGAAGTGTGGTATTCTGACTGTTGTTAGCTCAGTTTATGACCCCCTTGGATTTTTAGCACCCACCATACTGCCAGTGAAGTTTATTTTAAGGGACTTGTGCAAATGCAAGTGTGGGTGGGATGAAGAAGTGGAAGCCAAACACATTAAGAAATAGAAAAAGACTATTATACTCAGATATGGGAATGGATATTTGAGGAGTAAACCACAAGAAAATGATTATATTTTCATATTATGTTCTCAAAGGACACAGCTACAGGGGATGCACAAACCAGTGTGTTTCTTCATGCTGGTCCCAAGCCTGGATAAATTGGGAGGGTAATGTGAGGAAGGGAATCCTGTGTAAAGTTTTGCCAAATCAATATGCGGACAACAATATAAATTTCCATACTGGATTGGTCGCACCCCAGGTTAACAACGACCGTCACCAGTACTGTTAGCCAACAGGGTGCTGGCAGAAATTGGGCTACTGATGGCCGAAGAAGAAGAAGGAGGAGAAGAGCGGGGAGACGTGTCTGGAGGCAGGAGGAAAGTAAAGAGAGTGGAACTTTGAATGAGGGAGTATGACTAGTAAGGAGAGAGAGTTCACAGATATGAGAGAAGGAAGGTTGATATATTGTGCGTGCAAGAGACTACATGGAAGGGGAGTAAGGCCAAGTTGATTGGAGGTGGATTCAAATTGCTCTATCATGGTGTGGATGGGAGGAGAAATGGGGTAGAAGTTATTCTGAAGGAACAGTATGTCAAGAGTGTTTTGGAGGTGAAAAGAGAGTCAGACAGAGTAATGATTATGAAGCTGGAAACAGTAGGTGCAATGATGAATGTTGTTCAAGTTGGGTGTGCAATGGAGGAGAAAGAAGATTTTTGGAGTGAGTTGGATGAAATGAAATGATGAACAGTGTACCCAAGGGAAAGTGGATGTTTGGAGCGGATTTCAATGGACATGTTGGTGAAGGTAACAGAGGAGATGAGGAGGTGATGGGTAGGTATGGTGTCAAGGAAAGGAATGAAGAAGGTCATATGATAGTGGATTTTGCCAAAAGGATGGACTTGGTTGTTGTGAATACGTATTTTTACACTAGAATTACCAAAGCTTATGAAAAAACTCGTAAATCCGGCTCACCTTAAATTTGCTCACACCTCTCCGTCACTGCCTTTTGTCTTGTAAATGTGTCAATAAGTAGCAAGCAGCCTGTTGTACCATCCCCCCACTGCTGCTGAAAGTGCAAAAATCTCTCCACAACTGAAGCCTTGTTTATCAGGGATTCAGGTACCTAGAGCTGTGGAGGCTAAAAAAATATATTGTTATTTGGAACACATACTTTTCATGTGTGTTCCGTATCTACAAAGATCTACTGTCTATGTAAGTGTAAGATGACAGGAAATGCAAGAAATGTTGAACACATGCCTTTAGTACTAACGACAAAATTTTGACATGAAGTGTATAATGTGAAGTCCAAATATTAAATAAGCACTTTCACAAAAGAGTGAAATATAACAGAACAAGTGCGATTTTATTCAACACTATAACTGAACAAAAAGAAATCGGGCTGGTGTGGCTTTTTGTCCCATCAAGAACTGCTGCCTCCTATTCAAAGGGTTGCTGGTTCGATCCTTCCTGTGTCTCAACATAAACATTTTGAGTAGTGAGCTGCTTTTATTGTTACTATTATACAATAAAAACATACATTTGATCTGAGTCTTTAACAGCCGGTGTAAATGTATGGTACTTGTAAAGGTAAGCAATTTTTATTTTTTTTTTATTCATGTCTTATTCTTTCAGTTGCGTTTACACTCACCCCAATCTGACACTGTTAGTTTTCAAGTAAAGGCATGCTATAACAGAGGTGAACTTGGATGAGGACGAGGGTTCTACTTCGGAGAAAGAGAACAGAACCCCTGCCCCCGAAAAAAGAAATGTCCACTCACATATAAGAACAATGCAGCTGCACCAGGCATAAAGGCGATAGATGGCACAGTTTGGATGCAATACAAGGTCGGGTGTCATCCTGCCAGTCAGTCTGCCTCACACGTCTTTCAACAAAACAGCACGGCTTACAGAGCTCGCCAACATATCATGCAAAGTCCTGCTTCTGATTAGGTTTTGTGATGGTCTTTACATAAGAAACATTTATATGTTACTTATATAAAAGCTAGATTGAATGTTATTTACCTTGATTTATTTACGTATCTTCCTACAGCGCAAAGTCACAAGTAGACTGCAAAGCTTCCTGTGTTTGATCGACAAGGGCATGCTCACAAATTACACATGTAATGCCATGAAAAATCCCTGCTAACACTTTAGTATCTGAGCAATGGTACGAGAATGCAGTTACAGTTCTTTTTGGGGCATACACCATCCACTTCTAAACACTAGCATGGAGAGTCGCTTGCGTACTGAAGAGTCTATAGCTGAAGGTGGAAGCTGCCATCACTGTACTTTGTATATAAAAGTCAGAACGAATGTTATTTACTTTGATTTATTTAACAATCTTCCTACAGCGTAAAGTCACAAGTAGACTGCAAATCTTTGATCGACACGGGCACGCTGATGCACTACATGTGTAGTGAAGTGACTTCAGCTGCAGGTGGAAGCTCCTGTCGCATCCTACACAACTGTGTTTGATCTTATTCAGGAAAATATCCCAGTCGCCCCACAAAACAGACTTTCCGAGACTAAGGTCATAAAGCTTATGAAACCATTTTTGGACAAAGGCAGAGCCATAAAGAAAGTTTCGTGGAGCTTCAATCTCCAGCTGAAGTCACTTCAGTACACATGTACTGCATCAGTGACAAGAGTACAAGGAGATAAGGCATAAGGTGAAGAGAGAGGTGGCGAAGGCTAAAGAAAAGGCATATGATGAGTTGGACACTAAGGAAGGAGAAAAGGACCTGTACCGATTGGCTCGAAAGAGGGACCGAACTGGGAAAGATGTGCAGCAGGTTAGGGTGATAAAGGATAAAGATGGAAACATACTCACAAGCGAAGAGATTGTGTTGAGCAGATGGAAAGAATACTTTGAGAGGCTGATGAATGAAGTTAATGAGAGACAAGAGGTTGGATGATGTGGAGATAGTGAATCAGAAAATGCCAGGGATTTGCAAGGAGGATGAAAAATAGAAGGGCTGTTGGTCCAGATGACATACCTGTGGAAGCTTGGAGGTGTTTAGGAGAGATGGCAGTAGAGTTATTAATCAGATTGTTTAACAGAATCTTAGAAAGTAAGAGGACCTAGATAAAGCATATGACAGGGTGCCTCGAGAGGAGCTGTGGTATTGTATGAAGAAGTCAGGAGTGGCAGAGAAGTACGTATGAGTTGTACAGGATATGTGACAGTGGTAAGGTTTGCGGTAGGAGTGACAGATGCATTCAAGGTGGAGGTGGGATTACATCAGGGATCGGCTCTGAGCCCTTTCTTATTTGCAATGGTGATGGACAGGTTGACAGATGAGATTAGACAGGAGTTCCTGTGGACTATGATGTTTGCTGATGACATTGTGATCTGTAGCGATAGTAGGGAGCAGGTTGAGGAGACCCTAGAGAGGTGGAGATATGCTCTAGAGAGGAGAAGAATGAAGGTAAGTAGGAACAAGACAGAATACATGTGTGTAAATGAGAGGGAGGTCATTGGAATGGTGAGGATGGAAGAAGTAGAGTTGGCGAAGGTGGATGAGTTTAAACACTTGGGATCAACAGTAAAGAGTAATGGGGTTTGTGGAAGAGAGGGGATAAAGAGAGTGCAGGCAGGGTGGGATGGGTGGAGAAGAATGACAGGAGTAATTTGTGACAGATGGGTATCAGCAAGAGTGAAAGGGAAGGTCTACAGGATGGTAGTAAGACCAGCTATGTTATATGGGTTGGAGATGGGCTGCTGCTACCAGCACAACAGAGAAAGAGAGAGAGAGAGAGAGAGCAAGCAAGCGATAGGCTTCATAACAGAAGATATTTAGATCCCATTGTCCCAATTTGTGAAAATTAAATTGACCAGCCGCACACAACACAAGTAACAAAAGAACGACACGTGAAGCAACAATGTTTAAACAGTGAGTGCTGGACAGAGACTACAGATGAGTATACCTATCATTTTATTTGCCTGGATTCATTGAAGTTCTCAATGCACTGCAAATTCAACATTTCCTTTTTGAAACTTTTGGGAATTTTTTTTTTAACATTTTAAAACTTTGTTTAATTGCATCCATGAATATGGAGGGCCAACCGTACATGATTTTTTAGGAGCTGTATTTTAAAGGTATTTAGTTTCATAAATTAGCTGGATTCTTGATCACATCTTTAGAAATGTACTGCGAGGTGAATCCTGATCACTAACTTTTGTATTCTGAATACCCAAATAAGCAATACCACTCTGTGACAAGAGGAGGCGCAGTTGCTAATGGTATATTCCAAAGAAGACACCCAAGTCCCGCCCCTTCTGGCTGATCTGCTATAGAAACCGACGGCACAGAAAGGTGCATCTTTAAGCAGACCTGTACCCGAGTCCTCTAAGATCGAGAGAGCAAGAGAGCCTACAAGACTGACCTTAAATTGGTGTCTTTTTAGTTGTGCGCTTAAACATCTGTTTTTGCTTTTTCATTTTTGTATAATTAAACAGGGTTACTGGGCTGGTACCCCAATATTTCTTCCTGCTTCCAACTGCTTTCTTGCCACTGGCCACAATATATATATCTTCATCACTAACTGCCATTACGGTTTCCACAGAAGGTACTGAGGGAAGGCTAGAAAAGTAGGTTTATTTTAGCAAAGTCTCTAACTTGTATTTAGTAAAATAAATGTGTTGATGAGGGGCAGTTTATCAAAAATGAAATGGATGGATATTTTAAACCTATATAATTCTCCTCTTTATTGCATTTTTTAAACTCTGGTGCAGTTGATAGGTTGGTATCCATGATAATACAGAAGAAAATAATGAAAATGATAATAATAATCCTAATACTGCATTCCACTTACCTTGGAAGCTGGATGTTGGATCTGAGAATGACATCCGAGTTGAACACGTTACAGTAAAACATTAAGAAAAATAATACGCCACCTAAAGGAAAACTTTTTTTGTGCTTGCTTTTACAGAATATAGACATCATTTCTAAAAAATGCATCACACAGTATTTTACACATCCAAACACTGTAGTAACTTGCCCACAGGTAGACATTGGGCAGTACTGGGTATACAACTGATTTAATTTGACACAGACAGAAGTGCTAAATAATACTACAGCTTTCACTTCCGTTGATGTGAAGTGCACCCGTCTTGGATTTTGACATTTGGGGTTGACTCTCTGAGTACGAAATTTGACTTATGGGTGCATTCTAGCTGAAACTTCCTACAGGGAACTTCTAAATTCTGACTTCTGAGTTCAAATGGAATGCAGCATAACATTCAAAATTATATAATATCTTAGTGTTGTGTTAAGAAGTCCTTTTTCTTATATGCACATTTATAAAATACTAGCTGTGTAAGCCTGTGCTGTAAAAAGCCAGGGCTACTAGAAACTATTGAAATCATCAGAAAAAAATTGAAATGCAGAGTCAGCAGTTTCATTTAGTGGATGTGCTTGCCTTCCTTGTCTATCGGTGGCTAAGCAAGTTTCTGTATTGTTTGTCTTTCCTCTGCGATTTCACTTTGGCGACGGAGTCACTTTCTCTTTCAGCTTCATGCAGTAGCCTCGTATTCTCTTCTTCTGACTTGTTAACTTGGGGCCGCCTTGCTGGCTCTTTGAGCTTCAAGCTGTAGCCTCGCATTTCCGGGCCGGACAGACAGAAAGATACACTTCCATGTGTAGACATTTATATATAAGGTAATAAACATCCTTCAGAAAACTTGAAAACACAGTAGTTGGCAAGGGAATGGCAAAATCCTTTAATTTGTTAATCTGTTAATTATCTGCTAGATTTAAATCCAAGTAGTGAATTGTTACAACTTTTCTCTGCGAGTCTTGGAAAAGCTTCAGCTTCTGGTAGGAAATTGTACTGTTCTTTTAACATTTGCACAAATTTCTGAATTTTACTGGTTAATACTTGTTTTACATTACAAGGAGAAATGTTTTAATCCAGTACACACCAACACATTGTTCTTAGACTTTTCTGTTAAGGACAATTTAAGTTTCAAGGTGCTTAGTAAAATTCATTGTGCTGTTTGCTCCATACATGTGGCAATAGTCACCCAATAAACCTACAGTACACAATCTGTTTTAGCTAATTCATTCAGTGCTAATTTTTATGTGCTTATCAATATGAAAATTCTCACTGACTCAGGCGTAAATATTAAATACACTAGGTATCTGTATGGCAGTGCACGTTTTTGAATTTGCCAATGTGGGTAACATGGCAATCCAGAGAGTGGCCTTAAAGGACTGACTCATATTTTATTGTCCTGTCATCAAGGTGAAATCCAGATGTACACCAATCAGTTACAACATTAAAACCACCTGCCTAATATTGTGTAGGTGCCCTAAGTGCCACCAAAACAGCTCTGTCTCATTGAGGTATGGACTTCACAATACCTCTGAAGGTGTCCACTGGTATTGGGGACCACAACATTAGCAGCAGATCGTTTAAATCCTATAAGTTGCAAGGTGGGTCCTTCATGGACCAGACTTGACTTTCCAGCAAATCACACAAATGCTTGATCAGATTGAGATCTGGGGAATTTGGAGGCCAAGTTAACACCATGAACTCTTTGTTATGTTCCTAAAACCATTCCTGAATACGTTTTGCATTTTTTCATAGAGTTTATTATCCTACAGAAAGATCCTACTGCTATTCGGGAATAAAGGGGTGTATGTGGTCTTGGTAGGTGTCAAAGTAACATTCACATGAATGCCAGGACCCAAGTGTCCCAGCAGAACATTGCCCAGTACGGCACACTGCATCTTCCAGCTTATCTTCTTTCCAGAGTGCATTCTACTGCCAAAACGTGATTCATCAGACTAGGCCACCTTCTTTCCGCTTCTTCCATTGCTTTATGGTCCATTTCTGATGCTCACATGCCATTGCAGGCACTCTTGGTAGTGGACATGGGTCAGAATGGACACTCTGTGGCTACGTGGCCCCATACACAGCAAGACGCAATGCATTGTGTGTCGTGACGCCTTTCTCACGTGGCCAGCATTATATTTTTAAGAAATTTATAGTACAATAGGTTTTCTGTGGGATCACATCAGATGGGGTAGCGTTTCTTTTTCATTTTCTGTTTAGGAATGCTTTTTTTAATTTTTAACACTAATTCAAAGACATGCAAAAACAATATTGTTGCCTTGTTTTGAAAATTCTGAAACTTTTTTTTCCCTGCTTGCATTGAGAGCACCCCATCTTTACAGTAACTGTAGAGAACCAAAAATAATTGGGATAAACATAACAGTAAAGTAGAACAAAGCATTACCACATTTTACAGTAGTGCCATATATATATAAAAAAATCATGCAACATCATTCCATCCAAATTTCAGAAAATTGTCAGTGGTAAGAAGAACTTAACACAAACTACAAACATAAGTTTCCAAAAAACACTAAGCCAGAAGGTTGAATCCATAATATGGCAGTCAAAAAAACTGAAATACTGATTCAGGCAGCAAGATTAAATGGCTGTCGACAAAGGCTAGGAAAAAGGTCAGTGCCAGAGGAAAATGATTCTATTGAGTTTCCCAAATTTTTTTTTTTTTTACTTTCTTCCTTACATCAGTTGACTGCAGGAAGATTTGTATTGCCAAAAATAAATTGTGTTATGTGGAACCAGCATCAAACAGAAGGTGATAGAAGAGAACAAAAATGGATGCACTGGGCACAAGGCAGGAAGCAACCCTAGTCTGGATGTCAGTTCATCACTGGACAAAAGTGACACACATACCTACCAACAGCATCAAAAACGCAGAATTATCTAACCCCTCAAATAATTTGGAGGGCAATAAATAAACATCTCGCAAAATAACACACAATGCAAAATACTGTACAAACATAATAAAAGCATAAAGAAAATGTGTATACTACAGTATGTAGACTAAGAAACACATAATCATTAAATGGTCTGAACAATACGATAAACATAAAAAGCTCTCAAATGACTTCAGAAACAGATGCTGGGGTGCTACAATTAGAACAGCAAGACAACTGTGACAAGAATAGGCCATTCACCCCAATATGCTTGCCAACCCTGTTCATCTAGATTCTCCAAAATAACACCAAGTCCATCTATCTGCCAACCCGCTGAATCCGAACACAGGGTCAAGGGGATCTGCTGGAGCCAATCCCAGCCAACACAGGAACCAATCCTGGGAGGGTGCCAACCCACCGCAGGACACACACAAACACCAAGCACACACTAGGGCCAATTTAGAATCGCCAATCCACCTAACCTGCATGTCTTTGGGAGGAAACCAGAGCACCCGGAGGAAACCCACGCAGACACAGGGAGAACATGCAAACTCCACGCAGGGAGGACCTGGGAAGTGAACCCAGGTCTCCTAACTGTGAGGCAACAGTGCCGCCCTAACACCAAGTCGAGATTTTAAAGTTCCTAAATTCCCACTATCTGCCATACTACATGGTAATTTTTTCTGTTCATCTAAGGTCTGTTGAGTGAAGAAAAACTTTCTAACATTTGTGTAAATTCTATCTTAACAAGTTTCCCCTTTTTCTTGTTCAAGAATAGAACATCTGCAGCATCTTATTGTAGATGTTGAAGGACGCCAGTCTTCTAAGGAAGTATAGTTGGCTCTGTCCTCTCTTGCACATAGCATCAGTATTGGCAGTCCAGTCCAATTTATCATCCAACTGCACTCCCAGGTATTTCTAGGTCTGTACCATCTGCACACAGTTTTCTCTGATAATCACGGGGTCCAGGAGGGGCCTGGGTCTCCTAAAATCCACCACCAGCTCCTTGGTTTTGCTGGTGTTCAGGTGTAAGTGGTTTGAGTCACACCATTTAACAAAGTCTTTGATTAGGTTCCTATACTCCTCCTATACTCCTCCTCCTGCCCACTCCTGATGTTGTATTGAAAGTCTGACATATATAGGCTGAACAGGACCGGAGAAAGTACAGTCCCCTGCGGCACTCCTGTGATGCTGACCACAATGTCAGACCTGCAGCTCCCGAGATGCACATACTGAGGTCTGTCTGTAAGATAGTCCATGATCCATGCCACCAGGTGTGAATCTACTCCCATCTCTGTCAGCTTGTCCCTACGGAGCAGAGGTTGGTTTGTGCTGGAGGCGCTAAAGAAGTCCAAAAACATAATTCTTACAGCACCACTGCCTCTGTCCAAGTAGGAGAGGGATTGTTGTAGCATATAGATGATGGCATCCTCTGCTCCCAAATTCTCCTGGTATGTGCACTGCAGAGGGTCGAGGGCATGGTGGACTTGTGGCCTCAAGTGGTGAAGCAGCAGCCGTTCCATGGTCTTCATCACATGTGATGTCAGAGAGACAGGCCGGAAGTCATTCATCTCACTCCTTTGGGACTGGGGTGATGCAAGATGTTTTCCAAAGCCTCTGGACTCTCCCCCATTCCAGGCTCAGGTTGAAGATGCGCTGTAGAGGACTCCCCAGCTCCAGCACACAGGCCTTCAGCAGTCATGGCGATACTCCATCTGGACCCACTGCTTTGCTGGCACGAAGTCTCCTCAGCTCTCTGCAAACCTGGGCTGCTATAATTGTGGGTGGGGATGTCTCTCCTATGCTGGTGTCAGCAAAAGGATGGGTGGAGGGTGCAGTACTCCAAGAAGAGAGTGGGTAAGGGTGGTCAAACCTGTTAAAAAAATTATTCATTTGGTTTGATCTCTCCACGTCTCTCTCAATGGTGGCATCCCAATTCGAGCTGCAGCCAGTGATGATCTTAATCCCATCCCATACTTCCTTCATGCTGTTATTCTGCATCTTATGCTCCAGCTTTCTCCTGTACTGCTCCTTTGCCGCCCTGAGCTGGACTCGGAGTTCCTTCTGCACGCGCTTGATCTCACTCTGATTGCTACTTCTTTACTTAACGTGGATAGAAGCCTTTTATGTAGATCCTCTATCTCACTGTGCATCTCACGAAATCTTTGAAGTCTTTCTGCTACTTCTAAATGATTTTCTGAAGCTTTTTTAAGACTTTCTATTTCAGCTTCAAGCTCAGAAAACCATTCTTTCTTTCTACTCATATGATCTTTAAGATCTCTAATTATATTTTCTGACTTCGAGTCTGTACTTAGATCACTTCCGATCTCACTTCAGCTATGCTTATACATTGCCATGACAGCAGTTCGAGTAAATGACAGGATGTTTCCTGACAGTAATTTCGTCACAATCACAAAAGCCCTTTTCTTCTGGTTCAAAAGGCCCTTGATGTCACTTGTAATCCATAGCTTGTTGTTACCACAGCAGTGTACTGTTCTTACTGGAACTACTAACTGTCCATACAGAAGTTGATGTAGTCAGTAGTGCAGTCAACAACCTCCTTAATGTTCTCACTATGTGACCCCTGAAGGATATCCCAGTCCATAGTTCCAAAGCAGTCTCTCAGAGCCTGCTCTGCCTCAGGGGACCACTTCCTGAATGAGCACGTGGTTGTAGGTAGTTCCCTCACTCTTGGTTTATAGTGAGGCTGAAGCAGAATCAAGTTATGATCTGCTTTCCCAAGCGCAGGCAGTGGGGTGGTGCTGTATTCGTCTTTAACGTTTGCATACATTAGGTCAATAGTCCTATTTCCACGGGTGTTACAATCCACATACTGGGAGAAGGCAGGTAATGTTTTGTCCAACGTCACATGGTTAAAATCTCCAGTGATTAGTACAACCGCCTCGGGGTGCTGCGTTTATAATTTAGCTACAGTGGAATGGATGATGTCACCCACTATCTCCACGTCCACCCAAGGAGGGATGTAAACAATAACAACAATGATGTGTCCAAACTCTCTGGGCAAGTAATAGGGACACAGACTTACAGCCAACAGTTCGATGTCCCTGCAGCAAGTGGAGATTTTGATGTTTACATGTCCAGAGTTACACCACCTTGTATTTACATAGAGAGCGAGTCCTCCTCCTTTCTGCTTCCAGCAGGTATTTGCATCTCTGTCCACTCTAGCTATGCTAAACCTGGGTAGTTCCACATTAGAATGTGGGATGTTAATTGTTAGCCACGTTTCACAAAAATACAACAAACTGCATTCTCTGTAGGTCCAGACATTTTTCACCAGTGCAGCCAGTTCGCCGATCTTATTTGGTAGTGAGTTCACATTTCCCAGGATCACGGAAGGCACCAAAGGCTTGAAACGCCACTTTCTCGCAAGTTGCTTTGCTTTTTGCTCAGCTCCGGCTCTGCTGCCACGATACCACCTTGATACCTCGTCACGTAAATAGGGAACCACACCGGCACGGGCATTTGTTCTCAGCACTTGAAGTTGACTACTTGAATAGATGAGTCTTGGTGTGTAAAAACCATGTCCAAGTAGCAGTAATGTAGTAAAAGTAGTAAAGAGTATCCAGGGAATGAGTCCACATAAAAGAAAGTGATAGTAGTGATCAGTAAAATAGAGAAAAAGGTACAAAAATAAAAGTCATACACGGAGCTGCTGAAAAGGCTGCCACTTACGGTAGTGCCGGATGTCTTATATGATATATATGATATATATTATATACTAGCAAAATACCTGTGCTTCGCACTGGCGAAGTACTGCCTTAAAATTGTTATTAAGAAGAAAAGTAAACATTTTTAAACTGAGGGAAAATATACCAATAATTATTTGTTAAGGATCTCTTTGTATACCACGTTTTCAGTTCGGCCCTCCGGTTGTAATATGACCAAGCTGTGCGCTGAGCTTACTCTTGAGCATGCAACGTACAGTTGGCCATGTGAAAAGCAATCTTGCCTCAAATCAATGCCAACCTTTTGTAGGGTCTGTCCCTGAGACTTATTAATTGTCATTGTGAAGCAGAGCCTTACTGGAAATTGGAGGCATTTGAATTGAAATGGGAAATCAGAGGTATAACGGGGGTGCAAGGAATAAAAACTCTCTACCCTGAGCCACTGCCAGTAAAAACAGTTTCCTCAGTTAGGTTCTTTTGCAGACACGTGACATGAAGTCTCGTGCTGTTACAAAGTTTTGGTGGCTGTAAGTTTCTCAGTAACATTATTGGTGCCCCAACCTTCAAAATTAGATTATGCTCAGGAGTGCCTGGAGGATTCAGAGTGTGGAGAAACTCTACCGGATAGTGCACCGCGTCTTCCACTTCTACAATTGAATCCACAGACTGATATATTTTTGGTTGTGAAGGTAGTTCTTGAAGTAAAATGTGGTTTATAGTCGTAGTCATGTCATTTCTTGGTGTCAGGATAGCTCTCTCCCTCAACCATGACACGTCGTTTTCGTGGAGAATGGGGTAAACATTTTGAAGAAGGCTTTGTAAGGTATTCACGAGGAGACAGAGATTTGTAGGAATATTTATTTTACAATTTTCATGAATGAAGGTGCCATCATCTATACTCATCAGAAGAGCAACTCCCCGGCTTTTTTGTCGCCTTTCAAATGAACCCTCATGTTTATTCTTAAGGTAACGTGGCCATAGGTATAAGGACTTCAGACATGCTTTAACTTCGTCAGCGTGTGTACCTCTGGGTACGACTGGCAGGGTTTGCCGAAAGTCTCCAGCCAGCAACAATGTCAAGCCTCCCATTACGTTTTTTGGTGTTTCGGATGTCTTGGAGGGTCCTGTCTAAAGCCTCAACACCTCCTCTGTGTGCCATAATACATTCATCTCAGACAATAAGCTGACAATGGTGCAGCACTTCAGTCATGTTGCTCTGCTTTGAAATGTTACACATGGGGGATTCAGTATGGCTGAGGTTCAGAGGCAGCTTGAAAGCTGAATGAGCATTTCTGCCACACTCAAGAAAAGTTGCAGCAATGCCAGAAGAAGCCACAGCTATGGCAATGTTACCTTCCACTCGAATTTTTGCAAGGAGAAGGTTTATTAGGAATGTCTTACCAGTTCCTCCTGGAGCATCAAGGAAAAACACTGTGCCAGTGGCCAAGACAACGCTACTCATGACTTGCTCATAAACTGTCTTTTGGTCACTATTTAGCAACAGCTTGTTATTTGTGACTATATTGGCCAATTGCAAGGTGTTGTAAGATGCCTCTTTCAAGTACTCGGGATTTGACGTAACTTCTGTCAGTTCTCTGAAAGGTGAAGGTGAACCGTAGTGATCAAGAGATTGACCTCCAATAGCAATCACATAGTTTTCAAGCAACTGTAGACACTTGTTATAGATCAAATGCAACCACTGGTGGACTTCTGTTCCTATACGATCTCTTTCAGTCTGTCTCCTAACATCTTCTGCTATGCTGTCTTTATGTTTTTCCCATAGGTTTAAGGGGTTTTTCATTTGGTAGAACACCAGCATGACAGCAAAGAGTTCATGGATCTTTTGAGGTGACCGAGACAGAGCAGCTTCCTGTAGAGTCTCGTCCCAGTTGATATTGTCCTGTAAAAATACAAGTGCCCTGCAGGCCGACTTATAGGTTGGAAGTAGGACACCATCAACTGTTCTGAGAGATTCGAAAGACATGGGACCTGTGATTTTGTTGAGCAGCAGTCGAAGATGGTAGCATTCAGAGTTATTCGGGTACACAGTATAGACCCGTCCCAGCACATTATCTTTTTTCACTCCCAAATGTCCTGGTACAGTGTTCCCCTGCTTCCTCCGATTAAACATGTTGTTTGCCCACACTTAATAGAATGGAATTTCATTATAATGAAGTTGTTTTGCAAAATCATTGTGGTTGCAAAGGTCAAAGAACGCTAAAACGTTTGGCTGTGGTGGATTGTGTACTTTATCGGCAACATTGCCTTCTGTGAAATAAATTCTTTGTTCTCAAGATGCACAGCAAGATGAACAACCAGCAGGTAACGTTAATGAATGGGAAAACAGAAAATGTGCCAGGCTGCTTCAGAGCTATTAATATAACGACCAGCTTTGTATCGAGATACTTCGTCATTTTGATTTTGTATTGTAAATACTGCCTGGTCACTTCCCTTGTTAACATACTTGCAGATGTATTTGATCGATTTTTACTGAATTGCAAAATTCGACATTGATGTGAGCATTGAAGAAGCGGGACAGCACAGGACTATAAGGGACCACCCATCTGTTGCCGATATCTACTCCATTGATGTTAATTGTGTGACCTCCATTAGCCAGTGTGCGCCGGCGGTACTGAGGGTAACCATCCTTTCTGGTCTGAGTTTCTGAGATGAAGGGATGCGGGTACTTTTATGAGGTCCACATGGGCCGTGAATCATGGTGGATTTTACTATTTTGTGGAGGGCAGGGTCAGTCTGTGGATCAGGAATTTCCGCACGGATCACTTGATCGATGACAGCTGGCTTAATCCTATCCTTTAGCCACAACAGAATGCGTGCATGGAGAATACCTCGCTTTTGCCACTCTATGGTGTACATGTAGCAATTTGTACAGCCAAAAATGTTACTCTTCGTGAGCAAGTCCATCATTTTGTGAATTTTCAGATGAAATACACGACTGGTAAGGTCGTGGTGACCGTGAGGTTTTTGATGCAGAAGGAGAATTTCAGTGATGTCAGTCCATTTAGGATTGCAAGTAAATGTAATGAATAAGTCATGGCGACCATAATGACGTACGTATGTCATTGCGTTGTGGGTATAGCGAGGTCCTCCAGTGAACGACGATGGTAATATCACAGCTTGACCAAGTTCCCTTAAATTAGTGTCGTTTTTGTCAATAGCATCTTTCAAGTGGACGTAATTTTCAGCTCGTAGTTTCATCTGATTTAGTCTTATATAATTTAGTCTTTTGGATTCAATTTTTGCGTACATATCAACTAAAAACTGATTTAATAAAGTTTGGAAGAAAAGGATAGTATTATCATGATGTTCTCTGATCATAAGTCGGTATGAATAGAAGTTTGCTGCAGAGACGGTTTTCTTCATAGGTAACTTACTGGCTGCATGAACTTCAGGTATAGACACAGAACAGCCGTCTTCACCATAGCAGAACATGAGGGGATATTGAAGTGCATCATAGGATCTGTGGGTTTCCTTAATGCGTTTCAGTTTATTGTCTCTGCTTTTCAAGACAATATCCCTATTCTCGAACGTTTGCCCAACGATGACAACACCAACTTGACGTACTGCAGGTTTATTAAAGCTGCCTTTGTGTTTATTTAATGTTTTTTTGTCGGCGAGAATGACAACTTTGAAGTCTTTGTCTTCATCTGAAATACTGTCGATTGTGGAGTGGAAGTCTTGGATGTAAGTGTTATAATCATGCAGCATTTTTTGTAATTTCTGCACCAGGGGTGTGTTAACTCCAGAAACATTAGCGCACCGCATTTGTGCTTCCTTTTCATCATCCCCGACGAAATAAATTTGCAAAAATTTGTGTTCCTCAGTCGCCATAGGTAAAAGACTGCCAATCAAGTGATACACTTGTCCCTGGACTTTAAATGAAGACATAAAATTTCCCTCAACGATTTGGTTAGCACCAAATGACGTCATTTAAAATGTGCTGTTGTACTTTCAAATGTTGTTCAAGAAATGCTCACTTTGAAGATGTTCACCATTTAACAGGCCCTCAAGAAGGTCAGTTAGCTTATGTAAAGGAGTGAGAGAGACTTTACCACCGTTACAGCACAAACCAGGAGACTTGCATTTCCACCTATGAGCTTGACAATACTCACAGTAATCATCCATGGATCCAATGTGTACTGTTTTGTCCGATTCATAATGTATGTTTGATATGTACGCAAATCCACAATCGGCTTTTTTGAACAAACCTATTGTTTTCGTATCAGCCGCTTTTCATTATTGGAATTGTACCTAGAAACAGAAACTCTATTAACTTGTGGATTTCCTGCCAGTATTAAGCGACAGCGTCTCTATGAACTTGTGGATTTGCCTGCGAGTATTTAGCGGCAGTGTGTCTATTAACTTGTGGATTTTTCTGTGAGTATTTGGCGCAGCGTCACGAAGTTGTTTCCATCTAGCTGCATCAGAAAATGTACCACAACGTCTGACATGCCTCCTTTTTACTGTTTTCTCACTGCTACTGTCATAATCGATTTGAGTTTCATGGCTTGTTTCAATTACGTTAGTATTTGCAGGGCTTGTTGTGTTGAAGTGACATTCAGCATCTGCCAAGCGTTGTAAGCACACAACTGGTTTCATCGATAACTTGCATCCAGCTTTTGAGAGTTTAAACATTCATAAACATCAAAGTGTCCACTACTCAGATTGTCACCTGTGAATCTAAGATGTTTAAGAGGCATTAGCGGTTGTCCAAAAGTGTAAAATATTTGGCCATTTCGGTACACTTGAAAGCGACAACCGAACAATTCAGCGGCAGCCATCAACTCACATGCAGAACCATACATGAAGGGCTTAAGCATTTCACTCTTATAGTGCTCCTGTGTAGTATAATTATCTCCTGTACCGTCATCAGTCCACACCTTGAACCTGTCCCAGTCATTCAATACAATGTTCCTCCAGATATCAAGAGTGAGCCTGATATGGACGTGCAATATGTAACACAGAGAATGGAAAAGGCATGCGACATCTCTGGGCATGGAAACCACTCGGTAAGTGACAGTTCTTTGATCGATGGTCATCACCTCGATAGACATGTGAATGGGGGTATGGTTGGAATGATAAAGGAAATGGGTGCCTGAACAATGTAAACTAAGTCTAAAATACCTACACAATAACTATATTTGTAATAAACGAACAATAAAAGAGCGGAGAAGCCGTAGATTAAATAAAAAGGCTGCATTTATCAGCAGGGAGATGTGAATACAGTGGCAAAGCAAGGAAGGGAATGAAGAGACCAGAGCAACGGACAGCCTTATATAGGCAGGCAGCCAACAATGTGGGAGGTGTGGGGATGGGGGACCCAATGCCGCCTCACACGGCGACCGAGCTGCAAGCTATGGACGTATATATGTACGTAAGTAGGATTCAGTTAGCATTGGGAACCCGCGTACCAAATTTCTTGAAGATGGGCCCATAAGTAACAAAGACCGTTGGAAAGTTCAATATGGTGGCTGACAGTGGTGTCATACCACCAAAATAAGTAAGTACATCGGTTTTGGTTAACGCAGGGAAGCCGCCTACCAAATTTCGTGAAGATGGGGCCATAAATAAGAAAGTTTAACATGGTGGACGTTGTCGACTGTTATGACCGTTACACATAGAATTTCAAAGTGAAACCTGTTTAACTTTTGTGAGTAATCTGTAAGGAATGAGTCTACCAAATTTCAGCTTTCTACCTACACGGGAAGTTGGAGAATTAGTGACGAGTGAGTCAGTGAGGGCTTTGCCTTTTATTAGTATAGATTTACCTAACAAAGTGCCTCTTCAGCACCCCCTTTCTTTCTTGCCCAATCCTAACTTTCAACACTGTAACTGATTAAATGCTCTTCTTTTTTAATTGTGCTCTTTATACTCAATTTCCTCTTAGCACCAGCACTCTTTGGTTTGCACGTGAAATACTTGGTACACCTAGCTAGAAATGCTTTATATTTTTCTTTACTGGAAAACCCAGTCGCTTATTTACTTTTAACAGATTGTGATAAATGGTGTTATCCCTGCAGCATAGAGGTGCCTCAGTTTGGACTCACAACCCTGCTAGGTACCGTGGGTGCCACCATGTGATGTTGCAGGGACACACGGGAATTTTTATTTTCCCTATAGCCCGAAAGTACTCCCAAGTCACGGGGACGGAAGAACAGAAGTACTTCCGGGCTGAAGAAAAATACAAGTCTTCATCTGACACAGAAGTGTTATTGAATCACATGGACTGAAGGACAGGAGCACTTCCGGGTCAAGGACTATTTAAAGGACTGGTGAAGACCCAGCAAGAGAGCCGAAGTTGGGAGGTAGAGTGATGGAGCTGCTGGCAGGAGAGGAGGAAAACAATTATTATGTTTGTGATAATTTGATTTATTGTGTATTGTGGTGGTGGTGCTTTGAAGGCACTATTTTTTAAGAAGAAAAAAATTAAAATATTTCTGGTGCTTTTATCTGGTGTCTTGGATGTTTGTATGTGAGGTTTGAGGAGTGACAGCGCCCTCTAGTGTCACAAGATACAAACCTGTCAAATAATTTATTACTGTCTTACTGCTGAGTTGCGCTATCCCTTCTGCTGTTGTTACTTCACGCTAACACACAATGCTGAGACGCACAGAAACCTTGACTGACAACTTGTGCAAAAAACTAATAAAGGAAAAAAAACTTTAAAAAGCACTATCCATCCCCTTAGTGCCAACCAAAACCAAAGTTCAGTGATAAAACTCTGTACAACTCAGACAACACAATACAGTACAATCCACCAGTAAGAATGACATCAGCAAACAACCCATGCTCAGTACACCAGTAAATTAAAACTGATGGAAGTGTTTGCTGTAGGAATGCTCCTCCAGGGACAAAAAATTTATGAGTATAGTATACTAATAATTCAGTTCCACTGCACAAGCAGCATAAAAAGCACATAACATATGTAAATGCAAACATCATTACCCTGAACATTAAGCTAGCATCCACTTCTTTACCACTTCTTCACCTTTAATACAAACCACATGCATGTTACCCTCAACAGCGTGTCTCTCTAAGGACCTCTAGGCGAGAAAGCAACACCTCAACATTACAAGTAACACAAAATGAGCCCTTCTCTTGACTCTTTATTATAATTTGTTTCATCAATACAAATAAACAAGCAGACAAACACAAAAAAGTACTCAAAGGGTTTAAACAGTAATATGAAATATTTTCTCTGTTTACTCAGCCGGCATAAGCACTGCTAACTGTGAGTTCAATCAGCATAAGTAATTTATATAACACATAAATGTGTTAGTCATTTCTTTAAAAAGTCGAAACAACCATGCAAAGCTAAAAAATAAAAAGCAAAGAGTGTTCTTTACGAAAAATAAATAAAAGATGCATTGGGATTTGAAACTGTTTGAATATAAAAATATTTCACTAATAAAGCAGCGCCACTCAATAACAAATAAATTAACGTTTAAAAAAATATGAAGGAGGGTTGAACAGCACAATACCACATCTTAAAATTTAATTTCAACAAAAATTCAATGAAGTCAGACATGTATTATTTATTGTGGACAACATAAGTAATTAACGAAACTAGAAAACAAATCAGTTGCAAGCAAGCTTCTGCAAATAAATCAAACTGAAGATCCGAAACTGCTAAAAGAAATATTATTTTAAATAATTTAGTATAAATGACCTTAATTTATATGTGTATATAAAAATAGTTATAATACACTTAATTATTTATGTGTAGGTAACAGGCAAAAGAAGCATACAATTATGAAGTGGGTAATTTCACAAGATGCTGCGAAACAGCCATTTGTGTTTATGGTCCTTCTGGATGTCCATCTTACATATATGCACAACTTTTTTGTAAGCAGACATTTCAAAACTAAATCTTTACCATGTTAGCATGTTTACACAACATTTTGACATTAGGGTTATGTTACTATCTCCTCCTTGAACCGTCACCTTATCGTGGTGGAGGGGTTTGCGTGTCCCAATGATCCTAGAAGCTATGTTGTCCGGGGCTTTATGCCCCTGGTAGGGCCACTCAAGGCAAACTGGTCCTAGGTGAGGGATGAGACAAAGAGCGGTTCAATAAACCTCTAATGAAGAATAAAAACCTTGGATGACGTTTTCCTTTGCCCGGACGCGGGTCACCAAAGGCCTCCCTCTGGAGCCAGGCCTGGAGGTGGGGCTCGATGGCGAGCGCCTGGTGGCCGGGCCTGCACCCATGGGGCTCGGTCGGGCACAGCCCGAAGAGGTAACGTGGGTCCTCCTCCCCATGGGCTCACCACCTATGGGAGGGGCCAAGGAGGTTGGGTGCAGTGTGAGTTGGGTGGTGGCCGAAGGCGGGCACCTTGGCGGTCTGATCCTCGGCTACAGAAACTGGCTCTTGGGACGTGGAATGTCATCTCTCTGAAGGGGAAGGAGCCTGAGCTAGTGCGCGAGGTCAAGAGGTTCCAGCTAGATATAGTCGGACTCACCTCAACGCACAGCTTGGACTCTGGAACCAATCTTCTTGAGAGGGGCTGGACTCTCTACCACTCTGGAGTTGCCCCCTGACTCGGAGCCTGTGCATTGGGGTTTACCCCAGTGGACGAGAGGGTGGGTGGCCTCCGCCTTCGGGTGGGGGGAAGGGTCCTGACTGTTGTTTGTGCGTATGCGCCGAACAGCAGTTTGGAGTATCCACCCTTTTTGGAGTCTCTGGAGGGGTTGCTAGAGGGCATACCTTCTGGGGATTCCCTCGTTTTGCTGGGAGACTTCAATGCTCACGTGGGCAATGACAGTGAGACCTGGAAGGGCGTGATTGGGAGGAATGGCCCCCCCGATCTGAACCCGAGCGGTGTTTTGTTATTGGACTTCTGTGCTCGTCATGGATTGTCCATAACGAACACCATGTTCAAGCATAAGGGTGTTCATATGTGCACTTGGCACCAGGACACCCTAGGCCTCAGGTCGATGATCGACTTTGTGGTCGTGTCGTCGGACTTGCGACCATATGTCTTGGACACTCGGGTGAAGAGAGTGAAGAGATCCATCCATCCATCCATCCTCTTCCGCTTATCCGAGGTCGGGTCGCGGGGGCAGCAGCTTAAGCAGAGAGGCCCAGACTTCCGAGCACATCTCTCCAGTTCTGATATCACTACATTGGTTACCTGTGCCATTTAGAATAAACTTTAAAATACTGCTTATGGTTTACAAAGCCTTAAATAATCTCGCTCCATCCTATATTTCGGAATGTCTTACACCTTACACTCCAAATCGTTACCTTAGATATTCAAATGAGTGTCTGCTTATTATTTCAAGAGCTAAACTTAAAAGAAGTGGCGAAGCAGCCTTCTGCTGTTATGTACCTAAAATCTGGAATAGCCTGCCAATAGGAATTCACCAGGCTAATTCAGTGGAGCACTTTAAAAAACTGCTAAAAACACATTACTTTAATATGGCTCTCTCATAGCTTCATTTTAGTTTAATCATGATACTTTGTATATGCATTTAATAATCATTATCATTCATGGTGGCTGTCAAATCTGTACTAAACCCTACTTTCTCTGCTGTTCTTTTTCTGGTTTTCTGTGGTGGCGATTTGCGCCACCACCACCTGATCAAAGCACCATGATGTCCCTACATTGATGGATTAAAGGTCAGAAGTCCACATGACCATCATCATCAAGTTCTTCAATGTGAACCCTGAATACAATGAGCACTGATTGGGGTCATTTATGTTAGGTAGAATGCCTAGAGGGGCTGGGTGGTCTTGTGGACTGGAACCCCTGCAGATTTTATTTTTTTCTCCAGCCATCTGGAGTTTTTTTTGTTTGTTTTTTCTGTCCTCCCTGGCCATCAGACCTTACTTTTATTCTATGTTTATTAGTATTGCCTAATTTTATTTTTTATATATTTTGTCTTTTTTTCTCTTTCTTCATCCTGTAAAGCAGTTTGAGTTACATCATTTGTATGAAAATGTGCTATATAAATAAATTGTGTTGTTTATGTGGAGTTCCTCTAAGAAGTACAGATTCTTTCCACTACAAAAGTATTTTCAATTAAGTGGACTGGCCCAGTAAAAACTGATGTGAGTTTGTCCATGAATCTTCTCCATAATAGTCATTGACACTTACAACCATATTTTTGATCTAAAACATATAAAATAACCATTTAAGAGTGGGAAAATAAAATTAATCAGGCTACATTATGAACATAAATTTAAAATAGGTTTGAAGCCTCCCTACATCTGTTTACCTAAAGAGAAACAAACCTTCATACAATTTTCGTATGTCTCTGAAGGAATTTGTAATCACAATACACTAAACAAAAGTGCTGGATTTTGAGATGTGTACATTTTTAATTTAAAATCATGTAATATCATGTAACCAATAACGGCGTACTGAACGATAACATGCAGTGAATACACCTGACTTGAGCATTCCTAGTTTTCATCCTCTTTCTCTGTACGTTTAACATTCATTTGCTCAGAGGTTGATGCGCTTGCTGCTTCCTGAGCAGCTGTTCTTTTCTCCACTCTAGTGGCCCGCTTCTTCTCTTCTTCCATCGGCATCTTTTCACGTTAAAACTGATTCACTTAAGCTGCCACTTAAGTCTTCAATCTGCCTCAAAATGATTTAAGATATGAAGAGGTAGGAGAAGTGACCACGAAGGTGGTAGGGAAGGAGAATGATGCCCGTATACTTGCGCGCACTTCTGTCCGCTGCAGAGAGTTAATTCTACAATAAAATAAAATAAAAATAGAGCAATAAAAATCAACACCCTGAAAGCGGATAGTAGACGTTATGTAGTATATGTGTACCAAATTTCAGTTCAATAGATGAAACAGTTTGCGAGCCACATGTGATTTAAAATCCTGGACAGACAAACAAACAGCCACAGTAGCGTATTATATAAGAAGACATCATGTAATATGTGGAGTTTTTTGTTTTGGATTGGTTGGTTTCCAATAGATATGAGTCATCTTAAATAAATCTTTATACAGTAATCCCTCCTCGATCGCGGGGGTTGCGTTCCAGACCCCCCCGCGATAGGTGAAAATCCGCGAAGTAGAAACCATATGTTTCTATGGTTATTTTTATATATTTTAAGCCCTTATAAACTCTCCCACACTGTTTATAAATATTCCCCGCAGAGTTATACAGCATAATCCCACTGTTTATATACAGTAAAACCTAAATATTATTTTAAAGATATTGAGTGTCTCCGATATCACATATGTTACAGCCATTACGATAGACATGCCACCAGCAATAAATACGTACAATGCAACAAAAATAGTATACAGTAAATGTGTGTGTACAGTGACACTAAACGTACATACATGTACTAAGTACTGTAAGTAGAAAATGAATTATGGTTACTCACCAACAATGACACGATGACTTGTCCGATAACAATGAGTTTTATTTTACTGCACAACAAAGGAGAGCATTACAGCCCTTAAAGGAGCCACTTCAGGCGATTGTGTAGCACTGCCGTTGTTCTTCTTCTGGGAGTCTTCAATCCAAATACCTAAAGCAGATTCCATCCAGATTACTGCCTTATTACATCCACTTACAACTCGTTTTGCACCCTGGTTAAAAGGACACTGCGGCCGTAGATCTTATATTCCTTTCCTACTTTTTAAATAAAAAGAATTGTAGCCTTCAACAAATCCAAAACGTTTACCTTTTCGGCAATCGTTAACATCTTCCGTTTGCGCTTGGGCACGGCCCCTGAAGCAGGAGCAGATCGTTTTGGAGCCATAATGAAGGGCTTGACTATGCACAAAGATAAACACAAAGAGCACAACTCTTTACACAGCGAAACACGTTGATGCTGAATGAGCGAGACGAGACTTCCTGGTTAACACTGCATTCAGCAAGCAGGAACTTAACTGCGTGCTCTGATTGGTTAGCTTCTCAGTCAGGAGAACTTAACTGCGTGCTCTGATTGGTTAGCTTCTCAGTCATCCGCCAATAGCATCCCTTGTATGAAATCAACTGGGCAAACCAACTGAGGAAGCATGTACAGGAAGTAAAAAGACACATTGTCCATAAAACCCTGAAGCAGCGAAAAATCCGCGTTATATATTTAGTTATGCTTTCATATAAAATCCGCGATAGACCGAAACCGCGAAAGTAGGGAGGGATTACTGTATATGTTTTAAATTTTATATATTCAATCTTTTGGATGTGAGATTTCCTAGGGTATAATTTATATTAAAACCAACATTTAAATCTTATTTTGAAACATTTCTTCCTTTGGACTTTATGTTATGATTGCATCCTTTTCTGGGTTGTACTTTATACATTTTGTTGCTTTTATTTACTCACTTTTCCTGATTTTTCTTAATTACATGGACATGAAAATCTTAAAGAACTTTGGTTGGGGCTAACACATACTGAGCTCTATTGACTACTCACAATTGGCTAAGCAAATACACAAAACACAGCAGTAACAAGTGCTAAAAGTTAGAAATGTTAGGGAAGGTTAGGAAAAATTCAGTTATCATCGATTTGTTGCTATCTCGTAGTGCTGAATTCAGGCATAACTATTAATCAGTGTGTCTCAGTATGTTTTGTGATCAGCAGCTTTGAAGGAAGTATTGCTGTATGTTAGTAAGAACCAGCACAAAATGCCACATGACTAGGAGTCTAGATCAATAGAGTTTAATACATGTAAAACTGTGCATAAATTAGAAGGCAAAAAAGCCTCCTCTTCATTTTAATTGTCAATTATGAAGTGTCTTATTCAGTGGGAGGCTCAAGAATTGCTATTGATGTTTCCGCTCTCTCAATATTTGGTGATCCAAAGCAAGCAAAATGATTTCCAAATAAACACTGCCAGACTGCATATCAACACGGGTCCATGGCAACAGCTTGGACAAGAAGTTGCCAGATTATTAGGCTGCAGCTGGTAAAGCTGCATTAACTGCCTGAACATCCTGCCACTGATGTAGTGACACTTCTAATTAAGCATAATCTACAAGAACACTAGCATTTATCTTTCAGTGACTGTATTAAGAATGGTGGGGTGGAGAACAAGAATCTGTATGCCTGGTTGCTAATTTTGGGCAGCTACATTCCTTGTTTAGGAATTAGATTGTCAGTACACAAGTCTGACTTAGAAAAATACATGAATTGCTAAAATAATGAATGATTATGTTATCTTGGCAGGCAGGCATCTCTACAATCCTCATTGCATCAGCAACAAATGTGTATTACAATCTTTATGTTTCTAATACTCCAGCTTCCATCAGCTATTATTTCAACAATGCCACACTTTCTTTACTCCTTTTAACGCAGTCCAGTCTTCAGACACATGCTCTTTACCTTATTTAACATGTGTTGTATACCTTTCTTCAACTCCAGAACTAATATGCCTTACATAAAATGTCTTCAAGTCCTGGACCTGTTAGACTGTTTATTGTATCCTTATTGCATCCATTCAGTCTAACTTGCTGCACCTTACAGAAAATATCTGATTTAATCTATCCAGGATATGCAGGTTGCCTGACCTGACACAATACACTAGACATTGTCACATATCCTCGAAGTCTATTGCAATATTATATATATATATATATATATATATATATATATATATATATATATATATATATATATATATATATATATATCGTGCTATATGGCTGGCCGTTCATCCCGGCCAATACCCCCACGCCACCAGATGGAGCCCTCCCGGCAACATGGAGGTGCCCCGAATTCTAACAGGGTATCATGGACCTTGGAGTTTGTCTTCACAGCTCTGCTGGATACCGTGGGGGCTGCCAGGGGCAGCTGCTGGGAGGCCCAGGGATTTGTACTTTCCATATAGCCCGGAAGAAATTCACAATCACGGGAACGGAAGAGATGATATACTTCGGGGCTGAAGAAAAGAGGAGTTTTGATCTGACCTGGGAGTGCTAAGAATCACATGGACTGGGAGGAATCAGAAGCACTTCCGGGTCATGGACTATAAAGGACTATGGGAAACCCCAGTGTCTGGGTGTGGAGGATTGGATTTGATTATTGTTATTATTGAGAATTGTATTGTTTATGAGTATAGTGGAGTGGAGGGTGCTTTGTGCACATTATTATTGTAAAAATAAATTTATTGGGACTTTTATCTGGTGTATGGCGTCTGATCTGAGGGTTCAAGGGGACGACAGCGCCCCCTATCTGTCACAATATATATTATAATATATATATATATTTATATATATATATATACACACGCTAGGGGGTTTTGCCCCCTGCTCACTTCGCTTGCCAACCCATATTTTTGTTTTTCCAGATACACACTTTAAAGATTTTTTTTCTTTGAACTGTTGCTATTTCATTAGTTTCACTTTTATTTCAGAACTTCTGTAAAAACAAAATTTGTAATCTTTGAAAAGTCACAACATGCTGCATCTTTTTAATGAAGTCAGTGAGACATGTGTTTAATGACTTTGTACCATAATTCAGGATAGCTTTCTCTGGTTTTAATTTCAGCACAGACAAAACAATCTACATCATCAGCAGTTAATAATTTTTTTTTCAAAGTAACCAATAAATGCATGTGAGTTAAACTCTGTTTTTGAAATTCTCTTGACTTAAACTTCAAAGCCTTACAATATTTACATACTTCTGACATATAACCTATGTCCATATATTCTCTGTTCGTCTTTTCATTATTTCTCTGAGTAATAATTTCTTTGTTTGTGCTAATGCAATGTTTACTTTCTTTGTTTTGACACTGTCGTTTTTTTCTGCTTTCATATTCTGTATCTTGCTGTACGTGTTTCGCGCCTACATTTTTTTTTAGTCTTTTCAATTCCAGTTTTCATTACCTCTAACCTGTTCTGCATGTGTTTGACCCCCTTGTTTTTTAACCTTTTTATGACATTTTACTTTGTTTTCTGCTCTGTCTTTGATTTCTGACCTCGCTTTATCCTGATTTTTTTAATGACACCTGGTCTGTGGTGATTATTTTCCCTTTTTCAAGTAATAATTTCCATTTGTTTGCGTTCCTGTGATCTTTACATTCTGTTTTTTTTTTTACTTTCTAATTTTCCTATTTTCATATTCTTTAACTTTCTCTAAATGTGTATCGCGCCAACTATTTTTTTTTTTTTGAGCCTTTTGAATTCCACTGCTTTCATAGTCTCTAACCTGTTCTGCATGTGTATAGATTGGACATGCTTTTTTTTCAGTTCCACTTCTTCCGGGCTGATAATTACTTATTATTACTTTCATAATCTCTAACCTGTTCTGCACGTGTATAGCGCAAACGTCTCGATTGGATGTGCTTTTTTTTCAATTCCACTTGCTCTGGGCTGATAATTACTTTCCTTATTTTCTGAATTTGCACCTCTATTATTCTTTTTCTTTTTTGTCTCTCCAATGATTTTGTGTCTCTTTTCTCCGTGCTGCTTTCTCCTTCACTTAGTTGTCTATGTTTCATTTATAACGTATTGTCCTTATACGCTTTATATGCGCTGAGAGCCCTGGGTCTGTGTGTGTTCAAAGCCAAAACACGACTGAGTGTGTTGCTGGCTTCCCGTGCTCTTATTTATTTTTAGGTAGGGCATGTCTCATCGCACTAGGTATCATAGTTCGCTTTTGGTACCAGTTTATCTGTGCGAATCCTAGAGAGAGGCTGCCGGGTGAGGGGAATGGGGCGGGGCCCACTTCATTCATGTGCTAGCCTCCATTTGAGTCGGTCTACCTCTCTCCATGTGTTGGAGCGTACCTTGCCTTCGCTTAGCTAGCAATATCTGTTTGTTCAACTATTTCTACAGATTGTTAAGAAGTAACGTTTGACTTTTTGAGAGAGAGATCAGAGCTACGTGTGTTTTAGAAGGTAGCTGCTGATTGCCAGAGATATCACGGCCACGTGCTTTTCTTTCCATGTGGGGGACACCAAGCTGAACACGATCACAGTGCAAATGTTTCACGTTGGAGCATACCTACCTTCCACTTGGCCAGAATAAAATTTTTTCAGATTTTTTTATTGATTTTTAAAGTTTGTCCTGTTTCACTACTACATGGGAGGAGCCATGGGGAACAGCTAGTTTTAAATATTTTTGTTCTTGTCAAGCTACCTTCGATTGAAATTTAGGCTTCAGCAACATATACATTGATCAATTTCTTTTTCTTCGGTTTTATCCTTGAATAAAAATCACACTTGTTTTGTTATGCCTTTTGTGAAAGTGTTTATTTGATATTTGGACTTCACACATTACACACTTGAAGTCAACATTTTGTCTTTATTACTTTAACACAGAATTTCCTGTTTCAGTTATATGTTCAACATTTCTTGTCTCGCAATAAATAGCATCCTACATCTACACAGATCGTTGTAGACATGGAATACTCACGAAATGTATGTATTTCAAATAATGATGTATTATTTTCCTACACAGTTTCAGACATCTCGCTCCCCAGATAAACAAACTTTTTCAGCAGTGAGAAGTTTCTGACTTCAGCTGCCTTGATGTGGGTTGGGATAGTAGTTGGTGGCCTGCCTGTGGCCGATTGACACAATTGCAAAACAAACGCGCTACTGGTGATCAATTAATGCTGTGTTGAGGAGGTGTGAATAAAATTAACGTGGCCCGGCATTATGAATATTTTCACATCCTTCAGGGATTCTAGTTTTAATATAGATTCCAGACACAGTATTTATGCTATAATTGACTGGAGCTGGAGAATACAAGCAACTGTTAGTCAGTTGATAAGCCAAGGGCCTTAATCTTATATTCTCAATTGGAAAAGCAGAATGATAGTTTGCCTAGTACTTATGGGCCAGAGATGCACAATTCCAGTAAACAGACAAAATAAAAACTTTATTATGCTGTGTTTAGAGAGGGTGAGGGAGAGGGTAAGAGAGAGACTGGAGCCAAAAGATGGCAATTGTGATTAGGCAATGCTTGTGTATACAGCACGAGACTTAATAAATAATGTGTGAGACACTGGGCTAAAAATATAGAAACATAAATTGTAATTTGCTTTGCATCTTAGATTATCTTGACTTTATCTATAATGAATCTCCAGTGTAAATTGTATCTTTTGACATAGATTAAATAAGAGGAAAAACTATAAGGTAGAAGAAAAATATCTGAAGCAGAGTAAGAAAAAGACCTTGAGGCTGTATTCATTTTTTTTGCAACTGCTTCTTTTCAATAACAAAAGTGAAAAAATTAGCAAGCCAATCCGACAGACTGGAAAGACATAGTGACTTTTAGAAATACATATAGCCATATTGTACCTAGGATTTGTGTTAACTGATTCAGAAAGTGGATAGAGAAGGTAATTTATAGTGATTTTTCATCTCATAATTTCATGAAAAAGAGAGAGTTTCTGATAGAATAGAAGCCTATGGTTATCAGCTCTGAAGGACAGCAAACAATATCAAAAATGGCCATGACCAAAATCTCACATTACTCATGTTGCATAATTCACATGTCAAGTTGTCCAGTGTTATGCTTACAAACTCCCTAACACGTGTATTTTTGCTAAAGTATAATTATATAAACCACTTCCAGAATATGATTTAATGAACGAAAATGGAACGCCCCCCACCATTCTTTAACATTTGAACTGAAGACTTGTCTTATTAATTGGTGAAAAGACCAACCTAGAAACAGCATATTCATTGGCTAGCATTGTGCTTCACTTAATATTAATAAAAATCATGAACTTGAATCGTGAGACATGTATACTTAAAGACAGAAAAAGTTACCAGAAAGGCGTGGGTGTAAGAAGCAATCTTAGAAAGTAACGTTAATGTTAAATTCACTTAAGCGTTTGCTTAATTTCACTAGAAACCAGTATCTCATAGTTACTTAGAACTTTTACTCCCTATATGTTAACACAAAATCGAATTTTCTTAGCTATATCTGTATAACAGGGTGATAATTAAGCCAGTTAGGAAATAAACTCACTGCTAGCAATGTAACAGGACTGTATTTAGAGAGAAATGAAACAAGATACATAACCCTTTAACTTTTCTTAAATAAGAACTTTTCTTTTTTCTAGTATCAATTTTTTTGTCTATTTTTGTGTGAACTGTTTTGCTTTGAATTTACTAAACTTTCTAAAACAAAGGAGTTTGTTCTGTAGAATTATTTGAACCTGTGTGACACTATTGCCAGAACTGTCCTATAAAGCAAACTACAAGCTGCAGAACCTTGGTAACTTTGAACAAGCACAGATACAGAGGGAAAGCATTATGAGGAAGAGAATATGCCCCCAATTTGTGCATATTTGAGATGCTTCAACAAGCAGAATATCAATTCAGCCATGCAGTTTTACAGACTGCTACCAAGTAATTCTGGGATACTCTAGTTGGCGCTCACTGCTATGAATATATAAATACAATTACAGGAGATGAGTGTACAATTCAATTCAACTTAAACGCTTCTTCACGTCTGAGTGTGTTCAATTCTTTTTCATGAGAGCATTTTCCAACAGCAGTTAATTTAGCAATATTTAAGTAAAAATATATTTGTTTGGGACATTATGAGTATATGACTGAACAAATTGACATGTGGATTATGTGACATGGATTATTTTCATGGATTTTTGATACTGTTTTCTTTTGTTCAGCATTGGTCACTATAGAATTATTTTATTTCAGAAACATTTTTATTTTCTCTAACATGAGAACAAGAAATTAAAAATATTTCTCAGTCATAACTGGAAACTACATGGGTTAAATGATATAAAAAATATAATTTTTTGGATTCCTTTAACTTCCTAATTGTTTTAAATTCCTTTAACTGTTTCTAACACTTTGACAGTACATTTTTATTTAAAACAGTTACATTATACATATGAAGAACTCTGTATACTGCTTGAGTGTTTGGTATATTAAAAAAGCCTGTAATTTTCTAACCTGCTTAGTCCTGAACAGGGTTTTGGGGTTCTGCTAGAGCCTGTCCCAGCCAGCACAGAGTGCAAGGCAGAAACCAACCCTGGACAGCGTATCGGTCCATTGCAGAGCAAACACACACACACTCACACAAACCCCAGCCATGTAGTAGGGCCATTTCACCTAATCTGCATATCTTTGGATTCTGGGAGGAAACCCAAACACCCAGAGGAAGTCCATGCAGACTCGGGGAGAACAAGCAGTCTCCATACACGGTGGACCCAGGATGCGAACTCTGGTCTCCTTACTACAAGGCAGAAACACTACCATTGCTCCACCATGCTTAAAAAGACTTAGGACACTGGGATAAAAAGGAATGTTGGGACCAGTTTAAGTGAATCTTTAAAGTGACTGTAAAATGCTATACATAGTAAGTGGGGGGCCACTCCAACCCCCAACAATGTGCAGCATCCACCTAGATGTTGAGACGACAGCCATTTACCCCTAGTACACTCACCTTACATTAGCTAATATGTGGTTAAGAGGTAAGAGAGACAGCCAGTTAGGGACAGGGAATGATTAGTGGTCAGAATGAGAAGGCCATTGAAGTCAATTTAGCCTGGACATCGGGATACACCCTGCTCTCCACGAAGGATCTTTTAGGACCACACAGAGTTTTATGTCTCATCCAAAAGCGTATGTTGCTTGTTGAATTCAGATCAAATAAAAAATGTTCATTTTCATTATTACAAATTATTTGACTTCTGTGGTAGACACTAGTTACATTTTATTAAGGGTAATTTATGCACTTTGGATTGTGACTGAAAGAATGATATTGTGAGTAAAAATGGATGAAATGAAGTTTCTATGCTGGTTTACTGGCATTACTCTGTGACAAGGTAAGTAGCGTGGGCAATAAGAGAAGGCACCAGAGACAAACAACTGGCTCTGTAGATGCAGACCAATCAATTCAATTGATTTGAATGAGTATCAGGAGACCTCATTTGGAGAAGGTCCGTGACATGCTGAAGGGGTTATATCTCTTGACCAATCTGGAACAATTAAGGTATTACCCAGGACTGGCTGAAGGTATCTGCTACTGATAGAGAGGCGTGGAAAGTCCAGCTCAACTTTGACCCTCATCAGGAAAAGTGGAAGGAAAATGATGATGATTTTTTGATGGTTTGGAAAATAAAAAAATATTTGAAGGACATTTTGGAAAGCAGACATTAACTTGACATAAGCAACTGTTCAAACTAGGAGGAGAAATGAAATGATCCAAGCTTTTTGAACTATGTAACTGCAGCTGAAAACAGAATGATTTGTGTAGCCATTGGATAAACATTAAGGTAGTCAATTCTACATGAAATAACCTTTTCTATTACCTGCAGTGAGAAACTACCTTGTTTTATCTCAGAATATCAGGTTGCGGATGGTTGAATAAACAGTCTGCTCCCTGGTATAACCTTAAGAGATATTCTACTCAAAATGATACATTTTTTTATGTGTTACTTACCCCATGTGCTTTATACCGATGACCAACAAAAAATAATCTGTTTTAATGAACAAAAGAGATGAAATTTCTAATTGATTACATACATCCAGAAAATCAGATCAGTGCACGCAGAGGAAACAGGGGACTGAGCTGTTGAAGTAAAAAAAAAAATCTGCCTTTCCCCCGATATTGGTCAAGAGCCCTGTCTTTCATTCAAATGCTCAATCTGATACGAATGTGTTTCCTCTGCGTACACTGCTCTGATTTTCCAGATGTACTTAATCAATTAGAAATTTTATCTCGAGGAGAGAGGACTGAGACTTGGCACTTAGACTGACGTTCCTTCTTGTGATGGCTATAGAAAATATGTCATAGCAGTCAACAGCTTTATTTTTTTGAGATTATCAGTTAAGCAAAGTATTTGTGATGACAGACTTCATTGCCTAGAAGCAGCTTTATGTATGTACAAATATTAATATGAAGATGCTAGTGGATTTTTTTTTTGGCAATGGACACAACTCATAGAACAGGTCATTTACAAGCCTTTGTATGAATTAAGGTATCTGACATAAGCATGACCAGCATTGTACGATGATTAAGGTGGCTGTCATAAGCGTGACCTGGAGGATTAATCACAATTAATGTGAAACAAATGCAATTGGAATGGGGAGTATCACTCTTTAGAAAATACGAATGGCAACTAACACTGTAAATGCCTAGTCCTGAAAAAATTAAGCACAATTATACTTACAGAAGAATATCCAGTGTATGTATTAGTGTATGCACCACTAATTTTTAAAGCAGTTTAGTGAAATCAAACTGAATCTTTTTTTTTTTATACACATGCATTATTTATCATTTTAATAAAAGAACAATTATACAACTACTGTATATATAAAAGTACTTGGCCCTATATTTTATCCCACATGCACAAATAATCTAATATTAAAACACCTAAACTTTTACTTAATTCCATGGCAAGTTGTATTTGTAATAAAATTCTTATATACAGTATATTTAGTTTTATAAAATCAATTTTTCTCCCCCCAGTTTTCCTCAGTTTTAACTACCACTCCCTGTAAACTTTGAATTAATGGAATTCTCTAGGGATTCAGTACAGAAACTGGCTGTTCAGCTGTTTACAGTGCTTGAGAAACAATGTTTTACTAAAATTACTCAAGCAGCAAAGTAAATCGATGTAATGAAATATTGACTACAGAGGAGAGGGAAGGAGGTGGTGGTGAGGCTTTCATTTTTTTTAATAAGTGATGCCACACACAAAAAACTAGAGTAGATATTCAGATTTGCATTACACCAAGAAGGCCAGTCAGCTTTTAGAAAAATGTGTCTGTCCAATAATTACTAACACTTAATAAAAATTATATTGACCTTTTCACCACTATGACTCTTTCCAGGAAAAGCTGTTTTGGAAGATGTTGATAAGGACTTTCTTTTTTTTTTTTTGCTTAACAGTCCCTCCCACCCAAGGTGACTAACAAAAAGAAAGGCAAATGACAATAAAACATTATATTAAAAAAATAAGAAATAAGGACAAAAGACTAATTAGCAACCTATAAATAACAGACCAATCTATTAAAGCAGAGGCAACATGGAAATGATCTTACAGGTGACAGCAGTGCAAGTGTGTAAGGATGTGATGGTGTTTGAACGCATTCTTAGATTTCTTTTTTGCCATTATACCTTGTTGTTTATGCCTTTTGCTTGATCTCTTTTTTGTTGCACATTCATGACTGTCTCTTTGTATCATCACACATCACAGCATAATATCAAGAATTTAAGCAAATGGAAAGCATCCAAAAGAAGAAAAAGAAAGCACAGAATACTGTCAGGTTTCTTGTAAGTGAGGATGGGGAATCCTACTAGTCTCCTGCAAAATTTCAGAGAATGCCAAAATTCAATTGTCGTTAGAAACAAGAACGAAAAAGTAAAAAAAAAATTAATTGAAGGGATTAAATAATTGAATAGTTGGCCCGTCTGTATGTGTGTGTGTGTGTTTTTTTGTCCTTGGTTTGTTCCTGACCTTGTGCTCAATATTACAGCATGTCATCGACCGCTAGTAGATAGATAGATAGATAGATAGATAGATAGATAGATAGATAGATAGATAGATAGATAGATACTTTACCCACAGGACCTCAAACGAAATGTTGATGTGCCTAACCAAACCACTCTATTTACTTCTTTGGTAGCGAACAAAGTACCAAGTATGGGATGGCACAAGGTAGAACAAAAATCAATAAAGTCGTTGGCTATTATAATGCTTCCTATTTAGGTTTGTTAGGCTTGTTGTCGGACTTCCTTCCCGTAGGTGAGCCATTGCCTTCTGGAAACACCCTCTTTTTATAACAGGAAGGGGCATGGTAAGTTGCTCTCAATGGGCATCTTCTCTAGGCTGTGGAGGAAAAGGAGACAAGGTGGTTAGTGATCGCTCTTCCTGGTAGTTCTTATTTTTTACGAGTTAAGAAGGTCAGCCTCTGACGCGAATGCATGACTAGTATCTTTATTGAGAAACACTTGTTTCTTCTATACATATAAAGGAAGTTGGGATCCGAGAGACTGTGTTTGTGTGTTTGTGGAGGGATGGAGAGTTAAGGTGGGTGGGGGAGTCACGTGATCATCTCCCCTCCCATTCACGTCATTTCATTCACTTCATTTCGCTCTGAGCTGAGTTCCGCAGCTGACGCAGTCTTACCGTTCTTTTTCCTTAGTGTTTAGTCCTCTCTCCTTTACTGATTTATATAAAGGAGAGTTGGGCTCCAGGATGACAAACCAAAAATGTTGTATATAAATAAGCTCTATAAGTCACATGTAGATAGATAATTATTCCAACTACAGCGACTGCAGCGAAGCGCACGTGGTCTGCTAGTATTATATAAATTTCATGCATCAGCCTTGAGGTTTTTTTTTTTCCAATTGAAAAACACTAAAAACACTTTTTTTTACTAGATTGCTTGGATGTAATAAGTGGGAGAAAGCTTACGATTTAATATCTTTTTCACAATGAAACATATGAAAAGTACTTTTTAAGATTGTTTAACTTGGGTCATAGTGTATGTGATAAGTTGTAAGCATAAGTATGAGGGACTGAGGACCCAGGTTAGAAGCAGTGATGGAATAACAGAGAAGAACCCAGTTAGAGTAAGTCTGCACCAAGGATCTTCTTTAAGTTCTTACTTCTTTGATGTGGTTATGGAAGAGTTGACTCATTGGATAAAAGACCAATGCCCTGGTACATTCTTTTTGATGATTACATTGTGTTGCATAGGACCAGAAAGAAGGAAGTGAAGAGGAAATTGAAAAAATGGGGAACAGCTTTGGTAGATAGAGGATTGAAGTTAAACAGGAAGAAAACAGAATGTTTGAGGTTTAACTATGATCAGGATTCAGAAGTTAGTCTGCAGGGAGAGAGCTATTGAAATACCTAGGATCAATGGTAGCCCAAGATAGAATGCAGTCTGAATGGAATAATTAGAAGAAGATATCAGGAGTATTTTGTAATGAAAACATTAAGACAAAAGTTAAAAGTAACATTTATAAGATAGTGGTAAGACCAAGAGTGATGTATGGAGCTGAGACAATGGGCAGTAAAACATGTGCAGGAGAAAACTGTGGATGTGGCAGAAATGAAAATCATGGACATGCAAAGTTACAGTACAAAGAAGGACAGAATAAGGAAGACATTCAGAGGTAAAGGAAAAGTAGGAGAGATATCTAAGAAAGTTCATGAAAGTAGGTTGTCCATAAGTTGTATGGACATACGAAGAGGGGAGGAAATGAATTTGTGGGCAAAAGAGTGACAGAAATGGAAGTACAGGGGAAAAGAAAGTGTGAGAGGATGAAATGGAGGTGGATGGACAGAGGAAAGGAAAACTTGAAGGAGAAGGGTCTGATTGGGAAGAAGATCCTGCGCCGAGCTGTGCAAAGAAGGTTGATCTGAAACATCAATCCAACATAGAAGTGGCAAAAGGTGAAGAGAAAGAAGATTAATGTTATGTGGCTAGTGTAGACTCAGCAAGCTTCTCCCTTTTTGTGATACAAACTCTGGTTCTGCCCTCCGCACAGAAAGTCAAAACTGCTCATCTTAGTCAAGTAAGGTACAGGGCAGGCGTGTGGGGTGAGGCAGTGAGATGATCACCCCAGGTGGCACTTTGATAAGGGTGGCATTTTCATACAACTGTGTTTTTAAACATTATGAAATACTGATAATAATATATTTTAGTTTTAGTTTTATATGAACTGTAAGAATGACATACTATACTGTACATATCAAGCGCCTCCTTTATATATTGTTTTTAAAAAATGTAAGAAATATTTTCACTCGTTTCAAATTGCTTAGAGCTTTATTTTGCACCAAATCTCTGTAATTCAAGCATAAGAGAATCACAATGAGACACGCATATTTCAAAGCTACACATCAGTAACACTCATTGTCCTGAGTTTTCCATATCATTTTGTGTATATATTGATTATCATTGCCATGTGTAGAATGAAAGTGATGTGTATTTTATGTTTTGTTATTGTTTTTGTTGATTTTGAGTTATATTTCACATCTTTGTTATTTTTATTGATTTTATATTTGATCATGTATTAATGTACTATCCCCTTAAATGTGAGTATTTTCTGTGTTCCTTATGGGTGGAGCTCCAAGAGGCCGGACTGCCTGTCAGTGTCAATTGAGGAGCTGCCCACATCCCTGTAAAGGCCATGGAGGTAGGCCATTCAAGTGGAAATCATTCATTATTATAAATTATGAGTTTTTTTGTTGCAGGAAGGATTTTCAGGTTTTTTGATTATTATTGAACTTGTTTAAAAGATTTTTATCATTGGACTGTGTTTTGGTATTTGTTGCCCTTTAGGAATCTACTTGTTTCTTTTTTGTTTTCTGGAGCATTTCCTTGTATTTTTGAACTTCTGAAAACAACATCTTTTCTTTTATAAAGATTTTTTGTTAGTCAAACTTTGTAAAAGCCAAGGTTTATGGTGGGGATTTTGTGATATTTAAAATATCTCAAGGTTATTCTAGGGCTTTATTCCTTTGAGGCCTGCAAAGTCTGAGACAGGCTGTTGGAACAGGGAGTTAGCCCATCAGAGTAAGGCAGACGAGGCCCGGCATGGCTTGTGAAGGATGTTGGAGGCCTGTTCTCCTTTTTGCTTTCATGGATTCTCCAGTTCATGACTGTCATTTTGTAACATTTGGCAATTTTTAGAGTTTTATTAAGGTTTCAGTCACAGGTAGGCTACAATGTTTATTAAATATCTTTTAAGTTTTCATTGTTCATGTTTATGTAAAAATAACAGGAAAGTGGCTTTTAGCTTCCAAGACAGAGTTTGAAACTGCAAAGGTATTTAGAGAGCGTGCAGGATGAGTGAAACAGCCAAGGTTCGTTTTCATTATAGTTTATCAGTATATATTTGTGTAAAATAGAAGTTGTGCAGAATTAACTTATTTTATTGTTTTTCATGTCTGTTTTATTGTTCTTAAGCTAATCTTTTTCAATACAAATTTGCCTTGTTGCTGCCTGCATTATTTAACACGTTGCCCCTGGCAAGGCACCAGAACCAGAATTCCTCTTACTCCAGTGAACATTCAGGCTTTTCACATTAAGTGCTCATTTTGTAACAAAACAACGTCACTTGAGCCCTGTTACACTTGTGTGTTTAAAATGGACTCCATACAAAACATCAATGCAGAATTATTCTGCATATTTTCTTAACGTTTCTTCTATTATTTTATGCGATTATTTGTTGGTGTGGTTTACTTCTAAGTTTTGGGGAATCTTCCTATATAGTACAACTTAAGTTATGTGTAGTATGGATTGTGTACATGGTGACATGTGTAATATATGAGAGATTTATTATAGTTCACATATTATAGTTTATTGAGTTGATTTTCAACTTTCTGGACCATGAATGGCCTTCTATAACATAAGAAAAAAATGAACAACCAGGCAATCAAATTAATTTCACTGGTCCCCACTGGACAATCTGATTTTCAAGGATTGCTACTGTTTCTGGAAGAACTTCAAAAATGTTGAATTAGGATCAATAGTGCCATCTGCCAATTAACACAAGTGTAAAATTTCTGGTCATGTAATATCTAAAGTCTCTTTATTTAATCTTTAAAATAACTTCATATTTTTCTCTCTGCAATAGGCTGGTGTTCCTCTCAGTGCTGGTTCTTGCATGGTGCCTTAGTATTTGTTCCATGAAGTCTTTGATCATGCAGTAAATCTTTGTTATCCTCGGATTCCTTTCCCACAGATTTACTTACCTACTGTTATAGAAGTGTAACCCATTTTGAGATATCTGGTGTTTATTAATGCTATTCAATGCCATGCACAGCAGAATAAAATTTAGAGTGGCCTAATGCAAGCAGCAAGATGTGTCATTCAGCAGTAACAGGTCTGTGTTGCCCTTAGATGTCAGGGGATGCACGTGTGCTACACTGAATGGATCAGTGTGTGTCTACTCAATGCCAAGAGGTGTGAGTAGGCCATTGAGCCCCTTTCAAGATGGGGACTGAGGTTTGCAATTGCTCCACATGAGACAAGGAATTCCCAGTAATTTGGCTCATAAGCTGGCACAGAATAAGTCTGTTTGTACACAATGCCCATTGCTGCTACTGACTGGATGGGTTAGTGAGATCCTTGGATGATCTGCCCTGCTGTGGTCACCCATGGCCTTTTTTGGAGTGCCTAGAAGACTTTCAAACTTAAATATCTAGACAAGCACAATGATCTTCTATTTTATTTAATCTGCCATCAGTTTTAACTTAACACTTCAACACAGACCTTCATCATGTACTTTTTTGAAAATTTTTATATTTAAGTAATTTTAACTTTATTTAGCCAGAGGTCCTCCACGACTAATAATAACACATCAATCAAGGCAATTTTTTGTCATTTGAATAAGATTCTAATAGCTATGAAAACTGTTTCAGCCAACACTAGCCTAATTTAGCTGCAGTGTTTTAATACTTGATATTTTACAACACTTTTAACAAAAGTATATTTTTTGTACTGTACTAATACATGTAATTATATGCTATTATCACTGTTATTTTCTGATATAATTATAATATAATAATAGGGCGGAATGGTGGCTCTGAGGCTAAGGATCTGAGCCAGTGTCCGGAATGTTGTTGGTTTTGAATCCCTGTTAATGCCTAAGGAGATCCTATTCTGTTGGACCCTTAAGCAAGGCTCTTAACCTGCAAATACTCCAGGGACACTGCAAAATGGCTGACATGGTGCTCTGACCCCAAGGGGTATGTGAAAACTAATAAATTCCTAATACAAGAAATTGTATAAGGTGAAATAAAGAACAAAATGAAATGTGACTCACTGTTTTAAAATTATTTAATAAAGAAAATTGAGACAACTGTCTCTTTAATGAAGTAATAAAAACAAATGCTGTAACTTTCAAAACACTTACCTAAGTCTCCAAATGCACCTGAATGTTAAACCATGCATACATTTTCTTATTTGTTAAGAGTATGGGGAAGCAGAAAACACCTCTGATGGCAATGTGATCTTAACTGCACTATATGACCAAATCATGTAGACACTTCACCATCACACCTATGAGCTTGTTGGACATCCAATTCCAAAACTGTGGTCACTATAACAGCCTCAGCTCTTTTGGGCAAGTTTTCCACAAGATTTTTGAGTGTGTGTGTGTGACTTTGTGCCCATTCTGCCAAAAGAGTTTTTGTGAGGTCAGGTACTTATGTTGGATGAGAAGACCTCACTCACAGACAGTGTTCTAATTCATCCCATAGGTGTTAAGCAGGGTTGAGATTAGGTCTCTAGGCAGGCCATAACAAAACTCATCAGATCATTTTATCAACATGGCTTTGTATACAAAGGCTGTCATTTCGAAACAGAAAAAGGCCTTCCCTAAACTGTTGCTACAAAGATTGAAGTGCACAATTGTCTAAAATGTCTTTGTATGCTGTAGCATTAACAGTAAACTTCACGGGGACCATGATGGCCTAGCTCAATCTATGAAAAACAGCCCCAGATCATTATCCCTTCTCCAATAAACTTTACAGTAGGGACTATGCAGTCCAGAAGGTAGCATTCTTCTGGCATCTGCCAAACTCAGATGTATCAATCCAGAGAACATTTCCACCGCTTCAGAGTCCAATGGCGCTGTGCTTTATACCACTAACTGATGCTAGGGATTGCATATAGTGATTTTAGGCTTATGTGAAGTTGCTTGGCCATGCAAATCCATTTCATAAGTTTCCCAAAGTACAGATTTTGTGCTGATGTAGCTTCTAGAGGCAATTTGGAAATTAGCTGTGAATGATGTAACAGAGGATAAGGGATTTTGGCATGCTATGTGTTTCAGCACTTGGTGTCCCCACTCTTATAGTTTGCATGGTCAACCACTTCCACTATAGTAGCAGTCACAGTTGGCTGGGACAAACCTAGTTGAGCAGAAATTATATGTAGCCTACTGACTTGTGCAAAGTTGGCATCCTATTATGGTGCCATGTTTTAAATCACTAAGCTCTTCTGTGCGAATCTTTTTATAGCCAGCATTTGTCAATGGAGACTGTATGGCTAGGTGCTTGATTTTGTTAACAATGGAACACCTGAACCAATAATTTGGAATGGTGTCTAAATACTTTCAGCCATATAATGCATCTTTAATTCTTATTAATAATGTACCATTTTTTTTTCAAATTGGGGAACGTCCTGAATAGCTCAAGTAAGCAGAGCAATAACATCGCCGGGGGGCAGATAGGAGCACTGTTGCTAACTGTGTCTCCTGCTTCTTTCACAGCACAGCACACCATCACCTGGAGATGACACCAAGCTTCGACCCCTCTAGGCATTGGAAGTTACACCCTTTCTCCAAGCAGGCCAATATAAATGTGGAGCTGACAAATGGACATTGCCATATGACCCAAGCCAGGAGATGAAATGGAGCTTTGAGTGACTGCTAAAAGTGCGAGGAGTATTGCTTTATTTTGTATACCATGGGATGGAACTTTTTGCTTTGGAACTGTTTATTATTAAAAAGGGTTGTTATCAGATTGGCACTTCATCTATATTATCATGCCTAGCGAGCTTTTCTGTTGACAACATAAAATAATGTACTGCAGTATGTATATCCCTTTATAAATTTTAAGTTAATTTTGATGTTAGGTTTATGCGGAGATCAGAAGGATATATTACAGTATATAATTTATATAAAATATAAAAAGTCAGCGACAACTTAAGCGGTTCAGCGGTTAATGGACTGGTGTAAAGCCAATAACCTGTCTCTGAATGTAGACAAAACAAATTAGATGATTGTTGACTTTAGGAAGACTAAATGACCATCTGCCACTGAACATTGACGGCTCGACTGTGGAGGTCGTCAATAGCACCAAATTCCTGGGTGTTTACCTGGCAGAGAATCTCACCTGGTCCTACAACGCCAGCTCTTTAGCCAAGAAAGCCCAGCAGCCGCTTTACTTCCTGCGTAGGCTGAGAAAAGTCCATCTTCTACCAGCTATTCTAAGAACATTCTACAGAGGAAGCACAGAGAGCATCCTGAGCAACTGCATCACTGTCTGGTTTGGAAATTGCATAGTCAGGGATCGTAAAGCCCTACAACAGATAGTGAAGACAGCTGAGAAGATCCTCTGTGTCTCTCTTCCTTCCATCATGGACATTTACACCAAACGCTGCATCCGCAAAGCCACCAGCATTGTGAATGACCCAACACACCCTGCACACTCACTGTTTACACTTCTGCTATTGGGTAAAAGGTACCGAAGCATTCGAGCCTTTACCAACAGAATGTGCAACAGTTTTTTGCCCCAAGCAGTCAGATTTCTGAACACTCATGGACCGATCTGATATCTGATATATGTGTTCTGCTCTGCAATGTTGCACATGGTTGCACATTTTTGCAAATTTGTCTCACAGGCACCTTGTTATATATGCACCTTGTTATATATTACGTGTCTTTATGTTATGTGTCGTGGATTCTTCGTTGTCTTGTGTTCCTATGTAGCACCATGGTCCAGGAGGAATGTTGTTTCGTTTCACTGTATGCTGCACTACTGTATATGGATGAAATGACAATAAATACTCTTGAATCTTGAAGATGTTAGTTATTTTTTTTTTTACATTATCTTCCATTTACATTGTGGATATTCTATTCTGAAGTTGTTCTCAAATTACAATTAATCAGCAACAAAAAAATGTTTGTATATAGAGCTTTATCTTTTTTCCTTTGCAGATGCATGCTTAGTCACCCCTTTACTATCTCCATATACAGTATATAAATATAGATTATATATAGTGTCATGAATTAAACATGAGAGTTTCAGCAGACTGATAAAACAAAACACATGTGGAGTGTACTGAAGGCCAAATATGTATTCTGATGAAAGCAGTTCTTGCAAAGTATTAAATAATAGTGGAAAAAGTTAGAGGCAGGTATGTATCCATGATACAAAATCTATTCTAACCTTAAAAAAACATTCTTGTCTGGTAAACAATTTTGGAAAACAAGTGCAGTCTAACCTTGCAGATGGACAGAAGGTAGAAACTGTTAAGAATTTGAAAAATGAAAATTACACACCATAATACATCTCTTTCTTGGCATTACTGTAAGGCCTTTCTGTTTGGCGTTACCTGCAGTTATTTCTGAGCTAAACTAAGTAATACATACAATAATGCATTACTCCACAAGAGTCTGTGAGGTGTTCAAAGAGCTAAAAAGAAAGTATAATATAAATAAAAAATAATTACACAAGAAGGAAAGAGGCGTGAACAAGAGGCTTGTAATTCACACTTTTCAATAATTATGTCTGTTACTTAAAGAAACGTGCTAGCTAAGGATAACTTTAATCAAAGGCTGCCATGTAATAAAACATTTTTGAGTTCTTCTTCTTTAAGTAAAATTTAATACAGAACATAGTTTTTTATTGTATTATAGAAGGAAAGTTAAGATTTACCAAATTGAGCAGAATAATACAGAAAGCTAGTATCCTTGTGAAAGCTGTTGCAATGAATGTAATGTGGCACAATCTTATATTATTAGTGGAACAGCTATACAGTAAGAGATACCCACAATGTTTAAAACTACAAACTGTTATTCAGTACACTCCTCACAGGTGGGGTTTATTCCTATTTTAGTTTTGGGTGACCTGCAGCTTTGTGTGAGATGTGAAAGCTGCTGAAGGAATCCATGTTTCATACTGGAATAAATACTTTTGTAACATTTCTATTTGTTAGATTAAAAGTTTCTTTCAATGTCCTGTTCTTAGTAAAGTCTCAGAATATTTAGGGATTTATTTTTAATGAGAATATCCCAGTATGTGTTTGTATGTGAATGGGTTCACCTCACGATGGCATGGCGTTCTGTTCATAGATTGCTCCTGTTTTTCTCCCAATGCTTGCTGGAACAGGCTCCAGTTTCTTCGTGATCCTGTCCTGGATAGGTAGATTAAGTGAATTTAATTAATGGTTGTGCACTCACTGTCGAGCCTTAGGGGATGGGCTCCCCTAAACTTGCAGATAAGGATCTGCATTCGGCCGTTGTACTGGGTTGAGTGATCCAAGTTCCTCAAAATAGTAACTGGCTCTCTTTTGATACAGGATATTTGTTAGTATGGATTTTTCTTTTTTTTTTTTTGTATAATTTTGCTTTGGCTGTTTTGAATTTCACCTTTGGTTTTGTTTACTTTTTTATATCTTTTTTGTTCTACTATTATTTTTTTATCTGGTTTGTAACATTTTTTGGAAAAAAATCTGTTAAAATATAAAGAACTATTGTGTTTTGTTTGTCACTGTGAGCCAGGCATTTTTATACGAAGGGGAGTCAAGCTAAAGTTAGAAAATGGGATTTATTAGAAAACTAGCAAAATACCCGCGCTTCGCAGCGGAGAAGTAGTGTGTTAAAGAAGTTATGAAAAAGAAAAGCAAACATTTTAAAAATAACGTAAGATGATTGTTAATGTAATTGTTTTGTTATTGATATGAGTGTTGTTGTCATATCTATCTATTTATATATATATATATATATATATATCCTTTCAAGGAGCTCGGTTCCGTCGGGGAAACGGCGACCTCACCTACTGGGACAACGTTGACCTTCTCCTTCCCACAATCCTTGGGAGATATCACGTGTCCTGTTTCGTCGAATGGAAGGACACCGTTCTGGTCATGTGTTCGTTTGTAGTCCTTTACGTTTCCCCAGCCTGCTCCGGGATAGTCCACATGACTATTCTCGTCGAATAGGTTTCCAAATTTCAGAATCCTAGATCGGCTAGACTCCTCGTTGTCGTGGCCATCTTGCTCAGGTGGGAAGTATGTTTCCGACTCCTCGTCAGAATCAAGAAGACAGGCCTCTGAAAAATAATTAAAGTAAGGTCCCAGCGCGCGGACGTTTTTCAGTACATACCCCGGACTCGATTATGTCCTCTTGTATCATAGAGGTTGTCCTGTGCGTCGAAGTCCGACAGCCTTCCGCTGTCGTAACGCCGGGTCCTCTCAGCGTCAATCACTGCCCTGTCTTCTTCGCTTCCCGTCAGGAATGTCCATAGACGCGCGGCATCATCTAGGGTCTGCTCCTTTTTGGTATTCACATTCTTTCTCCCGGATTTCTTCCCCATTACGGACCGATGTACCATAAGGCTTAATATACTGCAGCGCTACCTGTTGAGTTTGGCGATTTGTCTCTGCGTGTCCTGACGCTGTCTTCTTGGGGTTCTCTGTCCACAATAAAATTTTTAAATTCAGGTCCTCTGCCAAACTGGCGGCCAGAGAATCCTGCCGACTCGCCAATTGTGACAGAATAAGTGCTTTCGCACCCTTGTACCCTCAGACACCACGTCAGACACCAGGTAAAGTCCAATAATTATTTATTATAATAATAATTGTGCACAAAGCACTCTCCACTCCCAAATACTCCAATAATACTACAACAATAATCACAATCCTCCACTCCCAGGCGCGTTGCCCTCCTACCACCCAGCTCAGCTCATTGTCTGGAGCGAGGCACTGCCCTTTTATAGCCCCTGACCCGGAGGTGTTCCTGTCCCAACAGATCACAGTTCCTTATTCCTTCCGGGTCAGGGCAAACAGTCCTATTCTTCACCCCGGAGCACGTCGTTCCTTCCTGTCACGTGACCGTGGCGTACTCTCGGTCATAAGGCACGACAGAGCCCATAAGTCCCCCCACAGCGACTCCTGGTGGCCCCCAAGGTATCCAGCAGGGCTGTGTAAAAATACTACAAAGTCCATGAGGCCCTGCTGGACCTCGGGGCATGATCCTGCTGTCGGGAGAGCTCCTCCTAGCGGCCTGGGGGTGAGGACCGGCATGGAAAGCCGGTAGTCCTCCACAGTTCCCCCCCCTTAGCGACGACTTCTGGGGCGGAGCGTCCAGCCCCGCGAGGGACGTCCTCCTCCAGGGGACAATGGCGCCACTCGTGGCCCAGTCGCCGGCAATTGTAGCACCGACGAAGCCCTCCTAGTTGCTTCCCTCTGCGGGACCAAAACATCTGGGAACTCCGTCAGTGTCGTCTCCGCCCCTTCATCTGTCAAGGAGGGTATTACGGCCGTTTGGCTGTCCTTTAGCCTTCTCTCTACTATGTCAGGAGATCCACACTTTAGTTTGGGGACCTCCTGTTTCATCTGGGGCTTGTGCTCAGCTTGAGGCTCTCTATGGAAAAGAGAGAGCCTCTTTGCTGTTTGCACACCCGTTGTCCTTCGCTTACCGGAGTCGGCGTCATTAGCACGCGTCGCTCAATGAACAGCACCGTTCAGCTGCATCGTCACGGCGGCGCTTCCCCGGCACTCCTGTCACCGGCACTACCCGCGCTTAAGACCGGTTGGTACCTGGAGACGATATGCGGCTCGGGCGGCCACGTCACACGCATGCCCCGGACCGTTTACTCCTTTTACCAACCCTTTCGGTCATTGTGCCCCTCTCTGCTGTCGGGCACACGGTGCTTTGACACGCTACTTATTATATGCGGTGCCCGATCGCACTGTGTCCCCTTATACTCTACGATCGGGATAGACTCACCTGCACTCCGCGATCGATCATCTCCGGAGCTTCCCGGCGCAGCCGCTGCACGAATCCCATCAGAGCCTCCAACGGTGCTGCTGCCATCACTCCCAATTCCTCCACACGTTCCTTCAGTTCGTCTAACTCCTGCAAGAAACGGCGTAGGGGCGCGAGGTATTCCTCGAGCCCCCGTAAGTCCAGACAGTTAACGTTTACGGCCGGAGTTGTTTGCGCTTCCGCATTTCGCTTACCCTCTGACCGGGAACCAATGAGCACGTCCCCTCCTGGCACGTTTTCAGCTGTGTCGCGCAAAGGCTCTTGGGATTTGGAGTCTCGAACTATAGAAGTCCGGGGCGCCGCTACCGGTCGACTGCGATCCACCTTTTCTAACTTAATGGTGGACCGTTCAGTCATATCCCGTCCTTCTATACCTTTATTTATGGTTAGCGCTGTTTTCTTTGTCTCCCCTTTCCCTTTCAAGGAGCTCGGTTCCGTCGGGGAAACGGCGACCTCACCTACGGGACAACGTTGACCTTCTCCTTCCCACAATCCTTCGGGAGATATCACGTGTCCTGTTTCGGCGAATGGAAGGACACCGTTCTGGTCATGTGTTCGTTTGTAGTCCTTTACGTTTCCCCAGCCTGCTCCGGGATAGTCCACATGACTATTCTCGTCGAATAGGTTTCCAAATTTCAGACTCCTAGATCGGCTAGACTCCTCATTGTCGCGGCCATCTTGCTCAGGTGGGAAGTATGTTTCCGACTCCTCGTCAGAATCAAGAAGACAGGCCTCTGAAAAATAATTAAAGTAAGGTCCCCGTGCATCGGACGTTTTTTCAGTACATACCCCCGGACTCCGATTATGTCCTCTTGTATCATAGAGGTTGTCCTGTGCGTCCGAAGTCCGACAGCCTTCCCGCTGTCGTAACGCTCGGGTCCTCTCAGCGTCAATCACTGCCCTGTCTTCTTCGCTTCCCGTCAGGAATGTCCATAGACGCGCGGCATCATCTAGGGTCTGCTCCTTTTTGGTATTCCCATTCTTTCTCCCGGATTTCTTCCCCATTACGGACCGATGTACCATAAGGCTTAATATACTGCAGCGCTACCTGTTGAGTTTGGCGATTTGTCTCTGCGTGTCCTGACGCTGTCTTCTTGGGGTTCTCTGTCCACAATAAAATTTTTAAATTCAGGTCCTCTGCCAAACTGACGGCCAGAGAATCCTGCCGACTACGCCAATTGTGACAGAATAAGTGCTTTCTCGCACCCTTGTACCCTCAGACACGACGTCAGACACCAGGTAAAAGTCCAATAATTATTTATTATAATAATAATTGTGCACAAAGCACTCTCCACTCCCAAATACTCCAATAATACTACAACAATAATCACAATCCTCCACTCCCAGACGCGTTGCCCTCCTACCACCCAGCTCAGCTCATTGTCTGGAGCGAGGCACTGCCCTTTTATAGCCCCTGACCCGGAGGTGTTCCTGTCCCAACAGACCACATAAGTCCCCCCACAGCGACTCCTGGTGGCCCCCAAGGTATCCAGCAGGGCTGTGTAAAAATACTACAAAGTCCATGAGGCCCTGCTGGACCTCGGGGCATGATCCTGCTGTCGGGAGAGCTCCTCCTAGCGGCCTGGGGGTGAGGACCGGCATGGAAAGCCGGTAGTCCTCCACAATATATATATAGCAAAATACCTGCGATTGGCAGCGGAGAAGTAAAAAGAAAAGGAAACATTTTAATAATAACATAACATGATTGACAATGTAATTGTTTTGTCAGTGTCATGAGTGTTGCTGGCATATATATATATATATATATATATATATATATGTATGTATATATATACACACACAGACACATATATAAACATATATATATAAATATATATATACATCTATACACATATATATATACAGTTATGTATATACACATATACATATCTACATATATACTGTATATACACATATATATATACAAATCTACATATATATATCCACATATATATATATATTAGGTGGGACTCGATTAAAAAATTAATCCAATTAATTAGAGGCTGTGTAAGAATTAATCTTGATTAATCGTATATAATCGCACACGTAAATTTGCCCCAAATCGCAAATGTTTTTTTTTTTAATTTAAAAGTGTTTTAGTGGGCGACAGAATCAAATAATAGACATGTACATGAATATTGTAAACTGAAGCTGTTTTAATTTCTGAAAAAAAAAGCCTTTAAACTGCATTTGAATTCAAAACAGAAACAAAAATATCATCCCTGGTTAAAATTGGGCAGACTTAAAAATAAAGTGGTAGTTTAAGTACTTTAAGTAGATTTTCAGAATAGTATTGTCTTTAAATAATAATAACCAAAATTTCAACATAAAGTGCAGTTTTTCTTCTTAAAAAATAAGTCAGAAACATAAAAGGTAATTTGACCAACTTAATCTTTAAACTCTGAGTAACCTTAGCCAAAAACAGTGTGTTCATTGAACATTTTGTAATTAGATGTAATCAGAATTACTAACGGTCACGGAAGTCCAATGATCCCCAGTAAGAGCCACAAAGTCCGCTTTCTGTAATGCATCTAATTTTGCTTGCTTTTCAGTGTGCACAAAACCATGCTTTTATCAAGGCTTCGCTCGGAAGTCGAAATGATCAGTCGTAGAACGCGCTTTATTCCGACTCTAACATTTTTGTAGCTGTGATGTGTGCATCAGTGTAATGGATGTACCAGGAAATCATGCATTGACAAAAGTTCCGTTTGCTTGGAATTGAAAGTGTGATTAAATGCATTATTTTTTTAACGCGTTATGGAGTACATGCATCAAAGTTTCTCAGCTGTGCTTGTGTTAATAAAGGGAAACATTTTAAAAATAGCGTAACATGATTCTGCTTAACCTAATTTTTTTCATACGTCCCAAACCAAGGAGATGCGAAGGTAAAATGAATCAGGTAGTGCACGTACATACTCAGTGCATCCCTCTCGAATCGAACCTCGAATGTCGCATTAGAGGCGAAGACTCTACAATTAGCCACAGCGTGTGGCTTGTCTATGCAGAGTATGTACTGTAGATCGGGTATATATATACATTTATATATATACCCGCGTATCGCAGTGGAGAAGTAGAAGTTATGAAAAAGGGAACATTTTAAAAATAACGTAACATGATTGTCAATATACAGTAATTGTTTTGTGAGTGTTATTGAATGTTGCTGTCATCAAGGATTTGATTATCATTATTTGTTTCAATCAGGGTCGTATTTGTAGATGTGTTGTGTTCAAGTTACATTCCGTGTTTGTCAATCGTTGTAAAGATAAGAGGTTTCATTCATCGATTAGTTTCTTACTGCATCAATAAACAGCTCGTCTTCCTTTTATCTGAGATGTGACAAACTGCATGCACGGTTTTTTTACACTGTCTTCCTTTAGCGGACATTCACTTTTTCCACCGTGTGCTTTGTTTCCGCAGTAGCTGCACTTATGAATATGATTCTATGTATCAGACGCTTCATATTTTTTTGCTGCCTTCTCAATTGTGTAATTCGGTTTTTGTTCAGCACTCTTTGGAACTGTTGCTTTTGTCTGTGCACTGCGTCAGTTCACGTGAGCCGCTTGGTGTTCTTGCATCGAAGGTTCCCAGCTGTGCTGGTGCCATCTCGTGTAATGTCAGCTAAGACCCGGCACTTAAAAGTTTCTCTCGCAGTTTCAATGAGTTTGTGCCAAACACCACCCTGACCATCTCATCTTCCTCTGCATAAGCACAGTCCTTCACCGTGAATATTTACCGGCAGTGTTTGTATTGGATTGCGCTGATGGGCGGCCTTATATGGGCAGGCACTAAATTACAAACGCTAGTGGCAGCCTGTCTATGAACTTAATTTAATATAAACTTACGGTTCACGCCGTGCTTTGTTTCCGCAGTAGCTGTACTTATGAATATGCTTGTATGCATCATTTGCTTCATAATGTTTTTCTGCCTTCTCAATTGTGAAATGGCGTTTTGTGCTCATCGCTGTTTGGAGTTCTTCCTTGTTCTCTACGTACTTACGTAGGAGGCGTGATGATGTCACACGAAACTCCGCCCCCCGCGGCCATCTCCAACTCAACTCTATTACATTATATGTAGAAAAATAGGTTCCAGTTATGACCCTTACGTGTAGAATTTAGAAATGAAACCTGCCCAACTTTTGTAAGTAAGCTGTAAGGAATAAGCCTGCCAAATTTCAGCCTTCTACCTACACGGGAAGTTGGAGAATTAGTGATGAGTCAGTGAGTGAGTGAGTGAGTGAGTGAGTGAGGGCTTTGCCTTTTATTAGTATAGATGGAACGAACCTTAACAAAACTGATAATGTGTTTTCTCAATGTAGTCTCCACCCTTCTCAATGCACTTGCGCCATTTGCCTGGAAGTGCCTGGATTCCAGCAGAATAAAAGGTTTTGTCTTGTCCTTGTGACCACTTGTGCACCGCTTTCTTCACATTGTCATCTCTTGAATCAATGACCACCCAGATTTTTTTTAGTGGTCCAAAAAGGTGGAGATCACATGGTGCCAAATGTGCCGAATAAGAATGATGTGGCAATACCTCAAAGTTCAGCTTCTCCAGACAAGCCTTGGTGTTCTTAGCAGTGTGTGTCATTGTCTTGCAGCAAAAGGACTCCTTGAGACCGCAGTCCCTGCTGCTTGGATAAAAGAACAGGCTTCACATTCGTCTCCAGCAAGTCACAGTAAGTTGCACTAATGACTGTAGTACCCCTCGGGTACACGAGTGGTTGCGAGGACAAAACCTTTTATTCAGCTGGTATTCAGGCACTTCCAGACAGGTGGCACAAGTGCATTGAGAAGGGTGGAGACTACATTGAGAAATGACATTGGTAGATCTGAGCCTAGGGATCTATACTGGCAATCAGAAGGTTGCCAGTTTGAATCCCGTAAATGCCAAAAGGGACTCTGCTCTGTTGGGCCCTTGAGCGAGGCCCTTAACCTGCAATTGCTGAACGCTTTGAGTAGTGAGAAAAGCGCTATAGAAATGCAAAGAATTATTATCAGTTTTGTTAAGTTTCGTTCCATTTTCTAATAAATCCCATTTTCTGACTTTAGCTTGACTCCCCCTCATAGTTTCCTCTCCTTCATTCTGAACTTTCTTTGGTATTTGAAAGAGTTTGGGTAGGGCCATTGCAGGCCAGGAAGCCTGCCACTTGATTTTTGGACTAGACTGCTGTCTTGATTTAAAAGGAACATTGAGATCATCTAAGTTTGAAGCCTGCATCTGGACTTTTGGAGTGGCAAGATTACCATTAAAGATGCAGCACATGTTAGTCACTGAATTTGTTTGGTCCATCTCCAAGCCAAAGACTTCGGCTGTCATATGAATGGAGTGAGTGTACCATCTTCTATACTAATTCTCACAGAGCTGGTCAGCAGACTTCTCAGAGAAATCAGATAAGTATTCACAAAGAGTCAAAAAGTAACCAAAAATAATGTAATGTCTACATGAATGAAAACATGAAAAAACACGCATTGTTCATAAATCTGATTATTTTCTGCATGTAATTTGAATAACTTTGACATAACCCACATGATTGCTTCAGGATTTTTATAGTTGTTTCACTTAAGAAAATGGATTGGTGGCATGTACATTGCAAAATACCATGGCTTTTTTTTCCACCTTAAACTCTAGTGGTCAGTGAATGAATACCAGTACAAAATCCTTGTAATGGACACAAACATTTGTATTAGTTTAAACAGCACTCTCCCAGATAAGTAAATTAAAATAATCTGCCCTTTAAATTCAAATTGGAAAGTACAGGGAAGGAGTCAGAAAAATATTGGAAACAGTCACCTTGCTGCTCCATTTAGATTTGATGAGATGAGATGATAAGTGATCAGCACTGATAGCTCCTATCTGATGGTGCACAGCAGCGATGAAACCAAGGAAGAAATGTAGTTAGTTTGCTGAAGTAGGCAAGCTTATTTTTATTTGTACATAAACCGTTCCTTTTTTAAACCGTGTGTCCCAGAAGTTGATGATCTTGATAAAGAAAATCCCACCTCAAAAGGGCAAATCCTGTCGGTGACATCCTTTACATACATAACAGAATTCTGCTTCTTCAGGTATGTATTTTTTCAGTACATGGCTGATGAAGGCAACATTACTCATGTCGCCCTACTACAACTCAGCTAATGCTTTGAAATGCTTAACATTTATTCCCAACTTTTCTTTTGTTTTGAAAAGTTAAGTATTGTATTTATATTATTCTTAGAGTAAGAATCGGTCCTAGAAAATTAATTTTAAATTCCCGTATTTGCTTAACTTGAACAGAATGTTAGTGGAAAGTCCTGTTTTCTCCCCATAAGCTAACATGTTAATGAAGTATTCCTAGCACTCTGCTGTAACTGTAAAATACTAAAAAATAGGCTGAGACTGATATATATATATATTTTTTTTGCGCAAATGGAAAACGTATAGGGGAATAGAGTCCTCTGACGATAAGTGATAACATGTGCATTCACATAAATAGCAACCTTAGGCAATGCTTAAATAGAGGCACTGTAAAAAATGTAAATGAGATGTGTACAGCGAAAACTGAAATGACATAATCCAGCCCCCCTATTCTTCTTCTGGTCTCTGGTGGTAGGACTGGGTTCACTATTCAACTTCCGAGAAAACAGTTTATTAAAAGGGAGTATTCCGACACATCTTTCTATCCTTTAACTATTGTTTACATTTCTTGATCCACTTTCTTCACCTACAGTAGCGACTTTTTCCAAGTCTATAAATATTGTCATATGGGGGTTTGTTTGTGGAGTTTGTTTGGTACTTTTGTCATTATCTTTCTTTGCTGTGTTTGTAAGCACTTATTATTGTAAATAAGGAATATTCATATATTTGTTTGCTGAATGTGTTTAATCTATATGGTCATTTTCCTGGAGTGTTGTTAATATTCGGGTGTCAGGGTGGAAATACTGTAGGGCTTGATTCTAGCTGTCCATTTTAAAAGCATAGCACCTTCTTTGCTACATAAATCTGATTGAAACCTCTGCACTTCCTAGACGTTGGAGGTTCGCCATATGGTTAGGGCTTTGGACTTCAAACCCTGAGGTTGTGGGTTCAAATCCCACTACTGACACTATGTGACTATGAGCAAGTCACGTGAGCTGCCATTACTCCAAATGGAAAAACAAAATAAATGTAACCAGTGGCATCTCAAATGTTGTAAGTAACCTTGGATAAGGGTGAAAGCCAAATAATATTTAATAATAATTTCTGCCTTGTGCCTGTACGTGTGCATGCTGACAAATATTTATTTATTTATTTTCTCCGCTATTAATAATTGAAAAAAATCCTATCCTGGAATTTAAGGACAATGAGCAAATATAAATGTCAGTAATTCCATATCATACAAATTATTCTTTGGTCACTGCTTATTCGCTTAAAACAGATGGCTAGAACTAATTCTCATTACATTGAAAGTAGATGTACCTTCTACCTAGTAAAGAGGGGTTTTCCAAACACAGATGTCATAAGCTCACTTTTACATTCATAGTGTACCCGCAAAGACAAACACAAACATTAATAGCAAACGCAAAAGATGTAAATGTCTTTATATGTGACTCAAGGCCTTGATTAAGCAAAGAGACCGTGGCATTCTAATTAGGTCATTTGCCTTACCCTCTTCATAATTTTTGGCCATGTGTACAACTTTGCCTCGCACTTATAACTTTGCATGTAGGTTTCTGTCGCTGATTGATCCTGACAGTTCCTGGCTTGTTAAGTAAAGCTAAATTTAATGTGTAATTGCTTTCAAACATGACTGCCAGACAAAAGACAATTGGTCCAAATAATAATGCAAAGTTGTGCCTTGTATCGAGAACTCACACCCTTGAATGGGTGGCACTTGACACTCTTAATAACTGGGATTTTTTTTTCTTTCTTTTTGTTGTTTCTTCATATTTTAAACTCCTTGACCTTGATTTACATTCCAACTTCACCTGTCCAATGCCAATTTTAATATTATTTGATCAAGTGCATAAATAAAATCAACCAATATTTACACAGGAAATAGAGTTTGGGATGTGGTATTGTGTTTCATTTATATATATATCTATACTAATAAAAGGCAAAGCCCTCACTCACTCACTCACTCACTCACTCACTCACTCACTCACTCACTCACTCACTCATCACTAATTCTCCAACTTCCCATGTAGGTAGAAGGCTGAAATTTGGCAGGCTCATTCATTACAGCATACTTACAAAAGTTGGGCAGGTTTCTTTTCAAAATTCTACACGTAATGGTCATAACTGGAACCTATTTTTCTCCATATACTGTAATGGACGTTAGCTCGATGGACATGAGGGGCGGAGCTGCGTGTGACATCATCACGCCTCCCACGTAATCACATGAACTGACTGTGACCGCAGTACGTGGAAAAGAAGGAAGAGCTCCCAAAGCACTAAAGAAAAACGCTGAATACTTTATTCGCCAGATACAAGTTTAATGAGGACACGAGGTATAAACGAGACTTTGGATCACTTTGTAACAGAGTTAAAATTGCTGTAGCGAGAAACTTTTAAGTGCCATTAAATAAAGCCGTGGACATCGCAACATCACACAAGAGAGCAGCTCACGTGAACTGACTGACCGCAGTACGAGTAATCACTTCCATGCATCAAACCTGTTCAAAAAACGCATTACACAATTGACAAGGTGGAAAAAGAATGTGCTCCTTGCTGAGCTCCACAGCTAACGCAGTCTTGCGGAAGCAACTTCGTCACGCTGCCACCAAATACTCACAGAAAAATCCACAAGTTAATACACACGCTGTCTCTAGAGTTTCTCCACACTCAATGTATTCCTCACATCCCCGTTACACCCTCTGATCTCCCATTTCAATTCAGATGCCTCCAATTTCCAGTAAGGCTCTGCTTCGCGATGAGAAGTAAGAAGTTTCAGGGACAGACCCTGCAAAAGGTTGCCATTGATTTCAGGCAAGATTGCTTTTCTCTTGTACAACTATACATTGCATTCTCAAGAGTGAGCTCGCGAGGCTTCGTCATATTACAACCAGAGTGCTGAACTGACAACGTGATATATAAAGAGAATTATAATAATCGTAATAAACGAACAATAAAACAGTGGAGAACCCGTGGATTAAATAAAAAGGCAGCTTCCTTGACAAAGTAAGGAAAGAGGATGGCTTTATATGTCGCTCGTTTATAAAACAGCGGAGAAGCTATGTAAAGGCTGCTTCACAAAAAGCCAGCGAAGCTGCTTCTATGAACAGGCAGTCAGCTAAAGAAGGGAATCAATAAATATCTCTAATCGTGATAAACGAACAAAAAATAACGTACAAGCCGCGGATTAAATAAAGGAAATGGGTACCTGAACAGTACAGTAAGTCTCAAATAGCTACACAATAACTATAAGAATCGTAATAAATGAACAATAAAACAGTACGGAACCGCGAAGCAAGGAGAAATGACGGCCTTATATGGCGTACGTTTATAAAGCAGCGGAGAAGCTGTGTGAAGGCAGCTACACAAAAAAACAGCAGAGCGCCACACTCTGAATGTATTCCTCGCATCACCGTTATAACCTCTGATCTCCCATTTCAATTCAAATGCCTCAAATTTCCAGTAAGGCTCTGCTTCGCGATGACAATTAATAAGTCTCAGGGACACACTCCACAAAAGGTTGCCATTGATTTGAGGCAACATTGCTTTCCTCCTGGACAAAACTATAGGTTGCATTCTCAAAAGTAATCTCGGTACACAGCTTGGTCATATTACAACCGGACTGCTGAACTGACAAGATGGTATACGCGGGGATTTTGCTATATACAGTATATATATATATGTAGATATATATGTATGTATGTGTATATATATATATATATATATATATATAGATATGTGTATATATATATATATATATATATATATATATATATTAATAAAAGGCAACGCCCTCACTCACTCACTCACTCACTCATCACTAATTCTCCAACTTCCCGTGTAGGTAGAAGGCTGAAATTTGGCAGGCTCATTCCTTATAGCTTACTTACAAAAGTTGGGCAGGTTTCATTTCGAAATTCTACGTCTAATGGTCATAACTGGAAGGTATTTTTCTCCATTAACTGTAATGGAGTTGAGCTGGAAAGACGTGGGGGGGGCGGAGTTTCGTATGACATCATCACGCCTCCCACGTAATCACGTGAACTGACTCAACGCAGTGCGTAGAAAACCAGGAAGACCTTCAAAAAAGCGCTTAAGAAAACATGCATTATATAATTGAGAAGGCAGCGAAACAATAAGAAGCGAGCGAGTGACATATACTACCATATTCATGAGTGCTGTTACCTCAGAAAGAAAGCAAGGTGTAAACCTAAACTTTAAATTAAGTTTATAGACAGGCTACCGCTGGCGTTTCACATGCCCACAGGTAATGCGGGATACAAGTTTAATGAGAGGACGCAGGATATAAACGAGAGTTTTGATCACTTTGTAACTAAGTTAAAATTGTAGGTGAAGGGGTGTGCTTATGCAAATTCCGAGAGACTGTGTTTGTGGGGGATTGACAGTTAAGGCGGGTGGGGGAGTTACGTCAGACTGCCACCAAATACTCACAGAAAAATCCACAAGTTAATACACACGCTGTCTCTAGAGTTTCTCCACACTGAATCCTCCAGGCACTACTTACAAAAGGTCACATTGACAATCGTGTTACGTTATTTTTAAAATCTTTCCTTTTCTTAGCACAAGCACAGCTGAGAAGCTTTGATGCATGTGCTCCATAACGCGTTAAAAAATAATGCATTTAATCACACTTTGCATTACAAGCAAAGGGAGCTTTGTCAATGCATGATTTCCTGGTACACCGATTACTTTGATCAGCGCATCCCGATTCATTTTACCCTCGAACCACCTTAGTTTGAGAAGAAGTATGAAAAAATATGAGGTTAACACAGAAAAACAGATCACCAATTCAAGCTTTATGAATAATCGATTCGCCATCAATAATTGTTTTGGTAAAGCCATCCTCCTTCCATTTTATAATTTTTCCACCACTAGCCATGATTAAATGAGCGGTAAAAAGTAAGAGCAAAGCGAGGGTGACTTATTTAGGCAGGCATATATATGACAGCAACACTCATGACAATGTCAATCATGTTACGTTATTATTAAAATGTTTCCTTTTCTTTTTCATTACTTCTTTAACACACTACTTCTCCTCAGTAGGGTATTTTGCTATATATATATATATGAATGACCTCCAAAGAGCGCTGAGACTTTTGATATCATGAACGTGTCTGCAAAAACTGGGGTCTCCTGCCCAGCAAAAGTCGAGCAGCCAGCGTGCATAGCTGTGCCGGCCTCTGAGATGCTGACTGCGCTTCTGCCTTAAGTCAAAGTGAGCACTTTTAATTTTTTTCATCCTCCCCCTGCGCTATAGCCCAGACAAGTGCAAACACGGGACCCCTTTTCTACACCACGGCAAAATAATATTAAGGCGATTCACACTTTCTTTTGCACGTATACGATTATGAGGTCCTCAGCTCGGATTATGAAGACACGCACAGGAGTGGAGGACTGACAGTGCCATCACAGCCGATTAATGGCGGGGGCGTCTCACCAGTCTACACAAGACCCACCGCGACTGTCCCCAAAAGGCGATCATAACGTCAGCGAACACATCTCTCTATACTATATAAAAGAAAAAGGCAACTTTCCTTTCTTTACACCTTTTTTCCTTTTATCCCAAACCAAAGCCTTTCTCTCTTAACACTGCAGAGGACACAAAACTAATTTTCTTTAAATGCCGGTAAGGCACATTACCAGAGGCACAAATTTGAACGTTCACATAAAAATGTAATTTCAATGTACCTGTACTTCTTAAAACGTTAATGTTTTACTGTTTAATAACTTATAGACTATAATTTATTATTTTTCCCTTGCACTCAGTGACCAAACCTATACACACACATATAGACACATACAAACATACACACAAGTATATGTATGTGTATATACACACACACACACACACACATACATACATACATACATACATACATACATACACACATATATATAATTTGTGTGTGTGTATGTATGTATGTATATATATATGTAGATATGTATATATATATATGTGTAGATATGTATATATATATATATATATATATATATATGTATGTATGTATGTATGTATGTGTGTGCGTGTGTGTGTGTGTGTGTGTGTGTATATATATGACAGCAGCAATCCAAGCTGTGAGAAAACAGTAAAAGGAGGCGTGTCAGACGTCGTGGTACATTTTCTGATGCAGCTAGACAAAAACAACTTCGTGACGCTGCCGCCAAATACACAAAACAATTACTTTGACAATCATGTTACATTATTTTTAAAATGTTTCCTTTTCTTTTTCATAACTTCTTTAACACATGACATCGCTAGAAGCTGGTATTTTGCTATCTATATATATATATATATATATATATATATATATCACAGACACTCATAACAGTGACAAAACAATTACATTGACAATCATGTTATGTTAGTTTCAAACTGTTTCCTTTACTTTCTCTTTCCTTCTTTAACACACTACTTCTCGCTGCCAAGCTGGTATAATATATATATATATATATATATATAGATAGATAGATATGAGAACAACACTCATATCAATGACAAAACAATTACATTAACAACCATGTTACGTTATTTTTAAAATTTTTCCTTTTCTTTTTCGTACCTTCTTTAACACACTACTTCTCAGCTGCCAAGCTGGTATTCTGCTATATATATATATATACACACACACACACACACCTCTATCTAGATTATATATATATATATATATATATATATACACACACACACACACACACACACACACACACACACACACACATACATACATACATATATATAATTTGTGTGTGTGTATGTATGTATGTGTGTGTATATATGATGTAGATAGGTATGTATATATATATATATATGTGTATATGTAGATATCTATTCTCCGCTGCGAAGCGCTGGTATTCTGCTAGTATATATATATATATATATATATATATATATATATATATATATATATATATATATATATATATATGTGAATGCTGGCCCGGACACACACAGGCGGACATCGTAAGTTCACCCAACACACGTTTATTAACAATATATTTCAATATATTTACAATTAGTGCACTTACCAGTGCCTCCAGCACCGTTCCCCCAATGTCCAGGGCACACAGTCAAATTGCCTCTCTGGCCGCCTCCAATCCTCTCTCCAGCTCCGTCTCTCTTCCACCCGACTTCCGCCAATGACTGGAGGGAGGCGGCCCCTTAAATAGGAACCCAGATGGGCTCCAGCTGCTTCACGCCATTCCTCCGTAGCCACGCCCCAGTGTGGCGGAAGTGCCGGCTGCGCACTCGGAAGCCGTCCGGGTGTCCCCGGTCGTCTTCCCCCCAGTACTTCCTGGTGTGGCGGAAGTGCTGGGCTCCAGGGATATCCAGGCACCAGGGCGCCTCCTGCCGGTGGCCACGGGTCCCTACAGGGCTGGGCTTCCAAGCCCTTTACCCGAGGCCCCCAACATAACCAGGGAGGATGCCCCCTCGCAGTCTGGTGGAGGCACAAGCCCTCCTCCGGTCCTCCTGGGCGTCCCGGCCGGGCCACAGTGCCCCACCGCTAGCGAAGACACGTGAGTCCGAGTGGCACTCCCTGAAAGGGCAGCACGTCCCCAGGGTCCAACACGGCACCCTGGGACATCTCATTTCGGCACCCCCTCAAACGCTGATGTTTATGAATGTTTAAACTCTCAAAAGCTGGATGCGAAGTTATCGATGAAACCGGTTGTATGCTTACAGTGCTTGACAGATGCCGAAAATCACTTCAACACAACAAGTCCTGCAAATACAAACGTAATTGAAACAAACCATGAAACTCAAACCGATTATGACAGCAGCAATTTAAGGTGTGAGATTTGAGGCAAGATTGCTTTTCACATGACCAACTGTACGTTGCATGCTCAAGAGTAAGCTCAGCGCACAGCTTGGTCATATTACAACCAGACGGCCGAACTGACAACGTGGCATACAAAGAGATCCTTAACAAATAATTATTGGTATATTTTCCCTCAGTTTAAAAAGGTTTACTTTTATTCATAATACAAATTTTAATGCAGTACTTCGCCGCTGCGAAGTGCGGTTATTTTGCTAGTTATTCATAAATTAAACCTTAACTTTGGGAATAATTTGACTCGCCGACAATGACAGGAGTTCGAAGCAGTTATCCTGTCTGTCCCAGAGGTAGTTAGTGAAAATCCAGGACGGACCTTCCTGGTTGCACATGACATTGTGACGAAACCCAGGGTTATTGTCAGAGAATGCCCATACAGAATTCCCGAGGCAAAAAAGGCTGAAGTAGAGCTGGAGAGCAAATGAATGCTGGACCTAGGTGTGATTGAGGAAAGTTATAGTCCCTGGTCCAGTCCAATCATATTGGTCAGCAAGCCGGACAAAAGTTGGAGGTTTTGCAATGACTTCCGTCGGCTTAACCAAGTCTCCCAATTTGATGCTTATCTGATGCCACGAGTGGGCGACCTCCTCGAGCGACTAGGACATGCCAAATTCCTGATTACTCTTGATATGATTAAAGGGTACTGGCAGGTTCCCTTAACAGACTCCGATAAGGAGATGACAGGGTTTAGCAACCCTACCGGCCAATGGCAATATTGTGTTCTCCCATTTGGATTAAATGGGGCACCTGCGACCTTCCAACATCTGGTGGAAAAAGTGCTCTTTCCTCATAATTCCTATAGTGCTGCCTACTTGGATTACATTGTAATCTATTCCCAGCACCTGGACAGAACACATACAGCAGGTTTGAGCTGTATTGCGGCCACTAGCAGAAACCGGTCTTCGTATTACTCTGAAGAAATGTTACTTTGGGTTAGTCAAAGCCATATATTTAGGCTATCTAGTGGGCTAGGGTATAAGTAAGGCATTAGTGTTTCAAAATAGATGCCATTTCAAACTGGCCCCATCTGATAAAAGGGAAGCAAGTACAGTCCTTTCTCGGCTTAGCAGGGTTACTATCGCTGGTTCGTACCCCAGTTCTCTGAGAGAGCTACTCCCTTGCCTAACCTTACAAGAAGAGGAAACCAAATCACATTGTATGGGATGACGAGACAGAAGCTGCATTCAGTGACCTAAATCAGGCCCTTACATCTGCTCCTATTTTGAAAGCACCTGCCTTTTCTTTTCCTTTCATCCTCCAGACGGACGCTTCGGACACAGGTCTTGCAGTCGTGCTGAGCCAAAGCATTGACAGAGTTCATGATGTACCTGAGTCGGAAACTGTTCAACAGCGAAACCAAGTATACGGTGGTGCAGCGAGAAGCTTTGCCGATTAAATGGCCAATTACTCAGCTGAGGTGCTGCTTCCTGGGTCTTGAATTCACCCTGTTAATGGACCATGCGCCTTTACAGTGGATGGTGTTGCACAAGGACTCGTACCCACGAGTCACGAGGTGGTTTTTAGACCTACAGCCTTACAAGTTTTCGGTCATTTATCATTGAGGTGTACAGCAGGCCAATGCCTATGCCCTTTCCCAGGGCCACGACCTCTCGGACAGGTATGCGCAACCCAATGGGTCTGGTTGAGGTGGGGGCCATGTCACACAAGTGCAAATTGGAGGAAGCTGAGTGTCAACCGAAAGAAGGTAATTCCACGCCAGGCCAGGAGGTGGCGGGGTGCTCTAAACCTTCCTCACATCAGTGCGACTGCTAAAAAACCTTTTGCAGCCAGGTATAATATATGGGACGCTGCCCGAAACCTTTCTGTGTGTCCGAGGCTGATTTATTTGACAACACTTACAACCTATCAAAGCCATTTTCAATGAAATAGAAATTCACAGAACAAGAGAGTCTTCAAACACTTCTTAAATACAGTGAGAGAGTCAGCCGTTTGAAGGGAGGTGTGCAGCTCTTTCCATTCATTAGGAGGTACATATTAAAAGAGTCTGGTTTGAGATTTGATGCCATGCAGAGGAGAAATTACCAGATAACATTCATCAGCAGACCTGAGTGGGTGAGAAGAAGCATAGGATTTTAAAAGTGCTTCAATATATATTGTATAGTCGCTGGCCTGCTGACTACTCTGTAGATAAGTATCAATGATTTGAACTTAACATGCTGCTACAGGGAGCCAATGTAAAGATCTGAAGAGAGGAGTAACATGTGTCCGGCTCAGCAAATTGAACACTTGATGTGCTACTGCATTTTGAATCATCTGCAGTGGCTTAGTGACACATGCTGGCAAACCTGCCAGCAGAGAATTGCTGTAGTCCAGAGTGACAAGACCAAAGCCTAGAACAGTAGTTGTACTTCATATTCCATCAGATATATGCTTATCTTGAGCATGTTACACAGAGTGAATTTGCAAGACGAGAGAAAGTTTCAGTGTGTTCAGTAAAGGAAGGTGAAGAAGAAGGTGAAGGTTGCATACTGGGTATCTTGAAAGAGATGGAGTCTTGAATAGACAGACAGGGTGGGATAACAAGAAGGTCCATCTTTGCCAGGTTGAGCTAGAGATGGTGCTCCTTCATCTAGGTTGTGGCATCATTGGGACTGGATGATGGGGCCTAGTGAGGTGGTATATATACAGAAGAGGATAGGACCCAGCACTGATCATTGGCATACCTCTGTGTTTGTCTAATGCATCCAGGACACACAGTACGATCTGCCAAAGAAGCTGGACTCAAACCACCTGAGGATAATCCCAGTGATGCCAAGGTCAGAGAGGGTGGCTGTGACGGTGTGGGTCCTGCTCCATGCCACACTCTCACTCTCCAAGCCTCTTTCATTTTTCTTTTTCATCTGTCCTCTGGCTTGGGTCTGTGGGTTCTTTTTCACAAAGTCTGGCACCAGTCCTGCTTGCTGTTCCATCTCCTTTTCTTTGGTCCCCATTGCCAGCTCATCCCATCACTGCCATCATTTGTGAAGGTGCAGGTCTGGCTCCGTACTCCCACCTTACTTCTAGGAGCCTCTCCAACCTAAAACTGTTGGTAATGTAACCAGATCAGCTTGGCAACTGGGAACAAATCAAACTAAGCAAGGGGATAGTGCAAAAGGTAGAAGTTTTTTGATTCAATAAAAATCAAAACAGTGTCCAACTAAAGTGCAGTGCTTCAAAATGTTCCAATAAATAATCCATAAAAGCCAGTGAAAAATCTAGTGTTTAAAACCAGGCTAAAAACGAGAATTAAAAAACCTGCAGTAATCATTGAGGCCACATCAGCCAAGCATAGCTCCTTCCATGTCTCTCCAGCTCACCCATGGCTCACTAAGCTAGAGAGACTTCAGCCGCCGCGGTCCCCTAGCTACCGACCCCCATCTTGGCTGTCTCCTTCAGCATCTGCCAGACTGCTCGGGGTTGGTTGTCCTCCCGTCTTCCTTCTTGCACACGCAGTCATCCCTCAGATCCCTAGGAAGGACGCCACCTCGACCAAACCCACTCCTCTACATAGTCAGTGGGTGGGATCCATCCTTCGAGCACCGATCCTCGCTCCACATGGAACCCCTGACTGTGCTGACCTCTCTTTCAGCCGGCTGGCTCATCCACTCTTTTCCCCAATGTTGCTCTCGCTCTCTGCCTCTTTTTTGTCCTTATTTTACACACCACAGAAAGCCAATTAAGCAATTGAGAATGATCTCACCCTCACATGCAGGTGCGACTTGTTCCAGTTCCCTCATCAACTCCCCGCAGCTGTACAATTGCACCTATAGAGACTGACACGGCTAAATGGATTATTTAAAAACTAACCTTTCATTCGGAGCCATGGACCCGATATGCCACAGTGGCAGGGAAGATCTGATGGTTGATTTTATTTAAGTGGCAGGGGAGATCTAGCAGGATGAGCACAGATGGCAGGTTGGTAGCTCTTGCTTACTCTAACATACGCAAATTGTGAAAATCCTTCTCTGGAATGCAAAGCATGCTGAAGAACTCCCTGGAAGTCCATAAAAGTTTGAGTGTTATCTAAATCATTCTAAATATATTACTGCCTTCTATACAACTTTCTTTTTATCTGTATTTTTAGAATAAATACCAAAATACTTTGTACTGTCAGGCTTTTCTTTATGTGGAATTTTTAAGAACCTTGAGAGAAGCTTAGTGTTGTGATAAAGGTAATAGCTCTTCCTGGGAAAATTACTGCATATTCTGTTTGTTAACAGCCTGTGAGTCACAGTGCATGATTCACAGCACATGTACTTGTATATGAATGAAATGCTTTTAAAACGTTTTGCCTATCACCATTTGGTTAATCATACACTGACAATTTCGATTCAGCAGTTAAACAATTATACACATTATTGATATGTGTAAAGAAAGCTGGAACACCAAGGGAAAAATCTGTGGTGTCATTTTGTCAATCTACTCATTAAGTCATCTTAAGAGACATTTAAAACTGCTAATGTTAAACTCTGCACTGTTTTAGGAACATCAAGTGGAACTACCTGAGATTCCACTCTTCTATTTTTAATGTATTCTCTCTCTAGGACCCAAGAAAACCTCTGGACAAAGGATTACAGCAAATCCTTGACAAAATGGGAAATAGAATAAAAAATAAGTATCATTATTGCTTTAAATTGCCTTTCTTAGACAAACTACTATGCTAGAGTGAAGAGCTAGAAAATAAAGCAGTACATGTTATCGCCTGTTACAGACGTAACTGTGAACAAAAGGTGTTTGTCAGGTCAATATTTCCTTCTGTTGAACATTTAATAGTAAACAATAACTGTAAAGTGAGTAGACTTTTTCCATCATCTTTAGTGCACCAGAATCACTTGTAAGAGCTCATTTAGGTCGATATTTAGTGACTAGGACAACCATTCATTGACAACTCATACAGGCAGAGATTCCTCTACCATAACAATAGAAATGTTTCATAATGTGTGACACTTGTGGTAAAAAGCCACATATGCCTTGGAAGCAGGCCATGATGGTAGATCCAATATATATGCAGTACAACAGCCACAACTGGATCATCTACTAGGAATGCAGCTCAGATATAACTGAGTACTGCTGTTTCATTTACAAATGGAAAAGCAACGCTTAAGAGTCCTATTACATTAAAAAGCACCTGCTGCTCCATAAACAATTGGTTCCAAGGTAGAAAAGTGTGGCACATAAGCCACTTGTCAACCCAAACCAAAATATTTTTGCCTATGTTACACCCTTCTGAGTCTGGAAAGGAAAGAATAATAACAGAAAGCATGACTTGTGGCTCTTTCCACAGAAGCTTTATCAGGAATGAAATAATATATATACACGCATAAACGTATTTAACAGTAAAAAGAATGTCGTAAAATAATCATTCAGTTATCATAACATTAACATACAGTAAATGTACACTTTCTGTCTTTACTATATTATATTGTTAATTAATTTATGCTTGGCAAAATAAATCACAAGTTAAAACACTAACAAATTCAATTACGGGCAACTCATCTGTGATAAACTATTGTTAATCTTACTAAACTATTACATCATTTTACTGTACAGGGTATTTCAACGTCTATCACTTTTACCTCGATACAATTAATTTAACAGAAATGTATTTATACTAAGAAAACTAAACAATACATATTAAAGAATTAACATGGCACTGAATGAACAACATAAAAAACGCTAATGAACTAACATAATACCATGCGTGTAATGCGGTTTGCGCGTAATTACACTATTAATACAGCATTAAAAAATTTTTTTCCAAAATATGTATGATATACTATGAACATTTTTATGTTTATTTAAATATATCATTAACTATTTACAGTACATACCTAGAAAAGGAAGAATAATAACAGAAACCTTGACTCGTGGTTCTTTCCACAGACGCTTTTTCAGTAAATGAGTCACTGTGTCAAGAACTTTTGTTATTCCTTTTTACCAAGAATGAATAATCAATCGAGCACATGTTCCTGCTGAGACCATACCAATGCAGAAAAGCATAACTGATCAATAGCATATAAGGTACAATGTTTTTGGACTGAAATTGTTCCCTTTTTCCATGTACATTAAAACAAGGTAATCTCATAGAGGACAGCATAAACCTGCTGAATTAAAAACTGTTTGATTGGACTGAGCAAAGAATATCCATCACACCTCGTCTTCATATAAAACTTGGATTGATGAAAAATTCTGTGAAAGCAATTGACAAGAAAGTTGAAAGAACTTGGATATTTGAGACAGACGTTTCCATGAATAACCAACAATCTGCTAGTGGGGCCAGAGAACATCGCATGGAAGGCACTCAAAGAATTTTCTTGGCAACTACAGGACACCCAACAATGTTCAACTGGCTAACAATGTGTCAAACATACAAAGCCACTTAGTAGAACATGCTGCTAAAGACTCGTTTTCTGCATTCATCATCAGACTTCTTTCATGCTAATTTTGATGCCTCAAGTGAAGAACAAGGTTTAAAGTTTTACCAGGACCTTACAATAAATGAAAAGGGGTATCAAAATAACTGGAGTCCATCAATAGCCATGTTTCCATTAACCTCGTTTATGTGCATTTTGAAATTGTGAAACAAAAAACTTGAATTTCGAAAAAACTAAAAATTCGCAAAAAAGTTTAAACTTTCGCTTGAGGTGGTTTTTCAGGCTATTCAACAAAGCAATAATTTGAAAAACTCCAACAGAAACACTTTTTTCACATTTAGGTCATGAGACATGATGCGAATTTTCACATATTTGTGCAAATGTGATGTGGCAAATACAGCAGTATCATCAGCACTAATGGATGACCCAACGCAAATGTCCATGATCATTAATCTGTCATCAGCAACCATCTGCAGAAATACAGATGCCCAGCCTTTCCTGTTCACACTTGGTGCATGAATAGTGATATAGTGAGGTATTTTGTGTGCCTCGTAGTCATGCTGAGAAAAATGCCGTGTCTATTCCACATCATGAAAAAGTTATGTATTGCCTCGTTAATTTGGAGCATATGCCCTGACACACCCCATATACATACCTGTGGCTGGTGATTTTGCTCACACCAAAAGTTTCAGCAACAACCCTGTACTCTGCACCCAGTTTATAAAGTGTGATGGCTATGCGCTTCTCAATTGCGACTGGCTTCCTTATGTATGCTACGGCAGGAGACACAAGAGGGTCTGCTGCTTGACATAATTCCATGAATGCTTAGCTGCTTAACCTAAAATTTTTACCCACAGCTGTGCAGTATAATCACTAAGAATGATTTCAAAGAAATCCCTAATGCATGGTCTCTACTAAGTATAGGGAGTTCACCTTCCCTTTATTGCATTCACTTGCTCTCATCACTACCAATTAAAAACAAACACAGCAAATGTAGACACAATTGAAATAACAGAACAAACACCTATCACATCAATCATCATTTTTAATTTGAGGTGATAAAACTTTATTTGCATAAAATCACTCAATCGAAACAGGCACAATTCTCATTGGTGTTTTGTCGACTTTTCAGAAGTATCACTTCCATTTTTTGCATAACTGCAATGGAAATGCTGCTAATACTGATCAATTGTTGTTGGATGCTGAAATGTAAAACATCAAATGCTAAATAGAAATGAAAATCAACAGCAAAACAATTTAGCTCAATTGAACTAATGCAATGGGCCATAAGAAGAATAAGTTTGATATTTTTGAAGTTGAAGCTATTTTTTTCAAACAGGATAAAGATGTATTTACCACCTAAAATTGTGTTCAAAACTTAAGCATTTTCTATAAATTTTAAAAAGTATCTTCCCTCTCTGGTGTTTTATAATGGAAGCTGAGTCATGGAAAATAAAAGCCTAAAAGCTTACCGAATATACCTACTTTGAACCGACAAAAGTTTTGATTTAACAAAACATGTCTTTTTAGTTTCCTGTGCATGTTATTCATAACAAATGGGTTCTGGAAATAATCATTTTATCGCATATTCCTGGTACTTTTTTCCTTGTGGTAAGGATGAGTTTTGTATTTGCTTTTGTGATAGTAGTGACATTGTGGGAGGAGATCTCACATAAATACGAACGTAAATCAACACGATACCAAGCATGTGGCAGGAAAGGTTTACTTTGACTTTGTCTTTGGAGATGAAACCACATCCTTGGGGGTGAAAGGTTGTTGAAGAGGAAGACAAGCACTAAGAGAGTAGTCTTCTTTTAAAATGGGTAAATCTCATAGTATTGTTAGTATGTTTTATTGTTCAAAAATGACATGTATAAGCTATTTTACAATGTGAGTGTAATGTCAAGATGTGGACCAAAGCTTAATAACTTTTTTTGCTTGAAAAGTGGACTTATTTGGTTTTTAAACTTTTATTTTTTTGATGGTGCACAACACCCCATGGCTTGCCTGGGTGGGCAAGATATGTTTTTAAAAACATAGAACATGCATACATTTAGAACACAACTTAATGTGATGTTAATGTTTGTAAAGTAATATTTTGGGGGTAGGGGGGTGCAATCAAGTGTGATCCTCGGACTGGTGAACAGCTGTGACCCACTTAGCAATGCACGACCCACCAACGGCAGCCCGTGACCCAAAACTTGGTCACCACCTTAGTCATTGAGAAAAAATGCAGTAGAGTACTACTAGTTTTCCTTGACCTGTAAAAGTGCATTTTTAGATGTAGTAAAAGGTTTTTGCCAATTTTACCTTATAACTTCTCCTGCCATGCTGACCTTGAACCACCCATCATCATGAAGCTTCAACAGGTTGAGCAGTTATCGTCATTGAAGCTCATTCTATAATGTGTCCCAAAAATCTTTGATTTTTGAGATCTCCACTACAAGTCGTGATAGGCAATATTATGAGCAACTGTATCTCTGCAGCATTTTTATTAATGACCATTAGCATGATGGGATATTATTTGGTTGATTATGTCAATAATCACACCTGCACAGAAGCTGCTGCTTTTAGTGTAATTTGTTTCTCTTAATTACTTAAGATATTTTCTTTATTTTGTCAGTTGTGCGTTGAAATACATCCTAAAGATGCACCAGGACACATATTCAGTGATATATCCTGGGTAATTGGTTATTTTGGGTTTTGCAACATCAGACACCCTAACCCAGGTGACCCAGCCGTGGAGATTATCAGTCCCTGACTTGTGTCCCAGTAGCTATTGTTCACAGATCTGTCCTGTTTATCCAGAGCCATCTTGAGGCTCATTTCTTTTTTCAACTCCTGCCATGCCTAACAGAGTGAAGGATCTACAGAGTGAGCGGCCAACAAAGCCCCCACAACCCACTTCCACTGGTAGGCAACAAACTCATCATCCTTGTCTCTGGCACTGCTCCAGAAGGTCCTTGTACTTTGCATACTTCCTCTCGTATGACTTCTCCATGTCATACTCCCAGGAAACAGTGAGTTCTATAATTAGATAGATAGATAGATAGATAGATAGATAGATAGATAGATAGATAGATAGATAGATAGATAGATAGATAGATAGATAGATAGATAGATACTTTATTAATCCCAAGGGGAAATTCACATAATCCAGCAGCAGTATACTGATACAAAGAAACAATATTAAATTAAATAGTAATAAAAATGAAAAGAATTAAAATAAAATTAATGTTCGCATTTACTCCCCCGGGTGGAATTGAAGAGTCGCATAGTGTGGGGGAGGAACGATCTCCTCAGTCTGTCAGTGGAGCAGGACAGTGACAAAAGTCTGTCACTGAAGCTACTCCTCTGCCTGGAGATGACACTGTTAAGTGGATGCAGTGGATTCTTCATGATTGACAGGAGTTTGCTTAGTGCCCGTCGCTCTGCCACAGATGTTAAACTGTCCAACTTTACTCCTACAATAGAGCCTGCCTTCTTAACAAGTTTGTCCAGGCGTGAGGCGTCTTTCATCTTTATGCTGCCACCCCAGCACACCACCGCGTAGAAGAGGGCACTCGCCACAACCGTCTGGTAGAACATCTGCAGATGTTGAAGGATGCCAACCTTCTCAGAAAGTATATTCTGCTCTGAGCTTTCTTACATAGAGCATCAGTATTGGCAGTCCAGTCCAATTTGTCATCCAGCTGCACTCCCAGATATTTATAGGTCTGCACCCTCTGCACACAGTCACCTCTGATGATCACAGGATCCATGAGGGGCCTGGGCCTCCTAAAATCCACCACCAGCTCCTTGGTCTTGCTGGTGTTAAGGTGTAAGTGGTTTGAGTCGCACCATTTAACAAAGTCTTTGATTAACTTTCTGTACTCCTCCTCCTGCCCACTCCTGATGCAGCCCACAATAGCAGTGTCCTCAGCGAACTTTTGCACGTGGCAGGACTCCGAGTCATATTGGAAGTCTGATGTATATAGATTGAACAGGACCGGAGAAAGTACAGTCCCTGCGGCGCCCTGTATTGCTGCACACAATGTCAGACATGCAGTTCCCAAGACGCACATACTGAGGTCTGTCTGTAAGATAGTCCACAATCCATGCCACAAGGTGTGAATCTACTCCCATCTCAGTCAGCTTATCCCTAAGGAGCAGAGGTTGGATGGTGTTGAAGGCGCTAGAGAAGTCATTACTAATTGTTTCATGACTTTTAACAGTACAACTATGTCTGGTCACTGTTATTGCGATGTGTGCTGGGAACTAAAGCTGTTTATCTAGGTTAACCATTATCTGCTAGTCTTGTGCTGAGTGAAGTAGGCCAGCCTGTGATCTGGGCTGTAAATGGGGCTGTTCACCTGCCCTCACAAATATGACGTTCCTGCTAGGAAAGCAATGCTTGTCATTCTGTTGTTCAGAACAAATGATGGTGTTTATTAAGTTTGCAATATGCTCAGAGAGTAAGGGTTTAAAGCCAGAATTCCCATGACAAGTAAAAGACGCAGAAAAAAATTAAAGTAGCAACCTACTAAGCTAAATCAATAATATTCCTAGGACATTATAATGTAGTTACTTCCAAAACCAAAATCAGTAATATTTCTACAACACTATATAACAGTTACTTACAGAAGAGAATTTGACTTTCCTGAAATTGTAGACCTTTTTCAGTCAAGATTACTCATCTATCACTGATTTATATTTGATCTGAAGTCTCCAATTGTAAGGCTCTTTGTTCTGTGAATGAAACATCTTAATGCATACTTGGTTCTTTCAGATTGTACATGTAAAGCATAACTTTGAGACACTCAATTGATATTGGCTAGTAAAATTAGGTAAGAAACTCTTATTCCGCAGAGGAAAATCACATTACGGGCTGTGCAGTTGTTTGGGGAAAATTACACACACAGATAGTGATGGAAATTAAATACAAAATGAAATTGTCTTGGCCCATATTTTATAATGAAAAAAAGAAAAAAAATCAAGGTTTAGTCACTTTAAATAAAAAAATGACTGAAGGCTAGATTTTATGTTGACTAGAGAATTGGTTTACTTTGAAATGCAGAATGGTTTGAGGTGAAAAACAAATTATGTCGAGAAAACACAGACAGATTGGGGCAGAGAAATTGTTTGAGGAAAGAATAAAATAAAGGATTAGGTGGTGGCTAATGCTCTGAGAGCAAAATTAATTTTAGGACAGAAAAGTGATTACAAAACAGGATTTTGCTCAAACCTAATGTGGGGTATATGGATGAAAGGAATTATATTTTTAGCAAATGGGAAAACAGGATTGCTTTTTTGCTTCAGTAGTGCACCATGGCAAAAGACAAGAACTGAAAAATGACTGAATGGATGGAATATTCTTAAGCAAACAAACGGCCAATATGTTTTTGATTAAACTCCTAGTGCCTGTGAAGAGAATATTAGAACAAAGAATATGTAGTGTTACATGAAAAAAAAATCATTGATTTTTATTTCTTTAAAAAATGTTTTAAAGCACATTTCTAGATTTCTGTTTCTTAGTTTTCAAGTGCTTTCTGCACTAAATTAATACTACACATAAGGCAGGTTTTATCACTTCAACTACAAATTGCAAAATGGTCCTAACCGCTTGGTGAAATCAAATCAAGTTATTAAAAGAAGACATTTAAACTTAGAATAGATTTGAAACTCAGGATTCATAATAGTCCTATAGTATAATGTGAAGTACATCACCCTTCATTTTCTTTTTACTTGTTTTTTTTTTCATTACACGTGTGCCAGAACAGATTCAAGGCAGGCATCATCTCTAATAGTCCATCACAGAACACTATCAGGCACACACCCACCCTTACACATGCAAAATCCATTTATCATCACCACCTTACCCTATCAAGTATTTTTTTGATTGTGGGAGGAAATCTGGGCATTTACAGGACATCACACATGGACACTGGCAGATTTGAACCCAGGTCACAGGTGAAGTTTTAATCTAGAAACACCATACCTGCACATAATCTTATTATATTCTGTACACCTTTTATTATGTTAGAACTCCTCACAGATCATAAAATCCATACTTTATTAAACCATGCAACGTAATTTTCAAAATCAAGCCTCAAAGAAGGCTGACAGAAGAACAATCAAAGGTAAAAAAAATTAATATAAGAGTCACAGTGGATTCAGAAAGTATACAAACTCCATCACTTGCTGCACACTTTATTGTGTTGTAGATTTAATGTCAAATGGATAATCCTGCCATTTTGCCCATCAATCTACACTCAATAACCCATAACAACAAACACAAAACATGTTTTCAGAAAGGTTTGCAGATTTATTAGAAACCAAAAACATTAATTTATGTAATCATCCAGACACGTTGCTGTGACACTCCACATTATGTTCAGGTGCCTCTGCTTTTCTTTAATTATCCTGAAGATGAATCTAGAACCTGATTGTGGCCCTCCTGTGCCAAATGTAATTATTGGACAGTTTGGAATGACACACACTTGTGTATTTAAGTTCCCATAATTCACACTTCATGACAGGATAAAAACCAAAACATGAAGTCCAAGGTCTCTGTAAATCTCCATAATGTACCTGTGATGAGAAATAGATTTGGGCAAGGGTATAAAACTATTCTCTAAACACTGGGCATTACCATGGGCATAATGACCTTGATATTAGTTAAGTATAATATTTTTGGAGCCACCAGGACTCTTGCTAAAGTTGGCTGTTGTTGAAGCGGACTGGCGCAGGCAGCATGGGCACCCTCAGCCCCAAAGAAGACACTTGGAATCTCAGGACTGGCAGCAGAATCAAGATTTATTGTATGGTGCACATACAGACTCAATTCAGATGGAATGAGCCATAGCTATATCTTACACTTAGTACAATTCTTATCATACAAGCCATTATTCATTCTCATCTGACTCTTATCATTTCACTGCTCTAATCTTGCCTCTGATTAATTCTATCAATATTTCTAAACTGAGGGGGTGTCAAAACTTCTCTCTGTCCATCATTTCTGTTTGACAAAGCCTCTCCTTACTCCTTACTAGCTCGGCACTTGCTACTGTTATTTACAACCAAAGAGTTCACATTCCATCTCTCTATGCGAGGGGACCATCTTTCCCCAGCTCTCCTGCACAACTAACCTTTGGCTTAATGAACTATTGTTGGTTTCTAGCTCATACAGAATAATAAAAAAATATGTAGACATAAGTCTTTTTAATCCTAAGTCTTATATCTTAATGCTTAGTAAAATGTAGAGTCTATTTTTCTCATGTGCTTATAATACTTTTCTAATATGTAGAGATTATCAATTTTAAGAATACATTTTTCTATATTGTATGGTCAAAACTGAGTAACTAGGGAAAAAGGGCCATGGCAAAGGAGAAAACCAAGAACCTAGTGGTCACTTGAACAGAACTTCAGAAGTCCTCTGCTGAGACATGACAACCTGAAAGAAGGATTACCATCTCAGCAGGAGTTCATCAATCAGGTGTTTATAGCAGAGTAGCTAGACGGATGCCACTCTTAAATAAAAGGCATATGAAAGTCTGCTTAGACATTGAGAGCATGCAGAGTTTTTATTATAGATAGATAGATAGATAGATAGATAGATAGATAGATAGATAGATAGATAGATAGATAGATAGATAGATAGATAGATAGATCCCAGCCCGATGAGACAAAAGATGAACTCTTAGGTTCACACTCCAAGCACTATGTCTGATGTTGAGCTCAAGACCTGCTTAATACCACCTCTGCAGTGAAGCACTGTTCTGGCAGCATCATGCAATGGGTACTTCTCAGCAGCAGGTAAGACTTGATTTGGAGGAAGGAGGAATGCAACTAAATACAGAGAGGTCCATGAAGAAAACCTTCTCCAGAATTCACACCAACTCAGACTGGGGCGATGGTTCACATTTCAGAATGACAATGTCCCAAAAAATACAGACAGGATAATAATTTAGTGGCTTTAGGACAAGTCTAAGACTGTCCGTAATGTGGCCCAGACAAAATCCAGATTTAAACCTCAAAGAACATGTACGGACAGACCTGAACATGGCAGCTTACCGACACATCCCATTCAATCTTATAGAGCTGGGGCGTCATGTATAAAAGTTGCGTACGCACAAAAATGTTGTGTACGCCTGTTTCCATGATCATATCGCAATATATAAAAACTAAACTTGGCGTAAAGCCATGCACATTTTCATGCTAGTTCAATCCATGGCGTATGCAAGTTCTCCGCTCGGTTTTGCAAACTGGTGGCACCAAGCGCCAAAGTAGTGCTACTGTTCCTGTGTGGTTTCCCTTTTTTTTAGCAGATACAATGAAGTTAACCGCATATCATTTAAGGCACCTGATTTTAATCAACCTGTAAACATATAATGGTGGACAGAATCGCCAAACTATTTCAAATACCATCACTGCTTTAGTGTTGTAACTCTCAGTGTACCCCTCAGAGTTTTTAACCCACTGTATCTGAGTGTGGTATCACAGCTCTACAGCAGCTGATCAGAAAGAGGATTATCGGTATACAGCATCAAGCACATGCTGCCTCAGCCATGCGCACTGTCTGTTGAAATGCTCTCATATGACAAACGCTTCAGAGCCTTTCCTGTAGGGACATCGTAGTTCAGAAACAGTTTCATCCCAAGAGCTCTAAGCACATTCAATCATTCCATCAAGTGCTTCTGGTAGAACTGTTTGCAATTATAAGTACAATGAACCTCACTGTAAACTTGCACTACAGTTATAATATTGCACAACCTAAGCCACTTTATAAAGCGTGTATTTACATATGATGTCGACTGGATTCTAAGTCAATTTAGATTCCCAAGCGCTATCTTCTTGGAACTCTTGATATAATTTTTAAGATGAAATGCATCAAAGTATGTTTGTTACATTATACAGATAAAATTTTAACATTGCTTAAATAATCTATATTGTAAATAATTAAACATGTGTGGACACGATGTTGCAGTGCTAGCGGTGAGCTGTCATCCCGTTCAGGGATTGTTCCTGCCTCATGCTGTATGATTTCTGGGATTGGCGCATCAACAGATGGATAGATGGATGGGATAATTAAACAAGTACTGGCTTGACATCTATAACAGAGCTGATTGTGTGACGATTAATTACTTGAAGAAAGTAAAGTAAGGCCAGGAATCGGGGTTTAGTATGTTGGACAGAGACAGTAATGCTGCAATTAATTATTTCATTGAACACAGAAAGCGTAGCTTAAGTGCTATTTATGCTGATTTGCATATTCAATGAGGCAGAATTCTGGGAGGAGACGGGGTGGGACAGCAGGCGTGTGCACGAGTGTTACATTTCACACTGAACGAGATTTATGTAGCGGAAGAATGTGGAAGTTGGCATATACACAGATTTATTCATCTGGGGCCTCATGTATAACGCTGTGCGTAGAACTCGCACTATAACATGGCGTAAGCAAAAAATCCAAATGCAGGAATCTGTGCGTACTCCAACTTCCACGTTCTTCCGCTACATAAATCCCGATCAGCGTGAAAACTAACGCTCGTGCACACGCATTATGTAACGCCCCAAATCCTCCCAGAATTACGCCTATTTGAATATGCAAATCAATATAAATCGCCCTTAAGCACAGCGTTCTGTGAAAAGACAATGGGAAAAGCACGGGGAAAACATAAGAATTTCAGCGAATACCAAGTGGAGGCAAAATAAAAACATACTATTTGTTCAAATAAGCAGTGGTATAATCAACAAAATGAAGTTGATCGAGTGACATAGCGTGTTGGAGAAACTTGAAAGCTCACATTCACAAAATCGCACAGTGCCAGAAATAAAAAAGAAGTCACATATCAAAGTTGCCGTGAAAAGAAGAGTTGTAAGCCCACTGTCTGAGTGTCATATGAAAGTTTATTAGGGTACAGAGAAAAAATGCGCACGGTGGGGAAAAAGCACGAAATGTCAACTTTAATCTCGAATTTTCCACTTTAATCACGTAGTTTATTTTGTCATTTAGTAGAACATTATAAACTTCATCTTAAAATCGTTTAATTAACCAGTTTCTCAAATCACTTCGTAATTAAAGTAGCACGTTAAATGCTTTGTTTTGTATGTGATCTTCTACTTTTATGTGCTCTATGTGTGTGAATCACTACTTGCTTCTTAAACTGGCTCTCTTCCTCCAACTGGACACAGAATCCATTACATTTGTGATATTACAGCTCTCTGAATAACTAAAATACTGAGATGTATACGTGATGTCATTTTCATGATGATAGGAGTTAAAGCACGTTATTAAACATGTGTTTCACTTCGATGAAATAATTTATTGTCGAAATTTGTCGCTACGTTTTTAGCTGTGTTGTTATTTTCTCTTTCTGTTTTATATTCAATATATATTGGCGTAGCCGTCACTGCAGTCAGTGCTTTTCTTTCCCCAATCAGCTCTGTAATAGATGTTAAGCCATCTGTAAGCTTAGCGCCAATTCTTCAAAACGTTTAAAGAACATTGAAATATCTTCGTAGTACATGTTTAATTATTCTATCCTTCACGACACTCCCAGTGAAGAATATAGATTATTTAAATGAAGTTAAAGTTTTATGTGTATAATTTAACAAACATATTTTGCTGCATTTCACCTTAAAAAATATATCGTCATCATATGTAAATACGCGCTTTATAAAGTGGCTCAGGTTGTGAGATATTATAACTGTAGTGCAAGTTTACAGTGGGGTGATTGTACTTATAAGTACAAACAGTTCTACAAGGAGCAATTGATTGAGTGCATTTAAAGTTCTTGGGATGAAACTGTTTCTGAGCCGCGAGGTCTGTACAGGAAAGGCTTTAAAACGTTTTGCAGTGACTGAGACAGCGTGTCCTTAAAGCTGTATACCGATAATTCTCTTTCCGATCAGCTGCTGCTGTGATTCACACTCAGATACAGTGATATAAATACTAGTGCAGTGAGAGTAATATGGAAAAAGATGATCCGCTGTGGCAACTCCTAACGGGAGGAGCTGAAAGAAGAAGAAGAAGAAGAAGAAGGAGAAGTGAGAGTAACAACGCTAAAGCAGTTATGGTATTTGGAATACTATGGCTGTTCCCTGAACCATTATATTGTTACGAGTTAATTACAATCAGATGCATTACACTAATAAACAATATGTGGTTAGTTTCTGTGTATTTATAAAGCCGCGTCATGAAAATAATGAGTAATCACACAAGAACAGTACCATTGCTTTGACGCTGGGTGCCGCCAGTTTGCAAAACCGGCGGAGAACTTGCGTCGACAAGGCATTAGGTACCATGGAAAAGTCGTGGCTTTCGCCAAGTGTAGGTTTTATACATTGCGATTTGAACGTGGAAAAGTTCTTACGCAACATTTCTGTGCGTAAGCACCGTTTATACATGAGGCCCCTGGAATTTTTGTTGCGTACGCACATTTCTGCTTTTGTCCCTACTCCATGTTTTAGTGTGAATTCTACGCACAGCGTTGTGCATGAGGCCCCTGGAGAGGATCTACTGGAAAGAATGGGACCAACTGCCCAAATCCAAGTGTGCAAAGCTTGCACAGACTTAACAAGTAAAATCTTGCTGTAATTGCTGCCCAAAGGTGCTTCTACAAAGTACTGTCATCTGAATACTTATAAAAATGAGCATTTTCAGTTTTTGATGGTTAATAAATTCGCAAACCTTTCTTAAAACATGTTTTCACTTTGTCATTATGGCTTATTGAGTGGAGATTGATGGACAAAAATAGCAAATGTATCTATTTAAATTTTAATCTACACAATAAAGTGTGCTAAAAGTGAAAAGGTCTGAATACTGTCTGAATCTACTGTGTTCTATACTGTTAAAAAAAGCACAAACAGTATACTTCTCAGTGAATCTTGAACTTATGAAGAGATTAATTGCAGGTTTTAAGTTGCCAAAATTGCAGCCTTCAACTATTCTTACTAGACCAGTATCAGTTTATGTTATCCATCTGGTTTCATCTAAATAAATATTCTTCTGTGGAAACTTTGCCTCTAGTTGAATTACAACTTAAGCTCTTTGTTAAGCATTGTATGAAACTATGTGACCCTGACAAATGATATTAAGGTGCTGGACTGCAGTTTGACACCTGTTTCAATAAAAGCAAGCAGATGGAGCACAGCAGGCAGGGCAGCTGACGCTTGTCTTGACTGAAAGTTCTAAGCTTTTCTAAATAATTTGTTGACATCCTTTTCTATGGTAAATTAGCTGTTGTCAATGTTCAATTAACCACTGCTCATGTTCAATTAACAGTTAGCATGAATTGCCAAGCTTCTTCAGGTGTGCTTTTCATTGACACATAGTTACTTTGTACCACGACCACCAGTCAGTAATTTATTTACATATAAATTAGCTTTACTATTGATCCAATTAAAAAGAAATCAACTGAACTCCAGTACACTGTTAATTGAACTGTTAATTGAACATTGACAGCAGTTAATTGAATGGTACAACTGGTTATGTGAAATTTTGTTAATGAATCTGCTCCTTCAAGTGAGGATGTATTGCTCTATTGTATGCATGACACCCTTCACTTATAAGCATCTGGCCTAACTCCATAGCCTTTAAAGAGAGGTCATTCCTATCTGATGGCAAAACAAAAATTAGTTTTGCGTTTGTTGTAGGCAAAGGTTTTAAGTGTGCCATTGTTATCTGTGAGGGTTATTCATACACCTTCTTTTATTTATAATGGGCATCTACCTGAAAGGGTGAATCTGACATGGAGACAAGTTGAGCCAAGTGTTTCATAGTGCTGAAGTACAGATGTGTCCTGTATGGTAATGATCAATAAATATGGCCAGGGTTGACAAGATCAATGTCAGCTATTTCAAGGTTTCCCAAGCAAGCAACCTCTGCAGTACCTGTGTGCTATTTCATATTCATGCTTGTCAACAAACAAGTCACACCCATGTTTAGAGGTTGCATGTTCAATGAGGACGTATAAAATTCGAATAACTGCACGGAACCCTAGAACTGACCTACGGACTGATGGAAGACATCACTCCTGCCTGTGCCTAGGACAAAATGCTTTCCTGCACTCCATCGAAGTTGAACAAGCAACAACTGGGTCAAGTACTGTATAGCTCTCCTTTGACTATTATTTTTATTTTTAGCTAGTACAGAAATATATCTTTCATTAGTGTTACTGATTCTTTCTTCCTTTTAAAATCACCACCATACTGCTAGGGAAAAACATCATATACCCATGATTTAGTAAAGGCTACAATCTCTATTGAACCTTTATCCAGGAAGCATGTGCCCCCTGCTGGATACAACTGTTAAAAAGTTGGGGCATGAAACAGGGTATTCCTATATGTATGTTTACAATAAAATGTGTGCATTTACAGAGATGTTAAATATACTCAACGTATTGTTTATTAAAACTAGGAATACATTTCATATGGAAGTCATAATGGATATCTGTAACACTCTATGTAGGGGGAAGGATGGCACCAGACTACACACTGGGTGTCTTGTAGTTTGGGACCAGTCGGGATCAGAATAGAGAGAGACAGGAAGGCACAGACACAAAAAGATAGTATTGCAAAACAAAGGTGGGTGTTTATTTTCAGACGCATATAAAAACAGCATCAGGCAGACATTTTTACACAGTCCTTACCGCAACTGACACGCAAAACACAAAGATACAGTGTCCCAAAAAAATAGTGAGACTACAAAATTTACAAAAGTCAAAAGACGCCCCCTGCAGACAGAAAGTGTCTTTTATACTCAGCACTGTTTTGCCACCCAATTGTACAGCACTTTGTCATCCTCTTAACAATCACGGGTGACATGATCACATTCTTACATGCTGCTGCATCCACCCCTGCAATACCAGTAATCTCGCATGAGCGCATGTACGCACACACTCATGGAACAAAGCTCGAGCACATTCAAATTCATATCTAAAATAAGTTATTGCCTCTCTTTCTAATACTATTATTAGAATTAACATCTGAATTCCCTTTTCTTTAATGTCGCGACATCCAACTTAAAACAGCAGAGTGTCATGTCTTCGGCAATGAGAGCCTCTGCTAGAAACAATGCAGTCATGACCAATAAACGGTGCACAACATGGTGTTGTAAGAAAGTAGTAATTAATAATAAATTTAATCAAAAACCACACTGTTATGAAATATTCACGACTATCAGCATAACAATTGTCTAAGATGAGACAAAAGAGTCACAAAAAGATTTTGGGGCAGCCACCGTATAATTATTCCTGGCTGCAAAACAGTTAAATTGAGAGTACATCTGTGTACAGATTCAAGTCCAAAACAAAACTATCTTGATGAGGCAAAAATAGCGGTTTTAAAGCAGAGGATAGGAAGTGACTTCATCAGGGTGGGAACTGGAAGTGGCATCATCAGGGCCGGAACCAGAAGTGATGTCATTAAACACGGAAACCGGAAGTGCCGTCATCGGGACCAAGCAGAATTTCCCGTAATTGGTCTGCAGTGGGAAGAGAGACAGGGTCAGTACACTCCGCCAGCTCCTGGTCTGGCATGGAATTACCCTCATTCAGGCTCTTTAGCTGCTTCCCATGTGCACATGTGTAATACCACATACACCGAACAATGAATTTTATACATGAAAATGAAACTACAGATATCTGTTTTTTCCTGCTGGCTAATTACCTGCAATGTTTAGGGATCAGCAGATTTGAATCCCGTAAATGCCAGAAGTGATTCCACTCTGTTGGTCCCTTGAGCAAGGCCCTTAACCTGCAACTGATTCATCCTGGGTGTGACATTAACCAGCATCCAGCCTTGCAAGCAGGTCCTGCAGCTTGCAGTGAAAACTCAGAGGTTAGTGGCAGGATTGGCACACCAGCCACTGTAAAAAAAACTCACGCTGTTCCATTACATTTGAATTAGTGAGTTGTCACATATTGCTGCGCTCAGGTCCTAATTTGGGATCCTGAGGTGGTTTGTCGTGTGGTGGGTATGGCAATACGCTGTATTGTATTGTACTGTATTGTATACGCTGCATGCTCCCAGCCTCTCTTTAAATAGAAATTTGGTGATGCAGTCAGAAATTTGCTATTGACTTAAATTCAGATTCTAATTCTATGATATTCAAAAAGTCAATAAAAGCTGATTTTAACATGGTGTGTGTGTGTCTGTGTCTATGTCTGCGGAAACCTACAATAACTAACAAAAAGAAAGGAACCTATTTTTTTTCAAACAAGTTGCATGTTTGTCTTGTTATAGGTGCCATCCAGTTTGGTCCAAAACTGCACCCGTCAAAAATGGTTTTACTTATGTTCAGTGTTAACTGCCACACAGACTGTTTAATTTAACTTGGAGATTTGCAGTCTGCTCCATTTTGTCATAGGACCAGGCTCATTGATTTGCAACATTCATACATGAATAGTTTTTACTATACATAATTTATTTAAATGTACATGTATAAACTCACACAGGCACATGCATGCACACGCACTCACACTCTCAAAGAAATTTAAAGTTGAAGAGAGCTGAATGCTTGTTTGCTCTACCAAAGCATATGTTGGATAATGAGGAGAAAGAATTGAACACACACCCCCACACACAGTAGATGTATTTCGGATATAAAGGCACAAGGCCACCCCTATACCAATCTGTCAATCTTGGCTATGTCATTTGACCCAATGTGTTTAGTTTCAAATTAAACCTTTTTGAAGTTATTCACTGTTTTCCTATAGCTCCCTGGAAATACGTTTGTTTTGTAATTGCGGCATCTTAAGTAACCTGAACCTATGTAGATATAATATAAAAAGGCGATACACCTCCCTTAGTGATACGGCAGTAAGAAATCACATAGGAGAAATAACTTAGCTTAATTTAATGACGATTTACGTGGCATAACAGACGGGAAGCCATGCCAAGACCTTTGTGTAGAGTCTGCCAATTTCGTCGCTGTGATGGAAGGATTTTCAGGATCGGATGACGCTATCTCCCATCCATCCATAGGCTTCAAAGGTGTGTCGGGCAATGTTCCAAGGTTTTATACCATGTGCAGACCTCCACTTAGGTAAATCATGCCATTCCAAACAAGGAAAAGAAGATCCAATATCATGCTGACTCCGTCACACAGAAATAGTACAATGCCCATTTCGCAGTTGTCCCTTTCTTGTCTTCTAAGGCTTGCCTAGCATTTCTAAATGATGAGGCCCTGTGGCCTTGTGTTAGCTGTACATATGAGTGGATTTATAAAATTTGTTTTGTAAAGAGCACAGTGACATAATAAACTAAAACATAAATGTCCTTATTAGAATATTCACTTAATGCTGTTTCCTCTTCATTTTACTCTACATTTATTTTGTACATAATACATATAACTTAATGTACTTGATTATATTGTATTGTACAGTACAATTCATTATATTTTATTGCAAAATCTTCCATTTATTGATTGCCTGTGGTATCCCTACATTTGTACAATGACAAACTTCAATTCATCAGTAAGAAAAAATATTCACTTTTTTAGGTATTATTTGCTATATTATGGCTTAATATTAATCTATTATACTATGGCTTAATATTAATCTTTGGATTATAAAATAATTTTTGCTTTTGTAAAGTGCCATCTGATTGGTATAGATTCATTTTTGAGTGAGAGCTGACCATGGTAGGTGTCTTACTTTTTCTTTCTCTAAAGCCCTTTTTTCATATAAAGCTTTTTGCCCTGCTAAAAGAGATATAATAAATCCTTGCACTTAGAAGGTTTTTGTTTAGATCAAATAGGATTTGTTAAGCACGGCTATGATTTAGACTCCACTATTCACTCTAAAAACTGATGGAAAAAGGCATATAACAATTGTAGCAGGGGAGAGGACGCAGGCGCTGGCTGTTCGCCACTTCTCCTAGCTATATTCATTATTTAAGTATTATTTAAGTATATGTATTACTTGAATGTTGAATGTCGTTTGATTGTAGCTGTTTTTCTGGGTACTATACAGAACTTTAGCATTTAGCGGCTGTAATTTGCTGCCAACACCTTACAGCATTTAATATCGTTGCTTTTGGGAGAAATCCTGCCTACCGCAGTTGTTGGCCCGACTTGTGTTGTGTTATCAGCGCTGGTCTGTATCAGTCTCCAACTGACTGATACTGACTGATATCACTTGAGTTTGCAGTGGATGGCATTTGGAATTTCTTCTGGTATACCTCTTAATGTTGTCATCCGAACTAAGGCTTTTGGAGTCAATTGCAAACTGCCCGCAATTTGTCTGCCAGTGTTCTGTCACCTATTACATTTCCTGGATTTCAGCTTTGTCGCTTGTGATTGTGGTGATTGTCTTGCTTCTGGAGTCCTCTGCGATTTGCACCACAGCTGTCCAACTGTGCACATAAGGACTTTGGCCGACTATTTACATTGGGACCTATCTCCTTCGCTCACCAGCATGCTTCAGTATCTGCCATCGCAACTGTTGAAACTCAACAACCACAGCCTTACATTAGACATCACAGTCATCAAACAACTTGGACTCCTTCGTCACCCCCGCTATGTCCATAAGGGGTCTGGTTGGCGGTTTGTTTACATCAAGACCGGGAGCACCATTCCGTCCTTGTGGTTAGCAGCAACTCGCTCCGTCGCAGCCCAAACACATCATCCGAGCACCATCAACATGGAGACTAAAAACAATGCCTGGCGGTGGTCCAGGCGAGACAGAAAGCTTGGAGTGGATTTCAGCTTTTTTCGTCCTCAGGTTAAAAGCAACACCTTGCTAAACATCAAAGTTGAACTTTTTAATGTTCAGTTCCTGACAAATAAAACCTGTCTAATTTATAATCACATTGTAGACAGGGGGATTGACATTAGTTGTTTGACTGAGACCTGGCATAAATCCGAGGTATACTCAGTTTTCAACAAGTCCTGCCTTCCTGGGTACACCTACCTCAAAAAGGCCTGCAGCTTTGGATGTGGCGGTGGTCTGGCTGTAATCCATCGGGCAGGTTTGCAATTATCACTTCACCTCCTTCCAAAATTCTCAACTTTTGAATGCCTGGCAATTAATTGCAAGCATCCCCTTTTTATAACAATTCTTCTTATTTACTGACCACAAGTCGGTTTACAAGTGAGCTTCGACAGATGAAAGCAGTTGGGCGAGCCCTTGAGCGGGGTTTTGTTGCAACCAGTTTAACAGTCCACAAACTAGCTTATCAGGAACATCAAAAAAACTACTCCAGAGCACTGACCACTGCCAGATCTCAATATTATTCAAATTTAATCAACAACAGTCCTGGAAATTCCAAACAACTTTCTTCCGTAATAAATCATTTACTCAATCCTCATATCTACGCCTGTAATAATTCCACAGAGGAGCAGTGCAATAATTTTATTGAATATTTCACCTCTAAGGTAGACATCATCTGCTCCTCATTGTCTGTCTCCAGCCCTCCATCACTGGATGTTTCCACATCAGAGCCAATGGGCTGCCTCTCCCAGTTCCGCTGTACCACAGTTAAAGAAGTTGAGGGCATCATACAGAGGATGAGGCCTTCAATGTTTTCATTGGATCCCTTTCCTATTCCTCTGGGAAAAGCTAATGTATCAGACATTGCTGATATCATTAATCACTCTCTCCAGAGTGGCTTAGTCCCACTGACCTTGAGAACCGCAATTATTAGACCTCATTTAAAAAGATCCTCTTTGGATCCTGAATTGTTAGCAAACTATCATCCGATCTCCAACCTTTAATTTTTGTCTAAGGTTTTGGAGAAGCTTGTTTTGGTCCAGCTTCAGGATCACCTCAAAAAATTCAATCTGCTTGAAAACTTCCAATTTGGTTTCCGAACTTCTCACAGTACAGAGATAGCCTTGGTCAGAGTCACTAATGACCTCCTAATGGCTGCTGACCAGGGCTCTCCATCACTCCTTATCCTCCTGGATCTTACAGCTGCATTTGATACGGTAGATCATAATATTCTCCTTCATCTTCTTCACTATATGATTGGACTTCCTGGCTTTGCTTTGGAGTGGTTCAAGTCCTATCTTACTGATAGGGCTGAGTATGTGGCCCTGGGGGACGCTAAATCTCGTACCCACACTGTCACCTGTGGGGTCCCACAAGGATCAGTCCTTGGGCCTATCCTTTTTAATATCTATATGGTACCCCTGGGCCACGTCATCCGCAAGCATGGAGTTTCATTCCACTGTTATGCCGGTGATACGCAGCTCTGTGTGAGACTGGATTCGACTTCTCTTACACCTTCATCAACTCTTTCCTCTTGCTTGGATGAGACTGAGGCCTGGATGTCCAATAACTTCCTCAAGATGAACAGCACTAAAACTGAAGCTCTTTTAATTGGCACCCCTCATCAACTTCGGTCCTCAGTAAATTGTATCTTTTCTGACCATACTATTACCCTCTCCCCTTCTGTTACAAATCTGGGTGTCAAGTTAGACTCCCATCTATCATTTGATACACATATCCATCACCTTTGCAAAATTGCATTCTTTCATCTCCGAAACACAGCCAAACTCCGTCCCTACCTCTCCCTCTGTGATGCTGAAAAACTGGTTGATGCCTTTGTTTCATCCAGGCTGGATTATTGTAATGCACTCCTCATCAGGATCCCCAGCAAAAGCCTTCAAAAGCTCCAAGAAATTCAAAATAGTGCTGCAAGAATCCTGATGAGGGTGTGGAAATAATGAACACATTTCAACAATCCTTCGGTCACTTCATTGGCTCCCTATCTACCTCCGTATCGAATACAAACTCTGTCTGCTCACTCACTAGTGTATCCATGGAAATGCTCCACAATATCTGAAGGAACTCCTAATATTACAATCCACTGAAAGAAACCTCTGTTTTGCAAATTCCAAACCGCCTTTGCGCCCCTGTGACCAAACTTCATACAGTGGGTGACCAAGCCTTTGTAGCCGCAGCTCCACGGCTCTGGAATGGCCTATCAGAGAGCCTAAAAACACAGCAGACTGTGGGCTGTTTTAAAAAACGGCTAAAGACTTTTCTATTTAGGAAAGCATATTAACAAAAATGCTAAAATTATTGTTGTTTTATTTCTGTTTTTATCTTGCTTTGCCTTTGTTTAAGCTTTTTATGTAGCACTTGGAGATTTACTGCTAATGTAAAGTGCCCTATAAATAAAATTATTATTATTATTTTTATTTTTATACAACATAATATAACTGAGAGTATCGTGTACAAAGCTCCTTAATTATTTCCAGTTATTTTAAATTAAAATTATAATAAACTTAAGTATGTAAAACATGTAAACAATTTCTTTCTCCCTATTAGTGATGTAAGCTGTCCAGTCTAGTGAGGAGCATGATATAGTAAGAGTTAATTTAATTGATTTCAATCTCTCAGTTACAAAGGAAATATGTCTTAAAAATATGATATTCTTTCTTATTCATTTTTCAGAAAAAATTGTGTTAATTTGCATAAAATTAACCTTCTTGGAGCCCTGAGTGTTCCACATTATTACAAAAAGCAGAGAATTAAGCTAAGCTGTAAACAATCAAAGTGTTCTGCTAAAAGCCATGGAAATGAATGGATGCAGCTGTAACTGACAATACTGACAAATGAACATTCAATCATAAGAAGATATTCAAACATGTAACATATGGTACTACTGTACATTGAAAAAATATGTTCTGAAAATAAGTACAGATAATTTGCTTATTAGTGTTGTACTTTTGTAACTTAGAATACCTGTTCAGGTTTCTGTCAGCTGAATTGACTTACGTTGATCAAACATTGTGTCAGGCTATTGCGAGTTAACACCTTCACATGTAAGAGTTTTACCTCCTCTTGCACACGCGTGCTTAACCACTGGATTGACCTCAGGTGGTTTATGGGTGCAGAAGTCTTTTCACAATTCAAGGAAGCCAATGCTGCTATAAAATGGCATTTACACCTTAGAAAGACACAGTAGACCGCTGTGGGACACCGATAGATTGTTGGCCAAAACAAGATGTATGAACATATCTTAGTGTTCAAAACCAAACAGCAAAGCAAAAACTATCCTCAAGGAAAAATTCACATTGTCAAAAATAAAAGATGTAATGAGGATGAAATAGAAGTGTTTTCAGTTTAATATTTTTGACTCACAGGGCTGGGAAAAAGTAGGTTTACAGTGGTGAGTACTTATGAGCACTTGTGAGTATTTATTTAATTATTGTATTATTTATTTGTGTTGTCTTCTTCTTTTTATTATTATTATTTCGTATCCTTACTTAGCAACTAGACTATACGAATGTATAAATAATGATGGCCGGCAATTTGAGTACTTACGAGATTGGATCTTAGTGCACTATGTCACTGTTACATTCTTTCGAGTAGTTAATAATGCTATTGTAATAATCATAACTTGTATGTCTTTTTTGATTCAAAAAACTGTAAACCTACTTTTGCTCACCTCTGTATATATTTTTATTTTCTTACCCCTTGTAATTTGTAGTGGTGGTTGAGAAAAAGTTTAAATCTCATATTAAAGATTCATACTCAACAGGACCCAGTAGTGACCAATTTTGGACAATGTCAAATGATGTGAAAACATCCATGGACATTTTTTTTTTAAATTCTGACATAACTTGCGTTGCATAATCGACATATGTCTTATCCATTCGCATGGCCAAATGTGTAAAATGAGTGCATTTTTGTTAATATTATTAGCATGTTTAATATTATTAGCATTAACATTGAAGATCAAGAGGAAAGATCATGTTCCCACAATACTGTGCATCTGATGTGAAGACAGGATTCTTGACCCATGAATGAGGGGAGTAGCAGATCTTCCTTATTAAGTAAAATCCTATTTTTGACAGTACCATCGTACACCATCATTTTGTTACTAAGTGCAATAGAGATACGATAAAACAGAATGAAATGCGATTTTTAGAATGTGTCGATTCACTGTTGAGAATATGGCAAAAAGAGAATGAATGAGGACGGAATTTGTAACTTTTACTGTTTCTTAATGGTAGAAATTTATTTAAGTTCATTGTAGATAGATGGAACTTTACTTCTCCCCAGAAGGAAATCAAGTTTTTTACAGAAACTCTTGAAATCAGTAAATACAATCAATCAGTCAGTCATTTTCTAACCCGCTTAGTCCTAAACAGGGTCGCGGGGGTCTGCTGGAGCCTGTCCCAGCTAGTGTAGTGTGCAAGGCAGGAAAAAACCCTGGGAAGGGCACCAGTCCATTGCAAGTAAATAAATAGATCAATACATAACACACATTATGGCCTAAACACACACCAGAATGACTGAAAAAGAAGAAAATTTAAAAAGAAAGAAAAGTTCTGACTTGGCTGTTGCAGTTACAGTGAGGCATTATGCAAATGTTTTGCTGTTGGCATAAATGTGCCCCCGTAGCATTTCTTCACACACTTCTGATGAATAATTGTTTTTTCTGAAAGTCCTCAGCATTAGTGTGCCAGAGAGTGGATGTGCAGTGTTGTTCATATTGGCACTCAGTTTTGTTTTAATACTCTCCTTTGCTAAGACCTCCACAGGGTCCAGAGTGTGTCCCATAACTGAGCCTGCCATTTTAATTTTAAATCTTGTTGATTCAGTGAGCCTCTCTTGAAGTGATGTTGTCAGCCCTGCACACCACAGTGTAGAAAATTGCACTGGATATCATAGAGTTATAGAAGATGTGAAGGATGTCACGTCCTACATTAAAGGAACACAGTCTCCAAAGCAAAAAGAGCCTGCTCTGGCCTTTCTGATATAGCTCCTCTGTGTTCCAAGACCTGTCCAACTTATCATTAATGTGAACCCCCAAGTACTTGTAGGAGTGGACCACCTCTAAATCTAATCCTTGAATTGTAACTGGACACAGAGGCTCTTTGGTGTGATGAAAGTCGATTACAAGTTCCTTGGTTTTGCGGATGTTAAATTGCAGACAATTCTCTTTGCACCAAGAAACAAACCACCTGACTCCTCTGCTCTGTCTCAACCCCCTTATCAATACACACCATAAGTGCAGAATCATCTGAGTATTTCTGCAAGTGACATTAGTTGGTGTTGCATTTAAAGTTGGAGGTGAACAGGCACTGATGACACACTCACGATTTTGAACTTTGATTCCAATAGAGCATTTTGCTTTGCAGTATTTTCAAATCAAAGCTGAATGTATCAACTTGGAATCATCTTTATAACATTACTGAATGCCACCACTGGTGCTGTCTCCTACAATAATATGGAGACCTTCAGCAATGTCTGTGAACCCCTATTACCCAACCTCCCTTACTGTAGATGCTCTCTGCAGTTTATAGATTCTATTATTCCACAAGCCATCCTGTTGATGATGTTTGAATAATCATCTATTTATAAAACCACAGTAAACCATGAAATACAAGGAAGAAGCAGTCAGGGTTCCAGCGAAGTTACTGCAATCATACAAAAAAAAGAAGAACTCCTTGATACGTGAGTGAAGAACTTTAATGAGGGGAATTGTAGATGACAGATGGGACAGAAAGTAATGACAAAAGGGTCAACATTTAAAAAATGCATAAATATTTTCTTTCTTGTTTAGCACTGTACATGCCCCAGAGGACAAGTGGGCATCATGATTAGGACGGAGGTGAATTCCTTCCCCGGCAGGGATGCCATAACGGAAAGATGGAATTAGAGAGGGTAATACCCAGCCAGGACACCTTATGATTCCCATCCTGATTGGGTTGCCCAAAGAAGACAGGAACGAGCAGGGGAGCAATTTATACCCAACCATTCAAGGTGGCAGTGTCCCTGATGAAGGGACCCAGTCTGGATACCTGCAGGGCTATATGGGAGCTGGAGTCCAGAAGTGCAGCCCTGTACAGTTCCCAGGGGGATGATTGAGGGCACTGCCAGGGGGTGGTCTCCCTGGATTTCTTGTAGCCTGGAAGTACTTCCAACTAGCCACTTAACATTGCCAGAAGTACTCCCAGGTTCGCCTTAAAAGGAGCTTTGGGAGTCAGAGTTGGAAGGAAGTGGGCAACACTCATCTGGAGGACAGAAGGAGGAAATATTCATTGGTTTATTGTATTTATAATTGTACTTGTGGATTGCTATTGTAAGGAGAGTTGGAAAAGTGCTTTGGCAAAGGAATAAAAAACCTTTATTTTATTATGTCGATGTGTGGCGCTTACTGTGTCTGAAGTTTGGGGCATTCTGGTGCTCCCTTGTGGTTACAGAACATTATGCAAATACACCTAGGGAACACTTGGTGCTCTGGCTATTATGCATTATAGTTCTAAATAATATCTTTTCTACAGATGATGTGGCACAATATTTAAACCATAGTGCGAATCACTATTTTATTATGCACATAAAGGAATCCGGCATAAAAGCTGAAATACACGAGTGTTGTACGACATGAAAAATCATATTCAGTTGATGGAATTTCACCTTGAAGTTGTCATCAATTGTTTTGTTTGTTCTTTGAAGCTTATCTTCAAAGAAAACTTTAGAGGCATTGTATTAGTAGTAAACTATGTCATCAGAGGGTATAACAAGTAATTATTTTAAATTATAATCTTGTCAGCTTGTGATGGCATATTGTGCACCATGGATGAATCAATGGAAGGAGTTATTAACAAGGAGACTGAGTAGCTCTTGACAAGAAGAGGAGTTTCAGCAAATAATCAGCATAAGTTCAGACGAAGGACATTGTGTTTTACTAACATGGTGAAATTCTATGAGGAAACAACAATAGGATATGATCAGAGTGATGTATATCATATTATTTATCTTGACTTTCAGAGAGCTTTTGATAAGGTCCCACATGAGAGGTTGGACATCAAAACTAAAACAGGTGGGAGTCCAGGGTGTAGAATGTAGATGGGTGCAGACTTGGACAGGAAGCAGATGGTGATGATGGTGTGAGGAAGCTTATCAGAATTGGGTGATGTTAAGAATGGTGTCCCTTCAGGGTTCAGTGCTGGAGCTGCTGCTATTTTTAATATTCATAAATAATCTGGACATTAATAAAAATAACAAGCTGATTAGCCTGATAGGACATGATAAAACAATGTCAGCTTTTAAGAGAGTCCGTCAAGTCTTTCAGTCTGTCAGAATCAATACAGAGGGACATGGACAGCATACAGGCGTGGGTAGATTTATGGCAGAAGAAATTTAAAGGTAAAGTATTACCTGTAGGAAGCAGAAGTTTGATTACACAATGGGAGATTGGAAAATTCAAAGTACTGAAGAATTTTGGAACCATAGTGAATTAGTGACTATCAACCTCTAAACAGTGTACAGAAGCCATTAAGAAGGCTAACAGAACATTATATAAAACTAGGGGGCTTTGCCCCTTGCTCGCTTCGTTCAACAACCCCCATTTTTGTTTTTCCGGATACACACTTTTAAGATTTTTTTTCTTTAAATTGTTGCTATTTCGTTAGTTTTACTATTATTTCTGTGTTAATTAAAATAAGGTGACATCTCTGCAGTTCAGCATGAAAGCTGATTGAAACAGAAACCTTGTAGAGAAGATGGAGCACATCATACTGACATTCCCTTTCAATAATGCTTTGTTTTATGTTTATGGATCCGTTATTGAAATTCTCTTGACTTAAAAAAAGCCTTACAATATTTACATACTTCTGACATTTCAACTATGTCCATGTATTCGATCTCTGTTTGCCTTTTCGTTATTTCTCCGAGTAATAATTTCTCTTTCTTTGTGCTAATGCGATGTGATCTGATTTTTTTTACAAAAGCTACAAAAAAGGACATAGCAGAGAGGAGCACCTAGGCTGTTTTCAGGACTGCAGGGTATGAGAATGAGGAAATATTAAAGGAGCTAAGACTTGAGTAAATGGAGGTTAGGTTAAGAAGTGACATGAATGAAAGGTTTGAAATTATGAAAGGAATTAATACAGTGAGTCGAGACTGTTACTTTAAAATGAGTTTAACAAGAACATTGGGAGCATAGCTGGAAACTTGTTAAGGGTGAGTTTTGCACAAATTCTGATTACAACCTGCCTGAAGAATTGGCCTCAGTTTCCACGAAACCTTAAATATTGCAATCAGTCCAGTTCTCCAATTAAAGGTGTAATTTTGCTTGACTTCTCATCAGAAACATTAGAAAGTTTTTCTTCACAAGGAGAACTATAGACACATGAAATAAATTACCTTCTGGTTATCCCAAACTAGACTTGATATTGTTTTGTAGGAATTAGGTGAATCAGATTGGCAGCTTTACTGGGCTGAATGGCCTGTTCTTTTTAATGTTCTAATATTTTGTTCATTTTTTTTAACAACAGCTCATCATGACACAACAAGATCATTAAGCAAACATCACTTTAATGCTAAAGTATGCTGGCCACCCCCAGTCTTTGTGTTATCAGTGAAAGTTAATCCCAGTTACCAACATGCATAGTGAAAACATGGCCATAGTGAAGAATATAGCACTCTTACTGTGCTTAACATCTACATTCATCTGCTGTTTTATGGGTCCTTTTTTCCCACTTTCATAATGCAGTGCAAAATATTCAGTGGTGACAGGGCATGAATTAATTACAAGTAAAATGAGATGATTTATATAGTGTCCAAGCAGATAATCAGAAAATGACCAGCTCAGTAGGATTAAATTTGATGCTACAGTACTCACAGCTTGAGGTTGTCAAGACATCAAAATGTGTTAAATTCAGTAAAATAGTTATAATAAAACAATATTTAAAATATAGTCAGAAAAGTCAACTACAAGGTTTTTTGTTCAAGGCAGGTAAAACATAACCAAAGGGCCAAGAGAAAATCAATGTTGAGATACTGGAATAAAAGGTTCAGCAGATACCAAGAAATGATTTGAAACGCCTGAACCATAAAAGCACCCTAAATATCCACGTGTTCTTATGTACCTGTCTGTTAATGAGCAGTAGCCTGATGCAGCCATTGCTTGCTCCTGCCACATATTGGCAATTGAATTTATGTCAAAGGTTATCAGTGTCACACATGAGTGATCCCCTGAGGTGCCGCTCACCTTCTTCTGTAAGGACAGACAAGCTGAACAATCATTCAGAGAGTCCTTTTAATTAATACATCTGTTCTATTTATATACAGTACAGGCCAAAGGTTTGGACACACCTCGTCATTCAATGTGTTTTCTTTATTTTCATCACCATTTACATTGGTAGATTCTCACTGAGGGCATCTAAACTATGAATGAACACATGTGGAGTTATGTACTTAACAAAAAAAGGTGAAATAACTGAAAACATGTTTTATATTCTAGTTTCTTCAAAATAGCCACCCTTTGCTCTGATTACTGCTTTGCACACTCTTGGCATTCTCTCGATGAGCTTCAACAGGTAGTCACCTGTAATGGTTTTATTAATCAGAGAAAAGAGTGGCTATTTTGAAGAAACTAGAATATAAAACATGTTTTCAGTTATTTCACCTTTTTTATTAAGTACATAACTCCACATGTGTTCATTCATAGTTTAGATGCCCTCAGTGAGAATCTACCAATGTAAATGGTCATGAAAATAAAGAAAACACATTGAATGACAAGGTGTGCCCAAACTTTTGGCCTGTACTGTATATATATATATATATATATATATATATATATATATATATATATACTGTATATATATATATATATATATATATATATATATATATATAGTATTTTGCTATTATGCCCAATGGCACCAATCCCTTTCCTACCCTCTTGCTTATTCAATTAGGAGTCAAGTTATGCACTGGCTGGAGGGGAGTGGGGATAAACCCTGGAGGGGTGCCATGTACAGTAGTATTTCATAATAATGCATGAATCTCACACGGCTTTTGTGTTTATAAGGTGCAAAGGAAACCAGGGTCGTCAGCGAACCCCAAACCCATAAATGCGATCACACCATGTCCTGGATTCAAATAAAAGAAGGTTAATTAAACAATTTCTCCTCAAAGTAACAAAAGCACAAATAAACAAGTTTTCTCTCTCTACAATACCTGGCAACACCGCACTGCCCTCCTCCAGTTGAGTGTTGCCCTACGTCCTTGCCCAGCTCCGACTTGCCTGGGTAATGTCCCGGGAGTACTTCCGGTGCCAGGGCCACTGCCTAATGGAAGCACTTCCAGGTCATGAGAAAGTCCATTATAATAGGGAGCTTGTCTCCCTGCAGCTCCCTCTTGTGGTACCCAGTGACCCCAGCAGGGCTGCTCTGCCAGACTACATCTCCCAGCATGCCCTGCTGACTTTCTACTGGGCACAGAAATCCAGGGCTGCTGCCATCTAGTGTGCTGGGTGAGTAAAAATCCCCCAGTGGCATCTTCCCTTTTCAGCGGGCTGTCCATCCATCCCTTCTGGTCTTTCCTTCCAGGTCTGATCCCCTTCCCCTCCCCGACCAGGATGCCTATCTGCCTGTTAGGAGCCTCCCATCCAGGTAAGGAACCATCTCCTCTTCTGACCGGGATGTCAAATGGCATCTACAAAGATTTTAAAATAGTTTGTAGAGATTCAAGTAAAAGTTGAAGACAATACCTACATATCCATAAGGAGCATATATTTGTTACTATAAAAGGGTCATTTAATACTAGCTGTTTCTTCTTGGGGAGAAAAGTGCAATCTAAAATGAATATTGATATAACAAACTAATATAAAAATACAATTTTAGCATGCAAATATAAAACACAAATATGTATTTCTCTTTTTAGTAAAGTTGTGCTTTTTACTGAATTTTGGATGTTGTAATACAATAAGTCAGTATTCTGTTTCAGTCGTGTGCACTTGTTGGTATGAATGCATTTCGGTATATGAGTAATAGAGATAATGTTCGAACATTATTTTGCAAAATATGCTCTTTATTAATTAATATAAATAATGATGTCATAAAATGACTTTCTTTTGACAGCATCTCCTACATAAAACATCTTCTCATGCCTCTGGGGAACATCTGTGTTAATTAAAATAAGGTGACATCTCTGCAGTTCAGCATGAAAGCTGATTGAAACAGAAACCTTGTAGAGAAGATGGAGCACATCATACTGACATTCCCTTTCAATAATGCTTTGTTTTATGTTTATGGATCCAGGGTAATTGATTTATATTTGCTAGGGCCAAGTGTTCCACGAAGCATTAATTGTATTACCAAATACGAACTTGCTTATAGTGCCGTGAAAAAGTATTTGTCTTGTTCCTGATTTCCTCTGTTTTCACATATTCATAACATTTAAATGCTTCTGATTTTCAAACAGATTTAGTATAATACAAAAAATAACCTGAGTAAAACATGATGCACAGTATTTAAATGATTGCTTGATTTATTGAAAGAAAAAGGTTCACCAAAACCTATATAACTTTTGTGAAAAAGTAATTTCCACCTTGGTCACTTGGTCACTTGGTAACTAAATAACCAAATTTAAAAAATGGTTTAAATTAAACTAAACTTTGATAAGTGGTCCATGGTGTAGAGCACATTTTAAATAAATAATCAGGTCCGGACATGGCAAGGACCTGGGCCACTAGCTGCACTGACTTTGGAGGATGTATGGGGATGGATATTTGAGGAGTAAACCACAAAACAATGATTATATTTTTATATTATGTAGATTAAAGAACAATCAACAACAAATCAAATCAAATTAATAATATATTAAACAATTATCATAAAAGTAAAGTTGAACAAATAGGACTCTGCATCTGCATGAATAAAAGGTAAAGTACTACTTCCAGTTGACAGAAATAGCCCAAAAGTTGATACAAATCAATGTTTTGTACCAAATACTTGTATACAAAATTTGTTTGGCCTAATTGAAAGCATACTCAAGTTACTGTGTTTACATACACACACACAAACAAACATAATTCCAAAAATTGTACTTTTGGACTCAGGGACATCTAAAACATTGAGATTCATTAAAATCTTGAAATGGAATTTTTGGAGGATTCCAATACTTTCCCTATACTTTGTATACCAGAAAGTCAGGGAGGTCTAAAATGTCGACATTCATTAAAATTTTGACATTGAATCTTTGGACGATTACAATACTTTCCCCATATTTCGTATACAAGAAAGTAAAAAAGGCATACCAGAAAAGGAAAACCATACTAAGTAGCACAAGTTCATCTATTATCACAACCTGCGTATCCAGGGCTGGCTCACTGGGCTGTCAGTCCCAGCAATCATCAAGTACAAGGCAGGAACAATCTTTGGATAGGGTGCCAGCCCATTTCATGGTGAATGCACACACATACATAAGAGGGTCAGTTTTGAAATGCCAGTTCACCTGACCTGCATATCTTTGGACTGTAGGATTAAACTGGAGCACATGGAGGAAACCCATGCAGACTCAGGAAGAACATGCAAATTCAACTCAGGAAGCACTTGGGATATGAACCCCACTCCCCTAGGCAACACTCCTACCACTGTGCCACCATGCTGCCTCAATCCCAAAATGGTGTTTCTTTAAATAAAGCCAAAGTCCCTAATCAAAATAACAAAATACAAAGCACTTACAGTTTCAAATCCAAACCCCAGTTATTAGTTGTGGATCGTTCATCCTCTTTATTCCAATACCAGGTTGCAAAGAGCCCAAGTATAGTAAAGCTGCAACTGTTATAAGTCAGAAACCAACCCTGAAGGGGGCTCGAATGCACAACCCCACATTCACTTGCATGAGTCCAATGTCAAGATGCTACAAACAGGAAAATTGTATTTCTCAAAGGATGACCTTTGGTGGCTCATGAACCCTAAAGGAGATTCTCATTTACGTTTCTTTTAAGAATCAACTTTGCCACAGATGTTGCTCCTAAAATAGTTTAACACAAAAGAAAACTAGACGTGAGATACAACTGAGTCAAATTTGAGAATCTGGTTTGAAGAGCATGCTATATTTTTTTTCTAGTCCTATTTTGATCTCCTTCAAGACTTTATACTTTTATTTATTATTGGACTGATCCCCTTATCCCAGTGACTATTTGAGATATGTTTGGTTATATTTCTTCTGTTTTGCTGATTGGAGCAGAGGTAGGTGTAATGACTTGCTCATGGTCACATATTGGTGTTAAGAGTGGGATTTAAACACACAGCCTCAGAGTGTGAAGTCTAAAGTCTTGACCACTGTGCCATGCTGCATGCCTTTTCTTCCAGCTGAGTAGGATCTAGCTGGAGCACAGCACTATAAATTAGGGCAACTAATAGAATTATTCAGAAGCAAGAAACAGCTTTGTAATCCTAGTAAAGTACATTATTACTACCATCCCGTACATTTCACAGTATATTACTGAGCACATAATGTAAATACTTTCAAACTGCAAAAAAAAAATACTACTTGGAAGATCTGAGCCCATTGTGTGACTTAGTTGAGATCTCTGCTGAAAGTCAAGAGGAGACCCTTGTGGGAATAGTGGGGTATTTCCTTTTTTTGTCAGAAGAAATTCTGAGAAGCAGGAGACAAAAGACAGTGTCTCTGTTTTTTTCATTCTGGTTTCATTGTTGTCAAGGAGAAACCAAAAAGATAGTAAGGAGATCTCTTTTTTTATTTTTTCATTCCTATGGGCAGTTAATCTAACATGGATGTCTCAAAATTGGGGTCCCTGGGATAAACTCGTCCATGAGAAGGACAAGTGGAGAGCATACGCGTAGAAAGTGTCAAAACTAAAAATCAAATACGTATCTCTGCACCTGTGAGACAGCAGACCTCAGGACTGCATCATTTTCTCACCTCATGAAAACAAAGGTGTTGTTTTAATGATTTATTAAAAAGAACCTGTTTACTTACAAGAAATTCAGTAATCCCTAACTGCAAGAAACAAGATTTGGCACATCCTTCAGTATCTTTGACAGCAACCAAATGTTTTCTGTAATTGCTAATCAGTCTCTGACATATGCTTTCAGGAATTATTGCCAATTCTTTCTTACAAACATGCTTCAGGTTTGCTGGCTTTCATGCATGAACAGCATGGTTTCTGGTCTTGCCAGAATATTTCTGTTTGGTTGTGTTCAGGGTTTTGACTTCTAAAGCAGATGATTTCTTCTGTTTAATTTAGTCCTTGTTGGATTTGCTGGAATATTAAGGACATGCCTCTTTTGTGATTGTTGTTTCAACATTGCTTTTGACATCTTTAGGCACATTCAGTTTGAACTTTATTGTTGGTGTTGTATCAACACTCTGCTGGTGTATATTCATTAGGGATTAATTTAAAAAGGTAGATGCTCAAACTGACTACACAGGTGAGTGAAGCAAGCACTTCCGGTCTCAACTCAGAACTACTGTTTCAGTTTCCTTTTTCAGCCTAGTCTCAGGTTATTCCTTTTTTTAGCTTTTCTATGTTTTCTTTTTGATAAAAAAAACCCTCATTTTTAGAAAGATCTTTTTGTACTCCATCTCTCCAAGCCGGTGTTTTATGGTTAAGTATAAAGAACACTCTTTTATCGCTGGGCCAGAGTTTCAGGCTCCCTTCTCCCTTCTTTTGAGAATGATAAGCTTGGCTCCTTTTTGCGGTGTTATGGAATAAACACAAGAGGCTCCACAGATAACTGGTACACTGCTTATTAGGCAAAGCAAAACACATGGAAAACAAAAGTGGAAAGTATCAAAAGCCAAATATGTGCTCCAATGAAAGTAGTTCTCTCAAATAATGAGATAACAGTAGTAAAAATAGAGGCAAGGCTGTATGCATGATGAGGTCTATTCAAACTTACAATGGGAGGATATACAGTATAAGAAAAAAGGATTGTCTGGTAAACAAGTGTGGAAAAATAAGATAAGTACAAACTGACCTTTGAAATGGACAAAGCAAACAGTTAAGAATTCAAGAAAGGAAAACCATACTAGAATACTTCTAAATTTTCTCTCTTCACATTACTGTCAGCTTTCAAGTTATTTTTACTTAGAATCTACTATATAATAAAATGCTACTGTCTATGTGGGTGCATAGGTGTGATCCCTCTGAGCAATCTGATCAGGCAATTCTGCTTTGGTCTGATTGATCAGTTTCACTTTGGTTTCTCAGTCAAATAAAGTTGAGAAAGGAAGTGCTGGCCAGAAAAGATTGAGATATATGAGGATGCAGAGGAAAGGTATTGGAGGAATGCTGAGAGTCGCCATCAAAGTTAGGAAGTATTTGTAACAATTCAATAATATTTACGCAGTAGGTAAAGTGGTCCATCTACTGTTCCTGGTAGTCAAAAAGCAGATAGGAAGCAAGGCCACCGAGTCTGAGAAGTATGCTTTACAGGGACACAATTAGGAGAAGATGTGCCATACAAGACAGATTCAGACACTCAAGGATACACAGAAAAGGAGACGGAGGACTGATGAAGGTAAACATTCGGCAGGGAATATCCAATATTTTGAAATAGTTTCTATTATCTGTTTTCTACAGGTAACATAGCTAGAACTTTATAACACACATAAAATAATACATTACTCCAGAGTTAAAAGGACAAAAATCTTAATTCTTGAGGTTTTGAGAGCCAGGCCTATTTTGTATCCATGAGGCATACTTGCCATTTTGTAGACCTGTCTAGGTATACAGCCCTCTTTTTTGAAAACAAGGCCCAGTTTTCACGTTGAAGTCTCTTTTGAGATGGCAAATCATAACATTCATATTTTTATTTATTTCTTTGTGTGAGAAAGTCACATTTAGCCATGTAATATGTGAAAAGGACATTTGATGTATAGGAAATCTACATTCACTTTAGGACATCCCAAATATATTTTGAAGTATTTGAATGCATTTATAGACATTTTGCCACCAAATAACTTTTCATTTATTTTAAGATGTCCTTTACAAGGCTTTCATATGAATAAAAAATGTATATTCAAATATTGCCTTTAATAAAAGCACCAGTAGTTTTGGAATTTCACAAAAATTATATTCATTTTCTGAACAAGGCACCCAATTCAATATATAATCTGTGTTAACATACAAACAATACATTTTTTCAGAAGTCAAAAAATAACTGACTTAACTAAATTGTAGCACTTACACTTACAGTTCAACAAACAGGCTGTGGAGAAAATCTCAAGTGCTAAATTTAAAAAGCTGGCTACTGCAGAGACCTTATCAGAAAGCACAAATAATGACTAAGTGGAAAGGTCCTGCCCCAAGCCCCAAAGTAAGCCTATCACCATGTCAAACCACAACATCCCCAACAGACAAAGTGAATGTTTTAATGCAGACATTTGCCATTTTTTGAGCTTTGTTTGAAAACTGTACAGATCTCATCATTTTTCTGACCTCCTGGCCAGAATGTGAAACAGAGATTTTTCACTCAACCTGCATTTAATTTGGCATGCCTTGGGGTTTAGGGGGGTGGCTTGTCTTGTTCCTTGTTTTATTTAAATAAAAGTGATAATTAACTAACTGAGTGATCATACACTTCACTCTACAGTAACTGGCTATTAAAACCAATAACAAAAGAGATTTGATCAAAAAGTCACTTAATAATGATAAGAAAGGGATATTTTAGAATATCTCTAAATACATTTTACATATCTCAAAGTGAATAGAGTACTTTAACATATTGAGAGGTAGAAGGAGTCAAATGATATGTTACAAAAGACACATGCCATGTAAGAATGTTAATTAATATTTCAGATAACCATCTGATTGTATTTATTAGTATTTTCCATATTTTATTATTTAAAACTACATTTTTTAAAAACTTGATAGACCAATGCCGAAGTGCAGAATAGATTCAAAATTTGACAAAAAATGTAGAAACATTTTTACAAAAATACTCCAGATTAATGCCAATGTTGGAGAAAAGCAGATGCTCAAAAATGTGATATTTTGCCTGAAATAAAAGATAAAAATTTGTTGAAGAATTGACAGCTAAGAACGATGGATTTTCAGCACCTCTTAATCTGTGTAATATTCACTTCAGACTTGCCTATGGTAACGTTTCAGTGACTGATGGATGTGCCACTGGCACAAACTGTTAAATTATGGGTAAGAGAGATTTTGTTAAAAAAAAGCACTGCTGGGATGTACATTGGAGGAGAACTGGAGATTTTTTTGTGTTTATATTGATTCATTTTTCATGTTTTTTGAAGGTGGTACTCCAAGAGGAGGGGACACCCTGTCATCACCCACCCTCTGGCTAATTAGATCATAGCAGAGGAACCTCAGGAATGGCACAATATAGTTGTGAAGACGTTTTGTAATGTTTGTTTCTGTTTGGAAGTATTGTTTCTCTTTCTAAATAATTTTTTTCCTATGTTACATAGATTATTCTTTTGTGTGTTATGTATTGAGTCTGATGTGGATTGCCTTTTTATGCAACTCCTTGTTTTGCTCTTTTCAGCATTTCTTGTTGCTTTACATTTTTGTATAATACTCTTATTTACCAAAAAAATCCTTGCTTAGTTTGTCTCTTAAAGAAAAAGTTTTTTTTTTTGTTTTTTTTTTACAGTTTCCTTTCCCCTGGGAGACATTGTCAATACTATAAATCACTTTACTTCCTTAGCGTTAAATCCAGTGTCACTCAGGTTGCAAAAACAGTGCTAAAGGCGTTAGTCCAGAGTGACACTCAGGCAATGGTATAGACGTGTCTCGCATAAAACCAAAGGACTACTCGGACTGTAAAAGTGCCAACACTGTTAGTGCTGGGCATTACCCAGGCAACGGTGTAGACGTGTCTTCTCTTAGCCTCATTATAACATCTCGTAAGAAATGCCTCTCAGCAGGGATGACAAGGTGAATCTGTCTTCAGGTAGTAAAATGGAAACAGTCAGTGAAACAGAAAGCAATTCTGGTGAATCCTAAAGAAACACTTGCGTCAATTGCACATTTGCAGTGTGCTGTTCATGTTATTATTATTATTATTATTATTTGTATCATTATTTTATACACTTCTGACTTTTAGTGTTTTTTATGTTTTACAGCAGAAAGATGAGTTACATTAAAAAAAATGTTACATGTTATTTTGATGAAAAAATGTAACACTAAGGAGGTTAAAGACATCTTTGAACTTTCAAGCCAGTTTCCCCATTTCTGGCCCTCAGGCAGTATTGTTAAGACCTGGTTGGACTGGAGGGAGGTTAGTTTGGACAGACAAGTGCAGATCCAGACCTGCTCTGGTGCATTTATGGAGGCCTCACACCATCTTTGCTATGTTTCCTGACTCCAATTCAAAACAACAGGGACGTTTCTGCTGCCTGCAGCACAAGGCTATTACTCCCCACAGCTCTAATATGACTGTACTATACGGTTACTAAAGAGAGGCGGTCAAACACCATTTTGAAGACAAAAGGGGAGTGAAAGAGGCATTGCCTTTTTCGCACCATTTCATGAACCATTTACAATACTTCTCTGCTTTTTGAGGTTAAGTTTTTAACTAGTATTATCAAGTAAATCATTAGAAAGAAATGCTCATAATTAAGAAATAACACAATCAAATGAAATCTAGCACACACCTCTCCCACACACCTCTCCCAAGTTCTGCACCACATCATTAGTAGCACAACCAACTAACTAAGATAGCCATTATATCACTAATTTCTGCTAATAAAGGATTTTACCAGGGAAGCATTCCAGTTTTGAATGGAGTCACTGAATGCACCATTAATTAATCTAGATGGATTAGATTAAAGATGGAGGACAGGCTATTCTTCAAAATGATTCATTTGAGAGCCTTCCTTCTGGATTCAAGGAGTAATGGAAATGTAAACCTACATTATGAATAATATTCCTTAAACAAAATACTGAGCATATATAAGAAATAAAATAGCAGATAAATCTGTGCTAGTCCAGATAGCTTTTAGGATAATAAGGATTTCTGACAGAAACATTGTAATTGACAACATTCAAGAAATTGAGTGGAAAATTATTGACAAGAAAGCCAGAGCATGAGGACACAACTAGTAAATGTGCACAAACATTCTAATAAAACAGAGGGTGTAAAAATGGCAAGAAGGGCAAAGGGCACTTAAGTGTAGCATGTAAGGGGAGAAACCTATGCACACTTTTAATTTAGGTAAACTGATAATAAGGTCTTCTTAAGGAATGTCCCCAAGACCACTAAAAGATGAGGGAAAGAAGATGATACTAGGACTTGTACAGCAAATAGTAGAGAACAGAAACTGGCCCTCTGAGAAGAAGGAGGTGCTTACAAAAGAGCACATAGATGGCTGGGTAGAGGAGTCTTGAATAAGACCACATAAGCCTTTGAAGTTTCCAAAGCCTCATCCCATGTGCAGAGAGGTTACATGTCAATTCCAAAACATTTCAGTAAGACAGTAATAGGAACAGAATTGTGAAAAGTAGACGATGGGGGCAGTGAAGTTGAGTGGTATGAAGGAAGACTTGAGCAAATTCAATTTATAGTCTGACATTGCTTTATTGGAGTTGAGAAGGTCTAAAATATGTTAGAGATCCTTGCAGGTGTTTAATAAACACTGAAGTATATTGTCAGTGTCAGGAAGATTCTGTGATTTTGTATTATGTAGTGAAACAGGGATGGGGAACGTTATACTAAAACCTCAGCTATTGGCTCCAGTGATAAATAAAAGACATGAGGGGAGAGTGGACAGCACTGCTTGAATTTGTTCTTAATGAGAAAGGAAACTGAGAGCAGTTTATTAAGAAATCAAAAACAACAACAACATTTATTTATATAGCACATTTTCATACAAAAAAAATATAGCTCAAAGTGCTTTTCAAAACTGAAATATCATATTGACACTTATTTTCAGACCTTTTACTCTTTTACTTGCTTATTTTTAATAAATTTGCAAAATGTTTTAAAATTCAGTGTTTATTTTGTCATGCTGGGTATTGAATATTACTTGATGAGAAGAAAATTGAATTTAAAAGGTTTTAGCACATGGCTGCAAAATAACAAATATTAAAAAGTGAAGGGGGCTGAATAATTTCTGAATCCACTGTACATTTATTTTGCTTAGCTCTGACATATCTGTAGTAAACACTAATATAATATTAACATATCATTTAACGTTTGGTGCAAATCACTTTTTTATCTCAACATATGGCAAAAGTGAAGAGTGCTTCTTCCAAACTTTGTTTTGGCTTCAATGCAGCTGTTCTATTTTAAAAATAAAAATAGAAAAATACCAGACTGAGGCTACCTACGATCACGTTACATTACTAGTCCAGTTCCACCACTGAACAATGAATTTAAATTTACATTCATAACACCTCTCACTGCACCATCTTGTCCAACAATAGACAGATGCCTCTGCATTTGAAACACTGTCCTTGATTTGTAAAAACACAAAATACTTTTGTCAATTATGTTGTGTATCTGAGATGATTAAATAACCGAATCTTTATATGAAAGTAAGGCCAGCAGCCATATTCCTGCTTCAAATGGCAGCACATTTAATTAAGTGTGTATATGCACGTGTTCATGTGAAGGCACTGACAATGGGGAGTCAAAATCAGATACACTACCCACTATGTTGAGCAATCTTATTCGCTCTAAATTAGCCCAACATAAGTGCAGATGGTTGCCTACAGTATATATATGTATGCTTGGCTTTATTGGGCTGAATGACCTGTTCTCGTCTAGATTGTTCTAATGTTCTAATGTGATATAATGTCTGGTTTTTGCCTTCTACACCTCACTGAGGAACTGGATGAATAAGTACAGACATCTTTGCCCGTATTAATGTTAATTTCATTTCCAGAAGTGGAATAGGAAAAATAATATTAATGATCACAGGTAAACTTTTAATTTTCTTCCACCTGCACTTTGGAGCCACTGTAAGATCCATTCGTATCGTGATGTGTGAGTCACTGCCTGACACCCCAAAAACACGAGACTGAGTCTCAATCTTCAGAACGATCAGCTTTATTAACCACTTCAAACAGGAACAGCAAACATTTATTTATTGAAGCTACCACTCTATAACACACAAACATAGGAACCAAGCAACGACTTTATTAGTCAATCCACCTCGGCTACCTCCTTCAGTCCAGGCACTGATAATCCTCCTCCTCAGGTTGGTCCTGTGGCTGCAGATCCATAATTGGAAGCAGATCGTCCTGGAGGAGAGGAGACAAAGAGAAAGTGGGGCAGGTCATTGGCCAAATTAAAATACCCTTAGGATAGGCGATTGGTCCCTAACTGATGGACGCTCTGCGCAGAGAGCTGTGAGCGAACTCGTTGTTACTCGTCGATGGATGCCCTACTGTGTGATGGGGCTGTGAAGGCATTGTTGAGGCAGGATGTGTAGTGTGGCGGGGCTGCGTGCACATAACAGTAAAATCATATGTAAATGCCTGGATTAATTTATAAGTATCAGTTGATTAGCCAGGCCTTTGTGTACAATAAGTAGGCGCTCTATCAGTCTGTTCTGCTTCTAGCTTTAATTCCGTAAAAAGGTTTCGTTCAGATGATTGCTCTTAAGCATGGACATAGGGCAACAGTTTTTTGACCATTTAAGTTGGATATAGGTTTAAAGTAAAAAAAATGGTATTTGTGGAATATGATTTGAAATATGTTTTGACAAGTTTAATAAGTTTATTATGTTCTTTAATTTACCAATGTTTTGTAACAAAGTTCTTTAAATCATATGGAAGAAGTTACGAGTAGTTTAATGCATCATAAATCTTCAGTCTTGCTTACAGTGGCATTTAATAGGGAGTCACCTCTGTCGTCACTGTATGATATCAGATGTTGAGATCTTCTTTACGTTTGGTAAAAAAAAAAAATACTATTTGTTCTGTATTAATATAGTTATTACATTTGGATTTGTTTTTTGAAGGCCCTGTACTTGTAAAATTAAATTTCTCCTTACTGCTAGTCTACATTTAGAATCTCCTTATTCTAGGTAACCTTTCAAATTAAATGTGTTGTTCTAAAATCCTAAAGATTGTCTTAAATAGTGGTGCCTACTAAATAAGGAATAATGGCAATAATCTAGTAAGTATTTAATAATCTGTTTAATTTTTGTCTCAAGAGAAAATCCTACTTGATGTATCAAGCTAAAACCACATATTTCCTACAAATTATTAACTTTTAGCACCTGGAATAGACTCGGAAGGACTAATTCGAACCATTTTCTGAGCATTTGGTTCCTAAACCAATGCCAAATTAGCCACACTGTAGCAAAGAAGACCAGAGAAACATATGTCTGTTTATTCAGAGCAATAAACAAAGACAAAAAAACAAATATCTAAGCTAGGCAGTGCAATGTTCTTTTTCATCAAGTGATCATATCTGTGGAATTGCTACAGATGATTGTGTCAGAGAGAAATACTTTATTTTATCATCAAGTGATTCGCCAACTTTGAAAATGAGAACAGTGGTGATGGTAAAAATGGGGTGCAGGTTTTAAAGCAAACATTTAAGAAGGGGAAAAGGTATTTAGTGTAAAACTAGGGCTATTGTTTCAAAATTCCATTTCTTACAATATGATCTGAAAGTAAATTATGTGTGGAATGTACTTTTATTTTTATGCGTTCATAAGAAGGTATACAATATAACACTATTGTTGAGTTCTACAGCAGTACATAAAGCAATTCCTGTACAGTTTAATGTATGCCTAAGGCAGTGCTAAAAGAGAGCAAATCTGAATACACAATTGTTTTACAATGTGTTTTAAATCAAGTTTCAATGCAGTCAAAGTCCTGTTTCCATTCACTCCTTCATCTTAAGTACTAACAAGTAGACACATAATAAAGCTGCTCCTGTTTAGAAATGCATGAAATTTTCAATTACATTTTTCAATATAAGCTCTACTTTTAACATACAAATAGCATTTGACTGGATTTATTAACAGGGTTCTGTCATCCACACGTCTCACTCTATGCTGAAAAAACAAATGGAAATGTCTTCGATTTTGTTGTTGAAATGTGCTTTAAGTTTAGCTATACTATTACAGTATGCTTATGTGTACCTTGTAGGGATCGGTTTGTGCTGTCAGGCCACCAAAAACACAGAAAAATCAATGGTTAAGCTAAGTTTCAAGTTTGGCAACACAACATATAAAACAAAGAGCATAAATTACAAGATGTAATAGCATGACAAGTACCTGAGTAAGTTAGGCATCAGATTAGGTAAACACAAAAGTGGATATCAGCCCTCATAGGCTAAATAAAATCAGAATAAAATATTCAAAAATTGATAATGGATTTTACAGAACCAGGAATGAGAAGGAAGATGTCCTTGTAAGTGCAAAACCTGTCAACCTGATGGAAGAGTTCTGACTGGTTTGATGTTGGACAAGTCCAAACCTTAAAGACAGTATGAATACCGTAGATCTGATGTGTACCAAAACAGCAGTACAATGTATATATGGTGAACAGCACTAGACTAAGTGGGACCTTCATTCTGGGAGATCTGAACCAAGTTTGTGAAGATAAATGACTAGTGAAGGAGACAGAGCGCCTTTAGCTGTAACACACTTGAACTCTGGAATGGTCGACCTGCTGCTATTAGAGAAACCACAATGGTCTCACGGTTTAAATTAAGGTGGAAGCTTAGTTATTTTATTTTAAATGTCAAAATCTCTGAGATCCCATTTTTTCTTCATTCTGGTGTTTGATGTGAACATTAACTGATGCGATTGACCTGTATCTGCTTGATTTTATGCATTGAACTGCTACCACATGTTTGACTGATTCACTAATTCCATGAATAAGCAGGTGTATGTATGTTCTTAATAATTTGACTTCCATGACCTTATTTCTGTCCCGTCCTGATGACCTCACTTCTGTCCCATACTTATGATATAATTTCATTTACTGCCGTTTTTGTATAAAACCATCTTGTGTACCATACTCACTTGTCTTTTGTTATTTTACAGAGAAATAGACCGGTTTCAGTCTAAAGTCACTACTCAGCAACAATATACTGTACGGGGCAAATCCTCAAACCTTTGTTTTTGTTTGGTGTCAAATCATTCCACAGTGTATAGTCACTACATAAGAAAAATCTGTTTCTTCTAGCGTCAGATGTAAAAGGCACATGGAGGGAGGAGATGAAGCTTGCACAGCAGCTTACCTAAACTTTGCTTTTGCCCTAGCGAGGAAGACCTTGATAAGTTAAAGGCTAAATGACACTATCAAAGCCCCACCTCTAAACCACCTCTTCCAGTTCTCCCACTGTAAAACAGTGCAGCACCAGGAAGAAGTCACCACTGGGGGCATTTTAACTGCATTACTTTGTTACTTATCTATATGATGTCCTTCTTAGCCCATCAAAACTCTACTGCTCACGTCTGACGGATCCGCCAGAATGCCCGTTGTGCCAGAAGAGGGGATCACTGGAGCACATTTTGAGCTGCTGTCCGACAGCCCTGGGAGAAGGATGGAATCATTGGTGACAAATCAGCACACCTGGAGTCTGCATTAAGATGGTGGGGGTGTTTGAGGAGGGCCCATTTACAAGCTAGGCCCCCAGTCAAAACTCTTGTCATCACATACTACAAATCTGTTTTTGTACTAATGCAATTGTCATTATTTCAAATTTCTGTTATTCTAGGGGTTCAGGCCTGCTTGTACAATTGATCATTGTTGTTATTGTATTTGTTTGTGTATGGGGTGTCCTAAAAATATATACACACTATTCTTTGATCTCCTACAAAATCTCTTTGGCAAGAGACTTGTGAGACATGTATTTTAAAATCAAGCGTACATTGTATTTTGAAGTGCACCCACTGGAAAAGTTTTATTCCAATATCAGTCCATTCTCACAGTGAAGATGATTCTGATTGGAGAATTTAATTTTTTTAAGTTTATACATTTTTTGGGACACCCTTTATATGCTGCTTAATGTTTCTCTGTTTATGGTTGAACATTATGGTTTGTGTTTCTTTCACTTTGTCATTTCAAATTACAGTATATTTGTTGATATTTTATGGTATGCTGTAATCAAAACTGAAAGTACACTTAATTAGAATTAAATCAATATTTCAGTTCTCCTTCTAGGAGACAACAACAACAACATTTATTTTTATAGCACATTTTCATACAAGTAATTTACAAGATGAAGAAGGAAAAAAGAAAAAAATATAAAATTAAAATTAGGCAATACTAATTAACAAAGAAAAAAATAAGGTCTGATGGCCAGGGAGGACAGTAGTAACTAGTTACCCAAGATGTGACCAGTTGGGGTTGAACTAGAACTGAAAATGTATTCTGGTATGTGCTGATGGTTCAGATGTTGTAGGAATGGAGCTTACATTATAATGTTACTAATGAGATTTTCCTAGTAAAGTTTCTCATTTAAGTTATATCCAGATCCTTCTCTGTCATGGATGTCTTCAAGGCCTTTGTAAAGAAAGTATGATTGAGAGTTTACAATGGATGGACTCTTTATTTGAACGTGTTAAGCTGAGGGTTTCCATTCTTTACTATGAGTTTGAAGTGGGGATCTCCTTTGTCTAAGAAATCACCATAGCATACTGCCTTACTGTATGTACTTTGTATGTAGAACCCTAAAATAATGTTTTTGAAGAGTGACTGCTGGCACAAGGTTAGCAATTCTGCATCATGAGTTCAGGAGGATGAATTCAAAAATCAGTCCACACTTTCACCACATGTCTGAGGTTAACTCACTGCACTGATTGCTTTGGCAATCAGGTTCTGTACTTGTGTGCTTGATGCCCTAACAGACCCACTACAAAGGTGTGCAGAAGCAGATGGAGAAGTTCAAACAGGCAATCTTTAATTAATGATAGCAGAGAGACAGAGACAATCATCAGATTATAAGACAAAATAAAAGGCAGGTCCCTGAGCACCTGTTGCACATATTGCAATAAAGCTCACAAAATCAAGATCTTTTATGCTGTTGGAGTTACGTAAACCCACATCTTCATCAGACCTGTACAGATGTGTTCTGTTTTTATGATAACAAATGGTTCCAAGTTCATACACATCAAGAATAGTCTCTGGGACTTCACCATGATTATACTTCACCTACCAGTCAACCAGAGTGGGGGCACTTGTGGCCAAAAGCTTAAAGCTATTTCACATAGTGCATATATTTTATCAAAAATCCAATTTTAAGCATTACTTTGTCTCTCTTTGCTCATTAACCTTATTGATCACTGATCTGCATTACAGTTTATCCCAACACCGGTAAAGTTAATTGGGAGTTCTAAATTGAGCAAATGTGAGTGCATGGATCTGGCCTGTGATGGACTGTGTGACGGATCTCTTAATGGGTTATTTTAATTATTAAATTTAAGAATTTTAGTGCAATTTCTGGTGGCTTAACCATCACTGTAATGTGGCTTGATGTGAGCATGTGTGATCGCTCTTTTTCAGTTAATTGCAATAGGAACAGTATGTAACTAGCTAGTGCCAGCTGGAAGTTGCTACAATTCAAAAGTGGGCCAAATAAGTGCTATGGGGAGATCAGAAAGAAAAACAAACAGAAAGGAATATCTTGGGGGTGTACCCATTGAGAGTGACAGGATAGATGGTATTGGACCTGCTGAGCTGCATATGTGAGCAGGACTGGTCTCTGTGGGGAGTTCCAGAATGCATCAGGATTCGACTCTGCTGAATAACCAAGAGAGAGACAAAAGTAGAACAGAGAAGAGTTGCTGCAGGAACAGTTTATGGGACAGTATCCGGAGTGTTGCAGAAGGATATGGGTACCAATAGGGTTGGCATTTCTGGATTCCAAGGACTTTGTAGGAGGGATGTGTTCTGGTATCCTGAGAACCAAAGCAATACATTGAGGAAGGGTTTTTATTCAGAAATTTATTTTGTCACTCCTGAAGACATTGTTTTTATGGGCTTGATTTTAAAGGAAGATTTATTTATTGAATGCCGGTACACTGCAACATTTTTCTTTGTTTTTAATAAACACTATAAACTTTTGCACAGAAAGTCTGGTCTGCCTCCTCACTTGCTACTGGTCATTGTCAGTTATGAACTGATAGATGTCCCAACAGTGGTAGCTGCCCATGGTTAGGGGGCCAGGATATCACACATGGTAACAGTAGTGGGATGGAGCAGTGGCAGTGACGGCGAGGACAGTGCCAGATGACAGAAGAACTGTGGCAGTTTTTTGCCATGTTATTATGGAAGTTGTTTTTTTCAAGACAACCAAGGGAGCAGTTTATGGGAATAGTGTTTTAGCTGTTTCTATTCTTTATAAGTTAATTTGTCCTGATTTTTTTTTTTTTGGCAGGAGGTGGGAGAATTTAAGTGTGTTAGTTTTAGCAGTAAAGAGTGCTGCAGGTCCATGTCTTGGGCTTCCAGATTCATCATGTTTCGGGATGATAAGTCACCCTGGACGTTTATATGATGGGGTATGTGACAGGTGATACTCCTTTGCTGAGTAAGGGGTAAGTGCCCAGAGCTGTGGAAAACTGGGGCATCACAGACTGGTGTCCTATCCAGAGTGCGCCAATGTTTATAGACTAGGCCCTAAATTGGACTGACGAGATGCAATACCATGAAAATAAGGAAAGACTGTTGCCTTTACCCTTGTTTTAGTACATAAACCATTATCCATTCAATCAATTTCCTAAACTCACTTTATCCTGAACAGAGTCATGGGGAGGCTGGAGCTAATCCATTAACCATAATAAAGTTTCTTAATTTTCAAAACTATCAGGATGTGATTATGTCCAGAAAAGCAAAATTAATTAAAATAAAATAATAGTTATGAAGCAAACTCATTTCTCTCAATGTGCTTTAAAAACTTAAATATAAAAGGAAATTATTCAAAGAATGAACTTTTTATGAATTTTAAAAAATGTCATGGTTTTCATTCATTGTGCTGTTTTCCATTCATTTTGTTATTATACTGAAATTGTATTTTTTATGCTCAAATAATACACAACATTTAAGATACCTTTCCATAATGATATAATTGCTCAAAAATCAATTCTACAAGGGCAGTGGCAATCACTCTTCTTCTGTTTAAATTTCTATCAACACACCTTCATAGCCCAAGAAATCATGCCATAAAGTTTGAGCGAGATCCATTTAGGCAATTCAAAGTAACCCAGGTAATGAGAAAACCTTCAGGAAGGCTGCCAGACAGAGCTAATTGAACAGGAGATAAAATTAAAGAGCACCTTATAAATTCCCAAAATGTGTTTAATGCACTTTTAGGTTAATAAACACTCATCTACTGCACCTAATTATGAGACCACCTGCAGCGCTGCAAAGGAAATTTTACTAGAGAGAAGTTGTTCCTGTAATAAAGTAGCAGTGGTAAAGGATGAAAATCACCCTGAGATTCATCTAACACAAGGACATTTCTTAAATGTTGAAATACGGATCAAGACTTACTGCTCACACTAGTGACTCTTCCATTATTTTTATGAAATATAAAAGTGCAGTTCATTTTTGTAGAGCCATGTTACATCGCAGACTGTCATTCTCTTCTACTTACTTCAGAAATGGCTCATGCAAAGAGAAAGAGTTCTGAATTGCTGAGAGGCAGTAAATGCTTCTAACATCTCAATGAATCAGGAAACCCAGCTTTGCTTTCATACAGCACCCTTAAAAGCACTGGCATCCAGTTCAAGATGACATCCTACCTTATGTTTGATGTTGCCAGTATGCTTTAGTTTATCATAAACCTAAAATTAAATTACCGTATATACTCATGTATAAGTCAAGTCTTGAAACCCGAAAAATCGATCATAAAATCAGACCTCGACTTGTACAGCTATGCTTGTTCAAAAATGTGACACTTTTTTTTATATCTTTTTGCCTCTTCCAATCTCGCATCAGTTTTGCAGCAGCACAGTTACCAATTTCTTTCGCTACTTCAACATCATTTAATTTAAAACTAGCTTCATATTTTCTTCTGATCTAATGTTCCATCGTAGATAAGGGATGCTGTTACGATAAAGGGGTATGAGAGGCGTGAGATACAAAAAACACAAATCAGTGCAAACATTGCTTTGGAATAGTTTTGGGTAATACTGTGTGGTCACGTAGGCACAATAGAGAGAAAGAGGGGTTAGGAGCATGCACTGATACAGCACATTGCCTCACCCACATAGAAGAAAAAGGCAGAGTGTTCTGTGGTTACTCTCTCAGGTGGGCGTCAGCATATCATAATCCCTTGTACCAATAACGTGAGTTTTCCACATTCGACTTATACGACAGACATTATAAAATACCAGAAATTATACTTTAAAATAAAAACCTGACTTATCTGCGAGTATATACGGTAAGTGGGTCACTAAAGACATCCACTCTGAAGGTGTAGCTGAAAAACTAGCATCATCCAGGTATATCTGTATAATGAGTTGAAGGAAGAAAGCAGATATTTATATCTTTTGTAAATTTACACTCTTTCTTCATTGCCAGCTAAAAGCCGAGTGTTCCATCCATCATCTACACTACCCCTCTGATATCTTTTCTGTATACTGTATCAATACCCGATGGGAAATTCTTCTTTTTGCATACCCCAACTTACTCAGAGTTTTAGGGGCAGAGCGCAGGGTCAGCTATTTGGAGCAGGTTAAGGACCTTGCTCAAGGTCCCAACGTTGTATCATTCCTTCTGTCACTGTCGGGATTTGAAAAAGCACCATTTGAGTTAGCCACAGAGCCACCACTCCTAGTGACTCTCTGCTCTCATGTAAATATCCTTGAAGATTCTTGTTTCCATTCTTTAAAATATGATTTTGTTCTGGTATGTCAACTTCCACCTACCCTTATATCATTTTACTGTTCTTTCTCATTGTACAGCTCTTTACATTACATTTAAATAGAGACTTATAATGGTGGTATGGACAATACTTTTTGCCTAATGTTGGGATATTTGGAATCACAGTAAGGCTTCTGTAAAGACAATGAATTTGTTTGGGTGTACATACAGAGATCTGCTGATAACAGAACATGCCATACATGGTTACCCATGTGCGACAGATTATTTAATATAATCTGATGAGCCATTTTCCCATGATAACATGATTTGGTTTTGCCCCCTCCATCAACCCCTTACATCCCCACTTCTCGATGAAACTTTTGACAGGCCTTAATGTCTAGAAAGTAAATTGTTTCAATGGTAATATGCATACAAAAATTCATGAAGGTTCGGATTTCAGAGTGATGCATTTTTTTGCCCCCTTCCAGGAACTTAAATCACCCTTCCTGATAAAATTATTGAAAAACCATGTTGCCTGTTTTTTTTTTTTTTGTTTTTTTCAGTTTTATTATACATTAAAAACATTGACTTAGTCATTTTGGAATAATCTGCGATTTTGGGGTGCTCACTCCATTTCTTCACTTCCTTCCCCAATAAAATTTTTGAAACACCATATAGCTTTATTTATAGGTTGGACCAATGGTATCCAACATTAGATTAAATTGGATTGTATAAATGTTATCAGTTTCATGGGGGAATTCAAATGGGCAGATCAGCGAAGAAAACATGAAATGCAAAGATACAGATTCACAGGGCAGATGATACAGCCAATCAACCAATTGATGAAGAAATAAATATTGTACTGAGATTTCTAAATGAACCTAAAGAGTAGGTTGGGAGGAAGCATTGAGTTGCCTGATAGCAGTGAGCAGAAAAGACCACCAGAGGTGCTTCCTAGCACTTTTTGGTGGAATGAGTCTGTGGCTAAAATTGCTCCAACAGAGCGCCTGCTGTAGGGAATGGAGGGGATTTTTCATGATGGCGTCCAGTTTTGCACCATTCTTTTTTCTACAATAGTGTGTCCAGGGTTCACCCTATGATAGAGCAGGCTTTCCTGATACGTTTGTTCAGGTAACGTGCATCTTTTGAGTTCAAGTTGTTTCCTCACATTGGAAGCTATGGACTGGTAGGACATTTCCCTCAGCTTCCTGCATACATCAAAAATCTCCTCAGGACGTACAATCTGTTCTGGCCATTGTTGAATATGGAAAATTTTGTGAAAATCAGTGTAGCCATTTATCTGTCATTGCCGAACAGAAGCAATGCATTGTGAGGGTTCTAAGTGTGCAAAATGAGTAAATAACATCAAAAGAAATTGAAAATTTCAAAACACAACCAGAGAGTATTATGATTTTATTAATATAAATATGAAATATACATACATATAGTATAGTCAGAATCATAAAAATGAAAAAAAAAAAACACAGCAGATTCAACTCCAGACAAATTCATCAATTTTAGACATCAGGAGATGCTAGGAGTATATCAGAAAAGTGTCACAACAGCAAATGATAGCTGACAGACAGTCATAGTATTAAGTTACATGTCAAAAATCAGACAAAATGATAATATTGACATCCTGCTTAACTCAGTTCAACATTGCAGGGAGCCAGAGCCTATCCCAGCAGCACCAGTGACAAGGCAGGATCCAACCTTCTAAAGGGTGTTTGTCTATTGAAGGGTTAACTTATACAAAAATTAGTATTGAACGCATCAACGTTTTTCTCAGTAAATATATTTTTAATGGGGCTATTGACACCAGATGTTGGTGACAACCCAAGTAATCCACACATACAAAGAAATCAAATAAGTCCATAAATTAAGTTATGTGTAATAAAGTGGAATGACACAGGAAAAAGTATTGAACACGCTTACTGAAATTTATTGAATACTTAGTAGAAAAGCCTTTGTTGGTAATGACAGCTTCAAGATGCCTCCTGTATGAAGAAACTAGTCGCAGGTTTTGGCCCATTTTTCCACACAAACTGTATTCAAATCTTGAAGGTTCAGGGGGCCTCTTCTATGAACTCTGATTTTCAGTTCTTTCCATAGATTTTCATTCTCTGAAACCAATTGAGAGTTTCCTTGGCTGTGCGTTTGGGATCATTGTTTTGCTGAAATGCCCCCCTTGTTTCGTGTTCTGCGTCCTGGTAGATGGCAGCAGAGTCTTATCAAGAATGTCCTGGTACATTTCTCCATTCATCCTTCCTTCAATTATATGAAGTCTGCCAGTACAGTATGCTGACAAACAGCCCCACACCATGATGTTCCCACATTCCAAACATGGTATGTGCAATGACATCCAAAGAGTTCAATTTTGGTCTCATCTGACTAGACTGCATTCTCCCAGCATTTCATTTGCTTGTCCAAATGTTGTGCAGCAAATTTTAAACAAGCTTCAACATGCTTTTTCTTTAGTAGTGGAGTCCTTGCACGATGAGCATGCATAGAGGCCATGGTGGTTGAGTGCATTACTTATTGTTTTCTTTGAAACAACTGTACCTGCCTGTCTTTCTGAAGCTCTCCACGAGTGGTCCTTAGCTCTTGGACAACTCTTCTGATTATTCTTTTAACTCCTCTGTCAGAAATCTTGTGAGGAGCACCTGGTCGTGGCCAGTTTATGGTGAAATGATGTTGTTTCCACTTTTGGATTATAGCCCCAACGGCACCCACTGGAACACTCAGAAGTTTAGAAATACGTCTGTTGCCAATGCCATCAGTATGTTTTGCAGCAATAAGGTTGCGAAGGTCTTGAGAGAGCTCTTCACTTTTACTCATCATGAGATGCTTATTGTGTGACACCTTGGTAATGAGAAACCTTTCTGTAGACCATCAATTGGGACTAAACCAGCTGATCTTCATTTGCACTGATAGGGGGCAGGATTGTTAGATTTCAGTTGGTTTCTTTGCATTCTATGCCTTTTTGCACATCCTTTTCTTCACGTATTCAATATGTTTTCCCTGTGTCATTCCACTTTATTACACACTAGCAAAATACTTCCCCCTCGCAGCGGAGAAGTAGTGTGTTAAAGAAGTAATGAAAAAGAAAAGGAAACATTTTGAAAATAACGTAACATGATTGTCAATGTAATTGTTTTGTCACTGTTGTGAGTGATGAGTGTTGCTGTCATATATATATATATATAAATATATACATATACACATATATATACACACACACACATATATACATACACACATATATATATAAACATATATATACATACATATCTACATATATACATATATACACACACACACTCGCACACACACACACACACACACATATATATATATATACACATATATACAGTCTTTGGGGTGCGAGCAACTGTTGCTGGGGGTGCCAGAATCCATGAAGGAAGAAAAATGAAAAACATTATTTGTACAAAATCTTAATTTATTTATCCATTCCTAAATAATTAAATGGGCAGGCTATTTTGTATCAGTGCAATATGCTGTTTGCTAAAATGGATGACTCCCGCTCTTACGTGCAAGTCTGCGTGGATATTATGAACTATCGTATCTGTTAAAGTTCTATTTAAATTTTAAATAGAAGGACTTTTTATTTAGTTGACAGAATATTATTCCGGAATAAATCAACTCAAACCTTAAATAACTTATAATATTTTGCTCTCCATAAAAATATATCCTGTCTAAATTATACAAGTTAGAAATAAAGTAAACGTTAAAAGAACAAACATTCAAATTTCTTTACTCTTATGTAATTTTATATAAAAAATAAACTTAAATTTTAAATATCCCAAAAGATTTTGCTCTCCATAAAAATATATCCTGTCAAAATTATACAAATTCAAATATGAACATGCTGCATAACAAAACCTGGAAATATAAATAAAATTTGTTCTTTTCAGCAATAACAAATCAAATCATTCAGTTGTCTTTGCTCCTATGTCATTTTATCAGAGCTGGATGCCTGGCATCTTTTTTTGGCATGAAGTTCGTTTATGTTTGGTGTGAGGTTCTGTGTTGTGGAGATTCTCAGGATGGACTGCAGGTGCTCATCAGTGAGGCGACTCCTGTGTGCTGTTTTGTTAGTCTTCATGACTGAGAAGAGCTTCTCACACAGATATGTGGTACCAAACATGCACAAGGTTCGAGCCGCATGTAGACGGAGCTGGAGCATTTGTGTGGAATGGAGTGAATAAACTGTGCGGGCCGTGCAGTATCGTACTTTGCCTTCAGTGTGCCATTACACTGCAGCTCAATCACCTCCATCTGAATCTGCACAGGTGCAGTTTCCACATCGACGGCAAATGGGTTGCGAAACAACTCAAAATTCTTTTTTTGTTCTTCAAAGTCACCAAAGCGCCGTGCGAACTCAGTGCGCAGTGCGCTCAGTTTATCAGCAAAGTGCGTATTTGGGAACACCGTAGTGCCGACTTGGTTCAACATTACTTGGCAACAGGGAAAGTGGGGCAAGTTGCACTGGTGCATTTGTGTCTCCCATAAAAGTAGCTTCACTTGAAATCACTTTGTGATTTTGCACGGTAAAACGTCTGCTGAAGTGTCAGATTCTTCTTTAACTCTTCTGCTTTCTGTATCTTGTGCATTGCATTCAGGTCTTTCAGGTTATCTTGATGTTTTGTCTCATAGATCCGTCTTAGATTAAATTCTGTAATTACAGCCACATTAGCTCCACAAATGAGACACACGGGTTTACCGGCAATGTCAGTAAACATATACTCAGCCTTCCATCGGTTTTTAAAGGCTCTATGTTCAGAATCACCTTTTCTGTTCGGCATCGTGTGGGCTAGCTTCAATAACTTGCAGCATCATAAGCTAGACTTGATTAATGCAGTAAGTGTTGGCAAGGCAGCTGAGCGCTGCATTATGGGATCTGTAGTTTATTGTGTTACCAGCGCTTCATATCCCCGGGCCATTAATAACAATAATATATAAAATGATCTCGCGGGCCAGATATAATTACATGCCAGGCCGGATGTGACCTGCGGGCCTTGAGTTTGACACATATGGACTAAATAGAACTTGAAAAGATATATTTTTTCAAATGTGATCGTGCAATTCAGATCGAGTTGACGCGCACTACAGTACATCGAGCCCGCGTGCTATTGTGGTTTTGCCAGCGTGCCTCAATAAGTTACCCTCCCCTCGCTCTTACTTTTTTACTGTTCATCTAATGAATACACTGAGTATGGCTTTACCAAAACAATCATTGATTGCGAATAAAGTATCCATTATTCATAAAGCTTCAATTGGTGATCTGTCTTTCTGCGTTAACCGCATATTTTTTCATACGTCGCAAACCAAAGGGATGTGAGGCTAAAATCAATCGGGAAGCGCGCGTACATACTCAGTGCATCCCCTCTCGGGAATTGAACCTCGGACGTCGGCGCTAGAGGCAAAGCCTCTACTATTGCGACACGGCGTGTGGTTTGTCTATTTGAGCGTAGCAGTGTAAGTTGGTTTTTGTTCAGCACTCTTTGGAACTGTTGCTTTTTGTCTGCGCACTGCGTCAGTTCACGTGAGCCGCTGAATATGGTTTTATATGTCACTCGCTCGCTTTTAATTGTTTCGCTGCCTTCTCAATTATATAATGCATGTTTTCTTCAGCGCTTTTTGTAGCTCTTCCTGGTTTTCTACGTAATGCGTGATTACGTGAGAGGCGTGATGATGTCACACGAAACCCCACCCCCCATGGCTTTCGAGCTCAACTCCATTACAGTAAATGGAGAAAAATAGCTTCTAGTTATGACCATTATGCGTAGAATTTCGAAATGAAACCTGCCCATCTTTTGTAAGGATCCTGTAAGGAATGAGCCTGCCAAATTTCAGCCTTCTACCTACACGGGAAGTTGGAGAATTAGTGACGAGTCAGTGAGTGAGTGAGTGAGTGAGTGAGGGCTTTGCCTTTTATTAGTATAGATAACTTAATAATAATTTTGCTTGTACAGGCTATACAGTCTTAATTGCACACATGTGGAAACATAGCATTTCTGTAGTCACAGTGTTTTGTTTTTTTTTTGTATAGTGCTTTTCACTGATTGCAGGCGCAAAGCATGGTGAACAAGTATTCAATTATACTAATTACTAAATACAGAACTAGTACACATAAAAATACAGATTTGTTAAAACACACAAAGAAGAAGGTAGAACTGATTAAACATAAATGGAAACCAACAATATTAATTAATTGACTAACTATGGTGAGTTGACAACTTTGGAGATTGAAATCCTACAAGAGAAAGTAAAAAAATAATAAAGCCAGAGTTCTGGAGACCTTGGCTAACCAGCCACCTACCCCCTCCTGGGTTTCCTATAGTTCATATGCAGGAAAGCAGCCTGGCAGTACAGCAGTGACCCCAAGTGCCACATCCAGATTGAATCTTGACTGGTCAGTTTCTCTTGTTGTTTTCTAGGAGTTAACATGGCTGCTCTGCTCTAGATTTCTACAAAAGAGGAGCAGCAAGCAGTGTTCTGCTTTTTATAGGGTGAAGGAGAGCTCAGGAATGTCACAATGAAGTTGTGAAGGAGTGATAGTGTTTGATTTTTGTTGATTAATTAAACTCTGTCTTCTGGATTTTTTGTTGTATTTGTGTTTTGGGACTTGTTAGCTATTGGATTGCCTATTAGGCAGGTCCTTTTTTTCCTTTTTTTTTTTTTGCTCTCTGAGCATTTTGGTTCCACTTATCAATTGTTAAATAAATATGTTGTGAACTAGGAGTTCCAAAAGCACTTCCAAAAGTGCCCACTAGATGGGAAAAAACCATCGCAAACCGCAACTAAACATAAAACGCACGTAGAATTTTATGCCTACAATTAGATTTCTTTTTTGGAAAAAAGGAGGATGGAAATTAGATTTTCTGTTTGCAACTAAAATTCTGATATTATGATTTCAGGAACAATCTGAAAATTATTTTAGTATAATCTATGATCAATATAGAGAAATTATATGACTTTACAATTTTTCAGGTTTAATTTAATCTTTGTTTACTCCTCCTTCTGTGGAATTAACTGTCTTATCAGCTCCTACAGCTATCAGTCAACCTGTATTTACCCATTTCACTTCAAAAATAACTTCTCTATGCTTAACTGTCAAGTGTCCTCTGGTGAATTTGCTGAGCATAAGGCTAAATCATCAAGTTCCATAAACCATCAATCACTGTACATAACTTAAGGAACTGACTCAGTACATTTAAAATTCAGCATTAAGGCAAGATGCAAATATTTGCTGGATGCTCAGTGAGAACTGACTTATGCATCACAAGGTTATGTAGAAGTTGACCTTAATTAGTGCCATATTTCATGGCATTTTAAAAACAAATTGAACTTGCAAACCGTAATTTCCTTAGATGAAAACAATTATGCAGAATATGTTCTATGATTCTAATGTTGTCTTGCATTCTGACAACATGTTTCATTATTATGGCTGTGAGCTTACAGCTACATGCATTTTCAAACCTTTATAATCCAATTCAGGGTCAAAGAGGAACACGGCTGATATGGGATGACTGTGGATCATATACGGCCACAGGTTGTTCCTGCCATTAGCCCTTTCCTGCTGGTCAGTGCTCCGACTCCCTGTGTTTGTTTAATTGTAGCATGAAAGGTATACTCTCATGATGAAATCTCTTATTTGATGAAGTCTTTAATCCTTAATCAATATGATCTGTTGAGATCTTGTTGCAACAGCACATATATAACGTGCCATCCTGGAGGAGCTGGACTACCTGTGCAATCTGAATTGGGTGCAGGTACCATTTCATGATACCAGTAGTGAAAAGGACACTAGCAAAATGCAAAACTACAGAAGTATCAGTCAGGAAGGATAAGGGCAGAGCAAAAGTCTGTAGCCACACCACTTTTTGGGGGTTGTCTTGCTGTTGCCATTTTCAATTGTACTGGACAGATTGATATCCCTGAAGCTGAATTGACTTGCTGTTACACTGTAATTGATTAAGTGTTCCCTTAATTTTTTTGAGCAGTATGTATAAATACATGTAATATGGTCTAATCACACAGAAATGACTAAAAAGAAATAAAACTTCCTACTTGTGAGTCACAGTTAAATTGAGGCATTATTCCAGCCTTATTGCTGTTGGTTTAAAAGATCTGCAGTAGCTTTTCTTAATATATTTCTCTTGAGTAATTCATTGGCTGAAATTACTCAATTGAGAGCACTGCATGCACCACACACAAAAGTGTTGAAAATGACACTGGGTATCACAGAGATGCAAAAGATATGATAGGTGTATAGAAAAGTAATATAAGAACATGGGAAAGAAAACATTGTTTTATACTAAACATGTGAGTGTTAGGATTAAAAAGATTCATTTCTAAATATTCTTTATTATTTCGGATGAGCTAGAAAACACCAGTATTTCATCAGCCAAAGGTCAGACATGCTTGAGAGCTGAATGATAGGCCCTTTCGCGTAGGGAGGTACAAATGTGAAATCTTTGGCTGTAAATAATGGTAGCAAGCAAGAATAGTCCTTATCAAACAGATAAGATAGACAGAGTGGGGTTTCACTCCCCCTCAACTTAGAATTATTGGTGGAATTAATTAGAGGCAGGATTATAAGAATGTTAGGAGTCAGATGAGGAAGAATAATGGCTTAAATCATAAGAATTGTGATAAATGTAAAAGGTGCTTATGGCTGGACGCTCATTTTCCCATCTTAAGTGAGTCTGTATGTGCATCATACACTAAATCTTGATTCTGCTGCCTGTCCTAAGGCTCCAAGTGTCTTCTTTGGGGCTGAGGGTGCCCATGCTGCCTAAGCTGCTTCAACAGATGTCACTACTCATATAATAATAATAATAATAATAATAATAATAATAATAATAATAATAATAATAAAGTATTTTATTTATAGGGCAATTTACATTAGCAGTAAATCTCAAAGTGCGACATAAAAAGTTTAAACAATGGCAAAGCAAGATAAAATCAGAAAAAAAAACAACAATAATTTTAACATTCTTGTTAATAAGCTTTCCTAAATAGAAAAGTCTTTAGCTGTTTTTTTAAAACAGCCCACAATCTGCTGTGTTCTCAGGCTCTCTGATAAGGCATTCCAGAGCTGTGGAGCAGCGGCTACAAAGGCTTGGTCACCCATTGTATGAAGTTTGGTCACAGGGGGGAGAAGGCAGTAGGTATTTGCAAAATGGAGGTTTCTTGGAGGTGGATTGTAGTATAAGGAGTTCCTTAAGATATTGTGGAGCAATTCCATGGATACACTGGTGAGTAAGCAAACAGAGTTTTTATTCAATACGGAGGTGAATAGGGAGCCAATGAAGTGACCGAAGGATTGTTGAAATGTGTTCACATTTCCACACCCTCAACAGGATTCTTGCAGCACTACTTTGAATTGCTTGGAGCTCTTGAAGGCCCTTGCTGGGGATCCCGATGAGGAGTGCATTACAATAATCCAGCCTGGATGAGACAAAGGCATGAACCAACGTTTCAGCATCACAGAGGGAGAGGTAGGGATGGAGTTTGGCTATGTTTCAGAGATGAAGGAATGCAATTTTACAAAGGTGATGGACATGTGTATCAAATGACAGATGGGTGTCTAACTTGACATCCAGATTTGTAACAGAAGAGGAGAGGGTAATGGTACGGTCAGAAAAGGAAATACAATTTATAGAGGAACAATGGTGGTGGGCAATTAAAAGAGCTTCAGTTTTAGTGCTGTTCAGCTTGGACATCCAGGCCTCAGTCTCATCCAAGCAAGAGGAAAGAGTTGATAGAGGTGTGAAAGAAATGAAAGTCCAGTCTCACATAGAGCTGCGTATCATTGGCATAGCAATGGAATGAAACTCCATGCTTGCGGATGATGTGACCCAGGGGTAGCATATAGATATAAATAAGGGTCGGCCCAAGGACTGATCCTTGTGGGACCCCACAGGTGACAGTGTTGGTACAACATTTAGCATCACCCAAGGCCACATACTCAGCCCTATCTGTAAGATAGGACTCAAACCACTCCAAAGCAATGCCAGAAACCCCAATTATATAGTGAAGACGATGAAGGATGATGAAGGTATGATCTACCATATCAAATGCAGCTCTGAGGTCCTGGAGGATAAGGAGAGATGGAGGTGATGGAGAGCCCTGGTCAGCAGCCATCAGGAGGTCATTGGTGACTCTGACCAGGGCTGTCTCTGTACTGTGAGAAGTTCAGAAACAAGACTGAAGTATTATAGTAATACAGCCTTCTAAGAAAAAAGAGCCTTCTCTGCCCAGTCTTATACAGTTGGTCTCTGTTACAAGACTAGTCCAACCTACTTGTACGAGTGCACCATCTTCACATCCAATTCCTGAAGAGTGACTGAATGTAGATGAACTTAGTATGCAGACAATTCTCTTTGCACCAAGAAAAAAGTTCTCCACCTGACCCTTCTATTCTGTCTCACCCCACTCATCAATACACCACATACGTGCAGAACCATCTGAGAATGTTTGCAAATGACAAGACCTTGTTTTATTCTTATAGTTTGAGGCGTACAGAGTGAAGTGAAGTGAATCTCTGAGTTTACTCCTTAACAGGGATGGCTGGGTGGTATTGAAGGCACTGGAGAAATCAAAAAACATAATCTTCACAGTGCTGCCAGCATTGTCCAAGTGAGAAAAAGTCTTGTGGAGCAGATACATTTTTACCTCCTCCACTCCAGTATGTGTCCAATAGGCAAACTGTAGTGGGTCCAGGTGGTCTACCACAAGAGGACACATAAAATGCAGGACTAGTCTCTCAGAGTTCTTCATGATGTGGGAAGTACGTCTGTAGTCACTAGGTGAAGAGGCACATGCTTTTTTTGGAACAGGATTATTGCAGGATCTCTTCCACAGTAGCAGCAGATTCTGGAGCATAAAGGACAAACTGAACTGATGAGAGAGGACACTTTAAAGTTGGTCAGCCCAGGGGTTAAGATCTTGGGGACCGAATCCATCTGTTATCACAGCCTTTGCCATGTGTAGCTTCCTCAGTTGTCTCCTTAGTTAGTCTTCAGTTACGGACCATTCCAGTTGATGTAGTAAGAGTTGTTGATGTAGTAGGAACTGTGTGGGGAGACTGGAAGAAGGTAGCAGTGGGAGGGAGAATCTATAAAAAAAAATTATTCAGAGCATTAGCTTTGTCCACATCCCCTTCTAGCTCCTGAGCCCTGGATGGCTTGAGTTCTGTAATTACCCAGTCCATTCCAGACATCTTCCATGTTATTCGGAGTGAATTTGTTTTCTGTTTTAGCTTTATGAACTTCTTTTCCTTCACTCAGCTTTTTCTTTAGCTCTGTATGTCCTCCAGAATCTCTTTGTCACTGGATTTTCTCATTCAGGAGACTTTTTAGGTCCTTGGTAATCCAGGGCTTGTTCTTTGGAAAGCAATATATTGTCTTGAAGGTACCACTTTGTGGACACAGAAGGTAATATAGTCTGTGATGCAGTGACAGAGTCCCTCAACGTCATCATTAAACCTTGTATATTCTGCCTTCTTCATATATTTATCTTCAATCTTGACAACTGAGACCGACTGAAGTAAAGAGAATTACGACATCAGCTTTGGCATATTAAATAATTTCAGCCAGGTTCCTCCATTGTATACTGTACACGTTGGGTACTATTGAATCATTAATGAATCATTCTGTATAAACTGATTGTGTGCTGCTTTATGAATAAATGATGTCAGGTTAGACTATATTTTGTGAACGCACTTTTTTTCCTGTCTTTAAAACTTTTAGAGTTGTTAGTAATAGCGCAGACAACTTGAAATTTATTATAATTACTAATTTATATTATTCCACAGCTTGGAAGAGATGCCATATAATTTCAAAATTAATGACACCATGTTTTTCATACCTCAGCAGAAAGCTTACTAAAAGGATTATATTTGTCTACTGTATTATAATTGACACCAATTAACTCTCATACTTAGCAGGTTGAATTTTACAGTGACTTGAAGGTAATAAAATGTTTTATTTTTATGCTAAGTAATGTATGGTTTTTTGCAGGCCAGCATATTCCAGTGCAGCACTATAAATTAAGGGTGTGCGTGCCTTTAGTGGTATGCATTAGAAAACATGGAATTATTACCTACTTCAGTGTTGGCTTCATGGAAACTTTAGGGTATAATTCCTGCCCAAACTGAAATTATGCTCCTCCAAAAACATCATGAAATTTTAATATTAAATATCAAATTTAAATTAGAAATTGGGAGTGGTCTCCCCTAGACTTTGTCATATACTCAGATATGGGGATGGATATTTGAAGACAAGACAATGATTATATTCTTATATTATGTACCATCAACAACAAATCAAATCAAATTAATGATGTATCAAACAATTACTATAAAAGTAAAGTTTAATAAATCGAACTCTGCAGCTGCATGAATTAAAAAGTACCACTTCTGGTTAGCAGAAATAGCTCAAAAGTTGATAGAAATTTACGTTTTGTACCTAATACTTGTATGCAAAATTTGGTTGACCTAACTAAAAGAGGACTCAAGTTATCGTGTTTACATACATACCCAGACAGATAGACACACAGACATGATTCCAAAAAATAGTATTTACGGACTCAGGGAGGTCTAAAAAATGGAGATTCATCAAAATCTCAAGGTCAAATTTTTGGAACATTACAATACTTTCCCTATACTCTGTATATGAGAAAGTAAAAATGTATCATTGAATTCAGAAAATGGTCATCCAAACCAAAGCAGAGTATGTAATATTAATTGGATAGGAGGCCCAAGAGGAACAATGGATGGATTGGCCGGCTGAGCAGAAAGATAACTCTGTGCTCCACCGGTATAAAATAATGGATGGAGCAACGGAAGCTGGAATTTGGGAGTGGTTCCATGCTCCATGGACTAGATGGTAGTGGTCCTTGTATGAGAACCTAATTGGGACACCTGCAAGGGTGCTAGGGAAGTGGAGTCCAGAAATTCAGCCCTGTAGGGGTCCCTTGGAGATTGGTCCCTTGGGCCTACTTTGTCTATGGCCCATATGTGCTTCCTAGAGGAGACAGAATGTCCCTGGAAGCATTCCCAGGTCTGGCATAAAAGTAAGTCTGCCACCACACATGGCCGAGTCAGAGTCGGGAGGCAGAGGACAAAACCCTACTGGTGGATGGAAGGAGGAAAATGAAGTAATACATTATTTGTGGTTATATTTGTGTTTTGGCTGATTGTTGTAAAGAGGACTGTGGAAAGGTTTTTTGGGAAGGAATAAATGTCCTTTATTTTACCCAATTAGCATATGGTGCTTTACTGAGTGTGTGGTTTGGGCTGTCTGGCATCCCCTTGTGGTTACAACATGCAAATGGCACCTTCAATTACATGCCCTCTAATTCGGTGCATAGTGGTTTCTTTCTCCTAATTTTCTTCATGCTGGTTCCATACTTTTAACTTGTTTACAACATCATCACTTAAATTAATATGTTTAAAATTGTAAGCTTCTGTGTGAAAAGGATTTGACAAAGTAAAGCAGAAATAAATGGAAGGACACAGCTCTTTGGAAGTTCCACTCTGCCCTCATACATTATTTTCATCTGCTTTAGTAGTGAGTACAGAGTAAATTTGGCTTTTTTAATATACTAGTTTAGTTTTCAATGTGCTCTTGTCATTGTTTGCACTGTAAAAATCGCAAAGATTATAATAACTGTCCAGAAATATATCTCTTCCTTGTAGAGATATAATTGAATAAACTTTTATAAATGGTTAAGCATTTTGCTGATGTTTGTAACATAATGATGTAAACCATTTTTCTTTTCAAGATGTTTTGCTGAAGGCATTTAAGCATTTAAAAAGAGCATATTCTAAAAAGCATTACACCGGACTACACTATGCCCTACATATGAGGATTATGGGGATTTTTTCAGCGCCTTCATTACCATCCATCCGTCCATCCCTGTTAAAAGGTAAGCTCGGAGATATGCAGGTAGATGAGCAGATGGTGTCCTGGATAACAGACTATGTGTCTTTGAAATCACTGTGACACTGCAGCACCACAAGGAAATATCATGTCCAAATATAACACCAGGTCATATTAGGTATTGATACTTCTTAGATGATTCTGCAGTACACTTTCTAAGTGTAAGGTTTTACACATAGGAAGTAGAAATGTTAGATATGAATACACAATGGGAGGTCTGAAACTTGAAAGTATCACTTACGAGAAGGACCAGAGGTGTCATGGTGGGCTTATCACCATCAATGGTAGACAGTACACAGGAGCCAGTAAGGCTAACCTAATGTTAGGTTATAATAGAGGAAAGTGTAGTGTATAAGGCAAAAAAGGATGTGTTTACGCTTTATATCACATTGGTGAGGCTTCCACTTACGTGGAATCAAGTGTGAAAATATACATATGGCAAAAAAATCAATTTTCTAAAAACTGGTATATGCACTTTGGTATACTATTATACTTTACAGATCACAATCATTTTGTAAATTTGCATATGTGAATATGCCACGAATCCTTCCCAGGTGCCACGCTGACACAACCATATATGGACTATGCTGGCCAGCCTCATAAGTTTATAATCAACAGATTTTCCTTTAAGGTGAGACAATGGCAACAACAGAGAAGAGTGGCAAAAAGTAAAACTTTGAAGAGTACAAGATAGAAGTTCTTGTCCTTGAAGCAGAGGCAACCAAAGAATCTTTATTTGGTGACACAAGAAGGGGCATTATCAACAAGTACAAATATATTGAATAGCAATGTTACTGTTGCTGTGAATGTCATGGGCTCTACCAGCCTGACCATGCACCATGCCTGAAAAAAAAACCAATAAATAAATAAACGTCTGATCTCAGTGGACCACTCGTCACAGGCAGAGTGAGAGTGCAACGGAGAAGGGAAAACACACATCTACGCTCTCTGATTTTGGCATCTGTAATTGGAGATGACTTATTATGTGTCATATTACCAGAGAAGTCCTGTCGTTTCTCAGTGTTATCTTGGCATCACAGATGACTTGTACATTAATGGAATGTCACTGCATATGGATAACAAAAGCAGCTTCATTCTTGCTAGGCACTTTAATTGCAATATGAGTGCAGTCAGCTGACCTGATTATGTTAGGAAAATCAGACATTGCTGCATATTGCCTCTTTATGTTGGACTGTAAATCCACACCATAATGAAACTACATGTAGTAAGTACCTCATTAATTGTTTATGGCTTCCAGCACAGCGTGCATTATAGAAATGAAGCTTGGCTTAGATATTACTGACTTGTTGGCCAGTTCCTTATGGTGGATGCCTATTTCCACTCACAGGAATAAAAAGTAAATGGTTGATAAAATTAAATATATATTTATTGTATTGATACTTCCAACAAAATCAGTGTTTAAACATTAAAAACCATACTGTACAGCAAAGATTAATTAACACAAATGTCTGAACACTATAATATGAGCCTTTAAAAAACACAAACATTTCAACATATAAATGATACTCAATTGGTAAACATACAGCATGGGGTCCCTATGATCGTGGGGCCCCCAGGCAACTGGCCAGCATGCCCATGCATTAAGATAGCCCTGTGCATAATTCCATTTTTTCTTGTACGATTTACCTAAATTATGAAAATTATTAAAATATTTTGCTCTTACTTAAGAGTAGGACCAAATGTTCATCGGTTTGAGATTTCTGAGCCAGTTAGGACAGTTCTCCTACTCTGAGATGCTTGATAAATAAGGGCAGTGGTCTCCTTTTATCTTTTAGGAGGTCAACTGGAAGTGCACCACACGAGACACATGGAGGAGAGACACAAAAGAGCAACAAATACAACTGTCCTGATGAGATCTGAAGAGAAAAAGGGAGACAGACTGTTGTTTCTGATTAACTGACTCCTGCATGAAATAACAAGTTAGACAATGTATGTAACATTCACATGTGCTTGGATTTCTAACATGGTAGCAAATGTTCTTCCCTTCAAGTCTCAATTTTAATTACAGGAACAAAAAGAAGTGACAGGGAGTGATATCTGATGAAAAGCAGCAACCAGACTCTTTGACTGACAATGTGGTGTAAGTAGGTGTGTTGTTATTGTGCAGAGTCCAGTTTTGGGTGCACCACTTCTGATGTTTTTTCCTGACGCTTTCCCTTAGACACCTCAGCACTTCAGTGTACAAATATTGCATCTTAAGGAGAGTATGTTGGATGTGACTTAAAGGGGAATGTTCTAAGTTTTATAACAAAGGTTTTTTAAACAATTCTGAAAATTTTGACACCTCCCTCCCATAGTATTTTACTTCTTAAAGCTTGCATTCGTCCATTCATAAATCATAAGCTAAACAATTACTACTCACATCAACTTTCTGAAACTCCATCTTGAAGCCTGAAAATACACTTTAAATCCCATGCCATTTGGCTACATTTTAATCTGATGTAGCTCTGAACTTTTTTTTTGTTTGTTTAAGATCATTTTTTCTCTCAAATCTGTAAACAGAAAAATAGAAATAGAATGCAGTCCTCGAATCTGAACAGATGATTTCAATTTATATTTGTTTCCAATTTTCATAGTTCAACCTTTGTGAAAACACTCACATCATTTTTTTTAAAAAGCTAAAATTATTTTTCTCTGGGTTTTTGCCTAAAGTAATGATAGATGAAAATTAATAGAAAAAAAATAAACAGGCCACTGGGCTACACAAATGTGGCAAATCAAATTTCACTTTTGAGAGGTTTGCTTCTCTGTTGGCAAAACTAGATGGATATCAAAGAAATAAAAAAGTATTTGAAGAAATATCTACAGGCATGGCTGGAAAAGGCTATAAGGAATCATATCTTCAATGTCAACCAAAAATGAAAAGCCCTTTTGGCAAGAAAAGCGCTCTTTCTCGCTTTCTTGGTATTAACATATTGCTCCATTGGTATAAACACAGCTTAAGTCTTGCTGCTATTCTTTTGCACATGGTGGTTATTTAATGTGGCTGATGTAAATGCTAGTGAATGTGACATGGGCAGCTAAGTATAAAAAAATAAAACAATATTCACTTTAATTTAATTGGCTTATTGGCATATGCCAAAAGGACAACAGAATTCTTACTAACACTTTGCTACTTTTGCTTTCACTACAGCAAAGAAATGTAATATAATCTGTAGGGGCACAGCACTAAAAACAAGATTCTTAAAAACAAACTCAATCAAAAATAATGTTTATTGTACAAAATCCATACAATGTACACTCACCTAAAGGATTATTAGGAACACCTGTTTAATTTCTCATTAATGCAATTATCTGATCAACCAATCACATGGCAGTTGCTTCAGTGCATTTAGGGGTGTGGTCCTGGTCAAGACAATCTCCTGAACTCCAAACTGAATGTCAGAATGGGAAAGAAAGGTGATTTAAGCAATTTTGAGCGTGGCATGGTTGTTGGTGCCAGATGGGCCAGTCTGAGTATTTCACAATCTGCTCAGTTACTGGGATTTTCACGCACAACCATTTCTAGGGTTTACAAAGAATGGTGTGAAAAGGGAAAAACAGCCAGTATGCGGCAGTCCTGTGGGCGAAAATGCCTTGTTGATGCTAGAGGTCAGAGGAGAATGGGCCGACTGATTCAAGCTGATAGAAGGGCAACTTTGACTGAAATAACCACTCGTTACAACCAAGGTATGCAGCAAAGCATTTGTGAAGCCACAACACACACAACCTTGAGGCGTATGGGCTACAACAGCAGAAGACCCCACCGGGTACCACTCATCTCCACTACAAATAGGAAAAAGAGGCTACAATTTGCACAAGCTCACCAAAATTGGACAGTTGAAGACTGGAAAAATGTTGCCTGGTCTGATGAGTCTCGATTTCTGTTGAGACATTCAAATGGTAGAGTCAGAATTTGACATAAACAGAATGAGAACATGGAGCCATCATGCCTTGTTACCACTGTGCAGGCTGGTGGTGGTGGTGTAATGGTGTGGGGGATGTTTTCTTGGCACACTTTAGGCCCATTAGTACCAATTGGGCATCGTTTAAATGCCACGGGCTACCTGAGCATTGTTTCTGACCATGTCCATCCCTTCATGACCACCATGTACCCATCCTCTGATGGCTACTTCCAGCAGGATAATGCACCATGTCACAAAGCTCGAATCATTTCAAATTGGTTTCTTGAACATGACAATGAGTTCACTGTACTAAAATGGCCCCCACAGTCACCAGATCTCAACCCAATAGATCATCTTTGGGATGTGGTGGAACGGAAGCTTCGTGCCCTGGATGTGCATCCCACAAATTTCCATCAACTGCAAGATGCTATCCTATCAATATGGGCCAACATTTCTAAAGAATGCTTTCAGCACCTTGTTGAATCAGCACAGGAGATTCCTGAAGCAGCAGAGAGATACAGACAGGCCAAAAGGGCTGCAGTCTTGGTGGTCAGGGAATCAAAAATCCAGTTGTGGGAGGAGCTTAAAGAAACCATGGAAAGCGACTATAGATTAGACTCAAAGAGGATCTAGCAAACCATCAGGCAAAGCAGAAAGGGAGTATAAGTGCTGAACTGTTCTGAGGATGTTGTCTGACAGTGAAAGGAACAATTTGAGGAGCTCCTAAACCTGATGTGGAGAAAAGCTGAGATCCAGTCCACCAAGCCAAAGTTGTAGGCTAGTAGTCTGAAAAAGCCAAGGAATAGCCATTACTTCAAGCAGGAAATTTCAACATCTGAACAATTGTGCCAGAAAGAGTAGTGTTTTTCCCCAATGGTGTTGCAGATGAACACCAAATAGCCTAACAGCAGAAAGCAAGTTGAGATAGCAGCATCACGGAACACCACAAAAAAGAGAAAGAGTCCATGCCAATGCAAGACAGATCTTCAACTTGAACCCGGAGCAACAAGAAAACAACAACTCCACACAACATTGGACTAAAAAACTTGGCATCATAAAACTCTCTCAATACCAAGTAACAGCCTCTCTGAGTTATATGTTTGTTTATCTAGTTTGTCTGCATCCTGTTTTATATGTTAACACTAGCTCTCCCCGATGGAAAGGACAAACTTTAAAAATCAATAAAAAAATGTAAAAAATGTAATTCTAATTAAAAGTGGAAGGTAGGTACTCTCCAATGTCGAACATTGGCACTGTATCTGATCGTGTTCAGAGAGCGTCCCCCGCATGGCGAGAAAAGCACATGGTCGTGATATCTCTGGCAATCAGCAGCTATCCTCTAAAACACACGTAGCTCTGATCTCTATCTCAAAAACGTCAAATGTTACCCCTCTGTAGATGATAATATCTGTTAAACAGAAATTGCTTGCACAAATAAATTGGTACCGCTAGTAAACTATGAAACTTAGCGCAATGAGAGAAGTCACAAAATCAACTGGAATGTTCAGGCAAATTATAGAAAAAATCCCAATCTAAATCCGTTAAGTACTTTTTTCATGAAAAGTAGACAGACGTACAAAATGGATTGTATATATATATATATAGAGAGAGAGAGAGATACAGTTATCATATTTTTATATTCCTTCTGTTTATCAATAAATTGTATTATTCTGTTTTTTTAAAATGAGTGCTTTGGAGTCTAAAGGCCTGCCTCCAACAGCAGAGAAAGGCAGGATAAATAAAATAGGAACCTTGCTGCATTATTTGATTAATTACTGGGATTGCTAAAGCAAGACAAGTAATTAATTGAGTGAAATCTCACCCCATTTTCTAAAGGGGTAGGCATCAGTGTCATCTGCTGGAGTACCTGCTCCCTTGATTCCTGGGGAAGCAATGTTTGCCCCTAGGCTACAAGTCTATCCAGTTTGTGCTGGTTCCTTGGTGTACGATCCTACTGAGGCACCCCACACATCTGCAGAGTATAATGCATTTCGCCAGCTTTTCATCCACAGGTATCTAAAGTGATTTACATACCAACATTGTGAGTTATTCTCCCAGAAGGACGTGGCCAAGTCCACCTCCTCATCTACCATCTTTTTAATCCCCCATTTCTCTCTAATATCTTTCAACCTGGCACCTCATTACAAGATATAATTGTTTCTCAAACATACACAATATCAGGATGTCATGGTGACATCATAAAGTCAGGATAAAATTTAATTTTTTACTGGACTGAGTCACATACTGTACGTTGAACTGTGTTTTAGCTGTACAGTGTATTTGTAGCTTGAGTTCCCTCTCAACTGCATAAGCAAAAACCTCAAAAACATTTTTTTTGACTAAGATGTCCATTTATTTTCTTTGGTTGAAATTCCTTACCCACTCTTTCAGTATGTTTGTTTTAACTTCTGATTCAGATGCTGATTACTGTGGTTATTTAAAACGTAGGGATAAGTTCTGTGTATGCGAGAGCTGACACCCAATGCATGCTCACCAAGTGCACCTACATGAAATAAAGAATACTTGTGTTTTGGACTTCACAAAAAGAAGAGAGGCTAGAGTGTCTGATGTCTTGTATTTTATGTGCTGCGACACATCCGGGAAATATTTGTGCAGCACCAGCTCTGTCAAGTAGCAGATTATTGGCCATTTGAAATTTGTGATACTTTGGAAATGTGAAACTTGGCTGGAAAGTCATCATGGAGTCACCTCATTTCTCATCCTCTACAATACCTACTTCATGTAATGTGACATCCTTAGGCAATGAAACCAGCAAGTATCAAGTCTCACATCTGTTCTGACTAGAATCCATGTAATGTGACACTGACTTATGAGGGTAAATAACACTTAAAAATGAAACAAAATTTGTTTTAGCCTACATGCCAAGAGTTTGAGTCTGAAAGTAAGTGTGTGCAAGCAAGAAAGGAACTTTTTTTTAAACCATTTAAAATTAATCTCAGCTTTCCTTATGCCCTAAGAAAAATCCTGCATGGAGATTCCCCAACCAACCCATCCAAAAAACTCCTCACCGCCATCCCACTCAGGAGTTAAATTGGAATTTGGAAGGTGGGGGAACTGATAGTCTGAATCTGACTATTCTACACATCTTAAATCAGAACAGCTCCCATAACGGTGCCTAGGAACAGCTTAGGACACAGCAACTCCTTTCTCTAAATGTAACATGATTAGCACGTTGTCTGTTTAGAAGCCACTTTCTAACAAAATTTGTTGGATCTAAAATGTCAAGTGGTGGCCCAACCAAACAAATAAAATGATCAATTCAGACACGTTCTCAGTTTTTTGCTGTATGCGCAAGGTGTTATCACCTTGTTCATTTCAGAAAAGCCCCCTTCACAATCAGCACTACTGACAGCAAACTGTTTGCTGGAGTTTTAGTAGGCCATTCTTAATAGGGAATTCTGGGTGCTCTTTGAAATCTGTGTATCCTTTTTTGACTGAGGGTTAAGCTTAAACCCAAAAAGATCACAGCGTTTTCTAGTTTCCTCATGTGTATAAATATCAGGTAAGAGAACTGGCCATGATTTTATCTGAAGAACATTTTATCTTATCGACTTGGATGTTTTTGGCAATGCAATTTATAAAGAAACATTGGCTTGAATCAATATCTTCTTTTGCTTTAAAGAAGCCTACATTAAACACTTTTTTTGCTCTACTCTATAGAATTTTGACTGCCATTTTATGACTTTGGACTAAAGTCTTCACACATTATACACTTCACATCATTTATAACATGGAAAAAGTTTCTGTTTTAGTTTTGTGTTCAGCATTTCTTGCCCCACATTTCTTGTCATCCTACACTTACACAGATCATTGTGTTGAAATGTATCTATTCCAAACAACAATATATTATTTACTCTATACAACTCCAGGCACCTCACACCTAGATAAAGAGACTTGAGCTGGGAAACCTTGAGCTGCGTAGGTGGAGGGATGGGATAGAAGGCTGCTTGTGCTGATCGACACATTTGCCAAACAAAAGACGCTGATGGAGGGGTGTGAAGGAATTTAAGGTGGCCCGGGACTGCAACATTTCTCATAGGCTTCAGGGATTCTAGTGTTAAGCTTATATCAAACAATAAACTTAGTTATCCACAGACTATCATTATTATTCCTAATACAGTTTCAAAAAGTAGGAAAATTTTCAAATGTAAACTTTGACTTAGTTTTCTTACATTCTTTGTTTAAATTAATTTAATTTTAAAACAGAGTATTATGCAAGATTAATGCACAAGTAACCTTGTAAATAATCAGCCTGCAACTTCCACTTTGCTCTTCTTTCTCAATTCATCTCTCTAAGACAAAGTGAGTTGAGTTACACATACAGTTTAAAAGATGTCTCAATTAACACAACGCATTATTCATAAAAAAAAAATCAGTGTCTAACAAAGTCTAACTGCATATATTTTGATATACTGATTGCAACAAAGTGCGAGGCAATTAACATTTTGTTTGGTTCAAAGGCCTGCATTATGTTCATTAAAGCCAAGATAACACTGATGTCTGATTTTGATGCAATTATACTGTTGCAAGACTTTTTTTTTTTTAACGTGGTTAACATGCGTATAATTAGGATGTTGTTTAATGCACTTGCACATTTCACACATAAAATCCTTAAAATTGTCATATTAACTTTCCTGGAAATGCTAACAGAATAGTGCAGTGTGAGGAGAATTACAATATGATCAATTGAAAGCAAAACTGCATTTACCAGTACGATTTTGAACTGACAGTTTCATCCAAATTGTAAGGCACTTGAATTGTAGATTGCAGTGTGAGCACCTTTTGTTTTCATTCTTCATTTTGGACAAGTCTGTTATGCAGTATGAGCAATATTCAAATGACATGTTTTCTCTAATCGTATATTATAAAAGGCTAGCTTAGCATTAGTTTACATAGGCTATAGAAATATACACTTATAGCCTACCAAAATAGTTAATACGCTCAATCTCAATACAGTTTGATAAACAATTTGGACATTATGAGAGGATAAAATATTACATAACACTACCACATTTAATATTTAGTGTTTGATTAGGTCGGGCAGTCGACGTGCAGGCATTTTTACCTGTTCATGACTTTAGTCAGATAATAAGTTTCAATTCACCCAGTTCTTTTACAGCCTCATGCCTCTTAAACCAAAGATGGAGTAGGAGAATAGGCCATTAATCTGACTCCAGTTTATTACTTTTGGTCTATAAGACCAATTTCTTTATGATATAAATTAGTTTTGGATTACTGTAATAATTAAGTTTGCTTGACTTACTATTGTTTTCAATGCTTTGGTTTATATATCCCTAGAAAGCAATATGACTATGGAAGTTGCTTATTATCTATACTTATCAGGTTAAGGCTGTTTAACTAGCATATGCTCTATAACAAAACCTCAGGTGTTAAGGTGCTATCTTAGAATGTGTTACATATTTAGTATTTCATTTGCAACCTCAGAGGCTAAGTGCTATTCCTTAGCACTTGTTTCAGAATAAAACCTTAGAGGCTAGGCAACTTAACTTAATGTAGGTAACTGTCGATATCCTGTGTTGTGGGAAAGTGGCTCCAGCCTACACTCGGACATCTTATAGTTTATGAACCAAACAGGATCAGCACAGAGAGAAGACACAGACAAAAATTGAAGGGTGAAAGGTGCAAGTTTTTTTTACAGCGCTGGGCAACAAAAATGCAGTAGTGTTAGGCAGGCTTTGAGGCACAGTCCTTCAACACTGACACTTCTTCAGAAATAAATAAAAACCAAAAAAAGGAAAAATATGCTGTATTTACAAAAAAAACAAAAACAAACAGTGGTCATTATACCAGCTCCCCATATGTGCCCAGAGTCACTGCAGCTCACAGCGCTCACCCGCTAGATGGCCCTGCATTCCAGTGGCAGTGCCTTCAATACACAAATGGTAAGCACATATTCTTTACGCTTGCCTTTTAACCTTAGAAATAACACCGCTCATTTATGCTTTCTTTCAACTTAAATGTGGTAATGTGCGGGGTTGCGCATTACCATAGTTACATTTAACTCACTACTAACTAACTTTTAAAGAATACTCATCAAAAAGGAATATTCACTGTCATACGTTGGTATGATTTTGGTCCTCAAAGGCCAGCAGTGTTTCTTTCTGTCATTAGGTCCACTTCCAGCTTTGCGAGGCCATGGCCTTTGAGGTCGGAACTCATGCGTAATCGATGCAACGGGAGAAAAGGACGGTTATGAGTGCAAATCCTGTCAAATCTCTTTAAGTATTCAAAGTTTATCATTGTGCTCTTTTCTCACGTGTATGTGGTTTTTTTATGCACATCTTCCGGCTTTAGCTCAAAAACTTTATCTGCTGATTTACTGACAGAACATTCAGATTACAAAACTCAGAGGCCAAGTTTCAGCATGTGTCAACAGGGAACGGAGCTAGACCTTTTGAGCATTAATTACATTGATAGCAGGCAGATAACCAGAACTATAATTGACAATTTACTGATAGCAAACTCTATACTTTATATTTCACTATAACATTGATGTTGATTTAAGACTAAATATACTTATGAATGTGTTACAAATGCTATAGAAATTCTAAGATTATTTCCAATAATCTAGGTAGACATAAAACTGACTGTCTATTTGGTGAAGTGATAGAAGAAATTCAATAGCTACGATCTTGGGAAGAAGGTTTATCTTATACTGAAATAACAAGTTCTTAAAAAGTTTAGAAGGAACTCATACTTTCCTGCAGACAAACAGCAGTTATTGCTGATGCAGATGTAATTTCCTTATACCATATACTATAACTTCTTAACAAAAAAAACTCACTTCACTTACTCATTTTGCAAACTTTCGATATTTGCTATTTTTTAATTAACCACACAATATTTTTAATATGCAGCATCCTCGTTTAACAGATGGAAGTGCATCTGAATTTAATTATTTTACTCTATGACAGTACTGTGAAGGAAGTATTGGGTTATTCCAAGGACAAATGAGCACTTGTGTTGAGTGCATGTTTATATTCTTGTTTATTTACAGAAACTTTAGCTTGAAAATTTATTCAAGGAAACAGGAAGCAACAGATTGAAACATGACACCCATAATTATACAGGAATTAATTTTGAACATTGATAACCCATAACCTTTACACAGTATAGGGGCCTTCTTGTTTCATTGTTGCTGAAAATTCGTAAAACTGGGAAGATGCTCCATGAACAATGGATTCAGAAAGCATTCACACCCCTTCAGTTTCTGTACATTTGTCTTGTTGATTTAATTATAAACGGAAGAATTTGCCATTTTTGACCATCAATTTACTCTCAATAATCCATAATGACAATGTGAAAACATGTTTTCAGAAAGCTTTGAAAATTTCTTACAAATCCATAACTGAAATCTCGTATTCATATAAGTATTCAGTATTTAATTCAGTACTTTGTATAAGGCTTTTGGCAGCAATTACAGAATCATGACTTTTTGGGTAAGACTCTACAAGCTATGCTCACCCGAATATGTGTAGTTTCACCCATTCTTCATTTTCAGAGTCTCTCAAAAATGATTAGATTATATGGGAAGCTGCTTGGTTAGATTACACATCAACTGCCATGTTCAGCTCTTTCCACAGATGTTCCATAGGATTTAAGTCTGGGCTTTAGCTGGTCAACTCAAGCACAGACAGAGATGTTTCCTGAGCCCACTCCAGAGTTGTCTTGTCTGTATGCTTTGGGTCATTGTTGTGTTGAAACAGTCACGCCAGTCTGAGGTCACACAAACTATGGAGCAGGTTTCTGTATCTGGCTACATTCATCCTTCCCTCAATTCTGACCAGTCTCCCCGTCCCTGTTACTGAGAAGCACCCAATAACATGATGATGCCACTGCTATGCTTCAATACAGAGATGATATTGGGTAGGTGATGAGCAGTGACAGGTCTTTGCCAGACACAGCGCTTGGAATTCAGTTTTTGTCTCATTTGATCAGAGAATCTTTCTTCTCATGCTGCCTGAGTCCAGAGCAAAGGGTATGGATAATAAGAATAAAATAATTACAACAAATCTTTTAATTCTTGCGGCTAGGCCTCTTCTTCGGGAAGAAACATTACTTTTCCCTAATTGTAACACGAATTAAACGATCTACAAGTCTCTGACTTAAAGTTTAAATCCGAAAAATATATTCAATCTCTTTTCGCTGTTCCGTTATTTCACCGAGTAATAATTTCCATTTGTTTGCGCTAATGCGTTCTTTACTAACATTTTTTGAGACATTTAAATTTTAGTCTTTTCATTTTCTCTAACTTGCTCTGTATGTGTATCGCGCCAACGTTTTGGAATTCTTTACGACGTTCTACTTTGTCATCTACTCTTTGTCTTTTATTTCCGGCCCTGGACGTGGTTAAATCTCTTGACACAAAGTCTTGTCTCGCAGGACATAAAAGTATCTCTCTGAAAAAGTCACGTCTTGTCCCATGATAAAAAGTCTCATCTCGTCCCAGGATTTTTTTTTATTATAATAGACAGTTACCATGAATGCCAGGTACTTCAGCTAGAAAATAAATAATAATACGTTCCTGCCAGACTTTTTAATATTCATTTCACACTTCGTCTGCATGTATCCTTGTGTTCCGTAGCACACTGCATCTTGTAGTTTTGTGGAGTGAACCTACAGTTAAAATGGACAGGAATGTGATAACATCTGAAAATAAAATATTACTTCTAAATATGTAAAAAACAGGACATTGCTTTATGTCTATAGGCCATAGATATGACATTAAAAAATCTTTGGTTTGCTACATTTATAATGAAGGAACATAAATTAGTGAAAGTTTTGCTGTTGGTGCATCAATAAATATGTAAATAGTATGTTGAGTGAGTGATTAGGCTCAAGTGATATTGAACAGCTGAGCTGATCCTCGTATAATTATGTGTGCTTCTTACTTTTGGCACAACTTTAAGGCCTTACAAAAGTTACATTGAGAAATAAGGGTTTTAATAGTGGAGGGACAGGGAGAGAAAACAAAAACCTTGTTATAATGCCAAAACAGTTCACGTCAATGATTCAAAGGAAACAACATTTGTGGTGTGATGGAAAACCAATGCAAAAATCACTTAAAAACTGCAATATCTGCTTTAAGAAGTCTTGTATTTACATTATTGTTCATGCAGTTTAGAATATCGGTTTCAAGAATTTCTTTCGGGAGTGGTAATGAGATGGCCTACACCACAGAAACCATGCATTACTCCAAAACAGCTAAGTGGATATTCATGAAATTTTGCTTGTATATTACAGCTAACCCAACTGATGGGAAAGAGAGAGAGAAGATGGGAAAAAGGTTTAATGTTTATCGTCTGTCATTTGGTCTTTATTTAATAAAAAGTTAATTATAAAAAACATATTGAGTTTATTAGGTGTCAAAAACTCATCACAAGAGTTCATTACAGGGAATAACACAAAAAAAAACTTTTCCCAGCCTACATGCTGTATTAATAACTCAATTAAACCTTACCCAAATCAAACAAGGAAGCTAAAACAAAGCCCAATTTTTAAACTGTAAACATGTTGAGCAGTTAAGCATTTTACGGTCAACAAAGTCCATGTAATTCCTCCTGTGGGCGCACCTTCAACATGAGAATTGCACAGAAGAAACGTAAACATGAATCACTTCCAAATTTTTATCCACAAATCATTCACCCTTCTGTGAATCCTGCTAACCCCCAAAAAGGTGTATATAAACCCAAGTAACCACACAAAGTCCCACATGGAATGTTCCATTATATTAAACATTATATATTCAGAAAACATATTAACTATTTTGCATCCTGTTAATATTCTGCATATATATTGGGTTCTTCAGGGCACTCATCTATGAGGTAGTCGGCTGAGTATCATTGGTGGTTTGCTGCTGTTGACCTTGCTGCCAGTGTGTGAATTTCCTCTGTGCCTATCAATCTGAAGAACAGAAAGGTGTGGTATGGGTTTTGTAGGCAGAAGGCATTAAAAGAGCAGACATTTGCACCCATTTACACACTCAATGTGGAGATAATGTATTATCTTGCCAACCCAGAAGTGGACATAGATGTTCAAAAGTGGTTGGACAAGTGTGACAGATGCAGAGCATTCAGGACAATCTCTTAGCATCAGCCACTAATGAGGGGTGAGAACTGAAGCTAGAGCCATCATTCTCTCTGACAGAAGAGTAATGATTGAGGAAATGGCATCACGGCTTGGAGAGGTCATTGATTTGTGGATGATACTGAAGTGAAGGAAGCCTTGAATAACTGATTTTGCACTCAATCAAAAAACACTTTTTTTCTTGTAATACTTTTAGAAGCTCATAGACCAAGAGTTTTGAAGAGTTATGAATTTAAACTTATTTAAACATTAATAAACTTTTTTTTGGTAAAGTGTGGTGTGGGAGAAATTAATTTATTATGTTCAGTATATGCTTAAACGATCATATCGAAAATGAGGCTATTCTACTCCTTATTCCTGCTTTAATATTATACAGGTTGTGCAGAGTTATTGCATTAAACTGTTGCTGGGTTTTCTGCCTGTTGCAAAGATAAATAAAATTGTGTCTCACAGAATGTGCTGCTCATCTAGACATCCGTCCTGCCTTCAAATCCAGCTACTGTAAATGTCAACAAGTTTCAGCTTCTTCCTGAGTGTATTAGAGAAAAAATGCTTTTATTAAAATAATATGAAATAAATGACTGCTTCTTACACAAACTTATTTAGTACTGACTATAAATATATTGGTGTGTAACTAGCTCCTTAGTATAGCTTCAGGTCAATTTGTTTTGATGAGCAGTTGTTCTTGTCAGATTAATAAAGCTTATTGATTCTGCCTTTTTAAATGGGTCATGCAGTCTGACTATTCTCACCTTTTTGAAGATCCTACTAACATATACACACTACTTCCTAATGTACATTACATTGCCTGGGTATATTTATATAATGGGTTAAGGTAAGAAAGCAAACATGTATTGTTTTCGAATGCTGACCCCTTTGTCATTGCTATTCTCTCTGTCATCTACATTACCTCTCTATCAATTTCTCTGCTCTCCTGAGTCGAGAATTTGTATTTTTTTGTGTATGATCGGATACCATAATTGCCATAACTCCTTGCTGTGTTGGAACTATGAATGCTAATTTTTTTGTATTTTCTCGTTTACTGTGATTTCATAAATAGATGCTTAATCCAATATTAATAAAATGATTGGCTTTTTGAATCTCTGAATCCATGAACTAAGGAAAGAATTAAAAGTAGTGGAGGCAGACATCACTACAGGTCTCTTTATTATTACAGGGGACTTTACCAGTGTCTTTATTCAGTATGTTACAAATATATCATTCATTCATTCATATATTATATATTATTCATTCAATATTGATTTAAAATTGCTACAAATTTCAATGCTATATTGAAATCAAAGCCTAAAAATATGTGTCTTATTATAAAATGGACTTATAAATGTCTGCCATCAAGAAACAGTAAAACTTACTAATGCCATTCTCTGTCAGTCTCTTTCTACCATGTTTTAAACAGCAGATTTGGAAGGACTAAAAAAATGTGTTTCATTCTGTTTCATCACGGCTTAATTCTATCACACTTAGTAATGTTGTACAATACTGTTGGCTGTTTCCCAAAATGTAAGGTTTTCCTTTGTAGTGTCATTCAGTTTATTTCAGAGAAATTGTTATATATTAACTTGTGCAATGAAATTCCTATCTGTACATTTGACTAACACAGAGTGGGCCGTCACTGTCCATCATCAATGGCCTGAATCTTGTTCCATTGTTATTTACAATATTCATCCATCCAACCATTTTCTAAACCCACTTACAATATAACATCACAAAATAATAGGTAATGATAAGCAAAACGATTCTCTTTTGCCTTGTTAAATTTACATGTGGTTTTGAAACTCATTAAAATAGAGTGTTGTGGAGTTTTAAATGTTTTTTGATGGTTTATAGAAAGGAACACTGCTCTTTAAGGCCTTGTTCACACGGGCGTTAAAATCGAGCGTTTTTTGCGTTCGTAGCGTCCGGTGAGCGCGGATCAAGCACCGAGTGTTTTCTACACGTAGGAGTCAATGAGAGTGTTCACACGGGCTTTGGTGACGTGCGTTTGTCCGGCTGCGCGTTTATACGGCATCAAAAAGCGTTGCATGCAGCTTTTCTTGGCGTTCAAAACCCAACGAACGCAAGGAAACCGCTTCTAGTTCGTTTTCTGCGCGTTTATTTTACGCTTCGGAGGAGCGGCGGGGCGGGCATTTCAGTGCATAACACCGGTGTAAGCGCACACTCGACTACTGTTTCCTTACCTCAAAGTGACAAGTCGTCATTCTTCGGGGCTAACACCAAGTCACATATTGGTTGATTGGCGTGCAATGTGGCATTGCACCAGCTGCAGCAGACAATCAAAAGTGGAAACCGACATCCGACAGTAATTAAAAAACTTGCGTGGAAATTTTCGCATTTCCTCATAAAGCACAAAAAAACTTCCTTTAACCCGACGTTGTGCAGTCAGAGGATGAACCCAGTAGCGGCGGCGATTTTTTCTCTCCCTACGTCGCCAGACGGTATTTTTAAAACAAGAAGATTAATATCTAACATAGCAAAATGGTCCATATTGAAAGGAGGCACCTCAAATAAAACGACAAGGGCTTTCATATCCAGTTCCCAACACTGCCTCCACAGGTTAACACACAAACTACAATTTGGGCTGCAGGCTGGCGTTAGACAGAGAAAAACGAACGCCGGTGTAGAAATCAATCGATCGCCACCACAAAATGCAACATAAACGTCTAGGACGTTCAGAACAAGTTCGTTTATCCAAAAACTTAACGCCCGTGTGAACAAGGCCTTAAGGGTTTGGTACCACTGTACACCTCTTTTGGACTTGTATATTTCTCAGAAAAGTGTCTAGGTGAAAACAGATGGGCAAAGGCTGTCATTTGGAAACCCAGCATAGCTCGGTGCAACCTAGTATATGCTTAAAATAAATTCTAATCTAGCAAGACTAAAAAAAAACTATTATTGAAATTAGTCAAGAGGGTAGTGCTGTAGCTGTGATCAAAGATGAGATCCAACTTTGGCCACAACAGAACTTTTTGCATGCTGATAATGGCGCCCCAGCACACTCCTGCTATCCGATGGAAATTGTTGTCCCCATGTTGACACTTGGTTTTTGGGGTGTCCTCCTCTATTACAACCAGTCTCCCTGATATGCCATATAGACTCTATTTTAAGTTGGATCAATGGCAACATATTGAATATTTCATGAAAATTGATCCAGCCATTTCACGTAATTGGCATGAATACAACAGACAAACAAATGGCTTACAAATTTATTTATATACAAAGGGGACCAAAAAAGGTATAAATAGTTGTTATCTCTGGACTTTTCCGAAGTTGAATCGAATTATGGTAATGATGTGTAGTATGACGTTATCTCAGAAGATGCCGTTACTTGTATGAATAAAACCAGCTACACTCTCTGCACTTTGAGAAGAAATTGAAATGGCATGTGCATTGTAATGTTTGGCCAATGTTGTTCAAGTAGTAGTTTGCCGTAATCAGAAGTGTCTGGACGCTCATGGTAACCATTCAGAGCACCTGTTGTAAATGTAGAAGTCAAAATTGACTTAAATTCATCCCTTGATATCTGTATAAATTTAATATCAAAACTATAAACACTAGAATTACCAAAGCCTATGAAAAAAAATTGTAATTCCGGACCACCTTAAATCTATGCTGACGTTGTTAGTTAAGGTCAGATCAGGAGGAGGGGAGGGAGAGCATGAACATGACTGAGAGAATAAAACTGAAAAAAAGCTTTTACAAGTACCATAAATTTACATCCAATCTGATGCTGTTCGTTTTCTGATTGGTACTATTCAGGTCATAAAATTATTTCTTCAAAATGTCACACATATTTGCCTCTGTCATTTTTGCCCGGTGCTGCGTTGACATCATGCACCAGAAGGCATGAGCTGAGCTTATTCAATGTGAGCAGGAGCACGCAGGTGGCCGGTTGCTGTTTGCTACAACATGCTTGACCTGGTGGCGATCAATGCACATGTACTGTACGAGGCATGCACGGGTCCACTAAGAAAAGAAGAGTGTTCTTGGCTCACCTTTCAGAAGAATTTGTTGTTGCTTCTTACAAGAAAAGGCGATGGAAAAAGAAAAAAAGGATGCAACATCAACAAGCTTCTGTTCAAAGGAACCCAGGAAAGCAAACACAGTGTCAGGTGCCCCTTCAATGTAATAGGAACCACACCATAGAGAGAAGTGTGTACATTACAACAGTTACACATGTCGTAAATGTAGGAAGGACGGTTCTTAGGTGTATGAGAACTGTTAACATTTGAATTTGATGATTGCATATAGCGGAGGACTGACCTCTCTGTACTGTTCTTTCGTCTCCATGTCCTGGAGTACAAAAGAAATATCACCAGGCACCAAAATGTGGAGAATGGGCAAGATCGGAGAAAAAAAAACAGGGTCACTGATTACAAGCGCAAGAAGGTACGCAAATGAATATGAATAATATGAATAATGTTGCATCAGTGCCACAATGTTTTCCGAAATGTACTATATAGGTCATAAAATGAGTTATTCCAAATTCCAACCTATGTCTCTGTTTTTTTGTCAGTGCGGCTTTGACATCATGGACCATAAGGTGCATACTAATTCAGCATGAGCAAGAACACTCCATAAAAATAAATAAAAAAAATTAAAATGAAAATGAGATACCAATAAGGCAGATTCACCAGCTTTTATGTGTCAGCTTTTATCCCACCAAATCAGAGAATTTCCAGTTCCATTGTCTCAAAACACCACTCACATCCACAGTTATTCCCAGTTTCAAATAAAAACTAACAGCGTCATACCTGCGGTTAGGGTTGTATCGTGATTGTGACTGAGTGAATAAAAGTGAAAAAAAAATGCTAACTTTTACAAATTTACATTGGCTGTTACAGACACAAATCAAATATATGTTTTTATTGTATAACTAGCAAAATACCCGCGCTTCGCAGTGGCGAAGTACTGCTTTTAAATTTTTATTTAGAAGAAAAGTAAACCTTTTTAAACTGAGGGAAAATATACCGATAATTATACCACGTTGTCCGTTCGGCACTCCGGTTGTAATATGATCAAGCTGTGCGAGCTTACTCTTACTCTAGTTGGCCATGTGAAAAGCAATCTTGCCTCAAATGAATGCCAACCTTTTGTAGGGTCTGTCCCTGAGACTTCTTAATTGTCATTGTGAAGCAGAGCCTTACTGGAAATTGGAGGCATTTGAATTGAAATGGGAGATCAGAGGATATAACGGGGATGAGAGGAATAAAAACTCTCTCCCCTGAGCAACTGCCAGTAAAAATAGTTGCCTCAATTAGTTTCTTTTGCAGACACATGACCTGAAGTCTTGTGCCGTTACAAAGTTTCGGTGGCTGTACGTTTTTCAGTAACATTATTGGTGCCCCGACCTTCAAAATTAGATTATGCTCAGGAGTGCCTGGAGGATTCAGAGTGTGGAGAAACTCTAGCGACAGCATGTCTATTAACTTGAGGATTTTTCTGTGAGTATTTGGCGGCAGCGTCACAAAGTTGTTTCCACAAGACCACGTCAGCTGGGGAGCTCAGTGGAGCGAAATGAACTGAATGAAATGAGGTGAATGGGAGGGGAGATGATGGCGTGACTCCCCCACCTGCCTTAACTCTCAGTCCCTCCAAAAACACACAAACACAGTCTCTCGGATCTCAACTCTCCTTTATATAAATCAGTAAAGGAGAGAGGACTAATCATTAAGGAAAAAGAACGGCAAGACTGCTTCAGCTGCGGAGCTCAGCTCGAAGCTAAATGAAGTGAATGAAATGACGTGAATGAGAGAGGAGATGATCACGTGACTCCCCCAACCTACCTAACTCTCCATCCCTCCACAAACACACAAACACAGTCTCTCGGATCCCAACTCTCCTTTATATATATAGATATTAACAATAAGAGCAGCTCACTACTCAAAATGATAAATTTGCACAGCACCCTGGATCGAACCGGCAGCCTCTTGATTACAAGTCAGCAGCTCTTACAACTGCACCATGGAAGCTGTTGTATTGTACTTGTACCTTTTGTGAAAGTGTTTATTTGATATTTGGATTTATCTGTATCTGTATCTTGACCATACATTGTTCTTCTCTCTCTTGTTAAATTAATCTTAACCTAAATGAATCTATACATTTTTTACATTTAAGATTTTTCATTTAAAGATTTGCCAATGTTGTTTCTTGTCCTAGTGTGTGTATATTAACACAGGGAACTTCAGTTTCTGTATTACATCTTGCCTGAAGAAGAGGCCTGAGTTGCCGCGAAAGCTTGCATATTGTAATCTTTTTAGTTAGCCAATAAAAGGTGTCATTTTGTTTGGCTTCATTAAGAAGCTTTTCTTCACAAAGAGGCCATAGACACAGCAGTCTTGTCAGTAAATGGAACACAGGTTAAAACTACCTCACCCTTTTCTTTTGTTCCACCTTCTATCTGTAATTTGGATTTTTATAGCAATCTTTTTAGTTAGCCACTAAAAGGTGTAATTTTGTTTGGCTTTTCTCTACATTCATAATTCATAATGGCTAACGCAGTACAACACCCTAATGTTTGTGTGAAATTTACCCTCAACAAATTTGCAACTATGTTCCCATGTTTGTGTTAAACTCATTTTACAATAACAGCCTCACTGTACTAATTCCTGTCATAATATTAAACACTTAAATCATGTCTCCTCTTAAACTGCTTTTGCTTAAACTGAAAAAGGATCAGCTCTTTTAATATTTCTTCATAGCTCATCCCCTGTAGCCCTGGAATCGGCCTAGCCGCTCTTCTCTGGACTTATCTAGCATTGCTATGTCCTTTTTGTAGCCTGGAGACCAAACTGCACACAGTACTCCAGATGAGGCCTCACCAGTGTGTTATAAAGCTTGAGCAGAACCTCCCTGGACTTGTACTCCACACATCGTGCTATATAACCTAACATTCTGTTAGCCTTCTTAATGGCTTCTGCACACTGTCTAGATGATAACAGTAACTAGACCACTATGAGTTCAAAACCCTTCTCATAAGCAGTAGTTTAAATTTTCAGACCTACCATAATCTACGTCCTACAGTACATATAACAATTTTCCTTTACTTACCTGAAATTTCATCTGTCACAAATCTGGCAAAGATTATATGCTGTCCAAATCCCTCTGTAATTTCTTAAGAGCTGACATCATTTTATCATGGAGCCCTATCAGGTTCTTCACTTTACATTTCCCTTTAAATCAAAGGGGGTTGACGGCGGCTAGGAGGGGGTCACCTGACTGCCTTTCATTATATTAGACTAAGCAATTTAACAAATATGCTTTTTGTAATTATTTGTTAAGTTCAAGAATTCACAACACAATGTAACACAGCTAAATAACTAGGTTGGGCTAATTGTGAATTTCACAACATATGTAGTTACTAGGTCATCACATATGTTAGATTTGATGACAAGCAAAAAGGAAAGCACAAATAAATAAAAAACTAAATCTATAGGCACCCTTAGATTAATTAGTGCCTAAAAGGAATATCAATATTTAAAAGTATATAGTGTGACAGTAGGGGGCGCTAGTGCTCCCTTGAACCCCCAGGTACAACTCCAGACACCGGGTGAAAGTCCAAGACTTTTTATTTAATACCAATGTGCACCAAGCACCCTCCACACTATTCATATGCAACAAAATATCCCACAACAACACTATACTCTTTCCTCCTCACCCAGACACTTCGCCCTCCTACCTCCCAGCTCAGCTCAGTGTCTGGACTGAGGCATCGTCCTTTTATAGCCCCTGACCCGGAGGTGTTCCTGTCCCAATAGTCCACAGTTCCTTTTTCCTTCCGGGTCAGGGCAAACAGTCCTTTTCTTCACCCCGGGAGCACGTCATTCCTTCCCGTCACGTGACCGTGACGTACTCCCGGGTCATAGGGCATAAAAGAATCCATAAGCCCCTACAGCGACTCCTGGTGGCCCCCAAGGTATCCAGCAGGGTTGTGTTAAAACACTACAAAGTCCATAAGGCCCTGCTGGACCTCGGGGCATGGTCCTGCTATCGGGAGAGCTCCTCCTAGCGCCCTGGGGGTGCGGACCGGCATGGAAAGCCGGCAGTCCTCCACAATAGTGAAGCTGTACATGCGGAGTGCCTTGAAAGCCCCAAGACAAGGTTAAATAAGGTGACTGTATTTGTATACTTTTCGGTGAAACTGTTGTACACCTTGGCTAGGCACCCTAATGCTGATCCTGGCTTTAGTTTGCATTTCACCTGGTGAATTCTGAATCACATATTCAGTTAAGTTCATTATCCTTTCTTTATTTACTTCTTTCCATTTAAACTTTGTTCTTATGAATTCATACTGCTACCACTATTCAACATAAAATTTAGCTTACAAGCTGATCATTAGCACAGCAGTGGGACAGAGACAAAAAAGGATTAAAGGAGCCAACATTCTAATTGGTATTATATGGTGTTTGAAGTCCATTTATAGCATGATGCTTGTATTACAAGCTGTTTCTCTTTTATTATTAATTTGAAAGTCTGCAGCTCCCGTGGTGATTTAGTAATCATACATATTGTAGCCTCCCAGCTAGACATAAAACAGAAATTCCCTTAATTGTGCATAATTAACAGCAAAGCCTCGGAATAGAATGAAAGAAAGGGGGCACACTAGAAGTTCTGTAAGATAACTCCGCCTGAGTTTAGAGGCAAACATTAAAGAAAGCCAGTCAAAGAGAAGGCAGAAAGGGAACAAAAGCTAATAATCCAGGTAATAGCTAGAACGAAAGGAAGGGACACAAATAAAGAACAAATTGGTTTGCAAGTAAACAGAGGCAGAGTGAGTGAGAATAGAAAACATTTATTATTGTTTTGCAGTTTGGCTCAAGGTCTTACAAAGCTGGCCTGTGTTAAACAGTTCTACAGGATTGAATTGAAAATTACTGACATTTCTGTGTTGCCCATGCCTGTCTTTGTAATCTCCTCTTGTATGTTGCAATTTTAATATGCATTATATCTTGTGCCAGGAATTCTTAATATTAGGTCACCATACTGTTTCATTTATGCTCAACTTATAGAACTATTCTTAGTGAACAAATGATATGGTATAGCACCAGCATATCAACTAAATTAATGTACAATAGTGATATGATTGCAGGCAGCATATGTTATGACCTTAACTCAAAGAACATTAAAAAAGGCTGGGGGGGCCATCAAAACCCTATCCCAAATAACATGACTTGTGTTAATAAATTAAAATTAAATAGGGAAAATAGAATAAAATGATGGCACAGTGGTAGCGCTGCTGCCTCGCAGTAAGGAGACCTGGGTTCACTTCCCAGGTCCTCCCGGCGTGGAGTTTGCATGTTCTCCCTGTGTCTGTGTGGATTTCCTCCCGGTGCTCTGGTTTCCTCCCACAGTCCAAAGACATGCAGGTTAGGTGCATTGGCGATCCTAAATTGTCCCTAGTGTGGGCTTGATGTGTGTGTGCCCTGCGGTGGGCTGACGGCTTGCCCGGGGTTTGTTCCTGGCTCCCGTGACCCTGTGTTAGGATATAGCAGGTTGGAGAATGACTGACTGAAATAGAAAGGAAAATCAATGAATTCAAAATAAATAAGCCAAAAAATCTTATTTTAATGAAAAAATCAAGTTCACTAACTATGATGTAAAAACTGCACTGCCATAAGGGTGCAGGCAATAAAATTAATGTGTTAGGATCTGGGGATGAAAACGCAAACTCAAAAACCTATAAACCTATAAACAAGATGTGGACAAAAGCCAGAACCTGATTACCAAAACTCAAAGTCTAAAATCATAGTAAGAAAGTCATTACCCTAAAGCTTTTTTTAAGATCTACCACTACAAGAGGCATGTTATGAATGTAAAATTTTGGACACCAAGAGGAGGGCATTGCCATCTTACCTAGTCTCCGAAAAATGTTATAGCAGATGAACATGAGTAATTGAATGAGATGAAAGAAATGAAAAAACAATAAATTAAACTGTAAAACTGCAGGAACTGAACAAAAACATCACAAAAACCATTACCGATATGTCAAAACAAGTGCAAAAACCATGAAAATTAGACAGACAGAATAAAAATGGTCAAATAACTCAGAAAGGAAGGAAACCCTATAAAAGTCAATTTGAGAAAAGTTACAGGGGAATAATCACAAACAACACAAAACAAAGAAAAGAAAATCAAAAGACTGGAGGTACATTTCAAGGACTAATACACACAAACACAATCTTAACAATATAAATCCTACTCCAAAACAATGCCTTGACTTGTATCTTCAAAATTCAGTTAGCACATAACCTAAATACAATTTAACTATAATGACCCAGATGGGCAAATGAAAAATAAATGCTTTTGTTTTCTTTTTGCATACAAGATTAGTGGTTCTAAACCTGTGGTACCCGCATCACTATGGGTACACGAGGTGTTATGCGCGGAAACACAGAAGCAAAAAGAAAGAAAAAACTTAGAATTAAAATGTAGGAAAAATGCTGTACATAAATCAGTGAATGCAATCAAACCCAGTTGTACACCCAGCATATTCCAAAATGTTTCAGTGAAAAAAAAAAGGCGATTGAAAAATTGTTAACAGACACAGGGAGACCAAGATTGTCGTTGAAGATGCTGAAAGGTAAAAACAACTCGTATCCATGAACATGCTAATAATCACACATGACCAAATAGATAATAAAGCAGCAAATACAAAGCAAGTAAAATTAAAATTAAGATAGGAAGAGAGAGATGTCATTCCATCCATTCCTTTTCATTACACAATTTAGATCTTTGGAAGCAATTGTCTGTCTCTGAAGCACTGGATGAAAGGGAAGAACCAACCATAAGTAATATGTCAGCCCATTGCTGGTCATGTCTGTTGGGCCAGTGCTAGTTTATAGATGTCAGCCAGCCTGACGGCAGAAGGAACACATAGCAAAAGAAGTGCTTGCTTATTGAAAAATAATGATTAGTTAAAAAAGGTAGGCTATTATATGTCCATTCAATATAAGTATCCATTGTATTTCTGTTAGTTACACTTACTTTGTTATAGGAGTAAATTCTATAATTTGAAGCTGCCAGACATAAATGCAAATATAGTGCTCATTCATAATGTTAGTGTCTAGTTATGCCTTCAGTAGCTGTTCAAATTAAACATAAAATATACTGGCCAGTTTTTACACACGTTCATTATAAAAACTTTAATCTCATTTCACATTTTCTTCCCTTTTTATTATTTGCTCTACTGTAGTGAACCCTGGTCACAACCTTCTTCTAGTTTTTGCTTTGTTTATGGCCTTTGCATGCAGCTTCTGAATATATTTAGCCTTTTCTTCCTTCACTGACAATTATTCCTTATTGTTGATCTGTTGTGCGGCTTTAATTTTTAAAGCTACTAGACATTATAATGTAATTTATTTTCCCATTTTCCTGTTTTGATCACCAGAGGCCAACAAGCCAATTACTTTGGCTTTATCTATTCTGCCCATGTTTTTGATGAACACCTAATGTAGGCAGCACTGCTTCTTTTGGGAAATTTCTGTAACTGGATTAGGAAGCAGCATTTAAAATTTCTATCAATTAAGTTTCATTCCCAGCAGTCTGGAGAAGAGGATCCTAGTACCTGTACCTACAGTCTGAGGAAGAATCTTGCATTAAAAGATTTTGACTATATCTCTTCTTTCAGATTCCCATATTTATTGTTTGACTTCTCAACAATTTACTTTGTTAACCAAAGTTATTGCATTTTCAGATGGTAGATTATAATTTAATATCCACTTAGTGTAAATGTTAACATTTCTGTCATTTTATCATAAATTTTGGAAAGTCAACCTCACTGCCAAACAAAGCTGTGTTGTGATTAACAAACTTTGTGCTCCGTTGCATTTTGTGGTAATGGTCCTCCCTTATGTTTTTTTTGACTTGTCATTATTTATTTATTAAGCAGACACCTTTAACCAAGGAAACTTACAAAGCAAATTTTAATACATTACAAAATGTAGTATCAAAAGCAACAGAATAAAAAAATGAGCAAGGTGGACTAGCAATACTTCTTCTTTCGGCTCCTTATGGTTTACAAAGTCTTAATTAATCTCGCTCCATATTATATTTCAGAATGTCTGACACCTTACATTCCAAATCGTAACCTTAGATCTTCAAATGAGTGTCTGCTTAGAATTCCAAACTTAAAAGAAGTGGTGAGGCGGCCTTCTGCTGTTATGCACATAAAATCTGGAATAGCCTGCCAATAGGAATTCGCCAGGCTAATACAGTGGAGCACTTTAAAAAACTGCTGAAAACACATTACTTTAACATGGCTTTCCCATAACTTCGTTTTAGTTTAATCCTGATGCTCTGTATATTCAATTAATTATCATTAAAAATTCATGGTGGCTCCAAAATCCATACTAACCCCTACTCTCTCTTCTGTTCTTTTTCTGCTTTTCTGTGGTGGCGATCTGCGCTACCACCAACTAATCAAAGCACCATGATGTCTCTACATTGATGGATTAAAGGGCAGAAGTCCACGTGACCATCATCATCAAGTCCTTCCATGAGAACCCTGAATACAATGAGGACTGGTCATTTATGTTAGGTAGAATGCCTAGAGGGGGCTGGGCGGTCTCATGGCCTGGAACCCCTGCAGATTGTATTTTATCTCCAGCCATCTGGAGTTTTTTTTTGTTTTTTCTGTCCTCCCTGGCCATTGGACCTTACTTTTACTCTATGTTAATTAGTGTACTCTTATTTTAATTCTTACTTTGTCTTTTTTGTCTTTCTTCATCATGTAAAGCACTTTGAGATACATTATTTGTATTAAAATGTGCTATATAAATAAAGGTTGTTGTTGTTGTTCTCCTGTTAGGGTTTGCCACAGCAGATCATCTTCTTCCATATCTTCCTGTCCCCTGCACCTTGCTCTGTTACACCCATCACCTGTATGTCCTCTCTCACCACATCCATAAACCTTCACTTAGGCCTTCCTCTTTTCTGCTTTCCAGACAGCTCTATCCTTAGCATCCTTCTCCCAATATACTCATCATCTCTCCTCTGCACATGTCCAAACCAACGCAATCTCGCCTGTCTGACTTTGTCTTCCAACTCTCCAACCTGAGCTGACTCTCTTATGTACTGATTTCTAATCCTGTCCATCCTCGTCACACCCAGTGCAAATCTTAGCATCTTTAATTCTGCCACCTCCAGCTCTGTCTCCTGCTTTCTGGTCAGTGCCACTGTCTTCAACCCATGTAACATAGCCGGTCTCACTACCGTCCTGTAGACCTTCCCTTTCACTCTTGCTGATACCTGTCTGTCACAAACTACTCCCGACACTCTTCTCCACCCATTCCACCCTGCCTGCACTCTCTTTTTCACCTCTCTTCCACAATCCCCGTTACTCAGTACTGTTAATCCCAAGTATTTAAACTCATCCACCTTCACCAACTCTACTCCTTGGATCCTCACCATTCCATTGACCTCCCTCAAATTCACACTCATGTATTCTGTCTTGTTCCTACTGACCTTCATTCCTCTCCTCTCTAGAGCATATCTCCACCTCTCCAGGGTCTCCTCAACCTGCTCCCTACTCTTGCTACAGATAACAATGTAAGGTGGAGTAGCATTACTACTACTATATAATTATATCTGCAGTAGACTAAGACAATTATCAGTATCCAGAACACTTTGTCAGAACAACAGCAGCTATCCTGTAGAAATGAAAGTGATCCAGATTATTTACAACAGGCAATAAAAATATTTTATAATCTTGACTCCTGGTTCAAGACCTCTTATCCCACCACAGTTACTGTAGCTCTGTCCATCTAAAGCTGCCCCTTCAAACTGTCTTGTGTATTCAGCCATGCAAGCCAGTATGAATGTTAAATACAGCTAATGTTTCAGTATATTGCTTCCATTTACATAGTCTGGTGACACAAAATCAACAACACACTGTTATCAGGATACCCATACCATACCCAGTATTTTACAAATTGTATCCTCCTTAGTGTTATACTGTATTAACTGACAGAAAAAACGAGTCAAAAACGTTGAATTTATTTCAACAATAACAAATGTTATTACATCTAGCAAAAATATGTAAATGACAAAATATCAACATAAATACAATATGTCTAGGGGACACTGCTGCAGTAATTCAGCACATCTTTTGTGTGACTTGTTTTGAAACAGTCACCACCACACAGCCCCGCTGTTGCAACTTGGACAGCATAGGTGTGTTTCTTTGCTTCTAATAATTTTTTTGTTGCTTGAGCATGAGAGGGTAGAATATTAGTTTCTGATCTACATGTTCAATGAGCCCCTTCTGTTACTGCAGTTCACCACAGTGGAATACTTAGTGTCTTCCACGTTACTACTGACATGAGTGACATTTGCTGCATTGTGAACAGTGCTTACGACACTAGTCATTCTTATCGATATAATTGATTGTAATCCTTTTACATTTTTGCCACACACCTATGTGCACCTCGGTGAACCTTCAGGTGACTTAATTCACTGGACATATTATAGTGTTTAGGTTGTACAGTGCCAAATGCATCACTTTTACTGTCATAATATGATGACTAATTCATATTATTATCACCATTGCTTATTTCAACTTATGGTTACTTTATTGTTTGTTCTAAAACTGGCTTTACATTTGCTCATTTACACACCATTGTGCTTTGGTTGAAGACTCTGACCCACTCATGAATACTGAGTGGTAAAACACACTTAAATATTCATGATTTTATTGTAGGATGGTGTTAATTCATCAACTTGGTGGCAGAAGAATACCGTGCCAAGCATTATTCAGGCTTAACATTCAAAAGTAGATCACTACACATCACCCCTAGTCTAACTCTGGAATAACCATATTTAAACAGAATTCTGAATAGACAGACATGGCTATTGCAGTAGGTGCTTCTCACATTATATGTATATGTATGTATTTTTTTTCTAATAATTTTGTAATGAAGAAAACATTCATTAATTCATTCTCAAACATTTTTATCCTAAGCAGGGTCACGTAATGACATATTTCACACTATTCTTTCAATGTTTATCACATGGCTACTCCTAAATAAAATGAAAGTCTTTCTCACAGTAAACTAAAGTAAAAGAGGAGACAACAGAGCTACATACTATCAAGCTGAAATGACAACCAGAACGCCCTTGTCCATCTCGGTTTCATGACTATTGATGATTTAGGTACAAGGGAGTGTGCCAACTGTAAGCAACCTGGGCATCTTATGAGAGATCCCAGCACAGAAGTTGTCAACATGTTATGTATACTGTAAGTAATATGATGCTGGCAATAAACATGATGGCTGTGCTCAAAAATGATGTTAAAGAAATCAAATAATGAGATGTGAAAACTCAAATGTAACTAATTGAAAAAAATATAAATTCAAATGGAATCTACAGAAAAATGGCAGTAAAAGGAACAAAATTCATAACAATTGCAATCTCAAGATGCCAGGTCACCTAAAATTTCAGGGATAAATTTAGCTAGCAGAGGAGGCACAGCCTTTAACTATAGAACTTTCAACTGATCTACAGGTACCTATGAATATTAGAGAAGCCCCATTCATTTCAGTTTTTACAATAAATATTAATTTGAATTAATCGCACAGAGAAACATAGTTACATAGAATAAGTAACCAAGTGGTGTGGTAGACAGTAGGACTTTAATGATGTTCAGATCTCAAAATTATGTTATTCTGGAGAAAGTAGAAGGAAAAGATTGGAGAGCTTAATTGGGCTGAATGGCCTGTTCTCGTCAAAATGTATTGAAAGTTCTAATTTAAGTAAAATCTTGAAGACTCATCATTTTAGTATAGCATACACTTGTTAGTAGATACACTTGTTAGAATTGCTGCTGAGGCTGCTCGCATTGGTTTTTCATCAAGGTTCAAGTTTGGGAACATGCACTGATTACAGCGCATTGCCACACCCACCACATGGCAAACCATCCGGATTGAAATATGAATGCAGCTGTGCAATGGGTGACACCTCAGCAGCACACTAAACAGTGTGAGTTTTTTTGCAGTGGCTGGAGTGCCAATCCTACCACCAACCCTTGAATTTTCCCTGCAAATTGGAGAACCTGCTTGCAGGGCTGAATGAAGATTAACGTCATACCTGGGACAGAGCAACTGCAGGTTAAGGGTCTTGCTCAAAGGCTGAAAGGAGTGTAGTCACTTCTGGCATTTATATCATTCATACTGGCAACCTTCCGATTGTCAGCCCAGATCCCTAACCTCAGAGCCACCACACCGCCTCCACTTGCTTTTTTATATTGCTTTTTAATTAATTGTAATGAGAAGTCAAGCAAAAGGACACCTTTTATTAGCTAACTATGTCGCTGACATCATCTCAAAAAACTCTGGAAATCAACGTGTCTTATACAAAACACTAAATGCTGTCCTCTCTCCAGCTGCAACTGTTTTCTCTTCTGCCTCCACTGCTCTTCGTAATCAGATCCTCACATTTTTTCTGGATAAGGTCACGAACATTTGATCCCAGATCTCCATTTCTTCTTCTTGCTCTGTTGATTTAGCCGTTCCTACACATGGCTCCCTCACCAGCTTTGAACCCATTTTGCTCCCCCATCTGGAAAAAAGCGTCGCCTCAATGAAGCCTACGGGCTCTCCGAATGATGTGGTGCCGTCCAGACTGCTGAAAGATGTGTTTCCTGTGATTCGATACGATGTTCTAAAGATCATAACTGGTAGTCTATCCTCGGCTATAGTTCCTCATGCTTTCAAACATGCAGTTGTACATCCAATCGTGAAAAAACCTGATCTTGACCCTGCCGTTCTCTCTAATCTTCGTCCAATCTCCAAACTACCTTTCTTGTCAAAAGTACTCGAAAAAGTAGTTTATGAGCAATTAACTCATCACCTACAGGACCATCAGGTAATGGACCTTTTTCAGTCAGGCTTTAGGCCCCAACACAGCACAGAAACCGCGCATTTACGTGTCCTAAATGATGTCCTTTTGGCATTGGACTCAGGACTCCAAGTGATTATGGTTCTTCTCGACTTACCTGCCGCCTTCGACACAATCGATCACGACATCATGATCTCCCAACTCAAATCCTGGGCTGGTGTATCTGGCTTAGCCCTCGACTGGTTCAGGTCATATTTCTGCAACAGGACTCTCAGAGTCATGCTAGACGATTTTTCATCTGAATCAGTCCCACTCCCATGTGGGGTCCCCCAGGGTTCCATTTTAGGGCCACTACTTTTTTCAATCTATATCCTGCCTTTAGGTGCAATTTTTAGAAAACATGCAATTTCATATCACCTATATGCTGACGACTGCCAAATTTATTTCTCCCTCAAGCCAACTGACTCCACCAAACCTCTTCTCGACTGCCTATCTGACATTAAGGACTGGCTGGCTGTAAACTTTCTTCACTGAACGATTCAAAAACCGAGGTCATTGTTTTTAGCCCTAACTGCAAACGGACCCCACCCCTTGGCCTCGACTCTCTTCCCATTCCAGTAACTTTGTCTGTCTCCAATCTTGGAATCAAAATGGATACAGTCCTGAAAATGGATGCTCAAGTCAACAGCACAGTAAAATCCTGCTTTTTCCATCTCAGGCGAATCGCCAAACTCAAGCCTATTCTGTCTAACCACCTCCTGGAATCAGTAATCCATGCATTCATTATGTCCCGGCTCGACTACTCTAATTCCTGCCTATATGGTATCAGTAAAGCCACTCTTTCTAGACTCCAACTGGTTCAGAATGCGGCTGCAAGGCTTCTAACTGGAAGCAGCGGAAGCCAACACATTACACCGATTTTTAAAACCCTACACTGGCTGCTGATTAGATTCAGAATCGATTTTAAGATACTCCTCTTAACCTATAAGGCACTAAACGGTCTAGCCCCGCCTATTTGAGTGTCTTGCTCCATCGTCACAATCCTCTTTGTGTTCTTAGATCCGCAGATCAGTTGCTCCTAACCGTTCCCAAGGCACGTTTTAAAGCTCGTGGTGAAAGGGCTTTTTCCGTCTGTGCACCCAGGCTCTGGAACTCCCTACCTTTAGTCGTTAGGCAAGCTGCCTCAGTCGCCACATTTAAATCATGCCTAAAAACACACTTCTTCAAATTGGCTTTTAATTCTTAACCTGTCTCATTTCCACTTGCTTCTTCCTATTTCTCTATTTTGTTAGGTCCTCTGACCTGTTTTTAGTATCTCTGTTTTAATTCTCTCTTAATGTTTGTTTTTAATATTTTGTTTTTAGTCCTGCTTCTTTTTAACTGTACATCACTTCGGTCAGTTGTAATGCTGTGTTTTTAAGCGCTCAACAAATAAAATGGTATGGTATGGTATGGTAACTAAACTGATTACAATATGCATTGTTTTGATTAGCCATTTCTTATACATCTTTTCCAATTTCTTTACCAATGTCTGTGGTGTTTGTTGAAGGGAATTTATGTCAAAAATGCTGAAAATGTTTTCAGAGATTGTTTTTATCTGAAATCGCCAATGTTTGCCTAAAAATAATCAATTTCAGAATATCTTGATAGTTAAAATACACTTTAGATACATTATATGTACAGTGGTTCCAGAAAGTATTCCAACACCTTCACTTTCAGTAGGCTATTCTGTGGTGGGGTTAATTTTAAATTAGTAAATCTTCTATTTTGCTCATCAATGTACATTCCATAATCCACAATGACAAAGTAAAATGTGTTTTCAGAAAGGTTTACAAGTTTATTAAAAATCAAACGCTGAAGTCTTTCACTCATATAAGTATTCAGACTTCGCCGTTGCACTCCAAATTGTGGTGAGGTTCGTCCTGAATAACCAGGAAGGAAGGGCCTTGGTCAGTGAGGTAGCCAAAAACCTAATGGTCATTCTGACAGAGCTTTAAAATGTTCTTTGCCAAGGTGGGAGAACCTTTTGGAAGAATGAAGATCTCGGGATAACTGCGTCATTTAGGAATTAACAGTAGAGTGGGTGATTTCTGCTGGGAGTTTGTCAAACAGCATGTAAAAAACTATGAAAGCTTGAGGGAAAAATGTTCTCTGCTCTGATGAAACAAAAATTGAATTCTCTGAGCAGAACTCCAAGAACAATGTTGGCAGGGACTGGGAGACTGGTTTCACCTGAGGGAAGGATGAATGCAGACACATACTGAGAGGTCCTTGAAGAAAACCAAAGCAGAACTGCACACAATATCAGACTTGAGGCCACAGTTCACCTTTCAGCATGACAATGACCTAAAGCATAGAGTCAAGACAAAACTGCAGTGGTTTCAGAATAAGTCTGTGAATGTCCTTGAGCGGCCCAATCAAAGCCCAGACTTAAACTCCATTGACCACCTATGGAGACACTTCTTATCCAATCTACTGGAGCGTGAAAGGATCAGCAAGGAGCAATAGGACAAGGTCCCCAAATCCTAATGTGCAAACCTTGGAGGGACTCACCCAAGAAGACTTAAAGCTGTAGTTGCTGCCAGAGGGGCTTCTACTAAGTACTGAATTAAGGGACTGAATACTTTTATTAATGAGAGATTTCAGTTTTTGGTTTTTATTAAATCTGAAAATTGTATTATGGGTTATGGGTTATTGAATGTAGATTGATTATCAAAAATGACAAATCTGTCCATTTAAAATTAAATCTACAACACAAAGAAGTGCACAGAAAATAAAGAGTTTGAATACTATCTGCAGAATTTTCATTTGCTTCATTCATGTGCCAACTCTAAACATTAGTTTAATTTTTGTGTGCAATATTTTTGATCTAACAATTCACCATAACTGTCATGGTTACTATTATATTATATTTATTTATACTACATTTATTTTTGATGTCTGTGTTCTTAGTGATGTGTTTTTAATTTTACATCTTAGTCTTTTTGTAAAATCCAGGGACGAATCAAATTTCCAAATTGGGACAATAAAATTGAATTGAGTTGAAAATTAAATCAACAAAAATATAAATTGTGCACAAAGTGAAGAGGTCTGATTACTTACTTAATCCACTATATTTCTTTGTATAAATTATTCTATTTTTTAATGCTACTTATTTTTCTATATATGATAACTGTTTCAATTTTATGTTTTATGTTTACGTTGCATGTCTTTAAGCAATAACATAGTTGTTATTATTGCAAAGGGCAGTCTTCTTAAGTGGAAAAGCACTTAGTAAGAATAAATTGAATTGTCTAAATGGCTTCAATAAAGATGTGACCAACAGTGCCTTTAACTTAACTGGAATGAAATAACATAGCTAAGACACTAAATGTCATCAAAAGGGATGGAAGAAAATTGAATGGAAATGTTAATGCAAACTGACTCATTTACATTGCATTGACTCAATGCGAAACCAAAAATTGCAGGTTATAATGATAATAACTGATTGTGTGTTACAGTGATACTAATGAATACAACAATTAATACTTATATTAGGTAACTTCACTGCAGCGTGGATTAAATCAGTCCGTTTGTTAAGAGCTCTGAAAAGCTCACCTTTGATGGAGAAGTCAATGAAACAACACAATAGCAATAATAGATAAGTGTTTGATTACAATATTATTAGGGCTAAATGTCATCTTATGAGTGTTGGTTTGAACTGCCGCTTCTCACTATTAACATTTTGTCTCACATCTTACATGTGGAATTCATTTTTGAATCTTATCTTGCAAAGCCCGGGTACAATTATAAGCAGTGCTTTGAATAACAGCATCCTGAACATATTTTAAATACTGTATGATATCATTAAAAGGCAACTGTATGATAAGACCTTAGCATGCACATTCTAATGAAAATTCCTTTGGTACTTAACACCTGCTCAGGTAACAAATGACATCAAACACAAGTAATGGATATTGGTCTACATAAGAGGAAATACACATCTATCTATCTATCTATCTATCTATCTATCTATCTATCTATCTATCTATCTATCTATCTATCTATCTATCTATCTATTGTCACAAAAGCCACAAAGAGCCATAGCAAGGTTTGGGGCAACCAGTCGTATATTTGGTTTCCTGGCTGCAAATTGTCATTTTAAATGATAGCACTGCTGTGCACAAAAGCGAGTCCAAAACAGAACTGAGGGAATAGGGAAAAGGTGGAGGCTTTTAAAGAGGAAGACAGGAAGTGAGATCAAAGGGGTCGGGCTCAGGAAGGTCTTCATTCATAGGATTGAGCCCGGACATGACATCACAGGGGGCAAAGCCGGCAAGTTCTTCTTCCATAGGCTCAGTCCCGGAAGTGAAGTCAAGAGGGCCAGGTGGAATCTTCCATGAATGTTCAGCAGGCAAGGGAGAAAAAGAGTCAGTGTACTCTGCCACATCCCGGTATGATTCCTCAAGCCCTTTAGCTGCCTCCCATGCGCACGTGTGTGACACTATCTATCTATCTATCTATCTATCTATCTATCTATCTATCTATCTATCTATCTATCTATCTATCTATCTATCTATCTATCTATCTATCTATCTATCTATCTATCTATCTATCTATCTATCTATCTATCATTAACTCTTATGTAACAAGGCCTTAACAATGACTTGTTTTAAACTCATTGATGATTGTTTGAGCTGTTCGTTTCCATTCTTTAGAACATGGAATATGGTAGTTTTTTGGGAATAATCTATTTTTATTATTATTTTGGTAACACTTTAGCTTAAATGGTAAAATGGTAAATGGCCTGTATTTGATATAGCGCCTAACTAGAGTTCAAGAACCCCCCTAGGCGCTTTACAACACAACAGTCATTCACCCATTCACACACACATTCATACGCTGGTGATGATAAGCTACTATGTAGCCACAGCTGCCCTGGGGCACACTGACAGAAGTGAGGCTGCCGAACACTGGCGCCACCAATCCTTCCGACCACCACCAGCAGGCAAGGTAGGTTAAGTGTCTTGCCCAAGGACACAACAGCTGCATTCTAGGTACTGCAAAAAACATATCTTTTACTCATTAACTCTTATGAAACAAAAGACCTTAAGAAAGGCTTCTTTTGGTCTTCATAACATTTATAAAACATCACTAGATGGGTTATTCTTCTCTGTGCAGTGTGGCATATTGACATGATAGTAAATTTACTTCTTAATATGAAGGATTCACTGGTCTTTTACTAAATCAAGAGAAGGGTGTCTCAGTTGAGCCACCTCAGATCATGTTTTGTTAGTAGGTCACATTGCAGAGGTTATATACCATACCATACCATACCATACCATACCATATTTATTTGTTGAGCGCTTAAAAACACAGCATTACAACTGACCAAAGCTGTACAGTTACAACAAGCAGGACTAAAAGCAAAATATTAAAAATAAACATTAAGAGAGAATTAAAACAGAGATACTAAAAACAGGTCAAGGGACCAAATAAAATAGAGAAAATAGCAAAAGACAAGTGGAAAATGAAACAGGTTAAGAATTAAAAGCCAATGTGAAGAAGTGCGTTTTTAGGCGAGATTTGAATGTGGCGACTGAAGCGGCTTGCCTAACCACTAAGGGCAGGGAGTTCCAGAGCCTGGGTGCACAGACGGAGAAAGCCCTTTCACCACGAGCTTTAAAACGTGCCTTGGGAACGGTTAGGAGCAGCTGATCTGTGGATCTAAGAACACGAGGGGATTGTGACAATGGAGCAAGACACTCAAATAGGCGGGGCTAGACCGTTTAATGCCTTATAGGTTAGGAGGAGAATCTTAAAATCGATTCTGAATCTAACCGGCAGCCAGTGAAGGGTTTTCAAAATTGGTGAAATGTGTTGGATTCTGCTACTTCCAGTTAGAAGCCTTGCAGCCGCATTTTGAGCCAGTTGGAGTCTAGAAAGTGTGGCTTTACTGATACCAAAAGGCAGGAATTAGAGTAGTCAAGCCGGGACGTAATGAATGCATGAATTACTGATTCCAGGAGGTGGTTAGAAAGAATAGGCTTGAGTTTGGCGATTCGCCTTAGATGGAAAAAGCAGGATTTTACTGTGCTGTTGACTTGAGCATCCATTTTCAGGAACGTATCCATTTTGATTCCAAGATTGGAGACAGACGAAGTTACTGGAATGGGAAGAGAAACGAGGCCAAGGGGTGGAGCCTGTTTGCAGTCGGGACTAAAAACAATGACCTCGGTTTTTGAATCGTTCAGGTGAAGGAAGTTTACAGCCAGCCAGTCCTTAATGTCAGATAGGCAGTCGAGGAGAGGTTTGGTGGAGTCAGTTGGCTTGAGGGAGAAATAAATTTGGCAGTCGTCAGCATATAGGTGATATGAAATTGCATGTTTTCTAAAAATTGCACCTAAAGGCAGGATATAGATTGAAAAAAGTAGTGGCCCTAAAATGGAACCCTGGGGCACCCCACATGGGAGTGGGACTGATTCAGATGAAAAATCGTCTAGCATGACTCTGAGAGTCCTGTTGCAGAAATATGACCTGAACCAGTCGAGGGCTAAGCCAGATACACCAGCCCAGGATTTGAGTTGGGAGATCATGATGTCGTGATCGATTGTGTCGAAGGCGGCAGGTAAGTCGAGAAGAACCATAATCACGTGGAGTCCTGAGTCCAATGCCAAAAGGACGTCATTTAGGACACGTAAATGCGCGGTTTCTGTGCTGTGTTGGGGCCTAAAGCCTGACTGAAAAAGATCCATTACCTGATGGTCCTGTAGGTGATGAGTTAATTGCTCATAAACTACTTTTTCTAGTATTTATATATATAAACACTTACTGATTCTTTGTAGGTGTCATGAAGACCCAAAGAAGTTTTTGTTAGGGTCTTGTTACATATTAGTAAATAAGTGCCTAAACTAAAGTGTTAACCAACATTTAAATAACATGTAAATATTTGTGTTTATACATCAACCCATTATACCTCAACTCCGGTCCATGAGGGCCCCAGTGGCTGCCGGTTTTCATTCTAACCCTTATCTCAATTAGTGACCTGTTTTTGCTCCTAATTGACTTCTTTTGAATTAATTTTAATTGAATTGTTTTTTTAAGATTTGTTCCCTTGTATTTCTTCATCATTCCACTGAATTCCTTAAATGGCACCCAAACAGAAATGAAAGTTGAAGTGCGTGAGTCAACAGAAGACCAACTAAGTCAGGGCCTCAAACTCCAACCAGCAGCTTAATTAGACACTGATTCTTGTTGTTAATTAAACCCGTTGTTTAATTCCATGGCTTGTTGCTGTTCTCATTGTGCAATAGCAGACATTTCCGAAATGTTCTTTTTTCTAAGAGCACTGTCCAAATGTTTTGAGGACCTGAGTAGATCAACATTCCTGAGACCTTCATCTTTCTTTATTTTCAGATACTGTATGATGGACATTGTTTGCTGGTCATGTTTTGGTTCATTTTATATCTCATTATTGTTTGGCAGCTAATTAAGGAAAAAGAAACAATTAAGGGGTATGAGTCTTCAAGAGCAAGTCAAATAAAATTAATTCAAAAGAAGTTAATTAGCAGCAAAAACTGGTCACCAATTAAGAAAAGGGTTAGAATGAAAACCTGCAGTCACTGGGGCCCTCCAGAACCGGAATTGGGAACCCCTGCATTATTCCAGTACCCGATATGCAGTAATGCAAGACGATGCCAGGTACTTCCACTAGTAATAAATATAAACGTGTATATTGTGGACTTTGCTTGGACTGCTTACGCAAAAAAGATGAAACCATTCAGTCCATTGGGCTAAGTTGTTCCAGAAACTCACCAGATACTACCTTAAAGTCATATCCATTGTGCTTAATTTGGCTTAGCTGCAATTCCCTGAGTGGAGCTGATGGTCTGCTGTTCTGTGAACTCTGTCTAAAGGTGTTGCGGAGAAAAAGCAAATCGCATGAATTTTGGTTGGTACCTGCTGTGTCTTGCCAAAGCCAACATATCACACTCTTACTGAGTAAATAAAGAAGTCCAAGTAGAAGAAGCGTTGTCATTGTTCAGGCAAGTCCATACCACATGAATTAGCACTCTTATTAAATCAACTTCTGAAAAGAAAACAAAAATAAACTCATTCATTTCAACAAAAGGAGGTTGCTTAAAGCCCCTGTGAATATCAGAGTTCTGTCTTATTTGAAGCCCATGTTGGCTATTGTTAAGGGACTGCTGGAGACAGTGTGGCATCTCACATATTTCAAAAACATTTATCACCAACACAAATAAAAGACTCAATGGAATGCTTTCTTTTGAGAACATCAATGAGCTGCCGGGAAAATGGAAATTTAATTATTTTAATTGGTTAATTGGTTGGGGTTTAATTCTTAAAGCTAGCAATTTCTCCTGTTGCCCGCTGCAGAGAAACAAAAGCTGTACAATTCAGATCAGAGCAAACAAAACATTTCAGTTCATCATGATTTCAGATGACTTTACAAAAACAAAAATGAATTGTGTAAAAAATACATTGGCATACGTTTTATAGATATGTGCAGTTGGCAGCTGCAATTCAGATGGAAAAAGTGTGTTGTGTGAAGCATTAATATGTAGGAGAAAATTAAACTTGAACTGAACAAGAGCCACTGGCTGAGGTTGTGCACTTGAGGCTATTACTGCTTCAAATTAATGAGCCCTCCTTTTTGTTGTAATCTTCAGAACAGATGTGCATTTCCATTGAAATCTTTTGAAAGCCTCTGAAGAATAAGACCTGCATTGAAAACTCCAGAGAATTTCTGCATCCTGCTAACCGACTACTGACCTTCTGGCTTCCCCGCTCAACATTTTGTGATGATTTATATTAGTTTTAGGACAGAAGCCAGTAGCTGAACTAGACATTATTTTTATGAAAATGTGTTTAGTTTGTGGTGGTATGGTAGCACAGTGATTAGTACCGAAAACTCACTGTTTTAGGGTTTGTATATCATTCTTGACACTGTCTATGTGGAGTTTGCAGCTTCTTTCTGTGCTCATGCTGAGGTTTTTCAGAAGTTCACGTTTTTCCCCACATCTGAACAGTTTAACTGAATGGCCACCAATACTGTTTCCATATGATGAGTAAGTGGTGTACTGTCCATGGATGGTTACCACTTTGCATTTAATGCTGATATAATGTGAACAAGGAAGAGACAATCCTCAAAGTAATTAATTTAGAGTGAGCACTGAAGAAGAATGCTGGAGGACAGAAAGAAAAAAAAAATCCTGTTCTATTAGACCACCAATTCACTACAGAGACAGAAGGAAGCACAGATCCAAATCATTCACACCTTGGTCTACCTGCCACTTTCAACGCCCGACAACAACATCTTTACACCGCAAAACCACAGGGTTCTGGATTACACCACGTACTGAGGATAAGCATGGTGAGACTGTTTCTTGTTGTTTGGGGAGAGAAGCAAACCATCATTTTCATCCGTGTAATTTCTGTAGGACAATTTTTCCAGCTGAACCAGGTTCACAAACATTATCCATTTTCCATTCAATCTTCTGGACATTTATGTGCGTTTCATGCTTTCTGTGTGTCTTATTGAGTTTGTGTTCAGTGTGGGGTCAAGGGAGGGTTTGTATTGTATGTTAACTTTGTGCTGCAGTTTTTATTTTTATTAGTACTTTCCGCTGGACACTTTTAGGGTTGACTGTTAAGTTGGGGTTGGTTGGGGTATGATATATATATTGTTTGGAGTTTGTTAATTTCTTTTTTTATCAATATATATTCACTTAATTATTTTACATATGGTTTGCTTTTTGGCTTATTTGTGATCGTCAACTGGGGGAAGTTTATATGGAAGAAGTACATCTTGTTGGGTCTAATGTCCTCAACTTGTCAGGCCATGGGTTTTGGTGGTTCAGCTACCGGTTTGGGAGAGTGAGTCTGCCTTTACAATTTAATGAGCCCAAGAGCCTTAAGCCTTAGGGCAGCATATAAATATAGTGCCCCTAGCTAGTTTCATAATCCTATACAGATAAGATGAGTAGACAGTGCTTTGCCTTCCCTTAACACTAGAATTACCAGAGCCTACGAAAAACCTTGTAGATCCGTCCCACCTTAAATCACTTCTCACCTTTCCATAAGCGTTTTTTGTCCTGTAAATGTGTGGATAAACAACAAGCAGCCTGCTATCACATCCCCCCACCCTGCACAATTTTTTTCAGCTTAAGTCTGTTTACTTGTGTGTCAGTTGCTTAGAGTTGTATAGAGTGAGAACTCAAGCAAAATGACACCTTTTATAAATACTATATCGTTATTTGGAACACTTGCATTTCATGTGTGTTCCATGTCTACAACAAACTATGTAAACACATCGTTAAAACAGAAATGTTTTTCATGTTTTAGTAATAATTGACAAAATGTAGACATGAAGTGTATAATGTTTGAAGCCTGAATTCCAGATATCAAAGAAACACTTTCACAAAAGGTACAAATATAACAGAAAAAGTGCACTTCTATTCAAGAATATAACTGCAGAAAAACAACCTGTGTTAGGGTGCAATATTGACATGCATTCGCTACAATTGCTTTGGTGGTGCAACGTTATCAACTGTTGACTGGTAATCAAAACTTCACAGGTTCGATCCTGGACATGTCCGTTTTGAGAAGTGAGCTGCACGTATTCTTACTATTTAAGAATAAAAACATACATTTGATTCCAGTCTGTAACAGCCATTGTAATTTAGTCAGGGCCTGTTAAAGCCCATTGCTGCACTCCTTGTGTGATTTTGGGCTATACAAAAATAAATTGTATTTTGTTGTATTGTAATTGTAATGCCTCAGGCAATAAACAATATACTTGTCAAGTACCAATCTTAATACTCATTGGTGAAACATCACCCAGGACGGCACTATATAGAACATACAACTCTCCCTGTTCTATGTCTCTGCTTATCAGACTTGAAAATGGTCTAAAGGATGTTCTTCTAGATCAGAAGTGGGCAAAGTCATTCCTGGAGGTCCGCAGTGGCTGCTGGTTTTTGTTCCAACCCAATGGCCTAATAAGAAGCACTTATTGCTCAAGTAACATTTCTGCTTCATTTTAGTTGGCTCACTCATTAAGATTTTGAACCCTTTTTGCTTATTTTAGTCTTCAACAGCTGTATTCTCGGCTTTTAATTGCTCCTTATTAGCAATAAGATGCAAATGACAAAAGAAAGGCTGAGAGAATAAAACTGAATAAAAAAAAAACAAAAACAAAGCTAACCTTTACAAGTATCATGAATTACACCGGCTGTTACAGACTGGAATCAAATGTATGTTTTTATTCTAAAATAGTAAGAATACGTGCAGCTCACTTCTCAAAACTGACTCGTCCGGGATCGAACCCGTGAAGTTTTGATTACCAGTCAACAGCTGATACCGTTGCGCCACCGAAGCAATCATAGCAAATGTGTGTCAATGTCGCACCCTAACGAGGGTTGTTTTCTGCAGTTATATTCTTGAATAGAAGCGCACTTGTTCTGTTATATTTGTACCTTTTGTGAAAGTGTTTCTTTGATATTTGGAATTCAGGCTTCACACATTATACAGTACACTTCATGTCTACATTTTGTCAATTATTACTAAAACATGAAAAACATTTCTGTTTTAACAATGTGTTTACATAGATCATTGTAGACACGGAACACACATGAAATGCAAGTGTTCCAAATAACAATATAGTATTTATAAATGGTGTCATTCTGCTTGAGTTCTCACTCTGTACAACTCTAAGCAACTGACACGCAGGTAAACAGACTTGTTGCTGAGAAAACTGTGCGGGGTGGGGGGATGTGATAGCAGGCTGCTTGCTGTTTGCTGCTTATCAACACATTTAAAGGACAAAAGATGCTGACGGAGAGGTGAGAAGCAGTTTAAGGTGGGACGGATCTATGAGTTTTTTTCGTAGGCTCTGGTAATTCTAATGCTAATACACTTAACCAGAGAAAATTAATGAGTCCAGGTGATGATCTAGGAAAGAGGTCGGCAAAGTCGTTCCTTTAGGGCCGCAGTGGCTGCAGGTTTTTGATCCAACCCAGTTGCTTAATTACAAAACAATCCTTAATTTCATGGCTTGTCAGTGCTTTATCTCTGACATATCAGGTCGTTCTCATAACCTAGATTTTTTTTTCGTTTCTAAGGATATCATCCAAACCATATGAAGCCTAAAACAGAGAAGTAAGTCTCAGTCCTTCACTCTTTTCCCTTCACTTTCCTTACAAGTATTTAATTAAACCAAATTGTGCACACAGTATTTCAGTGGAAACACACTGAATGGAGAAATGCTGGTTTCTTTTGTCATTTGCATGTTATTGCTAATAAGGAGCAATTAAAAGCCGAGAATACAGATGTTTAAGACTAAAATAAGCAATAGGGGTTCACAATCTTAATGAGCGAGACAACTAAAATGAAGCAGAAATGTTACTTGAGCAATAAGTGCTTCTTATTAGGCCATTAGGTTGGAACAAAACCAGCAGCTACTGTGGCCCTCCAGGAATGACTGATATAGTGCAGTGCTGGGTGATGCTTCACCAATGAGTATTAGGATTGCGACTTGATGAGTACATTGTTTATTACCTGAGGCATTACAATTACAATACAACAAAATACAATTTATTTTTGTATAGCCCAAAATCACACAAGGAATGCAGCAATGGGCTTTAACAGGCCCTGCCTTTTGACAACCCTCCAGCCTTGACTCTCTAAGAATACAAGGAAAAACACCCTAAAAAAACCCAAGTAGGGAAAAAATGGATGAAACCTTGGGAAAGACAGTTCAAAGAGAGACCCCTTTCCACGAAGGTTGCATGCAGTGGGTGTCAAAAAAGGGGGGTGAATACAATACAATACACAGAACAGAACACAAGTAATCTTCAATTCAATATAATAGTAAAATAAAAATATTACAAGTACAGAGCATAATTCAACAGTAGATGATATCACACAATACAATTTGGATTTGTTCAGAGTCCTGCTTTTGTGATCTTACTATTTAAACTGTGTTGTTTGTTTGATTGGAGTAACTGGAACCATTTGATATGTGCTATATTGGAGGACTGATCTCCTTCCATGGTATAACACAGGTTCTCTGCCTGGCAGACACACTCATGTTCGTATTTGTACAGTAATTACCAATGTCTCTCAGACTGTCTTATATATATTGACTACTAATATCAATCAAATATATATTTCATGTAGTAACAACAACAATAATTTATTTTTTTGTATTGCCCAAAATCACACAAGGAATGCCTCAATGAGATTTAACAGGCCCTGCTTTTTGACAGCCCCCCCTCAGCCTTGACTTCCTAAGAATACAAGAAAAAACTCCTCTCCCAAAGAAAAACCTTTTAGTAAAAATAATTGGAAGATGTCCTGGGAAAGACAATTCAGAGAGACCCATTTCCAGGTGGGTGCTTTACAAAGCACACAAAAATACTATTTAAAACAACAAAATGCAGAAAATTATGTAATGTATTAACTCTTTGAGAGCTGAATATTTTTTCCAAAAAACTCAGTTTTCTGAAAAGCACACAAAGCAATGATTTCAAAATAAAATGTCTGTTGCTACATGCTGTGGCGGCAGTGGCTGCACAGGGGCACCTCAATGGCCAGCAGGAATGCATGGTGGGCCAGCTGCCTGGCTGTCTTCACACAGCCGGTGGACAGCGGTGGCAGTCGCAGTGTGACGCAATATGGGTTGTACCTCTTGTCATCATAAGTGGTGGTTCTCCAAAGCGAACGCTGCTGTAGGTGTATCAGCTAAACAAATGATCATCTGGGGACTGATCAGCTGATGCTGGTACCTCACTTTCATTTTTGATGTCCATCTCCTGATCACTTGCATCAAATTCCAAGTCCGACAAGTCAGAGTCCAATTCAGTGATAATATGTAAAATGTTCATGGAGTATTTAGTCTCTCACCAGATGTCGATGCCATTTTAGAGGTTATTTGTTCTTCGCTACTCATGCAGAGAGTTGAGGTTAAATCAACAAAGCTACTTAACTTACCTTCTAGCAAAGAGAGTCAAATGTAAATGTATTCTAAAGAAATTTCCTCTGTACTGTTCAGTTAATAGATAATCTCAAATTGTCTGCATTGCTTGTCCTGGCCAGACTCCAAGCAAGAGAAACTTGAGGTCAGCTAATCTGATACCTTATCTACCCTCACACTTAAATCAGAAGCAAGAGCTTACAAAGGTCTGACCCTTTGCCACAAATAAAACATTTATTGGTAGAAGGGCTAAGAATATGGGCCATGCATGATCGAGATTGGCTCAAAGCCTCAAGGCATGCTCATGGGATGGGAGTTGGTTCTTAAACTGCAATGTTCCATTGGTCCATGAGGTATAGTAAGGAAGCACAAGTCAGCATAAATATGGCGTCCATCAGCACCTTGGCATCCCTGCCAACTCATCCACTGAGTCCATCCAGAGGACATGATGGCTCTAAGGCCTGTAAGCTCAGAAGCACAACGGAAGATTGAATGAACCACCTTATATCTAGGCACATCTAGGCACACTGGGTGCCTAGACTTATAGAAAGAGTTGCTATCCATCTAGGTCACATGGCGTGTTTGTCCAACCTACCTTGTTTTGCTTTTGCTCTTGACATATTTGAAATTGAAATCCATATAATGTTTTGAGTAAATTAGCCCTTTCCTCTGCTTGCTTTTAACTCTGTCTAACTGCCTGGGAATTAAAGTGTTAAATGAAAAAGTGAAAATATATTTGCAGTCAAGTCTGATTTACTCTGAAGGTGGTACTGAAAAAATAATGTTCTTTATTACCAGTAATGGAATATTAATTGAATAATAATAGTAATTGAATATTAATTAATTAATTATCCTCCAGTAACTGAGTATATGAGATCCCTGATTTATAACACATCCTTTATCAAGCTCCTTTGATTTAGTACAAGGTAACAGGATACATTCTACTATACTGGAAAATGAAAAATAAAGGCTATTCATCAGGAATAACAAATATAACAGATTCAAATACCTCAGTAGAAATACTACCTCCTAAGTTAACTAACATTTTTTTATGAAATTCAAACAAAACTCATAACTTTCTGCTTTCAATAAAATGTCTGTCAATTTTCTGAAGTGTCTTTTATTCCATAGTACGGTTGCCGTGAGCTATAGGAGATTGTTATGGAATTGCCCCTTTATAATAAAGCATTGAAATAAATTAAGTCTGCCAACTTGTAATATGAGAATCTCATGCTTTTGTTACTGATCTTTTTATGAAGTAAATGTTATTAAGTAAAAGATTAATAGTGTAGGAGGGATAAGAACAAACATTTTTAATAAAAATCTGATCCTCTTCCATACTGGGTTTGAATCCTTGCCCACTCACTGTTTAGATTTTGCTCATTCAATTCAATTCAGTTTTATATAGTGTCCTTCATTGAACACAGGCTTAGAGTGTTTAGATATTATTACAATTATAAAATTGGAACAGTAAATTACTAAGTAATTTATCATTTATATCCATTTTAAATAAAACACAAAAGAGAACTGGAAAAGGTTGAGTCCCAGTGTGGTGAAGTGAATTAGGGATCCATGACGGTGCAAGATTTAATAAAAATAATAATATTAATAATAATTGATAAAAACAGTGTGACTCAGACTTGTTTGTGCAGTGAGGCAGACTGCCTGCTCTCATGCAAGTGCAATCAGCACAGCTATTCCTCAATGACACTCTGTGGGTTGTTAAGCAAAGTACCTACATCCACAGGGTACAGAAGGGGTCAGAGTCAATTAGAATAAGTTACAAACATAAGGACTGGAGAAAGAAGAAAGAAAGAGAGATAGCTATGAGTATATCAAGGAGAATTTGCACAGAATGAAGACTAGCATCGGGAATGTGAACTGGTTTTCACTGGCATCTCAGTTTCAATGTGGAGACCCGATGGGTGAATTGGCAGCACACAGTACAGAGAGAGAGAGGCACTGGGGTTTATATGATAATAGAGGGAAAAACAACCCAAATTTAATTCTGTGTTTAATTCTTGAGCTCATTGGTTACTTGAATTTATTTATTTGTTGACTGATTTTTAACTCCACAATTAGCACTAGTTCTATGGAGTATTTATTAGAATATTTAATTATGGAACTGCCCCACATTATTTATTTGGACACTGTATGGGTTGATTGTTGTGAATACACTGCACAAAACCCTTTGCACCAATTTACTTGCTTGTGTCCTCTTTTCACTACTCCATCCAAAGATTAATGATTTATAAGCATCATGGGAAACGGGTACAGACAAAGCTGTGGGCACCCGATGCATTATACCCAACTGATAAATACACCATTTAATGAAAATAATCAGTGATTACATGGTTAGGTATGTATGGAGATGCATTATGGTGGAGAAATGACACTTGCAAGGGGTCATAATACAAAGGACATGGGTTCTGTTGTGATTCCTTTCAAAATTCCAAAGGGTGGCAGAAAATGGAGGGATAGAAAGTGTCAGTTGGGGTTTAATGTCCTGGTCAACATTCACAGAAATGACATGTGACCTCCCTCGCTTCATGTGAGATCCTAACTTGTAATCCATGTAGCATAGTTGAATAATTGCACCCTTGACAACACAGAAATTAAGCTAAACAGTAAAATGAATCTAAATAAACAAAATAAAGAAATTATGATAGCTTAAGGTCATTTCAACTGAGTTATGGGGAATGTAGAAGTGTAAAATAACATTTTAACCACATTCTTTGAGAAAAATTAATCTCTGTACAAGGAAAGTCCATGGTGGGTAATAGTAGACACAGTTCTGATTGCATAGGGTCAACTGGCCTTCCACCTGTCCCATTCATTTTATAATGTAGTAGGTATTGTGGTCCACCAGGGGGTGTATAGCTCCCTCAACCCCAACACAGACAGGCAAAGACTCAAGTTCAACACAGCACACATGTTTATTCGTCAGTGAGGAAGCGTTTTTCCTTCGCTCCCCACTAAACAGCATAGTACAAAGCACCAATATATAAATAAACACAGTCCTTTCTTCTTCTTCTTTCTCTATCTCTTCCTCTGTTGCCTCCACTCCTCCTCACAAGCTTTGTCTTCCATCACCGAGTCTGGCTCCCCGATTGGTGGTAAGGTGGCTCTTTTTATAGTGTTCCAGGTGTTTCTTGACCTTCATCCAGCTGCACTTCTGGGTATGTCAGAAGAGGTTTCTCCAAGGACCCTGCAGCACCCCCAGGCAGCACCCACCGAGCCCAACAGGGCTGTTCCAAACTACAAGTCCTGACATGCTCTGTGGGGATCCGTGGTGCTGAAGTGTAGAAGGAAAATTTTTTATGTTAGAATGAGAGAATAGCAAATTAACATGAAGAGCCATAAAAAGTAATTAAAAGCTTCTAAAATATTAAGATTAAGCATAAATTAGAATGTTAAGCAAATAAGATAGGTCTAGCAAATAGTTAACTAAAAAATCAGTTATATTGCATTATTTTTTAGGCTTACAGTAAAATTTCCAGAGTAAGAAAAAAACAGCAAATTGATACATCGAGACCAGTTTTGGACAGGATAAGAGTTTGAGAACACCTGTCATTCAAGGCTAGGAAGCGATAACACAGAGAAGATGCCTCTGAAAGGCTTGTATCAAAAAACAGCTAGGTTGATGAATCAGCAGAAAGGCAACAAAAGGCTTTTGCTGCAAGCAGGGTCATGCTGACCTAATGCATGAAGAGAAAATCTTAGTAAATTCAGGCATTAGCAAAAATACTATCAGAATATATTAGCAATTAACTTTAGTGTAGAAATGAAGACAAATCAAGCATGCCAAGCAATGATTGAATGAAAGCACATACTATATTTCTTTTTAATTAAAGCTTAAGCTTCAGGTCACTATTATAAAAAGTTTGGAAGGTTTAAGAAAGAAAACGATGAGAGGAAACCCATATATGGAATTGAAGTCTTGGCCAGTTAGAGAAACTGGGAACAGCATAGAAAGATAGCAAATTCCACAAGGGGGCCAGTGATAGGAAAAGTAAGGAGATAATAAGGGTTTCCATGGAAACTCAAGGTTCGGCCGGACAGGAGTAGGAGGGAGTCAGAGAAGATGGGTAAAAGAGCTCATTATAGCGAGGTCAGAAAAGATCGGAAATGACATAAGAAAAGCCCAAAGATGGTAAGAGGAAGCCATCCACCCAGTCTTAGACCAATCAAAATAAGCCGAACAGACACCAAGAGGAATAATGGACAGTAAAACCAGGTGCAGAATGACCTAATCGAACGCGGACAAAATGATTAGAAATTGTTATAAAAACTTCAATTGTTGTAATGTTCAGCGCTCAGCTCAATGTGGCCGTATTGGGTTGAGTCCTTGTTATTTTTGTGTTGATTTATTGCAATAAAGCCTTAAAACTCTGTCTGTCTATCTCGAGTCCTAATAGCCTTTATTTTTAGGTAAAAAACCTTCTGATGATGAATTTTTCGCCACGACAGAAGCAACCCAGGGAGACTTTGTCTAGTGTCTCAGGGGAGATAATGACCTGAATACGGTCTCTCCCTTGGTCTTTCCACCCTGCCAGCGTCCCGGCCAGGTAATGCTCCTGGCCATTTGTCACAATAGGTACCGAACAGTCTAATGAGAAGCACAGCCAGGAATAGAAGTTTGGCAATGTAGTAGTGGCAGCAAGCCTGGCACTGAGAAGAGAAGCAGAACAGAGAAGGGCCAGTAACAGTTTATATTTATTCCTAAGCTTTTATTATTGAGGAAATACATAACATAATAGGGTATGGTAGACTAAAGTAATGAGTCTTCACTGAAGACTTATAGCAAATGCTGAAACTGATGGGCCTCCCATACACATGTAGCCAGATCATTCCATAATTCCTTTAGCACAAACACATTTGGCACTATGCTGAAAGACCAGATTTGCAATGTATGCTCTAGTGTCTTTATGGATTTTCTTCTCCTGGGTGCTTTAAACTGAGAATGTGCATGTGTGAGAGTGTCATGCAAGCAACTGAAATCCCATTGAGGTTTGTATCCTGCTTTACACCCAAAGCTGAAAGAGCCGTTAGCAAATCTGAGTTGGATTAAGCAGTTTCAAAAATGGAATTACAAATCACAGACTGAAATTAAATGTGGGCTCAAATAGAAAAAGAAAAAATAAGATTAATAGTACCCTTCTGTTATGAATGAGTTAAAGATGGAGTTAGAATAAATAGCTCCAGTTCATGACTGTAAATACAGTTACATACCAATACTTGGCAACCATTTTTCAAACATAACCATAAGTAAAGCTGTCATCCTCTCTTATTTCCTGCATACCTTCATCAAAAATATTTACCCAGCATTGCTGTGTCACAAGTGCATGTGCTATCGTGCTGGTTTGTTTGAGCAGTTGTTCATTTTCATATATTTTTTTCTGACAATGTAAATAGGAGCACAGGAGACACACAATTAAACTGTGACACAATCCAGACACCAGAAGGCAATCAGAGTATCTAAAGAAAATGAAAATGCATTACAACTTCACGCAGATCTCTGGCTCATCAGATTGTGCATATTTAACACCAAATTACTTGATTTTCCAGATGTGCTTATAAGAGCATCTGTCTTTGCCCCTTAGAATGCGCACTCAAATGAACAGTTACCTCCCTTAGTCTGAATTATGAACACAAATTCAGGAAATGCTGTCATGTGAGTGGCACAAGCAAAGCAAGATTGCTAAGAAAAACATATAGATGTTACTTCTTTCCTGATCCCTCTGACTAAGCATTAATTGTTCAACATTCAATATTTTCATATTTACTATAGACAATATAAAACATTTTTTTTTAGATTGAAAATAAACATAACGCTTTGAATCCTGGTTAATGCGATGCAGGGTCTTGGGGCAGACAGTCTACTCTGCAAGATTGAGCAAAGGGCAGCCTGATGCATGAAGCTGCACTACTAATTTGAAAAATAGATTTGAATAATTTTTCATTAAAATGCTGCTGCAGACTGAGTTCTGTATTCTATAAATCTCTAGCATTACCTTGGCCACTACATAAATTCCTTTTTTTTTTCTTTTTTATATAACATATACATACTATTAGCAAACAAAGAGGGCTGTACATGTTAGCATAGCATAGTTAAAATAAAAAACAAATAAAAATGTCCTATTCCAGCATACAATGGGAATAAAATGTCTTTAAGGTTTTAAGCAGAGAAAGATCTGTAGGTGAGATGTGGTTACAGACTTGAAGTGCGCTTGTTTTGTCTTGGTAGAGCAATATTTAACTCTACTTTCCCCTTTTGTATTATTAATATGTAGGCTTTTTCAGAATGCCTCAAATATCACAGACTTACCACTGTTTCTAAGGTATTATACCATATGACTTCTCCCCACCTTCCCTTCTGCAATTAGGTGTAGTAAAAGACAAGCAGGAGTTAAGTTACAATTTAAACAATGTATTATTGATAATATTCATAAATAATAACAATATGCACAGTACATTTGAAAATTGGCAACCATACAGCCTGATAAATTGTGATGTGTAGTTTCAGGGGGCACATAGACTTGTTAGTTACTTAAAATGTCTCTAGTTAAGGCATCATTTTGTGGTCAGCTTTCTTCAGAACAGGCAGCATTGCCTGTCTCAATATGGCTGCCGAGCTATGCTCTTCATTGTGTTGTCCTTTTCAGTTCATGGTGTGAGATGGTCATTCATCGGTTTGGCAAGAGAGAGAGTGAGATTAAGCAAGCAAATTTATAGATTCTCTTTCCAACCCCTAGAGCCAACAAGACGTCATGGTACGTAAAGTCTTCTGATACAAACCAGTTCCAAACAGCCATACTTCAGACCAATGGGGAAATAGAACATCTTCACACCTGCCCCCAAAACCATATTTTAAGGTAAAGATTGCCAGCTAGGCAGCATGACTTACCTATTGGGGTTGACTGAGAGACTTCAGAGAAACATTAGCCAAACCTTTTTAAGGCACTTCTCCAAAACTGTGTCGTAAAATTCAAAGAGACCCATTCCCAAAAGGCAGGGGCAAACATGAATGCTTCTCACTAATATAACACCAATATTACATTGCTTTGCCTAAATTACAAATTAAGACATAAAAAATATTTATCAACTTGTATGCAAAATCTCACATCACAACAGTGCTATACACCTCAAGTCCAGTTGCTAGGAAAGGAGTGAGAAATACAGAAGGATCTGAGTTCCTCTCCCCAAAAACAAGCTTGTATAGCTCAGAAGAGAGAGGCAATGGACCACAATTTTCAGCTCTCCCATGCACAGAACATCACCATCAAAACTTCCACATAAGGGTGTGATATTTACATCTTCACATAGGATTCCAAAAATGCTAAAGGCTATGCTGATCGCACATATAGTTTGTGAACTAATTTCTTTTCTATAAGGTGCAGTATACAATTTAATTCATTCTTCAAATACTGAAGTGATTACACTATGCACTGAAACATATACACTATCTGTTATGTTAGTGGATAGTCAACAAACTTTTTTCACTTTGCCAGTGTTTTCTTCCTCAGATTGTAACATATGTTGTTACTTCATCTCATACACTATATATGAAAATTTACTGACTTGATGGTAAACAGTCCAGTAATGTCTAAAAAAAATCAAGAAGGTTTTGAATTGTTTTATGCTGAAAACATCCTGCCAAGCAGCATCTATGCATTACAGCGAATCACACTCTGGTGTGATGTTGTAATGAAAATTTTAGGACATACATTACTATCCTAAAAACATATTGCTTTGTTACATCAAGTTCCTTTTCCAAGACCACTAAATCGTATTATTCGCCTACTGGTTCAAGGCGATTTGGAGGGTTGGGGTGCATGTCAGTATTCCGTGTGTGCGTTTTAGTATGTAATACTAAACATTTAAAACATTTAATTCATTCCTTGAGCCGCCTTAATGTGCAACCTGTAAATATTTTTTGTAATAAGTTAAAGCAAAACACCATTCAGTGTTAGCAGTTCATTGTCTGGCTATGGCCATGGCAAAAAAAAATAAAATCTGAAGCTGGAATGTACAAGTGATGAAAAACGCAAATAGTAATGCTTGAGTCAACAATGCAAACAAATGAAAATCATTAACATCTATATTCTATATATATATCTATAAATATTATGGAAGTTTAACCTCGACACAGACAGACTCACAAGTCCCAAGCACGGATATTTTATTTCCTTTTCTTTTATAATACAGCACACTGTGCCCAAATCAGCCACAATTGCTGCTCAGTCCCTTTCTTTCTCTCTTCCTTCTCTGTTTCTTCTGCCACCTTCACTCCTTTCCTTCCTCATTCACTTGCCAGCCTCTGTTCGAGTTGGTCTACCTCTCAACACGTGCTGGAGTGCACCTTGCCTCTGCTTACCTAGCAATACCTTGCAGGTGGAGTGGTGGCTCTGAGGCTAAGGATCTGCACTGGCATTTGGAAGGTTGCTGGTTCAAATCCCGTAAAATGCCAATAGGGACACTGCTCTGTTGGGCCCTTGAGCAATGTCCTTAACCTGCAATTGCTGAGCGCTTTCAGTAGTGAGAAAAGCTCTATATAAATGCAAATAATTATTATTACCTGTTTGTTCAACAGACATTATCATCTACAGATTGTTAAGGAGTAACGTTTGACGTTTGACATCACAACTACGTGTGTTTTAGAGGGAAGTTGCTGATTGCCAGAGATATCACGGCCATGTGCTTTTACCCCCATGTGGGGGACGCTCTTCCATCAGAGCTGAACACGATCAGATATAGTGTCAATCTTTGATGTTGGAGTTGGAGTTTTTTTTTATTGATTTTTAAAGCTTGTCCTGTTTCACTACTACGTGGGCAGAGCTGCAGGGGGGCAGCTAGTATAATATTATTATTATTATTATTAGAGTATGTTAAGTACTAATGTAGAGTAAGGAGCTCCAGTGAAATAAAAATATCCCATGGAAAAAAAATGAGAGATATTGTATACAAAAGAGTATTTAGTTAAATAACACGTCTAATACGTCTGAATAGCTGATGCCACTATAACCAAGGCCGATTATCTCAGGCATATATGTATATTACATATACACACACACACTATATGGCCAAAGGTTTGTGGATAGCCGACTATTACACCTATATAAACCCGTTGGACATCCCATTCCAAATCCATGGGCACTTACTGTATATAAAGTTGTTTCCTCCCCATCTGCGGCTAAAACAACAACAACAACAACATCATTTATTTATATAGCACATTTTCATACAAAAAATATAGCTCAAAGTGTTTTTCATAATGAGCCAGACCTTCGGGTGTGTATGTGAGGAGTTATGTCCATTTAACCAAAAGGTCAAAAGTAAGATCTGGTACTGATGTTGATGACTTGCCTTACAATCGCTGCTCCAGTTCATCCCAAAGGTGGTAGGTAGGGTCGAGGTCAAGTATCTTTGTAGGCCACTTGATTTCCAATATGTTTTTATGGATCTGGCTTTGTACACAGGGACAAAGTCAAGATGAAACAGAACAGGGCATTCCTCAAACTGTAGCCAACAAAGTTGTTAATTTGGTAGTGGTCCTAAATGTATTTGTTTTCTGTAGCATTAATAGTACCCTTCACTAGATCCAAGGGGTCTAAGCCAAACCCTGAAAAATAGCACCAGACCATTATCCCTATTCCACCAGACTTTACAGTAGGCACCATGCAGTCTGGAAGGAAATATTCTCCTGGCATTGGGCAAACCTAGAAGTGTACATCAGACTGCCAGAGAGTGACATGTGATTCTTCACTCTAAAGAACACATTTCTACTGCTCCAGAGTCCAATGATGGTGTGTTTTACACCACTCCTGCCGAAGCTTAGCATCGCACATAGTGATCTTAAACTTGTTTACAGTTGCTTGACCAACGAAACCTAAGTCTTCTGTAGATGTTGATACCAGAGGCAGTTTTGGAACTGTGTTGAGAGTTATGCAACAGAGGATAGGGAATTGTTATGTTCAACCCACTTGAGCACTGTGAAGCCTTACTCTGTGAGCTTACGTGGTCTAGCCCTTTATTGCCGAACTGTTCCTTGAAGCTTCTTCTTCACAATAATAGTGCTTAACATGAAATGAGTCCGATCTGGCAGAGCAGAAAAGTCACATACTGACTTGTGGCAAAGGTGTCATCCTAGGACTGTGCCACATTTAATGTCATGTAATGCTCTGTAGTATGACCTATACTACTGTTAATATTTGTCAATGAAGATTTTATGGATAGGTGGATGATTTTATGACTTGTTAATGATGGGTGTCAATAATGTGTAGGGGTATCATATACTTTTGACCGGGAAAGCAGGTAATTTAAAATGTCAAGGAATGTTTGAGGTACCACTCTGGTAAACTCTTTTATCAATAAAAATGACAGCCAACAAACAATTCAAACCAAAAAAAGCAATGTGTTAGTCAAGAATTCAGGAGGTCTCTCCTTCATGAGTGTCAGTCTGATATTTGACTCAAGCTGCCAGGAATGAGCCAACTTTACAGAGCGGTGGAACTTTCTGTAGGTGGTGGGGTAGAGTCAGGTGTCTTTCTTGGGTATCTTTTCTTGGTTGTGGAGAAGGGAGGAGAAGATAATGTTAGCATTAGCAGTCCCTCTTCAGCATGGAACTGCTTACCTCACCAGATCCAGAAAGGTGGTCTCCAGATGCTTTCCCTGCTTTGTTTTAAAATGCACAGAACTTAATTCTATTCCAAGTTCATTTCTGCAGTCAGACCAATAACCATTGACTATATTTCACTCTGTATAAATAACCCTAAGCTCTACATATTATTGTCATTATGAAATCACACCTAAGCTTCACGATTATTTGAGGTGATCTTTATGAATCAGAGCAGAGCAAAACGTGTTCAGTTAAATAACTAAAACTGACTACTGTATCAATCTGTGAAAATACATGGCATATGTATAATGTAGTTGCTAATGTGAAGTGAGATATTTGAATGGTCTTTGGATAATAATTTGTTAGTGCAATCTATATATTCAATTTAGAACATCAGAACACTACAATGGTATACTACACAGTCAAACAAATAATAACACAATAAATATAATAATTTACTTTAAACTCAGAACAGAGAAAAAAAAATACATAGAAAAAACCAATTCCCCATCCAAGAGAAAAGAAGAAAGACACAATTAGAAACAACACATTTAACTTTTTAAATATGATAGAACAACTAATAGAATAACAGAATTAATCAAAGCATGGCATACTTGTTTATAATTATATTAATTTATTCATAAAATAATTTAAAAAAGCTTTGGACAAATTCTTTTAGATAAAATTAGATTTTTTCTAATTTGGAACTAAATAGAATGTCTCCTACCCACTGAGTTGTAGAAGATGGATTGGGATTCTTAAAGTTACATAAGATAGGTGTGCGTGCTAGTAGTGTTCTATAGGCTGTTACAATCGATTGTCTTGGTATGCACTTTAATGCCATCCAGGACTTCCCCAAATATTACCATTATTAGATTAGTACTGATTATAACACCAAGGCCTTCTAAAAAGTATGTAAAGACTTTTGTCTAAAGTTATATTAATTTCCTGCATTTCCAAAACATACAACCTAGTTAAGCTGGAACTAGGTGGCAGTGCTCGTAGGTTGGGCCTTGTCCTTTGCACATTTTAGACAATTTTAAACAAGATAAATGTGATTGATGAAAGACTTTTAGTTGAATTATGGAATTCTAGCACATATGGAACTAGAGTGTATTCCATGTATGGCTGACTTCCACTTCATTTTTACAGCAAGCTAGTCTAAATCTTCATGGCATTATCCATCTAACCACCTATTTTCTAAACCTGCTTTTTCTGAGCAGGGTCATGGGGAAGCTCGAGCCTTTTTCCAGAAAGCACTGGGCGTAATGCAGAACCAATCCCTGGACAGAGCGGCAGCTCATCACAAGCTGAACACACATATACACGAGGGCCAACTGAACAATTACCATCCACCTAACCTGCATGTCTTTAAGTTGTGGGAGGAAACTGGACTACCCAGAAGAAACTCTTGTGACTGTGAGGAGAACTTGCAAACTCCTCACAGAGAGTGCCTGGGACATGAACCCTGGTCTCATCCTTGTGAGGCAGCAGCAGTACCAATTGGCCACCATGCCACCTTCAGTGCAATAAAAACAAAATTAAAAAAAAAAAAAAGGGGGAATGTTACAGTGTCTCAGATACATTAAAAGTGACTCGTTTCCCTTATAAATGCAAAGTATTTTTATGTTATATGCAATTGTTTTAACCTCTGCTCCAATTCCATTCAATCAAGTGCATAAAACCTAATAATAGACTCATCAGATTAGTATGGAATACAGGAAGCCTTTCATTTGCACTGCTTTCTGCTTAATTGGTATCCTCAGCCCTTCTATACTTATAATAGTAATCATTAGATGAAATGTATTGTCTTAAATTTGATGTTCAGTCATCCATTTACAACCTCAAATCCAACAGCATTACACATAAAACATGGCACTTGCTCTAACTATCATTGCCTACATCCCACCAGCAAAGTAATCAGATCTAAATCTACCCCTGCTAAAAGATGGATGAAGTTTATTGAGCTGAAAGGCAACAATGTTTCAGGGGGAAGCAGTTTAATAGAAATGATTGCAGTATGCTTGAATTTGCATTGTTGAGGAGTGAATAAAATATCAGGTAATTAGCAATAGATATTATAAATTTTAGCTCAATGTACTCTATCAAGGCACACTTGTGCTTACTTAAGAGTAAAAGCATGCTATACTCTGTATATAAAATAATGTTCTTCCACATGTTTAATCTAGCTCAGGATCATAAAGGGTTGAAGCCTATCTGAGCAGCATCAGCAACAAGGGGCATAGAACAGCACCGGGCTGGGTGCAGGTCCATTTCAAGGACCACTTATACACACAAATGTACCATGTGGATTTGCCATGTTAATGTTAGTAGGGATACATGCCCTGATTAGCCACCACATTAAAACCACTGATGGGTGAAATGAATAACAATATCACCTGTCAAGGGGTGGGATATATTAAGCAGATGTATAGTTAGTTCTTGAAGGTGATGTGTTGGAAGCAGAAAAAGAAAGTAAGAATAAGGATCTGAGCGACTTTGACGAGGGTCAGAGTGTGATGGCTAGACGACTGCATCAAAGCATTTCCAAAAGTGGTCCAAGCAAGGAGACAACCGGTGAAACCACAACAGGGTCATGGCTATATGATGCGTGTGGGGAATAAAGGCTACCCCATCTGGTCTAATCCTACAGGTATAGCACAAACTACTAAAAAAACTTAATTCTGTCCATGAGAGATAGGTGTCAAAACACACAGTGAATCGCTGCTTACTGGATATGGGGCTCGGTAGGCGCATGCTGGTCAGAGTTCCCATGCTGACCTTTTCCTATTGCCAAAAGCACCTACAATGGGCATGTCGGTACCAGACTATGGAGCAATGAAAGATTGTGGCCTAGTCTGATTAATCATATTTTCGTTTAGATCATGTGGATAGATGGGTGCATATGCATCGTTTACCTGAGGAAGAAATGGCAGCAGGATGCACTATGGCAACAAGGCAAGCTGGCAGAGGCAGTGGGATGCTCTGGACTATGTTCTTCTGTGAAACTCTGGGATTCTGACAATCATGTGGATGTGACATGCACCACCTACCTGGATAATGTGTCCTAGCACACTGCAAAACTTATTGAGGAATGGTTTGAGGAACATGACAAAAAGCTCATGGTGTTGAGTTGACCTCGAGATTTTCCAGATCTCATTCTGATGGAGCATTTGTGGGATGTGCTGAAAAAAAATAATGTCCAGTTCAAGGAGGCCCCACCTCACCACTTACAAAACTTACAGGACAGACCTGCTGCTAACGTCTTGGTTCCAGATACCACAGGACACCATCAGAATTCTTGTAGAGTCCATTCTGTTTTGGTGGCACAAGACAAATCTGACTCTTTTAGTCTCTGATGTAAATATACAGCAATTTTAAATCAGCTTTGAATGCTTTTAATGAACTAGTTGTAGGTGATACTAGCTGTCCCCTGTGCCTCTGCACACATAGTAGTGAAACAGGACAAGCTTTGAAAATCAATAAAAAAAAAAAATGTTAAAAATGTAATTCTGGCCAAGCGGAAGGTAAGTACTCTCCAACATCAAATGTTGGCACTGTATTTGATCTTGTTAATCTCTGACAGGTGAGTGTGGGGAGAAAAGCACATGGCCATAATCTCTCTGGCAATTAACAGATACATTCTAAAACACATGTAGCTCTGATCTCTCTCTCAAAAATGTCAAACGTTACTCCTTAACAATCTGTAGATGATAATGTCTGTTGAACAAACAGGTATTGCTAGCTAAGCGGAGGCAAGGTATGCTCTAATACCTGGCGAGAGGTAGACTTAGTCGTACAGAGGCTGGCATGTGAGTGAGGAGGGTCCCAGTCCTTCCCTACGGCCTGCAGCCGCTCTCTCAGATTCATGCAAATAAATTGCTGCCACAAGTGAACTATGATACTTAGCGTTATAAGAGAGTTTGCAAAATCAAACGGAATGTTCAAGCAAATCCATCCATACATCATCCAACACGCTATATCCTAACTACAGGGTCATGGGGGTCTGCTGGAGCCAATCCCAGTCAACACAGGGTGCAAGGCAGGAAACAAATCCAAATACTAACCGTGCCCGACCCTGCTTAGCTTGTTCAAGCAAATTATAGAAAAAATCCTGATCTAATCCATTAAGTAGTTCTCTCGTGAAAAGTGGACATACAGACAGACAGATGTTGCATTATATACTGTATAGATACTAACCGTCCCATGTGGCTCCGCCTGTGTAGTAATGAAACAGGACAGTGAGGAGGGCCCCACCTAGCTCCCCACTCCTGATGTCACGCTTCCCCCTCCCCTCGACCCACAGCCTCTGTCTCGGATTAGCACAAATATATCACTCCTGCAAACAAACTATGACTCTTAGCGCCATGAGAGAAGTTACAAAATCATCTGGAAAGTTCAAGCAAATTATAGAAAAAAAACCCAATCTAAATCGATTAAGTAGTTCTCTCATTCGGTAACTAAGTGGAGGTAAGGTACACCCCAAGGCTGGCTCAAGAGTGAAGAGAGATATAGATACAGATATAGAAGACACTAAAGTGTGACACTGACATTCAGGATTCAGTGTCATTTGCCCTGGTGTCTACTCTGCTCATTGTTAATTGTCATTATTAGGAATCCTGGCTTGGAAAAAAAGTGGAAAGTACAAAAATAATTGAAACAAGACAAACCCGAGTATGGTAAAGTATGCTGGATAACAGTTCTAAAATACACATTATAGCATGTAAGAAAGGATCCTATTAGTGGCATTCAATATGAAAAAACCTTGAAATCTCATCAGACATATTTCTCTTTAATAGCTGAAAGAAGAGTGAGTAAAATGCAGATGGCATTGTGGTTGTCCAACAATAAAATTTTCTCATGCTTATGATAAGTGAAAAATTATACATTGTATATCCTTGCATCAGACCTCCGAAAAAATTGTTTTCAGGTGCAGTTTCAATTTTTTCTAGTTGGCTTCTTTTGAACATTGTTCCTAATTTATATTTGATAGCAAGACATCTTTTCAGTGTTTGAGATTGGTCTGCCTTTTGTTATGCTGCTCTCTCAGATTTTTCAGGTAAAGGGGACAGAAGGAAGTTTTGAGGCAAAGTAGTTATAACTCGCTAGTCAGGATGCTGGAGAGTGGCGACCTTTTTGACTAACTCAAGCCAGTAAGAATTTCGCTATATTTTGTAGACATGACAATAAGGATCCTACAAACCCTTAACCCTATTAAAGAACAAAGTGTGGTCCTATGACTTCAGAAAGAACAACTGAAAGGCAATTTGATTAGTTTGACAAGTAAATGAAAATGATTTGACAGGGAGAGACGAAAAGAAGGAAAGGACTCTCCCTCACACTGCCCACCTGAAGTTTGTGTCAACACCATTTGCCACTAGTGGCACAGTCTTTGTACAGTGATTTTATTAGAATGGAAATTATCGATATTATATTTTCATATTTATTGCACTTTCAGATGCCACTAGAAGATCATCCATTAGGCTGCCCATACAAAATTAATAACTAGACAGATTGTGGTGACATAGGAGAGGTATTACTACCACTACCTCATTCAGTGTTTATTTAAAAATATATATTTCATGAGAACATAACATTTACATAACATTACATAAAAATTATATAAATGTGATAGTGGGATGATGCGCTTGAAGAGGGCTGCACAAAAGATCTGGAAAGCAGAGAGGGAGAACATTATGGGAGACAAGCAGATCATGAAAGACCTAAACAGAAAATACCACAATGCTTTTCACAATTTACCAAGATATGAAGCCATTCATGGATTGTCAGATAACACTTCCAACCATTAGCTGATGATGTCCATAAGTTAGACTCATAAGTTATTCACAGCTTTCGTTATGATTCCTTCCATTGGCTGTTCACTATAAGACTAAGCCTGAAGTGGTGGCAGTATTGAGATACCTACAGCTTGTAAACTGACATGACTGGTGCCAACATGGCTGCAGTGATGAGTTATGATGCTGCCTTCTGCTAAAATGGTTGCAATTTACTTTTACCCTTATCAAGCAACAATACCCCAAAATGACAAAGTGAAAACAAGATTTTAGGAAGTTTTTCAAATTAAAAATAATATACCTAAATATCTGATTTGCCCAAGTATTCAGACTTTTTGCTATGACACTTATAGTCTGGCTCAGGTACATTTTATTGATTACTACTGAGATGTTACTACACCTTGTTTGGAGTCCACCTCTACTCAGTTCTATTGATTGGACATGATTAGACAAGGAATACACATGCTGGGGAACACATTCCTGTAACATTGAAGGTTTCCAGAAGCACAATTACCTTCATATTTTCTAAGTGGAAGTAGTTTGAAGCAACCACGATTCTTCCTAGAGTTGGTAACTGAGCCAAACTGAGCAATCATTATAGAAGGACTATAGAAAGAGAGGTGACCAAGAACCAGATGGTCACTCTGGCTGAGCTCCGGAGAACATCTGTAGAGATGGGAGAAACTTCCAGAAGGATTATCACTGCCACATTCCATCTATCTGGGCTTTATGACTGAATGGCCAGTCTAAAGCCTATCCTTAGTGAAATACACAGGGTCACCAGATTTAGCAAAAATGGCGCCTAAAGGATTCGAAGTACAGTAGATGAGAAGCAAGATTGTCTGGTTTGATGAAACCAAGCTTATAGTCATTTCTGGAGGACACCAGGCACTGCTCATCACCTGCATATCATTTCAAGGGGGAATGGTGACAGTGGCATCATATTGTTAGGTTGTGTAACCGACTAGAATCCATCCTACTCCACATACAAGTTGGAAAGAAGTCAGCCAAGAGGCACATTGGTGAAACAGAAGTTTATTTCCCCTTTCACTTCCAGAAACAAGAAAAAGCCAGGGGCATCATACAAACAGCTTCTTGGCAGTGGTCCTACAGCATCCACCATGCTTAAACGGAATATTCTTCACAAAAAATAAAAAAAGCATACCTTTCCAGAAACAAAATAAAAGAACATGGTGTCATACAAATAGCTTCTTGACAATGCCTGTTAAATAAAAAAACAAATTGATCAATAATTATTACAAACACAAGCAATACATAAAAATGAAAACCCAAAACATACACAGTCATGTTATACACCACGCCGAATTACATTAAAACACCGTGGCAGTACGCTACAAGAAAAAGTGCCATTTTTTTTAATAAAACTTAAATGGTAACTCATACAACAACTATATGCAAAATTATTATACACTTGAGTGTTTCCTCATAATATACATATTAAATAAAATAAAAAGAACTGAAAATACGACTTACTCCTACAGCATCCACCATATGTCTGGCAGCTTAATAGAGAAGCCCAATGCATACGGTCTGTGGGGTGTAACATTAATTAGTGAATATGATCGGTAGGCTACTAAATATAAACAGGGACAGCTGATTTTGAGGAAGTTCATAAATGAAAGCTCCAAAAAAATACACTTTGCTACTGTTTGCTTTTCAGAGTCAGGGTCAGACAGACTTGACTAGGTTGAGAAAAAGCTGAACAGAGCAAAGTACAGAGATATCCTTAATGAAAACCTGCACCAGAGCACTCTGAATCTCAGACTAGGCCCAAAGTTCACCTTCCATCAAGACAATGACTCTAAGCACAAAGCAAAGACAAAACGGGGTGGTTTAGTAGCCCAGCCAGTGGTTGGACTTAAATTCAGCAGACAGACATCTCTGACATTAAGAAATGATATTATCTGTCCACCAATGATCTCTATCCAATCTGACAGAGCTGTTGAGAGGATCTGCAGAGAAGAATGCCAGAAAAATCCAGAAATCCAATTGAGCAAAATTGTTGAGTTAAACCCAAGAAGCCTCCAAGTAGTAATCGTCAAAGAGGCAGATTCTTATAGTATCATTCATTCTGCTCACTATATGTACCAGAAAATATTTCTGGATTAAAAAAAGGCTCCATAATGCCATGTACCCCAACAAATGTTACTATATCACTGACCGAAAGCTGCATAGTGATTTCTGTAATTCCTTATTGGCAGCATTTCATCTAAGGGCTATCAACATCAGGATAAGAGTGCCTTTTGCTGAAAGGATTATCCTCTTTGCCGAGTGAAAATTGGAACTGTGTGCTTTCTTCTGACTGTAGATCAGTGGTCCGATATACAGAAAAATCTGAATATTCCTCCTTTACAGATAAATGATGTTTATCTCTGTTTATATTTGTAGTTAAGCTGAAAACTCCCACCCCTCATGTCTTACGAGTTAAGGACAACAGTTCCCTCTGGGCATTGACTCGTCCCCTCACTTTTCAACACAAGAGATTGCTCATTTAATCATTGCTATGTGCGTCTAATGGTTATTGTATTTTTGGGAGTGGTAGTTTACACTGTATTATATGTAGATAAACAGCAGCTATTTGTTAAACAGTAATATTCTGATCATTTTGTATTGTTGGTCGCTGTTCAGCTCCAGTTTTCTCTTCAGGAGGATCCACCCTTTGCTCCTTCCTAATCTGGATTGCTATACTAACTGATTATGCCAGTTCAGTAGATGACCTTCTAAATATCTTGATCGCAGTCTCATTTTTTTCCTTCTCACTTTAAGAGACACCACGCAGAGAATCTCATCCACACACACATCTATTTTGTTTGTATTTTTTCCTTTGATATTTGTACCTGTTAGGGGTGATCATTTATTCTCCCCATGAAACATTTATAATTGACAGAAAGCCACACTGTGATTTCTTGTACTCCTAATTGTCAGTGTTTCATTTAAGAGTAATCCAAATCAGGAAGGAATAAAGGATGGAGACTCTTTGTGTAGAGAAAACTGGAGCTCAATGGTTTCTTGTGAATTCTCATCAGAGATCAGGGATACAGCATGATCAGAATATTCCTGCCTCACAAATAAGTGATTTTTTGTGCTGGGGTGGACAATTTAACTATAAACTGAAGTTAATAAAATCGGCTGTTGTATTCATTGTATGCTATGCTCAAAAAGTACTCTGACAAGTAATACCTTTTATATTTTTTCAATAAAGTATGCGCTTAAGGAATAATATTTTTGTATATGTGAAATCAATGGACTAAAGCTGACTTTCTCCAGAGACTGGATTCTCTCATAATCTCATGCCTTGCAAATAAATGACAGCAAAGGCTCTAGTCCTTTATCACACTAACACAATCAGTAGTGTGTGCATCCGGCAGTGTGTAAATTTGTGTGTGTGTGTGTATGCATTTTGGGACCATTTTATGCATAAAAAGAGTTAAACATCAGTTAATTGAGAAGCAGAAATATTCTGATCATTTTCCTCACTGCTAATCTCTTATGAGCATTCAGAAGAAACTGCACAACTTAGGTGTTTCCCCCATAAAGAGAACCGTCCTTTCAGCAAATGGGACTCTTATTCTTTCTAACGTAGATCGCCCTTCAATGAAATGTTATCAAACGCAATACCAGAAATCACTGTGCAGCTTTTGTTTCATGGGGTAAAAAAGGGACATGCAACAGCCATGATCAGTGCTTTCTGTTAACTTGGCTTTTGAGAAGAATCTGTCGTGCGAAGAACAGAAGGAGCAGGAGTGGTGGGCAAGACAAGCTGGGCAGGATGGAGCGGGGCAAGGAGGCGGAGATCAGTGTGAATGTTTTAAATAATGAAAGAAAAGTGCCTTGGAATCGAGGACCCCCAATCTCCAATATATGTAACAGATAGGGGTCACTGTTGACCCCTGAACCCTCAGACAATACGTTCAGATACAAGGAAAAAGTCCCAATAATAAATTTATTTTTACAATAATGTCCACAAAGCACCTCCACCTCCACAATATTCCACAATAATAAATCAATAATCACAATAATAATCAAATAATCCTCCTCTCCACCCAGCAGCTCTGTTACACTTCCTCCCAACTCGGCTCTGTCTGCTGGGGTTTCTAATAGTCCTTTTATATTCCCTGACCTGGAAGTGCTTCTTTCCCAAAAGTCCATGTGATTTCATAACACTTCCGGGAGAAGAATAATGCTTCCACAAAAGAAAAGACATGGGGCCAGTCCCCCTATAATGTACAAAAGAAAGCAAAAAGGCAAAGAATTGGTTGATTAAATACTATTTACAGCAGATGCCAATTGTGGATTACAATGATGGCACTTTTATACTGTAACAAAATGGCAGACGGAAACAATGTGGCAGGAGATGACATTGTGACTGGCAGACGGATGCAACGTCATCAAAAGGAACCGGAAGTGATGTAGTGGAAGTGACGTCATCTTCTGGAGACTGGACATGACGTCATTGAAATGGAGCCGGAATTGTCGTCATCAGAGGGAGGCGGAGGTCGAGGTGACATTTGGTGGTCATCTTTGGAACCCGGAAGTATGGAAGGTACGTTACTTTTCTTCTTTATGTCTGACGAAAAAGAGAGGGAGGTGTTAGTACAATAAATCGACCCTTTGTCTTGCAATATTTCACTCACCTCAGGTCTTGTTGACTGCCTCCTAATTGCACGTACGTGACAATAATATATATTGATTTACTGATATTCATAAATTAAAACACTACAAATACATTCTCATTAATGTGCAAATTCATAACTTTTAATATGCTTTTGTTAGGTTTTACCTTTGTATTAATATAAAATAATCTTAAATATTACCATTAAATATTTCCAGGAACATAAGGCATATAGAATGTTGATTAAATGTAAAATCTATTGACAATAATGATACATTAAACCTACAGTACAATGTAAAGTTACTGCAGTGCAAAGCCATTAAAAATTGAATGTATTTTTTTGTTTTCTGAGGTAACGTCAAACATTGTTCCAACAATGTGTATCCTTTAATTTGTTGTTTAAATGCCGTACTGACCCATTAGCTGTTGGTCCTGACTGGATCTATGATGAACTTATGTTACAGTATATTTTCTTTTAAGAAAAATGAGAACATCAACACTATACATGATGTTGAGACCTCTCCACTTTGAGGTCTGTTACCATTTATTCATAGTTATTGACTGTATGAAGGCTGTCACAGATCTAAATAAAGAAAGATTCTTTCTGGAACCTTCATTTTGAATGTGTCTTTTGGGAACCAAAATTGGTTCCCCTATGGCATCACTCCAACTCCTTTATTTTTAAGTGTTAATTATTGATTGAAAAAGTGGGATGAGCTAGAGTGGTATTCACTTAAGGCATATGAAACATCTAATTCTCTAAATTTCCAAATAAAGGTTTGTAAGAACTATAAAAATATGTCTACGTAGTATTATATTAATTTGTCTATTTTCTAAAGTCACTTCTTAATTTCAGGGCCACCATTCGTTGCATCAACAGCATCCTCCGGGACAATCCCTGGATGGAACATCACTTCACCATATGGTCTACCATCTCAAGTGCTCAGATACACAAGAACAATTTAGAGATGCCAAATATACACTTTACTGAGGTATGATGGGAAAGCAGAGTTTAAGTGAAAACCTGTGGAAAACTCATAAAAATATTCAAATACTACTAGCAAATGGCAGAGGCAAGAAGCAAACCCAAGTGTCTGGAGATGTAAAGCAGCGATGTTACCAACTGCACCTCTTTGCACCATCCTGTTAAAAACATAGAAGACTGCTGGATCTGCTGTTATTTTTCTCAGTTTAAAATGTGAAATGAACTAAAACATGAATTAACCAAATACTGAAATAGTTAACTGAATGGATTTTAGTTTAGAAGAACACTTAACATTTTTATCTGATGCCCTGTTTTAGCTACTTTTGGGCAAAATGAATATCATGGGACATTTTACCTAACATATTTTTTATTGTTTTTAAAACTGTTTTCAGCTGAGGTAAGGATATTATTGTTACTGGAAATATGAATGAAAAGTCACCAGATAGATTGACAGCAAGGGTTTTTTCTTTAATTAAATAAGTGACTCAACATAATCTTAGCCAAGAGACAGAAATATTTCCTTGTCACAATACGTCAATTAGTGGTACATTGCACAATGGTTCATGTTAAAACTGCCAAGCTAATAGTGAGTTATAATGATGAGAGTTAAAATTACTTAAAGCAGACTTCACAATACGAGCACATTTGAATGGGACATTAGAATTTCTAATTAAACATTGGAGCTAAAATTTTTAAATCCTGTTAGGTAATATTTAGACTGAGTGTGGTGTAGTTCATGTCTGTGTCAGACTGTGTGAGAGTGTAGGTACTGCCAATAAAGCAAGGCTCTTTAACATAAAAGAAGAGATTCAAGGGAAATTATTTAAATCGTAATAAATGTGGCCCTTTGGTTGTCCATATCTTCTGATCAGCTCACAGCATTCTTTACCCAAATAACATTTCCTTCATCACTCAAGACTAAATGAAGATACAGGTACATTAGGTGTGAAAGGAGAATGCTTATACTAGAATTTAATTTAATTTATTCCTATTACGCATACTTCCCATTATGAGCCAAGTATGGAATTCAGTAATTACAAATATAAGAAATGGAGCAAACACAAAAAATAATGCTAAAAATATTAATATATACACACACACATACATACATATATATTGTCATGCAGGAGCATCAGAGAGTCACCTTCTGGGCTCATCCAAGGTAAGCAATACCACCTAAAGATACAAGATGGCACAGCTACTAACAGTGTCATCTCTTCTTTTACCCACAAATCTGAGAAGATGACCTGATTAATTATATAAATACTTTCTTTTAGAAATTTGAAGTAATGCAGTGTCACACATGCATGCCGTAGAATTGCCTTCTGGTCTCATCAGAGGTATGTAAAGACACTTCGCAATGAGAAGGGGTGCTATTACTAACAGTATCACCTACTTCCTACTCCACAGCACAGAGGAGACACCCTGTGAGGGTCACTGATTCCGTCCCTTCTGGTCCACGTCCTATTAAGCCTGGTTGTCCACAGAAGGTGGGGTCTCATTTTGTTTTCAAGTCAACTGCAAGATGAAGCTCCACCAAGACAGACCCGGTCATCAGAGCTACTCAAACAGAGTCAGGGAGACTGTTATTTTTGTTGGTTTTCTGTTATTCTGCATCATTGTGTCCCTGTTTTGTTGCCTATCTACACCAGAATTAATCAGGATGAACTAGCTGGTGCCCCAACATTTCTTTGGACTCAGTCCTTATTCATTCTCAACCACAGTAGATACAGTATGCAAAACTTAAATTCTACTCTAATTAAGCAAACACTTACATGAATTTACTATTAACATTACCTTTATAAGATTCACTTTTACAGGTGATCCTCACATACTATATATATTGTACATATAATATATATACAGTAAACTAGCTGAGTTACCTGGCTTCTCCTGGGAAATTTCTTAAGAGCATGGACCATTGTTATAGTGCTATTGCTTAGACGAACGTATCAGAAGTACTATGTAACTAATTAAGTACTTTTTGGTAAAAGGATGTGGTGCATAAGAATAACCCACTCACCACAACATTATTAGCAGCATATATCAACAAATTAAACAAAAAAAACACATTGTCTAATTTTCTTTTCTCTACAGCATCAACAGGTTTTATTTAAATCAGTTAAAGCATTGCTGAGATTGTGCGGTGGTTAGTATTTGTATTGTAGAGGAGGTTTTTAGCCTTAAATATTGATATATCAAAATGTCCTTTCTTAGTGAATACCTGCAACCTTAAATAAAGTGTTTTTATTAATGAGAGAGTAAATGCATTAGTGAGCTTTGTATTTTATAAATATGATGATATGCTATCAGTCTAATGCAGGTTGAAGTCAAAGTAATCAGCGTCATTAGCAGTGTTAATATTTGCAGTGTGCCATGAAATGCATATGTCTCAGTTATATGCCAGTTGGTATGGGATGTGTAACAGCAGTGTTAATTTTGTAAAGTACCATCTATTGGAATGACAAATGCAATGCATTTTATTACTAAAAACTTTTGTGATGTGGCACATAGACAGACACACAGACACTTTTCCTTTTATTAAGGTGGATAGGAGGGATACCCATTGCTGCTCTTCAAATCTGTTGCCAATCATTTTATATAATGCATGCTTTTGAAGAAAAAAAATGAAAGCACAAGAAGCAAATGTCTTCCTTCTCAAAATGCAGCCTCACTCCTTTGAAACATACATATATATACAGCAAAATTTACTTGTACCATTCCACTGGGTTCAACTTTGGACCCTATCCTCTTTTCCTTATATATTCTCCCATTAAGGTCTATTTTAGGGAAACATAGCATTTCTTTTCACTGCTATGCTGATGATAGCCACATTTACTTGCCTCTAAACTGCAAAAATAATAATTTGGTAAAATTGTTCTTAGATTATTTGGAGGACATTAAAGCCTGGATGGCCATATATTTCTTACATTTCAATGAGAGTAAAACAGTGGTTCTTATATTTCGTCTAATAATTTTAACATTTTTTTAACAAATTGTTTAGAAAGCAACAAAAGTATTCCATCAAAAGAAAAAACACTTCCCCCAGTGGCTATTACATAATAGATGTCAACTTTCTTTTTTTAAGATGGCTACAACCAGCTTGCACTATTTTAGATTTGACTAAAATTCAATCAGAAAAATCTACTGATTTTTTCAGCTTTGTTATGAGTAAGAACAGTAGCTTCAAAAAAAGACTTTTGTGAGCGCTATTTTGTCTTTTCTCCTGGTTTGTGTTCTTGCTTTGATGTTCAGTTGTGTTTAATTTTCGGGTTTATGGCTGCCTTTCTTGTGACCACACTTGTGTTTTCATTCTTTGCTCATTCTTAACTTCTAACAATTTTAGACAGCTGCAATTTGTTTCTCTGGCCCTTTGGAGATATGAATTAATCACAGCAGTTGCAAGTGTTTTGTGCACATCACCATCTACTGTTCAGTAAATTGGTATATATGGTGCATCCGGAAAGTATTCACAGCGCATCACTTTTTCCACATTTTGTTATGTTACAGCCTTATTCCAAAATGGATTAAAATCATTTTTTTCCAAAATGGAAAGGCACATGGCAGCCCGCCTGGAGTTTGCCAAAAGTCACCTGAAGGACTCTCAGACTATGAGAAACAAAATTCTCTGGTCTGATGAGACAAAGATTGAACTCTTTTGTGTGAATGCCAGGCGTCATGTTTGGAGGAAACCAGGCACCTCTTATCACCAGGCCAATACCATCCATTTCACCGACAGAAACTGGGAGACTAGTCAGGATAAAGGGAAAGGTGACTGCAGCAATGTACAAAGACATCCTGGATGAAAACCTGCTCCAGAGCTCTCTTGACCTTAGACTTGGGTGACGGTTCATCTTTCAGCAGGACAATGACCCTAAGCACACAGCCAAGATATCAAAGAAGTGGCTTCAGGACAACTCTGTGAATGTCTTTGAGTGGCCCAGCCAGAGCCCAGACTTGAATCTGATTAAACATTTCTGGAGAGATCTTAAAATGGCTGTGCATCGACGCTTCCCATCCAACCTGATGGAGCTTGAGAGGTGCTGCAAAGAGGAATGGGCGAAACTGACCAAGGATAGGTGTGCCAAGCTTGTGGCATCATATTCAAGAAGACTTGAGGCTGTAATTGCTGCCAAAGGTACGTCAACAAAGTATTGAGCAAAGGTTGTGAATACTTATGTACATGTGATTTCTCAGTTTTTTTATTTTTAATAAATTTTCAAAAACCTCAAGTAAACTTTTTTCACGTTGTCATTATGGGGTGTTGTGTGTACTTTGTAGAATTCTGAGGAAAAAAATGAATCTAATCCATTTTGGAATAAGGCTGTAACATAACAAAATGTGGAAAAAGTGATGCGCTGTGAATACTTTACGCATGGACTGTAGGTATTCAGTAAAGATAAGAAGATAAGAAATTTCCTTCCATAATTTTTAAGTCCAGTCATTTAAATCAGAGTTTTGTGCCCTATAACCCGGAAGTTCGTCAAAGGAAGAGTGATGGGCTTCCGAGGTGAAGAAAAGATCTTTTTACCTGACCCGGAAGTGATACAGGATCACATGGACTGGGATTGGGAACACTTCCAGGTCAGGGAATATAAAAGGACTGTGAGAGCTCCCAGATGGCGAGCTGAGCTGGGTGGAAGGGTGGCAATCCGTCTGGGAGTGGAGGATTGTATTATTGTTAGTGATTTGTAATTTATATGAGTATTGTGGAGGATAGGGTGCTTTGGGCACTGTGGTGATTAAATCAAGTCAAGTATTGGACATTTACCTGGTGTTTGGAGTCGTGGACAAGGGTTCAAGGGAGCGATAGCGCCCCCTATCTGTCACAATATATATATATATATATATATATATATATATATGTGTGTGTGTGTGTGTGTATATATATATATATATATATATATATATTGTCACAGACGTGCGCATGGGAGGCAGCTCTGAGTCATACCGGGATGTGACAGAGTGCACTGACTCTATTTCTCCCTTTCCTGCAGACCATTCACAGGAGATTCCACCTGGCCTTCTTGACGTCACTTCCGGGACAGAGCCTATGGAAGAAAACCTTGCCGGCTCCGGCCCCTGTGATGTCAAGTCCAGGCTTGAACCTATGACTGAAGATCTTCAAGAGCCCGACCACTTTGATCTCACTTCCTGTCTTCCCCTTTAAAAGCCTCCAACTTTTCCCTGTTCCCTCAGGTCTGTTTTGGACTCAGTTTTGTGCACAGCAGTGCTATCATTTAAAACTTCAATTTGCAGCCAGGAAACCAAATATATGAGTGGCTGCCCCAAACCTTGCTATGGCTCTTGTGGCTTTTGTGACAATACAGTGATCCCTCCCTGTATCGCTCTTCGTGGCTTCACTCTATCGCGGATTTTAAATGTAAGCATATCTAAATATATATCACAGATTTTTTGCTGGTTCACTGATTTCTGCAGACAATGGGTCTTTTAATTTATGGTACATGCTTCCTCAGTTGCTTTGCCCAGTTGATTTCATACAAGGGACGCTATTGGCAGATGACTGAGAAGCTACCTAATCAGAGCACGTAATACATATTAAATAAAACTCCTTAATGATATACGATATGCTTCCCGTGCGGTGCTTCGCATACTTGAAAGCTCAAACAGCATGTATTGATTTTTGATTCTTTGCTTGTCTCTGTCTCTCTCTCTCTGACATTCTCTGCTCCTGACGGAGGGGGTGTGAGCAGACGGGGTGTTCGCACACTGGCCTAGAGGATACGGATGCTCCTCTAAAAAATGCTGAAAGACTACCTTCACATTGCTGCCTTCCTTGTAGCTGCTTTGTCCGGCAGTGCCTCGCATACTTAAAAGCCAAACAGCTCTATTTGATTGTTTGCTTTTCTTATCTCGCACTCTCTCTCTTTAACATTCTCTGCTCCTGACGGCGCTCCTTTGAAGAGAAGATATGTTTGCATTCTTTTAATTGTGAGATGGAACTGTCATCTCTGTCTTGTCATGGAGCACAGTTTAAACTTTTGACTGAAGGGCGTTTCATGTCTAGAAGGCTCTAATAATGTTAGAAAATGTATTTAGAAGGTCATAAACAGGTTTTCTATGCTCTAACTGCGAAAATATTCAATTTATAAATAAAGAATCCTACTTCGCGGAAATTCATTTATCGCGGCAGAGTCTGGAACAGATTAACCGCGATAAACGAGGGTTGACTGTATATACAGTATATACACACTCACACACTTGCGTATGGGCGGCAGCTGAAGGGCTCAGAAAGGGAAAATTCCATGCCAGACCAGGAGGTGGCAGGGTGCAGTAATTCTCCCTATTTTTCATCGCCAGACCAACCACGGGAAATTTGGCTTGGACTGATGGATGTCACTTCCGGTTCCGGGTACAATCACATCATTTCCGTTTCATGCCCCGATGCGATGACATCACTTCCCCTGCCCGGCTTTAAAACCGCCACTTTTGTCTGTTATAATTGTTCTATTGTTGGACTAAAGTCTGTTGAGACCTGTTCTATGGAAACAACTGTTTAATCTTGGCAGCCTAATTCAAATATACAGGCGTCTGCCCCCATACCTCTTCTTGTGTCTGTCCAATCTTTTCACTATATATACTCATATATATATATATATATATATATATATATACTGTAAATATGTATATAGTGAAAGGCACTATATAGGCGCCTGACCCGGCACAGACTGACAACGGTGGCAGGTGTAATAATCAAAGAAAAAATTTCTTTTATTTTTCTTCAGCCATGGGGAACATCTTCACCATGTCCCACCGGCTCAACACAGTCCCGCACAAACACACCCAAAGTGAAACCAAAAACATACACAGGTACTTCTTCCTCCATTACTCCCAGGCATAACTTTGACCTTCTCCTCCTGACTTTGGCACACCTAGCAGAGGCTGCTGGCTGTCCTTATAGCCCACCTGGAAGTGCTCCAGGTGATAATTGACCTAATTCAGGCTGCACTTCCGGGTGTGGCTGCAACACAGCCGGCAAGGGCTCAGGAAGCTGTGCAGCTCCCCCTGGCGGTGGCCATGGAGCCCAACAGTGATGAACTCCGGTGTTCCACGATTGTGGCCCCGATGCAACCCAGGGGGGCTGTCACCAAGTGTTCAGGAGGAAGTAAGTGTCCTCCCATGGCCATTCTGCCGGATTCAGTGCCAGAGGGGCATCCCGGCCAGAAATGGGCCCCCGTTCTCCGCCACAATATATTTCAGACTTCACATATGCATGTCAAAGTGACATGTTGCTTCTGCATACTGAGAAATGCAAATGACTAACTGAAGTCCAGTTAGTTACAAATAAATGGTAATCTGTTTATTCACCACATGTTTCACTAAGTAAGCCAATGAACAGGGCAAGTTCCCCAAAATTCTGTATCAGTCTCACAATATTAATTCCAAAAATCCTGAGACAAACAGGAATGCTAGAAGAACATACAAGGCAGACATCCTGAGGTAAAGATTTACTTTTAAAATGGGTGTTGTGCCTTATCTGTGGTGTGGTACAATCGAACAAATGCAAGAATCCTTTAGCTATACAGGCATTTGGAAAATAGTTTGACTTTGTTCAATATTGGCTTCGCAAAAAACATTTTAGCAAGTTTGTTCAATCAGCCAGCAAGCACTTAAGGTACTGCCTCACTGCTCATTGAATTGCCAAATACAAGAAAACACACACAATTACACAACAGCTCATCCTGGATTTTAGACTGTTCAAGTCGGTCTACCGCTCACCATGTGTTGGAGCGTACTTGCCTTTGCTTAGCTAGTGACACCTGTTTGTTCAGCAGACATTATCATGTACAGATTGTTAAGGAGTAATATTTGTCTTTTTGAGAGAGAGATCAGAGATACGTGTGTTTTACAGGGTAGCTGCTGTTCAGAGCTGAGCATGATTTGACGTTGGAGCATACATATCTTCCACTTAGCCAGAATTACATTTTTTTTATTGATTTTCAAAGTTTGTCCTGTTCACTACTACGTGGGTGGAGCCACGGGGAACTGTATGTATTTACTGTTAGTTATTAATTGCTGCCATTCAGGTTGAAATGTTAGCTAATTTCCTGTAAAACTGCTACTAATGAAGTGTCAACACAAATAGATAACCTACACTGTAAAGAAATGTACTTACTGACATCCAACTTTTTTTCATTCTAAAATTTATTTCCAAATCTACATTCTGGAACCCCACAGTGTGTCTATCAGCTTAGATGATAATGCCCTCTCTTTGCTTTGTAATCCTCCATGTATAACAAGACCCATTGTCAGCATGCAACAGATTATAGGAATGATAAGCATTCACCCATTTGTCTTGTAGGTCTTGCCATGTGTCTAAGGAGTTCAACATAATCAATAACTTTGCATCTTTGGAGCAACTCTGTATTAATATCCACACACTTCTTCAATATGTCTGAAAATTTGTTACCTGTAACTCCCCCATGGACAGATGTTCAAGCCACTGTACCACAATACCCACTCTCTGAATATTCAGTAACAATGAACTGTATATGCACCCATCAAATTAGATATGACATAAACAGCTGGTCTCTTCTTAGTTACAACACAATATGTTTGGTTGCATCAGCTGAGACTTCCTCCTTAGAAATGAAGGAGGACAACTCCCAGACCCCAAATGGATATAATGTTTCTGCCTTTCCTCCTTCCGAAGAGGGCTGGATCGCTGGCGCAATTGTTCCCATAAATCAACACACTTGCGATGCTTCTCTGCCTTTTTTCTCACCGGTTTGTGTTTTTTTACACCTGGAACATAAATTTACACCAAATCATCTCATCAATAAAACTACTTCAGTGTGCTAAATCAGTAACAAATAGGACAGGTAGCATTGCTTTACACAGCATCAATAGCAGGTTTTTTGATGTGGAGGTCTGGTGTAACTTTATGTTCCAGCCTTGTGGCTAATTCTGTTGTTTTGCCTGTAATTGAAAATTGGGGATCAGGATTCCTAGTACTTAAATATAATGACTCTGATTGAATATTTGCAACACAGAGATATACACATTTATTACACTTTTAAAATAATTAGATCGGGGAGATTTTCAGTATAGTTTATCGGTTTTACTTGACCTAATTTAATCAGATGTATGTAGCCATTATTGGTCTTAGGATGTAAATCAACCAATATAGAAAACCTGAGGCACACTGAGATGTCATATGCCTTAAGAATCCCCAATGCCTTAATGATGATTTTAAGACCCTGCTTTATTTGCCATAGAAGTACACTGGATGATAACTCCTTTATAATGGATTTATATGAAATCTATTAGAAATGTCAGTCCATTTTTCAAGTTGATTTGACCATCAGGCATTGTAGAAGGAAATGCGTCAGCTCAAGTGATGGAACTGTGTTCCTTGGTGTTTTTATATTTTGATGTCTGCATTTGTTTCCATCCGAATATGATTGCAAGTTTATGGAACTCAGGTTGGAAGCAATTGCTGCTTACATACATTGTATAAAGGATTTATATAATCGTAATGTGATTGAAAAGTTAATTGTAAAAAGCAATCTGCTGTTCCTATTTGTTATTACTTTATTCCTGGAAGCAATTTTTTACTGTATTACTTCATCTGTTGGCTTTCGAATGGTGCATGCTGTTCCTTCTCCCAGAAACTCATGCAACAGTTTACATCAACACAAACAAAGGATTTCTTTAGGTTTTGATTAGAGCAACCTGAGATAGGTGTTCTCCTCATTAGAATATTATGGAACATGCTTGCTTTTTACACTAACCCTAAACCCTAAACCTTAGGTTATTTGCTATGTGGGAGCATATGTTTCAAACTGTTGTAATATATACTCACTGAACAAATTATTAGGAACACTATACTAGTGCTGGGTAGAGCCTCCTTTTGCTCTCAAAATAGCCTCAATTGTTCATGACATGAATTTCATATGATACTGAAAACTTTCCTTTGAGATTCTGGTCCATGTTGATATGATTACATCACAGTTTCGAAAGATTTAAGGAATCTCCTGTTGTAGTACATACTAAAGGTGTTTTATTGGATTCAGATCTGGTGACACTGAAGGATACTGAAGAACACTGAACTCATTGTCATGTTCATAAAACCAGGCTGGGACAACTTTTGCTTTGTGATATGGTGCATTATCATGCTGGAAGTAGACATTAGAAAATTAGTAAATTGTGGCCATGAAGGGATGCATATGGTCAGCAACAAGACTCATATAGGCTGTGGCATTCAATTAATGATTGATTGGTATTAATGAACCCAAAGTGTGCCAAGAAAACCTTCACCACACCACCACCAATTGCCTGGACTCTAGACAGGTTAGGTGCAGGGGCTGTTGGCATCAAATTCTAAACCTACCATCTGTGTGACTCTGCAGAAATCAAAATTCATCAGACCAAACTGCATTTATCATCAAATGTCCATTTTTTGTGGGCCTGTGCCAACTGCAGCCTCAGCTTTCAATTCTTACCTGACAGGAGTGGAACCCAAAGTGGTCTTCTGCTGCTGTAGCTCATCTGCCTTAAGGCTCGATGTGGTGCACATTCTGAGATGCTTTTCCGCTCAACACAGTTGTACAGAGAGGTTATTTGAGTTACATTCTGCTTAACCATTCTCCACTAACCTCTATTAAGAAAAAGGCATTTCTATCCTCAGAACTGGCACTCATTGGATGTTTTTGTTTGTTTGTTTTTTGCACCTTTCCAAGTAAACTCTATAAATTGTTGTGCAAGAAAATCCCAAGAGGACATCAGTTACAAAAACACTGAAATAGCTCTGTCTGTCACAGACAATAACACTAGAGTCAAAATAACTGAGATCACATTTTTTCCTCATTTTAGCTTTTGATGTGAACATTAACTTTTCTGACTTGTGCCTGTATGATTTCATGTGTTGTGCAATATGATTGGCTAAACTGCATGGAGAAGCAGGTGTACAGGCGTTCCTAATAATTTTCCCAGTGAGTGTATAGTGATTTCACTTGGACAACATTGTCAGCCATTGTGTGCCCAATAGGCAAGTGGGGCCTCAGCCACTAAGGTACACCATTGCTTAACTGATGCTGTTTCATCTAGACCAATACTGAGGACACTGACCTGGAGTCAATAATGAGCTGTTAACTCTGTGAAGAAAAACACAGCCAGAATAGAAGTGAACACAAATGGTTCTTCTGTTCAACGTAATTGAATTTCAATACCATAAGCCACTGTTTCTCAACCTTTTTTCTGTGGTGGTACACTTTTTCTAACCAAAAACATTCCAAGGCACACTACTGTTCTACTAACCACAAACACATTATATCTCATACAGGTCCTCAGCTGTCCAAAGGGGTTAGAATACTGGAGAAACCGGTAAAAAAGCAGCTCTGAGATCAGCGTTCACAGACACAGCACTCAGTGAGCACTTTGGGTGCATCACCCTGTTCCTTCATCCCTTTCCCTGCACCTCTCTACCTCAGAGGCAACTCATATGCCCACTTATCTACCAGCCCTGTGAGGCTTGCTGGCAACCACACACCCAGGCAGATGAACTGTAGCAGCCAGGACACACGTCCAAAGATCTCTAAGTGCTGTGTCTGCATCATAATGATGGAGCTGCTTTTACGTCAGCTTCTACAGGTAGTCTTGTCCTCCTACACCAGAGGAGCTTGTCCCTCTCAGGTTCAGACTCAGGTGCACTACACTATTATTTCCACAGCACACTTGGGTAACTCTCATGGCACACCACTGTGCCTCGGCATACTGGTTGAAAAACACTGCCATAAGCAGAGGCATAGGTTGATAAAGTATACAACCTGGACTCTTGTAACTGCAACAGTTTTAAGATGATCTTTATTCTCTGTCCATGTGGCAGATTTCTTAGTTACAACACTGGCAGACTCACAGTAACAGACAGAAAATACCCTCTTTCTGTAGGTTATTATCTGCTTTATATCTCTTATTTATTGGGCATGCCGATCCTGTGAGTGCTGAGCCCTACCTCCTTATCCTTTGTGATGAATGGACTGGTAATCCTGTCAGGATGGCCCCCCTTCCTTAACACCAGAATTTTGCTAATTATTTTAGGCAGTTGTTTATGTTGTATAAATATGTATTATGAGTATGAATTGCACTTTTTCATTTCTGTTTATATTTAATGATACTTGCATTTACTAAAGACAAACATGAATAAGAATTCTAACTACATGTGCATTATCAGTTGATGGAAATTATTGAAATGAATTTCAGTTTTACTGTGTGTTTAACTTAATTTGTTTGTTTATGTATGGAAACAATTTACCATTTTTACATTATAGTTGTATTGATATGAAAGTGGGCGGCACGGTGGCGCAGTGGGTAGGGCTTGTGCCTCGCAGTTAGGAGACCTGGGTTCGTTTTCCAGGTCCTCCCTGCGTGGGTTTCCTCTGGGTGCTCCGGTTTCCTCCCACAGTGTCCAAAAACATGCAGGTTAGGTGCATTGGCGATTCTAAATTATCCCTAGCGTGTGATTGGTGTGTGGGCTGGCACCCTGCCCGGGGTCTGTTTCCTGCTTTATGCCCTGTGTTGGCTGGGACTGGCTCCAGTAGACCCCCGTGACCCTGCAGTTAGGATATAGCGGGTTGGATAATGGATGGATGGATGATATGAAAGCACTGTAAGCTTGTACTCGAAAACTAAATTGAAATACAACAAATATATCAACTCAATAATAAAACATGCTGAATCAAGGTGTGCCTTACTTTCTCCACCCAAAGAAGTCCTAGTAAAACTGCCGGTAATACTACTGTGTTTAAATTTGGAACTATGCGATATGTAGCTCTACACTAGCACTTTCTTAAACAGCATACATACAGTATACCATCTGTATACAGAAACAAAACTAATCACCTATGTAATATAACTGATATAGGACATGCTTTTTGTTTCCCTATAAGCAGAATGATGCCAAGGAGCCCAAAATATCACACTGTGTGATCATACAAAAAACAGATAGAGTAGTTACATCTGGGAAGCACTTCCGTGTCAGGCAGGACCACGCCGGTCCTTTTGCAGTCAATATCCAACAGCTTTCCAAGCAGCCCCCACAGAACCCAACAGGGCAGCCCCATTGGACCACAACTTCCATGCTACTCTGCTGGTATCCATACTGGGGCTTGTCAGATGAAATGCTGCTCAAGTGTACAGAGGAATGTTCTGCTCAAATGCTCAAAGTAGGCAGTCAGCCACTGTCTTGTCCTTCCAGCTTCCCAGGCACAACCAAGGTGTCCCTCTGGGCCTGCTGCAGTGTTCTTTCGTGTCTACATCCTGGCATGGAAGGGGAATATCACAGCTCCCTCACTGACATTCCATTATAATGGTCTCCTGACCAGACAAGGGAGCAGAGTCCAAACCAACTGGGACACCGGTTTGTCCCTCAGATAGATAGATAGATAGATAGATAGATAGATAGAGAGTCAGGTTCATAAGTATTTAAATAATGACACGATTGTCATAATTTTGGTTCTGTAAACCACCAAAATAGATTTGAAAAAAAGCAATTATTATGTGATTGAAGTGCAGACTTTCAGCTTTAATTTAAGGGTTTTACCAAAAATATCATATGAGCTGTTCAGGAATGACACATCTTTATACATGGTTCCCTTATTTTCAGGGACTCAAAAGTATTTGGATATTTGACCGACAAGCTGTTCCATAGCTAGGGGTAAGCAAGTCCCTATTTCTTCATTATTTCATTAACTGTTAACACCACAGAAAAAGACAGCACAAAATAGTGGGGGTTAGTACAGATTGCAGATCAAGGTTATTATAGTTTTGCCTTTTTATATTAGTTTTTATTTCTATATTTTTTCTGACTTTACTTGGAAATTCAGTTTAGTTTTCATTAATCTTGTATTTTTAGTTTTAATTTAGTTTTTATTTCACAAAAACATTTCTATTTTATTTTTATATCTGTTAGTTTCAGTGTTAGTAATAATGGTACAGTTAAAGAGCTACTATGGAGTTTAGTTTTGTGTCTCAATCAGACAGAACTTTAGACTTAATGGATCTGGATATAATAGTGAATGCTTACTACACTTCATAGTTTACTGTCTGGTTTTGTTTTTGTCTGATAAAAAAGAGCATAATCAAAACCAAAAACTGAACACGAACAATTCTGTACAATTTTATAATTTTTAAAATGTCTTCTATGTCATCTATGCTGAACAAATATTGGCTGATTGTTGGCACTTTTTATCTTTTCCTTTTATTGTCCTGAATGGGCCCTAAATTTGTAATGAAATTTACGTGAGTTTTAAGGTTTGAGGGTTTATTATCTCACTCCAAGGCAACGTGCTTATAATGAATGTCTTCAATATTGCATTCAAACATCTCCCATACTGGGCTTTTTATTTTCTACCAGTCATATTGATTTCTGATTCCATCTCAGGCACAAACAATTTATAGACAGAATTTTGCCACCTGCAGGCCTAAAAAGATTTCAAAAATCAGAAAACAGAATCTACTGTGTTCTGACAGGTGTGATCATGAAAATCACGGGGGCTTAGGCAGCAAAGGGCTCTTAGGCTTTAATCATTGTGTAGACCCACTTAGCTGTATTGAAGGAAACAAAGAAAAAAAAAGAATTTAGTGTCAAGGTTAGGGGCAATGAGGCTTGAATAGCCCACACATAAGAACAGTAAAGCCATAATGAGCAGAGCAAGAGTAGGTAATAGGACTCCGGACAGCCACAAAATGACAGAGACAGCATCTGAGATTAAGAACAATATATACATATTATATAAACATGTTTATCCGGAGCAGGATGGCAGGAAACCTGGAGCCTACCCCAGCAGGTTTGGATACAAGGCAGGAAAAATCCCTGGAATGCAATATGTATGATAAGGCTGGTGTTAAGAGCAGAATGAATATGATATTTCAACTATCATTTTTAGAGAGAAAAATTGAAAAAAAGGGGACAAATATTTTAAACATAATTCTGCTACTGGATTATTTTCACAATAGCAGGTATTTTGAGCTGTGAATATAAACTAAAAAAAGATGTTAATAAATTTAGAATAAATACAAAAACACATTAGTAGATTTAGTTTTTCACTAGTTGGCAGACTCTCTTCACCTACCTACCTGTAGTTCAGTAGAGACATTGCCAACTCAGGAATTTTACAAGGTTTGTACCGCTTTGTTGTTAAATGACTTTTTTAAAGCAAAAGTGATTGTGCAGTAACAATATGCTGATCTTGTATGATGACCTTGTCAGCCTCTCAAACAGTGCCATTTTATTTTCAAATAGGACTTCTCCCTTGCAAAGTGGCAGGTGAATTACTGTCAACAAAATGAAGACACCTGAGAAATAAACTGAAACGTTAGTCACACTTTCTGTCCATACGATAAAGGTTTTGTTGACCAGCGCATTCCGATTTCAAGTGTTTAAATTACATCTTTATATACAACAAGCTCAAAGAAAGGTGGCATGTAAATCGTTTTCTATTTCACATGCTTTATGCACCCTTAGTCAGCTCACTCTGTCACCGCAAAGCTGTGTGGACAGCCGCCCTCTGTCACCAGCCGCTGTTCACTGGATGAATATGTGTGGGCGGCTTGTGTTGCTTGACTTTCTGTTTTAGAGTTAAAAGAAAATGTACCAGAGGTTCTCACCTCGAAAGAAGGCTCTAGGAATCAGGGGACAGGCAAACAGAGTAATTAGGTTTATTTCAATAAACATTAACACAGATTCTACCCAATTAAGCCAAACACAGTTGAGCCCCAAACAAGTCAAAAGTTACAGTTAATATAATCATTTATCATCCTGACCTCACTCAAGACAGCTCATTCGCTGCTTATTTTGACTCCTTTCTCCAGCTGGCCCCTTTCAAGTTCTTATGGAAACCGCCTATATTTCTCGTGGTTTGCTATTCATGTTCACCTGTTGCTCCCCTTAACTTCTAGCTGGCCTTCAACTTGCAGGTGTTCCCCCTTCTCCAATCTCAGGCTGTCTCTATTTACCATTTTCACCCTTCTCCGTCCTTCAGGTTGATAAGATATTGGTGGTTTCACGCTAAGCTTTAATTAAAAAGAAATATGGCATGTGCTTTTACGAGGGTGTGGCAGAAAAGTAATGAGACTGGCAACACTGCAAGCGATCTGGAAACGCTGCGCTGTTGTCCTTGATAGAGTACGTGTATCAGTACCCTCCCATAGCTCAGTGCGAGTTTCAACTCCTTCCGTTAACTACGTGATTTTTGTGACTGCTATTAGCGAAGTTGTGTTTTTGGTTGTGCGTCACGCAAAATGGAACAGCGGAATTTGGAGCAACGTTGTGCCATTAAACGGCAAGTGTGACGTTTGAAAAGTTAAAACAGGCCTATGGGGAACATTCTTTATCCCGAGCTCAAGTTTTTCTCTGGCACAAATCATTTTTGGAAGGCAGAAAACACGTTGAAGATGAACGCCGTTCAGGGAGGACTTCAACTTCGAAAACCAATGAAAACATCAAATGTGTGAACACTCTTGTGAGATCAGACCGTCGTTTAACATTAAGAATGTTGAGTGAACAATTAAATTTGAACAGATTTACCGTTCATCAAATTTTGACTGAACATTTGCACATGCGAAAGGTCTGTGCCAAAATGGTGCAGAAAAACTGCCCTCTCCATAACAGAATTTTTGACCTCAAAAGGCATTCCTGTGGTTCCTCAGCCCCCTTATTCACCTGACCTCAGTCCGTGTGACTTTTTCCTAAACTGAAAAATGTCCTCAAAGGACGTCATTTCGACTTTAGAAAACATCCAAAAGAGTGTAACGGACATGCTGAAGACCATACCGGTTGAAGACTTCCAGCGCTGCTACCAACAGTGGGAACAACGTCTCCATCGGTGTGTAGCTGCCCAAGGGAACTACTTTGAAGGGGATAACATTGATGTTTGAAAAAAACAAAAACTTTGGTAAATAGTCAGTCAGTCTCATTACTTTTCTGCCACACTATTTGCTTGGCATACCTGATTTATATTAACGCTTACACTAATTTTAATGCTTACAAGTTTTCATATCTACTTATTCTAATACAAGAATAAAATGACTTTTTATTTTCCATACAACCAATTGATATCTTTCTTAGTTAGTCTTATTAGGAGTGCATGACAGCAATCTATTCAACTAAAAACAAAAACGTTAATTTTGCAGTGTCTTGTAAAGTCATAAGATGTCTAACTTTGGTTATATTCCTTAAGGTTTAGGTCAGAGTCAATGATAACTCCTAAATTTTTAAACCTAAGGCATTAAGTTTTTTTCTAATGCCCTCACTATAACCATGTTTGCCACTCATTAAAATTTCTGTTTTTTTCCTTATTTAGTTTGAGAAAGTGACTACACATCCATTTGGAAATACTGCTAAGACATTGGAGCAGAAAGCCAAGAGCATCAGGGTCATCAGGCATTATCTATACTAATAAAAGGCAAAACCCTCACTCACTCACTCACTCACTCACTCACTCACTCACTCACTCACTCATCACTAATTCTCCAACTTCCCGTGTATGTTTACTTGCAAAAGTTGGGCAGGTTTCATTTCGAAATTCTACTCGTAATGGTCATAACTGGAACCTATTTTTATCCATATACTGTAATGGACTTTAGCTCGATGGTCGTGGAGGGCGGAGTTGCGTTTCACATCATCACGCCTCCCACGTAATCTCGTGAACTGACTGTGAATGCAGTACGTTGAAAACAAGGAAGAGCTCCAAAGAGTGCTGAAGAAAAAACGCATACAAGCATATTCATAAGTTCAGCTACTGTGGAAACAAAGCACGGTGTAAACTGTACGTTTAAATTAAGTTTATAGACACATTCATGCTGCCGTTTTGTCATGCCTTCAATGAATACTTTATTTGCGAGATACAAGTTTAATGAGAAGACACGAGGTATAAACGAGACTTTGGATCACTTTGTAACGGAGTTAAAATTGCTGTAACGAGAAAATTTTAAGTGCCGGGTCTTAGCTAACATTAAATAAAGCCGTGGACATCGCACAAGAGAGCAGCACACGTGAACTGACTGAACGCAGTACGAGTGATCACTTCCATGCATCAAACCTGTTCAAAAAACGCATTACACAATTGACAAGGTAGGAAAAGAATATGCTTCGAGCTGGGCTCCACAGCTAACGCAGTCTTGCGGAAGCAACTTCGTCACGCTGCCACCAAATACTCACAGAAATATCCACAAGTTAATACACACGCTGTCTCTAGAATTTCTCCACACTCAATGTATTCCTCGCATCCCCGTTATACCCTCTGATCTCCCATTTCAATTCAAATACCTCCAATTTCTAGTAAGGCTCTGCTTCGCGATGACAATTAATAAGTCTCAGGGAAACACCCTACAAAAGGTTGCCATTGATTTGAGGCAAGATTGCTTTTCTCCTGGACATATTACAACTGGAGTGCTGAACTGACAACGTGCTATACAAAGAGAACTATAACAATCGTAATAAACGAACAAAAAAACAGCGGAGAACCCGTGGATTAAATAAAAAGGCAGCTTCCTTGGCAAAGCAAGGAAAAAGGATGGCCTTATATGTTGTTCGTTTATAAAACAGCTGAGAAGCTGTGTAAAGGCTGCTTCACAAAAAAACAGCGGAGCGTCTTATATGAGCAGGCAGTCAGCTAAAGAAGGGAATCAATAAATATCTATAATCGTAATAAACGAACAAAAAATATTGTGGAAGCCTTGGATTAAATAAAGGAAATGGGTACCTGAACAGTAAAGTAAGTTTCAAATAGCTACACAATAACTATAAGAATTGTAATAAACGAACATTGAAACAGCACTGAACCACGAAGCAAAGAGAAAGGATGGACTTATATGGTGTACGTTTATAAAGCAGCGGAGAAGCTGTGTGAAGGCAGCTACACAAAACAACAGCAGAGCGCCACACTCTGAAAGTATTCCTCGCATCACCATTATACCCTCTGATCTCCCATTTTAATTCAAATGCCTCCAATTTCCAGTGAGGCTCTGCTTCGCGATGACAATTAATAAGTCTCAGGGACGGACCCTACAAAAGGTTGCCATTGATTTGAGGCAACATTGCTTTTCTCCTGGACAAAACTATACGTTGCATTCTCAACAGTAAGCTAGCACAGCTTGGTCATATTACAACCGGAGTGCTGAACTGACAACATGGTATACAAAGAGATCCTTAACAGATAGTTATTGGTATTTTTTCCCTCAGTTTAAAAAGGTTTTCTTTTCTTCTTAATAAAAATTTAAAAGCAGTACTTCGTCGCTGCGAAGTGCGGGGATTTTGCTATATACAGTATATATATATGTAGATATGTATATACTGTATATATATGTAGATATGTATATATATGTACATCTGTATATATATATGTATATATATATGTGTCTGTGTGTATATATATATATGTGTGTATGTATTTATGTGTATATGTATATATGTATATGTGTTTGTGTGTATATGTATGTGTATATATATGTTGATATGTGTATATATATGTATATACTAGCAAAATACCTGCGCTTCGCAGCGGTGAAGTATTGCCTTAAAATTTTTATTAGGAAGAAAATTAAACCTTTTTAAACTGAGGGAAAATATTCCAATAATTATTTGTTATGGATCTCTTTGTATACCACATTCATGACTTCGGCCCTCTGGTTGTAATATGACCAAGCTGTGTGCTGAGCTTACTCTTGAGCATGCAACATACAGTTGGCCATGTGAACAGTAATCTTGTTTCAAATCTCACAGCTTGGATTGCTGCTGTCATAATCTGTTTGAGTTTCATGGTTTGTTTCAATTACGACAGTATTTGTAGGACTTGTGTTGAAGAGACATTTGGCATCTGTCAAGCGTTGTAAGTATACAACCGGTTTCATCGATAAGTTCACATCCAGCTTTTGAGAGTTTAAACATTCATAAACATCAAAGTGTCCACTACTGAAATCGTCACCTGTGAATCTAAGATGTTTAAGAGGCATTGGCGGTTGTCGAAAGGTGTAAGATATTTAGCCATTTTGGTACACTTGAAAGCGACAACTGAACAATTCAGCGGCAGCCATCAACTCACATGCAGATCCATAGGTGAAGGGCTTAAGCATTTCACTCTTATAGTGCTCCTGTGTAGTATAATTATCTCCTGTACCGTCATCAGTCCACACCATGAACCTGTCCCAGTCATTCAATACATAAGACACAATGTTCCTCCAGATATCAAGAATGAGCCTGATATGGCCGTGCAATATGTAACAAAGAGAATGGAAAAGGCAGGTGCCATCTCCGGGCATGGAAACCACTCGGTAAGTGAAAAGTTCTTTGATCGATTGTGATCACCTCGATAGACATGTTAATGGGGGTATGGTTGGAATGATAAAGGAAATGGGTACCTGAACAATGTAAAGTAAGTCTAAAATACCTACACAATAACTATAATCATAATAAATGAACAATAAAACAGCTGAGAAGCCGTGGATTAAATTAAAAGGCTGTAGTTATCAGCAGGGAGACTTGAATCCCTTGGCATAGCAAGGAAGGGAATGTAGAGACTGGAGCAACGGACGGCCTTATATAGGCAGGCAGCCAACATCGTGGTCACACGGTGACCGAGCTGCAAGCTATGGACGTATATATGTACGTCAGTAGGATTCAGTTAGCGTTGGGAACCCGCGTACCAAATTTCTTGAAGATGGGCCCATAAGTAACAAAGACCGTTGAAAAGTTCAATATGGCGAACCGACAGTGGCATCATACCACAGAAATAAGTACCAAATTTCAGCCTTCTACCTATATGGGAAGCTGGAGAATTAGTGACGTTGGAAAGTTCAATATGGTGGCTGACAATGGCGTCATACTACCGAAATAAGTACGTACATTGGTTTCAGTTAGCGCAGGGAAGCTGCCTACCAAATTTCGTGAAGATGGGGCCATGAATAAGAAAGTTCAAAATGGCGGACGTTGTTGACCGTTATGACCGTTACGCGTAGAATTTCGAAATGAAACCTGCTTAACTTTTGTAAGTAATCTGTAAGGAATGAGCCTGCCAAATTTCAGCCTTCTACCCACACAGAAAGTTGGAGAATTAGTGATGAGTGAGTCAGTCAGTCAGTGAGTCAGTCAGTGAGTGAGTGAGTGAGTGAGTGAGGGCTTTGCCTTTTATTTGTATAGATATGTAGATATGTGTATATGTAGATATGTATATGTACATATGTTTATATGTGTGTGTGTATATATATATACAGTATATATATATGACAGAAACACTCATAACAGTGACAAAACAATTACATTGACAATCATGTTATGTTATTTTTAAAATGTTTCCTTTTCTTTTTCATTTCTTTAACACTAGAATTACCAGAGCCTACGAAAAAACTCATAATTCCGTCCCACCTTAAACTGCTTCTTAAATCCCTTCACAAAGTGCAATTGTGTTATTCTTGTGAAAATTTTTTTTTGCTATTTGGACTTCAGGCTTCATACATTATATAGTTTATGCCTACATTTTGTCATCTACTACTAGAATATAAAAAAAGTTTCTGTTTTAACAATGTGTTGACACAGATTACTGTAGAAACGGAACAGACATGAAATGCGTGTGTTCCAAACAACGATCTATTATTTCCACTCTAAAACTCCACTTCACTCCCAGATACTCAATCAAGGCATGAGCTGAGAGAAGTTCGTGCACGTTCTAAATTGGTGGGGGGATTATATAGCCGGCTTCTCTTTATCAGCACATTTAGAAGACAAAGGGCGCTGGCGGAGAGGTGTGAAGGGATTTAAGAAGCAGTTTAAGGTGGGACGGAATTACGAGTTTTTTCGTAGGCTCTGGTAATTCTAGTGTTAACACACTACTTCTCTGCTGCGAAGCGCGGGTATTTTGCTAGTCAATAAATAAAGCTCTGTGTCATCTGCATAGCTGTGGTAGCTCACCTTGTGCTTTGAGATAATCTGACCTAATGGAAGCTTGTAGATTCAATGACTATACTTATGCAACTTCCTAAAAACACTAATGCTTTTTCTCTGTCAATGAAACAATAAAAAAAAGTCTGGTAAAATAAAACAAACAATGAATATTAAATAATCAGAGTGTAAAAAGTGTGATTTTTGAGGATAGCCCAATCAAAATACGGCAAAAATCATTAGGAATAATCTCCTCACAATTTTCTGATAATGTGCCATGCCTGGGATTTTCTTTTATCTCTTGCCAGCTGCTCTTATCTTAATGTATGCAAACTATTCAATTTAATTATTAATGTGTAGGTGATTCAATATGTTATTTGAAAAAGTCTTCTATATATTTATATGTTTTTATGTATGCATTGTATGGTTTATTTCTATGTCACTGCATTCTTTTTTTAATTTGACTTTGTTATATTTGTAAACAAACACAGCATTTTGGCCAGTATGTGGGAATGATCATTTTAAGAATTAATTAAATTATGCACCTAAACCATTTATCTCTTCAAAGTCAGACACCATTCATTCAAAGTTGCCTGAAACTTTCCAGTTTCTGTCCATGTCTATAAAATAAGACCAGTGATTGCTGATAATGCTGGTCAGTGCTGCTAAATGTTTCAGCAGTAAATATAATTTTACTGAAAATGATAGATGATTTTACCACTTCTTTTCTTTGCACTTTGTTATTCAGTTATTGGGAAATGTACAGAAGAACAGCATATTATTTCTCTTTTCAAAAACAAAGTTAGCAGGATGCAATCAAGCACCATTGTGCCTTTTCATCACCTTGGCTTACACCAACTTTATGGTTTGCTCAGTATTGTTTAGATATACAATTTGTTTTATCAGTTCTGCAAAGAATGCTACCTTATTGCAAAAATGCTTATATTTAAGTGTCATCAGGGAACTTCCCCTCTAGGCAGGCTATTTCTCATATATCTCTGTGATGTCCAGAAGGTAATAATGGAAATATAGATTTACCTATATGAAAAAGGGTAACTTCTTTACAGTCTACAGATACTTGAGTGATTGCAGTGAGCAGATGTTAAGTAAAAAAAGTACAAAAACAGACTGTGAAATTACCTTTGTGTGTGTGTATATATATATATATATATATATATATATATATATATATATATATATATATATATATAAAACTGCTCAAAAAATTGAAGGAACACTTTGAAAACACATCAGATCTCAATGGGAAAAAAAATCCTCCTGGATATCTATACTGATATAGACTGGGTAATGTGTTAGGAGCGAAAGGATGCCACATCGTTTGATGGAAATGAAAATGATCAACCTACAGAGCCCTGAATTCAAAGACGCCCCAAAAATCAGAGTGAAAAATTATGTGGCAGGCTAGTCCATTTTGCCAAAATTTAATTGCAGCAACTCAAATTGTATGCAGCACTTTGTATGGCCCCTGTGTTCTTGTATACATGCCTGACAACATCGGTGCATGCTTCTAATGAGATGACAGATGGTGTTGTGGGGATCTCCTCCCAGATCTGGACCAGGGCATCACTGAGCTCCTGGACAGTCTGAGGTGCAACCTGGTGGCATTGGATGGACCAAAACATAATGTCCCAGAGGTGTTCTATTGGATTTAGGTCAGGAAAGTGTGGTGGCCAGTCAATGGTATCAATTCCTTCATCCTCCAGGAACTGCCTGCATACTCTCACCACATGAGGCCAGGAATTGTCGTGCACCAGGAGCCACTGTACCAGCATAGGGTCTGACAATGGGTCCAAGGATTTCATCCTGATACCTAATGGCAGCCAAGGTGCCTTTGTCAAGCCTGTAGCGGTCTGTGTGACCCTCCATGGATATGCCTCCCCAGACAATCATTAACCCACCACCAAACTGCTCATGCTGAATGATGTTACAGGCAGCATAATGTTCTCCATGGCTTCTCCAGACCCTTTCACTTCTGTCACGTGCTCAGGGTGAACCTTCTCTCATCTGTAAAAAGCACAGGGCACCAGTGGTGCATCTGCCAATTCTGGTATTCTATGGCGAATGCCAATCGAGCTGCATGCTGCTGGGCAGTGAGCTCAGGGCCCATTAGAGGACATGGGGCCCTTGGGTCACCCTCATGAAGTCTTTCTGGTTGTTTGGTCAGAGACATTCACACCAGTGGCCTGTTGGAGGTCATTTTGTAGGGCTCTGACAGTGCTCATCCTGTTCTGCTTTTCCCAAAGGAGCAGATACTGGTCCTGCTAATGGGTTATGAACCTTCTATGGCCCTGTCTAGCTCTTCTACAGTAACTGCTTGTCTCCTGAATCTCCTCCATGCCCTTGAGACTGTCCAGAGACACAGCAAACCTTCTGGCAATGGTACATATTGATGTGCCATCTGGAGAAGTTGGACTACCTGTGCAACTTCTGTAGGGTCCAGGTATCACCTCATGGTACCAGTAGTGACACTGACTGTAGCCAAATGTGAAACTAGTGAAAAACAGTCAGAAAAGATGAGGAGGGAAAAATGTCAGTGGCCTCCACCTGTTAAACCATTCCTGTTTTGGGGATCATCTCATTGTTGCCCCTCTACTGCATCTGTTGTTAATTTCATTAACACCACAGCAGCTGAAACTGATTAACAACCTCCTCTGCTACTTAACTGACCAGATCAGTATCCCAGAAATTTCATTGACTTGATGCTATACTCTCATTAAAAAGTGTTCCTTTAATTTTTTTGAGCAGTATATATATATATATATATATATACTCAGCAAAAAATAAACGTCCCTTTTTCAGGACTGTATTTCAACAATAATGTTTTAAAAATCCAAATAACTTTACAGATCTCCATTGTAAAGGGTTTAAACAATGTTTTCCATGCATGTTCAATTAACCATAATCCATTAATTAACATGCACCTGTGGAATGGTCGTTAAGACCTTAACAGCTTACAGAAAGTAGGCATTTAAGGTCACAGTTCTAAAAACGCAGGACACTAAAGAGACTTGTCTACCGACTGTGAAAAACACCCAAAGATAGATGCCCAGGGTCCCTGCTCATCTGCGTGAGCGTGCATTAGGCATGCTGCAGGGAGGCATGAGGACTGCTGATGTGGCTAGGGCAATAAATTGCCATGTCCGCACTGTGAGACGCCTAAGACAGCGCTACAGGGGAGACAGGAAGGACAGCTGATCATCCTCGCAGTGGAAGACCACGTGTAACAACACCTGCACAGGATCGGTACATCTGAATATCACACCTGCGTGACAGGTACAGGATGGCCACAACAACTGCCCGAGTCACACCAGGAACACACAATCCCTCCATCAGTGCTCAGACTGTCCGCAATAGGCTGAGAGAGGCTGGACTGAGGGCTTGCAGGCCTGTTGTAAGGCAGGTCCTTACCAGACATCACCAGCAACAACGCCGCCTATGGGCACAAACCCACCTTCACTGGACCAGACAGGAGTGGCAAAAAGTGCTCTTCACTGATGAGTCACGGTTTTGTCTCACCAGGGGTGATGGACGGATTTGTGTTTATCGTCGAAGGAATTGAGCACGTCTGGGACCTGTTGGATCGCAGGGTGAGGGCTAGGGCCATTCCCCCCAGAAATGTCCAGGAACTTGCAGGTGCCTTGGTGGAAGAGTGGGGTAACATCTCACAGCAAGAACTGACAAATCTGGTCCAGTCCATGAGGAGGAGATGCACTGCAGTACTTCAAGCAGCTGGTGGCCACACCAGACACTGACTGGTACTTTTGATTTTGAGCCTCCCTTCATTCAGGGACACATTGTGAAACATTTTTAGTTTATGTCTTATGGTGTTGACTCTTTTAGTGTTCATACAAACATTTACACATTAAGTTTACTGAAAGTAAAACAGTTGAAAGTCAGAGGACGTTTCTTTTTGCTGAGTATATATATATATATATATATATATATATATATATATATATATATATATATATATATATATATATATATATATATATTGTGAACGCTGGCCCCGGCACAGACAGGCGGACAACATATTTTGCACCCACACACTGTTTATTTACAATACTATTTACAGTTTTGCTCACGTGCACCCCAGTGCCTTCTTGCACCGATTTCCCCAATGTCCAGGCCCACAGTCTCTTGTGCCTTCCTGGCCGCCTCCTGTCCTCTCTCAAGCTTAGCCAACACTGCCTCCCGGCGTCCACCACCGACTGGAGGGAGCGGCCTATGGGAACCCGGACGGGTTCCAGCTGCTTCCCGGCACTTAGCGGTGGCCACACCCTGTGTGGCGGAAGTGCCGGCTGCGCTTCGGAAGCCGTCCGTGTCTCCCGGTCGTCTTCCCCCGGCACTTCCTGGTGTGGCGGAAGTGCCGGGCTCCCGGGATAAACAGGCACTGGGGCGCCGCCTGGCGGTGGCCACGGGTCCCTACAGGGCTGGGCTTCAAAGCCCCCTACCCGAGGTCCCCTGCATAACCAGGACGGACGCCCCACTCGGTCTGGAGGAGGCACTCGCCCTCCTCTTGTCCTCCAAAGCGTCCCGGCCGGGCTCCAGCCCCAGCCGAGGACCGTCGGATAAACCGGCATCGGCGCCGCCTGGCGGTGACCACGGGCCCCTACAGGGCTGGGCTTCCAAGCCCTCCAACCATGGTCCCCAACAAAACCAGGACGGACGCCCCCTCGCGGTCTGGAGGATGCACAAGCCCTCCTCACCCGGCCGGGGACCACAGTGCCCCACCGCTAGCGAGGACACGTGGGTCCGAACGGCACAACCCGAAAGGGCAGCACGTCCCCGGTGAGGGTCCTACTATGTCCCCAGGGTCCAACACGGCACCCTGGGACATCCGTCTTCGGCACCCCTCCGGCAAACGCGTGCCCCATGGTCTCGCGCGCTCGCCCCGCTGTTCCCGCGTTGGGACACTATTGGCCTCGGCGTGGAGCTCGCCAGCGGCCCGTTTCAGGAGGGCAGGTCCCTGGCGCGTCGTCCTCAGCGCTCGTCGGGGCTTCGGGCCTGTGGAAAAAGGGAAAAGAGGGCCAGAAGCACTGCCAGGACACTCACCCCGAGCGCCCTGCCGGTCTCCGTACCCGCAGTGCTCCTGCCCCCTTCCGACAGCCCCTGACTTGCCTGCTGAAGTCCTCCATCGCAGGTTCCATGCTCGTCCGCTCGTTGTCCGCGGCACCTCTCTCGCAGGCAGCTCGCCCAGCCGCCCAGTGGATCTCCTCTGCCCGCACATAGGACAGCCCTTCTCCGGACGCGCGCACCCAGCGCCGCGTCCTCTCCTATCGGAGGCGGCACTCACCCGCCGGTTCCTCCTTCTTCTCTGGGCGCCCGGCGGTCTGGGTCTGAGCACAGCAAAAGCTCAAATCCAGCCCCGTCTGCGTCCAGGCAGAGCGACAGGAGACAGCTGCGGGCTTGAAGCACAGGGCGCTAGGACCCAGGGCACTCAGCAGCCCCGATCCTACCAGCTCCTGCGTGTTCGATCTCCCAGCCTCGCTAGCCGTCTGCACCGCCCGCGTCCGCTGTTGGGAAGTTGCCTACTTGGAGCCGGTCGTCCCGTAAGCGGTCACGCCATGTTCGGTGAACCCCACTTGCTTTACGGGGAGCGGCAACACTCACCACCGCTGTGTTCTGCGGCTTCGGTTCCAGCGCCAGCGCCGATCCTCCGTCTCACGCGGCGTCTCTCCCGACGCGACCGCCTTCCCCATCAGCTGCTCACACTGAGCGGCGAGAACACACAGCAAATCTGCAAGCTCCCGGGATAAACAGGCACTGGGGCGCCGCCTGGCGGTGGCCACGGGTCCCTACAGGGCTAGGCTTCCAAGCCCTCCACCCGTGGTCCCCAACAAAACCAGGACGGACGCCCCCTCGCGGTCTGGAGGAGGCACAAGCCCTCCTCACGTCCTCCTGGGCGTCCCGGCCGGGGACCACAATATATATATATATATATATATATATATATATATATATAAATGTAATTGTGTGTATAATAGAGAGTTTTAAGTTTTTTTAAATACACTTACTAGCTTTTCAGAAAATGTGATTTCATTATGAATTATTGAGTGTAGATTAATTGACAAAAATGGCAGGTTTTTTTTTTTTCTTTTCTTAAGCGACTAGATTAGAAGAACCGAAAACTATCAAAACAGAAGTTTGATATGTGTGTTTCCCCTCTGCTTTATGAACACTCCGAAACTCTGCCTTTCTTGAATTTTGAGGTATTAAGTTCATCTGTGAGGGCATGGTTATTGCATAAAAGTGTATATTTATGACAAAGATATAGTAAATGATGACTTTGGCACTCAAGTTTTAATATTATTGAGGTGTGGTATGGGTCTATGTATTGATATTGTGTACTAGTATTTCTATTTTGATGGTTCTTGGCTGTTCCAATCTAGTCACTTTAGAGATATACTCAGTAGTATCAAAGATATACATAATGGTGTTTGAATATAGTTGTACATTCCTCCTTTATGTTTACAGCTACTTGTGTATAATATTCTGTTAAATTTATGCATTTAAAATTAAATCTACAATGCAATAATGTGTGAGGAAAATTTAGAGGGTCTGAATATTTCCTGTTTATTTTCTGAGGTTAATAGAGTGTAAAAATCAAATAAATCTATCTAAATCAACAGTATGAGCATAAAGGTAAAACAGCTTTAGAGAGTATAAAATATTTGAACCACACATATCTTTTAAGCACATTACTGACTATTTGTTTTAACTGTAGGTGAAATGTGGGCCATATACATTTTTATAAATACCTAACAGGTTCACAACATTGGAGAGCCAATTACAAAACAGACCCCCAACGGTGCAAACCCAGGCTTTTTTCAGGATGAAAAAATAACAGAATCAGCTTGCTGAACTATGTGTACTTAGAAAAACTTTTAGAAACTTTTCTTATAGAAACATTTTTGGACTTTGTGCGTAGCTGGTCAGAGAGATAAAGACCTTGTTAGCCATTAACAGATTTTGAGAAGGCCTGTTCTACTCAGATATGTGGATACCAGATCAGATCCAGTATAAGTTGACCTCTACATGCAAGTTGCAAATATGACTGTAGTCCAGGGGGGCTGCAGCGGAAGACTGGGTCAGTAGAAGTTTTCAAAGACACACAAAGACAAAGGTAGGTTTAATCTAAGCTGAGTCATGCGCAAATACAATTGGACAAAGAACAGGAGGCCTGAACCACAGAAGCCAACCATGCCCTGTGATGTATCATTGGTCCAAGAAGCACATCAAAAAAGCACAAGACCAACATAAATTCATGCTAATAGAGCAATGCAGAGTCTCTGTCATGTCATCCATTCAGAGGCCATGGCGGATCAGAGACCAGCTTACAAAGATGCTGAGTCAGCTAGTAGTCTAGGCATATTGGATGTCTGGACCCCTAGAAAGACGAACTGCTACCTGTCCAGACTGTATTATTCTGCCACACTCATTACTATCCTTCTGTTTTGGGCACATTAAAGAATCTTAAGTTAATCTCTAATGAATTAATAAAAGTGTTTGTTTTTGGTTTGGAACAGGCTGTGAAGAGAACATATGAGGGCTATAGTGGAGATATGGAATACTCTGTTTCAGATATATACAATAAATAGTCTTAAAGTGAGAACAGGGTCAATCTAGGACTTTTCCACCGTAAATAAAAGAAAGGATTCTCGGCTAGGTGAGTTACTTTTAACATTTACTTAAACTGTAAAAGGAATTCATAAAAAAGATATATTATTATACGGCTGTTATGGCTGGAAATTTAACAGAGTATGGCTGCAATACTCTGAATGGTCAGTTTATTTCACATAAAATAGCCCAGGTTGAGACTTTAAAAATAGTAGGTGAAAAGCTTAGAAACGTTCAAGATTTACTAGCTTACTTCTCCAGCCTACTTGTGTCTTGCATGTGGTTCAAACTGCCAGGCTTGCTTAGTATGACTATGTCCCTTGTACTGTCCCTTACACTAACTCCACACTACTACATTTTCATTAAAAAATGCAAACATTGCTCTTGTGATAAATAATCAAGCCTTGACTCAACAAAAAAGGTTTGGGGCAGCCTCCCATATAACTGGAAGTGGCAGCAAATGCAAAGGATGAAAAAAATGGTCTTTACAGACAAAAGTCCAAAGCAGAACTAAATAGGTTAGGAAACATGGCGAATATATAGTTGAAAAACAGGAAGAGGAGGGATCTTGGGACCAGAACTGGAAATTAGGTCATCAGGTTGTGTCTTCTTGGGATGTAGAAATTACATCATTAGGAGGCGGGCTCTTCTGCTGGTCTGGAAGTGACGTCTTCTGGGTGGAACCATTTTTAACCCCTGAAAACAGAGACTTTTTAAAACACTGTCCTGAGCTCTACATTCTTTATGAAAACACTGGATCAGCTTTGCAGTGCGGATACATTAAAACAGACAGTTTTGAAAACACCGACTCTAATCACGATCAGATGGTTGCATGCCTTCACAGATTGGATCCTACTCATTACAATATCTCATTCCCTGATTGGTCACATTTCATGAACGAAAACCGTATTCCAATATGATGGATACAGAGGAGTTGCTTTTCTTTAACGCTTGTTGCGTTGCTTACCTGAATAGATCTAAATTTGTGCTGTTCTCCAAGTGTAAATCCAATGAAGGTCAAGAGTGGAGAACACTTTCCTTTCCTGTTTCTGCCAATGTGCGCATGCCCAGTGTATGTGAATGACTACATCGTATGCATTTTTGCTCATTTTATCGTGAGTGGAACTATTTTGTAAACAATGTGAAATTACTAATGTGGATGAACATCTTTTTCACTTAACAACATCATTTTTAAATGGAAATGCAGTAGTGTGGACAAAGCCTTAGTCAAATTAAGCATGAGGATTGTTGCTGAGTCTACGTTATTTTTTACATATAAATCACCAAAAGAGTCAGCAACATTTTAACATTTGTGAAGCACACTTCATACATAAAGATTTTGGACATCATTTTCTGCTGTTATCAAAGCAGACTTAGGAATCTGAATAAATTACTCTTTAAAAGGAACATGTTGAAGTTATCACAAGCACCAACTGTCATTTAAAGACTAATAAAGATAATGACTACAATTCCAAATAGTGTTATAAACAACTTAAAAACTGGATCTCATTTAATCCTAATGTTGTTTTCTCTGAGCTGGCACCATTATCTAGAACTATTAAAAAAGGAGCTTTATTCCACTTGAAGTATTTTATCCATCACAAAGGAAATACAACCAGTTTTAGAACTTAGGGCCATCTGTTTTATGAAGTTCATCCTGTTCAATTCTTAGCAGCCTTACTTACAGACAGGTTTCAAATAAGGGGTGATCAAAAAACTTTAAGTCTGAGCTTGAAAGAAGTATTCTATGGTGTTGAGTTTGTAAGTGGCAAGTGATAGCTTCTGTGCACTAAAACATGTGAAATAGACATTAGTAGCATTTATGGTTAATAGCAAAGTACTTATTCTTGCTTTAGAACCAAATCCTGAATGGTTGCTGAAAAACACTAAATCAAGTATTCTGTTATCTCTGAATTGATACCACTAGGGAGCAATATATCTTTGGAGATTCATTTTCACCTGGTTCAGTTGTATCTTGACAAGTCCCATCATATGCCACGCAGTGAAAAGACGATGCTGCAGAATTCTGTCTTGGTAGAACTTCTATCAAGGTTAAGGACACCAATGAAAAACAGTAATCACCAGGTATCTTGTAAAATAAAACGTCAAAAGATAATAACCACAATTATGGTAAAAAAAAAAATACCACCCACTCCATCCCACCCAAACCACCCACAGATTTTGTATTACCTGAGCAAAATGTAGAAAGTTAAGGCATTCCGGACATGAGGCCCTGTTGTGATGAAATGCAAGAAGAAAGAAGAAGAAAAAAGTAATGGCAAGACTATTGTCATGGGGGGCTCTCCCAAAATATATGAATAAAGTTACCAGGGATTCTTACCTGGCAGAAAGGACAACAGGTACTGGTGGACAGACCCAAGGAAAATACTTTCAGGGAGCAAATTAAGTGAAAAAACTTAAGTTGAACATTTTGAAGACTGGATTTCATAGACAAATATAAAATTCTTGTAAAAATAATTTTCCAATAAAGTGGAGGTATCGCAGGAAGGTTCCTAACAGAGAGAACTGGTAAAGGTTGACAGAGTAGCATATAGAGACACCAGTTGTCTCGAAGTAAAGGATAGAGAGTTAAAGAAATTGTGAAGTAGATGGGAGACAAGAGCTGAAGATAGGGAAATATGACAAGTTTTGAAAAAAGAGCTTAGCTGTAAGTAAAAGAAAAAAGAAGAGTAATAGCCAGTTATGAAGAAGAAGCTGTAACCCAGTTGTAGTGTCTGAGTGACATTTAATATTGATGTGTTTAAAGTCCTTTGGATACACCCCAATCATCTAGCAGATTAGAAATTTGTTTAACAAGATTCAGCCAGTTAACTAGGTCAGATGTCTTCTCTTTAAGTATATTTTTGATTTAAGCACATCTGTCAACAAATGTTGTTTTACTTTATTGTCTTTGCATATAATTTACATTTTTTAGGAAAATCATTTACACAGTTGACGTTTCAAGGACTTGAAGTACAGACCTAAGCAGTTGCTAGATTTTCCAGTTTATGAGAACCAGACTATGTAAAATAAATGTACATTGTCTATGTGTGTAACCTCGTCAAAAATTTGCTAAAATCAAAATCAATAATATCATATGCACATCTCTGATTGTATGTTTTCCCTCATAGAATTCCAGTATATTAGTGAAACATGACTTTTGACTTGAGCTTCTTCTTCTTCTTCCGGTTGCTCCCGTTAGGGGTTGCCACAGTGGATCATCTTCTTCCATATCTGTCTGTCCTTTGCATCTTGTACTGTTACACCCATCACCTGCCTGTCCTCTCTCACCACATCCATAAAACTTCACTTAGGCCTTCTTCTCTTCCCTTTCCCTGGCAGCTCTATTCTTAGCATCCTTCTCCCAATATGCCCAGCATCTCTCCTCTGCACATGTCCATACCAACTTAATCTCGCCTCTCTGGCTTTGTCTCCCAACTGTCCAACTTGAGCTGACCCTCTAATGTACTAATTTCTAACCCTCTCCATCCTCATCACACCTAGTGCAAATCTTAGTATCTTTAACACTGCCACCTCTAGCTCTGTCTCCTGCATTCTGATCAGTGCCACTGTCTCCAACCCATATAACATAGCTGGTCTCACTATCATCCTATAGACCTTCCCTTTCACTCTTGCTTATACCCGTCTGTCACAAATCACTCCTGACACTCTTCTACACCCATTCTACCCTGCCTGCACACTCTTTTTCACCTCTCTCCCAAAATCCCCATTACTCTGTACTGTTGATCCCAAGTATTTAAACTCATCCACCTTCACCAACTCTACTCCCTGCATCCTCACCATTCCACTGACCTCCCTCTCATTTACACACATGTATTCTGTCTTGTTCCTACTGACCTTCATTCCTCTCCTCTCTAGAGCATATCTCCACCTCTCCAGGGTCTCCTCAACCTGCTCCTTACTATTGCTACAGATCACAATGTCATCAGCAAACCTCATAGTCCACGGGGAGTCCTGTCTAATCTCATCTGTCACCTTTGTCCATCACTATTGCAAATAAGAAAGGGCTCAGAGCCGATCCCTGATGTAATCCCACCTCCAACTTGAATGCATCCATCACTCCTACCTCAGACCTCACCACTGTCACACTTCCCTCGTACATATCCTGTACAACTCTTATGTACTTCTCTGCCACTCCCGACTTCCTCATTCAATACCACAGCTCCTCCAAAAGTACCCTGTCATATACTTTCTCCAGGTCCACAAAGACACGATGCAGCTCCTTCTGGCCTTCTCTAAACTTCTCCATCAACATCCTCAGAGCAAACATTACATCTGTTGTGCTCTTTCTTGGCATGAAACCATACTGCTGATCATTAATCATCACCTCACTTCTTAACCTAGCTTACACTACTCTTTCCCATGACTTCATGCTTTGTCTTATCAATTTTATTCCCCTGTAGTTACTGCAGTCCTGCACATCCCCCTTATTCTTAAATATCGGCACCAGTACACTTCTCCACTCCTCAGGCATCCTCTCACTTTCCAAGATTATATTAAACAAACTGGTTAAAAACTCCACTGCCATCTCTCCTAAACACCTCCATGCTTCTATAGGTATGTCATCTGGACCAACGGCCTTTCCATTTTTCATCCTCTTCATAGTTGTCCTTACTTCCTCCTTGCTAATCTGTTGCACTAACTGATTCACTATCTCAATATCATCCAACCTCTTCTCTCTCTCATTCTCTTCATTCATCAGCCTCTCAAAATACTCTTTCCATCTGCTCAACACATTCTCCTCACTTATGAGAATGTTTCCATCTTTATCCTTTATCACCCTAACCTGCTGCACATCTTTCCTAGCTCAGTCCGTCTGTCTAGCCAATCAGTACAGGTCCTTTTCTCCCTCCTTAGAGTCCAACCTCTCACACAACTCATCATACGCCTTTTCTTTAGCCTTCGCCACCTCTGTCTTCACCTTGCGCCTTATCTCCTTGTACTCTTGTCTACTTTCTGCAGCTCTCTGACTATCCCACTTCTTCTTTGCCTTCCTCTTCCTCTGTATACTCTCCTCTATTTCCTCATTCCACCACCAGGCTTCCTTTTCCTCCTTCCTCTTTCCAGATGTCACGCCAAGCACCCTTCTTGCTGTCACCCTTACTACATCTGCTGTAGTTTCCCAGCTGTCTGGTAACTCTTCACTGCTACCCAGTGCCTGTCTCACCTCCTCCCTAAACTCAACCTTTCAGTCTTCCTTTTTCAACTTCCACCATTTGATCCTTGGCTTTGCCCTCACTCTCTTCCTCTTCTTGATCTACAATCCTACAGACCACCATCCTATACTGCTTAACTACACTTACCCCTGCCACCACTTTGCAGTCTTCAATCTCCTTAAGATCAACTCTTCTGCATAGGGTGTAATCTACCTGTCTGTATCTTCCTTCACTCTTGTACGTAACCCTACGTTCCTCCCTCTTCTTAAAATACGTATTCACCACAGCCATGCCCATCCTTTTGGCAAAATCCACTATCCTCTGACCTTTTTCATTTCTCTCCTTGACACCATACCTACCCATCACCTCCTCGTCCCACTGTTCCATTCACTAACATGCCCATTGAAATCCACTCCAATCATCACTTTCTGTCCCTTGGGTACACTGTTTATCACTTCATCCAACTCACTTTAAAAATCTTCTTTCTCATCCATTGCATACCCAACTTGTGATACATATACATATTCATCCTGCCTCCGGACATCTCTCCACTCTTCTTCTCCTTCTTCTTCTTCGGGCAACAGTAGCCCAATTTCTGCCAGCACCCTGTTGACTAACAGTATTGGTGGCGGTCGTTGTTAGCCCGGTGCTTGTCCGATCTGGTATGGAAATTTGTATTGTTGTCTGCATATTGATTTGGTAAAATTTTACACTGGATGCCCTTCCTGACATAACCCTCCCCATTTATCCGGGCTTGGGACCGGCACGAAGAAACACACTGGTTTGTGCATCCCCTGTGGCTGGGTTGTGACTTTTGACTTGAGCAATCAAATCAATGGAGAATGACTTATAGTTGGTTTCCAAGAGGATCTGGCAAATAATTTGATGACTTTTGACTTGAGCAATCAAATCATTTGCCAAATCCTCTTGGAAACCAACTATAAGTCATTCTCCATTGTCTCCTGCTATACATGGGCATATTTTTGGCTGCTGAGATCCTGAACAAGATCCGTAAATATTCTTCTAATTCTACTACTTAGTAATTTAGTCATAGGAAAGATATTCTTTTTTAACTAAATGCCCTGAACATAACCCTCAGATGACATGAAATGATTATAAACTCAATCTTTGATCTTTTTTGTAAGTTATGATATTCCCAGGTACATTTAAGACTCTGTTATGAGTCACCTTGCAGACAAGGTGTCCACAAAGTGAAAAGGGGAGGATATGAAAATTTAAATTAAAGAAGCTGACAGTGACAGGTTTAAAAGGACCGGCAAAGGTCAGAAATACCAGAAGTGTTGAGAATACCATTTGTAAAAAAAATCAGAAAGAAACCCAATTATCAATAGTCAAAAATATGAATCATTAAGGTAAAACCCCTAAACAAAAATATAATGATTTAATGCAAAGATTTTTGATTTCATCCTAAAGCTAGGATACCATCATTACGTGATGACATCACTTGCTACAACTTTGGCCACCAGCTAGTATCATCATTATAAACACCATGTCCACAACCATAGAAAACATTTGCAAAATGTCAATACTGGCAATGAAAACCTGTTCCAAAGTGGCACCACAATGAAGTCACCATCATAATTGTAAAATTAAATAAGTACTTTGAATATTAAATTTGAACATAATGAATATAACTGAATCTTTAGGACGAAAACACAAAAATCACAATAACTTTACGTTTTTATGGACAATCTTTGACTAGCATAGAAATCCAATCCTACCTCACCACCCAGATTTAGGTCAAACATGCTGTTACTTCCAGTCACACCCAGTTTCTTTACATCAGTCCCCATTTTGAATGTTGCAGTTCTCCAGTATGACAGAGTTAGTAGAAAGTAATTATCTGTTGACCAGACACACACTTTAGTCAGAGGGCTGAATATGCTGAAGAGCTGTTAGACATATAGTTACTATGAAAAGTTAACATTTCCTCCATGCTATTCATAAGCCATATTAAGAGGACCTTTTCATTCAAAACCTCCACTTACCTACACCCTGTTTCTTTGGGCACCTCCACATCACATGAAGTAACTTCTATCATTATGATATACGTAACTCATCAGTTTCCATCCCAGACATGATTATTAACCCTATAGAAATATATCCTAACCCTAACCCTTTATCTTGTAGACAGTAAAAACATTTTTTGGATTCACTCTTGTCCTCAGGAATTGCTGAACCAAGCTACAAGAGCTACCTGCCCATCAAATGCTCCACGATCCTTAGTTTGATTCCTGACTGGGTCACTGACTGTGAACACTGTTACTGTTTCTAGATGACTTATCTTTGCAAACTTCAACGACAGTTATCATAAAGTAAATGGCTTCTCCATACTGGCTGGAATGTGAATTAGTGTAGAAAAGTGCACAAGCATTCCTTCCAGGGCTGTCTCCTGACTTGTGCCAGATGCTCCTGAGATTATCTCTGGAGTTAAGTAGAACAGAAAAAATACAGCATGTCCTAAGAATGATTAGATTGGTGAATAGTCCATAAAATAACTTTGACTTAAAGCAAAAAACATATTTGTGCCTCTTTATTTAGAAATAATATTAAACTGCTATTTAAATTGTTCATTTCTTAAAACTTTGAAAAATCTCTTTAGCTCAAGAATGGTTTTGGGATTTTATATCCTAATTTAATCTTGGAAAAATGCTATGAAAGACAAAATTAGAATATTAAATAATTTTAATGACCCCTTTTAAAACCTTGTAATATATATGAGGACAGAAAGTAGCTGTGTTTACAGTAACTGCTTTTATCACACAAATTTATATCTTGTCCAATCTCTCTGATCAAGTACCAGTCATATGGAAGAAAGCATACAGGTTATAGCTTAGAAACCAGAAAAAAAATAATTAGTCTGCCTCCTACATCTTTGTGTGTTGGCCAAGCAAACAGTATAATTTATTTAATTTCAAATGAATGTTTATTGAGAAGAAATAAAGTCATTTAAATAATATGAAATTTGCCTTTTAAGCATGGCATGCAACTGTTATATAGTATAGTATAGTATATATATGTTATATAGTAGAATTTCTGGTTACTATAACGGCAGACTTAGATGCTTCAGACTTCATGTTTGTTACTATTCATCAATTTGGCAAAAGCTTTTGATGCAGTAATTCATTAACTATTTATTGTTTGCAAAATGATGCAACCGGATGTAAAGTAGTAAAAAATGCAGTACCAGGACTTAAATTTTTATTCATGACTATGATTTATCAAACTCCATTAATAAACAATGGTGTATCTCAAGGATCAATGCTATTCATCATTTAAAATAATATTTGTGTTCACACTTAGAACTGCAAGTACTGTTTCACTCTTATGTTAATAGCTATTATTAAATTGATTTTAATTGCTTACAACAACTGAACATTAATTATTTTCTACATTTTGTGACAATCGAGGCTATAATATGTATTGTAAACCCCAAACTACAAATGCTTCCATCAGTTTCTTGAATTTTACCAAGACAGATTTTGTTGACAAGTCCTACATGGAGCTATAAATAAGATTGACTTTCAGTCTAAGAGAACAGTGTGTTCAAATGAAACAGAAATTAATGATATAACTACTCTATATATACTGCTCAAAAGAATTAAAGGAACACTTTTTAATCAGAGTATAGCATAAAGTCAATGAAACTTATGGGATATTAATCTGGTCAGTTAAGTAGCAGAGGGGGTTGTTAATCAGTTTCAGCTGCTGTGGTGTTAATGAAATTAACAACAGATGCACTAGAGGGGCAACAATGAGATGACCCCCAAAACAGGAATGGTTTAACAGGTGGAGGCCACTGACATTTTTCCCTCCTCATCTTTTCTGACTGTTTCTTCACTAGTTTTGCATTTGGCTACAGTCAGTGTCACTACTGGTAGCATGAGGCGATACCTGGACCCTACAGAGGTTGCACAGGTAGTCCAACTTCTCCAGGATGGCACATCAATACGTGTCATTGCCAGAAGGTTTGCTGTGTCTCCCTGCACAGTCTCAAGGGCATGGAGGAGATTCTAGGAGACAAGCAGTTACTCTAGGAGAGCTGGAGAGGGCCATAGAAGGTCCATAACCCATCAGCAGGACCAGTATCTGCTCCTTTGGGCAAGGAGGAACAGGATGAGCACTGCCAGAGCCCTACAAAATGACCTCCAGCAGGCCACTGGTGTGAATGTCTCTGACCAAACAACCAGAAAGACTTCATGAGGGTGACCCAAGGGCCCCATGTCCTCTAATGGGCCCTGAGCTCAATGCCCAGCAGCATGCAGCTCGATTGGCATTCGCCATAGAATACCAGAATTGGCAGATGCACCACTGGTGCCCTGTGCTTTTTACAGATGAGAGCAGGTTCACCCTGAGCACGTGACAGAAGTGAAAGGGTCTGGAGAAGCCATGGAGAACATTATGCTGCCTGTAACATCATTCAGCATGAGCAGTTTGGTGGTGGGTTAATGATTGTCTGGGGAGGCATATCCATGGAGGGTCACACAGACCGCTACAGGCTTGACAAAGGCACCTTGGCTGCCATTAGGTATCAGGATGAAATCCTTGGACCCATTGTCAGACCCTATGCTGGTACAGTGGCTCCTGGTGCACGACAATTCCTGGCCTCATGTGGTGAGAGTATGCAGGCAGTTCCTGGAGGATGAAGGAATTGATACCATTGACTGGCCACCACACTTTCCTGACCTAAATCCAATAGAACACCTCTGGGACATTATGTTTTGGTCCATCCAATGCCACCAGGTTGCACCTCAGACTGTCCAGGAGCTCAGTGATGCCCTGGTCCAGATCTGGAAGGAGATCCCCCACAACACCATCTGTCATCTCATTAGAAGCATGCACCGATGTTGTCAGGCATGTATACAAGAACACAGGGGCCATACAAAGTGCTGCGTACAATTTTGAGTTGCTGCAATTAAATTTTGGCAAAATGGACTAGCCTGCCACATAATTTTTTCACTCTGATTTTTGGGGCGTCTTTGAATTCAGGGCTCTGTAGGTTGATCATTTTCATTTCCATCAAACGATGTGGCATCCTTTCGTTCCTAACACATTACCCAGTCTATATCTTTATCTTTTTCCCATTGAGATCTGATGTGTTTTCAAAGTGTTCCTTTAATTTTTTTGAGCAGTTTATATAAAATCCTAATCTGACTTTATGTGATGTTTTTTGTCACGGTTTAAATTGGGCTTATTTTAAAACCTATATATTTATGTTTGGTATCATTCTTTTCAGAATTTATCTTTAATTTAATCTTTAATGTGATGGTGTCAGATTTTCAGATTCTTATTCCATTTTTAAATTATAAACTAAAAAATATCAAGAACTCGTGTCTCACGAGATGAGATTTAACCAAGAGTGCCAAGAGATTTAACCACGCACGGGGCCAGAAATAAAAGAAAAAGAGTAGGACAGCTGCTGTACAGGCTTTTAAATGTTTGAAGTGCCATGCAAGATGCAGATCACACAGCAATCCAGCAACTGATTGAGCAAAGAGGAGGTAAAAAAAATTGTATTTGTTTCCCATTGTATCAGCATTTAAGAGGGGGTTTTGGAGGAGCGACCGTGTCTCTTTGGGGTGCGTTCAGGCCCCTCTTCACAACGTGAGCGGCAGACTGGCCACAACTGGGGGTTGGGTGCCGAAGGCGCCAGGGGAGCTTGCCCCTCTCGTACTGTATATATACATGTATTATTTCATGACTTCATACAAGTGGCTAAACTTTGCTTTGTGCTTGCTAAGGTGGGCTGTGGTAGGAACACAGTAAGTCTGCTTGTCATCCATGTCTAGGCTTAATTTAGTGTATTATTCTTCTTTCTTGTATATAACAAAGAATGGAACATATAGTCATTGCCTGAATACATGCTTCATCTCATTCATTTCTGTCCATATTCCATCTGCCAGAATATCAGGCTGTAAAACAGTATTTGCCTTTGTTTTATTATGAAAGGGGTTAGGCCCGTCCCTATCCTAACTTTCTATCCTCTTGTTCTTTTAACCTTACACTCACTTGACCTGAAAGGAGACATATTCTGGGACTAGTAGACAGAACTGTCTTCTACTGTACTTCATTTTCCCTAGGAAAAGAGAGGACATCTTTTCTTTATTCAAGGGAAGGGGTAAGCAACTGGAAAGGAGCTCAACCACCCCTGGGTTCTTTTCAGAAGTGAGGGTAAAGGTGATTTTGAAATTGCTACCACTGCATTGATTAGTTGGCCAGTTTTTTTAATGTTACTCTGGACTGTGGTAGTGAAATGGAATTATCAGTCAGTCTACATCCACATCTTCATTTAAAGGGGGAGTTACTGACTGAAAGAATGAGATTTCAAGTACAAGAGGCAAGAATGTGGCTTTTATGTAGGGTTGATTAGGTCAGACTCTGTGACAGGATGAGAAGCTTGGCCCTGGAGTACAGCCACTGATAGTCATGACAAAGAAGCCTCCCTATGTGCATTCTACAGAACATGCAAAAAGGACAGGCTAATGGAAAAAGACCAGGAGGCAGACCCAGGACACTCTGGAAATATTATGTTTCTTGATTACCATGACTGGGTCGAGGTGTTACTCAGGATAATGTGGATAGTGCCTGAGTATTAGGCTAGTTGCTCATATCTAAAAAGTATGAACTGGACACAACACAGAAAAAAAATCCACCTGCTTTTCTAGTTTCACCTGGTCTCACAGAAAATGGAATATGTGCAATAATGATGACGGTCTTAACCAGGCCAGGACATGTGCATGCTTTTGAGAAACAGTAATGAAAGACTACACAGCTGTGTATCAAAAGTAAACAATAAAATGGCATACTGCCACAGAAATCTAATCTCAAAATCATACTACAACCTGAAGTAGAGCTGTCAACAAAGTTTTGACTCATAACCGTGTAATAAACTGAAGGTGAGCTGTCACCAAAGTATTGACTTACAAGCGTAAGACAATCTAACCGTGAGCGGTCATCAAAATCTAAACTTAAGACTGTTACAAAAGATGAAATGAAAATTATTTTGAATCAGTAATGCACTTAAAAAATAAATGATGAAAGAATTTTCACTGGTCTCAAATTACGCTATCAAAACAAAGCACTCGCATATTAATATTCCCTGAGGTTAAAGCTTTCCAATGACCCACAGTAGAAAACATTCACCTGAAGTGAAAAAATAAGAAACCATTAAGAAATTAGCCCAAATCATAACACTGCTACCGTTACACTCACCAGGAGAAGGGCAAAGACAATGGTGAACAGTCAGTCAGTCATCATCCAACCCACTATATCCTAAAAAAGGGTCACGGGGGTCTGCTGGAGCCAATCCCTGCCAACACAGGGTGCAAGGCAGGAACAAATCCCTGGGCAGGGCACATGCACACACACCAAGCACAATTTAGGATCTCCAATGCACCTAACCTTCATGTCTTTGTACTGTGGGAGGAAACCGGAGCACCCGGAGGAAACCCACGCAGACACGGGGAGAGCATTAAAACTCCACTCAGGGAGGACCTGGGAAGCGAACCAAGGTCTCCTTACTGCGAGGCAGCAGTGCTCCACCGTGCCGCCCATGGTGATTATTGAAACACAAAGAAAGTAGGGTTAGAAAATCATGACATATAAAGTACAATTTATTAAAAAATCTATATATTTTAATCAATGCTTGCTTTTTGACTTGTTTGATTGTTTGTTTGGCAAAACAATCATTTCGTGAATGTCAGAATTCCCCTGGATAATTTAACTTATTTTGTTTCTTTTCATAGATGGCATCATTTTGCTGTTATGATGCTACACATTTGACATCAAGGGAGTCAGCAATTTTAACCTGAACCAAATGTTAGGCAGAATGCAAACTCCATGCAAATCAAGGAATGAGTGCGTGAGAGAATTTGGTTCTTAACAGTTTACAGAAAAAAGATAGAAAGAAAAGAAAATGTAGATTTTTAACCAATATTTTTTTTTCTTGTCCACAAGTTTTTTTTACCTTTGAATTATTTTGCCTGTCTGTAACTGTTGTGTTTTGGCCTGTGCCTGTCTGACCTCTCTCTGAACTTGCTCTTCATGTGTATTCTCTGCTTCAGTGCCTTCATCTCGACTAGTAGATTCTATAAGCTGAAATAAAAACAACAAAAGAAGTAGAGATGCACTAAGAAGATTTTTACAGTACAGCACCAAGTGATGAAAAAAATTGTAACATATATTACTGTTGCATAATATTTTTAATAAGATACATTTATTTTTTGTTTATTCTAATTTTCATATAGTATTTTCACCAGCAAATAAACCTACTGCACAAAGAATCAGCATTAAAAATAATTCTCTTAAATGACCTAAGACTTATTTAATCATTAATGATGAGCGAGCCCTGATGTGTTCACTTTGCCTAGAGTTCGGTGAAAGCACCAAAATGTTTGAGAACTTCACCGAAAATGCATTAAAGGCAATGGGGAAGGAGGAACTGAACTAGTTTTCAACGTATTATAATGCTGCAATGGTCTTTTAAGTGTCCCTGAGGGCTTTGGGCAAAGTTTGCCAACTATGCTGGACTGATTGTTGTGGTCAGATATGTGATCTGAGCTGTGAGGAAGCAGTGCTAGCCATTGCACCACTGTGCGGCAAACGACAAAAGCTGCAGGCAGAAGGAATACCACAAACAACATGCAACAAACGGCCACAAACTAGCAAACTAACTAAACTAACTAAATGAAATACAGATCATTGCACATAGAGTTCCAATCTTGAGGCATACATTGCCTGTGCAACAAAGTGGCGGTGTGGGACAGGCTATTTTCATTGTTTGAAGTCACTGCTCTAGGCATTGCGGGAATGTCTTTTTTGTTTGCCATGTATCTGTGCAAATGCATCGCACTTTCTTCTTCCATCAAGAAGAATGAAATGCCTTGTAAACAGTAATGTATATTTTGGTTTTATTATTATACAGAATTTTCTTGTTTTCGGGAATGGGAATGGAGATTGTTGCTGAGCACACAGTTAATGTGTATACATAATTAGCCATGCAGTGCTGCATTGCCAGAGCTCACTGGGATTAGAGATATATATCTGGTAGCAGTTTTTTTGTTTATTTATACTTTGAGGACTTTTTTGCTGTTTTAGCTCAAGGCTGAATTTGTTTATAAAAAACTTTAAAAAAGCACACAAAGCAATGATTTCACGCATAAATCAACATAAAAATTTGTATTTATGATAAATGGCACTCTGTTTTTTGTTTAGTTTTTTTTTCAGTACGTGAATTCACATTCCTATTACATACCTGTTTGTTTCATCACTCAGAAGCTTAAAGGCACTTTCTGGAAAAGAACGGCTTGAAGTAATTGAGTGGCTGGTAATTCATAGTGTCCACTATAACGCTGTGTTGTTATGTGAAGTCTTTTAGTCAGCAACAGATCTCTTTCTGGGTTTTCCTCCAAGGCAAATGTTGCCATAGATGCGTCAGCTACATGAGTGTGTTCAGCTGGGCGCCGATCAGCTGAGGCAGGTATTTCACTTTCGTTTTTGATCTCCAGATCACTTGCATCAAAATTGGAGTCCGATAAGTCACACTCCGCTTCAACAATAATACACAAAAAGTCGTCCACTGAATATTTTGCTTTGTGCATTCGCTTAGCTCTCTCACAAAATGTCAATGCCATTTTAGACGTTTACTCTTCGCTACTCACGCATGCACAAGGATCTGAGGCCCAATTTTTCCTTTTTAAGTTCACTGAGGGCCCACATACAGCAATCAAAGAGCAATGGAAGTTGAAATGAGCCCAAATGAAAGAAGCTAGTGCTATGATTTGTTATTTAATTTGTTGTTCACTAAGATCAATAATTTTCATGAAACACACCCAAAAACAATATTAATAGAAATAACCACACTAAAACATTCAAACTGAAAATGAAAGAAAAGACAAAGACAAGGAACATAAACATAAGCCAGGGAAGAAGAAACATGGGCCAAAACATAACAGTTGTAGTGGATGGCCGGCTTCATATTCTGGCCCTCACCCCCAGGCCGCCAGGAGAAGCACTCCCGAGAGCATGGACGGGCCCCGAATTCCAGCAGGGCCTCATGGACTATGTAGTTTTTATGCACAGCCCTGGTGGATACCCTGGGGACCACTGGGAGTCGCTGTCGGGAGGCCAGTGGACTCATTTGCACACTATGACCTGAGCGTTTGTCACAGGAAGATAGACGGGCTTCTGGGGTGAAGAAAAGCATTATTTACCCTGACCCAGAAGGAATAAGGACTAGTGGACTGTTAGATTGGGAACACTTCCGGGTCAGGGAATATAAAAGGACTGAGGGAGCTCCCAGATGGCGAGCTGAGCTGGGTGGTAGGAGGGCAACGCAACTGGGAGTGGAGGATTGATTATTGTTTTTGTAGTATTGTGGTTATTTATGAGTAGTGTGGAGTGGAGGGTGCTTAGTGCACGTAATTATTATAATAAAAAGAATTATTGTGGCACTTTTACCTGGTGTTTGGCGTGGTACCTGAGGGTTCAAGGGAGCGCTACTGCCCCCTGCTGTCACACAGTATATGTTACCTTTTGTACTTCAGTGTAATAATTAGTACAACTTCCTCATATTTCAATCCTGGCACAGCCACCACTTGAGTTTTCACTTTTTCTCTGTACATGTAGGGGTTTTTCTGAGGTTGTCTTCCAGCAATCCCAAAGATATGTAAGTTACTTTATTTGCCAATTCTAAAATGGACTGGCATAAATTAGACCACCTTGTATTTTTAAAATTAGCAACAAGAACAAGAAAATGGTGTTTGTTAGAATGACAGATAGGAACAAGCTCTAACTTATATCATTCAGTACACACACTCTTTGTTTGTTTGAAGCTCATAATGGGATGCAAGCCTTATACTACAAATACAATATGTAGGATAAATTAGCCAAGACATAATTACTAGACTACAGTGCTAACATACCCATCATTAACAGGTCCTGTTTTTTTAGCTCAGTAAACTTAAGAAATTAAAAAGAACAATGTGAAAAGTTGAACTTTACCTGTGCAAAATTGTAAATTTATTATATTTGAAATAATATTCAAACCACAACCTGTTGTGAGTAATGCAGCACATTTTTCAAAAAGTAATTTTTTACTTTAAATGTCTACTTCTTTATAGTGCAACATTTTTTAACATAGAATTGATAATAATTAAATCTACTTTAACTGAAGACCTGCTTTTTATCTCCTGCTTTCTAAATGCCTTTCCTTTATTTATAATGTTTCAAAACATTTTTTATTCAATCGTATACCTTGCTGTTTGCTAACATGGAGTACTGGCTCACTTTTGAATTTACAAATTTACATTCTATTACAACTTGCGTTAGTCTAACTATTGATATGTTTCCTCCATCTTTGTAATTTTGTTTCTGTATTTTGAATTTGGCATCCTTTAGGATGAACCATATTATGATGTTTGTTTTGAAAAATGCTATATAAAATAAAAATTGACTAATTACATTGGTCAGTGAAGATTTTGCTTCCGGAAAAGGTTTGGGTATCTCTTATGGATTTTAGCCTGCTGATCAGAAAAATTACTTCTGAATTTTCCAATCACATAATGTGTAACTGCAATCACCTCTTTTTGTGATTTCCTTTCATATTATAAGTATACAAATGCTATCTGAGTCACAAACAACATGTATTTGATCATGTTTAGATGGCTAAGACATTCAGATGCTTAAACTAAATGATATCAGATTTAAGATTGCTTTAACGTTTTAATGTAGGTAAGTGCAGTGGTAGATCTGCTGCTTTGCAGTAAGGAGATGATGGGTTCAAATCTTGGGCCCTCCCTCTGTGAAGTGCACTTTGAGTAGTGAGAAAAGTGCTATATAATATAAAGAATTATTAATATTAACTCATTAGCCTCATTCTAGCAACCCTCGTTCTATTTAACTGTTACTGCAACACAAGCTAAACACTGCCAAGGTATACAGTGAAACCTACAGCTGGCATCTCATTCCATTGTTGCTTGTTCTTAGACATATGTTAGGAACTGCATTGTAGATGATTGTGGAACAGGCAATGTAGGTTGAGCCAACCGAAATGCAGCCTGCTACTACAAGGGCTGACAATGAGGCCACACTGTTCACAAATAAGTGATACAAAACTGTCCAACTGAATTTTCGGCAATTGCAATGCAGCTGTAAATGATAGGGAATTGTTAAAATATTTTTTTTACATTTAGATATGTGCAAAAGTATGTAAAGAAGTTACAGAATTATAAAATGAGAGTAGATTATGTCACTGCATTACTCATAAGAGGATTAGTCTTTCAAAATCTGTTTTCTTTAAATACTGTGTGTTTTAGACTCTTTATGAACTTATGAAGAAACTGTGGAAAATTGAGAGAGCAAATGCCAATTACTTGAAATTAAACCAATTATACAAATCTCTGTTACTTCTTAGTAAGAATATTTTTCTCTGACAAAATCTATTCTTAGTTTATGTCAGTATACATCACACATTATCATGATTTGATCAACATCAGATGGTTGCGTGAGTGTAAACTTTTTTTAACTTAGGTCTTCCCAACTATGACTTGAATTAATTTACTTGAATAAAACCAGTGATTCATGTGAACTCCTTGATCAAATCTAGCAACTCAACTTGACTTGCTTGAATGTAATTTTTATAACTTAGGACTTGATTTGAAACTTGAAGGCCAGGACTTGAAGTGTACTAAAGACCAGTATATGTAGCACTTAGTCCATTTTCTGACATATACAGTTTAACAACTAAGACTGGAGCGTCTGTGGTAATGTTAAAGTACTGGCACTGCTATTAGGAATTCAGCTCGGTTATCCCAAATACTACAAATAGAACAGTCTTGTTACATTAAAAAGGACTGGCCGTTCCATGTGCTTGCAACTCCAGTGCAGTGAAGTATGGTGCGTCAACCACTTGTCAGCACAACAAAGAATTTTTGCCTCCTTTTCATATAAAATGGGGCTGATGAAAAATTTTGTAAAAGCGATGCACAAGGAAAATTAAGGACTTTGATATATGAGGCAGATGTTTCCACAAATAGCTGATGCTAAGATTAAGGCAGACATTTTTGTTGGTCCTCAAATCAGACATGTCATCAATGATGTGGTTGGAAGATCTGCAGGTGCTACTGGAAGATATTCACATTGAAGACATTCAAGGATAATTTTTTTGACATACATAACAATGAACTGCAACATATAGTTGAAGATTAATTTTCTGCCTTCCAACTTGGAATTGTTCCCTGCTAATTTTGGTGTAGTCAGTGACCGACATGATTAAAAGTTTCACCATGTCATTGCAACGATGGAAAAGAGCTATCATGGCAAGTGGAATCCGTCAATGCTGGCTTACTGTTGTTGGACACTGAAATATGCTGATGTCAGAGGGGAACATTTTTTGTACAATGGCCGATTTTTTTTTTTTTCTCTCTTAGGTAAAACAAAAAGCATAAAATTAAATTTAAAGGCCAGTACATGAAGGGGCACCCATTGTTGGGACTGGGGTGAGAAATTGAAAGGCAAATTTCCTGGCTAATCCTGTTACTGATTATTGTCATGACTGTCTACATGATATCAGTATTTGCTGTCTTGCAAAAGAGTCACCCAGTTTGATTTTTAACTGCTTAAACATACAAACAATACAAAATTGTGGTAACATACTGTAACTGCTCCTTATTTGGAAAATGTTTGTATTTACCTGACATGGAAATGAAGATGTCTGGGGATATTGGATTCTAATCAGCATATGTGTACTCATTGAGAGTTGGTAATAATACTTTTTGTTAACCTTTGTTTACATTATTTGTTAAACCTAGGAAATTTGGATTGTTAATCCATCATCCTATTGATCTAGGCAGGGACTGAAGCTGATTTAAACTTCTGGGCAGGACAAGGCAGGGGTGAGGGACAGTCCACTGAGAATGCTCCCAAGAGCACTTGCCCAGAGCACAGGTGCTCGCAGGCAGATGAGGGTACGTGGCTGGTACGACGTCAGGCACAAATACAACAACGCTTACCTCCAGGGAGGAAGAGACAGCTCCAAAAGAGGACGCCGGTTGTGTGTCCAGTGAAACAGGGAAGCCGCATGAAAGGACCGAGCAAAGCTGGCGGACGAGAAGTGAGGCATGCCTAGGTCGCAGCAACACAAGGAGCCCAGAGTGGGAAAAAAAAGAATGACGGGATTCAATGATTTGACAAAAATTCTGTTGGGAAACAAGTGTCCGGTGAACAGAGTGCATGCGTGGACAGTTGAACGATTAATTGTTGGGGTAACACAGTGTGCAAACTGAAGGTTGCACCACTAAAGGCTGTATCCTCTATGTTTTTTAATGGACTTTTAGAGTGTGGACTGTGTGCTTTCCTTCTTAAAAAATGGTTTTTGTCCCTGATATTGTTAGATTTTTATGTTTGTTTATCATTTTAATGTACTTTATATTGTCTGGTGTAATTGGTGAAGTTACTGTTGCTTTTCTTGAAATTTCTGCTGCGTCTTAATAAAACTGGGTGGTGTAGTCAGATATTTTAACGGTGTCTAGGTTAGATAACCTGTAAGTGTGACCAGACACCTGTCACAATAAGTTAAGTATAATATAATTTCATGTTTCTCCAAATCTCTACCAGGTACAGACAATCTGAAATTAAATTTGTGTTCAGCTTCAAACTATCTATCATATAGTATATAACCAAAAAATCTTTCAGGAATGAACATGTTTGAAAAATCTGTTTTCCTGTGTTTTAATTAAAAAGTTATTAATGCATTTTTCATTGAATGTACAGAAATATCAGGAAAGCTTTATATGAGTTTTAAATGAATACTCTATTAAAGGTAAAAATAAAATTCAGAATGTGCTGGTCATTTTTTGTCACCCCCTATTTGCTGCTGATTTTTATCACAAGTTCATACCACACTATTTCTGTTACTATATATTTGTGGTGGAAGCAGGAACCTACACTGATGAACGTAATCTTAGGTGGTGCGAGTGTGTTGGAAGAGCAGTGCAGTGACAACACTAAATAGGAGTGATAGTAGCTTTACATGCCATGTGCTGTTTGATATTTTGATAAGCATGGAGTGTTAGGTTTGAACCCAGTATAGAACTGAAATGTGACATGCATAAACCAAATCCATTAGAATATTCACATTTTGATGAATCAGTTTCCAAATATAACATCTACTTATCCATATTTGTATTTTTATGTATAACTCTCTTAAACATATTTCGTTACAATCTTTGATCAGGACACATCACTATACATGACATGATTGGCTCGTCTGTTCATATTTTAAGTGCTAATTTCAAATTTATTTTAGATAAGCTTGTTTCTTAAATTAGTCTTCACTAAAGCAAATCATCCCACTGACTGACAAGTTTATGGTCAAGCTGGGAAAAATAATTGGCTGTATTACAGTGTTGTAAACATTCTCAAAAACTCAAATAATTACCGTCATTATATTTCTATTTGAATTTAAGAGAGGTGAAAATGAGAATGCAGGCAGGGTGGAATGGGTGGAGAAGAGTGTAAGAAGTGATTTGTGACAGACAGGTATCAGCAAGAGTGAAAGGGAAGGTCTACAGGATGGTAGTGAGACCAGTTATGTTATTTGGGTTGGAGACGGTGGCACTGACAAGCAGGAGACAGAGCTGGAGGTGGCAGAGTTAAAGATGCTAAGATTTGCACTGAGTGTGACGAGGATGGACAGGATTAGAAACGAGTACATTAGAGGATCAGCTCAGGTTGGAAGGTTAGGAGACAAAGTCAGAGAGGTGAGATTGCGTTGGTTTGGACATGTGCAGGGGAGAGATGCTGAGTATATTGGGAAAAGGATGCTAAGGATAGAGCTGCCAGGCAAGAGGAAAAGAGGAAGGCCTAAGAGAAGGTTTATGGATGTGGTGAGAGAGGACATGGACATTGATGTAACAGAACAAGATGCAGAAGACAGGACGATATGGAAGAAGATGATCCGCTGTGGCAACCCTAACGAGAGCAGCCGAAGCAAGAAGAAGAAGGATACTTTTATTTGAATTTAAACTTAAGTTTCAGCTTAAGCTTGGTGTAGCATTTCCTGACACACTTCTGCCTTATAATTCATTTTCATGATGGCACTCAGTTTTGTTTTAATTCTTTCCTTTTCTACAACCTCCAGGAGTTCCATAGTGTGTCCCATAACCACTCGGAGTATTTATATCACTGTATCTGAGTGTGAATCACAGCAGCAGCTGATCGGAAAGAGAATTATCGGTATACAGTTTCAAGGACACGCTGTCTCAGCCACTGCAAAACGTTTTAAAGCCTTTCCTGTACAGACCTCGCGGTTCAGAAACAGTTTCATCCCAAGAACTTTAAATGCACTCAATCAATTGCACCTTGTAGAAATGTTTGTACTTATAAATACAATCACCCCACTGTAAACTTGAACTACAGTTATATTATTGCACAACCTGAGCCACTTTATAAAGCGCGTATTTACATATGATGACGATATCATTTTTAAGGTGAAATGCAGCAAAATATGTTTATTAAATTGTACAGATAAAACTTTAAACTTAATTTAAATAATCAATATTCTTCACTGGGAGTGTCGTTAAGGATAGAATAATTAAACATGTACTACGAAGATATTTCAATGTTCCTTAAACATTTTGAAGAATCTGTGCTAAGCTTACAGATGGCTTAACTTCTATTACAGAGCTGATTGTATGGCGATCGGTTACTTGGGGAAAGAAAAGCACTGACTGCAGTGACGGCTACGCCAATATATATTGAATATAAAACAGAAAGATAAAATAACAACACAGCTAAAAACGCAGCGACAAATTTCTGCAAAAGTTAAATGCTTGTGTCATGAGCACGAGGCGGCTATGCAGTGTCTGCAACGGACGTGGCCATCCACCGTGCATAAGCTACCTTACTGACATTGGCGGGCGAAGGAGCACCCGATTCTTCCTCTGCCCAGTGCCACCACAAGCCTAGAGCCGCCCCTGAGTACTGCTGCAATAAATTATTTCATCGAAGTGAAACACATGTTTAATAACGTGCTTTAACTCCTATAATCATGAAAATGATATCACGTATACATCTCAGTATTTTAGTTATTCAGAGAGCTGTAATATCACGAATGTAATGGATTCTGTGTCCAGTTGGAGGAAGAGAGCCGGTTTAAGAAGCAAGTAGTGATTCACACACACAGGCACAAAGAAGATCAAATACAAAACAAAGCATTTAACGTGCTACTTTAATTACGATGTGATTTGAGAAACTGGTTAATTAAACGATTTTAAGATGAAGTTTATGATGTTCTACTTTAATGATAAAATAAACTACGTGATTAAAGTGGAAATTTCGAGATTGAAGTTGACATTTCGTGCTTTTTCCCCACTGTGTGCCTTTTTTTCTCTGTGCCCTAATAAGCTTTTATATGACACTCAGACAGTGGGCTACAACTCGGCTTTTCACGGCTACGTTGATATGTGACTTCTTTTTTATTTCCGGCACTGTGCGATTTTGTGAACGTGAACTTTCAAGTTTCTCCAACACGCTATGTCACTCGATCAACTTCCTTTTGTTGATTATACCACGGTTTATTTTAACAAATAGTATGTTTTTCCTTTGCCTCCACTTGGTATTCGCTGAAATTCTTATATTTTCCCCCGTGCTTTTCCCATTGTCTTTTCACAGAAGGATGCGCTTAAGGGCGATTTATATTGATTTGCATATTCAAAGAGGTGTAATTTTGGGAGGAGTTGGGGCGTTACATAAAGCGCGTGCATGAGCGTTACTTTTCACGCTGATCTGGATTTATGTAGCGGAAGAACGTAGAAGTTGGATTATGCACAGATTCCTGCATCTGGATTTTTCTGTGTGAAAGCGCCATGTTATAGTGCTTTATACATGAGGCCCCAGGTAACAAAGTTCTCCACCTGACTACTATACTCTGTCTCAGCCCCCTTATCAATAAGTGCAGAATTATCTCAGAATTTCTGCAAGTGACATTGTTGTGTCCCGGTGCGAGGAGCATCATTTTTTTTTCTTTTTCTTTATTATGTGTATGTTGCCATCCATCCATCCATTGTCTAACCCGCTGAATCCAAATACAGGGTCACAGGGGTCTGCTGGAGCCAATCCCAGCCAACACAGGGCACAAGGCAGGAACCAATCTTGGGCAGGGTGCCAACCCACAGCAGGACACACACAAACACACCCACACACCAAGCACACACTAGGGCCAATTTAGAATCGCCAGTCCACCTAAACTGCATGTCTTTGTAATGTGGGAGGAAACCGGAGAACCCGGAGGGAACCCACGCAGACACGGGGAGAACATGCAAACTCCACGCAGGGAGGACCCGGGAAGCGAACCCGGGCCTCCTAACTGTGAGGCAGCAGCGCTACCACTGCGCCACCGTGCCGCCAGAGTATGTTGCTTTAATTTATTTTACCCTGGCAGCGCCTTGGACAGCAATGCAGGTCTTGTGTGAACCCGCCCCTAATGCGATTGATTCGCTGGACAATCACTGACAAGGTAGTTGCGGGGTTGAGACAGGATTTAAGATGGCCGCTGCTGTTTGTTTGGTGTGCTTGCTCGGGAGAAAGGTGTCCCAAACTGCTGCGAAGGGACTAAACGTTTGGACTTTTTGTAAAGTGGTTTGCTGCTGGCTGCAAGGGTGACGTCGTCAGGACCTGAAGAGAGTGGACTATGGTGCAGTGGTCCAAGTCCAGAGGGAAAAGCGGTGTTGGCTGCAGGAGCAGCGGCCACGGGATATTTGTCCCTTTTTTCTCTTTGTGTCCAGGTACCCGATCGAGGCGAGTGAGCAAGAACACGGAGGCTGATTGGGTGACGCAGAGAGAGATTGGGAGTGGAACCAGGCTGACGGAATGGACGGCAGGTGGACCAGAATGGAGAGAGAGAACGATTTAGACCCCCGCGATCCCCAGTCAGCCTAAAGGGAAGTGGCTAATAGTGAGTTGAGAGTGTGCGAACTGGCCTTATGGCTGAGGAGGGGGAAAAGAGGGTCTGAGGGTTTTTCTTTTGGCTCTTTGCCGTAGGTTCCGTGATGTGACGGAGGAGAGACAGCGACGGCGGTTTGGAGCAGCAACAGTGATTGGCTGGTTAGAAGGATACCATTACTGGATTGCTGCAATTGGACGCCGCTGTGGATTATAGGGAAGGGGTTCAGTACTGGAGAATCGGGACTTGTGAGAACTGGGAACTTAGCATTTGAGCACAGGGGACATTGGGTGCTGCCAGAGTTTTTTGGTATTTGGTTATTTTGGTTTAAGTGAGGGCCTCGTGGTGAGAGCACGAAGACCCAAGAACTGTTTAAGTTTGTTTAGTTATTTATTTCTTAATGTTCAAGTATTGGGCTATTGTTTGTGGAGTTTAGTTATTCATCTTATTTTTCCCTTTTATGCTTCCCCCATCCCTTAATGGTATTTATAGTGTGCTGTTTCTCCCGAGTGATATAATTTGAGTGTTGTGGGTATAAGAATTGAGTGCTGTGCTTTCCCAGGGTGATATAATTCGAGTGCTGTGTGAAGAAGAATTGAGGGTTGTTTAGGTTATTTTGGACTGCTGTGTTCATCACGGGTGGGTTGGAGGGGGGGCCCGGACCAAGGGGAGAGACTTACCATCTGGACAGAAAAACTTGCTCACTCAATAAATGTGTATTTGAACTTGCCACTACGTGTGGGAGTGGTCCCTTTGTTTTGTTATGCTCCGGAGGTCCCAAAGGGGTGTGACAAACTTAAACGATAAACCAAAATAAATTGCTGTTGGGGTCTGTTGCCCCGGGCCACCACAACATGACCCGCTGTTATATTTAAAGTCTGAGGTGTACAGAGTGAAGAGAAATGGAGACAGGACTAATCATTGTGGTGCTCCAGTGTTTCTCATATCCGTATCAGAGACACAGTCATTGAGCCTTACAAACTACAATGTACCTGACAGATTATCCAGGACACCATAGCCTCATCCACCTACATACAGTATCTCTAAATATACTCCTTAACAGGGATGGCTGGATGATACTAAAGGTACTGGAGAAATTAAAAAAACACAATCCTCACAGTGCTGCCAGCTTTGTCCAATAGCATTCCAAAACTTGGAGTCAAACAGAAATTTGAGAGTAATTGATACCTTTATTATTAATATATCAATACATCGATTTAAAAACACAGCCAAGACATTACTGTGTTTATCGTGGCTATTACAGATTGAAATCACTCATTTTTAATGAATCAAAGCCTGATATTCAGAAGCCATCTGTGACGATGTGGGTTCTGGCTCCACACTCCCATCTGATTTTGGGAACCCTTGAACCCAACACCGTCGATAATGAAACCGAGAGAGCTAGTCAGTCGAGGCAATAAACATCTAAGCAAGGGGATGGTTGAAAGTGCAACAGTGCTTTTATTTAAAAGAAACAATCAAAACAAAACAGTGTTCCAATAAATAGTGCAGTTCATTCAATAAATAATCCAATAAAAGAACGTGGAGGTTAAAATCAATAAATACAAAAAACAATCCTTTAAAACGAGAGGTTAAAAATCTTCTTTAGGAAGCAGTCTTAAAACAACAAACAAGCTCGGTGCTTCTTTTAACATGTGACTCCCCTGCATCTCCCTGTCCAGGCTTCGCAACAGAGGAGCCACTCTCTCTCTCTGCAGCTGCCCTCCTGAAACACACGCATGAGACTGGAGACCTCCCGAACCCTGGCTTCCCTGGCTCTCGGAGAACTTGGTTTCCACCAACGGCCAGGTCGCCCACGTTGGGGATTCCAACCACCAAGTCTCCCGACTTGCGCTGCCTTTCCGCGGCCTCTCTGCGGCCAGTCGCCTTCCCTTGGTCACTCCCGCTACATAATCGCTCAGCTGGAGCGACATCCAAATCAATCGCCTGGGTGTAGGCCCAACACCCCAGCTTCCTTACAGCTGCCCTCGATCGTGCGCTCACCACACGCACGCACCGCCTGTCTGTCTCTCTTGCACCGCATGCTTCCTCGGTCCCTGTAACCTCCGTCCTCTTTTCCTCATCTCTTTTCTCCTCTCTCCATTTTTCCCCCTCACAACCGACTCACGCTTTTTTTTAAATGACGAGGGCCACAGCAGCTGCAGCATTAGCCATGGGACAATCACGAATGTGGGCAGTTCCTCACCTGTGCACTCGGTGAGAAACGCCCACCATACGGATCGTCCCGCGGCCCACTATGGCCCAACGTCCCCTCGCTAAGCCGCAATCATTTATTTAAAACGAATGGCTTTTGCACAATGAGCTGTGGACCCGCTACACCACACCATCATTCCAGTGTCCTAATCGTAAACTCACTTAGCTCATTCTTAATTAGTCATGTTTAGATGTGAATTGATTATTAGATAGAACTTGTGTAACTGCATTGGCACCACTGAAATCTGTTATTCCCTTCAATGATGCAAGTAAATATGCCCTGGGTAACAAGAGAATGGCATTTCTGAAATTCAATTCAGGGTTCAAAAGCTCCCAAAAACACATGAGTGTTCTTAAGAAACACATGAGCCTATTGCTGTACTGTAAAATAGGATTTCCTGCAAAGGTGTCCACTACTATCTTGAGAGAAAAGGGCATACTGTATCTAACCAGGATAGACAAAGAAGAGGAAAGATCAGATTCAAAACTGTAGAACAACATCAGAGTCTGTAGTTTGATAAACAAATTCCCGACAGGTCCTCATTTGGTTTCTTCTTAAATACACGGCAAACACCCAAGTCACCTACAGCAATTACAAGTAATGGTTAAAATGGGCCAAGAATACATACTTTTACTCATTTTGACTTTTTCTTTTTATTTGCTTGTTTCAAGTGCAAGTGGAAGCCCCACATCCCGGAGTTATCTGTTCCCAGTTGCAGATCACATTGTCGCATTTTTAAGGAAGCAGCCAGCTGAGGACCTATGTGGTGTTTTTTTCTCAAGCTACTAATGCTTACATTCTTATCCTCTTAGTCAGTTGTGCACCTTCTTTTCCAGTCCTCTTTCCTGAAGGCAGTAGTGACCTCCCTTCCATGAGATCTCTGTGGTTTTCTAGCAACCTGTCACAGGGAATAACCTTCATTTTGCAGAACAATAGACCAACATGTTTTTTGAGAAAGGTGTTTAATTTTAGCCATTTCTGAACTGAACATTAATAGTGCTAGTACCTTTCAACCCAAGAAAAGATAATGTCCTTGCTTTTTTGAAAAGAAAAAAAGGCTTCAGCTGTGCTAACACAATAAAAAAGATTTCTCTGATAAACAACTAACACTTGCTTAATTAAGGATAAGCTAAGGTAGTTGACCATTAGGATTAGGACGGAATTTCTATTGAAAATGGGGGCTTGTAATCATATGTGAATAATAAATTAAAAATAGCCAGAAATATCAGAAACATTAGTAATATCTTGTCTAATTTTTAAATCAATTTAATGGTATCTTCATAAAAAAGGATCAGTTTCTATGAAGAACATGAAAATTGCTGTGTGATTCCAAACTTTTGAATTCTAGCGTATTTTTACATTGTAGACTCCATGTTTACCACTATTGTACTTTTACACTAAAACAAAAAGTCGCATACAATAAGAACACAAAATCACATTGGTCTAATGGAAAGACAGATATACAAAGTGAAATATAATGATGGAGCGTGATTTTAATGATACAGAATTTAACAAAGATATATTAATTGATATAATACTTGCATAAAGGATCTAGATCAAGTAGAACCAACAATACCATATGTCAGCATGAATTTAAAAATGAATATAAAGCAATGTATGAGATTAAAGGTTGTACAGTATTAGTACTTCTTTTATCCATTTCAGCAGTCGAATATTGGTCTGAACGCTTGTTATTTAACAGATCACTTTAAAATCTTCTTCCTATTTTTGAATGTACATTCCACAATCATTGCAAAATAAAACTGTGATGTTCCCTAGCAACAGCCACTAGTAATCTAAACTCAAGAATGAGGTTAAAGGGAAGCAATATGTTCCATTTAAAATAGAAAATAAAGAGTAACTGTGGAATTTAAGCTCTTTGTAGAAATGGTTAAATTGAGAAAAAAGTGAAATGATGTTATGTTTTAATCTTATGAGTTACTCTTATTTTGATACAATTAAAGTAATCTATGTTAAATGTCAACTATGATGTTTCAGCAAAATGTCTACTTATGTACTACTTATCTAGAGATGACACTCCCTTTTAAGGAAGTCAAACTAAATAAAAATTTTACTTCAATGCATTAATAATAAGAACTCTTGGGATAAAACAGTTAGTAGTATGTGGTACAATAACAGAAATACACTTCCAATTATTTATTTCTAAAATTATTAAAAGAAGCATTCAACACTATCATTACAGTTCATTAAGCAACAAAGTACTTGTTGCAAAAGAGGTTACATTGCCCAAAATCAAAATGATGATTATTGAATTTATTCATACCTCTCCAATAATTACTTTGTGCATTCTTCTCAGGTTACATTGAACGTGTCCTTTATCATTTAGATGTGTCGGATTACTTCTCCTAGCACAGAACTTGTGTGGTGAAGTTGCTCTACTCACTAATCATGGCCCCAGCAAATGCAGACCTTGCATACCTTACTGTGTACATGTGACAATAATGACAGTTTGACCCTGTGGTATCTCCAACATCTCTTTTTTCCCTTTAAGTTCAAACAGTACAATGCGTTTGAGAGTGGAGACTGTGATTATTTTCAGTGTTGTGGACAGCCGATCCTTTCCTTGTAAACTTCGAGCTTTGAGTCACCGTGAATTTATTTCAGTCCTTAAAATGGTAAAACTTCGCTCATGGGGTGGAAACTGCAATAAACTGCTATCACAGAGAGAGGCCATTTGGAATTACACACTAAACATCTGTTTACCAAATAGGCATGATGAAATTAACGACATTAGTTGTTTTCTTTAAATTCCTGGAAATATTGTCTCCTCCACTTTGTACTCTTTGTTTTCAGCTACTGTACATTAGTGGTATGTGCAAAGGAACACCAAAGAAAAAGTCGGAAGTGGCAAGCACAAGGAAAGGTAAAGAAAGAGAAAGATCTTGGGCAAAGTTTAAAGGTTGTGGTATGTTACTAAGGGAAATCTCCAATAGAGGGTCCTTTTTTCCTCAAATGTTTTTTTTTATCACATATAATGTTAATAATCAACAAATATGATAATTACATTCATCCTAACTTAAACAACTCTCTCTTTCATGCCATATAGCTTTAAAAAAAACCAAAAACATTCTGTACAAATTCTATTACAGATTAGTTTACTGTTTCAAATTTACATTAAAAGAGGTCAGTTCAGCTTGTATATTTTGTATACAGTATGGGAAAAGGATACCCATCTTTTATTGCTCCTTTTATAGAGTAGCTTAGCCTGATCTTTCTTTCTCTTAGGTGGGGGTTGAATTTTGCTTTGATTTAAAGTTGACTTGACTGTATGGAATGTTATCTGTTTCTAATTGAAATCAATAAAAAACGCTGCTTCAAATTTACATTAAAAGAGGTCACTTCAGCTTGTATATTTTGCATACAGTATATCCGTTCCTTTCGGCAAGCAGCTACTCAGTAGTCAATCTGAGCTATTGAAACAGCTCTCTCTTACCTGCGTATTCTCTTCTTGTGCCTCAATTTGCTGCCTATTCAAACAATGGTGCAGAGGCCTAAGTAAGGCTCAATCACATGATATACACACTAACATGACAAAATATTTAAAAAACAGGAATGTCTGTATGATGAATTAAATAAAAAAGGAAAACATTCCAATTTTTTATTCATCCATCCATTTTATGAACCCACTTATCCAAAATAGGGTTTCAGATAAGCTGGTGTCATACATGTGCGCTTGGGAGGCAACCAAAGGGACTAGAAAATGCCAATTCCACGCCAGGCCGGGGGGCCATGGGTTCCGCTAAACCTCTCTCTTTTCTCTCTGCAGACCAAATACAAGAAATCCTGCCTGTCCCGGCCCGAGGACGTCACTTCCTGGGAACCAACTATAAAAACCCCTCATCCTCCATACTTGAGTAGTTCTACTGTGGATGAATCCGTACGCATTGTACTTAAATTTAAACCCTTTTGTAGCCAGCGAAACTATACAGGTGGCTGCCCCAAACCTTTGTTGTGTGTCCAGTCATTTATTTCACACTGGAAACAATCCCAGAAAGCACTGAGTGCAAGGTAGGAACAAGAATTGACAGCCCATCAAAGGGAAGACATACTCACATTGGCACATCAGGCGCCAGTTTAGCATTTCTTGCAAAACAGCTAATCCAGTCCCAGAATACCTTGAATGTTATGTCTTGACTGCATTTACGAATATGTTTAAAATATAAGAATGTGTTTATTTTGCCACAATTACAATAAGTATTATTACAAGTGAAAATAAAACACAATGTTTTCTGTCATTTTAATGTTGTTAATGGTGTTTGTGTACGGTTCATATTTTTAATGTTTTAAACATGTTAATGTAAGTGAGAATTATGTTATATAGAAACTTTATATTACAAACATTTAATGATATTTCATTTAAAATATGATGTAAATATATAGCAGCACAGCTGTTGCTCTAAACAAAATGCAATTTTTTTTTGTTTCTTATGGCCTCCCTCGCCTAAATATCAAAGGTCATCAATGAGAGTAACAGGGAGAAACCACACCAGTTGCACTTGCATGTCCAAAAGAACTGCAGCTTAGTGTGGTGTGATGATTTCCTCAAAGAGCAACAGACAATAAAACTGCCTTTGACACCATGATAGGAATGAATGAGCTGTTTCTGGGTAGGTATCTTGACCAGTAAACAATGGGGGGGTGGGGGTTTTCAATTCAAAAGCTTGATGTTTCTACACTATGTGTCACTGCACAAGAGAAGTTTTTGAAAATGGTTTCTTATATATAAATGTCTACACGTGGAAGTGTGTGTGTCTGTCTGGCCCGGAAGTACAATACAATACAATACAGTTTATTTTTGTATAGCCCAAAATCACACAGGAAGTGCCGCAATGGGCTTTAACAGGCCCTGCCTTTTGACAGCCCCCCAGCCTTGACTCTCTGAGAAGACAAGGAAAAACTCCCAATAAAAACCTTGTAGGGAAAATGGAAGAAACCTCGGAAAGGCAGTTCAAAGAGAGACCCCTTTCCAGGTAGGTTGGGCGTGCAGTGGGTGTCAAAAGTAGGGGGTCAATACAATACAATATACACAACAGAACAATTCCTTAAGACAGCATAATAATAAAAATTTTAGAAGTACGGTTTAACAGTAGATGATATGACATAATTAGGTTTGGATATTTTTAGAGTTCTGGAGACCTCATCCATCTAGCTGCCTCCCCATTTGGCCATGCCACGGCTGAAACGTTGCTCCGATGAAAGGACCCCTCTTTCCCATGATTCCTGTGATCCTCCATCAGGGATGACTTTACCATAGGCAGGCAAACAACTTGGCAGGTGGGCCGTGGCACCAATGGCCACATTTGGATACCGAGAAAAGAAACAGAATAGGTGAGGGTTAATATTCATATATAATTATCATGTTACTTATGTTATAGTGCTAATGACTAACAACAGAGATGCAGTATGTATCATTCACTGATATGGCGGCGCCCGTGCAGGCTGCGGCTTACAGAGCTCCCGAGTCCGCAGTGTTTAGTGTTAATCTTTGTTCGTCTTTGTTAACTAGTATAAGTAGAAAAGTAGATTTAAGTGATAGTAGTACGCAGACATACATTTACGAGCGGCAAATCCTGCTAGATTTCCAAAGAAACTGCGCCGAAATACCCAGTGAGGTGACTGAGACGCTCCGCAGCCTTTGCTTACTTCGGCAGCCTGAGAAGCTGAGTTGGCAAAACGCAAGCGCAGAGATCGGAAACAGAAACGAGGTAAACGCGGCGGTGTTCGCACAAGGCTAAAAACTAACCCCACCAGACCTGCGATACCGTCTATTCTGCTTGCGAACGTCCGATCGCTGGACAACAAGCTGGATTATATAAAGCTGCAGCGGGCCAAGCAGTGGGAAATGAGAGACTGCTGCATCTTTATTTTCACTGAGACATGGCTCCAGGAAAACATTGCAGACTCGGCAATCCAGCTAGACGGACTGACCATCTTCCGAGCGGACAGAGACGCCTCTTTGTCCGGTAAGACCAGCGGGCGGACTGTGTGTTTATGTGAACAGATGAGTGGTGTACGAATGCTGCCTCAGTTGCGCGACACTGTTCCCCGCTGATAGAGGTTTTATCAGTAAGGTGTCGGCCTTTCTACCTGCCGAGGGAATACAGTTGCGTGATGGTGGTGGCGGTCTACCTCCCGCCTAGCGCAAATGCTAACCAGGCGCTAAGCGGAACTCTACGAGATCATCAGCAAACTGCAAACGACGCACCCGAGGCATTTTCATTATTGCTGGAGACTTCAATCATGCCAACTTGAAGTCATTTCTCCCAAAATTCTCCCAGAATGTGAACTTTGCAACTAGAGGGGGAAGCTGTCTGGACAATGTTTACACAGCGCTCCTGACGCCTACAAGGCACTACCCCACCCTCACCTGGGCTGTTCAGATCATATCAGCGTTTTATGGTTCCTGCATACAAGTCCCTGCTGAAGCGCACTAAACCAGCCCGCAAGAGCATCAGAGTGTGGCAGGTTGGTGCGGTTTCAGCTCTCCAAGACTGCTTCGAATTGACAGACTGGGACATTTTCAGAGGCTGCTATGGATGGTGACTCCATCAATCTGGAGGAGTACACAGACTCTGTGACTGGCTACATCTCCAAATGCATAGAGGATGTTACTGTTACCAAGGATGTTACCACTAGAGCCAACCAAAAGCCCTGGATGACAAGAGAAGTGCACAAGCTGCTCAAGATCAGAAATGCAGCCTTCAGATCTGGAGACAAGGCGCCCTTAGGGTGACCAGAGCCAACCTGTCTCGTGCTATAAGGAGAGCTAAGTGGGCATACGCAGAAGATCAACAAACAATTCAGCAGCACCAGAGACACACGTCGTATGTGGCAGGGTGTTCAGGCAATTACAAACTACAAGCCCAATCCACACAGCAGTGATGGTGATGCCTCCCTTCCAGATGAGCTGAACAACTTCTTTGCACGGTTTGAGGCACAGAACAAAGAGCCTGCGAGAAAAGCAACACCTCCCTCCACTGACCAAGCACTCTGTCTCTCCATAACAGATGTGAGGAGGACTCTATCCAGAGTCAATCCAAGGAAGGCTGCAGGACCTGACAACATACCTGGTCTTGTGCTCAAAGAATGTGCAAGTCAACTGGCTGGTGTCCTCACAGACATCTTCAACACATCTCTGAGCCAGTCGTCAGTCCCAACATGCTTCAAGTCGACCACCATCATACCAGTGCCAAAGAAGTCATCAGTGACATGCCTGAATGACTACCGACCAGTTGCACTCACACCAATCATAATGAAGTGCTTCGAAAGGTTAGTCATGTCACACATAAAGACTAATCTCCTGCCTCCCTTGACCCTCTTCAGTTTGCATACCGCTCAAACAGGTCAACTGAGGATGCCATATGCTCTGCCCTTCACATCTCCCTGACACATCTGGATAAAAAAGACACATATGTCAGGATGCTATTCATAGACTTTAGCTCTGCCTTCAACACAATCATCCCTCCAAAGCTGGTTGTAAAACTGAGCAGGTTGGGCCTAAACACCACCCTCTGCAATTGGATCCTGGACTTCTTGACAGAGAGGCCCCAGTCAGTTCGGATGGGCTACAACACTTCCAGCATCATCACACTGAGCACTGGAGCACCGCAGGGCTGTGTGCTTAGTCCACTGCTCTTCACCCTGCTGACTCACGACTGCACAGCCACGCACAACACCAATCACATCATCAAGTTTGCGGATGATACGACGGTGCTGGGACTGATAAGCAGGGATGATGAAAGAGCATACAGAGATGAGGTGAAATGGCTGTCCGCATGGTGTGAAGACAACAATCTATCTCTCAATGTCGACAAAACAAAAGAGATAATCGTGGACTTCAGAAAATCACGTCCTGCCCACATCCCGCTCAGCATCAACGGTTTAGATGTGGAGATTGTTAGGAGTACCAAGTTCCTCGGTGTGCACTTAACTGAGGAACTTACGTGGACACATAACACCTCATCACTAATCAAGAAAGCCCAGCAGAGACTACACTTCCTGAGGCGGCTGAATCAAGCACGTCTTCCCCTTCCATCCTCACCATGTTCTACAGAGGCATCATGAGAGTGTCCTGACCAGCTGCATCACTGTCTGGTATGGCAACTGCAACATATCCGACCGCAAGCCTGCAAAGGATAGTGAAGACAGCAGAGAACATTATTGGGGTGCCTCTCCCTTCACTACAAGACATATTTTACAAACGCTGTGTCCGCAAGGCCTGCAGCATTGTGCAGGACCCCTTACACCCCTCACATGGACTTTTCACACTTCTGCCATCCAAGAGAAGATATTGCAGCATCAAAGCCAAATCTGCGAGGCTGCAGGAGAGTTTTTACCCCCAAGCTGTTAGACTCCTTAACACCAGGCTGCCCCTGGGACCTTCCACACGGCCTCAACCTCCTCTACAAAACAGAACTTTTATACATGAAAACCACTATCCTGCAAAGAACTGAAAATCTCATACTGACCTCTAAGGATTTATGAAACATTCTGACCTGTCATTGTTTACACACGTCTTAAACAACTATTATCATACACTGATAATTTCTGTATTATCTATATCTATTATTTATTTACTTATTATATTACATATCTTACACATCAATATTGCTGCTACTTGTTTGTCCTATCTTTGCACAATGTCTTGTCTTGTTTGTTTGTGTTTTAATTATAAATTTTAAAATTTTTATTCTATTTTTAATTTACTATTTGCACATCATGTTGTTACACTGTGGACCCTGAGCTTCGCAATTTCGTCTATCTGTATACTTGTATATGGTTGAGATGACAATAAAGTTCACTTTGACTTTGACTTTGACTTTGACAGTTAATCAGCAGCTCTAGTCAGGATATGCTAAACTGAAGTAGTGAGTCTTCAGCCGGGATTTAAAGGCTGAGACTGAAGGGGCATCTCTTATAGAAGCAGGAAGATCATTCCACAATTTCGGGGCCCTGTAACTAAAAGCTCGACCTCCCACTGTTATTTTATTAATCCTTGGAATCCTAAGCAGACCGGCATCTTGAGATCTTAATGTGCGCTCAGCTTTGTAAGTCATGATAAGTTCAGACAAGTAAGCCGGACCTTGGCCATTTAATGCTTTATATGTTAAAAGGAGGATTTTGAAATCTGCCTAAACTTAACTGGGAGCCAGTGTAAAGATTTAAGAACTGGGGTTATGTGTTCATATTTTCTTGTTCTTGTAATAATTCTTGCAGCGGCATTTTGGATTAACTGGAGGCTGTATAGAGAACAGTTTGAACAGCCAGTGAACACCGCATTGCAGTAGTCAATCCTACTAGAGATAAATGCATGAATTAATTTCTCACAATCCTGTTTATTTAGAAAGCGCCTTAATTTCCTAACATTTTTAAGATGGAAAAACATGTTTTGGACGACTTTGTAATATGCACTTTAAATGACATGCTAGAGTCAAAGATAACACCTAGATTGCGGGCTGATTCAGTAAAATTAATTGGGATTCCAACTGAGTTAAATGACAACAAAATATTGCTGTGATCAGCGTCATTCCCTCCAACAATTAACATCTCTGTTTTATCTGTATTTAAAGACAAGTAGTTCTCATTCATCCATTCCTTTAATTCACTAACACAACTAATTAAAGACAACATCGGAGAAACTTCATTTGATTTAAATGAAAGGTATAACTGGGTGTCATCTGCATACGAGTGAAAATTAACATTATGTTTCCTAATGAGAGATCCCAGTGGAAGCATGTAAAGTGAAGACAGTAAAGGTCCCAGTACTGAGCCCTGCGGGACACCATATTGAACTTCTGTGTATAATGATGGAGTACTGTCTGCACATTTCTGTACATACTGGAATCGATTTGATAAATAAGAACTGAACCAAGCGAGCACGGGGCCTGTAAGCCCAACATCGTTTTCTAGCCTGTGCAGTAAAATTGAATGGTCAATGGTGTCAAACGCTGCACTTAAGTCCAACAGCATAATTACAGTGGAACAACATAATTACAGTGGAACAACATAATTACAGTGGAGAAGTGAGTGGTGGAGTTGGGTAACGGTTCCACCTCCAAGGAAGCAGAAAACTCGCTTAGCCACTTATAACACAAGCGAGGTCAGCATGTCAGCAAAATGAAACCTCACAAGAAAGACAAACCCACTTACCTGCTAACATCGGCAAAACAGTATCCCTTTAACTTTTCCTCCCACCACAAATTCACAAGCGAGGTAAGCACGTCGGCAAAACAAATCTTCCTAGGAGAGAGATGCCCAGAGTAGTTCCCTTCAATTACCTGATATTTCTACATTTCATTTTTTTTTTCTGACAATTTCAATAGTTTCTAGGACCCCGGGCTTCTTACAGCATGGGCTCACACAGCTAGTACTTAACAATATAAAAAAAAAGACATTGTGAGCATGTGACTGGACACTTGACTTTTGCAACACAAGTAATTTGATATTGTTTGCTGTTGTTCAAATTTGTTCCCCTTCAAGCACATTGTACAGGGTGAGGCAAAATTAAATACCACATTTCTCAAGGTCATTGTGTGAAGTAAAGTCAGCCGGGGTGGGTTGGGTTGTTGATCCTTTGATAGGCGATCCCTTGTTGTTTTCAGTCAGCAACATCCTTTGGTCCGGTGCCACCGTGCTTTCACTGTTGAAGCGTTCTTCAAAACAAAGAATCTATCATAACTACGCAACACGCCTTCCGAATGCACTTCAGCATTCCTCCTAACTGTGACATCCCAAATCGGAAAACAATTCTTCAGTGGGTGGCTAAATAAAGACAGACGGGTACAACATTGACCAGAAAATTTCCAGACAGTCCTTGGACTGCACGAATGCCTGAAAACATCCAAGCTGTAAGGGCATCAATTTTGAAGTCTCCTAGATGTTCAGCATGCAAACATACTTCTGCCTTCCAACATGTCTTTGAGGAGGATTTTGCATGAGGACCTTAATTTCCATCCATACAAAATTATGGTAGAACAGGCACTCACTGAGAGAGCCATACAGAGTTGTACTCGAACATTCTGCAAAATGTTCATTGAGATGCCATCGTCATGTGCAGTGACGAGGCACATTTCCATTTAAATGGTTGCATAAATCAGCAAAACGTTTGCTATTGGGCTGAAACCAACCCTCGTGAACTTCATCAGAGACCCCTGCCAGTGAGCATTTTAGAGTTTGGTACACCATTACAGAATTTGGAATTGTAGGCCCTTACTTTTTTGAGGAGGGAGCAAAGGTCACCATCACTTCAGAACATTACATCGGAATGCAGCCCCAACTGGAAGAAATGGATGTGGTGTATGCCTGATTTCAAACAGATGGAACAACAGCTCATATGGCATGGAGATCCACAAAAGTTTTGCAGGAGATGTTTCCAGGAAGCTAATCTCATTGTGTGGTGATGTCAGGTGGCCTTCAGGTTCGCCTGATCTTGCTCCATGCAATTTTTTCTTGTGGGGCTATCTCAGGATGAAGGTATACACACACCATCCTCAAAACCTTGAAGCCCTCAAGGACGCTATTCGCCACAAAATCACCGCTATTCCCCTTGATATGGCCAAACCAGTCATGCAAGTGTTGAGTAATGATGACACCACCTTGATGACATCATTTTTAAAACACAGTGAAAACACAGTGAAAAAATTGTATTTTGTATACCCTTTCTTGTGTCGTAATGAAATTTATTTTAACTTGTGGCTGCACTCGAGTCCTAATCTGGGATCCTGAAGTGGTTTGTCATGTGGTGGGTGTGACAATGCACTGTACCAGTGCATGCTCCTAACCTCTCCTCCTCCTCCCCAAATCACACTATTGTTCATATGTTTATTAAACTTTTAGAGAACTGTTCTACACGGTTCCCCAATTTATATTTAGTTTAAGTCACATTTGGTTTTAGTTCTTTCCACACTGTTTTTCTGTAATAGTTTTATTAAAATTTCATGTGCATATTTTCATTTTTTTCATTGAGCTTTTGTGGATATCCCTGTGGCCAGTTTATTAAATTAAATTTCTAGTATAAACTGTAGTAAGCCACAGACATTGACCTATATAGTGGGTTTCTTCTCATGAAGATTAATATAATATATTATCATAAATTATGTTTTATCACATAGCTTTATTAAAGCATTGTACTTATTGACTATTAGAAAACCATCTCAGGAGATATGTGTAAATGACAGGAACAAAAGCCCTGATAAAGATCTTTGCAACTCCAGGATGTTTTTTACTATGAACAAGTGATTCCATGGTAAGCGGGAGCAATGTCTCTCCACAGATAAGTGGTTCTGTATTTTGATGGATTAATTACAAAGTCTCCTGCATATACAGTACAACAGATTGCTCTTGACATTTACTTGTACTTGTGCTACAGTTGGACTCTTAACACCTCACTTTATTACATTGTGCGTGTCCCTCAGGATACATCCTACATCTCATTATCTGCTTTATATATGTACTCGATGAAGATTGTTTGAGCTGTTCTTTTTTTATTCTTTAGAACATGGAATATGCTAGTAGTTTGGAAGTAGTCTATTTTTATTATTATTTTGGTAACACTTTAACTTAGGTACTGCAAAAAAAAGCATCTATTAATTATTTACTTTTATGTAAGAAGACCCGACAAAGGCTTCTTTTGATCTTCATAACACTTATAAAACATCAGTAGGCAGGTTATTCATCTCTGTGCAGTGTGGCACATTGACATGGTGGTAAAATGACTTGTTAATATGAAGGATTCATGGGTCTTACACTAAATATGTACTATCAAGAGAAATGTGTCTCAATTAAGTCACCTCAGACCACTCCAAAGTGACGTTTTGTTAGCAGATCACATTGCAGAGAGGAATAAACATTTTACTGATGCTTTGTAAGTGTTATGAATGCCCAAAGAAATATATGTTAAGTTCTTTTAACATAATAGTAAGTGAGTAATATGTGTTACTATTATGTCTGTAGTTTGCATTAGTGCTATTCTACCTTTTTTATAGTGCTTTATTTTTCACCCTTATCACTGAACATTGCATGTGTCCAAGAAAATTCTGTTTCTGAAACATTACAGCTTTACCTTTGTTTTTCTTAACCTTTTTCTTTATATTTAACTATCGGTTTCTACCTATTCCTCACATTCTTTTAATTTTTCTCACCTTATGCAGTATTTGCTATTTTGTGTTACAGGGAGATTTTGGAAATTAATAAATATTTTGTTAATACAATCACTTGGCACTAGCCTACTTTAATAAAAAAAAGTCTGCATGTGTGGTTCACAGTTGAGGTCAGTGGGGCACTTGTCCAAATGTCAAAGAAAAGGGTTTAAATTGACCAAATCTGTCCATGTTAAAGTGACTAATATCCCTATTTCACCAAACATTTTTATATATTGTGAGGTTTCTGAATTCTTTTGGAACCCCCCAGAATGGGACAACACGCGGAACTGCGACTGCCGCATCTATGGAAGACTGCTTGTCTGTTACTGTGGCAACCACAGGTTCGAGGCATTGCACGATAGTGCCATCAAAACAACTACAAGCCAACCACGGTCACGTTATAAGTGCCTGTCATTGATGGGCAATGCAAGGAACATTATAAATACAGGAAACAGTATAACTTGGCTCCTGACCTGGCCCCAACCCTGAACGTTTGCTGTGTCTGTGTATAGTAGAGTGGTAGATTCCACTACAATAAATAACCATGCTGTTCCTGTTTCAAGTTGAATAAAACTGGTTCTGCTAAAGAACTGAGACTCAGCCTCCTCTTTGGGGTGCAAGACAGTGATTCACACATCACAATATTTACTATATACAGTATGCCAACTAAACAAACTTGGAAATAATGTGTTTTATAGCATAGAACACCAATTCTCTTTTCCATTCACAGTGACTAATGTGGAAGGGATTTCCATGTAAATAATAACCCACAAATAAAATACTTGGGTGTAGCTGTTTAACACAAAGTAACAGTATAGTAACAAGTTCAAAAATGTACGGGCGGCATAACGTTCAGGTGCATTTGAGAACTTAGCTGATTTGAAAGTTTGAGCATTTCATAATTTGTTGTTTCTTCATCCAAGAGTTAGTTATCACATTTGTTTTTATTAAATACTATCTGTGTGTGGTCTTTGGGACAAAAAACAACTCGAAAACATCCTGGCAGTTTTACTATATTCACGAACTTGGAGAGGCATCAGTAACTCTTAAGAATTACCCAGTGCAGAGGATGTGGACCAACCTGCTTCTCCACTGGCTTTCATAAGAAGATACTGGCGATATCATATTTTAGCCGCATCGCTGGCATACAAGTCCTTTTAATCTTTGTCTCGAGAAAATGCCTACATATTAAAAAAAGTACTTGATTATCACGTCTTTCAGTGGAGATGTGTCTATAACATAAAAGAACAGGCAAAATAAGCAGTTTTATGTTCATACAGTTTCACTTCATATATAAGGATGTTTTTTAAAGCTCAAAATGTTTACATTTGATGAGTCTTGCAAGTACATTTTACCTAGTTTTAGTTGATGAAATATTTGTTATTTTAACACGTTAGGTTTTTGTGAAATATTTAGGACAAGTTACAAATTTCAGCAGTAATTTTTCCAATTGTAATGGATTTTAATACATGTAACTTAAGAGAAACAGTTTTAAAATTAAATTAAAAAGAAAATGATTTCAGTTTTTTTTTCCTTTGAACCTTTATTATATTGTGAAACATATGCAACAGCAAGCAAAAAAGTTAAACCCCGAATCGATAAATGAGTGGTCTCCCCTAGACTTTCTCGTATACTCAGATATGGGGATGGATATTTGAGGAGTAAACCACAAGACGATGATTATATTTTTATATTAAGTACATTAAAGAACCAACAATAAATCAAATCAAATTAATAATATATTGAATAATTATTATAAAAGTAAAGTTGAAAAAATCAGACTCGGCAGCTGCATGAATAAAAGGTAAAGTATCAGTTTCGTTTAACGGAAATAGCCCAAAAGTTGATAGAAATCTACGTTTTTACCTAATTCTTAAATGCAAAATTTGGTTGACCTAAGTGAAAGCGTACTCAAGCTATCGTGTTTACATACACACACACACAGACAGAAACAGACATTATTCCAAAAATGGTATTTTGGGACTCAGGGAGGTCTAAAATGTGGAGAGTTTCATTATATTTTCGACATCGAATCTTTGGACGATTACAATACGTTCCCTATACTTCGTATACGAGAAAGTATAAATGGTCCCTGCAGTAGCCAGCAGCTGTGTTCCACCTTCAAGAGCTTCACTCTACACAATCATGCCGTTCCAATGGAGGAGAAGGTTCTCTGTGTTCCTTGGGTTTCTTGCAACTTAAACCTCTCAGAGAGAGCATGGAGCCAGGTCAGGAGTGTCTCAGCCTACTTAGTTGTATCATGCATGCTTTATAGACTTGAACTGTCACCATCTTCTGTCAAGCAGTTTATTTTGATTTTCTAGTAACCCCTACTGGTGCTTGAGGTACCAAATAACATATTTGTTCTGACCTCTACCTCTGTAATCAAAAACCCCTTTGTTAAGACAGTTTTCTTCTGATTTAAACTTGCCTTTTTTGGTGGATTTAATCATGGGTGATTTCTTACATTTTTTTCTGGTGTAGTACTCTCTGTTGCTAACATCCATTGACCTGGGCGCATGATCACAGGTGATTATTGGGAAGCATTCTGGATTGGATATGTTTACGGATTTGAGGAAAGTGAATGCAGATGGTGTCTCCTGTCGCCAGAATTGATCCATGCAAAGTGGAAGGCAGACAGTGGTATGAGGTAGATTAGTGTGCATGGAAAGTCTGTAGGTGGTAATAGCATTAGGAGTCAGCCAAGGAGGGAAACACAGATGCCTGACATGAAGTAACACTTAGGGAGCAATACTCGTTGTTTTCCAAACCAAGCTTGAAAAATAAAAACGTAATTTTTGTGAGTTTTCTAATGCAAATTCGCATGTGAAATGAAATTTAGGGGCAAAACTGCATGTGAAAGAAATTTCTACTGTTTCATTCATCACTTTTATTCATACATACAGACATGTTATAAATAATAACTTTTAGAAAACAAATGTACATTGAAGTTTGACTCATTTCACATACCTTTTATGAATGCCACAGATGTTCTTTCCAAAATGGTAGCTTACAAAAATGTGATATGTGCTTGTGAACACAGCTTTGGATGCATACTTGTTTAATATGATGGCATTCTTGAAATCTGACCAAAGGAAAAGGAGAAATCTGTGGTCTGTTGCCTTAAAGTGGACATATCTGCTGACTTTCATCATCATCACAATTTCTGGAGACTTTAACCAGGTTTCACTTTTTTCTACCTTCACCAATTTCTTAAAGTGTGTGGACTGCACAACAAGAGAAAACAGGATCCTGGACTTGTTATAAGCCAACATTAAACAGATATATAATTCTGTTGCTTTGCCACCTTTAGGCAGAGTGGACCATAATTTTGTACACCTCATACCTATATTTAAACCCATTCTTTAGAGATTGCCAGCCACTACTAGGACCGTACAGGAATGGACAACAGAGGGTGAGGAGGCTCTGAAGGATGCCTTTGAAAACACTGACTGAGATATGCTTTATGAGTCAAACACCCAGGATATTGAGGAACTGAGCCACTGTATCACAGAATACATCAGGTTTTGTGTGCCTAGCACAGTCCTCACAAAGACAATCCACATCTTGCATGACCTTCCACTACAATGAAATCACACCTGTGCTCTCCAGCCCCCCCACTTTCAGCTCCAGGGTGCTGAAAATATGTGCCAGCCAGTACTGTGGGTTCTTTCAGCACTTGTTCTCCCTTTCGTTGAATTTGTAGAAGGTTCCCCGGGTGTGGAAAACATCCTGTTTGGTCCTAATGCCAATGACAGGGCATTCTTGTGATTCCAAGGAATTCAGACCTGTTTATTTTACTTCCTACATCATGAAGCCCTTTGGCAGGCTGCTCCTTAAAGAGCTAAAACCTATGGTTTCAGAATATCCAGATCCTCTATAGTTTGCTTATAATTGCACATATAGATATTGAGGATACTCTCATCTGTATGATCCACAGAGCCTACTCCCACTTGGACAAAGCTGGTACCACAATCAGGATTATGTTCTTTGACTTTTTAGGTGCTTTTAACACCATTTTGCCTCATTGACTAGGGAAAAAGCTCAAGCTTTTCAATTTTGATGCTCCTACAATCTCCCGAACCATGGACTACCTGACCAACAGACAACAGTTTGTGAGGCTAAGGGATTGTGTGTCAGAAATGGCGGTGTGTAATACTGGGGTACCAAAGGGTACTGTCCATAATAGCCAGTGTGGTGCTCTACACTGCTGTCTTCTGGGGAAGCAACCTGAGCACAAAAGAAGCACAATGCCTGAACAAACGTATTAGGAAAGCCAGCTCCATCATAGGGCAAGCCCTGGACAGACAGTTGTGGAAAAGATGATGATGGCAAAATTGGATGGCATCATGAAAAATCCACTGCATCCCCTCCAAGAGGCACTCTCATGGAGCACTATTAGTCATATACAGTATGGTGTGCTATAAAGCGCCTCTGGGGTGTTTTCTGCCCACTGCTATTAGGAAATTCAATGATTCCATTCAATGTACTCGTTAAGTTTTTATTTATTTATTTATGTATGTATCTATTTATTTACTTATCAATCAGTTGGCTGTATTATCAGTCCTCAGTCTATATTCTTGTTTTGTATATTTTTGTTGCTATATGCATTTCTATTTCCCCAATCTTTTAATATGTTAATCTAATCTAATCTAATGTAATTTAATCTAATATAGTATATACACTTCTGGCATTGCATATCTCACTCAGGAGACAGCAGACTAATGATTGGAGCTCCAACCTGAAACTGAAGCAACCGAGAAAAGACTGAAGAGGCCTGTTGTTTAATTTTTAGTTAACCTGCTTTTTTCATTTTGAATACACAATCAAGTGCCTTTTTTTTAAATTAAGTGACCTGGTTGGTGCTGCAACACTTTCTCTGTGACGAGTGTACTCCCTCAGTCTCCTACATATACAGTGGTACCTCAGTATACGTACTTAATCCATTCCAGATCCTTGGACTTATACCAAATAGGACGTATACCAAATGAATTTTTCCCATAAGAAATAAAGGGAAAATGATTAATCCGTTCCCATGAAAAAAAATCCTATTGTTATTGGCATATTATACATTGATGGGGTTGTATGAAATAATTTAAACACTGCTTAATATTAAAATACATAAATACAAAAGCAATTAGATGAAATAAATGAAAATTTAACCTCACTTTACTTTTTAATAATAAGTCCCGGATACGCATGCCACCTTCATACTTTTCAACAATCAATTCAAATTTGTTCGAAAAAACATAAAATCACGTGAAAATTCACAGAGAGTTAAAGTGTGGGTTGTTCACTGAATGCTAGCAACTGGCGTACTGACGCTTGTGGGCAGTCGTGGCTTTGTCTCAAGAGAAGTAAACATGGGTAGCGCGCAGTGTTCTAGCACGCAAGTTGTATTCCAAACAAAGGTTGTATACCAAGCAAAATTTTTCGCGTCCAAACAGGACGTATACCAAGTTGGACTTATTTCAAAGCGGACATATACCAAGGTATCACTGTATGTGTATATATATATATATATATATATATATATATATATATATATATATATATATATATAATAGTACAGTATAGTATAGTATGTATCTATAGTCAAGCATATGTATCTATGGACAACCTTCTTGGCTTTGTCGAGGTAAGCAGTACCACCCTAGGATGAGAGAGGTCACTGACGCTAACAATATCTTCTTCTTTCTTCCCTGCAGCCAAAAAAAAATGGCTAAAAGGGACGACTGATCCCACCCATTCTGGTCCACAGATTATAAGAAAGGCTCATTCCTGGAAGGCGGCATCAGATGCTAACCTGACAAACATGGAATGCAGAGTTCCTATGATTCACTCACACAGCTAGTCTTGACCAGCAATCTTTTTTTGTTTGAGTTGTTATGAGTTGTCATTTCAGCTATTCAAAAAAACTAAACCAAAGTGGTACCCCAACATTTTTTTTGTGTCACTGCCTTGTCTACCTACCAGGCTGCTTCTTACTATATATATACCTGTATATCATAGGACTGTATCCCCTCCTACACGCCCTTTCAAACTGCCGACAGGCTAGGTATATCCTGTGAATAGCCCAGTCAGTATTTGCAGAACAATCGCTTCACGAGTTGCCGTGACAATGTCGGGTGAAAAAAGCGAACAGCGAGACAGGACAAAACAATGCTCCCGTGCGCAATGCTTTTTCCGTAAAGCAGTTTATGACTGACAAAAACATTCCCTTCCTCGATCATCCTTTCTACCATACTGATTTAGCTCCCTGTGATTTTTCTTGTTCCTGAAAATCAAAAGTGACCTGAAGGGAAAACATTTTTCTTCAATGGATAAAGTAAAGACAGACACGGCAAGCCTGTTGAAGCGCCTCAAGCAAGAATAATTCCAGTACTGTTTCAAACAATGGAAGATACGTATGGAGCGGTGTAGAGATCGGGAGTATATAGAAGGTGACAATGTTTAGAATATTGTAATTCATCAATAAATATATTTTTTTTACCAATCCAGTTATTTTTGTGTCTCACCTCGTATATATATATATATATATATATATATATATATATATATATATATATATATATATATATATATATATATGTGGTCCCCGGCCGGACGCCCAGGAGGACGTGAGGAGGGCTTGTGCCTCCTCCAGACCGCAAGGGGGCGTCCGTCCTGGTTCTGTTGGGAGCCACGGGTCGAGGGCATGGAAGCCCTACCCTGTAGGGGCCCGTGGTCACCGCCAGGCGGCGCCCCGATGCCGGTTTATCCCGTGTGGTCCTCGGCCGGGGCTGGAGCCCGGCCGGGACGCCTTAGAGGACCAGAGGAGGGCGTGTGCCTCCTCCAGACCGAGTGGGGGCGTCCGTCCTGGTTATACAGGGGGCCTCGGGTAGGGGGCTTTGAAGCCCAGCCCTGGAGGGACCCATGGCCACCGCCAGGCGGCGCCCAAGTGCCTAATTGTCCCGGGAGCCCGGCACTTCCGCCACACCAGGAAGTGCTGGGGAAGACGACCGGGAGACACGGACGGCTTCCGGTGCGCAGCCGGCACTTCCGCCACACAGGGGTGTGGCCACCGTTAAGTGCCGGAAGCAGCTGGAGCCCATCCGGCTCCCCATAAAAGAGGCCGCCTCCCTCCAGTCAGCGGTGGAAGTCGGGAGGCAGAAGGACGGAGCTTGAGGAAGGACTGGAGGCGGCCAGGAGAAAAGAGGCACAGGACTGTGTGGCCTGGACTTGGGGGAATCGGTGCTGATGGGCACTGGGGTTGTGAGTGCACGTGATTTGGACTACTTTGTAAATAGTGTAAATAAAGAGTGTGTTGGGTGCAAAAATGTTGTCCGTCTGTCTGTGTCCGGGCCAGCGTTCACAATATATATATATAAAATATATATATATATATATATATATATGTACAATATATTATATATACAGTGCATCCGGAAAGTATTTACAGCGCATCACTTTTTCCACATTTTGTTATGTTACAGTCTTATTCCAAAATGGATTAAATTCATTTTTTTCCTCAGAATTCTACACACAACACCCCATAATGACTACGTGAAAAAAGTTTACTTGTGTTTTTTGTCAGAGCTCCAGAGGTCCTCTGTGGAGAGAGGAGAACCTTCAAGAAGGACAACCATCTCTGCAGCAATCTACCAATTTAGGCCTGTATAGTAGAGTGGCCAGATGGAAGCCACTCCTTAGTAAAAGGCACATGGCAGCCCGCCTGGAGTTTGCCAAAAAAGGCATCTGAAGGACTCTCAGACAATGAGAAACAAAATTCTCTGGTCTGATGAGACAAAGATTGAACTCTTTGGTGTGAATGCCAGGCGTCACGTTTGGAGGAAACCGGGCAGCCAGAGCCCAGACTTGAATCCGATTGAACATCTCTGGAGAGATCTTAAAATGGCTGTGCACTGACGCTTCCCATCCAACCTGATTGAGCTTGAGAGGTGCTGCAAAGAGGAATGGGTGAAACTGGCCAAGGATAGGTGTGTCAAGCTTGTGGCAACATATTCAAAAAGGCTGTAATTGCTGCCAAAGGTGCATCAATAAAGTACTGAGCAAAGGCTGTGAATGCTTATGTACATGTGATTTCTCCATTTTTTTATTTTTAATAAATTTGCAAAATCCTCAAGTAAACTTTTTTCACATTGTCACTATGGGGTGTTGTGTGTAGAATTCTGAGGAAAAAAATTAATTTAATCCATTTTGGAATAAGTCTGTAAAATAACAAAATGTGGAAAAAGTGATGTGTTGTGAATACTTTCCGGATGCACTGTATATATGTGTGTGTGCCTATATATATATATATATATATATATATATATATATATATATATATATATATATATATATATATATATATATATATATATATATATATATACACAAACTGTATATACTTATATCTGTATGCAGTTTTATTGACTTTTAACTTACCATATTAAATAAATAAATAGTAGGCAAACTCTTATGCCAAAACTTTGTGAAAAAGTCAAAACATTTATCAAAAACCATGACAGTTTTGAGTGTCATGATGATGATGAACTCATTTGTGGCCAAACAATTGTGGGTATTAAGATTAAAAGAATTTGTTAAAGGTGTAGTTAATGGTGGACTTCAGATTACTCCAAACTATCAATTTATGAGCCACTGCAAATTGTCATGGAGAAATTGTACAAGGAATAAAGCAAATAATACCCAAGGACACAGAATAAGGCAAAATGAAAAGTAAAATCAGAAATGTCCTGCCCTCAGGTCTGCTTAAAATAATAGCAAAGAAACTAAGACAGTGGGAAAGGCTGTGTCACAACAGATTAGTGGGTGAAAACGTTGAAGATGCCTTGCAGGCAAACTGTTTCATAAATGTTGTTACTAAAACAGACATGACGGAAGAGCAGTGGACTGTGTACAAGTCTGTTCAGTTTGGATTTGATGTCAGAGAAGATGCAAATGTCATCTGAAAAGAAACATTCAATATGCTAATACAGAGAGATCTTTGCAACTGTCTAGGCTTTCACTACACAGTGGTTAAGGACAAACTGAAGGTAGGACAATACACCAATTGTGTTCCTTGTGTAGGTAATATGTCAAAAGCACTGAATTTGGTTTTCAGCTGATATGTGGCTGGAGAAGCACAGTGAAGAAACCCAGGGTACATAAGGTGAACATAACACACATCAGTTATAATCTGAAGGAATCCAACTGGAAAAGAGCATACAGTTACTTTGTACAGTTTGTTCTGATCAGTCATGTCTCCATGATGTGACACTACAACAACTGTGACACTACAAAGCTGGAACCAGCCTGCAAAATGTAAGGTCTTTATTTCAAGATTAAATAAAACAGTGATTTTTACTCTAGAAACATGTTGTGAGTAGATTCATATATTAATGATGAATCATTGATTGTTTGACTTACTTTAAGAGTTTAAAACCAATAATCTTATTGAATATATGGAATTAATTAAGAGCTATGTCAGTATGAATCTGCAAAGGAAAAGTTAAAGGTGAAAAAGAAAGACTGTTTTCGCCTGTATAACCTTCATGAGGTGACTTTCAGGACCGCGCCCCTTAACAGCTGGTGTCAATAATCAAAACAAAGTGGTGTCATGGTAATGCGAAATGTACTAATAGCAAAATATTCCTAATTTCAAAAGTTATCTAATCCCAAATATATATCCAGAAAGGAACTCTGAAATCATACCTCCCATAAAGGACAATTAGCAGTAATACATCATTTGTTAACTTCATAACACAGTGAAGATGAAGCTTACTGTATTAAGCATAACTTGGTTTGGAAGCATTTCAAGTGAAGGAGTGGCAACTGGTGCTTCAAACTGAACAATACTGTACTGTAGTTTAATCCTAAATTAGCACAGCTATAGTGAATTAACTCAGGCAAAACAATCAGACACTTCTGAGGTCAGACTGCAGCAACTTACCATGTTGACAGCACTAGCAAGAACAAGCAACAATGATCCAGTGGTCAGAGGAAATCACACAGATGTTGTGTACAACGACAGAACAAGACCTGTTATCAATCAACATGGTTGACAGCAAAGATTCTCAGTGGTTAATCTAATACATATATTTTATAATCTACTGTATTACTATATTAAAGCTATATTGAAACATGGCAACACATTGCATCTGTTGGAACTGTCACCAGCTGCATAGAAAACTATTTTACCATAAAGTTTCAGGAGCTGAAAATACAGTTAGCCACTGCCAATAATGTTGAATTTAGAATTACCACTTGTGACATCTCACCTCCAAATATTGTTGTGTTTACATAAACTTCCAGTTGGAGTTTTTTTTTGTTTTTAAGAAACAAAGAGTTGTTGTGAATTTGCTACTCATTCTGTACCAAAGCATTTATTAACTGTATTTTTTGTATTGACAAACTTATTTTATTTTTTATCAAGACCTAGCACTTTGAAGGATGTTTACAGTCAGATATAATAATAACTTATAATAAGTGATAGGAGAACTCTGCTAAATTTGCTTTGGCAATACTGCAGGAATGTTACAGTGGCTAAATTAACAAATGGGAATTCAGATCAACAATGCAAAATACCAACAGATATTAGCAGTACAGGTTTTATGAACTTCTTCAATGAGAAAATTAAAAATATAAGATCCCATATCTCTGCATCACAGTACAAACCAAATACTAGCTTAGCAGACTCTGTCTCACATTGCATTCAGCACTTTAATAATTTTAATCCTGTAACTGAGCACGAAGTCTTAACTTTAATTAGTAAAATGAAGCCCACTACTCGTTCCCTAGATCCAGTGCCAACAAAACTAGTAAAAAGTGCCATGGATGTTCTTGCAGCGCCTATTCTAACCATTATCGATAGTTCATTACTGCATGGCACTGTACCTGATGCACTAAAAGTGTCAGTCATTAAACCTTTACTTAAAAAGTCAGACCTAGACCCACACTTACTAAATATTTATAGGCCTATTTCAAATTTACCGTTTCTCTCTAAAATACTAGAAAAAGTAGTCGTCAGTCAGCTTCACTCACACCTTACGCATTACAATTTATTTGAGAAATTTCAGTCTGGTTTTCGCACTGGTCATAGTACAGAAACGGCACTAACGTGGGTTGTAAACGACATTCTGAAATCCTCTGATGAAGGAAACTCCACTGTAATTATGTTGCTAGACTTAAGTGCAGCATTTGACACCATTAACCATTCTATTTTACTGCACAGGCTAGAAAATGATGTTGTGCTTACACGCACTGTGGTCGCTTAGTTTAGTTCTTATTTATCAAATCGATTCCAATATGTACAGAAATGTGCTGACAGTACTCCATCATTATACACAGAAGTTGAATATGGTGTCCCGCAGGGCTCAGTACTGGGACCTTTACTGTTTTCACTTTACATGCTTCCACTAGGATCTCTCATTAGGAAACATAATGTTAATTTTCACTCGTATGCAGATGACACCCAGTTATACCTTTCATTTAAATCAAGTGAAGTTTCTGCAATGTTAATTGTTGGAGGGAATGACGCTGATCACAACAATATTTTGTCATCATTTAACTCAGTTGGAATCCCAATTAATTTTACTGAATCAGCCCGCAATCTAGGAGTTATCTTTGATTCTAGCATGTCATTTAAAGCACATATTACAAAGTTGTCCAAAACATGTTCCTTCCATCTTAAAAATGTTAGGAAATTAAGGTGCTTTCTAAATAAACAGGATTTAATTCATGCATTTATCTCTAGTAGGATTGACTACTGCAATAGTCACTGGCTGTTCAAACTGTTCTCTATATAGCCAACAGTTAATCCAAAATGCGGCTGCAAGAATTATTACAAGAACAAAAAAATATGAACACATAACTCCAGTTCTTAAATCCTTACACTGGCTCCCGGTTAAGTTTAAGGCAGATTTCAAAATCCTCCTTTTAACATATAAAGCATTAAATGGCCAAGGTCCGACTTACTTGTCTGAACTTATCATGACTTCCAAACCTGCGCGCACATTAAGATCTCAAGATGCCGGTCTGCTTATGATTCCAAGGATTAATAAAATAACAGTGGGAGGTTGAGCTTTTAGTTACAGGGCCCCTAAACTGTGGAATGGTCTTCCTGCTTCTATAAGAGATGCCCCTTCGGTCTCAGCCTTTAAATCCCGGCTGAAGACTCACTACTTCAGTTTAGCATATCCTGACTAGAGCTGCTGATTAACTGTACAGACTGCATCTCTGTTGTTAGTCATTAGCACTAAAACATATGTAACATGATAGTTATAATTCAATACTAACCCTCACCTATTCTGTTTCTGTTCTCGGTACTCAAATGTGGCAATTGGTGCCACGGCCCACCTGTCAAGTTGTTTGCCTGCCTATGGTAACGTCGTCCCTGATGGAGGATCACAGGAATCATGGGAAAGAGGGGTCCTTTCATCGGATTGGCTGGCCCAGCACTCTTTTAGCCGTGGGATGGCCAAATGGGGGAGGCAGCTTGATGGATGAGGTCTGCAGGACTCTAAAAATATCCAAATCTTATTATGTGATATCATCTACTTTTAAATTCTGCTCCGTACTTCTAAAATTTTTATTTTTATGCTGTATTGAGGATTTGTTCTGTTCTGTGTATTGTATTGTATTGACTCCCTTCTTTTGACACCCACTGCATGCCCAACCTGCCTTGAAAGGGGTCTCTCTTTGAACTGCCTTTCCCAAGGTTTCTTCCATTTTCCCTACAAGGTTTTTTTGGGAGTTTTTCCTTGTCTTCTCAGAGAATCAAGGCTGGGGGGCTGTCAAGAGGCAGGGTCTGTTAAAGCCCATTGTGGCACTTCCTGTGTGATTTTGGGCTATACAAAAATAAATTGTATTGTATTGTATTGTATGTTGAGAAATGTGGGTGAACTAGACAAAATGCATTGAATCAATAGGAAAGGAGAAACAGAACTACTTTTGAGTGGATTATAATGGTACAATGCTCTTGTAAGTGTCCTTGAGGTCTGGGGAAGGGCTGGTTATTGAGGCCAAAAATGTGACTTGCACTGTGAGGCAGCAGTGCTAACTGCTGCACCACTGTGCCTCCCTGAGATATAATTATACTGCAAAGTCCATATTATGTAGAATTTCTATCACTGTCTGCATCTTCTGAGCTACTATTACTATAACTAACTAACTAACACCCACAGAGCCTGTAAAGCAAGGGATGAATATTAAATACTTGGGGAGCTGTCCCTGTTACTACCTGATCTGCGCTACATGATGAGAAGCCCAACATGCTTAAGATGAAGACACAATGTACAATTTATCTATTTAGAACAGTAAAGTATTTTCATAATATTCTCTTTATGTTCAGCTAATGTACACAACAGCAAAGCAGATTAGGCGGTGGCATAAAATGCAAGGTGGTGTATGCTTAAAGCATGCATTAGTAAATGTTCTGTGCATGTATATTACAAATCGTGCAGGTTGCGGAGATATGGACATTCCCATCCAACATGGTTCCTACACTTCTGTGATGTCACTGTGGTAATCTGCCAGCCCAGGCTTTACCAAAAGAGAGAAAAAATTACTAAGTAAGTATCTGTTTGTTTAAAAGAGAGAACAGAGAAGAGAATGACAGTTACCTCTCTTGTGTAGCAGAAAAGAAGATAAGACAATGCTTTCGCTATACTTCAGTGGTGTAACACTACACGTCATGGGCTGTTCCAGCTGCAGGGAGACACGGAGGCCTATGTGGCTCCATATGCTGTGAGGTTCCTTGCCAGCGGCTTGTGGCCACCCACTGTAGAAGTAAAAGAAAATAGGTGTGAAGCGTTTAGTGAATCACCGAAAGGAAACAGGATCCCGAGGTTAATTCTAATAGTAATATTACAAGGAGCGGTATTAACCTACCTTAGCTACAGATTTGAATGTGCTCAAGCTTTGTTCCCGTGCGTGTGTGCGCACATGTGCCCCCGACGCTGCTAGTATTTTAAAAGAGGCCTTGCGGGGCAGATGCAGCATGATGTAAAACCATGCTTGCGATACCCAAGATTTGTTAGAGGATGACTCAGTGCTCTACGATTGGGCAGTAAAACACTGCTGAGTATACAAGGCATTTCCTGCCTTCAGGGGTCGTCTTTTGACTCAGTCGTGGTGGTGAGTAACTTTGGTGTAGCTTAATCTTAATAGTACATCATGCATAGTGGCTTAAGCCTTATATTGCATATATTTTCTTTTTGTACATATAGATATAAATATCTCCTAGTTACAGTTTGGTGGGGGAATTTATATGATTTGGGTTTGTGGTGCACTTTTTGTCTTTTAGTATATACACTAATTTTTCTCTTTGTAAGTATATTTTGTGGATCACACTAATCGAAGGACTGTGTTTTTTTTCTAAAATCTTCCTGACTGTAATTTTTATTTAGGAAGAATACCACTTTTTGTGTATGTACATTTATTGCTTTTGTTTCTTTTTTTTTCTTTTCTTGTGGACCTGCAATTCACTTTGTAAATATTGTACAGTTTCACTATTTGTTTTGTAGTACCATCTTTTTGTGCCTATGACTCCCTTTCTAACACCTCTCAATTCTGATCCCGATTGATCCTGAACTACAAGTTGCTCAATGTGTTGTGTGGTGCCATCTTTCCCACTACACTTGGTGTTAGTCACCCTGTCCTTGTAAAGTATCATGGGACACTGGGAAAAAAAGTTAATCAAAGCCTACTGCAAGGTCACCGGTGACCCAGCAAATTCCATGTAAAATAGACTTTTATGAATTTTGTTGAAGTACTCTACTCATAACAAATGAGTTATCGTGATCTGTGGGCATATTTTCTATGTACACTAATAACGGCGCACTGCACGATAAAGTGCAGTGAATACACTTGAATTGAGCATTCATAGTTTTCATGCTCTTTCTCTGTACATTTAGCATTCATTTGCTCAGAGGTTGATGCACTTGCCGATTCCTGAACAGCTCTTCTTTTCTCCAGCCTAGTGGCCCACTTCTTCTCTTCTTTCGTCGGCATCGTTTTGCGTTAAAACTGATTAAGTCGTTATTTGTGTTGCAATTAGTATGTTTTCTTTAATTTTTCACTTAAGCTGAATATGATATGAAGGTATGAAGCGATAGGGGAATGAGAACGGCACCCATATGTATGTGTCGAACAGCCGCCCTGCTGGCCGCTGCCGAGAGTTGGTTCTACAATAAAATAAAATAAAAATAAAAAGAGGAATAACCTTGAAAGTCAATCATCACCCCGAATGAGATGTCCAATAAGCTCATATACTTGGCACATGAAAAATTTTGGGAACCCCTCTTAATTCTTTGGATTTTTGTTAATCATTGGCTGAGCTTTCAAAGTAGCAACTTCCTTTTAATATATGACATGCCTTATGGAAACAGTAGTATTTCAGCAGTGATATTAAGTTTATTGGATTAACAGAAAATATGCAATATGCATCATAACAAAATTAGACAGGTGTATAAATTTGGGCACCCCAACAGAGATATTACATCAATACTTAGTTTAGCCTCCTTTTGCAAAGGCCTCCTATAGCCTTTGATTAGTGTCTGGATTCTGGATGGAGGTATTTTTGACCATTCTTCCATACAAAATCTCTCCAGTTCAGTTAAATTTGAAGGCTGCTGAGCATGGACAGCCTGCTTCAAATCATCCCATAGATTTTCGATGATATTCAAGTCAAGGGACTATGACGGATATTCCAGAACATTGTACTTCTCCTTCTGTATGAATGCCTTTGTAGATTTCGAACTGTGTTTTGGGTCATTGTCTTGTTGGAATATCCAACCCCTGCGTAACTTCAACTTTGTGACTGATGCTTGAAAATTATCCTGAAGAATTTGTTGATATTGGGTTGAATGCATTGGACCCTCGACTTTAACAAGGGCCCCAGTCCCTGAACTAGCCACACAGCCCTACAGCATGATGGAACCTCCACCAAATGTGACAGTAAGTAGCAGGTGTTTTTCTTGGAATGCGGTGTTCTTCTTCCGCCATGCAAAGCATTTTTTGTTATGACCAAATAACTCAATTTTTGTCTAATCATTTTGTTCCAAAATTAATCTGGCTTGTCTGAATGAGCTTTTTCATACAACAAGCGACTCTAATTGTGGCGTGAGTGCAGAAAGGGCTTCTTTTTCATCACCCTGCCATACAAATGTTCTTTGTGCAAATTGCACTGAATTGTAGAACGATTTACAGATACACTGTCTGCAGCAAGATGTTTTTGCAGGTCTTTGGAGGTGATCTGTGGGTTGTCTGTAACCATTCTCACAATCCTGCACATATGCCGCTCCTGTATTTTCCTTGGCCTGCCAGACTGGGTTTAACAGCAACTGTGCCTGTGGCCTTCCATTTCCTGATTACAGTCCTTACAGTTGAAACTGATAGTTTAAACCTCTGAGATAGCTTTTTGTAGCCTTTCTCTAAACCATGATACTAAACAATCTTTGTTTTCAGATCTTTTGAGAGTTGCTTAGAGGATCCCATGCTGTCACTCTTCAGAGAACAGTCAAAGGGAAGCACAACTTGCAATTGACCATCTTAAATACATTTTCTCATGATTGGACACACCTGTCTATGAAGTTCAAAGCTTAACGAGCTAATCCAACCAATTTGGTGTTGCAAGTAATCAGTACTGAGCAGTTACATGCATTCAAATCAGCAAAATTACAAGGGTATTCAAATTTTTGCACAGCCAGGTTTTTACATTTGATTTAATTTCATACAACCAAATACTGCTTCACTAAAATCTTTGTTCAGAAAACACCCCAGTATTCAGAGGTTCCTAGGAAATGAAAGGCATACCACTGTTATCTTTTTTGTTGAAAGTAGAGTCAATTATTATGCAGGTTGAGAGGTGTTCCCAAACTTTTTCATATGAATGTAGGTGTGATGGCCAAGTATCCACAAACTTTTCAATATAATGTATCATGGCAGCCATGATGTCACACGCCACATTGTGAACATGAGCACATGCCATTACAGTACAGTGCATGGTGTTATGAGAAGAGTTTACTCAAAATGGCACCAGTGGCGACTCCATCAAAAAGAGTACTAAATTATAAACAAAAACAAACTATGAAATGACTTAAGTTTTCACACATTTAACACTAGAATTACCAAAGCCTACGAAAAAACTTGTAATCCCAGCCCAACTTAAATTTCTTTACACCTCTCTGTCAGTGTCTTTTGTGTTGTATATATGCTGATCGGCAAAAGCTGCAGCTCAATTCGCAAAGAAGATTCTCAATGCTGAGTGTTTATCCTGGAGTAAAGTGCCTGTAGTTGTAGAGGGTAAATAATATATTGTTATTTGGAATACTTTATATTTCATCTGTGTTCTGTCTCTACAACTGTAAATGTAGGATGATAGGAAATGTGAGGCAAGAAATGTTGAACACATAATTAAAACAGAAACTTGTTTCACGTTATAGTAAAAATTAATAAAATGTTGACATGAAATGTATAATGTGTGAAGACTGAAGTTCAAATATCGAAAGCTTTCACAAAACAAAGCAAGTGTGCCTTAATCTATACTAATAAAAGGCAAAGCCCTCACTGACTCACTCACTGACTCACTGACTCATCACTAATTCTCCAACTTCCCGTGTGGGTGGAAGGCTCAAATTTGGCAGGTTCATTCCTTACAGCTTCCTTACAAAAGTTGGGCAGGTTTCATTTCGAAATTCTACGCGTAATGGTCATAACTGGAAGCTATTTTTCTCCATTTACTGTAATGGAGTTGAGCTCGAAAGCCGTGGGGGGCGGAGTTTCGTGTGACATCATCACGCCTCCCACGTAATCACGCAATACGTAGAAAACCAGGAAGAGCTCCAAAAAGTGCTGAAGAAAACATGCAGTATATAATTGAAAAGGCAGCGAAACAATAAGAAGCGAGCGAGTGACATATACAACCATATTCATAAGTGCTGCTACTTCGGAAACAAAGCCCGGTGTAAACCTAAAGTTTAAATTAAGTTCATAGACAGGCTGCCGCTGGCGTTTGTAATTTAGTGCCTGCCCATATAAGGCCGTCCATCAGCGGCAATCCAATAGAAAAACTGCCGCTAAATATTCACGAGTGAAGGACTGTGCTTATGCAGACGAAGATGAGATGGTCAGGGTGGTGTTTGGCACAAACTCAGCGAAACTGTGAGAGAAAGTTTTAAGTGCAGCGTCTTAGCTAACATTAAATACAGCCGTGAACATAGCACGACATGGCACCAGCACAGCTGGGAAACTTTGATGCATGTACACCGAGTGGCTCACGTGAACTGACGCAGTGCGCAGGCAAAAAGCAACGGTTCCAAAGAGTGCTGAACAAAAAACGAATTACACAATTGAGAAGGCAGCAAAAATATGAAGCGTCTGATACATACAAGCATATTCATAAGTGCAGCTACTGCGGAAACAAAGCACACGGTGGAAAAAGTCAATGTCCCGCTAAAGGAAGACAGTGTAAAAAACCTGTGCATGCAGTGTGTCAGGTCTCAGATAAAGAAGAAGACGAGCTGTTTATTGATGCAGTAAGAAATGAATCGATGAATGAAACCTATCATCTTTACAATGATTGACAAACACGGAATGTAACTTGAACACAACACATCCTACAAATACGAACCTGATTGAAAGAAATAATGATAATCAAATCCTTGATGACAGCAACACTCAATAACACTCACAAAACAATTACTGTATATTGACAATCATGTTACGTTATTTTTAAAATGTTCCCTTTTCTTTTTCATAACTTCTTTAACACACTACTTCTCCGCTGCGATACGCAGGTATATATATATATGTATATATATATCCCGATCTACATACTCTCAAATAGACAAGCCACACGCTGTGGTGCAATTGTAGAGGCTTCGCCTCTAGCGGCGACATCTGAGGTTCGATTCCCGAGAGGGGATGCACTGAGTATGTACGCGTGCCTCCCAATTCATTTTACCCTCGCATCCCCTTGGTTTGAGACGTGTGAAAAAATATGCGGTTAATGCAGAATTATGTTACGTTATTTTTAAAATGTTTCCTTTTCTTAGCACAAGCACAGCTGAGAAGCTTCGATGCATGTACTCCGTAACGCGTTAAAAAAAATAACGCATTTAATCACACTTTCAATTCCAAGCAAAGGGTAACTTTTGTCAATGCATGATTTCCTGGTACATCGATTACATTGATGCACACATCAGAGCTACAAACATGTTAGAGTCGGAATAAAGCGCGTTCCTACGACTGATCGGAGGAAAATTTCATTTCAAAAGACTACCTGACGGAAGCTTTGATAAAAGCATGGTTTTGTGCACACTGAAAAGCAAGCAAAATTAGATGCATTACAGAAAGCGGACTTTGTGGCTCTTACTGGGGATCATTGGACTTCCGTGACCGTTAGTAATTCTAATTACATCTAATTACAAAATGTTCAATGATCACACTGTTTTAGCCTAATGTACAAAATAAATTTAGTTAAGGTTACTCAGAGTTTAAAGATTAAGCTGGTCAAATTACCTTTTATGTTTCTGCCTTATTTTTTTAAGAAGAAAAACTGCACTTTATGTTGAAATTTTGGTTATTATTATTTAAAGACAATACCATTCTGAAAATGTACTTAAAGTAATTAAAATACCACTTTATTTTTAAGTCTGCCCAATTTTAGCCAGGGATGATATTTTTGTTTCTGTTTTGAATTGAAATGCAGTTTAAAAGCATTTTTTTTTCAGAAATTAAAAGAGCTTGAGTTTACAATATTCATGTCCATGTCTATTATTTGATTCTGTCGCCCTCTAAAACCCTTTTAAATTTAAAAAGAAAATTTGCGATTTGGGGCAAATTTTCATGTGTGATTACATACGATTAATCAAGATTAATTTTTACACAGCCTCTAATTAATTAGATAATTTTTTTTAATCGAGTCCCACCCCTAATATATATATATGTAGATTTGTATATATATGTGTATATACAGTATTTATGTAGATATGTATATGTAAATATATGTATATATATGTGTGTATGTGTATATATTTATATATATGTGTGTTTTTATATATGTGTATATATGTATATCTATATGTCTATATTTGTATATGTATATTGTCACACACGTGCGAGTTGGAGGCAGTCAAAGAGCCTAAAGGTGAGTGAAATCTTGCGAGACAAGGGTTTATCACGTGGCGCTTACCTGAATCTCTTTCTATCTACAGAAAACCGGAAGAAAAATAAACACTTCCAGATTCAATTCCAAAATGGCCACGATGACGTCACTTCCGGTTCCAATCTGATGACGTCACTTCCGGTTCCACACTCGATTACTCTGGTCTACTCATGATGACATTGGTTCCGTGGTCCCGCCTCCAATCGTCATTTCCTGCCAACCATTTCCTCTCCCATCATCCCATCTGTTATATAAATGCCATTTTGTTGCAATACATTATTCACTTTGTACTGAGAAGTCATTTTGAATCATCTTCTTTCATTTCTGTCTGGACGACAATATATGGGGACAACCCCCAAACCTTTTTCTATTTTGAAAGGACTCTTTATTAATTACAATTTCCGTAGCCGGCAGGATATTTGTTCGTCATGAGCGAAGAACAGGACCTCAATACGGTGCTACATACTATCATGGGCGATCTCCAAACTCTGAAGATCCAGATGTGGGAAACCAGGACCCAATTAGCAGAAACCGAGGCTCGTTCCCGTGCTGGTGCATGGACGCATGGACGGAGGTGGCTCGGTCACAGCCAATTCAGTTAACTCCTTTGACTGAAGCAGATGACATCGAGTCTTACTTTTTGATTTTCGAACGTACGGCTAAGCGGAACACTTGGCCGAGGTCGGAGTGGGCGTACCTACTGGCTCCCTATTTGAAGGGAACGGCGCAGAGGGCCTATTACGACTTAACCGAGGAGCAGGCAGCCAATTATGATGCTTTGAAAACTGAGGTGTTCAAGCGCTACGGCGTTTCACCGGAACAACAGGCGAGAGAGTGGAGGGAGTGGCAATTTGATCTGAAAGGCCGTTAAGAACTCAGGGCTTTGAAGCTTGGGGTAAGGTGTGTCGCTGGCTACGGCCCGACATTAACTCCTCCCACAAAATAGCTGAGCTCCTTGCGTGCGAGACATTCGTACATGCCCTCCCTGACCACATCTCCCAACAAATACGAAAGCATACGTTCGAGGATATGGACACCTTGATCCAAAAAGCAGAGCGTCATTGGGCAGCCTATAAATCGGGGCGGTTGGAACGGACTTCTCGCCGAACCCAACAGATACGTGGGGCAATCCCTGAGCCCCCCCGACAGACTCCCGAACCTGCCGTTCGTAGAAGGGACAGAATAGCCGGTCCCCCTCGCTGTTTCAAGTGCGGGGAGATCGGACATCTGTCCCCGAACTGTGCCTACTAGCCTATGGATTGCTCGATAGTAAGGGGAGAAAGGTACTGTGCCACAGTGAATAACCCTCTGTCTCTTCCATATACAGGTACAGTTATTATAAATGGCAAAAAGGTAAGGGCAATGTTTGACTCTGGGAGTAACATTTCCATTGTTGCTGCCCGTTACGTATTACCGCAACAGTGGACTAAAGCGAAAACTATTCTAAAGTGTATACATGGGGATATTAAATATTACAAAACAGCCAGGTGTGTAATATCGGTAGAGCATAAAATAACCAGTATGGCTATGGCAGTATTACCCGATCCCCCTTTTCCAGTCATATTAGGAAGATATTGGAATAAAATTAACAGCGGTAAGAACGTAACTGCATCTAATAAGAATTTGGGCTTAGTGATGGAGAATAATGCTCTGACTGCCTCCACACCGTGTCCCTCAGTAGCACGGATCCATACGGGTACCCAGTGCGAAAGTTTTGATGTCCCATCATCCTCTGCGGGAGCTGGTACAGTCGACGCAGAAGACGTAGAGACAATAGCCCCTCCCATTGAACTCGAAAAAGATCCTATTCAAAACTTAACGACACACCTCCGAATAACCCCATCATCATTCAAAAGAGAACAATGGAATGATGATTCATTAAAAAATGCTAGAAATGCGGTAGTATCTACAGATGGTTGTACAAACCTAGATCCCATGCCACCAATGCCGTTCTTTGTAATTAAAAATTAATTATTATATAGAGTGGCAGAACACAAGGGTGAAGTGCGGGCTTTGTTGTTAATTCCACGTACGTTTCGGCGAAACGTATGTGAATTAGCACATGCCCACCTTCTAGGAGCCAGTCTAGGCTCCGAAAAGACTTTGGAGAGGATAAAACTCAGATTTTATTGGCCGGGAGTTAATGAGGAGGTCAGGCGATTTTGCGCTTCATGTCCGGAGTGTCAGCTTCGCCAGATACCCAGAAGGTCTAAAGCTCCTCTTATTCCCCTTCCCCTTATTGACATCCCGTTTGAACGAGTGGGTATAGATCTCGTTGGTCCATTAGAACCCTTGTTAAAAGGCTTTAAATATATTTTAGTTCTAGTAGATTATGCCACTCGCTTTCCAGAGGCTGTTCCGTTGCGCTCAGCTAATTCAAAAAATATCGCACGGGAATTGGTAGGGATATTCGCGCGTGTTGGGATCCCCAAGGAGGTCTTAACAAATCAAGGGACTCCTTTCACTTCAGAAACGTTCACGGAAGTGGCCAAATTACTCAGGATAAAACATCTATAAACATCGGTTTATCATCCTCAAACTGATGGATTGGTTGAACGTTTTAACCAGACATTAAAACAGATGTTACCCAAGGTAGTTAACGAGGACAGAAGAAACTGGGATCAGTTGCTTCCTCTCGTTTTGTTTGCCTACCGGGAAGTCCCTCAAACCTCAACAGGGTTTTCTTCTTTTGAATTATTGTATGGAAGACAACCCAGAGGGATTTTGGACATGTTAAAAGAAGGTTGGGAGGAGGTACTCCCTACCTCAAATATTCTTGAATATATCACGCAATTACGCGATAGGCTAGAGAAAATCAGCCCTATCCTAAAAGAAAATTTAGAAAAAGCGCAAGCAGCCCAGTCACGTTATTATAATAGAAACACCACCATTCGGGAATTTGTCCCAGGTAATCGTGTTATGGTATTAGTCCCAACCTCACATTATAAATTGTTAGCTCATTGGCAAGGACCTTATGAAATTAAAGAAAGAAAAGGACTCATCGACTATTTAGTTAAACAACCTAATCGTCGACCGAGTGAAAGAGTGTATCATATCAACTTGCTGAAATCGTGGAAGGAAAGGGAACCCGATCCCTCCTCCGGACAGCCTAGTTCACTTTTTATGTCCTGTGCCAAACTTAATTTTGGTTCCGATTTGACACCAGAACAGAGGCAAAATCTCGAAAAGGCTATCTTGTCTGTACCTGAGGTGGTGGATGAATTACCTGGACGTACTGCGTTGATTGCGCATGATATTATTACGGACCCTGGAGTGATTGTCAGGGAGAGACCTTACAGACTCCCGGAGGCAAAGAAAGCGGAAGTGGAGCTGGAAATTAGACGAATGCTAGATTTAGGGGTTATCGAAGAAAGCTATAGCCCTTGGTCTAGTCCAATTGTTCTAGTTTCTAAACCCGATGGGTCTTGGAGGTTTTGTAATGACATCCGACGACTCAATCAGGTCTCTAAATTTGATGCGTATCCGATGCCGCGAGTGGATGACCTGCTCGATCGACTAGGAAGCGCTCAATTCCTAACTACCCTTGACATGACAAAAGGGTATTGGCAAATTCCCTTAACGGATTCTGCAAAAGAAAAAAACGCATTTAGCTCTCCCAGTGAAAATTGGCAGTACAGGGTCCTTCCATTTGGTTTGCACGGGGCGCCAGCTACTTTCCAACGTCTGGTAGACACACTGCTACGGCCCCACAATTCCTATTGTGCCGCCTACCTAGATGACGTCGTCATCTATTCCAGCACATGGAAGTATCATGTACGGCAGGTGAAAATGGTACTTTCCACACTGGCAGCAGCAGGGCTTCATATTAATCCAAAGAAATGTTTCTTTGGATTGAGAGAAGCCAAATATTTGGGCTATCTAGTGGGGGGAGGTGTCGTGAAACCACAATGTCTTAAAATTGATGCCATCATAAATTGGCCCCGTCCGATAAATAAGCGGCAAGTACAAGCATTTTTGGGATTAGCTGGTTACTATCGTCTCTTTGTGCCACATTTCTCAGAAATTGCTACGCCCTTATCTAATTTGACAAAGAAACGGGCACCTATAAAAGTGGTATGGGATGATACAGTAGATAAAGCATTTAGTGACTTAAAATTGGCCCTTACGTCAGCACCTGTATTAAAATCTAACTTTTCTCTTCCTTTTGTTCTCCAAACCGATGCATCGGCCACAGGACTGGGTGCTGTGTTGAGCCAATGTATCGACGGTGCTGAACACCCCGTTATGTATCTGAGCTGGAAACTGCTGGACCGTGAGATGAAGTATGCTGCGGTGGAGCGAGAGGCCCTGGCGATTAAGTGGGCTATCACATCATTAAGGTACTACCTATTGGGGCGAGTTTACTCTGGTGACGGACCATGCCGCTTTACAGTGGATGTCCCTTCATCGGGAGTCAAATCCTCGCGTCACTAGGTGGTTTTTGGATCTTCAACCATACCGTTTTAGCGTTATTTATCGTAGGGGTTCCTTGCAGGCCAACGCAGATGCTCTCTCCCGGGTCCACGGCCTCTCGGTGCAGGTCGCCCGACCGGATGGGTCTGGGCTGAGGGGCGGTCATGTCACACACGTGCGAGTTGGAGGCAGTCAAAGAGCCTAAAGGTGAGTGAAATCTTGCGAGACAAGGGTTTATCACACAGTGCTTACCTGAATCTCTTTCTATCTACAGAAAACCGGAAGAAAAATAAACACTTCCAGATTCAATTCCAAAATGGCCGCGATGACGTCACTTCCAGTTCCACACTCGATTACTCTGGTCTACTCATGATGATGTTGGTTCCGTGGTCCCGCCTCCAATCGTCATTTCCTGTCAACCATTTCCTCTCCCATCATCCCATCTGTTATATAAACGCTATTTTGTTGCAATACATTATTCACTTTGTACTGAAAAGTCATTTTGAATCATCTTCTTTCATTTCTGTCTGGACGACAATATATGGGCACAACCCCCAAACCTTTTTCTATTTTGAAAGGACTCTTTATTTATTACAATATATATATATATATATATGATGCGTATATATATTTTTATATATGTGTGTGTGTGTGTGTGTATATATATATGCCAGCAACATTCATGACAATGACAACACAATTACATTAACAATCATGTTACGTTATTTTCAAAATGTTTCCTTTTCTTTTTCATTACTTCTTTAACACACTACTTCTCCTCTGCGAAACGCGGGTATTCTGCTAGTTCAAGAATATAACCAAAGAAAAAGAAATTATTCAATTTATATGTTGCTGTCAATATGTAAAAACCAAAGCCCATTTATGAACTCCATGGGTGGGTTAGAGTTAAGAATGACTGCCTTTAAATCAAGAGGTAGGTTGTAGGTTCGATCCCAGGTCTTCCCCACATTTTCTGTTTTGAGTACTGAGCTGCTATTATTACTATTATAAAATAAAAACATACATTTGATTTGAGTCTATAACACCCATTGTAAAGTTTTGCTACTTGCTAAAGTTTTATTCTCTCAGTGAGTTCATGTGGTACAACACACTTGCCTCTCCCTCTCTGAGTTGGCATTCATCTCCATTCTTTTCAAAAGAGCAGCGCTGTGGCTGGGGCCTGCTCAGTATTTTATTGTATCGGAAATCAAAAATACAATGCCCTGTGACTGCTTTCAGACAATCATGTAGCATTTGTACTTTGACAACAAAGACACCCGTTCAGAATGTGTGAAAAACGATAGATTTGCATGTGCATGTGCAATGCTACTCCTTAGGAAAAGATCCCAGTCGTCCCATGGGAGAAAGACTTTCCGAAACTGTGGTCATAATGCGGTTTCAGACAACTTTTTCACGTCACCTTTGGTGCATAATAAACTGCTGCAATGCAACACAATTCTGCTCGGCAACATAAATAAAGTGGAACTTCCACCTGCAACTAAAGTCACTTCAGCACGCGTGCAATTCTCCATGCTAGTATTTGGATCTGGCAATGCCATACTGATGGTGTATGCACCCAAAAAGAAGTCTGTCTGCATTATCACTACCATACAATATAACACAGCCCTTGTTTTTTTTATCAATCTTGTCCAATGTTTAAATGACAAATCATATTCAAATGACATAGCATTTTCAAATAATTGTGTTTTCAAACATGGATGTGTGTGAGCGTGCATGAGAGAGGCAGAGACAGATTTGATCTAATTCAAGTGGTTACTGAAATACAAAATAAACATTTTTGTAAAGATATAATGAAAGAAGTGTACTTTTATTCAAGAATAAAACTGAATAAAAAAAATTCAAGTAAAAAGGTACAAGAAGACATGATTTACCAGCGTTTGTGTGTCTGTGTATATCCCTTCAGCGATATTTTTTACAAGTAGCACAACTTTACACCGGCAGTTACAGACTCAAAACAAATGTATGCTTTTACTGTATTATATGATAGTAATAATAACAGCAGCTCACTACTCATAAAGGTAAATGTGGGGAAGACCTGGGATTGAGCCCACAAGCCCTTAATTTAGAAGCAGCCATTCTTACCTCTACACTAACCATATTCTAATGTTAGCAGTCATTTATTATAGTCAACTTTTAGTTCTCCTGCTATCAAGTGAAGTCAAGCTGGGGAGCATGCATCCACTACACGACGAAACAACTCGGGATCCCGGTTTGCAACCCCCCAGGCAGATGCAAGGTCCAGTCCCACCCTCCGAAAATTACCCTATATCTGCCGCAGCCAGGTGTTACGTGGGCGACCCCTTGGCATGGTCCAGCCACTCAGGTCCCCAACAATGAGGATCTTACGAACTCGATCACCCTCGGGGAAACGTGCCACATGGATGTAGTGCCGTAACTGACGCTTCCTCACAATGCAGGTAATGTGCCTCATTCAGGACTCCATGAGCAACCGCTCATTTGACACAAAGTCAAACCAACGGTACCCAAGGATTTTCCAGAGAGACACAGTACCAAAGGAGTCCAGTCTTCATCTCAGGTCACTGGATAGCATCCATGTCTCGCAACCATATAGCAAGACAGGAAGCACCAGGGCTCTAAAGGCTTGGACCTTCGCCCTTTTGCATAGATATCAGGAGCATCACACACCCTTTCCAGTGACCTCATGAACACCCCCCATGCTTTCCCAATACGTCTACTGACTTCATAGAGTCACCAGAGATATGAATGTCACTGCTAAAGTAAGTAAACCTCTCAACAAGGTTGATACTCTCTCCACAAACAGACACACTGCTGATGGCCGTGCCCAAGAGGTCATTAAAGGCCTGGATCTTGGTTTTTATCCAAAACATTCACAAGCCCAGACACTCAAACTCCTCACTCAGTCTCTCGAGCGCCCTGATCAGAGCCTCCATTGACTCCGCGAAGATTACAGCAGCGTCAGCAAAGTCAAGATCCATGAATCTTTCTTCACCAGCAGATGCCTCACGGCCGCTGGATGACCTTGCCCAACACCCAGTCCATGCAAGCATTGAATAGAGTAAGAGCAAAACCAAACCCCTGACGAACCCCAGAATCAACTGTGAAAAACACTGAGGTTCTGCCTCCACTCTGCACAGCACTCACAGCACCAGCGGCCATGATATCCAGCAACCTTGAGGGGATCCAGCGAACCCTCAGGATGTCCCACAGGACAGCTCGATCAAGTCGAACGCTTTTAAAAAAATGACAAAGGCTGCAAAGAAACTATCTATATCAACATTAAATAATGTTTAAATAAAATAGTATTAACACAAGTAAAATAACAAAAACACATCAAAAACAGTCATTCCCAAACAACACAAATGTCAAATAAGATGGCGAAGTACTTGAAACATAACATGTCCTTAATTAAAATTATGGTCAAGCATTTTGACTGTGGTTAAGTGTCTTTTCTTTCAGTTTGTGGACGTTCATACACTGTTTTTTGACCAAGATTCTGGCTTCATGTTCTGAGCTTTCTTTACTTGACTGTAGTCTTCCTGGTAAAGGCCTTGGCTTGCATTTGTGATTCATTTTGAATTATTTTCTGATTATAATATCTTACAATAGTGGTGCTACCTTCTACAGTCAGTCAGTACACTTAATAGCTGCATACAGTGGTAGGCTAAGCTACAGAAGAGTCATTCTTGAATTCTTATGCCTATGTTTACAGTATTTCTTATTTTGAATTTTGCACCATTTTATGATCTTCTGTTATACTGAATGGTACATTTAGTGGTATATGCTACATTTTATATTTGTGAGCCAATACAAAACTAATTTCAGTAGGTTTACTATCAAGTATTTTTTTCCATTTTTTGTTGAAACTGTAAAAAAACAAAGACTAGTAGTTTTAGCAAGTTTTATGTCTTTCAACCAATGCTTGTATCTGCAATACAATAAAATTTTACATATCCTTGGTTTCATTTGAGTAACATTTCTGTTCATAATTGTTTAAACTTTTTTCATTTTAAAGTTTAACTGTTTATCCTGTAAAAATGGGAACTTGCTCTGTGGCTTCTACCTTGCAGCAAGTAATGTTTACTAGAAATGTTTTGGTTTTTTTTTTGCTGAAACTTCTACTGAAGGTTTTTGGCCACCAATCTATAGCAATATAAAACAGACCAGATAAAAGAAGCCAATGTCCTCCAAGGATGTTTGTAATGTATCCGGGAAAATCATTGAGAGTTTATCTGTGGATAGGCTGAGAGTCATTAAAGAGAATCTGAGTCTGACATCAAAAGCAACAAAGAAACATGGAATCATTAGAGGGGACAAGGCAGGAGAGGACTAACAAAATGCAATAAAAAGTGGTTAAGCCTTAAAGTAATTGCTAAGTTAAGATGCCTCCTGATAATATTATATATAAATCACGTGAAAACCATAAACTTTTACGAGTTCCTAAAAATATTTCTTCTCTCTGATCAAGTCCAGTTAAGGTCAGATTGGCCATACTAAAGATGTTTAGGTTCAACAGCTTTTAGGTTCATCATATACAGTAGAAGAATTCCATAGATTAAGAAGATGTCTAATAATGCATATTTTTGTAGCATATTGACTCTGTTTCTCCTAGCATCTTAATGAGTTATTGTTTAATGCAATCATTTATTTAATTATTCAACATTCAGTTCCCCAAAGGTATTACGGCATTAAAGATGTTGTGCTCCCTGGAGTTACAGGCTGTTTGAGAATCTGTAATCTACTACCAATTAGAACCCATTTGCAAAAGTCCACATCAATTTGAATAAAAATGATGAAAATGTCCTGTCTTTCTACAGATGTTCTATTTTATTATTTAGAAAATGGAAAAGGATCAAACAGTATCATACGGTTGAAATCTACTCTACACAAAATCTAATGGAATTTTCTGAAGAATAATAAGCAAACTCCAGCACAAAGATAATAGATAAAAACACAGAGAAGATGGGTCCTCTTTCAGGGCTTGCTGCCTCTTTGAAACAAGATAAATGAGAGGCAGTCAAACAAAATGATTGTAATTTATATTCGGCTGCTTTTTGGACAGCCGATCTAATTAATTCTGTTAAAAGAAGGGAAATCATGACAAAATGTTAGTTCTTTTTTTTTTTTTTCGTTTTGAAGCACATAGAAAAATACCATCTTCCTCAATTTGGTTTTCTTTCTCATGATTTAGCCCCTTTTTCTTCCATGTACAAAAAGCAACAGTGAGATTAACAACATTATCCACTTGAGCAGTTTTGACTCTGATGCCTCAGATTGCTAGGAGTTTTTCCACCATCATCTTATTATTTATTTACTAGAGTGTCTCAGTGAGGCAGAACTCGCAAAAAGTTGAAAGCAAACAAACTATTGAACAAAAGTTCAATATTAACAAATTCAATAGAAACCTGAATTCAAAATTCACCTTTGTGCACATGAAGTCTATCTGACAGCTGTGATATTCAAATTAAGACAGAAAACAGCTTCTATGACGGACTGAGCTATGGATGCCAGAGATACTGTATGATTAGCAAATAATTTTTTAAAGGCCTTAATAAAGTATTTTTTAAAAGATGTGATGTGATTAATTAAGACCAAGAGGTCCACCAATTAAGATTTTTATTTTTAAAGGCTTTTTATTATTCAGGTGGTGGGGATGGAGTCTTAATGTATACAGTCTTGGCAATGCTCCCACAAAACTCATTGGCTGCTGTAGCCATTGATCTCTCACTTACTACACTAGCACATAACATTTCTTCTATGTAGATTAAAAAAAGCAAAAAATTTCTTCTAAAAGCTTTTACAAATCAAAAACACAACTACAAGCAAGTTTTATGAGCAATATGTAATGAATGTTTAGAATGTTTTCTGTTTAATATGTTTAGTGGTTGTTTATGACTGTATACAGAGACAGGAGGTGCATGCATGGGGGGCACAGACAGAAAGTAAGTATGGGTGTGGGTGTGTGTGTGTGTGTGGATAAGAATTGAGGAAGAAGCTTTTTGAGTGAACAGGGAGAGTAATTAAGAGTGCAGTGTAAAAAAAGGGGCAAAAACAGCATAGTTTGTATTTATTGTTTTGTTGCAACACCAAACAGCAGTCTGGTGAAGGGTTTTCACTGTTTTCTTCAGTTTCTTGTTTTTCAAGAAACTCAGCATCTGTTGAGCATCATTTCTGAAGCACACGTTTTATGTCTCACCCTCCTTAGTCACTACAGTGGTGTCAGGAAGTGGGATCCAAAAGACCTCTCAGATACAGTGGGATAAATACTTGAGAGGAACAACGCTAAAGCAGGTATGGTATTTGGAATAGTTTGGCTATTCCGTGGACCATTATATTGTTACAGGTTAATTACAATCAGATGCCTTAAACTAATAAACAATATGTGGTTAATTTCAGTGTACAGTGGTACCTCGGTATACATCCTTAATCCTTTCCAGATCCTTTGACTTATACCAAACAGGACGTATACCAAACAATTTTTTTCCATTAGAAATAAAGGGAAAATGATTAATCAGTTCCCATGAAAAAAAAATCCTATTGTTATTGGCATATTATACATTGATGGGGTTGTATAAAATAATTTAAACACTGCTTTATACTAAAATACATAAATACAAAATAAATTACGTACAATAAATGAAAATGTAACCTCAATTTACTTTTTATTAACGTCTTTATTTTTCACAATCATAGATACCGTCACTCTCGGTATACGGTATACAGCAGCCAAGTCCCTGATACGCATGCCACCTTCATTATTTTCAACAGTCAATTCAAATTTATGCGAAAAAACACAAAATCACGTGAAAATTCACAGAGGGTTATAGGGTTGTTCACTGAATGCTAGCAACTGGCGTACTGATGCTTGTGGGCAGTCGTGGCTTTGCCTCGAGAGAGGTAAACAAGGGTAGCGCGCGGGTTGTTCACTGAATGCTAGCAACTGCCGTACTGATGCTTGTAAGCAATCATGGCTTTGTCTCGAGAGAGGTAAACAAGGGTAGTGTAGTTTTCTCTAGATTGAAGTAGCGACACACTCAGAATAACGTTTCGAATGCTGTTTATTTTGAACCATGTTTAACCAACTCTCCATACAGCGTGCCTTATAAACCACACCCCTCCCTCCGGCAGTCATACGTCTCAAAAGACCCAGACCAGAGCAATCAACACCCAAACATAAAGCAATGAACAAAAACATCATTTAACAATCATATACGAGCAGATTGCACACGGGTTGTTCACTGAATACTAGCAACTGCCGTACTGACGCTCGTGTGCAGTCATGGCTTTGTCTCGAGAGAGAGGTAAACAAGGGTAGCACGCAAGTTGTATTCCAAACAAAGGTCATATACCAAGCAAAATTTTTCATGTCCAAACAGGACGTATACCAAGTTGGACTTATTCCAAAGCGGACGTATACAAGGGTATCACTGTATTTGACAAAGCTGCGTCAGGGATGTGGGTCTAAAAAAGAAAGGGAAACAACACTAGAACAAAAGCACTGCTTTGATGCAAGGAGAACTAGTGTATGCCAAGCATTTAGCTGGCGTGAAACTGTGCGTAGCTTTATGGCAAGTTTAGGTTTTATACATCGCGATGTGAGCGTGGAAATGGGCTTACACAACATTTTTCTGCGTACGCACCGCTTATACATGAGGCCCCAGGTGCACGCTCAATAGTTTATAATAACCCATTAAGTTTCACCTCCTTTGACTTGAACGCCACACATCATGATATGTAACCTAACATCCTATTAGCCTTCTTAATGACTTCAGGATGTAGATAGTGATGAATGTGAAATGAATCTCCCCATTTTGTATTCAAATCTGACATCTTTACCTTCCATGAGTAATACTTTACATTTACTTACATTATATTTCATTTGCCACAAATCTGTCCAAGCCTGTATACTGTCTCTCTGTAATGGTTCAGATCATTCTAGATTATCTGCCACTCTACCTAGCCTGTTATTGTATCATCTGTGAACTTAACCAACTTGTTGTTTACCTATCCAGATCATCTGTATATATTAAAAACAGCAGTGATGCCTGAGGGACACCATTTTCAACATTCCCTAATTCTGATAAGGTTCTTCACACCATAAAACTTTAGCTTCCCAACCAATTCTGCACCCATCTATACATTGCACCCTAATTGCTAGCCTCATTTGTGGGACCTTATCAAATGCTTTCTGAAAATCAAGATAAATAACAAAGTCAGGACAAAAAAAAAAGGATAAAATGTGAGAGGAGACGAGAAAAAGCTGCCATTAGAGAATATAAAAAGAGACTAAAAATATTAGTCGGTTAATAAGACCTGGAGTGATATTTGATACTAGGCATAGAATGAGCTTAACTTCCTCTGTTTTACCTTGAAAAGTGTCTTTGAAGCCCTGTGAAAGAACCTCTGCCTTATTTAAAGGTACTTTTACTTGTTTGTAGATTTAGTTTGCCTTTTTAAGCAAAACTTATTTTTTGGTTATATTTTTTCTTGCAATCTCTTTTGTTTACTTTTTCTTTTAAATAAATTCTCAAAATATTATTAAGCAACTTTGTGCTTCTTTTGTTCAGATCAGAGACTTATCAGTTTCACTCTCTTCTTTATTGTGGAAATTTTTCGACAACTTTAGAACTTTAACACTATAATTCCTGAAGCCTACAAAAAAACTTGCAAACCCACCCCACATTAAATCCTTCACACCTCTCCACCAGCGTCTTTTGTTTTGTAAATGTGTCAATCAGCACAACCAGCAAGCCACTTGCTATCCCATCCCCCCACTGTCAGCACAGCACTGTCAGATCTAAACAGCAGCGTGGCAAATTCCTCATGTACTGAAGCTGTAGGTGGGAGTCCCATTTTACTTATGGTGCCAAGCAGAGTTGCATTACGTTACAGCATTCTATTAGCCAGTGAAAGCACTGTGAAAAAGCTTTCTGTTGCTATGGTCCTGGCTTTGTCCAGTCTGATAGCGGTCACAGGACTTCGTATCTTTGATTGCCGCTACAACAAACAGTTCTGAGCAGGCATCAGCCGCAGCGTTGCTCTTGTGAAAAGAATGGAGATAAATGTCATCAACTCAGAGAGAAAGAGGCAAGTTCATTGTACCACGTGAACGTCACTGAGAGAATAAAACTGAATAATAAAAAAACATGCGCTAACTTTTGTAAGTAGCCAAAATTTACACCGGGTGTTACAGACTCAAACCAAATGTATGTTTTTATTATATTGTAGAAATAATAATAATAATAGCAGCTCACTACTCAAAACACAGAGCACCCGGTCTCAAACCCAGGATCTTCGGGTTATAAGGCAGCAGTTCTTATCTCTGCACTATTCAAGAATACGTGTAAACTCCCTGTCGATTGACAGCCACACGTAAATCAAATGCTTTTTTGTCTTTGGTTATATTCTTGAATAAAAGCCTCTGGGTACTCTGGTTTCCTCCCCCAGTCCAAAGACATGCAGGTTAGGTGCATTGGCGATTCTAAATTTTCCCTAGTGTGTGCTTGGTGTGTGGGTGTGTGTGCGTGCCCTGCCTGGGGTTTGTTTTCTACCTTGCGCCCTGTTTTGGCTGGAATTGGCTCCAGCAGACGCCCGTGACCATGTAGTTAGGATATAGCGGGTTGGATAATGGATGGATGGAAAAGCGCACATGTTTATTTGATATTTGGACTAAAGTTCTCACACATTATACACTTCCTGTCATTATTAGCACAACATAGAAAAAGGATTCTGGGCCAGGATTATGAATTTGTTTGTAGGCTTCAGGAATTCTAGTGTTATAAAGCCTTAGCCCCATTTCTAGGCTTTGATTTGAGGTTAGCCAATCAAGTCGGCTAGACCAGAAATAGGCATGGTCTAGCAGTTTTGTGTGATGTTTTTAAGGCATGCCCCCCACCCCACCCTACCTTTTTTGTGCATTGCAGGGGCAGAAATCTCAACATCTCACAGTTTGTGGTGTTTGTTTGTGAACTTGAATATCATTACAGGCTTTCAAGAAAAATAGCCTTTTTCTGCAAAACGATTGAAAATAAAGACAAGATAAGACTGAGGATAAAGTACAAACTTGCACCCTTTACTAAGGGTTAGGGGCTTAGAGTCGTTGTTCTTAAGCTTCATCGCCTGCCTGCTTTCATAAAAGAGATCCAAAAGGTAATAAAACAAGGACTGATTAATTGCCAAGCCAATTTTTAAAAAAAATTTTGAGAGGAATAATTGTATTAAAAGCAACGCCATACTCAGTAAAAAGGATCTGGGCAAATGGCTAGATGAATGCAAATGAAGGGTATGTATTATGAAATTGAAGGAACATTGTATCCTCCCATAATCTGTTTAACCTAAAGGCAGACTGGTATGGATCCAAGTGCATGTTAGACCTGACTATGGTTAAAATACTAATTATGACAGATGTCAAGTTGACAGGTCAGCAGTCATAAAAGCAATGCAATGTGGATGTAACTGTAATATGTATTATTGGGTGGTATTTTAAAACACTTTGTACATTGCTTGCTTAAGTCAATCATTAAAACATATCTGCAGAAATATTAGGAAGTTGGTTGTAATATTTACGACATGGTTACAAACTGAAACTGATTAAAAATTTGCAATATCTAAGCTTTATTTTTGACACAAAATATAATTTGATTACTATCTGTCTGTTTTTCTCCAGACACATTTGCCCTTGAGTGTCTCCATGGATTTTCATCCAGGTATTCCATTTCATCTCCTGAATCCCAGAGATGTGTGAGTTAAAATACTGTAATTTGCAAATATAAATTACTCCAGTGGGTGTGACTGTGGGTATATTTGTGCTAGTGGACAAATGTCCAGTTCAGGGTTTTTCTCTACCTTTTTCCCAGTTCTGTATTGAATAGGGTCAGAGAATTTATGCATGTTCAGTGCATTCAAACAGTATTCAGACCCTTCACTGTTTTCACATTGTGTTATGTTGCAGTCCTGTGCTAAAATAATTTAAATTACTTTTTTAGGATTTTTAAAAATTTTTGCAAATTTATTAAAAATAAAAACTGAAACATCCCATTGACACAAGTATTTAGAACATTTGCTATGATGCTTGAATTTGGTGAATTGTGCATTATATTCTATTAATCATTATTAACCCTTAAACTGCCACATACTTGGGGGTTAATGCACTCCCGGACGCCCGAACTTGGCAAGAGATGAGACAAAACATCCATAAGCACAACTGTCACTTCATCACTCTACAGATCTGAGCATTATGAAAAGTTGTCAGACAGAAGCCTGTCCTCAGTAAATGACATTTGGATACTCACTTGATGTTTTTCACGTAAAGGACTCTCAGACTGTGAGAAACAGAATCTGTAGTCTGCTGAAATGAAGATTAGCACACTGTCTGGAGGAAATCAGGCTCCATTCACCACCTATGCAATATCATTCCAACATTGAGGCATGGTGGTGGCAGCATCATGCTTTGGGTTTGTTTTTCAGCAGTAGGGACTGTTAGGCAGGATTTAGGAAAAGTTGAATGGAGCAAAGTACATCGATACCTTTAATTAAAACCTTTTCCAAAGTGCCCTGGACCTCCGACTGGGCCAAAGGTTCCCCTTCCAACAGGTCAATGTCTCTAAACACAAAGTAAAAGCAACATAGGGGTGCCTTAGGGTCCTCTCTGTAAATGAGGAAAGGGCCTGAATGCTTGTATCAGTGGGATATTTGAGTTTTTTTGTTTCAACAAATTTTCAAAAGTCCTTTATCTGCTTTGTCATTGGAGGTATTGAGTGTTGCTTGATGAAGGAGAAAAATAATTTAAAGATTTTAGCACAAGGCTGCAGGGTAACAAAATACAAAAAAGTGAAGGGATCTGAATACCTTCTAAATCTACAGTATGGAAGCAAACTAAGAACGAACTTAGTTAAAGAAAGTTTTTTAACTGAAACTTGTGTGTATAAGTCAAAAAATACATTAATGTTATGGATAAAATACAAGAAATAATACTTTCTGTGATGCAGGTATAAACCATAGCACAACTTTACATGATTTTATGTAGTTGTTTTATTGCTGAATGCCACAAAGACAACACATATCAAAACCCACAAACATATTGTAATGTAATGTGTATTGTAATGGTGTTGAGAACTTGCATCAACCTGACAATGAGTCACCAACAATATGAGCTGGGATTCTGTCTTGCAAATGTGTAGTTTCAGTGCCAGCTGCAGGACAGCCTAAAAACCGGTAACAGTGAATGGTCCCTTTAAGGATAGTATGCTACTTGAAAGAGCAATTTAAACTGTATTGGCCGACCCCTTTACCCAGACCGGCAACTACACAACCAAGACCAGTGACTTGGCTACACTGAGGACTCTCTAGATAAATAAAATTCCGTACCCCTTACAAACAGTCATTTTTCCCCTATCAATGAAATAACAGGCAATGCAAATCAGTGTGTAAAATTAAGTGCAGATATATTGAAATGTGCAACTAATATATATACATATATACAAGGACAGAAAGATACTCAATAATATATATATATATACTAGCAAAATACCCGTGCTTCACAGCGGCGAAATACTGCATTAAAATTTTTATTAAGAAGAAAAATTTACCTTTTTAAACTGAGGGAAAATATGCCAATAATTATTTGTTAAGGATCTCTTTGTATACCATGTTGTCAGTTCGGCCCTCCGGTTGTAATATGACCAAGCTGTGCGCTGAGCTTACTCTTTAGCATGCAACTTACAGTTGGCCATGTGAACAGTAATCTTGTCTCAAATCTCACAGCTTGGATTGCTGCTGTCATAATCGGTTTGAGTTTCATGGTTTGTTTCAATTATGACAGTATTTGCAGGATTTGTTGTATTGAAGTGACATTCGGCATCTGTCAAGCGTTGTAAGCACAGAACCGGTTTCAGCGATAAAATCACATCCAGCTTTTGAGAGTTTAAACATTCATAAACATCAAAGTGTCCACTAATGAAATCGTCACCTGTGAATCTAAGATGTTTAAGAGGCATTGGTGGTTGTCGAAATGTGTAAAATATTTGGCCATTTCGGTACACTTGAAAGCAACAACCGAACAATTCAGCGGTAGCCATCAACTCACATGCAGAACCATAGGTGAAAGGCTTAAGCATTTACTCTTATAGTGCTCCTGTGTAGTATAATTATCTCCTGTACCGTCATCAGTCCACACCTTGAACCTGTCCCAGTCATTCAATACATAAGACACAATGTTCCTCCGGATATCAAGAGTGAGCCTGATATGGCCGTGCAATATGTAACAAAGAGAATGGAAAAGCTAGGTGGTATCTCCGGGCATGGAAACCACTCGGTAAGTGATAGTTCTTTGATCGATAGTGATCATCTCGATAGACATGGTAATGGGGGTTGGAATGATAAAGGAAATGGGTACCTGAGAAATGTAAAGTAAGTCTAAAATACCTATACAATAAATATAATTGTAATAAACAAACAATAAAACAGCGGAGAAGCCGTGGATTAAACAAAAAGGCTGTAGTTATCAGTAGGGAGACGTGAATCCTGTGGCGAAGCAAGGAAGGGAATGTAGAGACTGGAGCGATGGATGGCCTTATATAGGCAGGCAGCCAACAACGTGGGAGGCGTTGGGATGGGGGACCCAACGCCGCCTCACACGGTGACCGAGCTGCAGGCTATGGACGTATATATGTACATAAGTAGGATTCAGTTAGCGTTGGGAACCCGAGTACTAAATTTCTTGAAGATGGGCCCATAAGTAACAAAGACTGTTGAAAAGTTCAATATGGCGGCCGACAGTGGCATCATACCACCAAAATAAGTACGTACATTGGTTTCGGTTAGTGCAGGGAAGCTGCCTACCAAATTTCGAGAAGATGGGACCATAAATAAGAAAGTTCAACATGTCGGACGTTGTTGACCGTTAAGACCATTACACGTAGAATTTTGAAATGAAACCTGCTTTACTTTTGTAAGTAAGCTGTAAGGAATGAGCCTGCCAAATTTCAGCCTTCTACCTATACGGGAAGTTGGAGAATTTGTGATGTTGGAAAATTCAATATGGCGGCTGACAGTGGCATCATACCACCGAAATAAGTATGTACATTGATTTCGGTTAGCTCAGGGAAGCCACCTACCAAATTTCGTGAAGATGGGGCCGTAAATAAGAAAGTTGAACATGGCGGACGTTGTTGACCGTTATGACCGTTATGCGTAGAATTTCGTAATGAAACCTGCTTAATTGTTGTAAGTAAGCTGTAAGGAATGGGCCTGAAAAAAATTTCAGCCTTCTACCTACACGGGAAGTTGGAGAATTAGTGACGTTGGAAAGTTCAATATGCCGGCCGACAGTGGTGTCATACCCACAAAATAAGTACGGACATCGGTTTCCGCTAAAAGTTCAATATGGCGGCCGACAGTGGCATCATACCACCGAAATAAGTACCAAATTTCAGCCTTCTACCTACACAGGAAGTTGGAGAATTAGTGACATTGGAAAGTTCAATATGGCGGCTGACAGTGTGTCATACCACCGAAATAAGTACGTACATCGGTTTCGGTTAGCGCAGGGAAGCCGCCTAACAAATTTCGTGAAGATGGGGCCATGAATAAGAAAGTTCAATATGGCGGACGTTGTTGATCGTTATGACCATTACGCGTAGAATTTTGAAATGAAACCTGCTTAACTTTTGTAAGTAAGCTGTAAGGAATGAGCCTGCCAAATTTCAGCCTTCTACCTATACGGGAAGTTGGAGAATTTGTGATGTTGGAAAATTCAATATGGCGGCTGACAGTGGCATCATACCACCGAAATAAGTATGTACATTGATTTCGGTTAGCTCAGGGAAGCCACCTACCAAATTTCGTGAAGATGGGGCCGTAAATAAGAAAGTTGAACATGGCGGACGTTGTTGACCGTTATGACCGTTATGCGTAGAATTTCGTAATGAAACCTGCTTAATTTTTGTAAGTAAGCTGTAAGGAATGGGCCTGAAAAAAATTTCAGCCTTCTACCTACACGGGAAGTTGGAGAATTAGTGACGTTGGAAAGTTCAATATGCCGGCCGACAGTGGTGTCATACCAACAAAATAAGTACGGACATCGGTTTCCGCTAAAAGTTCAATATGGCGGCCGACAGTGGCATCATACCACCGAAATAAGTACCAAATTTCAGCCTTCTACCTACACAGGAAGTTGGAGAATTAGTGACGTTGGAAAGTTCAATATGGCGGCTGACAGTGGTGTCATACCACCGAAATAAGTATGTACATTGGTTTCGGTTAGCGCAGGGAAGCCGCCTAACAAATTTCGTGAAGATGGGGCCATGAATAAGAAAGTTCAATATGGCGGACGTTGTTGATCGTTATGACCGTTACACCTAGAATTTCAAAATGAAACCTGCTTAACTTTTGTAAGTAAGCTGTAAGGAATGGGCCTGCCAAATTTCAGCCTTCTACCTACATGGGAAGTTGGAGAATTAGTGACGTTTGGAAAGTTCAATATGGCGGCCGACAGTGGCATCATACCATCGAAATAAGTATGCATACATCGGTTTCGGTTAGCGCAGGGAAGCCGCCTACCAAATTTCGTGAAGATGGGGCCATAAATAAGAAAGTTCAACATGGCGGACGTTGTCAACCGTTATCGACCGTTATGACCGTTACGTGTAGAATTTCGAAATGAAACCTGCTTAACTTTTGTAAGTAAGCTGTAAGGAATCAGCCTGCCAAATTTCAGCTTTCTACCTACATGGGAAGTTGGAGAATTAGTGATGAGTCAGTGAGTCGGTCAGTCAGTCAGTCAGTGAGGGCTTTGCCTTTTATTATTATAGATATATATATATACAATTCCCCACTATCCCATAGACACCAGTGAAATATATATAAATCTTATTTATCACGAGCACATCAATATACAGTACAGTGATCCCTCCTTATATCGCTCTTCGACTTTCGCGGCTTCACTCCATTGTGGATTTTAAATGTAAGCATATCTAAATATATATCACAGATTTTTTGTTTAGAAGCTACCCCATCAGAGCATGTATTATGTATTAACTAAACCTCCTCAATGATATATGATATGCTTCAAGCGCGGTGCTTGATTGTTTGCATTGTTCGCTCTGTCTCTCTCACTCTCTTTGCCTGACGAAGGGGGTGTGATCAGAGGGGCTGTTTGCACAGAGGCTGTTTGCCTAGAGGATACGGACGATCCTCTAAAAAATGCCGCTTTATCGCGGTGCTTCGGCATACTTAAAAGCCCAAAAGCACGTATTGATTTTTTGATTGTTTGCTTTTCTCTCGCACGCTCTCTCTCTCTCTCTCTGACATTCTCTGCTCCTGACACGCATTCCTTTGAAGATAAGATATATTTGCATTCTTTTAATTGTGAGAAAGAACTGCCATCTCTGTCTTGTCATGGAGCACAGTTTAAACTTTTGACTAAAGGGTGTCTAGAGGGCTCTAATAATGTTAACAGTGGGGGAGAGTTTATAAGGGCTTAAAATATATAAAAATAACCATACAAACATATGGTTTCTACTTCGCAGATTTTTATCTATCGCGGGGGGTTCTGGAATGCAACCCCCGTGACCGAGGAGGGATTACTCTAATCAAAAAAAAAAAAATACAAAGCCCTCCCTTGCCTCTAAACAATAAATAAACAGAACACGAAACACAGAACACAGATCAAAAACAAACTGCAACTGAGTTCAAAGTTATTAAAGTCCCGAATTAAATGAAATACTGGCTGATATGATATTTTGCTCCTTCCCAAAAATAATTCAAAACAATCTCACCATGTGAGTCCTCAGCAATCGTTGAATGAAATCCAAACCCCAGGGTTTCTCCGCACTGGCTGATGTGATGATATTCCGGATAATGAAAAAGCAAACGGTAAAGTTGCGCAATGAACGTAAGTGATGATTTGGAAAATTAATGCAAATGACTCCTTTCTCCTCTCGATCTCCTTTCTTCTTCTCTCTCCTTGCTCTCTTCTAATCTTCGCTCTTCTAGTTTAAATAACAAATATCCCAGATGTAATCGTTGTGGAAACAGGAAATACCAGTCTAGGTATCGCTGCCTCCCTGCATCATTCTTCCCCATTTGTTTTCCGGGGACATCATTTACATGTACACACATACGGTAGTAAACGGGACGCGACTCAACACAAAACACAAAATATCTACAATTATGTAGCCCTGCTACAAAACAGGAAGAATCAAACTGGCACTCACTGCCGTCGAATACTGCAAAGGCTCTATATTGGTGACAGAAGCAGAAAGAACATAAGACCTACAGTCTTAACTTAGCAAAGTGTCACAAAAATGAACTTACTGGGTTCTTCTGAGTAGTTGCTGGACAGCTGTAAGGCTGAGATCCAGGATCTAGAATGCTGGTTGCAGTATCAGTGCAAGAATGAAGACAGTCAAGAGGCCGCTACCTCTACAGCTCCACCAGTTCTTCATTTGCTAAAGTCCTTCACTGACTCTGACAGAGCTTCACGCAGATGGAGCTGGGAAAATGCGTGGTAGAGCAAGTTGCTACTGACTGTGATGCTATAATCTCATTGGGATGCTAACAAAGTACAGTGCAGATGGATACTGGGCAGTAAAAAACACTGTAAGCATAAATAATCTGTCAGAAGGTTTACAACGAAAAAAAATTAACTTTGGAATTAGCAGCAGGTTGTTTCTTGTTTTTTTTTTCAGATGTTCCACCATTCATTTCAGCTACGAGCCTTGCTCGTATTATTGCACGTTTACTGGCTGATGTTATAAAGGTGGCAACAAAGCTAAGCGCAGTTGCAGATGTCTGGGAATGCAGCAAGACAGCGATAGCAGAATCCATTTTGGTTTAGCAGTGGATGTACACCATAGATTTTTCTTTTTTCTGTCGTAGTAACCTCGAGGTTATTTATAATTGTATTTTTTTTTTATTTAGTGTTCAAACATCTTTATTTTATTGTTTGATACTTTGGTTTTTGTTTGAGGTGTGTGATTCCCCAGGCAGGACTATAATGGTGTCTCCCTGTGTGTAGTCAAGCTGAGCGGGGAATTTGGGATGTCTTTATAAATACAGTTGTGGCTGCAAGAGTTGGGAGTTTTACAATCAATCAGGGAGATTTGAGAGAAAGAATTAGGATGTGCAAGGTGTGCTAGGTATAAGGGTGTCTGGTGGATGAACAGTTGGTTGATGGTATGAGAACCAAAAACGGCCCCTGAGATTTTTTTTTTCCGAGGAGTTGCATTTATGGCATGGGCTGAAACAGAGTCCAGGCTATTGATACCCTTTCCTGAAACGAAAGAGACTAACTAAACATCACAGTAACAGCCTTTGTGTTGTTTTACACGTTTTTATTTGTTTTTTCTTCTTTCCATTCTAACAATATAAAAATTGTTTTAACTCAGAATTTTATTTATATATATATATATATATATATATATATATATAGTGGAATAAATACCTACCTATTTTGCACATCTGCCTTTCTTGTGCCTTTCATATTACACCCATCCCCTAAGTCCCCCCACCCTCCCTGTCCTACTTGGTCATGAATACTAGCAGGCCATCTGTTTTAGTAGATGGCTTTTGACATTGACCGCGGGTGATCAGAGTAAGACTATGCAGGAAAATGACATGACAGATTGTTGAGGTGTTACAAAGCAGCCATGGAGGGAGAGTCTTTAAGGTGAGATATGAACCTGGAATTCCATTTGCAGTTGTCAGTTTAGAGAAGAATGACAACCAAAGTAGACAACAAATTTGCCAGATGTGATGGAAGGCAAGCATGAGTTGCCATCACAGCTGTAGCAAGTGAATGGATGGTGTCCAGGCTAGGATGAGTGGTGTTCCCTTTCCCAGCTGTTGAGGCTGCCATAATGAAAGACCAGAGGGAAACTGCCTCCAGGGACCATGTGTTTCCCCAGCAATTCACCAAGAAGCAGTTCTGTGTTCCACCTGACTCAATGCTTACTGGTGGCAATGTTGTTGCACCAAAGTACTACAATGTTGAAAAGGTGCTGCTCGGCCTGAACTGGCCTGGTTGGAGTTAAGAGACAATGAGGAAAAAGCTCACCTGTGGAAGACAAGGAGAGAGGGAGAAGACATTTACTGTGGAAGGAGAAGCCTGCAATGAAGGTTGTTTTGTTAAACAAAAAAGTCTTTTGAACCAAGGACAGCTTTGAGTGTGGTTTTGTCTTGGTTTTGGAGGTATGAGACTTTCCCTCAGACATGTTTCATTGTCCTGGGATGCGCTGTTGCCAAGAAGATGTGCTCTGTGCACAATTTTGTTCAACAGGGCAAATTCCCACAAAAATATTAAACATTACAGGAAGATTTTCTGAATAAATGACTTATATTTCTATAACTGTACTTGGTGAAGTTAGTATGGTATTTTCCAAGATGACAATGCAGCTCAGATGCCATTATGTAAGAAGAAAAACATGTACTCATGGAAGACTTCTAAAACAAAAGCATTTACTTTAAAAATAAGTGAGAAAGAACATGAGTATGGAAACAAGAGGAGACCATTACAAGAGACATGGCAAAAGCATGTATTTGTATTGTGCATATGTCTGGTTAAACAGGTGGAGGGAATCCCTGTTTTTGGGATCTGTCTTGCAATCATTTAGGTCATCTAACCTATTATTTACTTTTTAATTCACAAATATTTTAAGATAATGACATTACAATTCAAGCAGAGATATATTGTTTTTTACTTTCTCGTATATGAAGTATAGGGAAAGTATTGTAATCATCCAAAAATTCAACCTCAAGATTTTGATGAATCTCAACGTTTTCGACCTCCCTGAGTCCGGTTTACTTTCTTGTAGAAAAAGTACTGTGATTGTCCAAAAGTTCAATTTCAAGATTTCAATGAACCTCAATGTTTTATACCTCCCTGATTCAGAAAATATCATTTTTGGAATTATGTCTGTGTGTGTGTGGGTGTATGTGTGTGGGTGTATGTGTGTGGGCGTGTGTGCGTGTGTGGGTGTGCGTATGTGTGTGTGTAAACACGGTAACTTGAATATGTTTTCACTTAGGTCAACCAAATTATGCATACAAGTATTAGTTACAAAATGGAGATTTCTATCAACTTCTGAGCTATTTCTGCTAACCAGAAGTGATACCTTTTTATTCATGCAGCTGCAGAGTTCAATTTATTCAAATTGACTTTTATAATAATTATTCAATATATTATTAATTTAATTTGATTTGTTGTTGATGGTTCTTTAATGTACATTATATAAAAATATAATCATGGTCTTGTGGTTTACTCCTCAAATATCCATCCCCATATCTGAGTATATGAGAAAGTCTAGAGAAAACCACTCCCTATTTTTATCTTTGTAGTGTCAAATTCCTGGATTACTGGCTGAGGGTGGTCTTATAAAATTTATCATACAGACATGACAGAAGTCAGGGTTCCAACTCACATTAATACGGGCAGTATTAAATGGTGCCCTATAGAGAGCTTGAGGCACTACAGCCTTCTTACTTCTGCATCACATTACATCTATCCATCCATTTTCCAACCCGCTGAATCCAAACACAGGGTCACGGGGGTCTGCTGGAGCCAATCCCAGCCAACACAGGGCACAAGGCAGGAACCAATCCTGGGCAGGGTGCCACCCCACTGCAGGACACACACAAACACACCCGGGCCAATTTAGAATCGCCAATCCACCTAACCTGCATGTCTTTGGACTGTGGGAGGAAACCGGAGTGCCCGGAGGAAACCCACGCAGACACGGGGAGAACATGCAAACTCCACGCAGGGAGGACCCGGGAAGCGAACCCAGGTCTCCTAACTGCGAGGCAACAGCACTACCACTGCGCCACCGTGCCGCCCATCACATTACATGATATCTGCAAAATCAAAAATATGGTGGATTTTGGGAAGAGTAAGACTGCCTTGTGAAATGCACCTGGGCAGAAATTAGGATAAGGCTATTAACACAAAAATCCCATGCAGAAAGGTTTGAGTCAACTTTATATCCTGTGGAGGTTCTGGTCCTTTGTCACAGATGGAGCACTGCTGCATACAGGTATGTTCTATCAGTGTATTGATGCAAGTGTGTTTTTTATATAATGGCATGCTAACACTGAGGAATGAGATCAAGAGTGACCAAAAGACTTAAAAAGTTAGTCAGAAAGCTTGGCTAAATTCTACAAGCAAGCCTGAACTCTCTTGGTCAAGCAGCAAGGAAAGAAGATGTTAGCGATGGGCTGTGTCCACATGTATATGCAAAAGTAAAGGATAGTCTCACATTGAAAAAAGACATAAAACTCTACAGGCACAACAGTTCAACTGTGCAACCACCTTCAGGTAACTAAATAAAGGGATAAAAACAGATCACATTCATCACATTCTTTTTCTTTTTTTTCTGCAGACCATTCATGGAACATTCTACCTGGCCCTGATGACGTCAAATCCGGTTCTGACCCTTTTGACGTAACTTCCGGGTCTTAGCCTATGAATGAAGACCATTCCGGTTCCAGCCCCTTTGATGACACTTCCTATACTAGCCTTTAAAGCTGCCACCTTTCCTCTATCCCCTCAGTTCTGCTCTGGACTATAATCTGCACACATCAGTACAAATCTTTAACCATTTTGCCGCTCGGGAATAATTTATGGGTGGCTGCCCCAAACCTTCCTGTGGCTCTTTAATTTTTGTGACACACGGCAAGAAGGAAACAATGTTGGGGAGATGAAAGGAGTAAAAGACAAGAAGGTATGAAAAGGAACCATAAGAGAAAATCAAAGAAGAGTTTAAAAAGTTGGTCATTTAATCTCAGAGACATGTGTAAGCGAGAATGTGCTTCTTTGAAGGCTGTCTTTGAAACCCGGTGAAAGAACATAAACAGAGAGTTCAGTCTGAATGCAGTCAAGGAATATTAAATGTTATAAAACAGGCTTTGTAAGAAATTTGATCTTAACGGTTTCAATGTAGCCCCCTAAAGCAATCTGCAAGTCATTTCCTATTTCACTTATGTAGACAGTTGGACACTTTTAACAAGAAATATGGTAAATACAATTTTTGGAATGGCATGAGGCCCATTGCTTAATATTATGTTTTGCAGAGGGTCCAGATACAATAGTATTGCCCATGACACAATGGCTCCTATTACAACAAAGGAAGGTGACTAGACTTTGTGAAGTGTAATGCAAACAAGAAATCTGCATGATTTAATTGGATAACAGAATGTGATCAGGGTGGATTAGATAAAGCTCTTTAACAAGAGGCTTGTCTGTCAAATAGGGGAAGTTTTATTTAATGACCTATGGGGGAAATACAGAATTAGGGTAGAAAATGAGGACAATCAGGATACAGGTTTTATTTCTGGTGCTCCCCAATTGGGTGGAGGTTGTAGTGTCTGCTCCTGGCTTAGTTGTGGATAATGTCTGCAATATGAGAAAGGTACCCCGTCGATGAAGAAACTCTTCCATTCATAACTGAAAATGCTTCATTGTTACGGAGGTAGTGGAGTATGGGGAAATGTGAGGAGGGAAGAAAGTTTTTAGTGTGTCATGAATGAAAGGTGTTGTAAAGAAGAGAAAAGAATGAAAATAAAATGATGTTGTTCAAGGTGTAGAATGTGGAAGAAATTTGACGGGGACCCATCACTGGATATCCCGTATAGGCATTTGAAACAGGCAGGAAAAAGCGTCAATCATTCTTCTTTATTGTCTAAATCTTGCAAGAGGTAGCACCTACAGCACAAGCAACTTATTAACAAGTGTTACAAAGTAGGGGAGCTTGTCAAGCTCTATTTATACACTTCACTGATTAGATCACAATTCCAAGGAATTTGTTATATAATCAGAAAACTTTTAACATGATTGGATACACCCAGTTGCTAACAGGACATGGTAAAATGTTGATACTTTAAATGACCACAATTAACCTGGTTCACTAGATTGATTGATAGTTTTGTCAGCTTAGAAGCACATGACTTTAAAAATGTGTCCAAAAGTATGTTACATGCAAAGGGTCTTCACATTCAATCCGTTTCCCAAGGTCTGCAAGACAATGGACTTTTACGTTTTAATCCACCTGGGATCATCAACAGGAAACTTAGCCTAAGCATTACAATACAACAATGACTATGTCTTAAAATATTACTTTAACTCTTAAGCTTTATATGTTTTTGCTATAAATAACTAAAAATACCTTTATAAAGTTAGTTAAAATGCCTTTATCATAGTGAATATTAAAATAACAGCATAGTTTCAGAAGATAAAAATATGAAACTCAGCACATGCTAGGTGCACATCAGACCAGGATTCAAATACAACTTATACAGGAGTGTCACAGATGATGTCCAACATCATCTACAATACACTCTGGATGGTAATTCTGTGATATTTTATAGTTTATTCTCTGGCTAAACCAAGTTTACTGCCATGTTACAATAATTACTGTCAATGACTTATGGATATTTTATTGCTGTTTTATTTTAAATTGACATGTAGTTTGCAGTCTGTGAATGTGACCATATCCATGAGATGTGTCCTAGGACATTGGTTGAGGCATTAGTGTAGCAAAATGAACACTGGAGAGTGCTTCAATATGTTAATAAAGTTTGTGAACACAATCATATTTGAAGCTCAGTCGGATGTGTAAACATTCCTAAGAAATAGAATTAGATACTAGATAGGAAACTACAAGAAAGACTCTTTTACTAAGAAAAACACAATATGTATTTTTACCTTGTTGGCTGGATTTTTAGATATTAGATGCCACAGAATATTGTAATAATATATTAAAAGGTCAGAGAAAAACTATCAACTGGAAGAAAAGGAAACAAAACTTCACAATGGGAACATTGCCTTACTTTTCATTTTACTCCATTCTGCTTCTTACAATACCTTCTCTATTAAAGAAAAACATGCTCTAAAAGAGTCATCTGTTCTTCCAATGGGCTTCTTTCGGCTGATCTTATTGGAGAGTGTAACTGATCAGTATCAGTCCCTTATAGATTTATTGATAATTCACACCTTTCCTTAAATCTAAGTGCAAACTATGCATAATATTTCATTTAACTTTAAACAGCTGTATTTCTTGTTCTTTGGTAAATTTATTTGGTGCAATTGTCCACATGAAGCAAACCATTATATCGAACATAAGGTATTTCTGAAAAAAATGTATGTATAACTAGATGGTAATAGTGGTGGGTTGTTCCATTAAACATTATTTTAATATAAAAATGAAAACACAGAGCAGCTTACAATGCACACTTATTGCCAGATAATGAGCAGAAATGCAGCGTGCTACCAAGGGCACACCATTTAGGCAAATCTATGGAATCAGCATTCATCTTTGGCATTATGTACCTGAACACCATTATCATTCAGAAGCCGCAGGCCACTTAGCAGAGACTGATGTTATCTTTTCAATTTTGCCATTAAGATTTAAGCTAATACCATTGATCACTTATGCATTTTTGGAAACTCAGAACTGTTCTTAAAGCTAAACAGAATACCACTGAACCATTATTTCATTGTTTCATCTTTGCTTCTATGGCACCCATTAAAATGTCGAGGGTGTACTTATTGTACATGGTGTGTGTTTATAACAAGAAAGAAGGAAAGACACTGTTCACCTGCTAAGAATGAATATCTTTTGAATAAGAAGGTGCATATAGCAAGGTAGTTGAAAGAAAGCTAAACACTTCAGTCTACACAAATTTCAGAGAAAATAAACTTCAAGGGACTGTGGTCATCAGGAGAAGGCAGGTCAAACGTCAATCTGATCAATGGAGGCAAACTGGTTTCTTATCATCTCCCTAGACATTCTAAGATGCTGTACAATGGGGGCCAGTGCTTGGATTATGGTTGAATTTGATTAAAGTCTGACACTGGATCTGTCACTGGTTCTATTAATTCCCTCCATCTGTGTTCAAGGCCAGGCAGTATAATATACATTGGTTAAAGTGCCTAAAATATATAATGCTGTTCATCTCCAAAGATAAACTGCAAGGTTTTATCAGCACAACATAAATGAAAAGACACTGCTGTGTGACTGGAAATGTTACTGGGAATCAAATTTTTAAAAATTACCTGAATTGTTTGAGGTGAAGACATGTTGACCAGCATGCCAGAATGCATAGTATTTCAGTCCTTGTCATACCATTAATTGAATTAGATGACTGTTGTTACAATATGCTCTTGACCAGACCGTTTATATCACCTTCTTCACTCCTTAGCATTGTGTACAAATGTGATATGTCAAAACAGAGGGCAATATAATCATTGTGGACAATAAAGCTAAACACAGGGAGTAAGCAGACTATTTGTCCCAACATTTGGTTGTGGAAATGTAGTAATCCCATAATTAATCAGTCTAGCAGGATAACTAATCACTATCGGCTTAAATGTAACTTGGACTCTGTATAATTTACTCTGAATAAGCCCTCTCTTCATTCTTGTAATGTATGTTCACGATCAATTAAGTCCTGTGCAATTCTGTCCCCTTGCTAGTAGATTAGATAGCCATCTCATCTTCAGATTGGTGAGTAATTAAAATACTTATACAGCAAGCTATTATTCTAATGGAATATTATCAAGTGATTAAGTGCTTGATGGGAAAGAAATTTGTGGATACAAAAGGCTTACCCCTGCTAGAAAAGGTAGAATAAAATAGATCAAGCAATAAATGTAAATAAATATATACATGAATAGATAATAATAAAACATAACGGTATATTGAGTTTATATAAAATGATTAAGTGGGTACTGATGTTTGGGTTTTGTTTTCATTATTTTAGAAATAGCAAAAAGACAAAAAAAAAAATTCTCTACTGTAACTGCTCACTGTTACGGATTGATCAGACAGAAAAAATACAAACAAGAGAAACAAAGATCTTTAAACTGTCAAAAAAACCCTATAGGGTAGAAGAAAGCATTGAAACGAATGAGTCACAAGCAAAGTTGTTATGTTATAATAAAAGAAAATAAAAATCAAATTCAGAATTCCAACTCAAGGTGCAGTTTCACCAATGTTTAATATGTATTGGCAGTATGTAAATAAATAACCTGATAAATCATAGCTTTGCTGTCACAGTACAGCAGGCAGCAAGTGAACTGCATCGAAAATGTTGCACAAAGTTTATATTTACCCTGCCACTAGTGTTTCCTTAATATTCTGACACTTCTTCAACTAATTTGGTGTGATTCAGCTTGTTACTAACCTAGTCTATCTATCTATCTATCTATCTATCTATCTATCTATCTATCTATCTATCTATCTATCTATCTAGTCAAGAAGTGAACAATACAGCCAAGATCTTATCCAGCAATCATTTGTCTGTGGAACAACACGAAGCACAAGACACCTTACAGTATAAAATTGTACCAGAATCAGTTCAAAGTATTTGGAAAATCACTATTCAGGATCTCTGAACTCTACACCACATTGTATTTTGTAAACAGAAAATCAATAAAGTAGGTTCTGTTCTATGTAAATTGAATAAACTCACAACATGTTAAAACTTATGTATTTATGCCCAATTTTACTCTGTGGCATGTAGTATTAAAAGGAAGTTTAAAATAAAATGCTATTATAATACAATTTGTGTAAAGGCACTCTGAATGTGCAGAACAGTTTTCAGAATATATATTATGTAAAAGAATCATCATATTATAATTAACATGTTGTAAAAGTTTACCCTTAGATTAATGGGGAATTAAATTATGGTCAGGAATGAAGAGAAATGAGCTAAGGACTGCACAAATTGTGTTTTCTTAAACTTGCTTTGTTAATGTTGTTTCACTGTGTAGTTGTGTTTTTGTACCATTTTCTGATAATTGTCTGTACAATGTCTTTAAAGAAAAGATAGCAGCCTGTTGACAGTAAACATATGTATCAGAGACTCTGAGGCATTATAAAGTCTAGTTTTTAGGAATAATGCATCACTGGTACAAAATTCGGTTACAGTTTTAATACCTGCAAACCCCATCAGCCTGCCCCAACCAACACCCCCACCAAACCACTTTTGACTAGAGATGCTGCTTTTGTGTATGTAAGGATTTGAAGCCGACATGTCTGAATGCAAGGTAACACTAGCACAACTTGCTATCTGGTTCTGACTGGTTTTAGACATGCCATTTCTGAATGTGCCTCTTATAATGTGGTTTTAGAAGTTCTGCTTTGATATCACTGGACAACCAACACTTCTGGGTGTATCTTATCGATTATAACCTGCGAAACAAAAAAAATTGCCTTTAAATGTTCTTGTCATGTACTATTTTATTGCATAGCCTATTCTTGTGATTATTGTTCATATTATATGTATACATACGTATACAGTATAGCTACAATTGGAACATATGTGGTGATCTAAAAGTAGTGTCACTGCTTCTGTGAATGTTGCTCAGATGTAACAAGCACCACTGTCGCATTTCCAAATGGAAAAACTGTGCCAAAAAGTCTCATTATGGTAAAAAGAGCTGGATTCCCCATAAGCAGAAAAGTGTGGCACACAGACCACTTGTTGACTCCACAAAGATATTTTTGCATCCTCTTCATATAAAATTTGGAGTATTGAAAAATGTTGTTAATGTGATTATAATATTTAAGACACTGTAGATGTTTCCACAAATAAATAATGCCAAGGTTAAGGAAGGCACATCACCAATGAGAAGCAGTTCAAAGATCTACTAGTGGGACCGGAGGAAATCATATGGAAGGGATTCAAGGATGTTGTTGAGTATATTTTGGGCAACTGCAGAACACCAAACTCCATCCAGCTGTATAACATGCTTGAAGTCTACAGAACCACAAAGTGCAAAATGTCACTGGAGATTTGTTTTCTGCATTCACACTTATTCCCTCCTAATCTTGGTGAAGGGCTTCACCAGGACATTGCAGTGATGAACAAGTGGTATCAGGACAAATGAAATCCATGAATGTTGTCTGACTATTGTTGGACACTAAAATGAGAAGCACCAGTTGCTGAGTACAAACAAAATCCAACTGCAAAACATTTTAGCTCACATGAACTAATGCAATGTGTCAGATTATTAAGTGATTAAACATGCTAAATTCAATAAAACATAATTTAATGTTTCTCTAAATTCCAATGTGCTAGCGTCAATCTGAAATAATATTTGTGTTCTAGTTGAAGCTATCAGTCAGAATTAATAAAAACATTTCAGTAAGCAAACATGTCCATTGTATTATATTTATGGCACCAGAAGTGGGGTTTAGGTATATAGGCTGATTTTTTTGGAGACAAGAATTTATTAGCTCCAGGAAGAAAGACTTTATAAGCCTCGGTAACAAAATGATAGCATAAAGTCAGACAATGAGATGACTAGAAATAGAGCTGAGTTACACAGTCGCCTTTGAGGCTGAAAACAAGTCGCCAAAGATGCTTCAAATGACCACCAAAACTTCAAGTAACAATAAGGTGGTGCTGCCTGGAATTGATGCATATACAGTATGTGTTGCTGATCTTTGTCTGTTTTCAAAACTACAGAACAATTCTGGTTATATTATATGAAATGCCAAAGTCTTTTTGTTTTTAATTATGGCATTACAGTAGTTATAGTTTTCTTGCTTGCACATTTTGGTCTACTTTAATCTCTGGGGGCTGGGAACAGCTAGGTTAATCAAAGGTAGGAAAGAGAGAGAATACTCTCAAGAAATAAGCTACAGTGACAGTCATACCTGGCTGAGGTCTGAGAGAACGCCAGTAGACTGTAGTCGTGGGTACAAGTGCGCTGCATCTGTGAATGGTATATCCTTAAAAGCTGGTAAGTGTAAGAAAAGGCAATGCTTTGCAGAATGGCATGCTATGCTGTTGTCATCTTTTTTTGTTCAACTATATTGACCTAATTCATCTTTTTTGTGGCATTAAGCAATAATACTATGATTTGTGAAAGGACGCTCTGATTTTTGCTGGTATAGTGGTTAACACTGTTGCCTCAAAGTTCCAGAAGTTAGAATCTTGGCCTAAACACTGTGAACGCTGGCCCCGGCACAGACAGACGGACAACATATTTTGCACGCACACACTGTTTATTTACACTATTTACACAATATTCAAAGTCACGTGCACTCACGAACCCCAGTGCTGCTGGCACTGAATCCCCCAAAGTCCAGGACCCACAGTTTCTGTGCCTTGCTTCCTGGCCGCCTCCTGTCCTCTCTCAAGCTCCGTCGTACTGCCTCCCGACTTCCACCGCTGACTGGAGGGAGGCGGCCCCTTTTATGGGGAGCCGGATGGACTCCAGCTGCTTCCCGGCACTTAACGGTGGCCACACCCCTGTGTGGTGGAAGTGCCGGCTGCGCACCCGGAAGCCGTCCGTGTCTCCCGTCGCTTCCCGGCACTTCCTGGTGTGGCGGAAGTGCCGGGCTCCCGGGACAATTAGGCACTGGGGCGCCGCCTGACGGTGGCCACGGGTCCCTACAGGGCTGAGCTTCAAAGCCCACTACCCGAGGCCCCCTGCATAACCAGGACGGACGCCCCCACTCGGTCTGGAGGAGGCACACGCCCTCCTCTGGTCCTCTAAGCGCCCGGCCGGGCTCCAGCCCCGGCCGAGGACCACACGGGATAAACCGGCATCGGGGTACAGGGTAGGGCTTCCATGCCCTCGACCCGTGGCTCCCAACAGAACCAGGACGGACGCCCCCTCGCGGTCTGGAGGAGGCACAAGCGACCACAACACTGTGTTGATGTATTTTACATGTTCTCACCATGTCTGCATGGGTTTTCATACCACATCTAAAAGATGTATGTGGTAGATTGTGTAGCAGAAAACCTTTATTTAACATTTTTAGTTTAATTTATTTTGTTTTTTATCTAACTGCTCTAAGTAGGATCAGTTCATTGAAATATGTATTCCCTCCAGCTAGGTCCTGACCTTAAGATGAAGTATCTCTCTGTGTAACCCAGTGCTTCTCAAATAGTGGGGCGCACCCCCCCGTAGCTCCGTCAAGGGGCGCGTTTGACCTCGGGAACATGCTTTTTTATTTTTCTTTTAAATTTTTTTTTAATTTAGAATGCACTTTAAATCTTTTCTGTTACATTTAATAAAGCTATTCTTTGCTGTAAATTGGTCCATATTTCTTTCTTTTTTTATTCTCTTATACGTTAATAAGGATACAGTGTTATGCAGAGGTGTACTTATAACAATTTTATAGACAAATGATACTATTTATAGTTGCGCGTGGGGCGCGAGATGTTTTCTTCTTCCTAGGGGGGGCATAACAGAAAATAATTGAGAAGCACTGGTGTAACCTAATACAGGATGATCTAATGTCTCATATATGGACCTATTTTTATTAAATTAACATGCTATCAACTATATGCTAAACACTCTCTTATATTCATAATCAGTAAAGCCTTTTTGTCTAACAAAAGACTATCAGCTAACCATTATTGCAATGCAAGTTTGATACCTTGCATCGTGTGCTTGAAAGATATCTTTGATAAATAAATTTCTCATAGTCATGTATTTCTGGAGTCTGAAAAACCTTTAACTGAAAGAGTGCAGGAGAAGAACCAGAATCAAGACTATTTGGAACTATTAATTATTAAATCTAATCTGATTCTGCCTATGAGTGTACCCTTGGATGTGTACCAAGCCAGGTCTAGATCCTGCGTTTCTCCAGGTGCTGCTAAGATTGAAAATGGGTGGATAGATGTCCACTAATTTTTTTCTCTGCAATATGTTGAAGGTCACAAGACCAACCTTACACACATTATAACATGTACACGATCACTCTCATGGTGTTGATAAAACCCCTTTGTTTTGTGATCTGTATGGACCATCTTGACTGTACCAAAAGTGCAAATAACCATATAATCACCATATAATCTGCACAAAAGCATAGCCATTTTTACACTGCAAAATGTTAGCATAAGGCAACCAAGATGGGAGCAGCAGGAGTAAGTATCAAGTCACACACTTGTGAACCTGGTGTCTTTTAAAAGGGAGGTGTAAGCTATGCAATTTGTAGATAGACTGATGTCTGTATAATGACCAGAATGGTAGTAGACTTAGTTAGAGGGCTGTTATAAGCCTCCATCCATGTTATTTTTTATGAAACTGTCTCAAAAGTAAAAGACAATGCGTCCCACAGGCCTAGTGGCTGACATCAGGATGAGAAATGACCAGTCATAAAGAAGATGCAGGCCTGATTGAGACCTCATTGAGTAGAGATTCAGAGAGATTTGATGACCAATAGAGGGAATGTTTTGTTAGCACAAAAGATTGTTAAGCATTGTAGATGCCAACCGTGGTGTTAGGGGGAACATTTCAGCAATAGTGTGCTCATTTTAGTTTGAAATTTTACAGAGGTGCCGATTGACTTCAGAAATGAGAAAGCTTTGCATTTTCAAACAGAACTCTTCAGTTTTTTGTCTGAATTTATCGCACAAGGTCAATAACTAAAAGCAGCTTCTAAAAGATCATTTTGTAGCATAAAAATGCACTCAATTCAGCCGCACAATTCAGTGGCACTCTAGTATTGATTACTTTACCGAGCCTATGAAGTATCTGGGCACTAATAAAATAACTGATTACAGAATTCGATCAGCTCCCTGCCCCAGCAGTTTAATAAATAGTTTCATTCTTGCTCAAAGGGATTAAATATTAACTGTTCTCCATTCCCGCTTCACTGTGTCCTTTCTGCTCATTTTAGCCTTGCATGCTTTTCTTTTATTATATTTGTGGTGAGCTGAATTTTATTTACTTTGCTTGTGTTTATTAAAATTTCTTGTGACATATTTAATCTTCAGAAAAACTTTCCCTGATAGAATTCAACTTACCTGGCGGCTTACAACTGTTTAGTAGAAGTAAAATAATAAAGAATATTGGGGGGGCTGAATTAAATGGTTAGTAGTAGTTTTTTTGTCTTTGACTTTTTCACCAAAGAGTTACAATGCTGGTTTAATGTTAAAGAACACAGTGATTTCAAAAGTTCCAACTAAACATGGTGACAAAAGTTTTACACAAATTGAATTCAAACATTTCATTTAATTTGATATAACCAATTGTAGTGTCATTGACAACCTATCCAGGTCTGTTTACTAAATTCAGTATTGATGGGACAGGCACCTGCTGCTCAAACCCTGAATTAGATTAGGCAGGTAAACACTGGGCGGAGTTTGCCCCTTTGGTCACTTGTCAGACTGGCCTTTCCATACTTCGATATACTGTACCTGTTGTCATCATGCTTGACTGTTAATGTGGTTGTGTGTGAGAATATGCTCTGCAAGCCATCCTGGGTGGATTTCTTCTATGCAACTAATTCTTCCCATGTCAACTACATCTCACTCCAATTGAAGAAAGCAGCTAGAAAAATAGATTACCTGACACTGAAGTGACTTGCATTCCAAACTACGAACAGAACAAAGCTTCTATTATGGACAAGATATGTTAGACTTCATATACTCCCTGATTCACAAGTCAACCAATTTACAAAACAGAATTCATTATACAATAAAAGCAAGTTTTCAGATTTTATTGTTATACAGCATTGAATCCCAATAAGTTTAATTTGGCTATTTTTTTAATACTGATGTGTACTCTGACTCGGCCCCTCCAGCATATTAACATTGTTGTTTTAAAGCCATTCCTTTGTGGTTTTGGTATTCTGTTTGGTGTCATTGTCTTGCTGTAAATCGTATCTTCTCCCAAGGTGTAGGTTGCTTGTTCTCCTCCTGGATTTCCCTGTATGTTGCTTAATTCATTTTTCCATCTAACCTAACAAACCTTCCTGGGTCTGCTGCAGAGTAGCTTCACACATCATGTTTTCACCCTTAGTCTTTATGGTGAGGATGGTGTGTTTTTAATAACATGCAGTGTTTGGCTTACCCCAAACATAGCATTGAGCTTTTTAGTCCCATCAGACCACAGAACCTTCTTCCAACTGACTTCAGAGTCTCCCATGTAACTTTTAACGAAATGTCTTATGCATTTTTTTAACAATGTTTTTTTATTTGCTTCTGTCCAATGTACCGGTGTTCCCAGAAGGAGGTGTTTCATTTTGCAAGGCATCCTGGATATAGTCGAGATGAGTCGCAGCGCACAGCTCAATGGCCACACTGGTTTGTACCGGGAACTGAGAAGGACGGCTGCGAGGGCTCTGAGGGCAGAAAAAAAGGCGTTTGTTAGAGGAATTTGTGAGCAAGTGACACACCATCTGTGGTCTAGCGACCCACGTCCTGCTTACAGAGGAATTGAAGCATTACGCAGATCCAGATCTGTTCCTTGGAGAGTCGCAGTCAGGTTGGCTGATGGAACAGTCTTTATGGATGACACTGCAGTTGTGACCACTGGGGTGGCTACTTTGAGCAGTTATTTAAAGCTAATCATCCGGCTATTACGTTGGATATCTCTGGGTCCACGGTTTTAGAGGCTGATCCTTCGATTAGCTGTGAACCACCCAATCTCACTGAGATTGCACAGGTGGTGAACCAGTTGAGGGGGGAAAAGGCTGCGGGGATCTGTGGTATCCCGGGTGAACTTCTCTAGGCTGTTGGTAAGGCTGTCCTCCTGGCATTGCAAGCAATCTTTGCTTCCATTTGGGAGACTGGCATCATCACAACTGACTGGAAAACAGGCTTTGTCATCCCTATATGGAAAGGGAAGGGTGATTGCCTGAATTGCTGCAACTACAGGGGGATAACACTGCTCTCGGTGCCGAGTAAGGTCCTTGCTATGGTCGTCCTCAATAGGATCCGAGATCACTTGCTCACCTACCAGCATCCGGAACAGTCTGGTTTTACACCTAAGAAGTCTACCATCAACTGCAACCTGGCACTGAGGGTTCTCATGGAGCGCAAATGCGAATATTGGCAGAGTTTCTTTGCAGCCTTTGTCGATTTTCGCAAAGCATTTGACTCAGTTGATTGAGCTGCCCTGTGGGACATCCTGAGGGTTCGCGGGATCCTCTCGAGGTTGCTGGATGTCATGGCCGGCCTGTACACAGGTACTGTAAATGCTGTGTAGAGTGGAGGCAGGGGTGTGTTCTTGCTCCTACTCTATTTAATGCTTGTATGGACTGGGTGTTGGGCAAGGTCATGGGGTCAGCGGCTGTGGGGCATCTGAGATGAAGAAAGATTCACGGATCTTAACTTTGCTGACGATGCTGTGATCTTCACGGAGTCAATGGAGGCTCTGATCAGGGCGCTCGAGTGACTGAGCGAGGAGTCTGAGTGTCTGGGCTTGCAAGTGTCCTGGATAAAAACCCAGATCTAGGCCTTTAACGGCTTCTTGGGCACAGCTATCAGCAGTGTGTCTATTTGCAGAGAGAGTGTTGACCTTGCTGAGAGGTTTACTTACCTTGGCAGTGACAGTAGACGGATTGGGAGAGCATGGGGGGTCATGAGGTCGCTGGAAAGGGGTGTGTGGCACTCCCGATATCTTTGCAAAAGAAAGAAGGTCCAAGTCTTTAGAGTCCTGGTGCTTCCTGTCTTGCTATATGGTTGCGAGATATGGACACTACCCAGTGACCTGAGACGAAGACTGGACTCCTTTGGTGCTGTGTCTCTCTGGAAAATCCTTGGGTAACGTTGGTTTGACTTTGTATCGAATGAGCGGTTGCTCATGGAGTCCTGAATGAGGCACATTACTTGCATTGTGAGGGAGCGTCAGTTACGGCAATATGGCCATGTGGCGTGTTTCCCTGAGGGTGATCCAGCTCGTAAGATCCTCATTGTTGGGTACCCAATTGGCTGGACCAGGCCAAGGTGTCACCCACGTAACACCTGGCAGTGGCAGATAGAGGGTCATTTCCGGAGGGTGGAACTGGACCGTGCGTCTGCCTGGGGGGTTGCAAACCGGGATTCCGAGTTGTAGTGGGTGCAGCAACGCACTGTACTAGTGCATGCTTCCCAACTTGACTTGACTTGACTTGTCCAATAAAGCTGTGACTGGTGAAGTACCTACGTCACATTCGTCTGCACAGCCTCAGCAGTCTGATATATTGCAGCTTGTAACTCTGTCTCATGGTTGCCTCTCTAATTTACAGTAGCATCATAATGACTGATTTAACTGACTCCAAGGGATATTAAGTGACTTTGATATTTTCTTGTATCTATTCCTTGACTTGTGCTTTTCAATCACCTTCTCGTGGAGTTCCTTGGCAACGTATGTCTTCTGGAGCACTGGCTTTATTTTGTGTTTAAAACTTTCCATTTGGCCTTCTTTTTCTTTTCTGGTTATCACTTTTCCCTTTTTTTTCAACAACATATCATCTCCCTTTCCTGTTCATCACTATGAGTAAATGCAAATAAGTACTAACAGTAGTAGTAGTACGTTGAGTAAAGGTGTCACAAACGTGGTAAAAAGTTGTGTGAGGCCACCTTAATGCATTCCAGGAGCTTCATCAACCTGCGTAAAGAAGGTTGCATGTTCTCCCCGTGTCTGCGTGGGTTTCCTCCGGGTGCTCTGGTTTCCTCCCACAGTCCAAAGACATGCAGGTTAGGTGCATTGGCGATCCTAAACTGTCCCTAGTGTGTTCTTGGTGTGTGGATGTGTGTGTGCCCTGTGGTGGGCTGGCACCCTGCCTGGGGTTTGTTTCCTGCCTTGCGCCCTGTGTTGGCTGGGATTGGCTTCAGCAGACACCCGTGACCCTGTGGTTAGGTTATAGCAGGTTGGATAATGGATGGATTGGCAAATTACAAAAAGAAGTAGGGGACCTCCAAAATTATGTGACTGTAATCACTACTAATCTGTATGATAGTATTTTTGAAACTATAATGTCATAAGTGAGAGAAATACTGTAGGTTAAGAACAAATGTGAGAAGCTTTCAGAAATAAAAAATTATGTGGAAAATAATGTGTCACAAAGATAAAAGTGTTTAAGTGTGGTGAAACAGAGCAGTTGGTGTTTATAAAGACAGTAATCATGTGGTCCCTGCATATGTGAAAGCTGGTAGGGTGGGTTTAAGTAGGCAAAATCTGTGCCAAAATTTCATATTCATTCCCATATTAATAAATGGAGTAAAAGTCTCTGCATTAATTGATTCTGAGAATTTTATTAGCACAACCCTAATTAATAAACTGAAACTAACCACAATTTCTTTAAATACAAGGCTAAAATTAATTATTTTTGTAGATGGTAAACTGATTGGCTCTGGGGTTTTGGAAAAAAAAAGTTTGGGACAAAGACATATATTTCCTTGATTTACTCCGCCACCCCACAGTTTAAAATTACAAATCCAATTAAAGTGCACACTGCAGACTTGAATTTAAGGGTGTTTGCATACATTTTGGTCACACCATGTAGAAATTAAGACACTTTTTATATATTGTCCACCTATTTCAGGGCACCATAATGTTTGTAAAAATTGGTGTTTGTACACAGTGTGTATATTATTTGAATGAGGCCATTAGTACTGCCAATAGTTTACTTAGTGAGTGAACTTGCCTGATTTCCCTTGAACTCAGACTGAGCTTTTGCTGCAAAGTAACTTCTTTGTCAGAATGGGCAGAGAGACCTGCTTCCCTGCAGCTTGGAGTTGCATGTGGATGAAATAGTTATCAGCTTATCAAAGAAATGCTGTGAATAACTGCCAAAGCCATTGTTCATTTGACTTTTTTTTTGTTTGCTTGATGTAACTTTTTCTTTTTTGTTTGTGATATATACTAGTGAAGAGGCCAGTGTCTGTGTTGTTTTCAGGGTCACAATGCAGGCATGCAATTACACAGACCTGCAACGCTGGGTAAAGGAGGTGTCTTATCAAAGGGTACACAGATGCTCAGAGTTCACGTGTTTATTGCCAGGGCTTATTATGTACTGTATGTGTTTAAATATATTTATAAATTCATATATTAAGAAATTTATGTAAATAGGTAATAAACACAGTACATAAGCGTATTTATCTTTGATTATGTATCAATTAAAACTGAACAATTTGCTTGTTCATGTAAATTTGTTTAATAATAAACTTAAAAAAATGAAATTTTGGTATAGCACCCAATACATGGTATTTTTTGTCAATTAAATATATTTAAGTTAATCCATGTATTCTAAGGGGATTGCGTACTGGAATTTATTTGTAGGAAAAACAAGATAAGTTTATATTATAGTAGGGAAAGGCAGCATTCTTCTTGCAAAACTCCTACTAATGGCGGTGTGGAAGACGAATGTTCTCTTTGTTCCCTTGTACTAATTCATGTCTGAGAAGTAAGCTTTACAAAACCATGTAATAGCATGCTTTGTTTTAGCAAACAGAAAAATGTTTGTGCAAAGGACTCAAGGTCTGAGCATTCCACACATGAGTCTGCCTTATCACGTTTTTCCTAAGCTTACATCTGAACACCATAACAAAAGGAGCCAAGAAATCAAGTTGCACAAGGGGCGTTGAAGGGGCTAAAGGTTTGTGTATAATAAATGTGTTGACTGTTACATTTTATAATGATATTAAATTACGCATTCTAGGGGTATAAAACTGGACCCCACACAACAGACGGGGTTCAGAAGAGCCCTGACGCTGTCATGTATATTTGATTGTCTGCTTTTCTGAAACTCTTCTCACCGTGACTCTGAAAATAAAGCTGCTTTATAACCGCACCTGCTGTCGGGTCTGAGATTTCGTCCACAGTTTTGGCGCCCAACGTGGGGCAGGAGACGGCAGACGGCTCCTCGTGCAGGATCGTCCAGATGACCGTGGTGGAGCCGATTCCGGCCGGATCGGGTCCAGCTTCGGTAAATGTAGGATTGGCCTGCCTTGGGCGTTTCCTGCGTGGGGAGTCCCTGACCTCCTCCTAGCCGATACGAGGCACGACTTGACGGCATTTCCATGCAGGTGGATGGAGTCACGGTGAGTAGATCGGGGGATTCCTGTTAGTTTGACTGGTGTGCTGGAAGTAATATGAATATAGAAGGAAAAGGAATAAAAAGCATATGCAAAATAAAGAATAAGAAAGCATACTGTATGGAAAATACATAGGAGTGTTCTAAGGGCTCACGGAAAGTGACTTGGGACCCTACGGAAAACGGCACAGTGTGAATGTTAGCTAGTCACCCCTGTGGAAAGGATTAGAAAAGGGCGGCACGCTCCTATAATAATTTGAGGAACGGGGTGAAAGGGCGTATTTAGAGAATGTGTGTCTAAATAAACGGGAGGTCGAGTTTTCATCTGCTGTCTGGTCATACTCTTGTTTCAACGGGTTGCTAAGGTGACGGAGACAATACCCTGGCAGATTGGCATACAAACCGTCTGATGAAGGGATCGGGTAAAACCTCCATATCCTGGACTCCACGGGGCGTATTGATGTAGGATTCTGCTGATGCAAATAACGGACACGAAGTCACCTGAAGCTGTAATCCGGGAATAGGAGCGGACGGCGGGTGGAACGGGGTTTATCGAGGGCTGAGTCACTTTCTGCTGAGATCCTGCCACTCACTATGGGAAAAACAATCAGTAGCCAGTCAAACAGTCCCCAAGAGTCCTAAAACCTAACGTTAGAAGGATTATTTTCGGGGATCGCCAGGCTCCTAGTGCGCTGTCGGGATCGAAAGGCGGGTCCCTAGAAAGCTCATTGAAAAGAAGACAGGATTAAAAAACATGTAGGAGGTGGAATAAGGACAGTGGAGGTGGATGGCCAGTGGAAGGAACTGGAGATATGAATTAGAAAAATACTGTGCAGAAATACACAGGGTTGTTGTAATGGAGGTCCTTATCGGATGGATATTTATGACAGATGGGAATTGGTTATTAAAGACCGTACGTTGGAAGCGGCACAAAACGGAATGAGCTTTTAGTTGCTGAACTTAAGAATAGAAAGGAAAAGAACAGCTGCTTATAGCTTTACAGAAAGTGTAGGCTGATACGGGACCCCAGTCTGAAGGAAGGAGGAGAAGGAGTGATAAAAAAAAAAAACTTTTATATCCAGTGCTTTCTTCCCCAACACTTTACCCACAACCCCTTCCACTGCCACATTCACTCATTGCCCCAACGGCTCCTGTGGTTACCGATGCCCCAGTTACTGATGATTTCTTTGATGAACAATATCAATGTGACCCCTCCTCACTTACAGATCCTGATGATGAGACTGACGGCCACTTGTTAGGGGCTATGGGAGGCTTTTCTAACTTACACAAAAGCCCTCCATTTCACAACGTGCTAGAACCAAAACCCTCAGAGATAAGACCCTGAAAACCTTACCCGTTTAAGTCCCCAAACCTTTAGCACCCACATTTTCATGCCCTTTAATTGAGGTTCCTAACCCCCGACACGATCCCACACTGCCCCCAGGAAACGATAACCCCACTACTGTAATGATACATCGTAACTGAGATATTCAAGAGCTGAAAGACGTAGTGTCCGAATTGCCTGATCGTAAGGTAATCGGTGGGTTGAAGTTTGTGGAACAGGTGCAGCAACTAGACAACATATAGAAACCCAGTGCGGCCGAGTGGACCCAAGTGCTACGCAGAAAGATGTGAACCATTTGGGCTACTGTCAATTATGGGCAGCATAATGGAGTACAGTGGCATTGGAATGAGGCATTGCCTCGTGGACAAAATAATGAGGGTCTTTTCCTTGCCAAATGGGAATCTGTGAAAACTGCAATAGCTGCAAAATATAAAAAGGGCACCGACTACCTTTTCAGCTGCCAAACAAAAGAAAGATGAGACAGTAGATGAATGGGCACACCGCATTCAGGACTTGTTGACAAACCATTCTGGCTTAGACAGCCCAGACGACCGTAACAAGGCAGGAGTTCCTCCTTTTCTGTCAGGACTCAGAAGTGATATTCAAAATAAAGTACGCACGTCCTGTATTTGGATGGGAAAGTGCCACTTTTGATGAAGTTAAAAAAAAAAAGACAAGCGGAGCATGCTGAACGACAGACTAAACAAAAAGAGTCAGACACTCAGACCAAGTTAATCGCGGCACAAATGAATTATTATGCAGGTGGAGCTGCCTCAGGCAGGGGGCGAGGACGTGAAAAACTGGGGCGAAGCCGGGGGAGAGGTCGTGGATTTTTACTTCCTAATCCGAATTCTTCGTCTGCTCAGCCGCCTCTCCCCTCAGATCAAGCACCTACACATCTTGCCTGTTACGATGGGACACTTCTGCAGCAATTGCCCACATCAGCTTCCTCCCCCGCCTTCCTTACCTGAACCTGAGGATATTCCTTTCACAGGGACCCCCAGCCACTCTTTTCAGTTGCCTTTGCTCACTTGCCATGGGACACAGATCCTTTATTGACTTTGCTGAATGGCACTAAAACTGCTTTTCTAGTCTGCCTCGAACGATACACTGACTGTTCTTAGTGCTTCTGGACAACCACATTTTTTACTGGTGTCTAAACCTCTTCGAGTTCAGCTTCATTCCAGTGGTTCCACTTTGATGCACCGTTCTTTGTTAAATCAGCTCTGCCCTGTTAATCTGTTCAGGAAGGGATGATGACTACGCTCTCCCTCTCTATTTCTCTAACCAAACGAGGGTTTCACTATTCTATTCCTAAATTCCTGTGCCAAACCTCCCCACACTAAGCCCTCTTTTGCAGCCTGGACCCTGAACATCTCCTCACACACCATTCTTCTAAAGCCCTACACTCTTATATTCTTTTCCCCACTTGCAAGTCCCCAACACCCTCCACTGCACTGCCCAGTACTTCCCTCTGAAGTGGACACACCTTGGTTAGAATCTTTTCTCTTCAGGTATAGCCCAGAGACCCTCCATATCCCTTGCATTTTTTCTCATGCAACACAGCTGCTGCTGTCAGTGCACTTCACATATTCCCAAAGCGTTTTCGGAGGTTGGTTCCCCATGTTTTTCTTTAGCCAATTATAGCACCGTTCACTGAGTTGAAATTGGGGATTGGGTGGAACAATGTTTCAATAGGACGGACTGGCTACATGTTGCTTCGGTATCTTTGATACCTCAGATCATTTGATAACTAAAGTTTGTGCTTCAAAATGATTTTTTAGTACATCGTGCATTGTGCCGTCCTTCCCTTTCTGCTTTTCATTGCAAACCGCCTCTCCCACTTGGCTTTCCTCACTTCCCGATGCACTTTGGTCCCAGGGGAAAATGATTATGGAAGGATAGCACACTGTGAGCCACTGGTGATTTACCCAAAAATCCTCCTTCCCCCGCATCGCTCCCAGTATCCTCTGTCTCCAGCAGCAGAGGCTGGCATCTCCGCCGTACATTCCGATCTCGTGAAACGTGGAGCAATCATTCAAATTAAATACTCTCCAGTCAACTCCCCCGTTTTACCTGTTTAAAAGGCTGACGGTTCATGGCGTTTTTGTTTAAGATCTTCGACACGTAAATTCTGCAGTTTTTCCTAGGGCACCTATTGTTACTAATCCTTCCACTATTCTTTCTACGATACCCTCGTCCGCCTGTTATTTCTCTGTTATTGACTTTGCTAATGCTTATTTTGTATTCCTTTGCACCCGACTCTCAATTCTGGTTTGCCTTTACTTTCCAAAACCGCCGTTGGACATGGACCGTTATGCCTCAGGGATATATTGTAGCCCTTGTGTATTGGATAAGCTCTTGCTCAAAATTTAAAAGGCTTTTGGCTGAAAAGACAGTGTATTGATACAGTATGTGGAATGTTGTGTAGTACTACGAAGCAGATTGTGCACGGATACTCAGCAATTGTTATTATTTAGCAGAAAATGGCCACAAAGTTTCTAAAACAAAACTGCAGTTAATTCAAACAACTGTGAAATATTCAGGTCATGACATTTCTTGTGAAATGAGAGCTCTCTCTCTCTCTCTCTCTCTAGCAATCGTATAAACACCATTCAAAATCTTCCTAGACCAAGACATGTTACAAAGCAACAGGTTGTGTCTGTATTAGGCATTATAGGATACTGCCGGCAATGGATTTTAAACTTCAATGAAAGAGCACAGCTTTTGCAAACTTTAGCGGTCACCCCTGATCTCCCCCTTTCTGGTCAGGTGGCATGGAAAGATCAAGCTGGGAAGGCTCTATGTGACTTAAAAAAAAAAATGCCCTACTGTTTGCATGCGTTGGGACTGTTGACTATCTCGTCCATTCACTCTGTTTGTGGACGAAAAGGGGATATATGAATGCATTTTTACACAACTCCATGGAGAAAAACAAAGGCTTAGCCTATTTTTGAAAAATTGGATCCAGTGGCTGTGGGACTTCCAACCTGTCTCAGAGCTGTAGCAGCCACAACAGAGGCCGTGCTAGCCAGTACAGATATGTGCTCATGAGCCCCCTAGTGGTAAAAGTGCCTCACGCCGTCACTCCATTTTAGTACAGGCTAAAACCTCACATCTCACTACTGCTAGGGAAATACACTACCAAAATATACTCTGTACATTGTCAAACGTTACCATAGAAAGGTGCTCCACCTTAAATCCAGCTACATTGCTTCCAACTGAAAATCAAGGGGACACAACTGTCATGATAAAATAACTAAGGTTATAAAACCTAGACCAGACCTACAGGAAACACCCTTAGGAACAGGAGAGATAATTTTTGTGGATGGATGTTCTTTATGATTGGAAAATGGAACACCTTCAACCAGCTATGCAGTGGTCAAAGGTGACCACCTGCTGGAAGCAAACCGAATTTCTTCAAGTTTAAGCGCGCTGCAGCTGAGTTGATAGCTCTCACCCGAGCTTGTCAGTTGTCAGAGGGAAAAATTGTAACTATCTATACTGATTCTAGATATGCTTTTGGAGTCTGCCATGATCATGGGGCATTATGGAAACTCAGGGATTCAAGACCAGTACTGGCAAGCCCATTCAACATAAAAAACTAAAAGAATCCCTCTTAGAGGCCATAACGAAACCATCAAAGCTAGCGATCGTTAAATGTCAAGCTCACACAGGAAAACAGGATCCTGTCAGCAAAGGAAACAAATTTAGCTGATCATTTTGCTAAACGGGCTGCGTATAATAACACACCAATCTTTTATTCCAACAGAGAAATGACCAGGACACTGATAATCAAATTATTTCTTTACAGAATGCAGCCACGGACACAGAGAAGAGAAAATGGTCCAAAGAAGGGTCCCTCTCTGATGGAGTCTGGACCCATAAGCAAACTAACAAACCTTTCCTCCCAAAAGCTTCTTTCCCAGGTATGGAAAAAATCGCCCATGGCCTAGACCATGCTGGAAAAGACGCCATGGTTCAAGATGTTGAAAAATATTGGGAAGCTGTAGGTTTCTCTACATATGCAGAGCAGTTCTGCAGGTGCTGTGCATTATGTCAAAAGTTTAATGTAGGAAAGGGCACCCAGGTAAGTCCCGCCATTACACCTAACCTAATGGGTCCATTCGAACACCTTCAAATGGACTTCATTGAATTAACACCATCAAAGGGGTACCGATACTGTTAAGTAATTGTTGATGTGTTCTCCGATGGGTGGAAGCTTTCCCTTCCAAACATGCAGATGCCAAACCTGTGGCAAAAGCTTTGATAAAGGAAATCATTCCTAGATGGGGAATACCACAGAAATTACAAACTGATAATGGCACCCACTAAATTCCATTATAAATGAATTAACCACCTGGCTCCAGATAAATGTGCATCATTATTGCAAATACCACCCCCAGAGTGGAGGTATTGTGGAACGATGCAATGGTACCTTGCAATCTAAATTGGCTAAAATCTGTGAGCAAACAAATTTAACTTGGCCTGATGCTCTGCCTCTGGCCTTGATGGGATTAAGGGGAAGAACACATTGGCAGTTAGGGCTGTCGCCATTCGAAATTCTGACCGGATGGACCATGCCAGTCGGCATGGTCATAGGTAATGTTACACTGCATACTGTGGACAATGATCTTCTTTCCAGTCTTACAGGTCTCCGAGCTTCTCTGAAGGAAGTCCACGAGCAGGTGAATCAGGCCTGGAGAACTAGTCCTCCATCAAAGGACTCCCCGATTCCATTAGGAACCTGGATTCTGGCTAGAGATACTCGAAGGAAACATTGGCATCACCCTCGGTGGAGAGGACCGTTCCAAGTTCTGCTGTAGACACCACATGCTGTTAAAGTTGAGGGACTGCCTGCTTGGATTCACATCTCACATTGCAAAAGATGGCACCCTTGATTGTGGTCCTACTATGTCTTTCCATCCCCTTGTCGACTGCTCTGGTCACCTTGACTTTTCCTTTCGGAATCACCACATCAGTTCAGGTGGATTTCTGTTCTATTATTGACTGTGGGACTGATCGACAAATCCAGTGGAACTGGTCTGACAAATGTGTGTGTGTAACTGTTACAAACTCTGGATTCAGAAGTAACTGTGACATGTGGGACTGGGTTTTGGCTAATACTGGAACTGATGACTGGGGTTTATTAACCCTATAAGGCCCAGAAGTATGGTCTGAAATATCGTTCTTCTATTATAAAAGGACATGCCCCTCATGAATGTGCCGAATACCATTGTAACCCTTTGATCATTACTCTGAAGAACCCTTCTTTACATGATTCAGGAACCTGTATTTTAGGGGCATATGTATCTGGAATAGATCCTCTAGGGAGATTTCAAATTAAGGTTGAGAACCCTGTTACTAACACCTCCCATTTCCCCACACACACACCTCTCTCCTACCCCTGGTCCAAACCGCCCCTGTCAAGGTCATGAATATTTCCACCTCTTCTTCCACTTTTCTATTGAAATTGGGTATGGGGATCAGAACCGTTGGCTGCAATGGGTATGATATTGGCTAGACAAGTGAATCAATCTGATTGCTATGCATGTGCTATAGCTAGGCCACATTTGGCCACTGTCCCTTTTCCTCTTTCTAACATATCTGATCCTACTGGCCTTCCTTGCCTACTTGCCCTTTTTATCTCTTCCTCTATTCCAATCGACTCTAATTACATTACACTTTCCCTTCTTTTTCCCCCTACTCTTCCCATGACTCCCCGATGTTCCAGCCTGATGAAGGTATTTATACCAGTTTTTTTAGAAACCTTACTTCCTCTCGTGGCACAAATGTTGGTAATATCCCATCCTCTTTTTGTTTCCAAACTTTTCCGATTAATTCTTCCTCTTTAGCTTCCAAATTATCAATTTTTCTGATTACTCAGAATACTGATATTTGGTGGATGTGCCATAGGTCTAAATTGCTTGACATCCTTCCACCTGACTGGACTGGCACTTCTGCTTTAATACAATTTGTTATGCCTTTCCGACTTTTCCCTTTAACTGCCTTCCATGTGTCGACCATGTTTGGCCGACATCATCAACCCCATTCTGTGGACCCTTCCCAGTTTTCCCTACATGGCCCTGGGGTGTATTTTGATTCCATTCGAGTCCCTCGTGGAGTCCCTGATAAGTTCAAGGCAAGGGACCAAGTTGTTGCCGAATTTGAGTCTATTTTTCCTCAGGTTACTATAAACAAAAATGTAGATTGGATTAATTACCTCTATTATAATCAACAAAGATTCTTAAATTTTACTAAAGAAGCTGTTGAAGGTATCCATGAGCAACTTGATAAAACATCCCTCATGACCTGGCAAAATCGATTGGCTTTAGATATGCTCTTGGCTGAGAAAGGAGGCGTTTGTGCTATGTTTGCATGCTGTACCTATATCCCTAATAATACAGCTCCTGATGGATCAATCACCCGTGCTTTAGCTGATTTGACATGAACTAGCTACTAATTCTGGCATTTCTAATCCTTGGGACAAATGGTTTATGTCCACTTTTGGGTCCTGGGGCCAATGGCTTAAATCAGTTTTCATCTCTCTTACGGTTGCTTTAATTGTTCTCCTGCTTGTAGCTTGCTGTATTGTTCCCTTGATAAGATACATTGTATCCAAGTATTTTACTGCCTCGATGGCAAAGGCTTATTTTTTACACAAAGACAAAATGCTTCAGATCAGCACATCCACCCCACACTCCTCCGCCCATTCCACTCCATCCTCCTCTCCTACCCTTTCCTACTCAACTCTCCCTGATCAAATATTTTTGTTTGCTAAAAAAGGGGAATGTGGAAGACGAATGGTCTCTTCATTCCCTTGTACTAATTCATGTCTGAGAAGTAAGCTTTACAAAACCATGTAATAGCATGCTTTGTTTTAGCAAACAGAAAAATGTTTGTGCAAAGGACTCAAGGTCTGAGCATTCCACACATGAGTCTGCCTTATCACGTTTTTCCCTTAGCTTACATCTAAACGCCATAACAAAAGGAGCCAAGAAATCAAGTTGCACAAGGGGCGTTGAAGGGGCTAAAGGTTTGTGTATAATAAATGTGTTGACTGTTACATTTTATAATGATATTAAATTACGCATTCTAGGGGTATAAAACTGGACCCCACCCAACAGACGGGGTTCAGAAGAGCCCTGACGTTGTCATGTACATTTGATTGGCTGCTTTTCTGAAACTCTTCTCACCGTGACTCTGAAAATAAAGCTGCTTTATAACCGCACCTGCTGTCGGGTCTGAGATTTCGTCCACAGCGGCACTGCCAGGAAAACAAAGATGAGGTGAATAGGAGCCAGTGCCTTTGAGTGACTGTGTGGAGATGCCAACAAGAAAAGTAAGAACCCAGTGTAGATCCCTATTGCGGTATAGAGTGCAAGGTATAAGGAAATGAGGGCTGGGTGTTACACATAAAGACAAAAACATTAACATAATATGTACAGTATATGTCATATTTAATAACCAGAAAATCAAGGAAATGACTACTTGCACCAAGTACAAAATCCCTGGCTCCACTATAACAGACTCTCCTTCCGCCAAAGTGTGTTTCTGTGTTTGTTGGAGTCTCTTTTTATTATGTCTTAGCTCTGTCCTCTGCTATCCAGGTGTCATGTCTGCCACAGGAAACTCTTTGCCAGGATGGCAACCTCTACAACGTTATCCCCAGCTGCATATTCCAATTGGTGATGCAATGACATAGGGACTGCTTCTGCGATCTCAAAACTCCACAAGAATGGAAGCCTAAGTAGAGAAGCCAATGTGCAAGTGGAGTTTTAGAAGTTTTTACTATGTCTCCATGGGGTTTTTATCAGCTACACCAATTTCCTACATCACAAACAGATTCTCTGTGATGACCTCAGACACATCGTAATCTGTGTATTGCACTCAATGCCTATCTGGATAGTCTGAAGCCCTTTAAATTTAAGTCTGTCCCTACAATTAAATGAGTTCCATAAATAAAAAAACTGAGAATTTTCTTCTTGTGATCTCACTGTGCTGAGGTTTATCATATAACAGAAAAAGGTATGATTTTTTTAATTCAATAATTTTATTAGCACAATACAATTCTAGAAAATATACAGGAGAAATCATCAAAGTATAACAGTGTTCATGGATAGACAACTTTGGATGCTAAGCGGCTGCTGCCATAAGAGGACATGTTACAGGCCCTAACCATGCAGATGGAGAGCATATGGTGACCTTGCGCAGCTTAGAGAATATTACTCATATAAGAGGCTGGTGAAAAAATACAAACCGCAAACAGATGGTACCTATGACCCAAGATAAATGTACAGCTGACAACAAGGCAAACTAAAACATGATCATACTACACCTATGAATAAAATACCTGCCACATGGTCAATTAGTAATAAGATGTTACTACAAAAACTACTGACCTGAACAGTCATTCTTCAGAAATAAATAATCATAACATGACATTCTCAAATCCACTTCATCAATTTGGAGTCCCGGGGGTCAATAAAAGGGTTATGTAGTGGCAGGTACATGAAACTACTGTCATTAACTGAAACAACTCAATTCTTTACAGTTATTTTCAAGGTAATAATAAAAAAGCTGTTCAAAGACTATAATACAATACAGAAACTCATAAAGTTCATCCTTTGCTTAGTTAATGGAAATTTTTGAAATTTATAGCATAGCAGTGTCAAACCAAATTTGTCACATTCTGGGTTGCAGAATGCCAGAGCCTATTCAAGAAGCACCGGATGCAAGAGAGGAAATATCCATGGACAGGACACAAGTCATCTGCAGGGTGCACTGCACTCACTCAACCCCACCCATATTCACACAGGGGGCAAATTTAGAATAGATAGATAGATAGATAGATAGATAGATAGATAGATAGATAGATAGATAGATAGATAGATAGATAGATAGATAGATAGATAGATAGATAGATAGATAGATAGATAGATAGATATGCACATTCTTACTATGGTCTGAACACACACTAGAATGATTAAAAAAAGAACAAATTAATAAGAAAGAAAAACTTCTGACTTGGCAGGCACAGTTACAGTGCAGCAGTATACAAAAATATTGCCATTGGTATAAAGGAGCATTTCCGGAAAAACATTTTGATAATAACACTTACTTTTGTTTTAATTCTTTTCTTTTCTACTACCTCTAGGGGATGAATAGTATATCCCATTACTAAGTTTGCCCTTTAAATTAGTATTTTGATTTGGTGGGCCTCTCCTGAAATGATGTTACCAGCCAAGCACACCGCTATAACATTACTCTGGCCCTCACCGAGCTATTAGAAGATATATATATATATACATACTTTGTATATATATATACAATATATGCACTATATATTAGATAGATAGATTTGAAAGGCACTATATAATAGATAGATAGAACAAAATGACAAAAAACATTGATATATATATATATATTTGTAAATTAAAAGTATATATATTACTTTTACTTAATTATTTATTCCATATAAACCCATATCACTAATCTTACGTTAAAAAATAATTTAAAAAATGTTGGGCATACAAAAGAAAAATTAAGGGGCATAAACCTGCACAAAATCCTTTTTTAAAAATCTCCAAATATCACTTTTAGCTGTACCTACTAAGAGTTCAGTATATATCAATTAAAAAAAATGATGGTGCTTCAAAACATCTCTATTCCTGAAGGAGTAAGCCAAAACAAAAAATTGAGTATTTGAGAAGCACTGGCCTGCAGATTATCAGACAACATTTGATGACACATGCATCAATAGTCTGCAGTAAGTAAGCTTTTGCTTTGATTAACAGCTCTGCTATTATCCAAAATAATAAGATTTGAGGTCCGTTAACAGTAACCAAGATCCAAGATCATACTCTATTTCACAGCACTGGGTTTATATTAGTGGCTCTCACCAAATGTACAACATTTGTAAAGCCGGGTCTTAAAAAGGGTCTGCAGCATAGAGCTTGTCTGTCGCTATCTTGTCACTTATGCAGGCTTTGTGTCTGCCAGCAATTTTTAGCAACAGTACAGCAGATGGATTTGAAGCCATCTCTCAGATGGATCAGTCTGATGTGTCAGTCCAGTTCTGGTGTGGCCACTCAAGGGAAAACCAGATCTTGAATGCTCAACCCTTTTGCCAGTCTGCTGAAACAGTCTGCTGTTGAAAAATAGTGCAGGGATTTAATCCTGTGTCAGGCAATGGTGACATATGACATGCCAATGGCCTTCTCTCTTAGTTCTGGTGACATTTAATTCATAATGTTTTACATGACATACTGAGAATGTATGGCCTTTGTCTTACTGTGACCTGTGAACAGGCATTATTCTATTTTGACCTAATTAGCGAAAAACCAGATAATGAGCTTTTATGTGTTTGGCAAATTTGCCTTAATTTACATGCTGTGTTGCTGGTCAACACGTTGTGTTTCTCTTTCCTGTCAGTATATACTGTATAACGTCCCTAGCAACTTTGGGGGATAGGATTCTAGACCCAGCTCAGTTATGCTGTCCCTGCCACTATGACCTTTTTTCTCCAGTAGTCTACTTTCCTTCCTATATCTTTAAGATGTCTGTGTCAGGTTAACTGGCCAGTTTAAGATGTACTGTATAAGTGTCTGATGGATCGACAATTCATCCAGGTTTGGCTCCTGCCTTGTGCCCAATACTTCTAGCTAGGCTTCAGTTCTTTGCAACACAAACAGGATTATGAGTAATGGGATGGTTTAAGTTTCACCTGCACCATTTTCGAGTTTAGGTTTGTATAAACCACCATACTCTCTAATGCACAATAATATATATATATATTTTTTTTTTAATAGCAAGGATATTCAGTTGAATTATCAGGCTGTAGGGAAAGAATTATGTGAAAGAAAGCACAAAATTCTTCCTTAAATGCCATTCAGAATTTCTTACAGGGGGGCAGATTGTATATCTTTACAGAATATTTGGATTTGAAGTGGGAATGATGCAAGTTGAAAATGAAGCATAGGAGCAACTGCATTATGTTTACAGTGATGTTATTTTAGACATTATATTAAAATTTGATTGATTGCCCCACAAATGTTGACAATTGTAAAGGTTTGTGAAACTGTTTTTATTTTACAAAAATGGCAAATGTTCACCAATTACAATATTTATTTAAGAGGAGCCGTGATATTATATTTGAAACATGCCTCTCAAAAATATGTCTATAAAAAAATATATGGTGAAATTGAACTATGTCATGAAAGCATACACCTGTACAGAATAATTCTGACATACAAAGTTGTTATGCCATTCGAATGAGGCAGTAGCTGTCGTACACATGGATTGAAACAGCACTCGCCTGACTACTAACTTTACCTTTTCATAGATTTACACTGTCAGGACATACAGATGCCTGAGAGCTGCGTTTATTTCTCAAGCTAATAATAGATGCAAGGTGTTTCACGGGCTGTGGTTTGGCAGCCCTCATCTCTGGTAATTGTAATTATGAGTTAATTAGAGGTATGTTGCCAAATGCTCAAGGCACATAAATAAGTACTAATTAACATTCTCAAGTGTACGGTATGTGCTCCTCCTGTAAAGCATTGACTGGTAAAAGTTAAAAGAAGACTGCAGATGAGAAAACAAAAATGAGACTGGGAGACAATTTTCTATAGGCAGCCGTTCAACGCACTGAAGTGAGCAATAAGCTCAAAGGAGTCTCTTTATATAAAGCAGGTTATTTGCAAGTGTGCTACAAAGCTAAATTATTTACATTACAGGGCCAATAACGGCAACTCATTCATTATGGCTATGACCCAAAAAGGAGTTGTGTGTGTCATTTACGAAGAATTGCTTATTCTTTCTCCCCTTGTTTTAAAGAGAAAAATAAATCTTCTGCTAGCCTCTGTTCCATTTTTTGCCAGTAGGCAAGGGCTTCTCTTTACTTACAGAATACAAAATATCTTATAAAAATTTACCAACAATCAATACATGCTGCATTCTAATGTGAAATGATCCTCATGCTGTAGCCCTCTGGTGGTATCCAAAATATAAGAAAGGTGTAGCGGTTAAAAAAACAACGTAACCCAATTCCACATACATGCAACCTAACTTTTGTACTTAGACTTTTTTTTTCCTAATAAATTCATTTTAATACATTTACACTCATAGACAAAAAGGTCTAACTGAAGAAGCAAAAATAGTAAGAAAAGTTTCTTTTGTGTAATTAAAATCCAGTAAATAGCAATTAAGTATCTATACTAATAAAAGGCAAAGCCCTCACTCACTCACTCACTCACTCACTCACTTACTCATCACTAATTCTCCAACTTCCCGTGTGGGTGGAAGGCTGAAATTTGGCAGGTTCATTCCTTACAGCTTCCTTACAAAAGTTGGGCAGGTTTTATATCGAAATTGTACGCGTAATGGTCATAACTGGAAGCAGTTTTTCTCCATTTACTGTAATGGAGATGAGCTTCAACGCCGTGGGGGCGGAGTTTCGTGTGACATCATCACGCCTCCCACGTAATCACGCAGTAAATAGAAAACCAGGAAGAGCTCAAAAAAGCGCTTAAGAAAACATGCATTATATAATTGAGAAGGCAGCGAAACAATAAGAAGCGAGCGAGTGACATATACAACCATATTCATGAGTTCTGCTACTTCGGAAACAAAGCATGATGTAAACCTACACTTTAAATTAAGTTCATAGACAGGCTGCCGCTGGCGTTTGTAATTTAGTGCCTGCCCATATAAGGTCGTCCGTCAGCGGCAATCCAATAGCAAACTGCCATGGCTAAATATTCACGGGTGAAGGACTGTGCTTATGGAGAGGAAGATGAGATGGTCAGGGTGGTGTTTGACACAAACTCAGCGAAACTGCGAGAGAAAGTTTTAAGTGCCAGGACTAAGGTAACATTAAATACAGCCACGGACATAGCACGAGATGGCACCAGCACAGCTGGGAACCTTCGATGCATGTACACCGAGCGGCTCACGTGAACTGACGCAGTGCACAGATAAAGGCAACAGTTCCAAAGAGCTGAACAAAACCGAATTACACAATTGAAAAGGCAGCAAAAATATGAAGCGTCTGATAAGCATATTCATAAATCCAGCTACTGCGGAAACAAAGCACACGGTGGAAAAAGCCAATGTCCCGCTAAAGGAAGACAGTGTAAAAAAAACCCGTGCATGCAGTGTGTCAGGTCTCAGATAAAGAAGAAGACGAGCTGTTTATTGATGCAGTAAGAAACGAATCGATGAATGAAACCTGTCATCTTTACAACGATTGACAAACACGGAATGTAACTTGAACACAACACATCCTACAAATACGAACCTGATTGAAAGAAATAATGATAATCAAATCCTTGATGACAGCAACACTCAGTAACACTCACAAAACAAATACTGTATATTGACAGTCATGTTACGTTATTTTAAAATGTTCCCTTTTCTTTTCTACCTTTTTAACACACTACTTCTCCGCTGCGACGCGGGTATATATATATATGTATATATATATATCCGCTCTACATACTCGAATAATGGATACTTTATTCGCCATCAATGATTGTTTTGGTAAAGCCATACTCAGTGTATTCATTAGATGAACGGTAAAAAAGTAAGAGCGAGGGGAGGATGACTCATTGAGGCATGCAGGCTGTAGTGCGCTCAATTCTATCTGAATTGCGATCACATTTGAAAAACATATCTTTTCAAGTTCTATTTAGTCCATATGGGTCAAACTCAAGGGCAGGGCCACATCCGCCCGCGTGTAATTATATCCGCCCGAGATCATTTTATATACTGTATTATTGTTATTAAAGCCCGGTATATGAAGCGCTGGTAACACAATAAACTACAGATCCCATAATGCAACGCTTCAGCTGCCTTGCATCAGGGTAACCTGAATGCAATTCAGAAGATACAGAAAACAGCATAATTAAATAAAAATCTGACACTTCAGCGGACGTTTTAACCCGTGCACAATCACAAAGTGATTTCAAGTGAAGCTGCTTTTATGGGAGACACAAATGCACCAGTACACCTTGCCCCACTTTCCCTGTTGCCAAGTACTGTTAAACCAAGTCGTCACTACGGTGTTCCCAAATCGCACTTTGCTGATAAACTGAGCGCACTGCGCACTGAGTTTGCACGGCGCTTTGGTGACTTTGATGAACAAAAAAAGTCCGTCTACATGCGGCTCGAACCTTGTGCATGTTTGGTAGCACATATCTGTGTGAGAAGCTCTTCTCAGTGATAAAGACTAACAAAACAGCACACAGGAGTCGCCTCACTGATGAGCACGTGCAATCCATCCTGAGAATCTCCACAACACAGAACCTCACAGCAAACAGAAACGAACCTGTTGCCAAAAAAAGATGCCAGGCGTCCAGCTCTAAAATGACATATGAGCAAAGACAACTGAATGATTTGATTTGTTATTGCACGTAAGAGCGGGAGTCAACCGTTTTAACAAACAGCGTATTGCACTGATACGAAATAGCTGTGTGTGTATATATGTAGATATGTATGTATATGTATATATATGTTTATATATGTGTGTGTGTATATATGTATATATATATATATATATATGTATTTGTGTGTATATATGTGTGTGTATGTATGTATATGTGTGTATATATGTGTGTGTATATATGTAGATATATATGTATGTATATATGTGTATATGTATAGATATGTATATATATATATATATGTTTATGTGTGTGTGTGTGTAAATATATATATATATATGACAACAACACTCATCACTCACAACAGTGACAAAACAATTACATTGACAATCAGGTTACGTTATTTTCAAAATGTTTCCTTTTCTTTTCATTGCTTCTTTAACACACTACTTCTCCGCTGCGAAGCGCGGGTATTTTGCTAGTCATATATAAAAGCCAGAAGGAAGAATTAATTGGAATTAAAAGCTTACATTGTTGACAATACAATCCAGCTATCAGGTATTCTTTGCTGTTACTATTTATGGTCTTATTTATCTGCAGATAGTGCAAATGAAAAAGTCTCTCCCTCTACCCACTTTGACTAATTAAATCATGTCTTTTGTACAGTATATCAAAGACAGCACATAACAGGTATATTTTTGGTTCAGGTTAGCTTAATTTAGCTCAGCGTGTGAGATATTTCCAGATGGTTTTATGAAATAATTGGAGTTTTGTTAGTTTATGTAAGCAGGTGCCTTTCAAAACCTCCTTACAATATTAATTATAAAATTGATATGTTAATGAATCTGATGACATTATTTTGACCAAATCAGCCCTAGTTTCTTAAATTACTTGATTTAATTACTTGAACAATAGTGTAGCGTAACATAACATAACCTTCTCATCTCTGGACGGGACATCTCCTCATCACAGATTCCACTCATACACACAGAGTATTGTCATTTTTTAAGGCTATTTTTCATGTTCAGTTCCTATTTATATCTATAGTAATGTATTTCACAGTCTAAAAAAAAATTCTCATTACAGTTCCTATAAAAAGTATTCATTCCTTTAAAGTTTTTACATTTTATTGTTAAGCAACATTGAATCACAGTGGATTTCATTTAGCTTTTTTGACATTGATCAACAGAAAAAGGCCCTTTAATGTTAAAGTGAAATCAGCTGTCTGTAAAATGGTCTAAAATATTTACAAAAATAAAACCACAAAATAATCAATTGTATATGTACTCAACTTCTTTAATATGGCACACCTAAATCATTATTGGCTGTCTGGGGATTCAATTGATTGTAGTATAAATGCCCCAGAATGTGTAAGAGCCAACTTGTGGTGAGTCAGTATGGTGTCTGACCTACACTGACATGACATGATGCAAGTTCATGAAAAAGCAATTGAAAAGTACCAGTCAGGGATTGGAGTCAAGAAAATATCCATGTCAGTGAAACTCCCTTAGAGCCAGTTAAATCCATCATTAACAAATCCGAAAAGTAGCTGCAAATCTGCTTAGAGCAAGGCAGGCACAAAAAAAGTGAGTGATCATTTAAGAAGAAGACTAGTGAGGGAGGCCATCAAAAGGCCTGTGAGAGCTCTGAAGAAGTAACAAGTTACAGTGCCTGGGACTGAAGAGACTGTGCCAACAACAACTGCTGCCCAGGCACTTCACCAGTCACAGACTTCTGGGAGAATGGCAAAGAGAAACCCTCAGTTCAAACAAATCAACAGAAGTTGGGACACCTATGCAGGTTGTTTGTTTCAATTTCTAAGGCTTAATTTACTTTAATTTCTGTAGAACATCTGCAGATGTGTTGTTCCCTGAAGAAGGCCCATTTGTAATATTATCAAATTTCCTTTTTCCCTGTTTTCACTAAACTTGAAATTTAAACATCTGACAGTTTATTGTTTACCCTTTCACTATTTTAGATCATTTTTTGCATTTAAACTGATTCAATCTGAAATAAACCTGGAAAGACTAAGGTGTTCTGAAACTTTTGACCAGTAGTATATATATGGGTGTGCATGTGTGTACATAGTATATAGGTATTTACATATCACATATATATATGACATATATATATGTATATATACAGACATCTATATAATACACATATATATATATGATCCCAATCCCAGCCAACACAGGGCACAAGGCAGGAACCAATCCTGGGCAGGGTGCCAACCCACCGCAAACCAACATAATATTTCCAAAATTAGTTGCCTTAACTCACACTTTAGGCATCATAAATTGGAGCCAAAAGCGTAACATGCTTGTATAACTTTGACACAACTTATGAAACCATACACGCATTATTTATCAGTTCTGCATTATAAACAGGAGCAAAACATGCATAGCCGAGTAATATCTAAGTTTTACAATATAGCAGAGCTAATTATCAAAATGTTAAGGCAATTCCTATGCAAGCACAAACACTTTAACCGACAAGGTACACTTTTCTGTAGTCAAGTAACATGACAGCTGTTTTAGCATAATATGTTTCAGCACAGAGGAGGAAAAAAGGTGTAAGAGTCTGCTTTTTTCAAGTAAAAAGAAAAGGTGTGCTTTTTCTGCAGTACAAGCGCCAAAGAATATTATTGTTGATCTATGCACAGCTGATATTTGTACAGATATGTACAAACGATTTACCAAGCTATGTGTATAGAATAAAATATAATTCATGGCAAATCTGTCTGAAGAAAACTAATACAGCTTGCTTGTTCTGATTTTTTTAATATAATGTTCCAGAACTATGATTTTTATCTTCTTCTACCAGACCTTTGCTTTGTTTTACCACAATTCTTTGTTTCGTTCTTGTTGGGGAAAATAATATCCTAATGTAGTAACATTAATAAGAATGTATTTGAGTCATTTATCTTTCCTGCTTGAAACTATTTTTGTTAAAAATGTTTCAGATGATAAGTATTGCCCTTAAGGAGGTCACATGATGTAAGCTTTTTCAGTTAACATATGTTTAGATTTTTTTAGGGATGTATTTGCCACTTGAGAGTGCTCCGATAAGATAAGAACTGGTTTGAGCCAGCTGATTAAACAGAAGGGCTTGACCTGCTAAGTTACATGCCAAATATGGCAATAAGACACTGTCTCATATCTGAATTGTATATGTCAGAAGCAAGGCTCGAACCTGAACAGCTCACAAATAATACTATAAAAGGAGATTGAGGTACTGTGTCAAGGCCAGAACCACACATTAGATCAGCTTTATAATGTCAGGCACTGAGCTGGACAGCAGGAAGAACACATCCACCAAGAAACCTCTATGCCTTAAGTTTCCTGAGCTACAGAAGCATAACTGCAAGTGTTGAGAAATACCTGAACACAGTTGCACATTGGGTGCTTCTTCAGTCAACACCATATGTGAAAGTAGCTAAACAGCCAAGTTTTATGGTGTTACTGTCTAACTCATTTGGTTTATTTCTGCTTTTGGCATGTTAAGTAACGTTCAAGACTGAATAAAATATCTAATCCTGTTCCCCTGCTTGCCATGTAATTCAGTGACTGATAAATCCAGGTTTAATTTTATCAATATTTATTCAGCTATTTATGTAGTACTAGGTTGTTGTACCGTGTAGAGAAAAGCCAAGCAAAATGACACCTTTAAATGGCTAACTAAAAAGATTACAATATGCAAGCTTTCGAGGCAACTCAGGCCCCTTCTTCAGGCAAGATGTAATACAGAAAGTTTCCTGTGTTTATATCCACACACTAGGACAAGAAACAACAATGGTAAATTTTTAAATGAAAACTCTTAAATGTAAAAAATTAATAGGTTCATTCAGGCTAAGATTAATTTAACAGGAGATAGAAGAACAATGTATGGTCAAGATCTTTAGATAAGATAACTGTCCAATAAAGTCCTTTGAAGTTTGTGAAGTTTTTCAAAACAATGCAGATCTGTAGTCAGGTTGTCTGTGTCAGTCTGAGAGATGCAAACAGTCTTCATATTTGGCTATAAAACTCTTGTCTCTGTTCAAGCCATGCTGTAATGTATTAAATTTTAACATGAGCTTAACTTCCCATTCTTTTCTCTCTTGCTGCGTTTTGAAGTTGCCCATAAGCACTGTGACTTTAAAGTCCCTCTCACAGTGTCCATGGCTGTTGAAGTGGGCCGCTACAGGAACATCTGTGTTGCCATGTTTAATGTGGAATCTGTGTAAATTCATTCTCTGGCGGAGTGTTTGTCCAGTTTCTCCCACATAGAGTGCAGTGCCAGGACAGCTATTTATGGAAAGAGAAAGAGTTAAATATGAAGTCACGCATTATTTCCATTTAATGCAAATGGTGGGATGGCTTTTTCAGAAGTGTTCTGACTATACCCTAAACACTAAACTTTTCAGGAATCGTTGAAAACTGTTGTCTGCATCAGAAGAAAAAAGTAATTGACTGAGTTGACTTACATTATATTTGGATATTGTGTTTTGCTTATAGCCAGGATTTCATTCCTGGCTCAGGTGTCTTGTCTTGTTTTACTTTTATTGTCTTTTGTGTATTCTTTTGCAGTTTATGTTTCAAAAATGTTTTGTCTTTCCCTTTTTTCCATTTTATTGTTCTTCAATGAGTATGAGGGGATGACCCAAAAGTAAAGAGAATTTTTTTCTGGAGGCTAGAAAGACATTAGTTCCAACGTTTGCGGGCTAGGTGCGTGTACTAGACTGCCCTCTGCATCATTTGGACAGGTGGTATCTTTGGGGAAAGGTCTGTAAGGTCAGTGTAATTATTTTTCTTGAGCCTCTGTTACCATCTTCGTCGATTTTGTGATGGCAGACTTGAAAGAATAACGTGTTTATATCAAGTTCTATTTCCTTTTGGGGAAAACAGCCGCAGAAGCTGTCACAATGCTTTGAGAGGCTTTTAATGAAGAACTTTGAGCCAGGCAAGGATTTTTACCTTAAACTGCTCAAGTGATTGCATGACGCAGTGTAAAGAAAACAACCCGAATTGTGGCGATCAGGCGAGTGGCTTTTGCATTACGACAACGCTCCCGCCCAAACAGCATTGAGTGTGTGGCAGTTTCTCACGAAAAATGAAATGACAACGGTTTCTAACCTCCCAGCGGACCTTGCACACTACGATTTTTTCTTATTTCCAAGAATGAAGAGGGATGTTAAAGGAAAGCGTTTTCAGGATGTAGATGAGGTCAAGAAGCAGAGGCAGAGGCACTGAAGACTATCACTTTGCAAGAGTTTCAGAACAGTTTTCAATAATGGAAAAAGTAAGGGGACAAGTGCATTGTGTCTCAGGGAGAGTATTTTGAGGATGATTAAGTTTTTTTTATAAAATTCTCATTATTTTTGTGTCCTCCCTCATATTTTAAATGTTGATTTTATAAATTATTTGTTACAATTTAGTTTATCTTCCTTTTCTCCTTTATGTTGAGCTGTGGGAGGGCAGGGCCCCTAAAATGAGCAGCTGTGGGGGTGTCCCCAGCACAATAATAAGCCTGAAAAGCCTCAGTGGCATGCTGTATGAACTATACATTGTCTTGGTGGAGTGCATATTCTAAGACAAAAAAAAAAATTAGTAGGGCAAATTTGAGCATCTTCAGCAAAGCCTAAGTTAGACAAATTTGGATAGGCTTTTAAGTGTGGAGACAGTTGGAGATGCAAGGCAGGTTTGAAAGTATTTTACATTGTGAGAAGAATGAGTCTCCAGACATTATAAAGGATTGGGACAGGCACCCGTATATTATATTCCAGCTGCAAAAGTAATAATAATAATAATTGAACAGAGATGTTCACAAGACAAGATTCCAAAACAGAACTAAACACCTGGAAGGTAAGATGGGGCTGGGGAAAGAAATTATGTCATCTATGCTGGAGCTGGAAGTGATGTCATCAGCGGTGCCGGGACCTGGCGAGATTTCCCAGGAATAGTCTGCAAGAAACTGAGAGAGACAGTCAGCACACTCTGCCACCCCCTGGTCTGGTGTAGTATTACATTTACTCAGGCCCTTTAGCTGTCTCCTACTCGCACGGGTGTGACAACATATGAAGCAGGAGAAATTACTTCCAAAATTTAGAAGGTGTAAGACATTAAAGAAAACATCAAGCTGGATAAAATGTAAGCTGCAAAGGAAACAAAATGCTGTATAAGGCATATAAGACTAGTAACTCAAGCACTAACTACTAACAGCACAAAGGTCATATATAAGATCACAAGAGCAATTATGGAAAAGGATTTTAGGAAGGCTATAAGACAGCTAGAAAGAAATATTACAAAAAAGGTGAAAGATTACCCAAAGAGATTCTTAGCAGTAAAAGAATAAACAATCAGGAGGTGTAGACTATTAGGAATGGAAAAGGTGATCTAGAATATACAGAATGTGAAAGAGCAAATGCTTTTAATTTGCACTTTATTCTAGTTTATTTGTGAGAAGAAGTCAATAACCTCCCAAACGTAAAAGGGACTAATGAGTGACATGGAAATTGAAGAGGGAGTAGTAGTGCTTAGATTTAAATAGGCTGAAATAAAGCAAATCTAAAGCACCAGATAACAATATCATATTGTCATCATATGCTAAGCAAAGTTAGTGAGTACTTGTATAACCCTTGCCACATATTTTACGAAACTTCCTGCACATTTGGCAAATTCCCAATGAAAGGAGGCAAGTAAATATTAACTTGTATAAAAGGATCATTGGGCTGATCCAAGTAATGAGAATACAGTAAACTTAATGTTTATCAGGTAATACTGTATATCATGATGTGTGAAATACATGTCAAGAGCGGTTATGCTTAAGGTATGAGGGGGAACCCAAAAATAACTAGAATTTTTTTTTTTCAAATAGTATATTACTCAGAACATTTCCAAAATTAATCACCCCCCTGAAACGCAATACACTTGTCCCACTGCTTTTTCCATTGATCAGAACTGCTCTGAAACTCTTGTAAAGTTATAGCCTTCAGTGCCTCCATCATTTGCTTCTTGACCTCCTCTACATTCTGTAAACACTTTCATTTACGGCCCCTCTTCATTCTTGGAAATAACAAAAAATGTTCAGGTTGCAAAGTCCGGGGAGTACAGGGGGTGGGAAACCGTAGTCATCCCATTTTCCGTGACAAACTGCTGCACATTCAATGCTGTGTAGGCGGGAGTGTTGTCGTGATGCAGAAGCCACTTGCCTGATCGCCACAATTCAGGTCATTTTCTCCGCACTGCATCACACAATCGCTTGAGCACTTCAAGGATGCTGCTTGGCCAATTGATGCAGAGAGCAGTCTAGTACACGCACGTAGCAGCAAACGTCCGAACCAACACCCTCCAATCCCCTGAAAAAAAATCTCTTTATTTTTGGGTCGCCATCGTATATAATGCAGTAGTAAGACCTCACCTGGAGTACTATGTTCCTTTTTGGTCTCCATATTACAAAAAACAAATAACACTAGACATTGTCCAGAGACTATGCTGATTCTGGGACTAAGAAGTGTCAGCAATGAGGAGACATGGAAAGTGTTGAACATTTTCAGTTTAAGCAAACAAAAGGTAAGCGGTGAATTGATTGGGGTGTTTGAAAATATAAAAGGAATTAGCATAATGAATCCCATTCAAAATAAATTATACAAGAACATGGGGACACTGTTGGAAACTAGTTACGGGCATTTTTCGCACAAACAGGCATTTTTCTTCACACAGGAAACCATAGATACATGAAATAAATTACCAAGTAGTGTGGTAGAGAGTAGGACTTTGGGGACATTCAGACCTCAACTTGATGTTATTTTGTACAATATAGATGAATAGGAAAGATGCATTTATTAAGATTCACACTAGAGCTGTGGCTTTTATGCCCAAGTTATTTTCAGAGACAACATGTGTCAAAGACAAAACACCCAACTTAAAAAGGTATTATCCTTAAAGGATTTACTGCTACAATGGAGAGTTTAAGTAGAGGAAATTCTCCAGGCATAAGCAATTTTCAAGCTGTGTATTTCAAGCTATTCTGGAATGTGTTAGTCACAGATCTGCATTTTGTTATACAGGAATACCTGGAACAAGAAGCATTTCCCAGTAGGAGAAGCAGTGTTTGCTCTTATCCGTAAAGAAAAAGAGAGTGAGAGAGGTTAAAATTAGAGGCAAATGCCCCTGCCATCAGACTATTAATGGTGGTGGAATTATGAAAATAAAGTAGAGAGGTACTAATACTCCATTTAACAGCTGTATGCTAGGCTGAGCTGGCGAAAATATGGTCCAAATCTCATAGAATAGGGCCAGCTGTGTTCCTTCCACCATCAATCAACAACACTAAGAACTTTTAACCGTCCACCCTTCAAATATGCAACCAGAAGATGCATATCCAGTCCTCATGGGTGATAGGGCATGATATTCAAATGAAATGATATTCATATATTTGATCATTTCTTTTTCATGTAGTTTTCGTTTCACATTTTTCTTCATTGGCTCACAATAGACTAAAATTTACTTTAATAAATGTGATTATTGTAACGGTACCAACAGTACTGGCCATTACACATACTGAGCATGTACAATATATAGTTCTGTTTATACTCCATATGTACACTGTCTCAGTAGAAAAAGATATGGAGGATCAGTAAATAAAACATGACAACCAGCAAATCAAGCTGCTTTCAGAGCAACCAAAACCACTAAGCAAAAATCCATCCATCCCGCCATCCATTATCCAACCCGCTACATCCTAACTACAGGGTCACGGGGGTTTGCTGGAGCCAATCTAATCAAAAATCAATCTCAAAAAAGGAACTAGTAGAAGTTGTTAAAAAAAGTGAATCAGAACTTTAGTAAAAGCTAAGTAGTCTTCAGGATATATCTGTAAACTCAGATATAAAATGGTTGAAATCCCACTTCATAATCGGCATTGAGAATGTGACCCATTGTGACCGTGCCCACAATAATTGTCTAGCACCATAATGACAAACTCACAAAATGGCACTGTCAGAAACAGTAAATGTGAATGTTAAGTTAAACAGAAGCCCAAAATAGAATAAATACTGAATATAATGGGAGTCTAGACACTCTTAAATACCTTTGAGAAATGGGGAAAATGTTAATTAATTAGATAAAGAAAAATTAATGAATAATGCCACCTCACAACAATGTGCAAGCAAGTCAGTGACATTACTGATAATCTTCTTTCTTTCTTTCTTTCTTTCTTTCTTTCTTTCTTTCTTTCTTTCTTTCTTTCTTTCTTTCTTTCCAAATCTAAATATCAAAATTTATTTATACAGCACATTTTAAACAACAAATGACTGACCAAAGTGCTGTACAAAGCAGTAACAAGATTTAAAAATGTACTGTATAAACTCACATATAAGTCAGGTCTTGAAACCCGAAAAATTAATCATAAAATCAGAACCCGACTTATACGCCCGTTCAAAAATGCAACACTTTAATTTTTTTTTACATTTTCTTGCATCCTCCGGTCTTGCATCAGTTTCTCAGACGCATTAAATTTTGTTGCAGCAGCATAGTTACCAATTTCTTTTGCTACTTCAACAACGTTTAATTTAAAACCAGCTTCATATTTTCATCTGATCGAAAGCAACATCATAGATAAGGGATGCTCTTATGATAAAGGTCTATGAGGGTGTGAGATACAAAAAACACAAATCAGTGGAAAAGTTTGGGTATTACCATGTGGTCACGTAGGCACAATAGAGAAAGAGAGGTTAGGAGTATGTGCTGATACAGCGCATTGCCAAACCCTCATAGAAAAAAAGGCAGTGTGCTCCTTGGTTACTCTCTCAGGTGGGCGTTAGCATATCATAATCTAGTAGACCAGTAGCATGAGCTTTCCGCATTCAACTTATACGAATGACATTATAAAATACCAGAAATTATACGGTAAAATTAAGTCCCGACTTATACGTGAGTATGTGGATTTCCCCTTGGGATGAATAAAGTATCTATCTATTGTGACAGATTAGGGCTTTCTCATACCCTTGTACCCTCGGACCACTCGTCAGACACCAGATAAAAGTCCAAATAATTATTTATTATGATAATAAAGTGCACAAAGCACGCTCCTCTTCACAATTCTCCAATAAACCAATAACAATCATCCTCTTTAATAAAATCCTTGTGTGCGTCCAGTGTCCGTGTGTGTGTGTCTTCTGGTGAAGTGCGCATGCATGGGGCCACAAGCACGTGTTCAGTCTCTTCCTGTGCATTCCCTGTGCAGAGAGATACACACACACAGGCGCGCGCGAGTCACACACACACACACACACACACACAAACACACATGCGAGACAAACAGGCAGTGCAACAGACAGACAGACACACACACACAGGCGAGAGACAGACAGACACACACACAGACATAGAGGTGTGCGCTTAAGAGACACACATGCGAGAGACACACACAAAGGCGCGCAAAAGAGAGACACACACACAGGCGCGCACGTGCATTGTTGCAATGTTACTTTTCTTGGTTGTTTATTAAATTACAGATTTTTCAAATGTTAATTTTTTCCCCTGTGCTTAAAACTCATTAAAAAAAGAGTTTTTAGCGAGCGGGTCATAAGGCTATAGCAAATTCTTGCAGTGTTAGTTTTCTCTGTTGTTCAAGGTTTTCTTAGTGTTAGTCAATGTTTTTACATTTAGTTTACTATTACGCTGTGCTTTCTATGGTATAGTTAACTATATTTGTGCTTAAAAACTTAAAAAAATATATATTTACATACAGTTCATACGGTCTGGAATGGATTATGGTCGTGAACTGAGGTTCCACTGTATTACTGTCAGACAAAATTACAGGCATTTCACGGAAATACAAACCAGTATTACTGAGAGAGAAAATTAAAGGCACACAATACAGTGACACATATTACAGCCACATACAAGGTCCCTTGCCATTTAATATAGACTGTTCATACAAATGTTTATGCACTACTGTTCTAGCGCCCGTTATTTTAACGGGATTAATGTCTAGTAATCAATAAACCAATCCTCCACTCCCAGACGCTTAGCCACCCTGCCTCCCAACTCAGCTCGTCCATCTGGGATTTCCCACAGTCCTTTATACTGCTTAACCCGGAAGTGTTTCACCCTCTCTGTCCATGTGACCTGGAACACTTCCAGGTCAGATAAAAAATCATCTTTCTCTTTGTCCATGTGACTATTACGTACTTCCTGGGTATAAGGTAAATAGTCTCTAGGCCTCCCTGCTGCGACTCCTGGCGGCCCCCATGGTATCCAGCAGAGCTGTGAATAAAGACTCCAATGTCCATAATGCCCTGCTGGTCTTCGGGGCACCTCCATACTGCAGAGAGGGCTCCACCTGGCGGTGTGGGGGTATTGGCCGGGATGAACAGCTGGCCATACATCACAATATCTATATACGGTATATAAAAAATAAACAACAACAAATGCTAAACTAATTTTCCAAAACCCAGACCAAAGGATATTCACATCCTCATGACAGACATCACAAGAAAACACATAGGAAACACAGTGTTTCTGACATTTACAGGTAGTGCATTCCAAATTTTAGAGGTAGCCACTGACAATGTTTCATCACTACTCGAAATTCAGTAAGAAAATGACATACGCAAAAGAGATTGGGAAGAAGATCTGAGCAACCTGGAAGTTGTATGCTTTAAAAAAAAGACCCAAGTTTTATTTATACCTAACAGACAGCTAATAAAAAGAGGCCACGACAGAAGTGATGTGTTCCCTTATTTGGGTGTCTATCAATAACCTGGCCTCTGAATTTTCAACCAACTGCCGCCAAGCTAAAGAGAACTGACTGACAACAAAGTACAATTAAAATTTAAGTATGAATAGCAGTTTCCAAATTTTTAGCTGATAGAAGATGCTTAATTTTAACTATGATTCTCTGATAGGAAAAAACTACCCTTGATGACTGCATTCATCTCTCTATCGAAACAAAGGAAAAGAATCAAAAATCAATTCTGTCTGATTTTCATTCAGCTGGAGAAACTTATTTGCCATTCATCATTTAATGTCCTTAATCAATTAAGCAGTTTAATTGTGTAGCCTTTATTATTTGCCCTCAGGGGAAGGTACAACAATCAGTGAAATGCAATGTTATAATACTGAATAACCGAGAGGGAGCATATAAAGAGCGAAAAATGTGGGGGCCAAAATAGACCCTTGAGGAACCCCACATGTCACAGAGACGGAGAAATCAGAAAACATACCAACAGAAACATCTATCTATCTATAAAATAGAATTAAACAATACAAAGGCCATGTCTCTGATACCTACCACATGCTCTAACCATTCAATCAAGATGGCTTGGTCAATCATGTCAGAAACTGTGTTTAGATCTAGCAAGGTCACACAGGCGCAGTCCCAGGCAGCAATTGCCAGAAAATAGTCATTGGTGACTCTCAACAGAGTAAATTCTAAGATGTGGAATGCCTTTAAATCCAACTGAAATTTTTCACAACCTGAAAGAGCTCTGATAGGACAGTCTTTTTCCAGGAGCTTGGCTTGGAAATGTGGCAATGCGGCAAAATTTTTTTTAAGACCTGAGGGGTCAAGATAAGGTTTTTTAAGGAAAGGCTGCACAACAGCCATTTTGAGGCTGCTTGACACAGTACCAAACACTAAACAACAGTTTATTATAGATGTGAGCATCAAGGATGTGTGCAAGGCCTGTTTTTGGAAGGCGAGGAGGCCTAATATCCAAAACCCAGGTTGACAATTTCAAATTTAAAATGAACTCTCTCAGGTCAGAGAGGGACAATGGCTGAAATTGTCTAAGCACAACTGAATTCAATGGAGCAAAAGTGAAATCACAGGATTGGGGGATAATGAGAGACCTAGTATCTTCAATCTTACCAATGAAATAATGCATAAATATTTTGCAAATGGCAAAAGAGTGATCTAGAACAGAATCCACAACAGAGTTTAAGAGATAGTTTAAGGTGGTAAAAGTAATTTTTAGTTTATAATGGTTAGTAGATATAATCTCAACAAAGTATCTGGCCAATTTCACAACCTTCTGATAACAGAGCAGACAGCAATCTCTGGATCTCAGAAGCCAAATGGAGCTTGGTCTTTCTTCCATTTTCTTTCCTGCCTAAGAATATGAGTTGTCTGGTTAGCCGAGGCTGGGTTCCGGACTTTGAGTGTCTCATTCTTTGAGGGGCAGTCAGTAACTATTTTACTAATATCATATAACTTACAGTTTCCAACCTAAAGCAGTACAGAAACAGGAAAATTGAAATTGGTATTTGTACTGGCTGAGATGGTGACATTGTCATCCTGAGAATGTCCTTTATTAAGGAGCTTGATGTATAAAGAATTGCTACCTCACAGGAGACTAGGATTCAGGTTGATTACTATTTGCTATATATCTTATCATAATTTTATTTAAATATAAGCTTATTTACTCTCATAGAACATAGGAATGATAATGAAACAATCATGCAGCCAAATGACAAGCCTGTTCCTCAGTTCAGCCATATTTTTTCCTTAACCTGCACTGTCTGTGATACCATGTATAAGGAATATAAATAGTCCCAATAAACTTGTGACTATAGTTTTAATCCTTATTATACATGTGAATGTATCTACAAATTCACAGAAGACACCCACTATCTCTAAGCAGTGCAAATGATCAATAATATCTATTGTAATAAGAGTATAAGGAAGATGAAAAATAAAAGTGTTTTATCAACATCTTAGATATGCATATGTGGGCTGACTCTTGTTGTGAGGCCATTTTATAACTCCCATCACCTTCTGTCTATTGATTTCCTTTGTTTATAAAAATAAAACAGATGCCAGTCAGCAAATCCCTTCCAGCTTTATTTGCTGCCCTTTATTATGGTCTGTGAGGACTGGAAGATTGAAAGAGTTGTGGTTTGGCAATTTCATTAAAACAGAAACATAATTTGTAAAGCTAGAATGGTAATGAGCCGCATTTGTTTGGCCATGCAATCCCCCTTGTTCCTCTGAGCAGAGCTGTAGACACATTGATGTTGGCAGAACTAATAAAAGTGAGCTTTGTTGTATCCCATTACCTTCATAACATTCAACTCTTTTGCTTAATAAACGCATAAATGTGTAAAACTGGAAGAATTCCAGAAGAATCTGAATCTATGTTCTAGGAAATTATTCCTTTTATGTTTATGTGCTTAACTACTAACTGCAAATTCCTCCTAGGAAAAGACTAAAAATAGCAAATTAGCTTTCCTGCTACAATTGTTAGGCTTCTCACAAGCTTCTTTATGTAAATACTTAACAAGTTCCCTTCTGGTTTTCAAGTATTGAAACATTCTAATATTTTACCAAAAAAAATGTAAGGTCACCACAACAGAATAGCTTTATGTCACAGAGATTATCAAAGGCCAAAGTGTCACTGGTCTAGTGACAAAAGTTATTAATTAGAAGCAAAAAAATGCAAAGTGCCCAGTGAAACGCACAACCATCTTGGTACTAAAAGTTCTCAACACCAGATCAGAATTCACCTGTAACGGATACATGTAGATCAAGACAAGGACACTCAGCTTTCACCAAAATACACAGATCATTTGATTGTGGAAGTAGAATGCTGAGAGGAAACCTCTCCCCTAACAGGAATAGCAATCGGTTAATTGTTAAACCAATAGACCCCATGCCTTTCCTTACAGAACACCTAGAGATACAAAAAATGCACATGATCATAATAATGAAAAAGGAAATGAATCTCCCCCATTTCTGGGATGGAGACTACAGAGTAGAGGTGGTACTGTATGTACTAGTAGTAGTTTGCACAGAATACAGTAACATTTTTTTTATGCCTGACCAACATGCAACATTACTGACACTAAGGTCAGGTCAGGTCAGGTTGGGGATCATATACTGGTACAGCACGTTGCCACACCCACAACACAACGAAACAGCTCAGGATCCTGGTTGGCAACACCCCAGTTCCACCCTCCGGACTGACCATCTATCTGTCGCAATCAAGTGTTATATGGGCGTCCACTTGGCATGGTCCAGCCACTCAGGTCCTCAACAATGAGGATCCTGCGAGCCGGATCACCCTCGGGGAATTGCACCACATAGCCGTAGTGCTGTAACTGACGCTCCCTCACAATGCAGGTAATGTGCCTCATATGGGACTCCATGAGCAACTGCTCATTTGACACAAAGTCAAACCAGCAGTACCCAAGGATTCTCCGAAGAGACACAGTACCAAAGGAGTCCAGTCTTCATCTCAGGTCACTGGATAGCATCCAGATCTCGCAACTACAGTATATAGCAAGACAGGAAGCACCAGGACTCTAAAGGCTTAGACCTTCATCCTTTTGCATAAATATCTGGAGCACCATACACCCCTTTCTAGTGATCTCATCACCCTCCCATGCTCTCCCAGTCCATCTGCTGACTTCTTAAGAAGAGTCACCAGAGACATGAATGTAAACCTCTCGACAAGGTCAACACTTGGTTTTTATCTGGACACTTGCAAGCCCAGACACTCAGACTCCTCGCTGAGTCTCTCGAGTGCTCCGATCAGAACCTCCGTTGACTGCAAAGATCACAGCATTGTCAGCAAAGTCAAGATCAGTGAATCTTTCTTCGCCAACAGATGCCCAACAGCCACTGGACCCCACTACCTCAACCAACACCCTGTCCATGCAAGCACTGAACAGAGTAGGAGCAAGAACACACCCCTGATGAACCCCAGAATCACCAGGAAAAAATGCAGAGGTTCTGCTTTCACTCTTCTTCCATTTTTGGAAAGTACGGATAAAAAAAACTGATTGAAAATAATTAAAAGTAAGCGTTGATGGAACTCACATCATGTCATATTCCTTGTATTTATTTATTTGTAATCAAATAATTGTGTGGGTATGTGCTTGAGTGTGCCCTGCTATATAATGGTATTCTCTCCTTTATTGGTAGCTTTGATTCTGGCTCAGCATAACCTTAAAAATGTGCTCAGTAGATAAATAAATGAACTGATAATTATGGTGCTTTAGTAGTATTTAATGTTGAGTAATTACAATGAAGTAGAAGCCACAAGGCTTACATTCAAATCCCCCTCTGCAACAAGGCTTTGACACTTTTCAAGACACATTTCCAGATTCTTAAATAGTGCAATCAAAAGTGTATCAGGCTTAAAGTTGGCTACCTTAACAAGGACACGATCATGAACACTGCTATAGACAAGATAAAAAAAAAAAAAGCTTGAACCATTATCGCCCTTTTAATACTTAAGTTAAGCTGCTTTGCATTGTGGGTATAATCTAAATTAAAAAAAGCCTTCCTTTAGCTAACAAACTCTGGGCCAGTTCGATTATGTCACCAGAAACAGATGGCATGAAGAAACATAATTATATATTTTTTTCTCTTATTACTAACACATCTGGCAAGAGGTTGAACATTGATACAGTACAGTTAGTGCTGCCACCTGATAGATTTCATATTTTAGGTTTGCATTAGGTTTCCTGGGAAGTGCCACTTAATTTTCTGTGTCTTTACAGTTTATTATTTCAGGCACCTGTTTTGTCAGTACACTGTTGGTTAAAATTTAACCACATTTAAACCTTAAAATCATTCTGCTTCAACTTTTATAATAAAAAGAATGAGCTTTTTGATTGTTTGGTTAAAGTAAAGAATGATTCATCCCCTTTTAATTGTATTCTCGGTGTGCCCTTTATTTGATTCATAAAAAAAATAAATACTACTTTGTGATCTCTCCTGGTATAGTTTCTCTATTTCAAGCATTACCCAAAAATAACTTAATATATAAGCTGCATAACCTTCTTCCTCCTATCATATTTTAGATACCATGCCTATTTACACATTCACATTGTATTCAGACGATGCTTGAAATTTGGCTCTGGTTCTTCCTATTCTATTAATTATCATTGAAGATTTTTGGAGTCCACCTGTTGTTAATTCAGTTGATTTGTTATGACTAGGCAAAGCACACTCCTAACCACAGAAGGTCCCACAAACCATGGCATCAAGGAATTGCCTGCATAGCTTATAGACAATATTCTATTGAGGGAGCGCAGATCAAGGGAAGGCTACAAACATTTCTGCAGCATTGAAGGTTCCCAGGAGTACATTTGACTTAATAAATATTATATGGAAGACACTTGGAACAAGCACAACTTGTTCTAGAGATGGCTGCATGGGCCAAATGCAGCTGTCAGCTGTCCAGAGGAGAAAGGTATTGGTGAGAGAGGTGACAAAGAACCTGATAATCTCTCTGGCTAAGGTCCACAGACCCTATGTGGAGAAGGGAGAAGCATTCAGGAGGACAATCACCACTGCAATACTCCACCAATCTAGGCTTTATGATAGAGTGGCCAGATGACACATGAAAGCCCAGTTGGAATTTGCTAAAAGATACATTAAGGACTCTCAGACTATGAGGAAACACAATATTCTCTGGTTCAACAATACCAAGATTGAACTGTTTGGCTCATTTCTAAGCATCATTTTCAGAGGAAACCAGGCACCACTCATCACATGCGCAATACCATTCCAACGGTGGTGGCATACCCATGCCGTGTGGTTGTTTTTCAGCAGCAGGGACTGGGCGATTAGTCAGGGTTGAGGGGAAGCTGAATGGAGCAAAGTACAGGAATATCCTTAATGAAAACCTGATCTAGAGCACTGTCAACCACAGACTGGACCAAAAGTTCACCTTCCAACAGGACAAAATGACCTCAAGCACAAAACAAAAACAACACAGGAGTGGCTTAGGGACAGCTCTGTGAATGTTTTGAGTGGCCCAGTCAGAGCTCAGACATGATCCCAGCTGAACATCTCCAGAGACTTCTGAAAACAGTTGTCCACTGACAGAGCTTGAGAGTATCAGCAGAGAAGAATGGCAGGAAATCCCCAAATCCACTTGTGGGAAGCTCATCACATCATTTACTAGAAGACTCCAGTCTGTAATCGCTGTCATTTGTGCTTTAACTAAGAACTGTGAAAATCTTCTGACACCCCCACCACTGGAATGCCCCGGTTTAAGCAACAAAATACAAGCAGGAGAAAGCATCAATAATTATTCTTTATCTGTATCTTATTAGCAAGTGTTGCAAAGAAGAGTGTCCCCTTTGTTACATGTATACAATTCATTGATTAGATCAATACTCAAACAGGAATTCATTACATAATCAGAAAACCTTTAACATGATTGGTTACACCCAGTTGCTTACGGGACATGACACATGGTACTTTAAATAACCAAAATTAACCCCGTCCACTAGGTTGATTGAATTTCCTGTTAGCTTAGGATATATGCGACTTTTTAAATGTATTATTATTATTTTTGTTATAAGAGATGTGTTAATGAGCATGAGATTTTGCATGTTCATCCTGTTTATCATGGTTTGTCAAACAATGGTCTAATTTATAATCCAGTTGGGTACATCAACAGGAACCTTAGTACTAAGCATTACAATAGAACAATGATTATACCTTAAAATATAAAATTTTCTCTTAAGTTTTATATATATATATTGTGATCGGTACCACTGGCGGACGCGCTGGCCCTTCAGAAACTCCCTCTTAAACAGTTTTTCATACACACTCTTTCAGAACCTCTTTGTGGAATCAGCTTCCCGCTTGCCCCACGACTTACTCCTTGTGTGGGGCTATGAACAATTAAAAGATTATGCTGCGGCCATCCTGTGGTCTCTCACTCTCCTATCTCATTTACTCCAGACTTCCTCTGCTCCAGCTGCTGCTACTGGCCCGCTGGATCCCTCGATGAAGAAGACTTTGTGTTCTTTTGAGCAGGAGTCGGGGCCGGTGCATCATATTTGATAGCTGTTCCCTGTGAGGCCAGATTACCTCTGTAAGAGACTCGTGTTTGTAACTGGCAGGAGTGCAATAAAGTTTCTACTCCTTGAACTCTCCTGTGCAACTTTGTGACCCAAACTTGATAATATATATTTTTGATTCAACTAAAATGCATTTATCATAGTGAATAGTAAAATAACTGCTTCAGCCTTTAAGCATAAGCTCAGAAGCGTATGAAACTCAGGCTAGGTGCATATTAATCCTGGGTTCAAATTCAACTCTTACACTTGTCAATACGATTTTTTAAAATTATTTTTAATCAATTTGCAAAAATTCCCGAAACCCTGGGGTGAAAATTATTTAATGAGGAAAAATATAAACTGAAATGATTCTAGCTTAAGGCTGAACATCACAAAATGCGCAAAGAGTTAAAGGAGTCAGAATATTTTTTGAAGGCACTTTAACTGTGCACTTCCTCTCCCTAGAAAACATGGTTTCAACAGACCTGGATGAATAACTACAGTCTCTTTCTCACCCACATTTATATTAATATAAAAACAAATATTCTCATTCCATACTTAGGAGTTTGATGGCCCAGGCAGCACAAAAAGCCAGAACAAATAGGGAGAGAAAGAAAATGTAAGTCCCAAGGAAGAAACACTCATTATCTGCCCTAATCTAAAACTGGCTATGAGTCATAAGAATAATTTTTATGTTTATCTACCCTGGAGACCCAGGTAGTCACCAATTCTTCCTCTTTGATTATGACCTGGTATTTAGTTATTTTTTACACCTTTGCATGTTTAAAATTTCAGACATATTCTATAGAATTAAAGTGAGCATCATCTGTATTAATTATGCAATGGATTCAGAAAGTATTCAGACCCCCTCACTTTCTGTATATCTTATTGCATTGCAGATTTCATTTTAAATGCATAAACCTGCCATTTTTGTCCCTCAGTCTACATTCAGTACCCCATAATGAGAAAGTAAAAACATGCTTTAAAAATCTTTACAAATTATTTCTAAATCAAAAACTGAAATCTCTCATTCATGTAAGCATGGAGACCCTTAATTCAGTACTTTGTAGAAGTTCCTTTGGCAGCAATTACAGTTCTGAGTGTTCTTGAATGTGTGTCAACGTACTTTTCACATCTGGATTTGGATTTTTTTTTCAAATAATGCAAAGCAGATCCTCTCAAGCTCTAATTGATTGGATTTTAAGCACCTGTAAACTGCCATCGTCAGGTCTCTCCCCAGTTGTTCTATGGGGTATAAGTCTGGGCTTTGGCTGGGCCAGTCAAGGACAGTCAGACACTTGTCCCAAAGCCATTTCCTTATTGGCTTGGCTGTTTGCTTTGTGTCATCGACATGCTGAAAGGTGATTCATCACCCCAGTATGAGGTAGCATGCACCCTGGAGAAGGTTTTCTTCTAGGACCTCTCGGTACTTGTCTGTATTCATACATCCCTTAATTTTGACCAGTTTCCCTTTCCCTACCACTGTGAAGTACCCCCAGAGAATGTTTTTTCCACCACCATGCTTCAGTGTAGGAATGTTATTAGGCAGGTGATAAGCAGTTTCTGGCCTTCAACAGAAACAGTGCATGAAGTTCTGCCCAAAGATTTAAATTTTTGTCTCATCAGACCACAGAATAGTTTTTCTCATGCTGTCCTATGCCTTTTAACACTAGAATTCCTGAAGCCTATGAAAAAACTCACCCACCTTAAATCCCTTTGCACCTCTCCATCAAGCATGTTTTGTTTTGTAAATGGGTCAATCAGCACAAGCAGCCTGCTGTCCCATCCTCCACCTTGACGGAGCTCAACTCTCCCAGCTCAAGCCAAGGTTCCTTATCTGTATGTGAGGTGCCTGGGGTTGTACAGGGCAAATAATACAGTATATCATTATTTATTTGGAATACATGCATTTCATGTGTGTACTGTGTCTACAAAGATCTGGGTGAGTGTAGGATGAAAGGAAATGCAAGAAATGCTGAACAGATACCTAAAGCAGAAACTTCATCCATGTTATACTAATAATGACAAGAAGTGTATAATGTGTGAGAACGTTAGTCCAAATATCAAATAAACATGTGTGCTTTTTTTCAAGAATATAACCAAAGAAAAAAAAAGCATTCAATTTACAAAACTCTCTCTTCTGTTTCTTTTTCCGGTTTCTTTGTGGTGTCGGCCTGCGCCACCACCACCTACTCAAACATCATGATGCACCAACATTGATGGACTGAAAGCCAGAAGTCTACGTGACCATCATCATCAGGTCCTTCCATGAAAACCCTAAATACAAAGAGGACTGTTTGACTTATGTTAGGTAGATTGCCCAGAGGGGACTGGGCGGTCTCGTGGTCTGGAACCCCTACAGATTTTATTTTTTTTCTCCAGCTTTTGGAGTTTTTTTGTTTTTCTGTCCACCCTGGCCATCGGACCTTACTTATTCTATGTTAATTAATGTTGACTTATGTTTATTTTTTATTGTGTCTTCTATTTTTCTATTCATTTTGTAAAGCTACATTTTTTTGTATGAATATGTGCTATATAAATAAATGTTGATTGATTGATTGATTGATGTGGCTGTCAATAAGTTAAAATCTTAAGCTCAAATGTCAATCCACATGGAGTTTACACATATTCTTGAATGGTGCAGAAGTAACAACTGCTGCCTTATAACGTGAAGGTCAAGGGATTGAGATCGGGCTCTGTGTTTTGAGTAGTGAGCTGCTATTATTATTATTATTTCTACAATATAATAAAAACATACATTTGATTTGAGTCTGTAACACCCGGTGTAAATTTGGGTTACTTGTAAAAGTTAGCTCTTGTTTTTTTATTATTCACTTTTATTCTCTTAGTGATGTTCAAATGGTACAACAACAAACTAGCTTCTCCCTCTTTGAGTAGATGGCATTTATTGCCATTCTTTTCACAAAAGCAGTGCTGTGGCTGATGCTCACACAGAACTGTTTGTTATACCAGCAATCAAAGATACGATGTCCCGTGACCGCTATCAGACTGGAGAAAGGCATCACCGTAGCAACAGACAGCTTCTTCACAGTGCTTTCACAAACTAATAGACTGCTGTAATGCAACGCAACTCTGCTTGGCACCATGAGTAAAATGGGACTTCCACCTGCAGCTAAAGTCACTTCAGTACGTGAACAATTCACCACACCCGCTGTTTAGATCTGACAGCGCAGTGCTGATGGTGTATGCACCCTCAGATCTGAGCAAGGAGAACTTTATGCCCGCGAGCTGAGCTCCATCAAGGCGGGAGGATGGGACAGCAGGCAGCTTGCTGGTTGTGCTGATTGACGCATTTACAAAACAAAAGACTCTGATGGAGAGATGCGAAGGGATTTAAGCCTGGCCAGGATTAAGAGTTTCTTCCTAGGCTTCAGGAATTCTAGTGTTAATCAAGAGTGGCTTCTGTCTAGTCAGTCTACCATAAATGCCAAGTTATGGAGTGCTGCTGAGATTGTTGTCCTTCCAATATGTTCTTTCATCTTAGCAGAGGATTTCTAAAGCTCGTTTAGACTGACCATTGGATTCTTGGTTTCCTCTCTAATCAAGGCCCTTCTTGCTAGTTACTCAATCTGGCTAGGTGACAAGCTCTAAGAAGAGTCCTGGTGGTACCTATCTTGTTCCATTTCATAATTATTAAGGCACCTGTGCTCCTGGGAACACTCAAAGTTTTAGAAACTGTTTCTTACTCTTGTCCTGATCTGTCCCTCATCGTCATTAGATTGCAGAGGTCTACAGAAAGTTCCTTGGACTTCCTGGCCTTTTTTTTCCTGATATGCTGTCTTCTTCTTTGTCATGCTTAGGGTGAGATAAAAGTCCACTTTGAAGGTGCATTGATGCCACCTTCTGTACTGGAGTGTGAAATAGAAATAGACAATTCAGATTCTCCTACTGAGACCTGATTTGACAATAAATGTAATTACTACACTACATGCTTTATTTGACCAATTTTTTACTACTCAGATCTCTCTCAATCCACATCCTTTTATATAGCGTGGTCCAGATCTAATTATGCAATTTTCATTACGCTATAACTTATTAGGTTTATTACATAGAAAATCGCCCAAAAAATCCCAGACCATAGTGTGCGAACTGACGACATGAAGAATCATCTTCGTGCCGAACTAGAATCGTCCCCGCATAAATCAAAGTCATCCAGACGATCTGGATCTCCATAATTAGATCTGGACCACCCTGTATTTTCCATAATTCTCTTAATCACTATCATTACATGTTCTACAGTTTCTGGTAACTTACTTAATTCACACATACCATTACCATACCTTACGATAAGTAATAATGTTGAATTCAGTCCAGTATGTCCTCATTTCAGCCTTATTAGCCATTATTCCTCCTTTCTGTTCCTAAACATCAGATATTTCTCTTGCACTGATTGATATAATCCATGATGCCACCTACCCTTTGTGCCTTCTTCTTATATCATTTTCCACTTCTTACAGCTGTTCTTAGAACAGACTTCACTTCCACTGTTTTCATAATACTATCTTCACTGCTAGCCTTTTAATTGCCTTTTTAGCTTACCTGTCAGACTTTTCATTCCCATAAACTTCAGTGTGGGCAGGCACTCAACAAAATGTGATCACTATATCCATATATTTCAATTTATTTAATAAATAATGTATCTCCTGTAACAAATCATGTTGGCTGGATAGAAAGGATTGTAAGCTCTGCAACACCGACGCTGAATCTGCACATACTACAACTCTCAATGGTTTAACTGCTTCTACCCAAAGCAAGTTAATAATTATCGCAGTAATTTCTGGCATATACACTAATAGACTTTCACTCAGTCTTCTCTGGAATAAATTGGAATAAATATGCCTATACTCACTTTACCAATAACTAGATCTTTTGACCCATCTATATACATTTTTAGTTTCAAATGATATCTGTGGTGCAAATATACTTCTATTTGTGATTCATTGAGCCAGTACTCCAGTAGTTTAAACATTTTTGCATCAAATTAAAATCTGCTTCAGGTTCTGGAAACTTTCATGATGGAGCACCTGGTCTAGCCATGGTCGGGTTATAATTCTTGTCCACAACATTGTATTTCTGGACTAATTTATTAATTACCAAGCTAAAGCATATGAATATTCCTAACGCTTCTTTATTACTGATGGAATCTAGTGCTCCCCTATAAATCCTTGTGGATATGTTCAGTATCTTAAATACATTTGCTCACCCATTTCAACTCCTTAGTAGGAGTCAAGCAGGTCATTCCACAACAGATTCTCAGAGCACTTACCTGAATGACCTCTAATCTATTTAAAACTGTTCTAGCTGCCTCTCCATATACCAGACAGCCATAATCTAAATTTGATCTCATTGAGACTCTGTATACTGTTAGCATTTCTATTTTAGTGGATCCCCAATCCTATCCTGCCACATAACTCATTAAATTGATTACCTTTTTACCTTTATTCATTAAATATTTTATATGAATCCTCTAGGTCAGTCCTCTGTCAAAGCATAGGCCAAGATAGTTACAATGGAATATTAAGTAACGACTGTCCATATAAATAAAGACATCCACTCTCTATAGGCTACTCTTCTTTCAGCTAAAATTTATACTTTTAGCATTACAAAAATTAAATCCCTGGCTAAAGACCCATTTCTACCACCTGTAATGCTTGCTGTACAACCTCTGTCACATACTTAACATTTTGGTCTCTCTTCCACATGGCCCCATTATCATGTCATTATCATTGTCATGCACGTGCACATAGGAGGCAGCATATGGGCTCAAAAGAAGGTAATTCCTGGTCAGACCAGGGGGTGGCAGAGTGCACTATTCCTTTTTCTTATCTCCCCATATACCAAATGTAGGAATTTCCATCTGGCTCTGATGACATCACTTCCAGTTCCATCCCAGAAAATGTCTCTTCCAGTTCCACCCTAGAAGACATCACCACCAAATGATTTAATTTCCACATCCCAAGAAGTTGCAGCCCCATGATGTCATTTCCAGTTCCGGTCCCAAGATCCCTCCTTTTCCTGCTTTTCAACGATATATCCACCATGTTTCCTAACCTGTTCACTTCTGGTTTAGACTGTTGTCTGTAAAGACTATTTCATCAGACTTTTTGCATCTGCAGCCAACCGTCAATTATACGGGAGGATGCCCCAAACCTTTTTATCACACTGCATAATGCCACACCTAGTTCTCCACTAAATGATTCAAATATATCATAATGATAAACAATGCTGGGCTAATGACACTGTCCTGTAGATGGTGTGAATTTTGGGACCTTACATACAGAGGTGAGTGCCTTTCTGAACAATGTGCAATCAATTCAGTTTTCCACAAGTGGACTCCAATCAAGTTCCAGACACATCTAAAGGAGAAATGAAACAAACAGGAAGCACCTGGCCACAATTTGGAGTGCCACAGCTAAAGGTCTACTTATATGAACAAGAGATTTTTTACTTTTAATAAGCCTTTCCAAAAACATATTTTTGCATTATAGGTTATTGAGTGTAGATTAAGAGGCAAAATAGGAAATTTATCCACTTTACACTAACTGTACAACACAATAAACTGTGCAGAAAGTGAAGGGGTCTGAATACTTTCTGAATCCACACTAATAACTTGTGCATATACCAGAATTCCATCTTTCAGTACCTACTTTGGCCAAAGCAGGTACACTGGAGCTGGAGGAAGAAATGAAACAGCCCAAATCAGGGCGCCAGCTCATCACAGGGCACATTCAAACCCACAACTACACATAGATAATCTAAAAACACCAATCAAAAACCGTCTTTAAATTTACAGTTTTACATTTTGCATAAATTTATCAGAGAATCAATTTGTTGCTGCAGTGGCCTAGCATCCTGCCCGGGGCTTTGTTTCCTGCCTTGCGCCCTGTGTTGGCTGGGATTGGCTCCTGCAGACCCCTGTGGCCCTGTGTTAGGATATAGCAGGTTGGATAATGACTGACTGACTGACTGAATTTGTTTTGATTTCTCTGGCTCATTGAAAAACATATATATACAAAAGTACAAAATATAAAGCCTTGCCTCCCAAATTTAGCCCCAGGCATGACTGAGACCTTCAATCCTAAATGGGCTTTCCCCCAAATATTAAGACAAAAAAGGGGAAACCCAAACTTAACACAAATCCTTAATAAATCTGGAAGGAAATTTTCTGAAGAATGAGAGGAAATTATAAAAACAAAAATATTGCAACAAAACTGTAAGGAACTGAAACTTTCATTAACAAAAAATATTTTCCCATAAACAGAAAACCTGACTGAGCTTAGCAGACCCGAAGTTTTTGAGGTGGCATATCCATTTTGCCTTTTATAAGACTACATTTCATGACAATTTCTAACCTGCTGAGAAAAACACAATTTTAGAAAATCAAGCAAACAAAATATTTTGTTTTGGTTTTAGTAAGCTATGCCTGCAGCACTCAAACCTTGTTAAATCGTCTGATCCACTGAAACAAAAGTATAATCACTTAACAGAAGTTTTGAAACATTGAACGCTAAAAGAGAACATTTGAATACCTGCAAAAAAAAATCTTATTTGAAATTGCTCCAACTAGCCACAGATGTGCTAGCTTCCTGCTGTTTCTGTGATTTGCGTGCTATTCTGGTGCTGGAACGTAGCTAATGTAAAGTTGGCTAAGTGCTTTTGATCAAAGGTTGTGATTTTCTGTGTTACATCATCATCCATTCTACTTTTTTAAATGCTAACATTACTTTTATTCCAGGATTGATTACTGTCTTATACCCAGTGTTTTTGGGATAGTGTATGGCACTGTGATGCATTGAGTAATTTGCTAATAGATGGATAACCTTATTTGTAAAAAAAGAAAAACAAATTCTTAAATATATTGCACTGTTGTTTATTTCTGTCCAGTAGCAGTGTTGCAGGTTCAGAATGTGATGAGGAAGCGTTGCTTTCTGGCACTGATGATTAGCTATGGTTCAAATGTACTGTATATATTTCTTTACATTTTCTAAAAAAGATTTTACTTTATCCTATCCATTTTAATGGAAGGAAAGGGGAAGACAGTTTATTCACACTAGTTTCTTTGCAAAAGCACTGGATGGCAGCCTACCCAGGCTAGCATTCCCATATGGATACCTGCAGGGCATGCTGGATACTGTAGTCCCATGGTGCAGCCCTGTTAGATTTTGTGGGGTCCATTGATAGGAGCTATGGTGATCAGGAATCTCTACTTTGTGGGGCTTCAGCCTTACCTGAAAGTGCATCTGATCCACAGTTTCATGCCCCTAGAAGTACTCCCAGGTGTGTGGTATAAGAAGCAGCTTTGGTACAATCTGGGAACCAGAGTAGGGAGAAATTGGATGAAGCTTGCTGATAGGAACAGAGGAATACATGACAGAGCTATGGGGAGAGTACTGATTGTGAGAAATACAGTTTGTGCTGTGGAAAACAATTAACACTGTAAGAGTTTCACACAAATAAAATACTTTGTGCTTAGTGAAGTGTCCGAGCCTCAATGTCAGGAGTTTAGTGCCCCCTGGAGACCACACCCCATTCACACAGATTTAATGGCACACTTTAAGTTCCTTGATTCGAGTAGAACAAAAGTTGAATGTCACCGAATATCGAAATTCTATGGTTATTTTTATGGTACTAATTGGCTTTTTGAGTTGGATATTGTTCCACGTAATAAGACTAAGAAATTCCTGGAATTGGAATAGGAAGGTTAATTGAGGTTAGTTCAGTCACCAGAGAATAGAGCATTAGTGGAGTAAGAGTGCAGAGCACTGGTTTTATGAAATTGAAATTGTGCTGATTGCTTTATTCAGTTACCTTACCATTCAACATAAAGTAAAAATGTGCTTTAGAAAAACAAACTGAAATGAATTGGCAAAATCTAAATGCAACTGAATCAGATGATAGAAGCAGCAGCTTACTGAAACAAAACTACTTGCTATATCTACTTTTGTCATTATCAGAATCTTGTTGAGCCTTTGACACAAGCATTTAAAGCTGGCAGGGGTAAATGTAGTAGCACTTTGCATACTGTCTTCCGTGAAATGCTTTCAAACTCAAATAAATAAAACAGTATATGGAGTGATTAATAAATACTATTTAATCAATACAAATTGGAAGAGGTTTCATTTTTTTATCATTTTTCAAACACTAGCATAGCGACAAGTCAATTAAAATGACACCTTTAATTGGCTAACTAGAAAAGATTACAATATACAAGCTTTTGAGACAATTGAGGCCCCTTCTTCAGGCAAGATGTATCTTTTTAGTTAGCCAATAAAAGGTGTCATTTTAATTGACTTCTCGCTACATTCATAATCGTCAACACGGTACAACACTCTAGTCCTACAAACATTAACATATAATCATCAATCACAAGTTTCAATTGCTACATTCAACAATAGGGGGTGTTGAAATATCCTCTGCACCCCACATTCTAGGCCTGCGTTTTTAGAACCAGTTGTTTCTCTTTGGCTTTATGGCCTCCAGGCCAGACCTCCCTCTTTCAGATCCTGTTGTCCTTGTACTCGTGAACTCTAAGTAAAAACACAACGGCGGGTATTCAGGATAGCATTTGTGATGTCTGTCTTCTTTTAAGTGTTAATATAGTGTAACAAGTGTATACAATGACCACAAATATGAAAGTAAATGTATAACAACATTATCAGACTTGCTTAATGCAAGTAATGGGTATGGAGAAACTATAACTTCACATGGCAACCCTGAGTACAAAACAGGAAATAGCTCTGGCACGTCCATTACACTGCCCAACTACAAAGATGTGAACTCGAGTCTGACTCAAATAACAAATTTAATGACTTCAGTGTTGACAAAATCAAACAGGACTTGAAACTTGACTTGGGCTTAAACAGCAGTGACCTCTGCTTGGACTTCAGCTTGAGCTTTGTAACTCATGAAGACTCGAGATCCTGCCCAAACCTCTTTGTGTGCCACTAATTTAATAAAACCATCAAACAAGTATTAGAAAAAATGTCCTTGCAGGTTATGCAGTTTGACTACGAAGGGTATAATTTTTTTATCGGGAAAAGAATTGCAACATGCAAAGCGTGTAGGATAAACAGCTCGGATAGATATGCAACAACCTTGAACTTTATTTGGTATTGAGGCTACACAAAGAATGGTAAGTCTGGTTTGTGTAACAATTAGCATTAGAGAGCTATGGGTAAACCATAATATAGTAATTATGAAAAGAAGGCATTTTAACAAACCAATTTCTACTTTTTGTTTGTTTTTATATATACTAGGGGGCTTCACCCCCTGCTCGCTTTGCTCGCCAACCCCCGTGTTTGGTTTTCCAAATACACACTTTTAAGATGTTTTTTTTCTTTGAACTTCTGTAAAAACAATATTTGTAATCTTGCGAGTCCCAATATGCTGAATCTTTTTAATGAGGTCAGAGAGACGTGTGTTTAATGACTTTGTACCATAATTTAGGATAGGTGTCTCTGTTTGGAATCATTTCATCAGCAGTTAATCATTTTTTTTACAAAGTAACCAATAAATGCATGTGAGGTAAACTCCGTTTTTGATATTCTCTAGATTCTTTATTTGTCACATGCATAGTTATACAGGACAACACGCAGTGAAATGCATCCTGATCCCCTTATCAAAAACTGTGCAAAGTTACAAGAATATCAGTTAGATTAACAATAAGTCAAAGATAACAGTATAGTAGAACATAATAAATAAGTAAAATCTATACTAATAAAAGGCAAAGCCCTCACTCAACTTCCCGTGTAGGTAGAAGGCTGAAATTTGGCAGGCTCATTCCTTACATCTTCGAAATTCTACGCGTAATGGTCATAACTGGAACCTATTTTTTCGTCCATATACTATAATAGACTTCTGCTCGATTTAGTGCCTGCCCATATAAGGCCGTCCGTCAGCGGCAATCCAATAGAAACACTGCTGCTAAATATTCACAGGTGAAGGACTGTGCTTATGCACACGAAGATGAGATGGTCAGGGTGGTGTTTGGCACAAACTCAGCGAAACTGCGAAAGAAACTTTTAAGTGCTGGGTCTTAGCTAACATTAAATACAGCCGTGGACATCACACGAGATGGCACCAGCACAGCTGGGAACCTTCGATGCATGTACATTGAGCGGCTCATGTGAACTGACGCAGTGCACAGACAAAAAGCAACAGTTCCAAAGAGTGCTGAACAAAAACCGAATTACACAATTGAGAAGGCAGCAAAAAAATATGAAGCGTGTGACACATACAAACATATTCTTAAGTGCAGCTACTGCGGAAACAAAGCACACGGTGGAAAAAGTCAATGTCCCGCTAAAGGAAGACAGTGTAAAAAAAACCCGTGCATGCAGTGTTTCAGGTCTCGGATAAAGAGGAAGACAAGCTGTTTATTGATGCATTGATGAATGAAACCTTGTTATCTTTACAACGATTGACAAACACGGAATGTAACTTGAACACAACACATCCTACAAATATGAAGCTGATTGAAAGAAATAATGATAATCACATCCTTGATGACAGCAACACTCATAACACTCACAAAACAATTACTGTATATTGACAATCATGTTACGTTATTTTTAAAATGTTCCCTTTTCTATTTCATAGCACATACTCTCAAACAGACAAACCACACACTGTGGCACAATGGTAGAGGCTTTGCCTCTAGTGCTGACGACCGAGGTTCGATTCCCGAAAGGGGGTGTACTGAGTATGTATACCTAATGACCCCAAAATTAGGGCGAAACATGTGTTGCATACTCTTTGCATTATTTCACAGTAAAACTATTTCAATATATATATACACACACATACATATATATCAGAGCTTCCCGATTCATTTTACCCTCGCATCCCCTTGGTTTGAGACGTATGAAAAAATATGCGGTTAACGCAGAAAAACAGATCACCAATTGAAGCTTTATGAATAATGGATACTTTATTCGCCATCAATGATTGTTTTGGTAAAGCCATACTCAGTGTAATCATTAGATGAGCGGTAAAAGTAAGAGCGAGGAGGGTGACTTATTGAGGCACGCAGGCGAAACCACAATAGCACGCGGGCTCGATGTAGTGCGCGTGAACTCGATCTGAATTGCACAATCACAAATATATCTTTTCAAGTTCTATTTAGTCGACACAAATATCTTTGGTTGGAATGTAAGGCGAATTTACTCATTACATTTCTATAGTGAAGAAAAATTTATGCAATGATGCCTACATTTAACTTACATTCCTACCAAAGACATTTCTGTCGACTAAATAAAAATTCCTTCTATGTAAAATTTAAATAGAACTTGAACAGATACGATAGTTCATAATATCCACGCAGACTTGCACATAAGAGCGGAACTCATCCATTTTAACAAGCAGCGTATTGCACTGATACGAAATAGCGTGCCCATTTAATTATTTAGGAATGGATAAATAAATTAAGATTTTGTACAAATAATGTTTTTCATTTTTCTTCCTTGATGGATTCTGGCACCCCCAGCAACAGTTGCTCGCACCCCAAAGAGTGTATATATATATATATATATATATATATATATATATATATATATATATATATATATATATGTGTGTGTGTGTGTGTGTGTGTGTATATGTATATATGTAGATATGTATGTATATATGTGTGTGTATGTATATAAATATATGTATTTGTGTATATATGTGTGTGTGTATATATATATGTGTATATGTATATATGTATGGATATGTATATATATATGTTTATATGTGTTTGTGTATATATTGTGGAGGACTGCCGGCTTCATGCTCCGGCCCTCACCCCCAGGCCGCCAGGAGGAGCTCTCCCGACAGCAGGATCGTGCCCCGAGTTCCAGCAGGGCCTCATGGACTATATAGTGTTTTTACACAGCCCTGCTGGACACCTTGGGGACCACCGGGAGTCGCTGTAGGGAGGCTCATGGGCTCTTGTGTGCGGGGTGAAGAATAGGACTGTTTGCCCTGACCCGGAAGAAATAAGGAACTGTGGTCTGATTGGACAGGAACGTCTCCGGGTCAGGGGCTATAAAACGACTATGGGCTAGTCCAGACACTGAACTGAGCTGGGAGGTAGGGTGGCTAAGTGTCTGGGCGAGGAGGAGAAAGAATATTGTGGTAGTGTTGATATAATATATGAGTAGTGTGGAGAGTGCTTTGTGCACGTTAACTGAGAGAATAAAAAAGTCTTGGACTTTTACCTGATGTTTGGAGTCATCCCTGAGGGTTCAAGGGAGCACTAGCGCCCCCTACTGCCACAATATATATACATATATATATATATATATATATATATATATATATATATATATATGTGAAGGCTGGCCCCGGCACAGACAGACGGACAGCATATTTTGCTCCACACACTATTTATTTACAGTATTTACAAGTTCAGTGCACTCACGCAACCCCAGTGCCTCTGCAGCGATTTCCCCAAAGTCCAGGGCCCACAGTCTCTGTGCCTTTGTCCTGGCCGCCTCCTGTCCTCGCTCTCCAGCTCAGTCTGCTTCCTCCCGACTTCCACCAATGACTGGAGGGAGGCGGCCCCTTAAATAATGCCCCGGATGAGCCCCAGGTGCTTCCTCCATCCTTGGCCACGCCCCAGCATGGCGGAAGTGTCGGCTGCCTTCCTGGCCGCTCTCCGGCGCCACACAATGTCTTCCCCGGCACTTCCTGGTGTGGCGGAAGTGTCGGGTTCCCGGGATAATCAGGCACCGGGGCGCCGCCTGGCGGTGGCCACGGGTCCCTACAGGGCTGGGCTTCAAAGCCCTGTACCTGAGGCCCCGTGCCTAACCAGGACGGGCGCCCCACTCTGTCTGGAGGAGGCACTCGCCTCCTCCGGTCCTCAAGCCCCGCCGGGCTCCTGCCCGACCGGCAACCGCACGGGATAAACCGGCATCGGGGCGCCGCCTGGCGGTGACCACGGCCCCTACAGGGAAGGGCTTCCATGCCCTCAACCCGTGGCCCCCAACAGAACCAGGACGGACGCCCCCTCGCGGTCTGGAGGAGGCACAAGCCCTCCTCACGCCCTCCTGCGCGTCCGGCCGGGCTCCAGCCCCGGCCGGGGGCCACAGTGCCCCACCGCTAGCGAGGACACGTGGGTCCGAACGACACAACCCGAAAGGGCAGCACGTCCCCAGCGAGGGTCCTACTATGTCCCCAGGGTCCAACACGGCACCCTGGGACATCTGTCTTCGGCACCCTCGCCGGCGCAAACGTCCCCCTGTGGTCTGCGCCGCTCGCCCGCTGTTCCCCAGCGGGTCACGTAGTCCTCCCGGGTGGAGCACTCGCGAGCGCCCGTTCCAGGCGGGCAGGTCCCGCCGACGCCGGCCTCAGCGCTCGTCGGGCTTCGGGCCTGTAAAATAAAGAAAAGAGGGCCAGAAGCACAGCCAGGACACTCATCCCGGCGCTCCGCCGGTCTCCGTACGACCGTGCCTCTGCCCCTCCGACAGCCCCACCTTGCCTGCTGAAGTCCGCCGCCGCAGGTTCCATGCCCGTCCGCTCGTCCGCGGCACCGCTCGCAGGCGGCTCGCCCAGCCGCCCAGGGATCTCCTCTGCCCGCACAGCGACGGCCCTTCTCCGGACGCGCGCACTCCAGCGCCGTCTCTTCCTATCGGAGGAACCGGCATTCACCCTTCGGTTCCTCCTTCTTTTCTTGGACGCGCTGACGGTCTGGGTCTGAGCACAGCGAAAGCTCAAATCCAGCCCCGTCTGCGTCCAGGCAGAGCGACGGGAGACAGTTGCAGGCTTGGAGCGCAGGGCGCTAGGACCCAGGGCACTCAGCAGCCCCGATCCTACCCGCCCCTGCATATTCGAGCTCCTCGCCTCGCTAGCTGTCTGCACCGCGGCGTCTGCTGTCGGGAGGTTGCTTACTTGGAGCTGATCGTCCCGTAAACGGTCACAGCCATGTTCGGCAAACCTCCCCGCTTGCTTTACGGGGACGGTACTACTCACCACCCCCGCCGTGTTCTGCCGGCCTCCGGTTCCAGCGCCGCGCCGATCCTCCGTCTCACTCGGTGTCAGTCCCGACGCGACCGCCTTCTCCATCAGCTGCTCACACTGCGCGGCGAGAACACGTAGCAGCTCCTCTAAAGACGGCTTGGCGGGCCGAAGGGACTCCTCCGACGCACGCCGAGCCGCTGGTGGAAAGAGAGACAGACGCGGTGGGCTTACCTGTCCATCAGCTCCACGCGACGCCTGCCTCCTCTGGGCCACTCCCTCTGGCCCTATCGGGTCCTTCTCCAACACGAGACTGGCATTCCTTGGGCCCGCCTCTATCCAATCATCGGCGGGCACGCAAGACACACCGCCAATCCGTGCCTGTCAGCGGGCGGGACCTCCGGCCCGCGGCCAACTTGCCTCCGCTGCTCCGAGTGCGGAGACGGCCTCCTCGCCGCGTTGTAACTGCGGCGATCCCTTGAGCCGCAGCGGCTCCGAATCCGCAGCCCTCTTCGCTGCCTCCGCCGCCGCTGCCGACAGCCCGTGGCCCGGCGTGCCTCGGCCACGGATCCGGTTCGTCCCTCCCTGCTGAAACAAAGGTAAGTCCGACCCCGAAGGGCCGATAATTGCAGGGCAGGGTACTCACCTCCGAATCCCGTCATGCGAGGCCCCGCCTGGTGTGGCCTTCAGTGAAGCAACGCCGCCTGGCTGTCCGCCCTGACAGCGCGACTGGAGCCGCTGCGCTCGGCGATGACGACTTCTCCTCCGCACCGGGAAAGCAATCCGCTGACCGGTGGCGGTTTCTGGTCGAACGCTCCCGCTGGTTGTGCCGGGCGCTCCCGCTGCCAGTGTGTGGGTCCGCTGCTGCGCGGGCCGCTCACAAAATATTTATACAGACGGGTCCCCCTTTTAGCAGGGGGTTGGCCCCACGTTGGGCGCCATTGTGAAGGCTGGCCCCGGCACAGACAGACGGACAGCATATTTTGCTCCACACACTATTTATTTACAGTATTTACAAGTTCAGTGCACTCACGCAACCCCAGTGCCTCTGCAGCGATTTCCCCAAAGTCCAGGGCCCACAGTCTCTGTGCCTTTGTCCTGGCCGCCTCCTGTCCTCGCTCTCCAGCTCAGTCTGCTTCCTCCCGACTTCCACCAATGACTGGAGGGAGGCGCCCTAATGCCCGGATGAGCCCCAGGTGCTTCCTCCATCCTACCCCGCTGTCTCGAGTGGGGCCCGCTTCGAGCTCTGCTGCCCTCGCTGGACGGGTCGCCTTACCCACGAAAGTGGTCTTCGCTGGCTGTGGGCACTGTCAGGGATGCCAGGGGCTATGACCCGCCGGGACGCCAGGAGGGACCGAAGAGGGTCAGAGCCCGCCTGATCACGGGGTGCGCCCGGGTTGTTTTGGGAGCCACGGGTCAAGGGCTTGGAAGCTCTTCCCTGTAGGGGCCTGTGGCCACCGCCAGGAGGCGCCCAATGCCTTGGGATGAGCCCCAGCCTCCTGCCACACCAGGAAGTGCTGGGGGGAAGACTTGAGACGGTGCCCGGGGAGCAGCCGGGAGGACAGCCGACACTTCCGCCACGCTGGGGCGTGGCCAGAAGATTGCCGGGAGCACCTGGGGCTCATCCGGTCCTTCATAAAGGGGCCGCCTCCGTCATTCAGAGCTGGAGTCGGGTGGAAGGAGGACGAAGCAGTGGAGAGTGGAGGCGGCCCGAAGAAAGGCATTGTGGCCAGGACATTGGGAGTTTGGGGTTTGTGCACGTGACTGGGTCTTTGTGACCATTGTTTGGGGTCTTGGTGACCCAATATTGTAAATAATTGTAAATAAACGTGTGGTGGTGTCATAACAACATGTCCGCCTGTCTGTGCCCGGGTACCGTTCACAATATATATAACAGCAACACTCATCACAAAACAATTACATTGACAATCATGTTACGTTATTTTCAAAATGTTTCCTTTTCTTTTTCATTACTTCTTTAACACACTACTTCTCCACTGCGAAGCGCAGGTATTTTGCTAGTATATATATATATATACACCCTGATCTACATACTGTCAAATAAACGAAACACACACCGTGGTGCAACAAGAGAGGCTTCGCCTCTAGCGCTGACGTCCGAGGTTCAATTCCAGAGATGGGGTGCAGTGAGTGTATACGCCTGATGAGCTCAGAATTAGGGCGAAACACGTGCCGTGTATTGTTTGCATTATTTGACAGTAAAACTATTTCAGTATATTCAATATATATAAATCAGTATTTCCGATTCATTTTACCCTCGCACCCCCTTGGTTTGAGAAGAAGTATGAAAAAATATGAGGTTAACGCAGAAAAAAAGATCACCAATTGAAGCTTTATGAATAATGGATACTTTATTCGCCATCAATAATTATTTTGGTAAAGCCATACTCAGTGTGATCCTCCTTCCATGTTCTAATTTTTTCGCGACTAGCCATGATTACATGAATGGTAAAAAAGTAAGAGCGAAGCGAGGGTGACATATCCAGTCAGGCAGGTGACAGCTCAATAGCTCGAATTTGGATATAAGTAGGTTCTATTTAGTCGACAGAAATATCTTTGGTAGGAATGTAAATTGAATTTACTCTTTAAATTTCTATGGTGAAGAAAAATGTATGCAATGCTAACTAAATTTACCTTTCATTCCTACCAAACATATTTCTGTCGACTAAATAAAAATTACTTATATTTAAAATTTAAATAGAACTTGAACAGATACAATACTTCATAATGCCCACGCAGCACTACAGTAAGTGCACGTAAGAGCAAGAGTCATCCATTTTTTTTTCCATTTTTCTTCCTCGATGGATTCTGGCACCCCCAGCAACATCTGCTCGCACCCCAAAGGAGATATATATATATATATATATACAGTATATATCTATATATATAGATTTATATATATATATATATATATATAGATATATATATAACAAGATATATATAGATATGACAACAACACTAGAGTGACAAAACAATTACATTAACAATCATGTTCCGTTATTTTTAACATTTTTCCTTTTCTTTTTCATAACTTCTTTAACACACTACTTCTCCGCTGCGAAGCGCGGGTATTCTGCTAGTTATGTGAATAAAGTAGAATTAAGTGTTAAGGTGCAATAGTGTAGTGATTATTGTGCAAAACAAAAGTTAGACTGGTGCATAGTTAAATGAGGCAGTTTGCTTGTTTGCGCTACTGCAATCTTTACTTTCTTTTTTTATATTTTCTAATTTCCCTACTTTCATATCCTTTAACTTTCTCCACATGTGTATAGAGCCAATGTTTTTTTTTTTTTTCAGCCTTTCTAACTTTACTGCTTTCATAATCTCTAGCCTGCTCTGAATGTGTTTAGTGCCAACGTTTGTGAACGTCTTTATGAAGTTCTACTTTGTCTTTTGCTCTTTGTCTTTTAATTCTGAGCCTGATTTGACATGCTTTGTTTTCCAATTCCACTTGTTTCGGGCTGATAATTACTTTACTTATTTTCTGAATTTGCACCTCGATTATTCTTTTTTGCTCTTTTTTTCTCTCCAACGCTTTTGAGTCTCTTTTCTCTGCGCGGCTTTCTTCTTCGCTTAGATGTCGACATTTCATTTATAACGAACTGTCCTTTACATGCGCTGAGAGCCCTGAATCTTTGTGTGCTCAAATCCTTTGGACAACTGAATGTTTTGCTGCCTCTTGGCTTATTTGATATTGATAGTAAGTAGGGCGTGTCTTGCAAGAATCTCATGTTCCATGTCATCGTGAGACGGTCCTGGCACAAAGGCTCATGTTTAAGGTCCCCGGCGAGATGCTATGTGGCCATGGGTCTCTTTTCTCCGTGCTTTTCTTTCTTCTTCGTTTAGTCATCGACGTTTCATTTCCACCCTATTCATTTCATTTCTGCCCTATTCATTTCTACCATATTGACCATATACACTTTATATGCACTGAGAGCCCTGGAGCTGTGTGTGCTGCGTGATTGCCTTTACACTACTGATTTGTTTTTTCTGCCCGTGGTCTTATTTGTTGATATTACTTGCAAGTAGGTCATGTCTTGCAAGAATCTCGTTCTATGTTACCGTGAGATGCACTGTGGCAAGTCTCTTTCATCTTGCGGGTCTTTTAAATGCCTTCCGAGAAGATCATGTATCGTAGTCTTCTGCTTTCCAGGACAGGATTTCTTTTTATAATAGAGAGATTTATATATACATATACAGTACATATACACATGTACAGGCCCCTCTTAAGTTTTCCAGTGAACATCTGGGCCTATAATGTACAGTGGTGCTTGAAACTTTGTGAACCCTTTAGAACTTTCTATATTTCTGTATAAATATGACCTAAACATCATCAGATTTTCACTCAAGTCCTAAAAGTAGCTAAAGAGAAACCAGTTAAACAAATGAGACAAAAATATTATACTTGGTCATTTATTTATTGAGGAAAATGATCGAATATTACATATTTGTGAGTGGCAAAAGTATGTGAACCTCTAGAATTAGCAGTTAGTTTGAAGGTGAAATTAGAGTCAGGTGTCTTCAATCAATGGGATGACAATCAGGTGTGAGTGGGCACCCTGTGTTATTTAAAGAACAGGGATCTATCAAAGTCTGCTCTTCAAAACACATGTTTGTGGAAGTGTATCATGGCACGAACAAAGGAGATTTCTGAGGACCTCAGAAAAAGAGTTGTTAATGCTCATCAGGCTGGAAAAGGTTACAAAAACATCTCTAAAGAGTTTGGACTCCACCAATCCATAGTCAGACAGATTGTGTACAAATGGAGGAAATTCAAGACCATTGTTACCCTCCTAAGAAGTGGTCGACCAACAAAGATCGCTCCAAGAGCAAGGCGTGTAATAGTCGGCGAGGTCACAAAGGACCCCAGGGTAACTTCTAAGCAACTGAAAGCCTCTCTCACATTGGCTTCATGTTCATGAGTCCACCATCAGGAGAACACTGAACAACAATGGTATACATGGCAGGGTTGCAAAGAGAAAGCCACTGCTCTCCAAAAAACATTGCTGCTCGTCTGCAGTTTGCTAAAGATCACGTGGACAAACCAGAAGGCTATTGGAAGAATGTTTTGTGGACGGATGAGACCAAAATAGAACTTTTTGGTTTAAATGAAAAGCGTTATGTTTGAAGAAAGGAAAACACTGCATTCCAGCATAAGAACCTTATTCTATCTGTGAAATATGGTGGTGGTAGTATCATGGTTTGGGCCTGTTTTGCTGCATCTGGGCCAGGACGGCTTGCCTTCACTGATGGAACAATGAATTCTGAATTATATTAGAGAATTCTAAAGGAAAATGTCAGGACATCTGTCCATGAACTGAATCTCAAGAGAAGGTGTGTCAAACAGAAAGACAACGACCCTAAGCACACAAGTCATTCTACCAAAGAATGGTTAAAGAACAATAAAGTTAATGTTTTGGAATGGCCAAGTCAAAGTCCTGACCTTAATCCAATCGAAATGTTGTGGAAGGACCTGAAGCGAGCAGTTAATGTGAGGAAACCCACCAACATCCCAGAGTTGAAGCTGTTCTGTACGGAGGAATGGGCTAAAATTCCTCCAAGCCGGTGTGCAGGAATGATCAAAAGTTACCGGAAACGTTTAGTTGCAGTTATTGCTGCAAAAGGGCAAGGGGGGGCATGGGGGGGTCACACCAGATACTGAAAGCAAAGGTTCACATACGTTTTCCACTCACAAATATGTAATATTTGATCATTTTCCTTAATAAATAAATGACCAAGTATAATATTTTTGTCTCATTTGTTTAACTGGTTTCTCTTTATCTACTTTTAGGACTTGAGTGAAAATCTGATGATGTTTTAGGTCATATTTATGCAGAAATATAGAAAATTCTAAACGGTTCACAAACTTTCAAGCACCACTGTACCTTCTTGAGCAGGGGGGTTTTGCGGGTGCTGCAAGATTTCAATCCATTACAGCACAGTGTGTTATAAATGGTGTTCTTGGTGTCTGTGGTCCCAACTGCTTTCAGATCATTAACAAACTCCTCCTGTGTAGTTTTGGGCTAATCCCTCACTTTTCTCATGATCATCCTCACCCCATAAGGCAAGATCTTATATGGAGCTCCAGACTGAAGGTGATTAATGGTCATTTTATATTTTTTCCTTTTCCGAATAATCATGCCAACAGTTGTCACTGTCTCACTAAGCTTCTTGCTGAAGGTCTTGTGGCCCATTCCAGCCTTGTGCAGGTCTACAATCTTGTCCCTGATGTCCTTTGTCTTGCCCATGGTGGAGAAGAGGTTGGAAGAAATTGATTCTGTGGACAGGTGTGCTTTATACACATAATGAGTTGAGATCGGGAGTATCTGTAATTGACTGTTTAATTGTTATGCACACAGCCAATCTTCTGGCTGGGTTGTAGGGTATCAAATACTTATTTCTCTGAATCACATACAAATCAATTTATAACTTTTATGTAATGTGTTTTTTCTGGATTTTTGGTTGAAATTCTCTCTCTCCATTAAAGTGAAACTACCATAAAAACTAGAGACTGTTAATTTCTTTGTAAGTGAGCAAACTTACAAATTCAGTAGGGGATCAAATACTTATTTCCCCCACTGTACAGAGTGTAATATTCATATATTCTATAAGCCCTGCATTAAGAAATAAACTGTATACTTGAGTGCAGTAATAAGCTAAATCAACAAAACCATTCTAATGTCCTGTCACACACATGAGAGTAGGAGGCTGCTGAAGGGCTTAAGTAATGGTAATACCACATCTGACCAGGGAGTGGCGGGGTGCACTGACTGTCTTTCTCAGTTCCCTGCAGACCTTTCCCGAGAAATCCTGCCAGGTTCCAGTACCTCAGAAGATGTCACTTCCGGGTCCCACCCCTTCCGATGACGTTACTTCTGTTCCAGATGATGGCACTTCCAGGGTCCCACCCCTTCGATGACATTACTTCCTATATGGGCCTTTAAAGCCGCCATTTTACCACCAAGGAATCCGTTCTGATCTGGTCTCAGTATTGTGAACATCTCTGTCAATTTCAAAAACCTTTTGCAGCCAGGGATATTATACTGGTGGCTGCCCCAAACCTTTTTACGATGTTTGATCTATGTTTTTATCACAGTCCTAATAATTATGTGCAAGTCAAACATTAATAAAGACACTTCAACATATTGTAATGAATGTAAATTTTGACAAATGCCTCTAAATGGAAAACAAATGCATTCTTTTCTTTTGCTGAGTTTACAAGCAAAGCAGAATCACAGCAGACATACTTCACCTTGCAAAGTAGGCCACCTTTAATCTGAAAGGTTCCCACTGCCAAAGCCTCAGCCATGAGAGGTAGATAGGTATATGAGATGAAGTATAAGGGAGGAGAAGGAAGCAATTGGTTTATGTTTAATCAGTTTCTGCATTGATGACAGTCCTGGAAGGACTGCAGGAAGCTCACCAGCTTATCCAAGTACCTCCGCTACTCCTATGAATGGAAGGTTACTTGCTCTGTGCTCTTTCTCTCTCAGTCCTGATGATCAAAAAGACTCCATCTTCTGCCAGCCTTAAGGTTTTATGAATTCAAGGGGTTTACCCAACCAATTAGTGCTGATGAATTATTCAATCTTGTGTAATGTTGTGACACTAACCCCATTACATGTTAGCTGGAAATAAAATTTATCACTCAAACACAAAAGCATTATAAGGTTCACCTCATCAGTCTGGAGGCTTCTTAAAATCAACACTGCTTCCTTCACTAAATGTCCCAAACAAATCCCTGCACGAAGGTCCCTTTTTCCTGGAAATTTATTTGGAGACTTCTAAGCCTCTTGCACACTCCAGATAAACCTCAGCCAAAGTACATCCATGTGCCACTATAGTTCCATTCTGCAACAGAGGACCCCACTGCACCAGCGTGTTTAACACAGGTAACTGCCCTTTAGCAACTATTTACATCTTTCCAGGGCAGAGTGGTGTCTCTGAAGCTAGGGATTTGCAATGGCAATCGGTTCGAATCCCATAAACGGAAAAAGTGACTCTACTTCTACAACCTGCAATTGCTCCGTCCTCGGTATGACATTAATCTGCATCCAGCCCTGCATGTAGGATCTTCAACCTGCAGGAAATTCCTAGGGGCTGGTGGCAGAATTGGCACTGCAGTTGCCATAAAAAACCTCACATTGGTTCCATTGTATCTGAACTAGTGTGGTGCTGAGGTGTCACCTGTTGCATGGCTGCACTCGGGTACTAATCTGGGATCCTGAGTTGGTTTCTCATGTGCGGCAATGCTCTCAATCAGCGTGTGCTCCAAATCTCTCTCTCTCTCTGGTTATACAAAATATTTTGCCAAAATAAAAATCTTCTGACTAACATCTGCTCTGTGATGCAGCTCATCACAGTCCTAGAGAAAAACGTTCAAGTTTAATATAAAACCTTGTGCTGAAACTTGTTAGTTAATCTATAATGAGTACTTTCCAGGTTGCTCTGCTCACTGTATAAGAGGTCAGGACCATTTAAAAAAGGAACTTGGGGTTGTCTTAGTTGACACATTAACCAAGGGCTTCAAGGTAAAGAGAAGCATTTTACCTTACCCCATGTTCAAGGATGGAATGATAGAAAGTTCCAGAACATAGGCGTTTCCTTGCCAGGATTGGTCCAGATGCAATTGATCAAAGAACTGGAAGGTATACGGCCCCTAAACTACAACACACCATTGGTCCACGGGTGAAAATTAGTAAAAGCAAGGCCGGTGTAAGCACAGGGCATATCAGTAGCTGCTTGTATCTGCCTTTCCATTAACATCCATCCAGGCGCCTTATCAGGCTGAAGACATGTCAGCTCAGAAGTGCAACTCAGAACTGAAAGAGGTATGTGATATTGGGTGCCCAAAAACTGTTATCCATCCAGGTTGTATTGTTCTAACATCTATTTTTGCGTTGCTTTTGGCACATCTAGAATACTAAAAACTTTTAAATGAGTGAATGTAAATATGTACCCACTCCCTCCTTTGGTTTGTACTCTTTCTTACTGTCTGGCATCTAAGGGGTCTACTGAAAAGGAAATAAGTAACATCATCAGTGCAGTGAACCCTGGAATAGTTCGAGAGTAAACATAAGAAAACAATGGCTGACATTTGGGCAGGTGAGCACAATTACTGAGAAGGTAACACTTGTTTTTAGGGTTATATAATAAAAAAAGTTACCCCTTATGACCCCGCTATGATAAAACACTTCCCAAAGTTTTGTGATTTAAAGTAACTGGCAGTTCAGAACTTGCCACATGTTGGTGTGTGCTTTAGTGGGTCCTGTAATGGACTGGTGTCTGGCAAGGGTTAGTCCTGCCTTGTGCCCAAAACTATTAAGGCTGGCTCCTCCAAACCCCCAATCCTGAATAGGCCATGCTATGTGAATTTACAGTGTCTGTCCCTGTGTTCCCTCAATTTTAACACTGGAGTCAGTGAAGCATGGAACACTATGAGCTTAGAGACACATTCATAACAGCTTCTAAAATTTGAAATTATTTTGACTTTCAGGCAAATTTTAAAATAAATTTGGGCAGCTCTTATGATTTATCTGTCGGTGCCTGTTTCTAAGGATGTCAAAGCAAGTATAACAGTACTTTATTTCTTATGTGCTTTCACAATGCTTCCAAAATGTTGATTAGTGATTTGCACACTGATGGTCCTTAAGACAGAAAAAAAAAATCATAAGTGATATTGGAAAGAGAAAATAATAAAGTCAATTCAATAAAGAGAGGCTGACATAGTGCTACAGTGACTAAGAGGGAAAAAAATCAAGACAAAGAGGTCAAAATTGATAGGAAAAAAAAAGATCACAACAGAGGGAAAGTAAAATAATAAAAAAAATAAAATATTGTAGAGAGAGAGAAGGAGAGAGAAGAGACGAGACAGGCGTGTGCGCTCCAGCACTCTGAACTCCCGACTTCTGACAGCAGTAATCAGAGGCTATTGAAATGGTCACTCTAGTGAATTGCTCCTTAAAGAAATCTATAAAGACCTATAATGTCTGTGGCTGCAAGTGATTGCTTCAGCTTTTATCTCCATTTTCTCATTCACTGGTTCGCATTTATACTTCAGAGGGGGGAGAGAGAGAGAGAAAGAGAAGTGAAAGGCAGAAAGTGTAACGGAAAGTGGCAATTTAATATTTTTATTGGTATTTTCTTTCTACATTTAAGGGCCATTGTTCACATCTCTTTTTTAAGATGCTCATTCGTCAAGAATGGGAAATTTGCGAAAAGAAGACACATCAATGAGGAACTGTGCATTGCACACTTGCACATTTATAGCTAACAAATCTATAGAGCTTTTTTTAAATAAAGGATTAGATTTTCCAAATTACAGACAGCCTACTAATGACATACTGTTATCAGCGTCAGTTGAGCAGATGAGTTAGACAGCGGTCAATTAAACTGGAAAGCAGGAGCTGCAAAACAATTGTATTTAAATCTAAATCCATACTAGTTTATTTATCCATCCATTTGTTTGAACCAGCTGAAGAGGTCACAGCCTATTTCAGCAGAAAATACAGGCACAAGTGCCAATCCATTGCAGAGCATACTCACACATGCCCACTTCTTGCCAATTTACAGCTGACAGCTAACCTAAATTAACAATGATACGTGTTTTTCTTAATCCACAAATTCCATTACAAGGGACAGAAAGCTAACAACTAAGCACCTGTCCTAAACAGTAGGCCAGCTTACTTCACTTACGTAATTATAGGACTCTATCCATTATAAGTTTGGGATTCCCACAATAAACTCTACTTAATTAGCCCATATCACACTTATGTATTTTTCTTCTGGGGTCGTCATTGATGGGTAAACTCTCTTCTGGCTACCCTAAACAATGGCAGAATCACAAAACAATAGCTCCTCTAGTGCCAATCTGTTTTCAATTTCTAAACAAATACATCCTTACCCGAGTAATCACAGTTTTCCCACTGATGAAACACTGGGAAGATAATGGTAACCAAGCCGTCAGAAGGGATAATGGACCACACTTTTTATAGGCCATGGCAGTATTTAACGTTTGTAGCTTTCACTTCAGATCTGATAAGTTCATCAGGTTTATGTGGTGCCTTAAGATTGATTCTGTACCTTTTTAGCTGGAAAAACATTGGTGTCGTACTGGCATGGGAATCATCTTTTGAAAGGGCTAAGGTTTGTCTTGGGAGTGTTAGAGTGTATGCTGATGAAAACAACAAAGCAGATCCCTTCTCAGTGTAACACGACAATGCACCAACAGCAGCTCCTGTTCACTATACTGTACACACATTAATGTAACTACAGTGGTATTAAACTGATGTTTATCTGACCAATAATATGTAACACAGGTTTAAATGCTGTATGCCTGTGTGTTTCATAGCAGGAACACAATAAGAAGATACATGATTACTAAGTAAACATAGATTAAATACAATTATTTTATAATATTACAACTAATTTACCTAATTTATTCCATATAACAATTTACTGATATCCAGTGCTGTCCATAGCCAAACTGGGGTTCTAAGTGTAATCTTCCTGTTGTACCCCATCAAACCACTCTGACCCCCATTGAATCCACTATATTAGTATTTCTTATAACAGCTTTAATCTGAACCGTAATATAATAATATAAACATAGAAGCATACATCACAAATTTAACTATAACATTTAACATCAAATACAAATACTTTTTAAAAACAGTAATTAAAAATTGAACATGAATGTTTAGGAGCTTCTTCAGTGTCTTTCTTGTATAACACAACAGCACACGTCTACATTTTCTGAAGACAAAGTCATCTACGAGGTCATCACATAACAGCTTCTGTGCAAGGTCTAAATTGATGCTGATGATTGCCAAGCTGCTTATTTATATATTGTTGTGCCATAGATGACCTAAAGTATCTATTAATGAGCTTAAGTTCTGAGAAACTGGTAACTGGAAGGGTTTCTGCCATCCGGACGGCAATACATACAACAATAGAACATGAGAACAATCTAGATAAGAACGGGCCATTCAACTCGACAAAGTTTTCTAGTACTATCTTCTGGAAAAAACATCAAGTCTAATTTTAAAAGTCCCTAAAGTCCTACTGGCAGCTTGTTCCATGTGTCTATGGTTCTCTGTGTAAAGATTAAACTTCCTAACATTTGTGCGTAATATACCCTTAACTAGTTTCCACTGGGTCGCTGTTTTCTTGATAAACTTATTTTAAAATAACACTCTCAATCCACTCTTCTAATTCCCTTCATAATTTTAAACACTTCAGTCATGTCTATTTTTAATCTTCTTTTGTTTAACCTGAAAAGGCTTAGCTCTTTTAATCTTTCCTCATAATTCATCCCCCTGTAGTTCTGGAATCAGACTAGTCACTCTTCTCTGGACTTTTTCTAGTGCTGCTATGTCCTTTTTGTAGCCTGGAGACCAAAACTGTATGCAGTACTCTGGTGGTTGAGGCCTCACCAGTGTGTTATAAAGCTTGAGCAGAACTCCCTTGGACTTGGTACTCCACACGTCATGCTACTATATAACCTAACGTTCTGTTAGCCTTCTTAATGGCTTCTGAACACTCTCTGGCAGTTGATAGTTTTGAGTCCACTACGACTCCTAAATCCTACTCATAAGGAGTACTTTCAATTTTCAGACTTCCTATTGTGTATTCAAACTTAACATTTTTATTTCCTGCATGTAACATTTACTGACATTAAATTTCATCTGCCACAGATCTATCCAAGCCTGTATGCCATCCATAGATTCAATGGGTTCTAGATTATCTGTAAATCCATCTAGTTTGGTATCATCTGGAAACTTAATCACCTTGTTACTTTTATTCCTATCCAATTTATATATATTAAAATAGCAGCAGCCCTAGCACTGACTCCTGTGGAATATCACACTTGATGTCAGCCAATTCTGACGAGGTTCCTTGCACCATCACCCTCTGCTTCCTGTGTCTGCAACCATTTATAAACAATGGTTTATTCCCTGAATTCCCACTTCTTTTAGTTTGACGCCTAACCTGTCATCTGGCACCTTATCAAATGCTTTCTGAAAGTCAAGATAAATAATATCATATTCTCCACTTTGATAATATCCTTTTGTTGCTTCATCATAGAATTCCAGCATGTTGGTAAAACATGACATTCCTCTTCTGAACCCATTAGTAACATTCAGTAAAACTGAACATATGTTCACTATCATGTGTTGCTCAATCTTATTCTTAATAATTTCTTCCATTAATTTAACTGTGATGCACATTAAGCTTACTGGCTTGGATCTTCCCTGCCTCCATTTTTATATAATAAGATAATATTTGCCAATTTACAGTCCTTTGGAATTTCCCCATTGACGTCCTAAAAATATTTGTTAAGGGTTCATATATGTACTCACTAACCTCCATAAGATCTGTATGGTAAATATTACCTAGTCGTGGTGATTTGTTTAATTTCAGCCTATTTAATAATAAGGAGTACTTCTCCCACTACAATTTCTAAATCATTCAGTACCTCCTTAGTGGTCCCTGTTACCACTGGGTGGTTATCTACTTCCTAAAATGTGAAGACCTCAGAAAAATATGAGTTTAGAAAATCTGCTGTTTCACTTGACTGAATTTTGTAATTCCTCTTTAATATTCCTGTTGCACTTTATCTTCTCCTTGACTGTTCTTTTACTACTAAAATACTGAAAGTTTTGGTCATCTTTCACCTAATCTGCTATATTCCTCTTTAACTGCCTTGTAGCCTCCCTAATGTCCTTTTTTAATGGTTGCCGTCATGTTCTCATATGCCCTACGATTATCACTGGAGTTAATAGTCTTATATGCCTTATACAGATGGTTTATCATTTGCTGCTTCTTTTTCAACTCTTTATTAACCCACTACAATTTTTTTTTAATTCCTACTAATTCCAAATTTAGGTATGTACGTGTCGTGCATTATATGTAAACCATTGTTATACCTGTTCAACTGCTCCACAACTGTTTCCACACTTAAAACCTTATCCCAGCTGATCCCCGCCATAGATTTGGACTTCACTGGTATTTAATGGCATTGATATACCAGTTGATTTATTTCCTTTATATATGAAGGCCTAATTATTAATACAAATAATAATAATAATGGTCCAGCGTATCATTGTGTTGTTATTCTTTATTACTTGATACAGTCAACAGTTTCACTTGCAACATATGAAGCAACAACAAAAACAATTTTAATACTACTTCTAATAAAAAACATAATAATATAAAACCTAACTACTATTACTAATATATAAAATACTACTATTAATAATAAAAATAAATAAAAAATTACTGCTACTACTACTAAACTTAATATTTAGTTATTATTGTCAGCACCAATTCATTTATCTAAACTTCATTTTGGTCTTTCAATCCTTCAAATTTGCTTGCATGGTGATTTTCCACAATTCAGCGAGTGACTAACTAGTAAGTAAAGTAAAATTTACAAACGTACGCTCAGTGCAATAACACTGCATATGTCGACTAATGTTAATGATCCACAGCCATGTGTCAGCTAGGCACTGTAACGTAAGATAAGAGATAAGATTTGTTAAACGCTTGATATCATAACTATTAAACATAATTCTATTTTTACTCCATTGTTACTCCAGTAAACTGCTAGCTTTATTGTAGTGGCAATTGATGCAATCCGAGTTGGTTTACTGGACACTGGAGAAATTTAGATTTCTAAACACAACTGCAAATGTAGCACAAAATGCTTCTTCATGCTTTTTTTTCTGTGCTCTCTGACTGGTGTTGACTTGAAGCCACCTCTCTGCTCATTAATGGAAAATGATCACAACAGGTAATAGTCAATAAATTAATCAGGCGATTCATGAGACAGCAATAACTCCAACAGGGTGAAGCTGCTGACCTCCAGAGTTCTGCTCCTTTGAGGAGGTTGTCGCTTTATATTATTCATCAGTGATGTGAGCAGTCACACTAAGGTTAAAATTATGATTGTGGGAGGAGTTATCTGACTTAAGTCAAGTAAACCAGGCAACAAAAATGTGCGAGGTCTGTGAACCCCCAATGGGGCCCCCTTTACTGGTCCTCTGATCATGGGCAGCACACACAGAGTATGATCTGTGTGTAGGAACAGGCAGCTCTACCGTCAACTGACAAAATGGAGTGAGCTAATGTTGAATTTAAAAAACAGGTTAGCTGTAACTGTTAGCATACCTGCATAAGAAAGTTAACTATTACTTACCTTTGTAAGTAATTCATCCACAGAAATGATTTAGTCTTTATCCAGGTTTGATGCTTTTCTTGAGAGGCACTTTTTAACAGTACTTCTTACATTGCAAAAAACTGTTTATTGGAAGTAAAAGAGTGGTGGGATAAATGCAGTCCACTGATGGCCAGATGACAGGATAGTCGCTGGTCATCTTCCTGTTCAGGATCTTCATGGCTAAGGCTGGAAGAGAAAATTGAGTAAGTGGTTGTGTGGCAGCTAGATAGCTTAATGGATTTATCCAAAGAATTAGTTTCCATACAATGCACATAATACAATCCCTTTTTATGTCCACTTATTACATTACAGGGTTTGGGAGTAGAGACTGTCTTAAGGCAGGAAGGAACTTACCCTCAGTATCTTGCAGGGTACATGCATTCATATGCCTAGCTAGTCTGGTCCAATTTATGGTTACAAATGAAAACCCACAAACATACATATAACCAAGGATCAAATGAAACAATTACAATAACACTGTCTAGACCTGTAATTTGAGAAGAACTGGTTTATTTAAAAATATGCTTAAACAAAAAAAAAATGAAATTAAATTCTTTGACCACTACCTGACTCCTGTCCAAGGGGCAGTGAATGATTTGTTAAGCCTCTTTAAAAATGTACATCACCCTGCCAAATAACCCTTAATGAAGGTTCAGTTCAGTATGTGTGAATTATTTAAGGGAACAGTACCTACTGTATCCAAACCCCAGACTCAACAATATTAAACACAGTCACAGGTTCAAATAATGGATTTGTAAACCACCAAACATTTTTACAATAAAGTTTGGTTGATGCATAGCCAGCAACCACAGAAACAATTAAATTATTTTTTCTCCATTTCAGTGTCGCCTGCTGCTTGCTGATTCTGAATCCCTGAGGTAAGGCAGCAGGTGACCCAGCATGACTTGTGGTGAACACTTTCAGGTTGTTTGAGAACCACAACAGTCCTACCCCAACTGTGCCCCCTTGCTGCAACCAGAGAGGGCTGCACTTCCACACTCCAGTTCCCATGAACCCCTGCAGGTTCTGACAAAATGCTGTTATGTAACGTATGGGGGATGGAACTGTCCCTGGCCTCTGCTTAGCCATCCTTTGGCATCTTGCAGCTTGGTAAGAGGTCATGTCATTCTGCAGCCGGGATGCCCAATTGTCCTCCATGGTACTGAAGCTACATCAACTAATGAAATACTGTATAATGGATGTTTGATGCATTCATTTTAAAAAAATAAGCTATCTACCGCAACTTTAAAATAAATATATAAAAGCACAATGGAACACTATATCCAATAAGAAAATGTCTTGAAATACTATATGAAGGTTGCACACTCTCTCTGTGCCAACATGGTTTTTTCACTCCTGTTTCCCTCCCACATCCCCAAGATACGCATGTCGCCTTGAGTGGCAATTCTGAACTGGAGCCCATGTACTTGTGTATGAGTGGGTCCTGTGATAGGTAGTGCTCTTCAAAGTTTATTTCTGCTTGGCATTCCTGTGCCGATAGGGAAGGATTCCAATACCATGATCCTGAATTGTATTACACATGTTTGAAAGTGTTTATGTACAGATACACCCATTCTGGCCCAAAAAATTTGATGTGCAGGCTCCACAATTATGTATTAGAAAAAATTACTAAAAGGCATGATACATCATTATTTAGTGATAAGATTGCTTCATTTAATCTCTCACTGTGAACATTTAACACCATTAGTAGGGAATTTTACAGCTACTAGGTCACATGCTGTAGGTATTTTGGAAAACATTTTGAAATGTATGTTCTGACTATATTGTGTTTATATACTTTATAAAAAATTATAATGTTTTATGCTTTCTCTGAACATTAGCATTTGTTATCACTGTGGAAAAATGCTTACTTTTTAGAAACCTCTTAACAGGAAACATAATATGGAATTGCCAGTCTAAAAAAATGAATATGTAAATATTGTATACTGTCGCAGTAGGGGGCAGTAGTGCTCCCTTGAACCCTCAGGTACCACGCCAAACACCTGGTAAAAGTGCTACAATTATTCTTTTTATTATAACAATGTGCACTAAGCACCCTCCACTCCACACTATTCATAAATCACAATAACCACAATAATAAATCAATAATCAAAAATCCTCCACTCCCAGACGCGTTGCCCTCCTACCACCCAGCTCAGCTCGTTGTCTGGGAGTTCCCAGAGTCCTTTTATTCCTCCTGACCCGGAAGTCTTTCTGCCCAACAGTTCCACAAGTCCTTATTCCTTCCGGGTCAGGGTAAACAGTACTTTTCTTCACCCCGGAAGCCCATCGCTCTTCCTGTGACGAACTTCCAGGTCATGGTGCCCAAATGAGTCCATTGGCCTCCCGATAGCGACTCCCAGTGGCCCCCAAGGTATCCAGCAGGGCTGTGTATAGAAACTACATAGTCTATGAGGCCCTGCTGGAATTCGGGGCCCGTATATGCTCTCGGGAGAGCTCCTCCTAGCGGCCAGGGGGTGAGGGCCGGAGTAAAATGCCGGCAATCCACCACAATACATATATACACTTCTGCTACTAAAAGTATTACTATAATCTATTTTATTTCTATGCAGCAAGTGGGCAGAATTGGAGCTGAGCAGTAGGAAAATATCTAACTGTACCACTTAGATATTATGTAAGTTGTTTCCTGCATTTATAGTGTTTGTTTCCACATTGTCTACAGATTGGTGTAGCTTTAAGGCATCTGTAAGGAATCATGAAAGCATCTTAGGCGGCAGCTAAGTTTTGAAGGCCCTGCACCATAAAGATTTCAGGCTGGAGAGCACTCTTAAGAGTTTCCATAACAACGGAGGAGGAAGTGAAGCTGCAGGGTTTCACAGGGAATTTGCAGGGAAGGATGTTTGTTTACAGAGACAGCCACCTTGAACAGGATCCCTGAAAGGGTATACACCCAGCAAGAAAGGAAATCTATAAAGTTTAGTCTGTTCTCCAGTTACTCAACTAGTCAAACTAGTTTTTTTTTTTCTCATTGGGAATACCTGTGGTTTTCTTCTGTGAGGATTCAATTAACTTTGGACCTACAGTAAATCTTCCACAGCACTTTGGGATAGAGTATCTATTTGTATCTTTATTTTTTGACCAAAATATAACTTTTTCAGTAATTTTTTAACTTTTTGTTTAAATAATTAATATTTGTATTTGTCCATTTGGGCAAAAATACTATTAGCTTGTAGAGAAGGGTGGGTAATTGGTAGTAGATAGGCAGGCAGTGTGGCACAGTGGTTAAGGCTTTGGAATTCAGACCCTGATATTATGCATTCAAATCCCAACAATAACACTGTGTGGCTCTGAACAAGTCACTGCCTGTGCTCCAAATGGAAAAAGAAATGTAGCCAAGTGTTACATGCTTTTTGTTTTTCCAAATGCAGAAGCTTTAGCAATTCAGTGTAATGTAACTCATTAACAGTCTATTAATGGGGAAACTCTTCATTAACAAGCCCATTAATGCAAAAAAATACGATCATCATTGTCTTGATTTTTGTCAGCTTGGAGAAAAAAAATCACCCAATCATGCACACGATTGTAGAATAAATACCAGATATGAACATCTCGGTCAACTGAGAACAATGTGACTTGGCAGACTGATTAACAAGACTTTAGGCATGCAGTATCTTGTGGCATAGTTGATAACTGTGCCCTACACCTATGCTATTGACCCATTCCAAGAATTTTTGTGTGGCCCCCCCAGCTCCTCATATTTTTTGCTTATTTAGCTGTGTCTACTTGAATGATGTTCATTTAGGTTAAATGGAAAGAGGCAGAGGACCTATATCATTTTATGTTTTTTGCCATTTCTGAACCATTGTGTCCATTGTTTTACCAGGGGATTGCAAACATAATGGACTTTGTGCTTTCAAATGCTCAGACATCAAACATGGCTATAAGTTAAAGCCCCCTTGTAGTTCAAAGCTTTGAAGATGGGAAGCAGTCTTTTAGTGAATATACACACCCATGCCTAGGCTCACATTAACTCAATTTAAAACAACTAATCTTCCAAAATAGTGTATTGTTGCATTATAGGAGTGAATCAGAATTATCAAGCAAACATGTAAAAAATTTAAACTCTACACAAATGGTATTCTGTGATGGAACATTAAGGGAGGAAAAGAACACAGAATCCAGTATTTCAAAAATCTATAATGCAAATTTAAAATAAATAAACATACTCATTTCATGTTGGAAGAGTAATTACTATTGTGGTAGAAAACGAATGAATGTGAGTTTAGTCATAGTGACGGCTGTCATTTGTCACACATTAGTACATGGGAGTCAGTCAATGGGCTTGACTAAAAGTGATACGCCAGACTAAGGGTACACTAACACCTCTTCTCTCTCATCAGGTCCTCTAAACAGAATCCTACCTAAATTCAGTCTCTTCTTCTGGTTCCAGACCAACCCATCGACTTCACTTGTGGTCCCACCCTATGGACACACCCCTTCATGTTGAGCGACTATAAAACCCAGCCACCTCACCTTTGCCAGTCTGTCCTGTTTTGGACACAGTACTTAGTGATTACTCTATTTCTCAGTTGTGCTAACCTTGTTTGACTTTGTTTTCCCAGAAAACTGAATATACGGGATGGAACAACCCCAAACCTCTCTTGTGTCCTTGTTACATATTGCATCTGGAGTTCTATAAATATTTCTAAGGCTCATCTATTGCTGAGAAAAAAGAGCCTACTTTGTACACAGGGTTCTTGGTTTAACAGTCAAAAAAAATGCAAGTGGAAAAAAAAGACCAGCTGTAATTTGAAACTCTTAGACACAACTGCTTGTGCTACAGCAGTTTTAATTGAAACTAAAATACTGTACCTGGCAGAGATTATGTTTACATTTACTGGATAATTTTTTTTCAAAATATTTTAGCAGTCATGCAATGTAACCTGTTGTGACATCTGTCAAACTTCTGAGACAGGTGACCAGTTTTATAGGACACCGGGAAATGAAATAACAGGGTTTCACAGTCTGACAAATAATTCTATTCCTGTTAACAGGCAAGAAGAAACTGAATATTAACATCACCTCCACTTCTTCTAAACCATTCCTTCTTCTGGTTTCCAGACAATAAATCATCAAAGGACAGGTTAGCTCCATTTGACTGTAGGATGCTGAGGGGCTTCTATGCTAAAGCTTTTATGCCGTTACAATTTGTCAGTTGCTTTTCCTATTGTTTTTCCCTTCAATCATTTGGGCCGATTAAACAAGGCTTCTCAACTGGGACCACAAGTCTTTTTCAAATTTCTGTTTGTTTTCCTTCACACAGCAATAAATCAGACAGTACTTGAGGAATCTTCAAGCATTCAGAGATTATATTCTAGTGCTCCGAAAGTTGAAACTGTGTTTAAAGAATAAAAGACTAGTAGAAAGCTACAAGGAACAGTCTGTGCAGTTTCATAAACCATTAATCACCACAATACTCAAAATAAATCTATGTAATTAAAGTTTTTTTAACTTACTGTAATAGTGTTTGTTTTGCACTCTTACTCCTACCCCCTGAATGTAAAAAGGCAGTCATTTTAACTTTATCAATTCCTGCTTTTTATTTGTTAATACAGTGGAACCTTGGTTTACGAGTAACTTGGTTTACAAGTGTTTTGCAAGACAAGCAAAATTTTTTTATAAATTTTGACTTGATAAACGAGTGATGTCTTGCAATACGAGCAGTATGGATACACTTTGTCTGCTGAGCATCATGTGATCACAACTGAGCTGATGGTTCTTCTCTCTCACACGCACGCGTCTCTCTCTTTCTCCTTATCTCTCTTGCTCGCACAGCACGTCTCTCTCTCTCTCTTCTTATCTCTCGCTCCCGCGCGTCTCTCTCTCCTTATCTCGCTCGCTCGCACTCGCTCTCTCTCTCTCCTTATCTCTCTTGCTCGTGCGCAGCACGTCTCTCTTCTCTTGAGGGCAATTGTCTCCTATTCTCCGTCTGAGTCTGTGTATCTCACTCATATAGTCAACATCCGTACGAGCGTATACTGTTTACTACAGCATTGTGACTGTGTGTGTGTGTGTGTGCGCGCGCACACACGTGTGCTGTGAAGTGCGAGTCCCCATCTTGCGCCCCAAAACACGAAGCTGAGTCTCAGTACTTTAACAACACCAGCCGCCTTCAGCTTGAAACAGCAACAGCGCTGTTATTTATTGTAGCGGGATCTTTATAATGTTCCTTGTATCACCCATTGACGACAGGCACTTATAGCATGTCTGCGATCTTTTTGGATGTGCTTATACAGCGAACTGCGACAGCGCTGGGAGACTGCGATTGCTTTGGGACACTTTTCTGCATGTCGTCCCGTTGGGTGGAATCCCACATGAGTTTAGAAACTCACTCACACCAGCCATGATTCTTTTTAAAGGTAAAGTGCAGGTTAATTTGATTTATGTATTTTTACTTTGTATTTTGTAATAATCATTTTTATATGAATAGTTTTGGGTTGTGGAACAAATCATCTGAGTTTTCATTATTTCTTATGGGGAAATTCGCTTTGATATACGAGTGCTTTGGATTGCGAGCACGTTTCCGGAACGAATTATGCTCGCAAACCGAGGTATATTGAAGCGTACACCCAAGGCTCTTGCCCAGCTGAGGTACCTATATGATGGAAGGACCGGGGAAGAGAGAGCATATTCAGGATATTACATCTCCTGGAAAGCTAGAGGGCAACCCCCTGGATTGTTCCCCAATGATGAGGCTGAGTCTCAGTACTTTAGCAAAACCAGCTTTATTCAACTCAAAACAGGAACAACAAAGTTATTTATTGTAGAGGGATCTACCATTCTATTACACATAGACACAGCAAACAGGCAGGGTTGGGGTCAGGCCAGTGGCCAAGTTATAATGTTCCCTGCATCACCAATTGGGTGACTGGCATTTTGCGCGTGGCAGCAGTTATCTTGTAATTGTTTCTGTGGTGCTGCGAATCTGTGGTTTCCTCAGTGACAGACAAGCAACCCTCAACAGATGCAGCAGTTGCATGTTGTCCCATTGGGGAGAGTCTCAAAATAGTGCCAAAGTGTGCAGAAATCTCACAATATAATGCAGCTATGAGGAATAAGAAACCAAGGGTATATTGGACCTCACCTGCCTGATGTCTTGTGTTTTACTCCGCTGAACTTGTTGTGCCTGTAAATCATTTATAGAGCTCTGGCTTAGTCAGGCAGCATCTTATTAGCTGACAGAAAAAATGGGAAGACTGCGGTGTGTTTGGTAATGTGAAATTGTGCTGGAATGTCATCATGGAGTTATGTAATGTGTCATGCCCAATGATTTGTATTTGTGCAATCCAGCAATCTGAGGTGACAAGATCAGAAACCACAGTCGTCAAGTGTGATGTCTCCTTCTGACCAGAGGTTGTGCAATGTGCCACTGGCTTTACGGTTCAGGCTTGATACTTTTTGATCACACTATATTTTTTAGTGTGTATTTTTGACCCATTCTAAAGTTTAGTTTCCAGACCTTTTCCTGGAAGCTTTGGAGGAAGATCACTGTGGCAGAAGGCCGGTGCCATTGCCCAGTTGGGACGTCTTCTTAATGGAAGGTCAGTGGGGTATTATCTCCCCTGGAGCACTAGATCACAGATCCTTGGTTTCAGTGGTGCCTCGTTTTCCATAGAGTCTCATGGGAGTTGGAGTTCGGCACAGGTATGTTGGGTTTGGCAGGTGCTGCCAGGGACTGCTGCAGGGATTGCGGAGACCTAATTTGTTAGGCTCCTGTCTCACCCAAGAGTGCTTCCAGACCATGCTAATAGGCCAATGGAAGGACTCCTGGGTGGAGGATAAAAGACACCTGCTGCCACTGCTCCAAGAGGCAGAGTTGGGAGAAAGAGGGACACAGCTGACTGGAGGAGGAGTGACAGAAACAGAGAAGACAAAGACAAGAAATGCTGTGTGTTTTTTATTTCTTTATGCTTGTGTACTGTTCTGCTTAGATGGAAAATGTTTGGGAAGGGTTTCCCATAGGAGAATAAAAGCCAGTGTGTGTTTAAAAACTTGTGTCTGTATCTGTCTGTGTCAGGTGTTGGGTGCTGAGTGCCCCCTGCAGGCCACAAACATATATGTGGATAGATTTCAACAGTGAATTGCAGTAGTACTCATAATAATAATAATAATAATAATAATAATAATAATAATAATAATAATAATAATAATAATATTTGCACATGAGTTGTCTTGATTTATGCCTCAGATCACGCTTGGCCAAAACAGAACATTTATGTGTGTTTTGTGTCCCTAAAACTCAAAGTAGCCTGAATTAATTTTGTTTTTGACCCTGCAACTGAAATCACTCTCTAGGTGACCCTTTTGAAATAAAAGTCACATTCAGAGGAACAGCTGGGGGCTTTGAGTACCTGAACACCACTCGTTGTACAACCTGTCTTGCTTTTGGAAAAGTGACAGATTTCTTTTGCAGAATACTTACAATATAAGACTCCCTTTGCTATGGTACATGCAGTTCTGTGGTATAAAAAGTTAACCTCATAATTTAAAAGTGACACAAGCAAGTTATTTCTAAAATCCATTACTACTATATGGCAGTCTGCCACTTTACTGTCCAAGTTTGTAGCATCCTGCAACACAGCTGCAAAAAGGTTCATGTATATTTAGGGACAGATTAATTCAAATAAAGCTGATTAATTTTCTTACATCCAGAAGTATTGCTCATCCAGTTTGATATTAATGTTGAAATAAAGCCCAGAATGGTAACTGTTATACACTCATAGAATTTGTACTCTGAGTATTATGACAGGTTGCCTGACAAACAAGAAGAAAATATATACAGAACAGGGACAAAGCCTTAAAAAAGCGTGTAGAGAAAGAAATGTCACCTGCAAGAAATCTGGCACTATACTTATAGCCTTATCAATAGAGGAAAAAGCTCAAAGCTTTGAATCTTAATGCTCCCACAATCTCCTGGATCATAGACTACCTGACCAATAGACAGCATTTTATGAGACTGAAAGACAGTGTGTCAGAAATGGTGATGTGTTATACAGGAGCATCTCAGGGAATTGTACTGTCTCCCTTCCTGTTCACCCGCTACATAATAGACCTCCAGCACAATACCAGCACTTCACATCTACAGAAATTTTCCATCACAGGTTGTATCAATAATGGAGATGAGCCAGAGTACAGGAAAGTCATGGAGGACTTCATCTTGTGATGCAGGGCAAACAACCTGCAAATCAACATTAGCAAGACGAAAGAACTGGTGGTGGACTTTCAACGTGCCAAGAAGCCTCTGAGACTAGTAACCATTCGTGGGGGGAGGATGTGAAAATGGTACTAGTTACAAGTACTCGGGGGTTCACATAAAAAACAAACTGGACTGGTCTGACAGCACAGTGGAGCTGTACAAGAAGGGTCAGAGACTCAGGCCTATAGATGTGTGCAGCAAGCTGCTTGAAATGTTCTACCAGTCCGTAGTAGCCAGTGTGGTATTCTATGCAGCAGTCTCCTTGGGAAGCAACCTGAGCACAAAGGAAGCACAATGCCTGAACAAACTGATCAAGAAAGCCTACTCAATCATATGACAAACCCATGGATACACTGGAAACTGTTGTGGGAATGTGGCTCATGGAAAAAAAGGATGCAATCATAAAATATACCCTCAAACATCGCCAGGAGCGCTCTCTTGGAGCACTTTTAGCCACAGGGTCATTTCATTATGGTTTGCTAAGAGGCACCTCTGCGGGTCTTTTCTGCCCATTACTATCAGACAATTCAATGCTTCCACCTAATGTACTCTGTGAAAGGAAGCAAATGACACAGCATAAACTGATGGGGTTTTTTTACTGAACGTAAACAGAGTAACATCTCCACTACAAAACTCTGGGTAAACACAAGACATTGTATGAGGGGAATGGGGGAACATATATACAGGAGGACAGGAAATTAAACTGTGGCATGCTGGGTAAATAGTGATGCAGTCTGGGAGATAGACGTCATCGTCTCAGAACTGGAGGGTAGAAGGGAACCCGGAAGTATGGCGGCTTTATGCTTTTTCCCGGCTTTGTTATGGCAGCGAGTCCTCATTCTAGCTGATGAAACAAGAAGAAAAAGGTTAGTGCGCCACCGCTGCCCTTCGGCATGAGTTGTCGCGATGTGACCCGGGTTCTTAAACTGCTCCCCATGCAATCGTGCGAGACAACTCTTTAAATTATTTATTTATTTATTTATTTGATTGTTTTTTTGTTTATCAATTGATTGATTGGATGTATTATCTGTCCTGTGAATCTGAATTCTTGCTTGTTTTATGTTTCTGCTTCTGTATACATTTGAATTTCCCCATGAGATTAATAAAGTTTATCTAACCTAATCTAATTTAATCTATAGAATTACAGATATCAGGCAAGCCACAAACTACCAGAAGAGCCTAACTCTCTGAAGGTAAGAAAGCATCCTTGGGAGAGCAAACAGGAGAATAAAATTCTTCCAGGCACTGCGCCTTTTACAGAAGCTTTCTCTCTCCTTTCTTTCTTTTTTTGTTTTATAATTACTAGTTTTATTAACATTATTAATTATTAATATTAAGATCTGGCCTCTGGCTTGTTACTATAAATTTTTAAATGAACTTTTATATTGAATATTTGCTGCTGTCATCACAGACCTGAGCATCAGTTTGCCCCAGCCTTTTAAACAAGCTGCAAACTTGAGAGATGCCACAGGGTGAGCACAGTGGGTCTAAAGGCTACATTACACCTACAACATCTGAGAATGTAAGAAGCTAAGAACGTAAAGTGGCATTTATTAAATATTCTCGTACTCAGCTGGTAGCACTGCAATCACTACTGCCTAAGGAGCACTGTTGCACCCTTTTAGAGAAGCAGCTCATCCAAATATGGAAAAGGGAGAGGATCCATTGTGAGAATAAAAGGAAGCTGTAAAGGTTTCAGAACTGACCTACCTCCTTGTAATGAGGAATAATAATAATAATAATAATAATAATAATAATAATACAATTTATTTATTTAGCGCCTTTCCCATGCTCAAGGCACTTCACAGAGTTTAAGAAAGAACTGCAGGGTATACAGTATATAGCATTGTACTAAACCAGATAAATAAATAAAGAAGAGTAAGATCGTAAATTCAGAGAAACAGACAACATAATTGATGATCTAGCACACACATACAGGTTACATGAGCATCTTAACATAGGGGTAAACTGAAAGAAGGGTAATAAAGTCAGGTAGAGCTAAAAGCCTTCCTGAACAGTTGAGTTTTGAGTTGTTTTTTAAAAGAATTCATGGAGTCAGCTGATCTAATTCATTTTGGTAGGTCATTCCAGAGTCGGGGCGCTATACAGCTGAAGGCCCTGTCACCCATGGAGTGTAGATTAGTGTTGGGCACAACAAGATTGCCAAAATCAGAGGACCTTATTGGGTGGGCAGGCACATAGTGACGAAGAAGGTCACTGATGTAGTTTGGCGCAAGGTCGTTTAAGGTTTTGTAGGTTATTAGTAGAATTTTATATTTAATTCTGTAAGACACAGGGAGCCAGTGAAGGCGAAACAGGATTGGTACGATGTGCTCACTGCTGCTGGTCCGTGTAAGTACTCTTGGAGCCGAGTTTTGAATAAGCTGGAGCTGTGATATAAGATTAGAATGGACACCTGCCAGTAGGGAATTAAATCAATCGATGCAGGATGTGATAAAAGCATGGAGAAGTTTCTCAGCATTAGAAAAGGAGAGGAAGGAGTGAACACGTGATATGTTACAGAGGTGAAAGTAAGAAAGTTTCTTAATGTGATTTATGTGGGCGGAATAAGATAGGGTGGAATCAAAAATGACACCAAGATTCTTTGCAGTAGAGGCAGGTCTGATGAGATTGCCACTAAGATTGACTGGGAAGGAGCTCATTTTATTAAGTTGTACTTTAGTCCCAATTTGCAGGAGATCAGTTTTGTTGCAATTTAATTTTAAAGAGTTCTTCTCCATCCAGATTTTAATTTCACTGAGGCTGAGAAAGCTCTGATGAAGTTCCACTTTTAACATTGAATTGCTTTTAAATTCGTTGGATGAACTATCATATCTCACTGCAAGTTATGGTGAGTTCTGGTACTGAGGCATTTTGGGTACTACAAAGAACCAGCTTAAACTTCTTATTTCAGACACCATTCTAATGTTGTATGGATTTCATCAGATACAATCAGACAGAGTGGAGAAGGCAGGAGCGGGGACTGGAGATTCACGTGAACGAGCAATGGTAAAAAGATGAGCACAATACAATTAAAACTAAAATGTGTGATCCAGACACTGAAATATTGACTGCGTTTGTCCACATTACCATATAGGAAGATACGTTACATCATCCTTGTTAATTCTGTTATCTCAGCAACAGAAACAGAATGTTACCAACACTCCAGTAATGAATCATTTTGACCCTAGAATGCTGGTGAATTTTACAGGACATGTACGAGGGAAGTGTAACAGTGGTGAGGTCTGCAGTTGGAGTGACAGATGCATTCAACGTGGGGGTGGAATTACATCAGGGATCTGCTCTGAGCCCTTTCTTATTTTACAATAGTGATGGACAGGTTGACAGACGAGATTAGACAGGAGTTCCTGTGGACTATGATGTTTGCTAATGACATTGTGATCTGTAGTGACAGTGAGCAGGTTGAGGAGACACTGGGGAGGTGGAGATATGCTCGAGAAAGGAGAGGAATGGAGGTAAGTAGGAACAAAACAGAATACGTGTGTGAATGAGAGGAAGGACGGTTAGGATGGAGGGAGTAGAGCTGGAGAAGGTGGATGAGTTTAAATACTTGAGAGTAACAGTACATAGTAATGGGGATTGTGGAAAAGAGCTTAAAAAGAGAGTGCAGGCAGGGTGGAATGGGTGGAGATGTGTGTCAGGAGTCATTTGTGACAGACGGTTATCAGGAAGAGTGAAAGCGAAGATCTACAGGAGGGTAGTGAGACCAGCTATGTTTTATGGGTTGGAAACGGTGGCACTAACCAGAAAGCAGGAGACAGAGCTGGAGGAAGCAAAGTTAAAGATGCTAAGATTTGCATTGGGTGTGACGAAGATGAACAGGATTAGAAATTAGTACGTTAGAGGGATGGCTCAGGTTGGATAGTTTGGAGACAAAGTCAGAGAGGCGAGATTGCATTGGTTTGGACATGTGCAGAGGAGAGATGCTGGGTATATTAGGAAAAGAATGTTAAAGATTGAGCTGCAAGGCAAGAGAAAAAGAGGAAGGCCTAAGAGAAGGTTTATGAATGTGGTGAGAGAGGACATGGAGGTGATGGGTGTGACAGAGCAAGATGCAGAAGACAAGAAGATATGGAAAAAGATGATCTGCTGGGTCAGCCCCTAATGGTAGCAGCCGAAAGAAGAAGAAGATAATTGAGTCTAATTGTTATTGCAAACAGAGGCTTCTGGACTGGTGTAAAGTAGTTTGATCCATGCACATATGTTTGAGCCAAACCCAAATTTGTGCAATGTAGTGAACAGGTAGTCCTATTCAACAATGTCAAATGCTTTTTCTGCGTCTAAAGATAATAAGTTATATTTATATATATATATATATATATATATATATATATATATATATATATATATATATATATATATATATATTTTCATATATATATATATATATATATATATATAATATGTTATATTTAATGGATTAATATATTACATTAATCAAACATTGAAGCATAGAAGCTGAGTGTTTGCTTTTAATAAATCTGGTTTGGTCTTGTGTTATTACAGTAGAAAGCACTTTCTCAATCCTTCCAGCTAGAACTTTGGAGACTATCTTAATATCATTATTCAGAAGTGAAATTGGTCTGTATGATACGCATTGTAATACGTCCTTGTTTTTCTTTGGAAAGATGATAATTAAGGCTTGGCAAAAGTCTGAGATAGAATAGCTTATATAAACTCTGCTAATAATAGTGGAGCTAATTTATTAGTTGTTTTTTTTATAAAATTCCACTGGGTAGCTATCATGGCCTTCTGCTTTCCCATTTGGTGTGAGTTCATAGCATCTAGTAATTCTGATAGAGTCAGAGTTTTATCCATTTCTACATCACTAACAGTAACTAGCTGTGGTATTTGTAATGCATCACAAAACTCATTAGATTGTGTCTTATCTTCTTTAAACTGAAAAGAATATAAAGACTTATAATACTCTCTTAATGTGTGGATTATATATATATATATATATGGTCAATGATTTTATCTCCATCTGTTATGGTGATTTTTGTTATTTTGTTGCAAACTTCCTGTTTGTTGACCTAAAATACTACTATCTCATCCTCCCACCGCCACAGAAACAGTAAAAAAACATTCCCAGCCCAAGCCTTGTTTATCTAGGAGTGAGGTACTGGGAGCTGTGTAGTGTAAATAATATATTGTTATTTGGAACACATGAATTTCATGTTTGTTCCGTGTCCACAAAGATCTATGTAAGTTTAGCATGACAGATATGTTGAACACATACCTAAAAGACAAACGTTTATCATGTTTTAGTACTAACAACAACATTTTGACACGAAGTGTATAATGTGTGAAGGCTGAAGTCCAAATATCAAATATGCACTTTTACAAGAGGTACAAGTATAACAAAAGAAGTGCACTTTTATTCAAGACTATAAATGAAGAAAAAGAAATCAGGATAGTATACTTCTGTGTCACAACTGCTCTGGTAGTACAGTGCTCGCTGTGTTCTGAAGTGATTTCAGTTGCAGGTGGAAGCACACACAACTTTTGTTACGGTTGTACCTTTGTCCAGAAACGGTTTCATAAGCTTTATGACTTTAGTCTCAGAAAGTCTTTCTCCCATGGGGTGACTGGGATCTTTTCCTGAATAAGATCAAACACAGTTGTGTAGGATATGATAGGAGCTTCCACCTACAGCAGAAGTCACTTCAGTACACATGTACTCGGCCCTGTTGGCCGCTGCCAAGAGTTGATTCTACAATAAAATAAAAAGGAATAACCTTGGAGGTCAATCATCACCCAGATAGCGAATAGTAGACATCACATAGTATATGTGTACCAAATTTCAGGTCAACAGGTCAAACGGTTTGCAAGCTACAGATGATTTAAAATCCTGGACAAACGATCAGCCATTGTAGCGTATTACATATAAAGATACAACCATAGGCACCTCACATGCAGATAAGGAGCCATGGCTTGAGGTGGTGGGACAGCAGGCTGCTTGCTGCTTGTGCTGAGTGACACATTTACAAAAAAAAAGACGCTGATGGAGAGGTGTGAAGGGATTTAAGGTGTGCCGGGATTACAAGTTTTTTCGTAGGGTTCAGGAATTCTACTGTTAATTAGATTGAAAAAGTGTAATAGGCTTTTAAATAGCAAAAAGTAAACTGAAAAATCTTCTAAATATGTATTTGATAGGGTTATTTATTTAGGAATTTAAAATTTTGTGTTGTCATAAAATGTATCATTTATAAATTATAAAATAAGTGCATTTTAAACTTCAGTTTAGATGGATTGAAATGGATTGTCCTGATTATTGCTTTGTTTTATTGCTTCCAGTATATTATAGGAAAATGTCGGCCCAATGTAGGTCGTCTGCTCTTTATTTGCGTGGACATATGTAGCAACTACACAATGCTGTTTCAGGGCAGATATCCCTCCATGGACATCCGAAAAAGTTGTACAGCAAAAGTATTCGTTACCAGAGACTGGGCAGACCCATTGATTGTTTTGTCTCGCAGTCAGAAATGTACCTCAATAGCCTTTATGTTTCAAGCGCAAACTTGCATTAGCGGACACCCTTGCATGTAGTGTCTTGTTCTGAACACTATACTATGCAATGTGACTTTCAAGCGCTAGGGTATATACAAAACAATGTGTATGAAAACACTGGACAAGCCACATCCCTTACTGATTCAATACAGTATGCTGTATTTTATATTCTAATACATGACAATCCCGTATTACAAGGGAGGAGTGGCGACTCTGCTGTTTTGTGTGGATGAGGACTATTGTCAAAAAATATCGTGGGAAACGATCAATCACTATTAATAGACTTCAAGAGCTTTTAATAGGATTCACTTGGTACTGTCTCAATAAGTGTGAATAAATTAACAGGATTAAATTAATGCATCTAGGGGTTGTGTTAAAAAATTGGCAAAAATGTTAACGCATTAATGACACATTTTAACAGCAATTAATCAGAAGCTCCATTTTTTTGTATCGTCTAACCATAACCTTTTTGGTTGTCTTGGTTTCTTTAGTCTTATTCTGGGTCGGGCATCATTACAAGACCTTATAAAACAGTTTTGATAAGTTAAAGCTTTGTGGTTTTATTACACTGTGGTATCTTTTTAAATGTAAATATAAAAGCCATTCTCTTATAATGATAAAGCTATTCCTATTCACAGCAACTATTTGTGATCTTTTGTAAAAGCACATTCATTTATTCATTTTCTGTATCCAATATTGGGTCATGAAGAAATGCCTATCGCAACATTAGATGAAGGCAGGAATAAACACTGAACAAGGTGCCAGTCCATATTGGGACACACTTATACTCACAGACTCCAGGCCACATGACAGTATGAGAGAATGTGAAAAGCACACATAGTGACAGGACTGGAATTTGAACCCAGTCTCCTGGATAAGTTTCCGCTGATAATGACAGTGTGATTGGAACAACATTTTAATATGTCATATGCTGTATTTATATCTGCTTTATACATTTATATACTGGATATGCCATATATTTGCCACTATTTCCTGCTGAGGTGCCCACACAAAAATAAACAAAGAAAATTCCTGTCTTCTAAACTCTGCACAGTTTTCATTATTTAAAATGATGGACAATTACTTTTTGAAAAACAATTATCTATATACAGTATCTAGTGCCCCTAAAATCCTAGACTCTGAACCAAGCAAACAGTATTAATGGAAGAAAGAAGGGATTATGATAAAGGCAGGCTTTGGAATTGAATGGAAGTCATTTCAACAGTATTCACTAAACCCATATTTTAATGGTTACATTTTATGAAAGCGTTATTTAAAATCTTAAATGATACTGTCATGTACAAGAAGAAATGTGAAGAAAGAGGTAAAAGGATTACTCTGTCTGAGTCCTGTGAAAATCATTAGCCTTTCACGCTAAGCTTGAAGATATTGTGACTGCCCCATGCTAATAACTTTTGATATCTGTGAAAGTCGTTCTCCAATTTCTGAAATAATCACCATACAATGGTGACAATTTTTGTAGATTTAAATATCTAAATAATCCATGACATACAGTAGACCAGTTTATTTCAAAATTTTATTATATAACCATGGGAAGCATGATGATGATAGACTAAGATTTACTTTGAGGAAGCTTTTTGTTTTATGCAGGACATGGCCGGGATAGGCACCCCATGATAATGTTCAATAAGTTTAATAAGTTTAATGAAAGGAAAAAATAAACCTAAACTGTCAATGTATTAGTAGCTTAGATTTGAGAATTTATATTTAACATTGCATCTGCTGTGTATAATATTGGGTCTTATTCAACTAAATCATTTTTCATTTAAGTTATTAATGAAGTTTGTTAACATAAAGTTTTCCGGCAGACATTTGATATTCAAAAGTAAATTATTGTATTTATTTTTAAGAAAATAAAGTGTATGAGGTATTGCTGTTAAATAAGGCCTTTATGAATTATCCGAAATTACTATTTTATTACAAGTTTGAGTTTTCTGTAGATTCTTCTGACTGGGACATAAAACAGGGATGAGCCCTGGATGGAATGTTACATGATACACAACTAAACTTCACACATTTTCCAGGCAACTATTTAGTCTATAAGTAATTCCAATTCTTCTATTAAGCACATTTATAAAGTGTTGGAGGAACGTGAAGTACATAAAAAAAAAAGATTTGGGGACCAGGAAGGGCCCCTTTATATGTGGCGATAAATGGAAGCAGAGTACATATCCACACTGTCCACTGCCACTACAACCTTCTCTGTGTTCATGCATGACTTTGTTACTCAAACATCGTATACACAGAGTTTATTCTTTCCCACTGTTGACCAGGCAGACTCTTGTGAAAAGTTCAAGGATGGCTTTTAAGGACGTAAAAGCTGTTGTTGGTATCATGTCACAGGTCACTTATATATTTAGGGATCAGTAGCTTTTGAGGTACAGGAGAATCAAACAGACAGGTCACTTTCCCTGTGTAAGACACAATTCCATTCAGTGGTTCTTTTATTTTCTTTCTCATAAAGTTATCAAAATGGTCACATGACACAAAAAAAGACAAAGATACATTTTTCCTTCATTTAGCCCTCTGCTTCACAGTTTAAAATTACAATTCAAACAATTCAGATGTGATTAAAGTGCACATTGCCGACTTAAATTTAAGGATATTTGCAAACATTTCACACCATGTAGAAATTACAACACTTTTTAGATAGATTTTTTATACACGGCCTCTCCATTTCCGGGCACCGTAATGTTAGGCACAGTTGGCGTCACAGGTGTTTGTGATGACTCAGGTGTGTTTCATTGCTTCATAAGATACCTCGGCTTGCTTCTGCCCTTTGGAGTCTGTAGTTGCATTTTTCATCATGAGGACAACAGCCATTAAACCTTAGGATTACCTAAATCAACTGTTTACAATATCATGAAGAAGAAAGAATGCCATGGTGAGAGCTCAGTTATCACAAAGGGAGAGGTAGGCCAAGGAAGACCTCCACTGCTGATAACAGAAGAAACGTCTCTATTGTAAAGAAAAAGCCCCAAATGCCTGCCCAACAGATCAGGAGGCAGATATGTGTGCGTCAAAGATGAATATCCACAGAAGACTCCATGAACAGAAATACAGAAGCCACACTGCAAGATACAAACCACTAGTTACCCACAAAAATAGGATGGCCAGATTACAGTTTGCAAAAAAGTCTTTAAAAGAGCCTGCAGAATTCTGGATAAAGGTCTTGTAAGCAGATGAGACAAAGATGAACCTGTATAAGCAAAGTGTGGAGACAAGAAGAAATTGACTAAGATCCCATACAGACCACAAAATCTATTAAATATAATAGTGGGGGTGTTATGGCTTGGACATGTATGGCTACCACAGGGACTGGCACACTGATGATGGAATTGCTGATGGCAGAGTATAGAACCATGTGATCTGCTCAAGTTTCTGTAAATGCCTCCAAATTCATTGGACAGTGCCTCATCCTACAATAATGATCTTAAATGTACTGCTAAGGCAACATGGGATTTTTCAAAGTTTAAATATGAAAAACTCATGAATGGCCAGGCTAGTCACCAGATTTAAATCCAACTGAGCAGGTCTTCATTCTGCCATTCATTTGCAAATGTATGATTATTTTGGCATTTTTGCCAAAGAACTAGAATTTGCCTGCGCTGCCAAATATTAAAGCATTAGACTTGATTAAAAGACTGAGACCTCAGGTAACTCATCACTGTTAAGTTGTAGTTGCTTTTACCTTTTAAGCCAGAAGAACTTTAAATATTTACAGTTTATTAAAGGCAAAAAATGCATCAAGAAGCAAACAGATTTATGGTACAACTACAGAGGAAACCTTGTAGTATTTATGAAAAAAAAATCACAATACTTACAACTATTATATATTGTAGGTTAACACATGGGGTAAAAGATCCATAGGTTGAAAATCCATTCACAAATGAAAAAGGTGATTACTAGATCTACAGTACATTTTGATATGAACCTCAGAAGTAAAAGCAACATCTTCTGCCGACGGATGTCCTAAATTCTTGAATCACAGCTGGGACAATCCACAAGATGGGACCAGAATGCATTTAGACTCAACACTGCTTGTCTGCCTCTCTATGCCAACGTGGACAGAAGCACTTCATCCAGCCATTGCATTCCTCAAAATTGGACTGATCAAGTAGGAAAAGAAATTAGAGATCTGTGCATGGGGCAAATTTCATTGGAAGTGGAACATAGCAAATACTTTGCCATTCTGAAGGGTGAGGTGGTGGCTCTTATTACTACAGGCCGGTAAGCTTAAAATGCATCAAAGTAAACTAATGGAAAAAATGATTAAGAAAAAGATTGAGCATCACTTGGCAAAATAACAAATGTATTAGTAAAAGTCAGTAAAGGTTCAGATGAGGGATGTCATATTTTACTAACATTATTCAAATTTATTGTCTGTTTTTACATGCATTTTTATTACCCTTTAATTCATTAATTTATTTATTTATTTTTTGTTTTTTTGTATTAGTATGATGTTGCTGAATTATATGAATTCCCCCTTGGGATTAATAAAGTATCTATCTATCTATATGTTGGAATTCTATGAAAAAGCAACAAAAAGATATGAACAGAGAGGTGCATATATCATTTATATTGTTTTTTCAGAAACTTTTTGATATGGTCCCATATAACAGGCAAGCCATCAGACTAAAAGATGCAGAAATTCCGGGCACTGGCTAAAACACAGAAAGCAAATGTTTAAGGCGTGAGAACCTTTATCAGAACTGATATTAAAACTGTTTTCTCCTAGATGGAGTGGCAGCTAAGGCTGCAGCTCTTTTAATATACAAAACAAACATTATTTATTTGGTGACTCAGAGAGAGACAGAGGCAGAGTATTTAAAGCAGTGGTGTCCAACTCTGGTCCTGGTCGTTGCAGGTTTTCATTCTAACCCTTTTCCTAATCAGTGACCAGTTTTCACTGTTAATTACCTTTCTTCCATTCATTTTAATAGCCCCGTTTTTTAAGGATTTAGTCCTCTAAATTTATTCTTTTCTTCATTAAATGGAATCTAAACAGAAATGAGATGTGAAATGAGGCAACAGATGACCAGCTAAATTTAAAGCTTCAAACTCCAGCCAATTTCACTCCAACCAGTTTCTGCTGTTAATTAAACATCTTATTTAATATCATGGCTTGTTGCTGCTCTCATTCTGCCACAGCAGACATTTCCAAAACTGTGGAATTTCTGTTTTTGTAAGAAAACTGTCAAAATGTTCTTGTGACCTGAGCAGATACACCTTATTGAGACCTTCACCTTTCTTTTATTTTCAGATATTGTGGTTAGCTCATCATGTTTTGGCTCATTTTGTGTCTCGTTATCAAAAGAGGCAAAAGAGGTTAATTAGAAGTAAAAACTGCTCACTAATTAAAAAGATGATTAGTATGAAAACCTGCAGCCATTGCGGTCCTCCAGGACCAGAGCTGGATATCCCTGATAGTCAAGACAAGTGAAGGTCAACACTGAAAGCTGAACTGATCAGTCATAAAAAGTGGAAAAGCTAACCACTAGAGACAGAACACTAGAGACAGAATTTTTTAAACCAGGAAGTCTATAGCAAAAAGATTTTGCTATATATAATCTTGGAAATATCGGAAATGCCTGTACCAAGCTTTATTCGATCACACTGATTATGTCACATATGTTTAAGATTTGCTTTGAAATAGTAATGCCCATTAAAAAAAAGCTGACACTGTAGCACAATGCTAAAAATATAAACACTACTGTTAAACTTCTCAATAGATATCTGCTTTGTAAATATTCAGCAGACCTCAAAAATAATTAATACAAACTGCTGATCACACACACACATATATATATATATATATATATATATATATATATATATATATATATATATATATATATATATATATATATATATATAAACTGTATACTGTATATATATATACTGTATGTAAACATATAGTTAGATAGATAGAACTTTATGTAGCCCCAGGAGGAAGTTTGGCTTTTTACAGAAGCTCTTTTTTACACAGACATACACACTATGTTCTAACAGCCCATCAGAATGGAGTGTCAGAAATAGGATGTGCAGCATAGTTCATAATGGCACTCTGTTTTGTTTTAACTCTTTCCTTTGCTACCTTCAGGGTTTCCACAAGGCATCCTATAACTGAACTTGCCCTTTTAATTAGCTTGTGGATTTGAGCCTCTCATGAAGTGATGTTACCAGCCCAGCACATCACAGTGTAGAAAAGTGCACTGGCCATCACCGTGCCAATGACTAGTTCCTTGGTTTTGCTGATGTTAGGATGAAAACAATTCTTTCTGCACCAAGAAACAAGGTTATCCACTTAACTCCTTAACTTAACTCCTCACCTCTGTCTCATCCCTCTTATCAATGTGCTCCAAAAGTGCAAAATCATCTGTCAGTTTCTGTAACATTACCTGTTATATTTATAATTGGAGGTTTACAAGGTGAAGAGAAGGGGGGACAGGACTGTTCTTTGTGGTTCTCTGGTGGTGTTTAGATCCATATCAGAAACACAGCCTTTGATTCGCACAAATTCCAGTCTGCCTGACAGGTAGTCCGTTATCCAGGACACCATGGGCACATCCTCTGTAAGGTATTAAATACAGTAAGTAAAAATGTCAGATTTGAGTTCATTATTGGGTGGGGGCATTAAACTTAAAAATAAGAGAATGTTAGAAAATCTGTGGTTGACTAGCTACCTACTGTTTTTTTTATATGAATTTAAATAGATTTCACATCTGGTGTTTTATTGAATAAAGAAAATGCATTATTTTTGCCTAGACCAATTTCAAGTATAACCTACAAATGCAAAACAAATATATCCCCTCCTCGAACCGCCAACCTTATCGTGGTGGAGGGGTTTGCCTGTCCCAATGATCCTAGGAGCTCTGTTGTCTGGGGCTTTATGCCACTGTTAGGGCCACCCAAGGCAAACTGGTCCTAGGTGAAGGATGAGACACAGAGCAGTTCAATAGACCTTCTATGATGAATAAAAAATTTGGACAGCATTTTCCCTCGCGCGGACGGGGGTCACCGGGGCCCCCCTCTGGAGCCAGGCTCGGCCGGGCACAGCCTGAAAAGGCAACATGGGTCCCCCTTCCCATTGGCTCACCACCTATGGGAGGGACCAAGGAGGTCAGGTGCAGTGTGAGTTGAGTGATGGCCGAAGGCGGAGACCTTGGCGGTCCGATCCTCGGCTACAAAAGCTGGCTCCTGGGACGTGAAATGTCACCTCTCTGAAGGGGAAGGAGACTGAGCTAGTGCGCAAGGTCAAGAGGTTCCGGCAAGATATAGTCGGGCTCACCTTGATGCACAGCTTGGAATCTGGAACCAATCTCCTTGAGAGGGGCTGGACTCTCTACCACTCTGGAGTTGCCACCAGTGAGAGGCGCCAAGCGGGTGTGGGCATACTTATTGCCTCCCAACCTGGAGCCTGTACATTGGGGTTTACCCCGGTGGACAAGAGGGTAGCCTCCCTCCGCCTTGAGGTGGGGGGACGGGTCCTGACTGTTGTTTGTGCGTATGTGCCGAACAGCAGTTTGGAGTACCCACCCTTTTTGGAGTCCCTGGAGGGGGTGCTAGAGGGAATACCTTCTGGGGACTCCCTCGTTCTGCTGGGAGACTTCAATGCTCACGTGGGCAATGATAGTGAGACCTGGAAGGGCGTGATTGGGAGGAATGGCCCCCCTGATCTGAACCCGAGTGGTGTTTTGTTTTTGGACTTCTGTGCTCATCATAGATTGTCCATAACGAACACCATGTTCAAGCATAGGGATGTTCATATGTGCACTTGGCATCAGGACACCCTAGGCCTCAGTTCAATGATCGACTTTGTGGTCGTATCGTCGGACTTGAGGCCACATGTCTTGGACACTCGGGTGAAGAGAGGGGTGGAGCTGTCAACTGATCACCACCTGGTGGTGAGTTGGTTTGATGGTGGGGAAGATGCCAGTCAGACCTGGTAGGCCCAAACGTGTTGTGAGGGTCTGCTGGGAACGTCTGGCAGAGTCCCCTGTCAGAAGTAGCTTCAACCTCCACCTCCAGCAGAACTTCGACCACGTCCCGAGGGAGGTGGGGGACATCAAGTCCAATTGCGTCATGTTCTGTGCCTCTATTGTTGAGGCGACTGACCAGGTCTGTGGCCATAAGGTGGCCGGTGCCTGTCATGGCGGCAATCCCTGAACCTGTTGGTGGACATCAGCTGTGAGGGATGCCGTCAAGCTGAAGAAGTAGTCCTACCGGACCCTTTTGTTCTGTGGGACTCTGGAGGCAGCTGATAGGTACTGACAGGTCAAGCGGAATGCGACTTTGGTTGTTGCTGAGCCAAAACTCAGGCATGGGAGCAGTTTGGGGATGCCATGGAGAATGACTTTCGGACGGCTTTGAGGAGATTCTGGTCCACCGTCCGCGCCTCAGGAGGGGAAGCAGTGCAGTGTCAACACTGTATATGGTGGGGATGGTGCGCTGCTGACCTCACTCGAGGCGCTGGGTCGGTGGGGGAGTACTTCAAGACCTCCTCAATCCCACTAACATGCCTTCCAATGAGGAAGCAGAGCCTGGGGACTCTGAGGTGGGCTCTCCCATCTCTGGGACTGAGGTCACCGAGGTGGTCAAAAAACTCCTTGGTGGCAGGGCCCGGGGTGGATGAGATACGCCTGGAGTTCCTCAAGGTTCTGGATGTTGTAGGACTGTCTTGGTTTACACGTCTCTGCAACATCGCATGGACATCAGGGACAGTGCCTCTGGATTGGCAGACCGGGTGGTGGTCCCCCTCTTTAAAAAGGGGGACCGGAGGGTGTGTTCCAACTATAGAGGGATCACACTCCTCAGCCTCCCTGGAAAAGTCTATTCGGGGGTTCTGGAGAGGAGGGTCCGTCAGATAGTCGAACCTCGGATTCAGGAGGAACAGTGTGGTTTTCGTCCTGGTTGTAGAACAATGGACCAGCTCTACACCCTTAGCAGTATCCTGGAGGGTGCATTGGAGTTTGCCCAACCAGTCTACATGTGTTTTGTGGACTTGGAAAAGGCGTTCGACCATGTCCCTTGGGGAATCCTGTGGAGGGTGCTCCGGGAGTATGGGGTACCAGACCCCCTGATAAGAGCTGTTCGGTCCCTATACAAATGGTGTCAGGGTTTGGTCCACAATGCTGGCAGTAAGTTGAGCCTGTTTCCAGTGAGAGTTGGACTCTGCCAGGGCTGCCCTTTGTCACCGATTCTGTTCATAACTTTTATGGACAGAATTTCTAGGCACAGCCAGGGTGTTGAAGGGGTCCGGTTTGGTGGACTCAGGATTGGGTCACTGCTTTTTGCAGATGATGTTGTCCTGTTTGCTTCATCAGGCCATGATCTTCAGTTCTCTCTGAATCGGTTCACAGCTGAGTGTGAAGTGGCTGGGATGAGAATCAGCACCTCCAAATCCGAGACCATGGTCCTCAGCCGGAAAAGGGTGGAGTGCCCTCTCAGGGTTGGGAGAGAGAGATCCCGCCCCAAGTGGAGGAGTTCAAATATCTTGGGATGTTGTTCACAAGTGAGGGAAGAATGGAGCGTGATATCAACAGGCGGATCGGTGTGGCGTCCGCAGTGATGCGGGCTCTGCATTGGTCTGTCGTGGTGAAAAAGGAGCTGAGCCATAAGGCAAAGCTCTCAATTTACCAGTCGATCTACGTTCCTACCCTCACCTATGGTCATGAGCTATGGGTAGTGACCGAAAGAACGAGATTGTGAATGCAAGCGGCTGAAATGAGTTTCCTCCGCAGGGTGTCTGGGCTTTCCCTTAAAGATAGGGTGAGAAGCTCAGTCATCCAGGAGGGGCTCAGAGTAGAGCTGCTGCTCCTCCGCATCGAGAGGAGTCAGATGAGGTGGCTCAGGCATCTGATCAGGATGCCTCCTGGATGCCTCCCTGGTGAGGTGTTCCGGGCACGTCCAACTGGGTGGAGGCCCAGGGAAGACCCAGGACACACTGGAAGGACTATGTCTCCCAGCTGGCCTGGGAACACCTTGGGATTCTCCCAGAAGAGCTAGAAGAAGTGGCCGGGGAGAGGAAAGTCTGGGCCTCTCTGCTCAAGCTGCTGCCCCCACGACCCGACCTCGAATAAGCGGAAGAGGATGGATGGATGCAAAACAAATATACCTATACATGTGTAGTAACTAAAATCTTCAAAACTTGTCATCTTACAACATAATCCAGTATACCTGATATGTAACATATAAAAGTTTAATTTCTTTAAAAAATCTAATTCAAATGTTAATCAGACCTTAAATGACACAGTAGATGTCAGAAAGTCAGCTAAATGCTCACCTCTATTGGCCAAGCAGCATAATAACTTTCATATATTTTTCTTGTATTTACTTCGAGGTTAGAGTTAATTTCCTTTTTCCCCTTATTGTTTTTGAGGTTGTAGAACACTATTAATACTGTGTGTCACTGTTGTAAAGTTTGTTTTTTCTCAACAATATCGTTTAAAGAAGTTTAATTTGTTTGTTAAACTTAAGCACACTAGGCTCTGTATGTCCTATGCTCATTTTTTTAAGGCAGTGGCTTAGCATATATCTGTACTTTGTGTGTAGACCATGAATTAAAGCAAGTCAAGTCTTTGCTCAACTGATTTTAGTACTATTGCACTATTGTATTTGGGAGTTTATGTCTGTAAACATTGTGTAGCTGATGAGAAAATTTAAGTGGCTTCTGTGGCCAGATATCTGAGTGTGTCACCCACCTTTAAGCCTCATTTCCTGTACCAGCTCATATTACCGATGGCCAGTTCTTGCTTACAGTTTCATTGCTACTGAGGCCTCACAGACCCAGCTGCCTGGGTTAGAGTCCTGTGCTTAGGTGGTGTCCATGTGGAGTTTTCAAATTCTCCCCTTGTCCGTACAATTTTTCTTTTGAATACTGTGATTTTACGAATTCACCACAGAGAAGGTTAGGTTAACTGCCGATTTCAAACTGGCCCCACTGTGGGTCTGGCACTCCATTGCAGCTGTTTCCTTTCTTGAATGTAGTGCTTCTGGGATAGGCTCCAGCCCTCTGTGACTCCAAAATGGATTAGTAAAGTTAAGAAAATTGTTTTATACAGTTATTTCCAAAAAGTGATAACCTTGAGACTACAACTTTTTGATCGCACTGGTGACAAAATACAAATAGATATTGTCATTAATATCACTTTCTTAAAACTGAAGGCAAAGTAATAACTCAAAAACAAGTTTCAGCAATAATACACTTTTAAGTTATTTTTGTCATTTTAGCTGAAATCGTTTTCAAAGAAAACCTTCTTTATTACAATATGGCAGCACAGAGAGTAATAGGAAACATCATCTGTTAATGTTTTAACATTTTAAGATTTTGTGGTTTGAAAACAAATTTTAAGAGAAGTATATGGACCTCAACCACCTTTAAGGAAGATTTTTAACCAGTGGTAGATTTACTGTACGTTATGTAAGTGCAGAGAAATATCAGCTTGCTGTATTCTTCTGTCACATTATAGACCTCAATGCCCTTGTTTTTGGTGATACCGATGGTTGAATGGGCTTAACAATACCAAAGGGTGTTGTCTGTCATAAACTTCTATGCAGTCTATTTTAAATTGAACTTTTCTATGTAATGAGCAAGGACTTTTCTTTTCTTAATGGAAATTTGGCTACAAGTCATCATTGCTTGTACTGACTTTCTTGTTTTATTAAATACTTTTAAAATTGTTTGAACTCTGGGATTTATTGTGTTATTCTGTAGAATTTCACTGGAGTAGAATAAGGAGCATAATACATCTCAAAATTTGTATTTAAATCAATAAACTAAAAAATGAAAGGTGGCATTTACAGTATGTGATTTAACTAAGGGTCCATGAACTCAATTGAAAGCTGAAGGCAATAAAGTTTAGAAAGTAAAGAGATTATCAATCTATTACATGTGTGAACAAATACAGTATGTGCAACTAAAGGAAGAAATATCAGGCCTGGTTAAAGCTCTCTAGTAGATCTCAGCTATCCTTTATTTTCTTCCAATATTTGAATCAAGTCAGAAAAAAAGGAAATTTGATTCCACTTTGATATGATGCATAGTTCAAAAAACAATTGTTTCTGATTAAAATATTATGTAAAATACTTACAGTTAGACTATAAGCTAATACTTTTTTTTTATGTAGATATACAGTATCATGTCCGGAATGTTATAATTTTGCTGGGTTTATAGAGAATAAATGAAATAGAAAAAAGGAAGGGAGTGTGGAGTCAAGGTCTAATGAGTTGGTCAAATATTATGGGGAGGACTTTGAAGGTGACACCATTAACCTGATTTCCATTTGCACTAGAGTAAAGAAAGACCACCTGGAGGACCACTGACGTCACTTCTTCCGGTACCCACAAATGATCTGCCTCTTCCACTCCAGCTACCGGAGGCTTTATATCCCAACTCAGCCTTCACAAGGACAGTCTCCCTGAAGAGCATACCTTTATTTAGCACAGTACGACCACAGAAACATATATTATTTTCCTACTTGTTCTGCATGCCATCATCTTACTTTTTCAGGGAACATTACACAGGCTTAACTGGTGGTACCTGAACCATTTCTGTTGTCCTATTCATTATTCTGCAGTGGCTACAAATAGCCATGGTAGATGATAGTTAGTCCTGAAGTCACTATCCTAGAAGAAGAACATTCACCCCAACCTTATTCCACCTAACGGCAATCAGATCGAAATGCCACACCAGCAGAGAGCCTAGGGAACAAGATATGGTTTTTACATTGCCTATGCATGTGTGTGAGTCACTGCCAGCAGTGGGCTTACAAACATACCTACGGCCAACATTTCATTACACTGGGCTATGAATTATGGAAATCTGTTCTCAATTTCTTTTCATTGTGTTTGGTTTTATGGATAAAGGAGGAGATGAAAGCTCAGTGTCACAGGGGATCCTATGTTGCAGAAAATATTTAATACTGCATGTGCTAACTGAGTTGGAGACCCTGCAACACAATTGCTGTATCTCCAATAATATTTTAAGAAAAATACACCAGTAAAAAATATACATACAAGGAGGTCAATTCTGTACATTTCTTAACTTTACAGCTATAGTAAAATTATGATAAAAGTAAAGAATAGGAAATAAAATCTACCTGCAGATTTTTTTTATAGTACTTATTGCTTATGATGGATGTGTTACCTATCACACTAAAGAAAATGTGAAAGTGTGTATCTATAAAAATTGTGGCAAAATGCATTTATTGTAAGAATGTAATTACAGGCCTATAGTTTGGATCCTGAAAACATTTTAAGGATGTTATTAAAAAACATAAATGTACTAATGATATACTTGACTCCTCCGCCTACTACTGCTGGTACTAATCACTTTACCACGAGAGTAGCCAGTTGTGTGCACCCTTTAAGGTTTCAGTAAATATGAAGCCAAATTGCTAATTATTAGTGCCTTCATACCTTCAAACAATATTCATTTCATCATTCGTTTTTTCAACTTTTCAATCTCTAAAAAATTTTGCAAATGCATTACAGGTGGAACAGTGGAGAGCAAGCACATAAAATAGAAGCTGGGAATTGTTTTTAAATATTAACCAAAAATTTCAGTCTGACTCTATGCCATGTTTTTATTCCTAAAGGATGCGCTTATGGCTCCATGTCTTCTTTACTCATTGCCATTGAGGCAATATCTACAGTACACGATTTGGTAATACCTGTACTTTAGTTTAAGAATCCATTATAAGCAGCTATTAATAAAATAAATATTCTTAGGATCACAATGGATGTATTAAAGGCAGACCCCTAGCTTCAAATGTTTGAGGATTGTTTCATGTAATATTCTTCATACACCACCTGTTCTCCAGAGGTTCTGCTATATTTGAATGGAAAAAGGCCTGTGATGGAGCTAAGTGGATATATATTTGTGATGTATTTTGAAAATTTGAGTTTGGCCCTATATAAACACTGACATTTTCAAATTAGAGTACAGAACTAAGGGTGCCCATTATAAACATTTTTTGTGATTGCTACTGAACCATTAGCTACTCATTTTAAGGATGGAAATTGAACCAAAAATATCTCTTTATGCTGATGACATGGTACTCTACATCTTCAACTCATACTCATCATTGCTATTTGCATTTAATCTGCTTCTTGACCTTGATACGATTTCAACTTTAAAATGAATTCGAATTATCATTCTCTTCTAAGTGAATTACAGGCTAGTTTGAACTAAATTACGTTCCCTGATTGTTCCAGAACAGCTTGAAAATCTACAGGTAACTGCTCTAAGAACACTTAAAGATTGCTTTACATGTAATTTATAATACTTTTAAAAGCATAAAATATGATGTTGATAAATGGTAATCCCTTCTTTTTATCTAAGATAACAGAATTAATTCAAAATATTTTTATTTATTCAAATAATTATCCTCACATAGTTGCTGTATCTTCTTCAGAACATCCCTATAAATATTAATAAATCCTTTTCTAAAAACTAAACTCAAAGGTTTATGTTGAATTTGACCCAACCCATGTATTAAAAAATGAGAGATCGGAAGAAAAAATGTCATGGGAGTACCTATGTCTTAGTTCAATTATTAAGCAGCAAATTAACAAACATTGGAAGGAGGTGTTAGTCAGTATGGGAAAATGTTCCCTATTAGCTGTCACCATGTCCAATAATCATAGTATAGTACAGTATTCAATTTATTAAAGTCAAGAAATATCTAAAAAATTAAGGAGCTCCTTGTTTAGAATCAGTCTCCTTCCTTTGAAATACTGCATCCTAGATAGCAGAGTGTTGTACCGTGTTAGCCATAGATTAATACAGGAGAAAGTAGGGTGAAATGACACCTTTTATTGGTGTCGGAGATGGCTGGGGTGGCGACCCAGCTGGGACACCCAGGAGGACCAGAGGAGGGCTTGCACCTTCCCTAGACCATGTGGGCACGACTGCCCTGGTTGCTTTGGGGACCCTGTAGGGGCCCGTGGTCACCGCTAGGGGGCACCCAAATGCCTAGAGAGCCCTGGACCTCAGCACCCGGAATTGCTGGGGGGAAGAGGACCAGGGACACATGGAGTTCTTCCGGGTACACAGCTGGTGCTTCTGCCACACAGGGAGTGTCGGCGGAGGTTTGAAAGGGTGGTTAAAAGGGGCTGCCTTCCTCCATTCGATGGCTGGAGTAGGGAGGAAGAAAGATGAAGTCTTGGAGGAGAGGAGTGGAGGCGGACTAGAGAACTGAAGGCGTTGTGAGAAGGCCTGAACTTGAGGAGTGATTGCTGCTGCGGCACTGGGTTTTGTGCACTCTATTGTAGATATTATTATAAATAAATGTGTGTGGTGCTAAAAACATCATGTCTACCTGTCTGTGTCCGGGCTGTACCCCACATTGGCTAACTAAATAGATTACAAATGCAAGCTTTCGAGGCAGCTAAGGTCCCTTTATCAGGCAAGGTTTAACAAAGAAACTGAAAAATACTCTACCTTATATTGGCACAGCAAAGTGTTTTTTTCTTTCATCTTAACAACCTTTTTGTTCAAATGATAGCAAAATTAATAAACCTAAGATGAATTAACCCTGAAAGAAGAGAATAATGAATTACTAAAATGTATAGATAAGATAACCACCACTAGAGAAACTCCTGTTTTTTGAAGAGCATTGTCTGTAAGATTGGCCTCTAATGTAGTCAGCTCATCAATCAGTCTGTTAGTCCACATATCTGGTCATAAAACTCTTGTCTCTATAAAAGGTATCATTTCACCCTACTTTCTCCTGCATCCTAGATAGAATAGTACAGCAAAAGATTTTATTCTCTTTGTGCAAACTAAAATTTAGTCCAAGAATATCAGATGGATTTAACAGGAAAGTTCCAACTAACCTCTTAGGTTTATTTTCTTAATACTAGAATTACCAGAGCCTACAAAAAAACTCATAGATCCGTCTCACCTTAAATCGCTTTGCAACTCTCCATCAGCATCTTTTGTCCTGTAAATGTGTCAATAAGCTGCAAGTAGCCTGCTACCATATCCCCCCACCGCCGCACAGTTTTCTCAGGTCATGTCTGTTTTCCTGCGTGTCAGTAGCTTAGAGTTGTATAGAGTGAGAAGTCAAGCAAAATTACACCTTTTATAAATACTATATTGTTATTTGGAACACATGCATTTTATGTGTGTTCCGTGTCTACAATGATCTATGTAAATACATCGTTAAAACAGAAACGTTTTTCATGTTTTAATAATAAGTGACAAAATGTAGACATGAAGTGTATAATGTGTGAAGCCTGAAGTCCAAATGTCAAAGAAACACTTTCACAAAAGACACAAATATAACAGAACAAGTGCGCTTTTATTCAAGAATATAACTGCAAAAAAACAACCCGCGTTAGGGTGCGATATTGACACGCATTTCCTGCGACCGCTTTGGTGGCGCAACAGTATCAACTGTTGACTGGTAATCAAAACTTCACGAGTACAAGTCTTTTTTGAGAAGTGAGCAGCTCTTATTCTTACTATTTTAGAATAAAAACATACAGTACATTTGATTCCAATCTGTAACAGCTACTGCACATTTATGATACTTGTAAAGGTTAGCTTTGTTTTTTTTTTTAAGCTTTATTCTCTCAGTCGCATTCACGATCTCACCCCCCCTCGCATTTGACACTGCTGTTTTCACATAAAGACGCGCTATAACTAAGGTGAACTCAGATGATGATGACGTTTCTACATCAGAGCAAGAATTCACTTTTGCTATCCTTGTACTTTGTATATGTACATGGGAAGCTCTGCATTCTACTTGTGACTTTACGCTGTAGGAAGTGTGTAGATCGGGGTAATTACATTCAAGGCATTCGTAATCTGAATCACAATCTGACTGTATGGTGGTTACCTACCAGGTAACGCTTGTGGTTGGTCAGCAAGTCGGCTAACGCCACGCCGTGTGGTTCATTTATTTCACGGTATGTAGATTGGGGTGTGTGTATATATATATATATATATATATATAGCAAAATACCTGCGCTTCGCAGCGGAGAAGTAGTGTGTTAAAGAAGTTATGAAAAAGAAAAAGGAACATTTTAAAAATAACGTAACATGATTGTCAATGTAATTGTTTTGTGAGTGTTATGAGTGTTGCTGTCATCAAGGATTTGATTATCATTATTTCTTTCAATCAGGTTCGTATTTGGAGGATGTGTTGTGTTCAAGTTACATTCCGTGTTTGTTAACCGTTGTAAAGATAACAGGTTTCATTCATTGATTCCTTTCTTACTGCATCAATAAACAGCTCGTCTTCCTCTTTATTTGAGACATCACACACTGCATGCACGGGTTTTTTTTTACACTGTCTTCCTTTAGCTGGACATTGACTTCTTCCACCGTATGCTTTGTTTCCACAGTAGCTACACTTATGAATATGTTTGTTTGCGTCACTCGCTTCATATTCTTTTGCTGCCTACTCCATTGTGTACTGAGTTTTTTGTTCAGCGCTCTTTAGAGCTCTTGCTTTTTGTCTGTGTACTGTGTTCACAGTCAGTTCACGTGAGCCGCTCGGAGTACATGCATCGAAGGTTTTCAGCTGTGCTTGCGCTATCTTGTGCGATATCCATGGCTTTATTTCATGTTAGCTAAGACCCGGCACTTAAAAGTATCTCTTGCAGTTTCGCTGAGTTTGTGCCAAACACCACCCTGACCATCTCATCTTCGTTTCCATAAGCACAGTCCTTCACCCACGAATATTTAGCGGCAGAGTGTTTCTATTGGATTGCCGCTGATGGACAGTCTTATATGGGCAGGCACTCAATTACGTGGGAAGCGTGACGATGAGGGACGCAACTCCGACCCACACGGCGTCCGAGCTACAGGTTATGGCCAGTATATATGTACGTAAGTAGGTTTACGTGTAGAATTTCAAAATGAAAACTGTCTACCTTTTGTAAGTAAGCTGTAAGGAATGAGCCTGCCAAATTTCAGCCTTCTACCTACACGGGAAGTTGGAGAATTAGTGATGAGTGAGTGAGTGAGTGAGTGAGTGAGTGAGTGAGTGAGTGAGTGAGTCAGTGAGTGAGTGAGGGCTTTGCCTTTTATTAGTATAGATTATAGCATCAATAAGTAATGGATTGTATTACATACTTTATCGACTTTCATTCATATATATTTTAGGACTAAGAGTTGTAAATAAACTATAAATAATGATAATAAATAATATATTCCATGTAATAGTATGAAATATATTGCATGCAATAAAGCATATAGTGAGCCTTTTAAACTTGATGTAAAATCATATAAAGTGACAGTACCATATTTCAAGAGTCTTACTGTTTCAGTACTATTTTATTATAATATTGTTAGTAGCAAATATTTATAGACATTAATGTCTGATTACAATGGATAAAGTGCATAAATTGTTACTTTTAGAAATGCCAAGCCAATAGATAGATAGATAGATAGATAGAATATATTGATTTATTAACATTACATGCAGTCAGTCAGTCAGTCATCTTCCAACCTGCTATATCCTAACACAGGGTCACGGGGCTCTGCTGGAGCCAATCACAGCCAGCACAGGGTGCAAAGCAGGGCGCCAGCCCACTGCAGATATTAAATACAATTACGTCAAATTTATACAACGAAGAAAATAACCTTACATTCAGTTAAGTCAAACCTATACAACAAATGGCTTCATAGTCAAACTAGAGGAAGAAAAAAGAAGAAACGAAAACTGGGTCAAAAAAAGACAAAATCTTATAAAACAGAATTCAACAGCCACCTGAATGTAATTATTATTAATATAATAACAGACTAACTATAAATAAAAGTCATAAGCAAAGTGGAAAAGATCAGAAACAATGAAGATGTAAGAGATAATATACATACAGTTGTGTGATATCACAGGTTTTAAAACTCTGCATGATTTGTTTAAGTGGTCTTGCCTGTTTAGATTCCCCACCTTTAATTGCTTATTTCAGTCTTAAAGAGCTGTATTCCCCATTTTGATTGCTCCTTTATTAACAATAAAATGCACTGACAAATGAACCAGCAGTTCTACATTTAACTTGTTTCCATTGACACCTGTGTGTATTCATCTTGAACTATCAAGTCTAATAACAGTCTTGGAGGGAAACAGAAGGGAGAAAAATAGGAAGAACTGATAGATGATAACCATGGAAAGGAGAAAATTTTCAGTATAACAATCAGCTGACGAGCAAGAATGAAAACACTAACAAGCAATAACATTAAATAAAATCTGTTATTGGCAAGGGTTGGTTTCTGATTAAGCAAACTGATTGAAACGAAAACAAAAAAGCATCCAAGACTGACTTTGCAGACAACTGGGTTAGAATGTCATAATTTCACTCTTGAACCTAAGTAGGCTGTTTCTTTTTTAACTGTTTTAGGACTGATGTCGACAGCAGGGGTTGAGGTTGGATGGTGAGTTTAGTTGACGTCCTGGGGCAGAATGTGATAATCAGCTGTAGATGTCGACAAAACTCACCATCACGTTACGGGTAGACCCTCTTTGCTAGAAGAACTGTTAGACTTATTGACTTGACATCGAATCCCTGTGTGTGTGTAAGGGGTGTAGAGTAAACATTGAAATCGGGCAAAAGACCAAAGTGAATGTGCAAAGAAAAATACTCTGTGCATTATTTATTTTTTTGCTTTTTGCATATTATTACTGAATCAGACTCTGACTTTTCAAACTCCGATTTTCATACAAGTGACCTGGGGCCTCATGTATAAACGGTGCATATGCACAGAAATGTTTCGTTAGAAAGTTTCCACGTTCAAATCGCGATGTATAAAACTTAAACTTGGTGTAAATCCATGCACATTTCCATGGTACCTCATACCCTGTCATACACAAGTTCTCCACTCGGTTTTGCAGACTGGAGGCACCCAGCGTCAAAGCAGTGCTACTGTTCCTGTGTGGTTATTCTTTCTTTTCCTGACATGGCTTTATAAATACACTGAAACTAACCACATATTGTTTATTTGTTTAATGCAGCTGATTGTAATTAACCAGTAACAATATAATGGTCCACGGAATGGTCAAACTATTCCAAACACCATAGCTGCTTTAGCGTTGTGACTCTCACTGCACCTTCTTCTTCTTTCAGCTGCTCCCGTTAGCGGTTACTACAGCGGATCATCTTTTTCCATATTACTCTCACTGCACCACTCAGAGCAGCTGATCAGAAAGAGAATTATCAGTATACAGCATCAAGCACACGCTGCCTCAGCCATGCTTCCTATTTGAACTGTTTCTCACACACCAAACGCTTCTAACTTTTCCTGTACGGACCTCACGGTTCAGAAAGAGTTTCATCTCAAGAGCTCTAAACGCACTCAGTCAAGTGCTCCTTGTAGAACTGTTTGCACTTTAAGTACAATCACCTCACTGTAAACTTGAACAACAGTTATAATATTGCACAACCTGAGCCACTTTATAAAGAGTGTATTTACATATGATGACGATATAATTTTTAAGATGAAATGCAGCAAAATATGTTTATTATATTATACAGATAAAACCTTAACTTCATTTAAATAATCTATATTGTTAGTAATTAAAGGTCACGGTGTCACTACGCTAGCAAGGATTTGGCGCTCTGCTTACAGATTATTAATGCAATAATCGTGCCTCGCACTGTATGCTTCACTGGGACTGGCGTGAAGGATAGAATAATTAAACATGTACTACGAAGATATTTCAATGTTCCTTAAAAGTTTTGAAGAATCGGCGTTATAAGCTTACAGGGGCCACCGATTCTTTCTCTACCCAGGGCCACCACAAGCCTAGAGCCAGCCGCCCATGAGTACTGCTGCAATAAATTATTTCATCGAAGGTTGCACACAATCACTGCGGCACTGTGTTCCCCTGTTTAATAACATGCTTTAACTCCTATCATCATGAAAATGATATCACATATACATCTCAGTATTTTACTTATTCAGAGAGCTGTAATATTATGAATGTAATGGATTCTGTGTCCTGTCGGAGGAAGAGAAAGCCTGGAAGCACATAGTGATTCACACACATAGAGCAAAAGATCAAATACAAAACAAAGCATTTAATGTGCTACTTTAATTCCATTGTGATTTGAGAAACTAGTTAATTAAACGATTTTAAGATGAAGTTTATGATGTTCTACTTTAATGACAAAATAAACTACATGATTAAAGTGGAAATTTCGAGATTAAAGTTGACATTTCGTGCTTTTTTTCCCACTGTGTGCCTATTTTTTTTTTGTCTGTACCCTAATAAGCTTTCATATGACACTCAGACGGTGGGCTACGACTCGCCTTTTCATGGCGACTTTGATATGTGACAACTTCTTTTTTATTTCGGGCACTGTGCGACTTTGTGAACTTGAGCTTTCTAGTTTCTCCGACACGCTATGTCACTCGATCAGCTTCCTTTTGTTGCTTATACCACTGTTTAAACCAACAAATAGTACGTTTTTCCTTGCCTCCACGTATTTGCTGATATTCTTCCATTTTCCCTCTTGCTTTTTCCATTGCCTTTTCACAGAACACTGAGCTTAAGGGCTATTTATATTGATTTGCATATTCAAAGAGGCGTAATTCTGGGAGGAGTTGGGGTGGGACAGCAGGCGCGTTCACGAGCGTTACTTTTCACGCTGACCGGGATTTATGTAGCGGAAGAATGTGGAAGTTGGTGAATGCACAGATTCCTGCATCTAGATTTTTCTGTGCGTAAGCACATTTCAGCTTTTGTGCTTATGTCATGTTATAGTGCGAATTTTATGCACCCCGTTATGCACGAAACCCCTGGAAATCAAAGATGAAAGGCAGGTAGCTGTTTCTTTTCCAGAAAGTGCTTTTCAAAATATACTGTAAATGGTTAGACAAACAGGTATGTAGTAAGTATGTAAGCAGTGTTACAGCCGATCTTAGAAAGCTAATGTTTAATGTTAAATGTATATAGTGTTTGCTTTGTATGCTTTTTAGGAAACTGAGTTTTTGGAAAAAATATTCAGACCTGGTAGAAAACGAAAAAAATAATTAGCCCTGAAAGAGTTAAACAATAGTAAGGGTGGTTGCTGCCTCAAAGGTTGAATGTAGCTGCCTTGTCACGGTCTGTCTGCATGTACCTTCCATCAAATCTGCTCAATTTAGAAGAAATAGCATTTATTTGTAAGTTTTTAATCACAGGCAAATGCCTTGTGTTGACAAAATTTACTTCTATGTATGCCCAAAAAATGTTTTTTTTACATATTGATCATGAGTTATGATAATACTGGAATTTTATACTTTTATAATACTACTGGGTGGACGGGTCTCCTTGGTTTGCCAAGTTTGTTGCAAGGTTCCTGGCCTGCTGAGTCATTTCACACAAATTCAACAATTATATATAATAATACTGTGACGCGTGAGTCTCAGTCATGCATCCCAAAACACGAGGCTGAGTCTCAAAACCCACTTTATTCAACTTGAAACAGGAACAGCATGGTTATTTATTGCAGCAGGAGCTACCACTCTCCTATTCACAGACACAGCAAACGGGCATAGTCAGGGCCAGGTTAGTGGCCATGTTATATTGTTCCCTGCATTTATAATGTTCCTTGCATCACTCATTGGTGACAGGCACATATAGCGCAATCTTGATTGGCTCATAGTTGTTTCCACTGCTCTATGCTGCCTCACCGTGAACTTGTGTTTGCTTCAGCAACAGACAGGCAGTCTTCCAGAGACATGGCAGGCATGCTTCAGAGGGTCATCCCATTGGGAGGGGGTCCTATAAGAGTTCAGAAACCTCACAATATACTATGAGTAACAGATAATACAAAATAAGGGACATGCAATGAATATGGAGCAATGCAGTAATACACCAACAAAAAAGAGAAGGAAGAATAGTCTTCTCATCTATGTGAGATTACTAGCTAACCAAATTTCCTGTCAAGTTGCTTTCACATATGGCAAGCAGTATGGATGTCCTTTCTATTACTCAATTCCAGTGGTCTGCACGCCTCTCCATTATATCTAATTGGCTGTCGGAGGTTTCCCAATCCCTATGTTGTTTAAAATACCTAAAATTGTTCCAAAAACCCTAATCACCTTCACACTCAGTTTTACTTTAATTACATTAAAACCAGACCTTTTTGCCCATGTCTGCTCACTTCAACTACCTGGCACCTTCCTCAATATGTTCTGAGACTCTCCTTTGGCACTATACCCCCCAATACCTTTTCAAATCCCCGTCCTTCCACATTCCCCTGAAGTCCCCCTCCTGGATTTTTCTTCTCTTTCCTTGCCTTTCATTTTTCTCACCCAATGGGGGTACTCATGACTACCTCCATAGATGGTCTTCTACTCCTTCAGTCTGGAAGTCTTCATTCTACAATATTATCTTTCTTGAGACTCTCCACATCCATGATCAACCACTCTTTCATCTCTGGTATCCAAAATTGATTTCATGTTATAAAGGTAGCCAAGGACTGGTTAAGGGTTGCTCCATGATGTAGTTTCTCCTTCCTGTGTGTGCCATTATGTGTTGGGTGCATGACTAGGTTGTCTCATTGACTCCATATCTGTTTGTTTTTATTTTATTCCTTGGTTTTTTATGGTTGGATGAAAATAGGCTGAACTCAAGTGTGGAGGTGTTCTTTATGGCATTTTGGAAATCGTTTATTGTTACCTTGATATTACATGCAGTTCTTTTAGAATTACCAGAGCCTGTGAAAAAACTTGTAGATCCGGCCCACCTTAAATCCGTTCGCACCTCTCCATCAGCGTCTTTTTTCATGTAAGTGTGGCGATAAAGACAAGCAGCAAGCAGTCTGGTACCCCATCCCCCCACCACCACAGAATGTGTTCAAAGCTCTCCCAGCTCATGCCTTGATTGATTATCTGCGGGTGAAGTGCTAGAGTTTTAGAGTAGAAATAATAGATCGTTATCTGGAACACATGCGTTTCATATGTGTTCCATTTCTACAATAATCTATGGAAACACTTTGTTAAAACAGAAACGTTTTTCATATTTTAGTAGTAAATGACAAAATGTTGGCATAAACTATATAATGTGTGAAGCCTGAAGTCCAAAGATCAAATAAACACTTTCACAAAAGGTTTAAGGATGCTTCTGTGGCATAGTGGTAAGAGTTGCTGACTTGTAATCAAGAGTCTCTAGTTTGATCCTGACTGCCTGTTATATTTGCCATTTTCAGTAGTGAGCTGCTCTTATTGGTAATATTATACAGCACACACATACATTTAGTTTGCGACTGTAACAGACATTGTGCATTTATAGGACTTGTAAAAGTTACCTTTTTTTTCACTTTTATTCTCTCAGTCACGATCACGATACATACTACCGCCCTAGGGATCTGACGCTGTTAATTTTTATTTGAATCTGGGAGTAACTCTAGATGTGAGTGGTGTTTGAGGCAATGGAACTTGACATTCTCTGATATGGAGGGATAAAAGCTGACACACAAATGCTGGTGAATCTGCCTTCTTCGTATCTCCACATCACTTAATTTTTTTTTATTCAGTTTTATTGAGTGTTCCTGCTCACGCTGAATTAGTATGCACCTTATGGTCTATGATGTCAAAAAAAAAAAGAGACATAGGTATATGTGATATTTGGAATTATTCATTTTATGACCTGTATAGTACATTTTGGAAAATATTGTGGCATGGATGCAACATTATTCATATTATTCATATTTATTCGCATAACATCTTGCAGTTGTAATCGGTGACCGTGTGTTTTTTTTCCCCGATCTTGCCAGTCTCCACATTGCTGTATGGGGCTTTTTCTTTTGTACTCTAGGAAAAGCAGAGGAAAGAATAGTACAGAGTGGTCAGTTCAGCGCTATATGCAATCATCAAATTCAAATGTTAACAGTTCAAGGATTTAAGGTGGGCCGGATCTACTAGTTTTTCATAGGGTCTGGTTATTCTAGTGTTAATCAAAAATAATTAAATTAATCTTCTTCTTTTGGCTGCTCCCATTAGGGGTTGCAACAGTGGATCATCTTCTTCCATATCTTCCTGTCTTCTTGCTCTGTTACACCCATCACCTGCATGTCCTCTTTCACTACATCCATAAACCTCCTCTTAGGCTTTCCTCTTTTTGTCTTACCTGGCAGCTCTATCCTTAGCATCCTTTTCCCAACATACCCAGCATCTCTCCTCTGCACGTGTCCAAACAAACACAATCTTGTCTCTCTGACTTTGTGTCCAAACTGTCCAATTTGAGCTGGCCATCTAATGTGCTTGTTCCTAATCCTGTCCATCCTCAACACATCCAATACAAATCTTAGCATCTTTAACTCTGCTACCTCCAGCTCTGTCTCCTGCTTTCTGGTCAGTGCCACCGTCTCCAACCCATATAACATAGCTGGTCTCACTACTATCCTGTAGACCTTCCCTTTCACTCTTGCTGATACCCGTCTGTCACAAATTACTCCTGACACTCTTCTCCACCCATTCCGGTTCACCGACAAAAGCGCGATAGACATATGTGCCCCGACAAAACCGCGACGGACAAATGAGCACTGACAAACCCGCTAACTGCTTTTTGACAAATGCGCGCCGACAAAATCGCCACGACAAAATCGCGAGAGAGGCCAAGAGAGTGGGATGCAATTCTTCCTATATATGCAGGGCGTGATCTTAAGGACTATCTGTGTGCTGTGCTGATGGCATGCCGCGTCTCATAATATTGACTTCTAAAATAAACATTATTATATATGCTTTAAACTAGTAATTCATATTTAATGAAACTTTTGCGGTTTTGATGGCGCATTTTAATTGGCGCTATTTTGTCGGTGCGCATATGTCTATCGCGCAAATGTCAGGTCACACCCATTCCACCCTGCCTGCACTCTCTTTTTCACCTCTCTTCCACAATCCCCATTACTCTGTACTGTTGATCCCAAGTATTTAAACTCATCCACCTTCGCTAATTCTGCTCCCTGCATCCTCACCATTCCACTGACCTCCCTCTGATTTACACACATGTATTCTGTCTTGTTCCTACTGACCTTCATTCTTCTCCTCTCTAGAGCATATCTTCACCTCTGCAGGGTATCCTCAACCTGCTCCGTACTATCGCTACAGATCACAATGTTATCAGCAAACATCATAGTCCACGGGACCCCTGTCTAATCTTGTCTGTCAACCTGTCCATCACTTTTTCATAATGTTAGGGTGCTTTAGTAAATACCTTCTCATTTCTGAACTACTGCAAAAAGATTACTTTTAAGATATTTTTATGTATGGTAAGCAATCTGACTACATTAAATGTCTACAAAAATCCATTAATGTCAATGGAGGTCAAAACTGACCAAAAGAAACAGCAAGGTAAAATATTTTCAAATATATATATAAATTATGAGTTGTTTAACTTTTTTTTTATTTTGTGGAAATGTAGTTATGGATGGTAAACATTCTGACTACCGTTAATGTCTACAAAAATCCATTAATGTCAATAGGGCGTCAAAAATGACCCAAAAGAAATAGCAAGGTAAAATATTTTCAAAGGTGTACAATTTATGGGTTAACTTATTATTTTTTTTTTTAATTTTGTGGAAATGTAGTTATAGATGGTCAACAATCTTACTACATTAAATGTCTATGAAAATCCATTAATGTCAATATGGTCAAAATTGATATGAAAGAAAGAGCAAGGTAAAATATTTTTGAAGATGTACTTTAACTTTTCTTTTTAATTTTGGGGAAATGTAGTAATAGGGACAACGTTTCATCACAAACAGATTAAATGTAGAGAACCTTTACTGATTTCAAACACAAAAATGAGTTAAATTTGACCCAAAGATATTGTGAGGGTTAAGTCCCATCTCTGTTTAAAAGGCTGTTTTTCGGGGTCACAAGTCATGTTTTCATTACTCTAAAAATAATTCATCAAGTTGATGCTGAAATATGCATTGTAAATTAAGATAACCTAAAAAAGATGAGACAATAAGCAATTCAAAAGAATGAGAAGGAACTAAAAAGCACATTTATATGACACTGTTGTATTGGTGCTTTATGTCGTTCCTGTGCCTTAATATTTTCTGTTTATCCAGAGCTGTGTCTGACTAAACTTTTTATCCCAAATCTTTGTCTACAAACTACAGTATTTTTTTTTTGTTGTTCTTATACCTAGGAGGGAGCATGTTATAATATAGAACCTTCAGTGCCTTAGGTGCTCTACTTTTTGTACAGAGAAATGTAAGAGGGATCACTGCAGAGGTGTTTTGGTTCTACTTGGAACTGGCAGAGCGCAGTTAGCTTCGCAGACCAAGGCAAGGCAGGTTCGGCAGTTGCTGGAAGAGATTTGCTCTGAAGGCCTACAGATCACACAAGCGGGCACAGATTTTGCAGGTTCTGTTTCATTCTGCCATGCTTTTGTCACTGATGGACACATAAGCTGACAAGTGGTTGTTTCCTTAGGTCAAAATGTCATAGAAGAAAGTACAGCAGAGTCGCTTTGTGATGCGTCGCATATCCGCTATGTCTGAGTGCACACAAAGATGTTGTGTTCTTTAGTGGCACGTGCGGGCACCTGAGTAGGGCACCTACAGGCTTCAGCCAGTCATCAGGGAGCTAGAAAAACACATAAAAGTGGAGTATTTGAGGCATGTTTTTTTTTTTTAATCACTGAGAGATAAGTAAGGCTCAGTAAGGTCAGATGTATATTCCATTTTGCTTAAATTGCAGTGATAAAGGAATAAACAAAAATAAAGGGGCTTCAGGGCTAAAGATTTCAAAGAGCCTAAGTAAGAAATGAACGTAATTGTTTTTTAGGATCTTGCTTGCCGCACTTAAATATAAAGGATTGGTGCAATATCTTGACACTGAAATCTTATAATTTTTTTTTGTCTATTTTGTTTATTAAACTTATCTTTTCCCCAGTGCACTTTTAAATGACTGAATTTATTGGTTTATGAGTTATTTATAATATAATAGTTTGCCCAATAAATGCCTTATTTTTGCACCAACTGCATCTCTGTGTCCTCCTCCCTTATTGCTCCACTGGCCCCTTGGTTCTGTTTACTACATGACCCTGGTGCTTTTTAAAAATCTTTTTAAGGTTGCAAACACTGGGGCATAACAAATACCTTGCATAATTTTTAACTGGTGTTTGACTTTTTTTTAATTGCAGTGGATGTTTTTTGAAAGACTTCTGTGAAAACAGTTATCAACCAAAAACAACAGTTTTTAAAAAGTATTATCAAAACTGCTTAATCCTATTTTTGGACATGGGGGTGGAGGGGGGGGGCATGGCTGAAGTATCTCTGGATGGTGCATCAGTCTAGTCACATACACACATGCACATGGAGACAATTTAGAATTGCTAATTATTAGATCAGGGACATTTTTGGGATCAAGAAGTAAAACCAGAATAATAATAATAATTCTTTATATTTATGCAGAGCTTTTCTCACTTCTCAAAGCACTTTGCATAATGAGTGGGGAGCTACTTCAACCACCACTAATGTGCAATATCCATCTGCATGATGCAACGGCAGCTATTTTGTGGTAGGCACACCCACCACACTTTAACTGTTAGGTGGTGAAGGTATGGGAGATGGTTAACCAATTAGAGACAGGGAATGACCAGGCTGTGTTTGGCAATTTAGTCAGGACATTGGGATACACCCTACTCATTACGAAGAATGCCCAGGGATCTTTTATGAGAGTCAGGACCCCAATTTTACATTTCATCCAAAGGATGCCAACATTTTTACAGCATCGTGTCCCCATCACTGCACTGCGGCATTGGGCTCCACATTCAGCACAGGGTAAATGCCCCTTCATGGCCTCGCCAGCACCTCTTCCACCAGCAATCCAAGTTTTCCCTGGCTGATCTCCCATCCAAGTACTGGCTAGGCATAAGCATGCTTAGCTTCAGGTGGATGAACTCTTCTGAAGTGCAGGTGGTCGCTCCACAGGCACAATGAGCTCAGGATGCTGGAAATTCAGGCAACCACATTAACCACTGCGCCCAGTATGTCAGCCAATTGAGAAAGTAGACATACAGGGGTACCTAAAATTTGTGGAATGCTTTCTGTACTTCAGTCCATATTAACCAGAAATGTCTGTGCCTAATCTGAAATGTCCTGCTGGCTACTACAGCTCCACAGACAAATCCATTTCCTATTGCATTTGCAGGTGGCCCTCAAAATGGTATTGTGCAGCAATGTGTTTTAAGTAACAGGCTGATACTGAATTTCTTGTGGTTGTGAAGAAATCAGTAACAAACATTCACAGACATTTAACATACATACAGTATAACACCTGGAGCTTCATGGATTCCTGGACATGGTCTGACAAGGTTAATGAAGAACGGGAATGGCAGTGGGATTCAAACTGCTCTACAAAGGGATTTCGTATTTTTCATTCTTGCTTTTGCGAAGTTGTTAACTGAACCTAGCTTAATACACTAGTGTATGCTAAAAAAACTCTATAATAAACTGCTAACAATAAAAAATATGGAGAAGGATTATTCAATTTTCGTCAGTGTGATTATAGATCCACCAAGTACAATTAGCTCAGAATTTATCAAATTCATGAAGATTAAGAGGTTTTAATCTCTGAGATATGGGAGACAACCAGACTATCTACAGAAATCTCTCATGGGCACAGAGAGGAGCTATAAACTCTACATAAGCAGCAGTGTTGTAGGCTAGGTTACTGAACAGGTTCTCCTTAAAGCTGTCAGGTGGCAGTGTTACCATATTCTGTCATATTCGGTGTATACAGAGGATTCACAAAGTATTCAGACACCTTCACTTTTTTCACATTTTGTTATGTTGCAGCCTTGTGCTAAAATCATTTAAATTACTGTTTTCCATACGCCAAGCTACACTCAATACCCCAGGACAACAAAGCAAAAGAAGGATTTTTGATTTTTTTGTAAATTTATTAAAAACTAGCAAAATACCCGTGCTTCGCAGCGGAGAAGCAGTGTGTTAAAGAAGTTATGAAAAAGAAAAGGAAACATTTTAAAAATAGCGCCACATGATTGTCAATGTAATTGTTTTGTCACTGTTATGAGTGTTGCTGTCATCAAGGATTTGATTATCATTATTTCTTTCAATCAGGTTCATATTTGGAGGATGTGTTGTGTTGAAGTTACATTCCGTGTTTGTCAACTGTTGTAAAGATAACAGGTTTCATTCATCGAAGTGTTCACTACCCAAATCGGTTCTCGTGAATCTAAGATGTTTAACAGGCATTCCCGGTATTAATTTGCCTGTGAATATTTAGTGGCAGCGTGTCTATGAACTTAAATTAAACTTAAGCTTTACACCTTGCTTTCCCATTGATATGTCTACAAAGGCTTGTTCAGCTTCAGAGGGTAGTTCCTCTCTTACTGCATCAATAAACAGCTTGTCTTCCTCTTTATCAGACATCACACACTGCATGCATGGGTTTACCTTTCCCAGTCCTGCAAACTTTAGCGAACTGGTTCAATTTACCACATTTTTTAGGCTGTCTTCCTTTAGCTGGACATTGACTTTTTCCACCGTGTGCTTTGTTTCCGCAGTAGCTGCACTTATGAATATGCTTGTATGCGTCACTCGCTTCATATTCTTTTGCTGCCTTCTCAATTGTGTAATGTGTTTTTTGTTCTGCTCTCTTTGGAGCTCTTGCTTGCTGTCTGCGTACTGCGTTCACAGTCAGTTCACGTGAGCCGCTCGGAGTACATGCATCGAAGGTTCTCAGCTGTGCTTGTGCTATCTCGTGCGATCTTGCGATGTCCGCGGCTTTATTTAATGTTAGCTCAGACCCGCCACTTAAAAGTTTCTCTCGCACTTTTGCTGAGTTTGTTCCAAACACTATTCTATCCCTGACCATCTCATCTTCATTTGCATAAGCACAGTCCTTCACCAGCAATTTTAACTCCATTACAAAGTGATCAAAAGTCTCGTTTATACCTTGCATCTTCTCACTAAACTTGTATCTCGCAAATATCGTATTCGTCTTAGGCATGACAAACGCCTCGTAACGGCAGCGTGTCTATTGGATTGCTGCTGATGGACAGCCTTATATGGGCAGGCACTCAATTACGTGGGAGGCGTGGGTATTGGGGACGCAATATAGGCAGGCAGCCAACTACATGGGAGGGTGATGATGAGGGAAGCAACTCCGCCTCACACGGCGACCGAGCTGCAGGCTGTGGGCGTATATATGTGCGTAAGTAGGATTCAGTTATGACCGTTACACATAGAATTTCAAAAATGAAACCTGCTTAACTTTTGTAAGTAAGCTGTAAGGAATGAGCCTGCCAAATTTCAGCCTTCTACCTACACGGGAAGTTGGAGAATTAGTGATGAGTGAGTGAGTCAGTGAGGGCTTTGCCTTTTATTAGTATAGATAAAAAATCACAAACTGAAATATAATATTGACTTATGTATTCAGACCTTTTACTCAGTACTTTGTTGAAGCACTTTTGTTAGTGATTACAACTGGAAAGCTTCTTGGGTTTGACACAACAAGCTTTGCAAACCTGGATTTGGGGATTTTCTGTAAATCTTCTCTGCAATTCCTCTCAAGTTTTGTCAGGTCAGATGTAGGCCATCTGTGGGCTCTGGCTGGGCAACTCCAAGGACATTTCCAGAGTTGTCCATAAGCCAGTATTGTCTTTGCTTTTTGCTTAGGATCATTGGACCATTGGAAGGTGATCCTGGAGAAGGTTTTCTTTAACACTAGAATCCCTGAAGCCTACGAAAAAAGTTGTAATCCCTGGCCACCTTAAATTCCTTCGCACCTCCTCATCTGCGTCTTTGTTTTTCAAATATGTTGATCAGCACAAGCAACAAGCAGCATGCTATCCCATCTCCTACTGACACTGCTGAAGTTCTCTCAGCTCAAGGCTCCTTATCTGGAGCTGTATAGGGTAAATAATATATCATTATTTGGGACACATGTATTTCATGTGTGTTCTGTGTCTACAACAATCTATGTAAATGTAGGATGGCAGGAAATGTGAGGCAAGAAATGTTGAACACATAACTAAAACAGAAACCTTTTGCATGTTATAGTACTAATGACAAAATGTTGACATGAAGTGTATAATGTGTGAAGACTGAATTCTAAATATCAAACACTTTTGCAAAAGGTACAATTATAACAAAACAAGTACACTTTTATTTAAGAATATAACCAAAGAAAAATAAATTGTGTTAAGGGAGGAGGCTGACGCTTCTGCTTGGCTGGTGCAGCGGTAAGAACTGCTGACTCATAATGAAGAGGTCGTGGGATCGATTCCAGGCGCTTCCTACATTTATCGTTTTGAGTAGTGAGCTGCTCTTATTGTTACTATTATAGAATAAAAACATACATTTGATTTGAGTGTTTAACACCTGTGGTAAATTTTTGCTACTTGTAAAAGTTAGCGTATTTGTTATTCAGTTTTATTCTCTCAGTCACGTTCACGATCCCCCCGATTAAGGATATCTATGAAGTTTGCTCCATTCAGTTTTCCCTCAACCCTAACTAGTGTCCCACTCCCTGCTACTTAAAAATAATCCCACAGCATAATGCCAACCACCATGATACACCATTTAAATGCCTGGTTTCCTACAGACATGACATCTTTCTTGGTTTCATCAGACCAGAGATATTTGTTTCTCACATTCTTTTATGTGTATTTTTGCAAATTCCAAGCAACCTTCCTTGTGTCTTTTACTGAGGATAGGCCATTCTTCATAAAAACAGATTAATGTTTTTTGTGTTTCAATGATGGTATCCTCCTGGGTGTTTTTTCCCCATCTCTGTACAAGTTCTCTGGAGCTCAGTCAGAGTCACCATTGGGTTCTTGGTCACAATTTTTAGCATGGCCCTTCTCCAACGATTGGTCAATTTGGCCCACTGATCAGCTCTAGGAAGAGTCATGGTCATTCCTAACTTCTTCCATTTGAAAATTATGCAGGCCTCTGTGCTCTTGAGAAACTCCAAGGATTTTTTGTGGCCTTCTCCAGATCTGTGCCTCAACAAAAACCTGTCTCCAACTTCTGCAGGTAATGCTACTAACCTCATGGTTTTCCTGGACAGGAGCTTGCCTTTCCTAATCCAGTCCAATCAATAGAATCTATCGGAGGTAAAACAAGGTGTAGAAACAATGATGATCAACAGAATGGGATGCACCTGAGCCAAATTTCAAGTGTCATAGAAAATCTGAATACAGTGGAGCCTCGGGTCACAACCGTAATTCGTTCCAAAACTCTGGTCGCAACCCGATTTAGTCGTGATCGCAAAGTAATTTCCCCCATGGGATTGTATGTAAATACAATTAATCCGTTCCAGACTGTACAAGCTGTATATAAATATATTTGTTTAATGATTTTTAAGTAGAAAAATAGTTAATTATACCATAGAACACACAGAGTAATAGTAAACTAAATGTAAAAACATTGAATAACACTGAGAAAACATTGAACAGAGAAAACTAATATTGCAAGAGTTCACGCTATAGTCTTATGAACCTCTCTCTGCAAACACTTTTTTCAATGAGTTTTAAACACAGGGAAGAAAATGAACATTTGAAAAATCTGTAATTTATACAAAAACTAACCATAAACAACCAAGAAAACTAACCTTACATGAGTCGAGTTCTGGCATGAAGGAAGTGAGGAGGAACTGGGTTGAGAGAAGATTATAGTTTTGAGGTAAAGTCTGTGACGATGCGGGATCGCTGCATGCTCCCATCTCGCTTCCAGGAGCCCTTAAAACCCGTCACCGTCGGTAATGTGAGGCACTACAATGGAGCAAATAAAAGTGCTTTTATTAAAATCAACAAAACAACAATCAAAAACAAAATCCAAATTAAATAAAGTGCAGTGCTTTCAGAATCCTTCAATAAATAAATGATCCTATAAAAACAGAAGTGAAGTGGAGGTTAAAATCCAATAGAAAAAAAGTCTTCATTAAATACAACGAGATTAAAACAATGAAGCAGTCTCTTTAAAAACAAGTCAAAACTGCCTTCTCAGCCTTACTGCCTTCTTTAACTACCTTCTTGCACTCTCTCTCTCTCTCGCTCGTTCTCTCACGCTCTCTCTCTCTCGTTCACTCTCTTGCACTCTCTTTTTCTCGCTCGCTCTCTCTCTCGCTCGCTTGCTGCACAGGGAATACACAGGGAGAGACTGAACATGTGCGGAAATTATTGACGCGTACAAACCGGAAGGGAAACTGGCTTGTTCGTCACCCAATTGTATGGTCATGAACAGATGCAAAAGTCTGGTGAACTTTTTGGTCGTAATTTGTACGTGGTCTGAGATGTTCGTGACCTGAGGTTCCACTGTACTTGCGCCAAAGTGATTTTTCAGTTTTTCATTTTTTAATAAATTTCCTAAAATTCAGTTCCACTTTGTCATTGTGTGGTATTCAGTAGGAAAAATAAATTTAAATAATTTTATCATAACACTGTAACACAGCAAAATGTCAAAACATGAAGGGGTCTGAACACTTTTTCAATTTATTGTATATATTTTTTTCCGCACAGCTTTAATTAGAGCCAAAATCTTGTCAATAATAATATTTTTGTAATTTATAGGTCCATCACACTGTGCTAGATTGTTCAAAGAGGGCTCTCAGCAACAGCCCAGCCCTCATGGTAAGCTGATTGATTTGCAGTTTTTCAGTCAGAACATGTACATAATAATTACAGTAGATATTCCAAATAATAAAAAAACTATATTGATTTCTTGTACTAAATCTTTATAGTACATGAATTAAGGTGCGTGAAGTCTAACAGCTTGTAAGCCATCAAAATTAGTAATTACAGTGAGGATGTATTAAAATCACAGAAGGTGACAACATGCAAATGCATTTTTAACCTTAAGCACGTTACTCTGGTCGCCTTTCACTACTGATGAGCCTTTGCTGTTTGCAGACATGCTTTTTGCATTGCCGGCAGAATAAAGTGTGCATAAAAATGAACGAGGAAGTGATAACAAGCTGTTACAAAAAATACCCTTTACTTTAAATGAAAGACAGTCGTAGCTGTTTTTTTTTTAAGTATCTTAAAAGACATTGAGGAAAACAAAGAGATTACTGCATGCTGCCATAATATGCAGTATAACCTTTAAGCACACATCATTATGACTGAGTGGGTGGCCAATTTATTTGAGTAGAACATACAGTAACCACGTTAAAGGATTCAAAGAAATTATATAAAAGAAGGGAAAAACTTTTTGTTGCTGTTGGGTAAAATAAATAATTTGAACTGTAAAACTTAAATTAGTATGTGAATGAATCATTCCACCTCAGATTATAAATTAGCACTTACTTAACTAGTGACTTACTTGAAATTTCTCACTTTTGACTGTAATTATTACGTTTAACAAGTTATGCTAATCAAAACAGTCAAAAAGAACAAATTAATAGAGTCTCTTTCAGGATGAGTGTCTGGCCTTGTAACATGCACCCTGCAACCCTGAATTGGCCAAAGCAGGTTAGTAAAATGGATCGATGGAACTTAATTAGACCAGACAATGTGGAGACCATAAAGAGAATCATTCAGTTTCAAAATACTGTTGTCCTGGAAGGATAAAATCATCATTTTGGAACTGCAGGCATTATATTAAAAACCAAGCAGTATTTTTGCCTAGATGGACTGCGATGGTCTCTAACTGCACTCTTTGGGACTGTTTTACATAGAATACTGTTGTGATCCGCTGTGGCGACCCCTAACGGGTTCAGCCGAAAGAAGAAAGAAGGACTGTTGCATGTTATCTAAATCTATGCTGTCAACGGCACCCGGGCACAGACAGGCAGACATCTTGTTTTGCACAAACCACCACACGTTTATTTACAGTATTTACAATTAATTGGTCACTCAGACCCAAACAATGGTCACAAAGACCCAGTTCAAACAGTGCACAGTACCCCAAACAGTCCTGGCCACAAATGCCTTTCTTCGGGCCGCCTCCACACTCCTCTTGCTTCGTCCTACTTCCACCCGACTCCAGCCCTGAATGAAGGGAGACGGCCCCTTTTATAGCTGACCCGGACGAGCACCCGGTGTTCCCGGCAGTCGCTTAGCCACGCCCCAGCGTGGCGGAAGTGCCGGCTGTCCTCCCGGCTGCTCTCCGGGCGGCGTCACAAATCTTCCCCCGAGCACTTCCTGGTGTGGCAGGAGCGCTGGGGAAACAAGTCCCCAAGGCATTGGGGCGCCTCCTGGCGGTGACCACGGGCTCCTACAGGGAAAGGCTTCCATGCCCTTGACCCGTGGTCCCCAAAGCAACCCGGAAGGCGAACCCCACGTGATCCAGGCAGGGCTCTGACCCTCTTCCGGTCCCTCCTGGCGTCCCGGCCGGGTCATGGCCCCTGGCATCCCTGACAATGCATATTTTCTTTTAATCTAAGTATATAATCTTAGTTTACAATGAATTTACAGTTTACAACCTAACAGTAAAGGAAATAGGAGTCAGCAGGAAATTGCACTGATAAATAATCCAGGATCAAAGCTTTTAGGGAGCGCTGTCCAGCGTCCCGGGTCCTCTCTATGTGGTAGGGCTTTGCATAGTGGGAAAAGTGCTATATAAGTGTAAAGGGTTATTATTATTTTTATTGTCAGGATAACCAGCAAATCATCTGAGTGTAACATCACAAGATCTTGTACCTGTTGTGGCTTTTGGCATAAAGAACAGGCCATCTGAGGGCCATGAGATTGACAGAGAGATTTCAGAAAGACAGGGAGAGGATCCACTTTCTTCAACAACAACAACAACAACATTTATTTATATAGCACATTTTCATACAAACAGTAGCTCAAAGTGCTTTACATAATAAAGAATAGAAAAATAAAAGACACAATAAGAAAACAAAATAAATCAACATTAATTAACATCGAATAAGAGTAAGGTTCAATGGCCAGGGGACAGAAAAAACAAAAAAACTCCAGACGGCTGGAGAAAAAATAAAATCTGTAGGGATTCCAGACCATGAGACCGCCCAGTCCCCTCTGGGCATTCTACCTAACATAAATGAAACAGTCCTCTTTGGATTTAGGGTTCTCACGGAAGGACTTGATGAAGATGGTCACGTAGAGTTCTGCCTTTTAATCCATCCATCATTGTTGGAGCATCATGAAGCTTTGAGTAGGTGGAGGTGGCGCAGGCCACCACCACAAAGAAACAGAAAAGAGAGTAGGGGTCAGTACGGATTTTAGAGCCACCATGAATAGTTATTATGATGAATTGAACATATAGAGTATCAGGATTAAGTTAAATTAAGTTAAATTGAAGTTATAGAAAGGCCATGTTAAAGTAATATGTTTTCAGCAGTTTTTTAAAGTGCTCTACTGTATCAGCCTGGCGAATTCCTATTGGCAGGCTATTCCAGATTTTAGGTGCATAACAGCAGAAGGCCGCCTCACCACTTCTTTTAAGTTTTGTTCTTGGAATTCTAAGGAGACACTCATTTGAGGATCTGAGGTTACGATTTGGAATATAAGGTGTCAGACATTCCGATGGGGCGAGATTATTTAAGGCTTTATAAACCATAAGCAGAATTTTAAAGTCAATCCTGAATGACACAGGTAACCAGTGTAGTGACATTAAAACTGGAGAAATGTGTTCAGATTTTCTTTTCCTAGTTAGGATTCTAGCAGCTGCATTCTGCACTCGTTGCAAACGATTTATGTCTTTTTTGGGTAGTCCTGAGAGGAGTGCGTTACAGTAATCTAGTCGACTGAAAACAAACGCGTGAACTAATTTCTCAGCATCTTTCAGTGATATAAGAGGTCTAACTTTACTTATGTTTCTTAAGTGAAAAATGCTGTCCTAATGATCTGATTAATATGCGATTTAAAATTCAGATTACAGTCAACAATTACCCCTAAGCTTTTTACCTCTGTCTTGACTTTTAATCCTAATGTATCCAGTTTATTTCTAATAGCCTCATTGTATCCATTATTGCTAATCACTAAGATTTCAGTTTTCTCTTTATTTAACTTGAGAAAGTTACTATTCATCCATTCTGAGATACAAGTCAGACATTGTGTTAGTGAATCAAGAGAATCGGGTCATCAGGTGCTATTGATAAGTACAGCTGTGTGTCATCAGCATAGCTGTGGTAGCTCACGTTGTGCCCTGAGATAATCTGACCTAACGGAAGCATGTAGATTGAGAAGAGCAGCGGACCCAGGATAGAGCCTTGTGGAACACCATATTGGATATCATGTGACTTTGAGTTGTAATTACCACAACTAACAAAGAATTTTCTCCCTGTCAGGTAGGATTCAAACCAATTTAAGACACTGCCAGAGAGGCCCACCCATTGACTAAGGTGATTTCTAAGAATATTATGATCAATGGTGTCAAATGCAGCACTCAGATCTAAGAGGATAAGAACAGATAAATGGCCTCTGTCTGCATTCACTTGCAAGTCATTTACTACTTTAACGAGTGCAGTTTCTGTGCTGTGATTTGTTCTAAAACCCGACTGAAATTTATCAAGAATAGCATGTTTATTGAGGTGGTCATTTAACTGCATAATGGCTGCCTTCTCCAGAACTTTACTTAAGAAAGGCAGGTTAGAGATGGGTCTAAAATTTTCAAGAGCCGAGGGGTCAAGATTATGTTTCTTATGAAGGGGTTTAACTAAAGGCAGTTTTAAGACAGTCTGGGAAGACCCCCGTATCTAATGACGAATTTACTATGTCCAGAACATTATCAATTAGCACACCTGATACTTCTTTGAAAAACCTTGTTGGTATTGGATCAAGGACGCAGGTGGAGGATTGTATTGAGAGATTATTTTCTTTAAATCAGGTAAATCTATCCTAGTGAAAGAGTTGAATTTGTTTATAACAGAATGCTGGGGTTTAGGAGGATCCTTAGTGTTGGAGGGATATACTATGTTATTTCTAATATCATTAATTTTTTGATTGAAAAATACAGTGATAGCCTCACAGGTTTTACTGGAAGAACTTTGGAGGCATTCCTTTGAGTTACCAGGGTTCAGTAGGCGATCAATTGTAGAATTGTCAGTCCAGACAGACTCCATTCATTTGGATTTTGATGATGTTGTCCATGCATTTAAAGAAGGGGAGGAAAATGTATCTCTACCCTTTCTTTATTGAATTTACTAGTTGAAATATGTGTATAGCTTTTTTGATATGATGCATGACTAGTGTGTGTGTATATGTATATAAAACACGCATGGAGCATGTATAACCACAAAGTAAGTAAGTGTACAATGGCATGAACATAAAAGGTAAAAATAAAGCAAAGATTGAAAATCATCACAAGCCCAAAGTAATGTGATTATTTAAACTACTGACTGACTAAATAGGAACACTAACATTAGCGTTTCTGCTGCCACTTCTTACTAGCAGTGTACTTTGCACTTCCACCTTAGCTTGAAATGGATCTCCACATTCAGAATTATTAAGGTAGGTCATCAAATTCATTCACTGATTCAGATTTTTAAGTCAGTTTGAAAATTAACAGAACACATGGTCTGAAGCACTGCCAATAACCCTGTGGGAAGCCATCGCTGTTGTATGCCTGCTTGTCTGATTGCTATTGACACAGACAGACTGATTTTCATAGGAAGTCTGTTGTCCTTTTTGTGCTATACAAAGCTTAAATGCTGCCACAGTAAAGTTCGATTTGCACACAGCTACTAACACCAGAGGACATCTGTAATATAATTATTACTAGAGCACACATGGTTCTTACCGAATTAAAATGTATTATGGGCCCACTCTAATCCTTTTTTTTGTAATACACAGGCTGTAGCAGCAAGCAGAGAGAAAGAAAAAAGCATCAGAGGAGAGAAAAAATGTGTTTCCTCTTAGGAGTATAAAGTTTGTTCGTATCTGTTAGACAAAAAGTTAGAGAAAAAATAAAATAGATTGTTTAATCCCTGCAATTTCTTAGCAAAGTGAAAAAAATTGCAAAAATGTATTAATCCAATTTAGGGTTGCAGAAGTCAGAGTCTCTCCTGGCAACACTGGGTGTAAGGCAGGAACAATCCCTGGGCAAGATGCCAGTGCCCAATTATGTACACATCCACGCTCATTTGCACCAGCTGCAGGTGAGACAGTGTTGTATGGGATACCCTGACATACAAGGCATTACAGTACTTCACCCAGGGCCAATTTAGATTTGAAAAGCAACCTAGCCAACACAGCTTTGGGATTGATGTAGAAAAGCACACACAGACATAAACAGAGCATGCAAACTCTAAAAAAGAGAGGAAAAACCCTTATCAAGCGGGGTCATTTTTGCTAAATCGCTTGTAATTCGACCTCTCCAAATTAGAATCATTGCTGTTATTGAACTATCTGGAGTATAAACACATGTTTGGTCTCTTTGTAAAGGTAACATTCTCTAGTTTCACCCTTAGTAGTCAGAATCACTGTAGGTGTGACTGATCAAAAGTTATGCACATTAGAACTCACAAAAAAAACAAATTTTTTTGTTCTCGCCTAAGTTTTTTTATGAAAATAAAGGAAAATAAAGCTGCAGTAGGTAGGTGGGGACAGAAACACAGTATGTACCAACAGAATAACTTGACTACTCAAATTTCAAATTTGAAAAGAATACCTGTAAAAATGACATTTTTACACCAGTTTTTATGTGGGCATGCCCAGGGGCTTTTTAGAGGGACCATTATCCACATTTTGGAACGTATGGAAAAAGTGTAATAACTTTTGAATGCCTCAACCCACAGATATCAATGAGGGCTCTACTGAAAGCTTACACCTAAAGGAATCTATATCTACATACAGTGTCACTCTATTAGTTATAAAAATAATAAAAACAATAAAAAATACACATTTCTATGTAAAAATAGTCAATACAAGTCTTATGGGCCAAAAATATATTTATATTTTTATTTTTACTTTTTTTTATAAAATGCACACAAACTATATATATTTCTTTTACAAACTGTTACAACACAGCTCAGCGTTTTTCCATGTGCCACTTGATGGCAGCAATCACTAGAAATCAGAAAGCACAAGGGCGTGGCACGTCGCTCTCTGTCATTAGACGTCTCCTGGGCCGGTTGAATACTTTCGCAACGCGTACATGCGTCTATTATTTAATCGAGCGTTTATTTACGTTTAAATTTCTACTTTTATTCATATTTAAAATGCGAAAAAACTTGGCGAAATCACAATAAACAACCACGCACCAACTCTGCAGACTGGCACAAATGCCACCTCCGATTGTTTTGTTTACAAGTTAGTATGGCAAGTTACATATCAAAATGCTCGGCTGCTCATTGGCTGTAAGTTTTGAGTGTCAGTCACAGTGTCCAATCAAACTGGTAGATTCTACCAGGGTTTGGAGCTATACGTCATCCTTCAAGCTTTCTGTGACACTCGTTGGCTATACGAGGTGCCAGTCAACCCCAGACCCGTCGTAATTGGCCAACTTAGGTGTCGATCAGAAGCTAACACTTCCGTGTTTCATGCGGTAGGATGGTTATCGCCGACAGAAACAAATTACGTCTGATATGAGCAATATAAATGAAAAAAAATTACGTAGGTGGTCTCAAGTTATGAAACGTTTTCTGGAGTTTTTGTCCCTTTGAGAATATATCGTGTGTTTTGGACCTAAATCGTTTTACTGGATTATATTCGCTGGAGCCTTACGGGCACAATGGGATCAATACTGCTCGGAAATATTGATGTTTGACTTGCAGGGGGTCTTCAAAGGTAGGGACAGTCAACTCTTAAAAGTATGTACTTCTCTGTAAAAAAGGCTTTAGTGTCAGTGCTGTGGTTGTTGTGTGTCAAAATGGTTTATATCATTGCAAAGACGAGACTTTGAAGTTTCATTTGATGGGTAGGGTGTCGAGATGCATGGCAGATGGGCATGCACACATTACTGTAACGTTTTTAAAACGCTGTTATGTCCCGGGACCGGCACATGTGCGCGTTTTTAAGGAAGTCAAAGGCCAAGGTTGACCTAGACAAGTATCAGTTTCTTTTATCCTCCTTCTCTTCTGCCACTAGAAATGCCAGCACTAGGGTCCACTAGGAGTCTTCCTAGAATTTGCTGTCTGGCCAGAATGGCTTTGATTAGAACCATGTATCTAATTGACAATCTAACAGTGTTTCAGAAGTCCTCTATTGAGATGGCAGAAGGACAACCATCTCAGCAGCACTTCATCATTCAGGTGGTTATGGTAGAATGGCTAGATGGAAGCCAGTCTTGAGGAAAAGGACAGCCTGCTTGGACACTGTGAGCACGAGAAAAAAGATTCTGTGGTCTAATGAGAAAATATCAAAAACTCTTTGGCAAGAACCATATGTACATTTATTTTCCAGCAATGCAATGACTCCAAGTGTCATGCCAAAGCTATACAGGAATGGCTTAAAAACAGCAATATTAATGTCTTTGAGTGGTGTAAAAGAATTAGTCTGAACATACGAAAAAAGGCTTGGGGCAGCCAACTGTATATTGTCCTTGGATGCAATTGGGTATTTAAGGACAGCAATGTTGCTCTGATTGAACTGCTCGAAAAGAAAATTAATAGCAGCTTTAAATGCCAAAACCGGAAGTGATGTCATCGTTGGCCGGAACCAGAGGTGACAATGTTCGTGACACCGGAACCGGTAGTGACATCGTTTATGGTATGTCGAGTAGGTTTTCCCCATATCTGGCCTGAAGAGATAACAGAAGTAGGATTAGTGCACCCTGCAACCCCTTGGCCTGGCAGGTAATTAACTCCACTTGGTCCACTCAGCTTCCTCCTAGTTGCACATGTATGGCAGTGGCCAAGTCAGAGTTCAGATCTCAGTCCAGTTGATAATTTGTGGCTGGACTTGAAAAAGGAGGTTCACTTACTGTGCAATCCCCATGAAGCCTGATGGAACTTAATCAGCTTTAGCAAAGAAAAATGGGAAAAACCTGTAGGGTCCAGATGTGCAAATCTGATAAAGGGAGACCTGTGCACACAGACTCAAGGCTGCAATGGCTGCTTCAGGTACATGTACTAAAAACTGACCCAAAGGGAGTGAATGATAAATACAATTAATGATTTATGCTTTATATCTGTAATTAAGTTAGACACTTTGTAGAAATATGTTTTTACTTTGACATTAAAGATTTTTTTTTGTTGATCAGTGTCAGAAAGCCAAATTAAATCCACTGTGATTCACAATTGTGTAATAATAAAAAGTGAAAACTTCAAAGGGGGTGAAAACCTTTAGTAGAAATTGTACATATAACCTACATATAACAGAACTGGTGTCTTTTTAAAGTACAGAGTGAATAAAAATTATTTGAACACTTACAAAAATATATTACCCATCCAATGAATATCATACGAACATGAAGAATGCACTAAATTGTTGTTTTTTTTTCCCAGATTTTGATACCTGAAAGTTGTATGTATTGTATTGTCAACAACCAATGGTGATATGCTACACCAGATCTGGACTGAATTAGACCATAGGATTGATGTGTGCCTTTAGAAACTGATTTAGACTACATGTTCATAGTACAGTCGTGAAAGTGTTTAATACTGTTCAAATTACTGTGTATACTTGGCATGGGGTTTTATCCAGGTAATCTGAGTTCCTCCCACAGCCCAAAAACATTTTCATTGGGTTAATACAGTGGTTCTTAAGCTGTGGGGCAGGCCTAGGGGGGAGCAAAGTAACAAAAAGGGGGGCGCGGAGATGTCAAAAAAAGAAAACAAGAAACTGTTAAAACTATTAAAACTGTTATAAAAATTCGGGTTGCAAATACTTAAAGGTTAAAAAACGCTGGGTTAATAGATATTTATGAACTGTCCAAAATGGTGGTGCTTTAGGTGAGTGTGCCCTGCGATGGGCTACTGCCCCACCAATATTTATTTTTTTACCCTGCTTCTTATGTTTTCATATTTTGTGTCCCCCAACCTTCATGTTAAAGCATGAAGATTAAGTATAGTGAAGGACTTTAACAGCAAGTTTCAAAACGTATGGACATTAGAATCAGGACCACTGCCTTTTCTTGAATATGTATCTTTAGAACTTTTATATAAAGGATAATGAAACATGCCACTGTGAATTTCACAGATTCTGAAATAAGGAAAAATATAAAAATTATAGATGAGGCCAAGATCAGTGGTTCTCAACCTGTGAGGCGGGCCCCCCTAGGGGGATAGCGAAGATGTGAAAAAAAAAAAAAACAAGAATCAAAAATATGAAAAAAACATCTGTTGAAACCAAAACAAATTAACTTAAACTACATTCTGATACTACAATAGAACAATAAATATAGAGTTAGATAAATGTCGATAAAAGTTAAGTAGGTATAATAAAATATGCATCTACATTTCAAAAAAATGTTGGGGGGGGGGGCGCGATTAAAACTGTTATGAAAACTTGGGTTGCAAATACTTAAAGTTTGAGGAACGCTGGCCAAGATGATACTTTGTAAAAGACATCTAGGAAACGTTTTGTCAATGAATGCCGTTGTCAATAAGACATTTCTATCTGCAGAACTACTGTCTCACTGGATGATTTTTGTTATTCCCACCATTCCGTGTAAACTCAAGAGACTGTTGTGCTTGAAAATGTCATCAAAATGAGATCAGCAGATGCACAAATACTTACACTAGGCCATCTGGCACCAACAATCATGACACGTTTATTCCCCATTCTGGTGTTTGGTGTGGACATTAACTTAGCTCCTAAGTCCTGACCTGTATCTGCATGACTTTATGTGTTGTGCTACTGTCTGATTTTAGAATGATTAGATAACTGCATTGACAAGCAGATGTGCAGGTGTTCTTAATAATTTGAACAGTAAGAGTATAATGCTATTAAAAATACATGCACTTATATCCTACTAGCTGTCTTCTGCGGCTCCGCCCATGTAGTAGTGAAACAGGACAAAATTTAAAAATCAATGCAATTTTTTTTATTTAATAATTTGTATTGATAAGAATTTATCACCTCAGCCTGCAGACTGTCTCTCAGATTTGCACAAATAAATTGGTGCCTTAACCAAACTATGATACTTAACACGATGAGAGAAATTGCAAAATCAACTGGAATGTTCAAGCAAATTTTAGAAATCTAAATCCGTTAAATAGTTCTCTGGTGAAAAGCGGACAGACAGGCAGACAGATGATGGATTATATATTGTAAACTGGAGGGTTGATCGCACCCTCAGAGGACACAGACACCCCTGGGAAAACCTTTAAAACACAGTCTACCTTCACATTGCTCCTCACCCTTCTTACTTGCGCTGTAACGCATGATAAACCTCTCGTGCGGTACTCCGCTTACTTATAAGCCTTGTACAGCGTCTGTCAGCTTTGGAATTGATTGTTTGCTTTTCTTTTTCTCTCTCTCTCTGATATTCTCTGCTCCCCACGGAACTATTATCTCTATCATGTCATGGAGCACGTTTAAAATTTTGAGAAAGAGAGAAATATCCGTTTGCAGTGTTTTAATAAAGTTCATATCTCCACATCCTCCTGTGTTTCTGTGCAAATCTGTGAATCAAGCGTGACAATATAGTCGTATATATATATATATATATAATAGAGAGAGAGAGAGATTATCACTGTTATTTCTAAATTTGACCAATTATTATAAAAACATTTATTAAACAAAAGTGTGGTATCTCTCTTTTTACATCCTGCCTGACGAAGGGGCCTGAGCTGCCTCGAAAGCTTATATATTGTAATCTGTTCATTTAGCCAATAAAAGGTGTTATTTTGCTTGACTTCTCATAATATAAATCAAAAATGCTCCAACTTTCAAGGCAGTTGACTGAGTCCCTGAACACAAGTGAATGTTATACCATGCTCACATTTTCTAATTGTTGTTTTACTGTCATTGTTGCTTTGAAATAGGTTTAATGTTCACTACAGTGCAATTATAAGATATCTTAAATGATATGCTATAAATTGCTGTGTGGGGTATTCAACTTATGAATTATTATGATCCACCCACGCACACTTTTCTCATTACCTTAGGAAGTACTTGGCCATAATTATCCCTATGAACTAAGACAGCGTTTACTTCTGCAAGAAATATTCACAAATATGTGCTAGAAATACCAATATTGGAAAACTGGGAAATATCTGTATACTCCAGCATCTTCAATTTGAAGACTTCTGTCATCATGTGACAACAAAAAATATGGCAGCAGTGACAGGTGTTAATGGTAATAAAATGTTAATTCGAGACATCATGCTCATTTATGGATATTAGAATTCATGCCCAGTGTTAACTCAAAGACTAATGGACAGCAAATGTAATTAAAGTCAGCTGGAAAAACTCCTCCTGCCTCCTTGGTTCATTAGCACTTTAGCATGGTGGGAGAGGAATGTGCGAACATGGGATATGTTTTATGTGGGTAGAATAAGACAGGGACAAATCAAAAATGGAACCAAGATTTCCATCAGAAGAAGAAGGTCTGATAACATCTTCACCAGCAGTGATTGAAAAGGAGCTTGTTTTCCTAAGCTGGGCTTTAGTGCCAATTAGCATGACTTTGGCTTTGTTGTGGTTTAATTTAAAGAGGTTTTGTTACATCCAGATTTGTACTTCATTGAGGAAAGTTGTGAGATGAGAAAACTACTATAGACTTTCACTTTTAACACTAAAAATAGTTCAGAGTATCATCCGCATATAAATGATAACCTTCCCCAAAGATATGAATAATATGGTCAAGGGGAAGCATCTAGATACATCTTGCCCTGTTTCTGTCTGGCGAAGAGCCTTATGGCTATGTATTAAGTAACTCTTTTTTATTTATTATCTAAATAATACAACATATAAGATTCTTAAACCTGATTAATTAATTTAAACTTGTAGGGGGTCTATACCCAGAAGGCTAGGATTGTTTTCTTGAACAAAATGATATTATGAGTGTGATCAGTGAAACAGCAGAGTTTCATTTCCCAGGTGGTTTTTGAAAATGGTCCCTAAAATTAGTTTTGCATATGAATGCAAAACTCACTGTTGACATTGGTACTGTTTATTAAGCTGTGTTCTCCAGTCCAGTGGTATTCCAAAAAAAGGATAAATGAAGGACTTGAGATTTTGGGGATTATTAAACTTCAAAATCAGAGGGTTGAAAAGTAAAGGATACACCAAAAAGACATGGCTGATGGAATCAAGTTCTTGAAGGCATCTCTGAGGACTAAAAGTAAAATTGAGGTTTTGCAGTACATATTATGTGAATATGATAATGCAGCAGAGATACATTTATCATCTATCCACACAAAGCACATACCCTTGCCTGATTCTGCCCATTCTGAGTCAAGGTGTTACTGTAGATGCTGAGAAAATTAATTTGACTTGAAGAAAGGAGCACTTGGCTAAAGGCAGCACTCTCACAGGGAAATAAGAGAACCACAGCGAAAGAGGAGAGGTAAGAGGAAGAGCACCATTGCAAGACAACAGACAACCAAGAATTAAATTCCTGACCAGAAATATTTTTAACAAGATATTTCAAGAACAAATGATTGCAATGTACAATTTAATTACGTGATTCCTTTAATAGTTTTATTTCTAGCCAAATATATGGGAAAAACTCTTTAATATTTAATTCTTCTTTATTCTATATAACTGTCTTTACTCTTTTGTTATTTTTATAAGAAAAACTTGTGGTTGATGAGGTGGCATTAAATATTAAAGTATACAGAATGAAGTTTTTTCTACAGAGCTTTTTCTTAACACAGAGAAAATTCACTTTCCCTTTAGAATTTTAGAGCATTTATTGTATCTCCTTTTTTTTTTTTTTTTTTTTTTGCACTGAAAATTTTTTATGTGGCCATTACAATGTGTAGATTCCTCCAAATACTTGAATATTCAATTGAAATTACAAAAGTTATGGTACACTGCAATCACAAGATGTTGGCGTTCTTAAAATGCCCAATATAAATACAGCAAGGCAGAGCTTTTTATTATAGTGATCCAAGACTCTGAAATGATCTCTATGCCAACATTTGATACAGTTTGAGCAGTAAAATCACACAGTGATTATGTTAGCATAGGACCTATTAAGTGGATGAATCTCTGAAAACCTTCAAGTGAGACATCTTAGATGTAAAAAATTAATAGACCTCTTCAGGCAAAGATACATTGTTCTCTTCTCTTGCTTATTGAATGGTCAAGATCTTTTGAAAAGATAACTGTCCAACAAAGTCTTTTCAAGATTTTGATGAGTTTTTCCATACAATGTGGATCTGTAGTCAAGTTGTCTGGGTCAGTCAGAGTATTTAATAATTGTTGACATATGTTAAAGGTTGTCCAATGCTGTATCTGTCCTGGTGTCCATATAAACACAGGGAACTCTAGTTTCTGTATTACAAATTGGCTGAAGAAGGGGCCTGAGTTGCCCCAAAAGCTTGCATATTGTAATCTTTTTAGTTAGCTAATAAAAGGTGTCATTTTGCTTGACTTCTCATTACCTTTTGTCAAAACACAAATTGTTACCCCCATTCTTTGTTGTAATAACTATTGGAAAGGTTTTAATTAAACCTAACTCACTGTAAAGCACAGGGCCAGCCCTCCTCTTTTAACGGAGGAAGTGTAACACCGTCCAGGTGATATGACTGTAAAGTAGATGGTATTTGAGAGGACCAGAGTTGGAACATATAAAAACAGGTAAGAGGTCAAAACATCAGAAAAAGACGTGCGACAAACCAATATGAAAGAGTCAAAAATTTATAGCAAAGGTTGGTACCCGAGAGATTTAACATACACAAAGAATTTTCTGTAGCACAATTCTTAAAGCGTTTTGTCTGTAACTTAGATAAAGACGGATCGCCCCAGAAGACCTCTTAATTGTGATATCAGGGTCATATATGTCTTTGGAGATCAGAAGAATGATTCAACACTCTAACACATGCATAGAAGACTATCTCAGTTCTACAAAATGAATTCCAACCAGGCCTCATAACTCTACTCTATCACAGAAAACAGTATGTTGTATCAGGTTACTACGAGTAGTGGTAAAGTGTTAAAAACAATTAACTGTATTACTCTCCTACAGTAGAGGTCTGCTGCAAGTATTTCATGACCACACATTCAGTGGGTATCTTGGTAGGGCCAAAAAATAATTGTAGAAGAGTGATACTGTGTCTCATGTTCTAAATTTCAATGCACAGGACATTGATGTTCACTCAGTGCCCTCAAGTGGAGTTTCCAGAAGGCATAGGGCAAACTACTTAAAGGCACTGGAAAAACCTCTGTACCTTAAAGCCAGTCTTCTTTACTATGTACGAAGGAATCAGAAGAGTGGGATCTAGAACACGAACCTGGATGGTAACTGGACGTGGTCGGAGCTTAACTCAACCTGAAAAAACAGATCTTCCATTTCTTATCACTACTGTTTCAGGCATATCAAGGATGACAGAAATCATGAGTTGAAAAAATTGTTACACTTCTTAAAAATGTGTGCTTCAGAGACATGAATGTAAAGTATAATTAGGTTCAAGGTAACTCCTCTGGATGCGATGTCATGCATCATCAGTGATGTTACCTGTGATCATTGCATGTTTTGTGTCCATCAACATAATACACCCGCATCCATGCAACCCAGCTCTGGTTCATCAGACCTCGATCTGGACTGCAGCCAATAAATTTGTCCACTTCTTTCTTGCTTTCTTTACTGTCTTTTTATGGCTGTCTCCTTTGCAGCTCCTGTAATAAATAGCAGTTTGAATGCTCAGTAGAGTGAGCACCATGCGAAGACCCAACAGCCTATCTCAATTTGCTAATTGGCACAACTCTTGGTACTTGGCACACATTCTTATATTTACTTCCTCAACATGCTCCTCCCAGGGTTCTGTAAGTTCCAACATGATCAGCTGTTTGGTAGTTTCTGAAAAGATCATCATGTCTGGATGTAAAACTGTTACAGCTACATGCTCTAGCACTTTGAGCTACATTTTTTTGTATAAATATATATATAAATAAATGTTGATTGATTGATTGATAGAAGTCTTAGTCTTTTGCCCCAGTCCACTTTGAGCTGCCTTTCAGAAGCTGTAGATAGAACTATACATATTACTGACTGTTAGTATGGCTTTTCTTCAGTCTTGACAAAAACAGTGGTCTTCTTCAGAAGAAGTTGTCGGTTGTTGATTATTGATGACTGTGTATACACTGTTAACAACTGTCTTAAGCTCCTGGTTAAGGTGTCAGAGATACTGGATTTCCCAAGGTATTTTGAACAGCTGCTTAGAAAGCATTCCATAATTCTCTTCCACCACACTAAGGACAGTAAAGTGTCTCCATTCCTTCCCCATCTGTGAATGTTCTCTGGACTTGATAGGGTGTCCTAAATGGCTTGGACAGGAAATGGACACAATAGAAGACTGCATGCCAGATGTTTGACCAAGCAATTCTGCGATGTAGTGCCCTGTCCCACATAGTCCATGCTATCCTTCTGCAAACCTCACCATCCTGTTTGCTCTTTCATCCTCCACACTTACACTCCTCCCTGAATCATTCGGTGCCGCTCTTTGCCTTGTCAATCGTAGATTTTCGGGAAGTAGCCAAGGCCCTATTGCCTTTGTATGCTTGAAGAACACAAGGCTCTCTCTAGCATTTCAGGTTGTGCCTGTGACGAAAATGTTTCAATAACCTTTAAGAGGTTCGTCACACAACATGGTCCTATTCCTCCCACTATGCTTCACCACCACCACTGGAATGGAAGTTTCTATCCGTTATCTAACTACCATGCCTAAGCTTTAAGAGTTTTTACTCCTGACCTACTTGACCCCACTTGGTTAGCCTGGGACTTGTTCTACTGAATGTGACATTATAATAAGAAAAGGACTTCTAAATCTGGTGACAAAGAGACTATGAAGGGCCTATAGAGAGTGCTGAAGAAAAAGCTGAGTGAAGTAAAGGGTGCTTAGGCAGCTAAAATAGAAAACAAACCCAATCAGTAAAATGAGAAAGATGCTTGGATTGGAGTGGGCATAATTACTGGACTCAAGCAATCTTAAGACTCAGGTGCTGGAAGGGAATGATGACAAAACTATCCAGTTATACATTTTCCTTCTTGACATCATCAGCTACTTCAAATGGCCAGTACCTGCACACCATCTCTACTGCATCATCAACTCTATGTACATATTTTACTATCAGTGATGACTATCAGTATAGGCTGTCCATAACTGATAACAAAGTGAGGAGACAGCTGAGGAGGCTACACTCAGAAAAAAACATGGGATTGGATGGAGCCAGTCCTTGAGTTTTTAAGGCTTGTGCTGGCCAACTTTGTAGTGCCGTCTATCACTAAGACTCCAGAAACACAACTGCTGTAGAAAACGTTCTGTATTATTCCAGTTTCAAAGAGGGTAGGCACTTCTTCACCTAAACACGACATGCCAGTAGCTCTTGTAGATCACATTAAGAAGACTATTAAGAAGTTGGTCTTGGACTACATGAGTCCTCTTTTAAAAGACCAGTTGGACTTACTGCAGTTTGTATATCGGACAAAGACTGGAGTGGATGAATGCAATTATCTGTCTGCTCCACAAGACTTACTTCTGTCTGGACAAAGGGGAAAGTACTGTGAGGATTATGTTTTTTGACTTCTTCAATACCATCTCACCATCCCTTTTATGGGATAAGCTCAGGGATATGTCTAATGATGAGCCTATGGTGTCTTGGATAATGGACTATCTGTCCAGCAGACTCAGGTTTGTGAGGCTCAAAGACTATGCCCTAATGCGGATGTGACCAACACTGGAGCACCACAAGGAACAGTACTAACTCCTTTCCTCTTTACCCTGTACACCTCAGACTTTAATAAAACCAGGTCACTTCCATAAGTTTTCCAGTCATTCTACACTAATGGGATGTATTGACAGAGGTGATTGAAAAGAGTAGAGGGCTCAGGTGGGGCAAAGAGAAGATTCTGCAACTCAGCATCAGCAAAATCAAGGAATTGGTTATTGAATTTTTGGTAAAGCAAAGAGCCTCCTTACCCAGTCAGTAGCAGATGTGAAGGTGGTGTGCTGCAGGTATATCAGTGATAGGCTGCACTGGTCTAGTAAGAGGACAACTATATAAGGAAGGACACAGCACATTGTACTCATTTAATGAGAGTGTTTTAACTTCCTTTATTATAAACCTCTGCAATAGCCAGGCTAGTTTCCGTACTATGCAATGCTGGGACAGTAACATCACTTGAAGTGATGGCCATTGAATTAACAAGTTAATTAAAAAGGAAGGCTTAGTTATGGGATGCACTCTCGACCCACTGGAGGTAGTAATGTAGAAGAGAATTAAATGATGAATGATGGCCATTATTATCAAGGCTCCTCATCATTTCTATGACATCCTAGATTAAAGTACTTCCAGACAACAAATTATTCAACAGAAGTGTGTCAACAATGACAATGTCTGTATGATGCCTCACTGTGACTGCCTACTTATCTTCAACCAAGTCAGAAGTTTTCTTCTATTTTGTAATTCTTTTGTGCTTGTGGGGGTCTGTTGTTGTTTCTATATTTTCTGAGCTGTTATAAAAGCTAAATTCCCCTCGGGACAAATAAAGTACTATCTGTCTATGAGTATTAAGGATAGATCGGGCTCCTAGGAAGTCTGGCAGCTCATTGCTTGTTACTATATAGCAGTCAGCTATTTCATTACTTTCTGTTCTCATTTATGCAATTTCTCAAATTCACTTTGCTTTGTGGGCATGTATTTACGTCCTCTGCTCTACTAGAGAAAACTAATTAGAACATTAATTTTGAAAGTATCCATTTTTTAACTGCAGTTATTAATATAATACATTTCAAGAATGAATAAAACAATTTATTCACAAAATAAGCTTTAATAGCTAGAATTAAAAATGTTACCAGCTCAGTTTTTTTAAAACCACTCCTCATGTAAGTGTTCCAGTCTCAAATGATGGACAAAACACAGCAGATCCTGATGGCAAAGTTAATCTCAATTTTGTTAAAAGCCAGGATACTGCTTGCTCAGGAAAGTTAAATTTAAGTGGAGAAAAGTACAATAATGCTCTCTTCCTGTGATGCAGAGAGAAGAGTAGGCTGCTTAATTCAAAATATCTCAGCCATAACATGTTTCTAGTTTGTCTTGTCAGCACAGAGACTATTAGAACAGTTGCCTGTGTTCAGCCATTTTATGCACTAACAGAGAACTTGATCTCGGTCACAATATGTGCAGTGTGCATATACAGTACATGTAGATGACTAACATTATGAAAGAAGAATACCTGTGCTTCTTTATATATAGATGACTTATATATTTTAACAATGTAGATCTTAATTAGTTCTGTTTTCACAGTAGTATACATATGAAAATGTGTATTTGTAACTGAACAAAAGACTGCTCAAATGACAAATTAGAAAAGAAAAAGGCTGAGAAATACCTTTTAAATGGTTCAATCTGTAATTGTGTCCTACTGATCACCTCTATGTCTATTCTCACTTCTTAAAGCAAATCCGTTGAACTGAAATAACCAAGCCATCCTATCCCAGGAGCTGTCCCCAGCTCCTCCCAGGGAATTCACATACAAACCAAAAGATATACAATACAATACACGATACAGTTTATTTTTGTATAGCCCAAAATCACACAAGAAGTGATGCAATGGGCTTTAACAGGCCCTGCCTCTTGACAGCCACCCAGCCTTGACCCTCCAAGAAGACAAGGAAAAACTCCCAAAAAACCCCAGTAGGGAAAAAATGGAAGAAACCTTGGGAAAGACAGTTCAAAGACAGACCCCTTTCCAGGTAGGTTGGGCATGCAGTGTGTGTCAAAAAGAAGGAGGTCAATACAATACAATACACAGAACAGAACAAATCCTCAATACAGTATACAAATAAAAATTTTAGAAGTACGTAGCAGACTTTAACAGTAGATGATATTCCATAATATGATTTGGATTTGTTTAGAGTCCTGGAGACCTCATCCATCAAGCTGCCTCCCCCATTTGGCCATTCCACAGCTAAAACAGTGCTGGACCAGCCAATCCGATGAAAAGACCCCTTCCTTCCCACAATTCCTGCAATCCTCCATCAGGGATGACTTTACCATAGGCAGGCAAAACAACTTGGCAGGTGGGCCGTGGCACCAAGTGCCACATTTGAGTATCTAGAAGAGAAACAGAATAGGTGAGGGTTAGTATCCAGTTATAACTATCAAGTTACTTATGTTTTAGTGCTAATGACTAACAGCAGAGATGCAGTCTGTACAGTTAATCAGCAGCTCTAGTCAGGATATGCTAAACTGAAGTAGTGAGTCTTCAGCTGGGATTTAAAGGCTGAGACTGAAGGGGCATCTCTTATAGTGCATTCCAGACTTTAGGGGCCCTGGAACTAAAAGGTCGACCTACCATTGTTATTTTATTAATCCTTGAAATACTAAGCAGACCGCCATCTTGAGATCTTAATGTGCGCTCTGGTTTGTAAGTCATGATAACTTCAGACAAGTAAGCTGGACCTTGGCCATTTAATGCTTTATATGTTAAAAAGAGGATTTTGAAATCTGCCCTAAACTTAAACGGGAGCCAGTGTAAGGATTTAAGAACTGGAGTTATGTGTTCATATTTTCTTGTTCTTGTAATAATTCTTGCAGCAGTATTTTGGATTAACTGGATGGAGGCTGTATAAAGAACAGTTTGAACATCCAGTGAACACCGCATTGCAGTAGTCAATCCTACTATAAATAAATGCATGAATTAATTTTCTCAGAATATTGTTTATTTAGAAAGCGCCTTAATTTCCTAGCAGTTTTAAGATGGAAGAGACATGATTTGGACAACTTTGTAATATGCGCTTTAAATGACATGCTAGAGTCAAAGATAACTCCGAGATTGCGGGCTGATTCAGTGAAATTAATGGGGATTCCAAATGAGTTAAATGAAGACAAAATATTGTCGTGATCAGCGTCATTCCCTCCAACAATTAACATCTCTGTTTTATCTGTATTTAAAGAAAAGTAGTTCTCATTCATCCACTCCTTTAATTTACTAACACAACTAATTAAAGACAACATTGGAGAAACTTCATTTGATCTAAATGATAGGTATAACTGGGTGGCATCTGTATACGAGTGAAAATTAACATTATGTTTCCTAATTAGAGATCCCAGTGGAAGCATGTAAAGTGAAAACAGTGTAAAAGGCGCTATATAGCGCCCGACCCGGCACAGACCACGCAGAGGCAACGTGTACAAAACACACAGGCTTTTATTTTTCTTCAGCTGTGTGACACGTCTTCCCCGTGCCACACAGCCCAAACACAGTCCCAAAGCACCAAACAAAGCACAACACAAACCACAATTCTCCACCACTCCTCCCAGGCAAGCTTCGTCTCCTTCCTCTCAACTCTGGCTCTTCGAGTGGTGGTGGCTGGGCCCTTTTATAGCCCACCCGGAAGCGTTCCAGGTGATTAACCACCTGGTCCTAATTACACTTCCGGGTGGGGCTGAAATCTCGTCCAGCAAGACTGTGGGAAGCAGGCAGCTCCCCCTAGCAGCCACGCCGGGCCCCAACCAAGCTGTGGAGGACTCCATCTCCCATGGAGCCCCGCGGGGTTGGGGAGTCACCGTCGGCCAGGGAGGCTGCCACCAAGCGTTCTGGGGGAGGTATTGGACTTCCCATGGCGGCTCCCCCGGAACATAAGCAGCAGAGGCGTCCCTGCCGGGCGTGGGACCCGGCTGTCCTTCACAACAGTAAAGGTCCGAGTACTGAGCCATGCGGGGCACCATTTTGAACTTCTGTGTATAATGATGGAGTACTGTCAGCACATTTCTGTACATATTGGAATCAATTTGATAAATAAGAACTAAACCAAGCGAACATAATGCCTGTAAGCCTAACATCATTTTCTAGCCTGTGCCGTAAATGAGAATGGTCAATGGTGTCAAACGCTGGGCTTAAGTCTAACAACATAATTACAGTGGAGTTTCCTTTATCAGAGGATATCAGAATTCCTCCATCATGTCAGCTCAACTTGAGACACCTATCTTCTGCTACCCTGTAAGCTAGCCACTATTTGCCAGAGAGAAAACCAAGTCCTTATAATTGCAGAGGGTGATTACCTCCCTGGCTATATTACACTCAGGTTTGTTGCATGGCCACAGTCTGATGAAGCCAAGAGGACAACTTCAAATGTAATCCATAGAGATTCACCCCCAAATTTCCTACACTGGATACTCTCCAAGTCACCTTCAGCACAATATTCAAAAGGTTTATTAAACATAACACCATTGTGAAAACTAATTCATTCTGCATGTCCATTTAATTTTGGTTAATGTTTATTTAGGTTCACTATCACTGATTTGGAGTATACTTTTGATCTGAAATAATTTTGTATATCCTGTCTTTATTGTTTAGGTCAGGGGTGCCCACACTTTTTCGGCTTGCAAGCTACTTTTAAAATTACCAGGTCAAAATGGTCTACCTACATTAAAAATGCTATATATATTGTAAAAGATTCAAAAGCAGACAGCATAAAGGTTTGGGGTTTCCGGCCCCATATACTGTAGAAGTATCCACAATCAAACAAACAAAACAAGGTCAAAATATATAAACACAAATTGTTCATATGCGCGACGCCGAAGATGTCGTCGGCGGACATTTTATGGAGGAGGAGCCGGAAGTGGAGGAATGCGGGGAAGGAACCGTGAGGGAAGATGGGATTGATGACGTCAGGAACAATGGCGGAGGAAGGGCGGAAGTAACGTGCTGCGGGAAAATTAGGCTTATGGTGGCGGAGCGTCTTTTTTTCTGCAAGAAAGCAAAGGAGAAAGGTTAGTACCCCGCCACTCCCTGCCGGCTAACGTCTTCCGAAGCGTGTTAAGGTCCGTCCGCGGTCTCCTACTCGCGCGTGCGTGACACGACCCCCCCCTCAGGCCAAGACCGTCAGGTCGGACGGACCTAACCGAGAGGTCGTGGATACAAGAGAGGGCATCGGCATTGGCCTGAAGGTTGCCGCGATGATAAGTGACAGTGAACTTATAGGGTTGCAAGTCCAGAAACCACCTGGTGACCCGCGGATTCGACTCTTTGTGTAGGGACATAGGTAGTACCCCGCCAACCCCAAGAAAGCCTGCACCTGTCTCTTGGTATTCGGACGGGGCCATTCCAAAATGTCTTTAATTTTTGAACATTGTGGTCTCACCTGTCCTTGTCCCACAAGGTAGCCTAAATACTTGGCCTCCTTCAAGCCAAAAAAACACTTACGGGGGTTTACTCCGGGGTCCGTGACTATGTCGTGCGCAATCAGCGAGGTCCGGCCCGGTGACTCACTCACTACTTCGGGGACGGCCCGGATTGCCTGGGTTATCTCCTGCCGCTGTAGGGGTGTCAGCTCGTCACCGAGGTTAAGGGCAGACGTGCTTGTGAATAGGGAGAGGGATCTCCTCTCTGTCCTTCCAGGGTTTTAATAAATTAACGTGGCAGATCCTCTCACTCGGCCGACGATTAGGCTGTTTAACCAAATAGTCGACGAGCCCCTTTCTTTCCTTAACCTCGTATGGCCCTTGCCAGTGAGCTAGTAACTTGGAATGGGAGGTAGGAACGAGCACCATCACTCGATCCCCCGGGCGGAACTCCCGGAGGACGGAGTTGCGATTGTAACACCGGGCCTGAGCTGCCTGCGCACGAGTCACATGGTCTTTTAGGAGCTGCCTGATTTTCGCGAGTCTGTCGCTCAGTTGCGCCACATACTCCAGTATATTGGAGGAGGGAAGGGCCTCAGCCTCCCAGCCCTCTTTTAGTATGTTCAAAATTCCTCGGGGTTGTCGCCCATACAACAACTCAAAAGGGGAGAAGCCCTTAGAGGCCTGGGGCACTTCCCGGTAGGCAAAAAGCACGAGTGGTAGGAGCTGGTCCCAATTCCTGCCATCGGCGTTGACTACTTTGCGGAGCATCTGTTTAAGCATTTCATTAAAATGCTCTACCAGCCTGTGTGTTTGCGGGTGATAGACAGACGTCTTCAGGTGCTTTATCCGGAGTAATTTGGCGACCTCCCTGAACGTATTCGAGGTGAAGGGTGCACCCTGGTCCATGAGGACTTCTTTGGTTATACCCACTCTAGTATATAAGGTGACTAATTCCCGTGCGATGTTTTTTGTGTTAGTGGAGCGCAGGGGAACCACCTCTGGGTATTGGGTAGCGTAATCCACCATGACCAATATGTACTTATGGCCACGGTTTGAGGGTTCCAGGGGTCCTAATAAGTCTACTCCTATTCTGTCAAAGGGAATATCTATCAGGGGTATAGGGACGAGAGGAGCGCGGTCCTTCCTAGGAATCTGGCGAATCTGACATTCAGGACAGGATTGGCAGAAACGCCAGACCTCCTCGTTGATCCCGGGCCAGTAAAATCGGAGTTTTATCCTTTCTAAAGTTTTTTCGGCCCCAAGGTGGGCGCCTAGGAGGTGAGCGTGAGCTAGTTCGCATACCTCCCGCCGGAAGGTACACGAAACTAGCAGCAGCTTCGGCACCTCACCTTCATGGGTCGCCACCCGATACAGCAGATCATTTTCTAGCACAAAAAAGGGCTCGCATGGTATGGATCTGTCAGCTTGTGAGCTGCCTGGAAGAACAACCGCATTCCACTGCTCCCTCTTAAATGAGGCAGGCGTGGACCGGAATTGATGGTCCAAGTTACTCAGGGGGTTTTGTGAGCTGGTCAGTGGAAGTGTTCCCTGGCTCGTCCCTTCTCCGGCGGATACTTCCGGGTCAGTGTCCGTCGCCGGGAAAGCGTCCCCCGATGTGCCTGCGCCTTTAGGGTCTGCCCCAGAGCACGGCGTGGAGACCGCGGGAAGGGTGCCTCGCCCCCTCATAGCCAGACCCAGTGAGGCTCCGGGAGCGGTGTGTCTTACTGCATTTTTTGTGTAACCGGTCTTGTCCAAAAATCACTGGATAGGGGGGTTCGGGCAACACCGCGACCATCAACTTAGACAATTCCCCCTTCCAGGTGATGTAGCACTGTGCGGAACAATATAACTTGGTCTCCCCATGCACGCAAGTGACTTGCAAATGTTGCTTAAGCCACTGTCGCGGTAATACATAACGGCGAGCAACAATGGTTATGTTGCTGCCGGAGTCAAACAGAGCCACCACCGAATGCCCATTCAATAACACCACTCCCGTGTTCGGACTCGCCAAGGGATGCGACGGAGTACAGTATGTCTCTGCGTTGGCCCATGTGCAGTCCATCTCCCCCGTGGCTGTGTTCAACGGACAGGTCGGCAGTAGGTGGCCGGTCTCACTACACTTGTAACAGCGCGGGGAGGCCGGCTTTTCTTTGGGTCTCTGCGGCGCTTCCACAGCGCTTTGAGAGGGCTCGGGGGTGGCCGCCTGTCCCTGTCGGTTCCTACGAGCTTGCCTTTCCGAACCCCCGGATCAGAAGACCGCAACCTGACGTTCCAGGACTTCCAGGAGTCCTGGCATGTCCTTATAAGGGTGGCGCCGGACCTGCTGGGTGAGGGAGCTAGGCATGGCATTAACCAGGCCCTCACAGGCCACCTGCTCCACGACCTTCCGGGCTTGGGGACCCTCGGGCCGTAGCCAACACCCCATTCTTCCCCAGAAGTCGAAGGCCTGTGCTCGGGCCGGCTTCTCGGGGTCGAACTGCCAGCTCCGCCATTCACTTGCCTGCTGGCCCGGCGTGATGCCGTAGTGTGCCAGGATCTCCTGTTTTAGGAGGTCGTAACTCGCGGCCTACTCCTCGGAGAGATCGTACTAAGCCCGCTGCGCGGGTCCCTTCATGTAGGGCGCCAGAAAATTGCCCACTCAGACCGCTGCCACTCATTCCGGGTGGCTGTCCTTTCAAATATGCCAAGTACGACTCGATGTCGTCCGCTTCCGTCATCGGCACTAGAGGTGGAGGCATTGGTTGAGGTGGGTCTGGTCTTTCCCTCTGGGCTTCTGCCAACCTGGCCTTCGTTGCCTCCAACTCCCGGGTGGTAGCGGCTTGCGCTTGCTGCAGGGACAGGATCTGGGCATTCATCCCCTGCAGCACTGTGTTGAGGTCCTGTCCTTCAGTCATCTGTCTTGGAGCAGTATCCTGCTGACTACGCCACTGTAAAAGATTCAAAAGCAGACAGCATAAAGGTTTGGGGTTTCTGGCCCCATATACTGTAGAAGTATCCACAATCAAACAAACAAAACAAGGTCAAAATATATAAACACAAATTGTTTATATGCGCGATGCCGAAGATGGCGTCGGCGGCCATTTTATGGAGGAGGAGCCGGAAGTGGAGGAGTGCTGGGAAGGAACCGTGAGGGAAGATGGGATTGATGACATCAGGAACAATGGCGGAGGAAGGGCGGAAGTAACGTGCTGCAGGAAAATGAGGCTTATGGTGGCGGAGTGTCTTTTTTTCTGCAAGAAAGCAAAGGAGAAAGTTAGTACCCCGCCACTCCCTGCCGGCGAACGTCTTCCGAAGCGTGTTAAGGTCACGCTATATATATATATTGTGAACGCTGGCCTGGACACACACAGAGGGACATCATAAGTTCACCCAACACACTGTTTATTTACAATTATGTACAAGTTTTGCTCATGTGCAACCCCAGTGCCTCTTGCACCGATTCCCCCAAAGTTCAGGGCTCACAGTCCTTGTGGCTTTCCTCTGGCCGCCTCCTGTCCTCTCTCCAGCTCTGCCAACTACCTCCCGACATCCACAAATGACTGAAGGGAGGCGGCCCCTTTTATGGTAACCCGGATGGGCTCCAGCTGCTTCCCAGCAATTGATCTTGGCCACACCCCTGTGTGGTAGAAGTACCGGCTGCGCACCCGTAAGCCGTCCGGGTGTCCCCTGTTGTCTTCCCCCTGGCACTTCCTGGTGTGGCGGAAGTGCCGGGCTCCCGGGATAAATAGGCAATGGGGAGCAGCCTGGCGGTGGCCACGGGTCCCTACAGGGCTGGGCTTCCAAGCCCCCTACCCGAGGCCCCCAACATAACCAGGACGGACGCCCCCTCGCGGTCTGGAGGAGGCACAAGCCCTCCTCTCGTCCTCCTGGGCGTCCCGGCCGGGGCTGGGACCACAGTGCCCCACCGCTAGCGAAGACACGTGGGTCCGAACGGCACGTCCCGAAAGGGCAGCACGTTCCCAGAGATGGTCCTACTATGTTCCCAGGGTCCAACACGGCACTCTGGGACATCTCCTGTCGGCACCCACTCTGACGCAAATGTGCCCCTCTGGTCTGCGCCGCTCTCGCCCCCGCTGTCCCCACCAGCTGGGTCACTATTGGCCTCCCGGCGTGGAGGCCTCCCACGGAGCGGCCCGTTCCAGGAGGGCAGGTCCCTGATGACGTCGGCCTCAGCGCCGCCGGGCTTCGGGCCTGTGGAAAAGGAAAAGAGGGCCAGAAGCACTGCCAGGACACTCACCCCGAGCGTCCTGCCGGTCTCCGTACCCGCAGTGCTCCTGCCCCCTTCCGACAGCCCCTGACTTGCCTGCCAAAGTCCTCCGCCGCAGGTTCCATGCCCATCCTCTCGTTGTCCACGGAACCGCTCTCGCAGGCGGCTCGCCCAGCCGCCCAGGGGATTTCCTCTGCCCCTCGCAGAGGATGGCCCTTCTCTGGGCGCTCGCACCCAGCGAGTCGCCCCTTCGTACCGGAGGTCCCGGCATACACCCCTCGGTTCCTCTTTCTAATCTTGGACGGCTTGACAGTCTGGGTCTGAGCATGGCAATAGCTCAAATCCAGCCCCGTCTGCGTCCCTGCAGAGCGACATGAGACTGCTGCGGGCTTGGAGCGCAGGGCGCTAAGACCCAGGGCACTCATCAAATATGGCAAATATGGAAAACGCACAAGCCAAGCAGAAAGCGTGGTATGACAAGGCAGTCAGAGACCGGAAACTTACAGTTGGACAGAAGGTACTGTTATTATTGCCTACTTCAGAGAGCAGTCTTTTAGCCAAGTGGCAAGGGCCATACACAGTAGTTGCTCAAAAAGGTCCTGTCACTTATAAGATTGATATGCCTGATCACCCTAGGAAATTAAGGCAAACTTTTCATATTAATATGCTGAAGCCATGGCAGGAATATACTAACCCTTCAAGTCAGCTATTGATTCGTAGCGTTCCAGAAGAAGAGGAATCAGAGGAGCAGTACTTGCCATCTTGCAGAGAAGTCCAAGTGGGACCATCATTGGAACATCTTGAAGAGACAAAAAGAGCAGAAGTACAACAACTGATTCCAGAGGGTCTGTTTGGATCTTTGCCTGGTAGGACTCCTCTAATGCATCATGATATTCGCCTTACATCCCCAGGTCCTGTGAGAACATCCTACTGTAGAATTCCTGCACGCCTACAAGAGGTTTTTAGAGAGGAGCTGGAACAGATAAAAGACTTAGGAATTGGTGTAGTCCTGTGGTACTCGTTCCTAAAAAGAATGGACAGATGAGGTTCTGTGTGGACTACAGTAAGCTTAACGCCATCTCAGCTTTCGATACCTACCCAATGCCTAGAGTGGACGAGCTGGTAGAGCAGCTAGGTCCAGCAAAATATTTAACAACAATTGATCTTTGCAAAGGTTATTGGCAGGTCCCACTCACAGAAGAGGCAAAACTACTTACCGCTTTCAGGGCTCCCGGTGGTTTGTAACAGTTCACTTTCATGCCATTTGGGTTGCATGGAGCGGCGGCGAACTTCCAGCGCCTCATGGACAAAGTGCTGCAAGGAGCGGAGAGGTATGCTAGAGCCTACATGGATGATGTTGTAGTATACAGTAAGACCTGGGAGGAGCATCTACAACACCTGGCGGATGTGTTTGAAAGGTTAAAAACATCTGGGCTTGTGGTTAACCCTGAAAAAACAGTCATTGCCAAAGAGGAAGTGCAATACCTTGAGTACACCATAGGGGGCAGTTTGATCCGACCCCAAATTGACAAAATGGCCGCTATAAAGGATCGTCCGTGTCCTGGAACAAAGAAGGAGGTCCGGTCATTCCTTGGTTTGGTGGGGTGGTACAGAAGATTTATCCCCAATTTTTCGGATATTGCAGCACCCCTCACCGACCTGCTTAAAGGATCTGCACCACGAAACGTCAAGTGAGTCATGTGAAAATGCCTTTCAATCTCTGAAAAAAATATTTTGTAAGAATGTTGTATTGCATTGTCCTGACTTTGCGAAACCTTTTACTTTGCAGGTTGACGCCTTTGGGGAAGGTTTGGGAGCAGCCTTGATGCAGGGAGAGGGTGACGAGAAGAGGCCAATTTTGTTTATTAGTAGGAAGCTGTTTGACCGAGAGAAGAAGTACGCTACCTTAGAGAAAGAAGGATTAGCAATAAAATGGGCTGTAGATAGCCTTAAATATTATCTACTGTCCAACGAATTTATTGTGGAGAGCGACCACCGAGCATTGCAGTGGATCCAAAAGATGAGGCATTCCCATGCTCGTGTGGCCCGCTGGTATTTGGCTCTCCAGCCATACAGGTTTCAGGTACGTTATGTTGCGGGGAAAAAGAATCTAGTGGCAGATTATTTATCCCGCACATATGACCTGAAATTTCGAGGGGGAGGGTGTGTGGTAATGTGCCTTACTGGCATTACCATTAATTAAATAAAATTGGTTTAGCGTCCTCTGCTGTGTAAAGAGGGAGGCTTTTGTTTGGAGGAAAAAATGTATAAAGAAAGGAAACTTACCTTTTTTCATTTATATAGTGCAGAAAGACGCCTTTGTTGACGATATTAGCGTCTTTTGGGGAGTGTCACAGCGGGTCTCATGTAGACTGGAGAGACAGCCTTGCCATTGACCGGCCGGGATGGCATTAACGGTACCCCACTCCTACACGCGTTTCCCGCGACCTCATTAACTCTAAAGGAGTAAAAGAAAGTGCAAAGCGTCGTAGTATTAGTTTACTGCGGTCTAGTAAAGGGATCCCGTATTCGTAGTTGTCTGGGCTGTAGCTCAGGGGAAGGAGGAAAAGAATAGAAAGTGCTTACTTTCACTTTATGGCAGAAGTGCCGTTGGCGTCTCAGAAGCCGGCACAGCTATACGCGCACGCGCGCCGGCAGCTCCATTTTTATAGTAATTGTGTGGGAAAGTCGACACCGCTTTTCGCAAACGCGTTCACGTCATCGCGTACTCGGGAGGGATGACGTACAGCGGTTTAATTGGTCAGCGTAGGGGCGCCGAATACAAAAGGGAATCGTGGCCTCTAGAGGGGGTTCTTTCTGAATAGATCTTTTTAGAGAAAGGTACCTGGCAGAACAGCATTACGGCTTGTGCTTTGTTTTTGTAAATATTTTTTTCATATAAATATCTCTTGATTAACTTTGGTGGAGGTATTTATTGGGTTGTGGTTAGTGGTGCACTGTTTATTTTTGTATATACACTTTTTCTATATTTCTGAATATTTTTGGGTGAATCCTGTATTATACACTGTTTGGAGGAGCAGCTTCCTGACTTGGATCACTGTGGAGGAAGACAGCTTCACATTTTGTTTTTGTGTATATATTTGGATTTCACTAGTTTGTGTGTATTTTACTTTTTCTTTGGGGACTTTCAAGCAGCACTGTAAATATTGTATACAGTCATTTCTGGGCTCCATTTGATTATTGTTTTTGTGTGTCCTTTGCGGCATTGGACTGTGTTTTAATATATAAATTCCGCAGGACATTATTTTTGATTATTTTATTTAAGTGCACCTGTAAATAAAACCTCACTTTATTTTTCAAAAAACCCAATCCTTTTTGTGTCTGTGTCTCCCTGTCTTACACCATCATCCTGGTCACGCTCGGTCCCACATACTAGACACCTAGAGTGTAGGCTGGTGATTCCAATTCCCACTACACGGGGTGTCATACCGTCACCTTGGTCGGGCTGGAGGAATCAGTCTAGCGTCGCCTCACCCGATTGACGATGGCTTCTATCAGCACGCCAAGCATCTTCTCCAGCCATTCCTTCACTTCCTGCAGGGCCTGAAACACCTGAAAAAGGGACTGAAGGGGTAGGACATGCCCTCCAAGTCCCATGCAGCCCGAAACAGGTAAGTTTCTTCAGTGTGACACGGGTTCGGGTTGGAGGTTCATCGTCTCTGCCTGTGCGCTTGTAAACTAGGTTATAAAAAAATGATAAACTCCCAGTTTAATTATAAATTAACAAAACAAAATTAATACAACTGGAAATAATCAGGAATTCTCTTTTACCCAAACAAACAATCATAAATTATATTACACTATTATAATAAAACAAAAACACATTCTGTCTTGTCAAACTTCCATCCATCCATTATCCAACCCACTATATCCTAACTACTGGGTCACAGGAGCCAATCCCAGCCAACACAGGGCACAAGGCAGGAAACAATCCCCGGGCAGGATGCCAGCCCGCCGCAGGGCACACACACCCACACCAAGCACACACTAGGGACAATTTAGAATCGCCAATGCAACTAACCTGTGTGTCTTTGGACTGTGGGAGGAAATTGGAGTACCTGGAGGAAACCCATGCAGAGAACATGCAAACTCCACTCAGGGTGGACCCGGGAGGTGAACCCAGGTCCCCTAACTGCGAGGCAACAGAACTACCCACTGCGCCACTGTGCCGCTCCTTGTCAAACTTGTATTAAAAAAAAACGTTGCGGGCCTGATTCGGTGCTTGGGAGCGTTGAGACCAAAAACTCAGCGGTAAAGCCACTTCATCAGGGGCAACAAATAAAATAAAAGTGGTACCTTACTTTAAGTTTGTTTTATTAGTTCAACAAATCCTCCTAATCCCTCTGTCTCTGCCTGTGAGCAGGGAACAGTTGCTGAACGAATCCTAAATCGTCTCCATCTCCGTCTACAAATAAGCAATCGTCCATAAGAAACGTGTTGAGCTGAGTTAGCTGCTGCCTCCATCGGTTCATGTTGCTACTTCCCCTCACTGACTTCGCCAGATAGACACTGCAAACATCTAATTGAAATTCTCAGTCTATATCAGCAGTTTGTACTCCTGTAAATTATCTTGCTGATAATTTGCAATTTGCCTCCCAAACTTTTCGCTACACCACCTTGGCGTCACGCTCTTTCCTCTCACCCCTTCTCTCCTACAGCCGGTTCTTCCACCCCCTTCCATTTTTCTGCAACATCTGGTTATCAAAATAAAAGTCTGCAAAACCACACATAAGAACTACTACTTTAAAATTTAAAACACAGTTTAAAACACAAACATTTCACTTATTTACATCAATCAGTTATTTATGCAAATTTCTACCTGGGCTACATGCATATACATTTATTATCACATTCACTGTGTCAGTGGTATAATATATGTAGTACAATCATGTGCATGTTATACCTAGCACAGGAAAAGTTTTTTACACTACCAAAAAATACACAACATACATTGCCTATAAAAAGTATTTACCCCTAGAATGTTTTCTTATTTTATTGTTAAGTAACAAGAAAACAATGGATTCACAATGGATCGAAACAATTGATTTGCAAGGGACTTAATTTGGCTTTTTTTGACCCTGGCCAACAGTGAAAACAAGTCTCTGTAAAATGGTCTAAATTAATTACAAATGAAAATATTATGACACACCTAAGTCATCAACAGGTGCAGCCAATTGGCTGCAAAAGTGACATAGTTAATTAAATGGAGATCACCTGTCAGGGGGTTCCATCTATTGTAGTATAAATGCACCTCAAATGGAAGGACCAACTTGTGGTGAATCAATATGGTGGCTTAACTTATGCAATGAAGACAAAAGAAAACTCCAGGTAACTCTGGGAAAAGGTAATTGAAAAGCAAATGTCAATGGATTTAGATAAAAAAATATGCAAGTCACTGAATATCCCTGAGAGTCCAGTTAAATCAACCATTAAGAAATGGAAAGAGTATGGCATAGCTCTAAATCTATAGAGCAGGCCTTCTAGCAAAACTGAGTGATCATGCAAAAAGAAGAATAGTGAATGGAGGCCACCAAGAGACCTGTGATAACCCTAATGTGAGAATAGCAAAGAGAAACACATTGATAAAAACAAAATGAACATGAAGTCTCGGCTAGAGTTTCCCAGAATACACTTGGGAGACTCTTAAGTCAGCTGGAAAGTTTTTTGGTCTGATGAGACCAAATTTGAGCTTTTTGGCAATCAGCCTAAATGCCATTTTCAAATACTGCAAAGTATCAAAACTACAAGGAACAAAGCCTGGAGTAACAAAGTTAATGTCCAGATCTCAATCCAATTCTAAATTTGTGGCTGGAATTAAAAAAGGCTGTTCACTCACAATCTCCATGCAACCTGATAGAACTTGATCAGTTTTGCAAAGAAGAATGGAGAAGGACAGCAGTGTTGAGACATATAAAGTTGACAGAGTCCTGTGCACTCAGACTCAAGACTGTCATGGCTGCCAAAGGTTGATCTACACAACACGGGCTAGAAGAGGGTAAACACTTACTTGATCGGGCACTTTGTGTTTTATATTTGTAAGTAATTTAGACCACTTTGCAGAGCTCTGTTTTCACTTTGACATTAAAGATTCTATTTCTGTTGATCGGTGTCAAAAATGGCAAAATTAAAACCACAGCAGTTTAATGTTGCATAATGAATTGAAAACCTCTAAAGGGGTGAACAGTTTTTATATGCACTGTATGTTGTATGAAGGATACTTTAACTTCTTTAACTGAGAGCTTTCAGGTAAATGAAAGAGGCCTGAAAGTCTCGTGGAGCTGGATAGGAATGAAGTGAATTCTGGGAAAGATGAAAAGCAATGCAGGACCTTAGAATGATTTGTATATCCATTCTGTTTGCAGCTACTGTAAGTGCAGCTTTTGATTCTCATGGAAATAGACTTTGAGCTTGTGTGAAACTGTAAAAGTGTTGGCCTGTTTGTTACTGGATAGTGATAGTTTTCTCGTTTTGGATGAGAAGGGGGAAAGAGTGGCTGCCTTTTACCAAACCTTTTTTCAGTAAGAATCTGTTTAGTTTTTGGCTCAATAAAATTGATGACATTTATTGATATGTTTTTAATATAAACAAGGCAAATAGTTTTCTGTTTTGTTAGGTCCAGATCAACTTTGATTAACTTGTCTTGATCACCGTAACCTTTAAGGTATATATGTCTTATACCAAAGACCTTTCCTTTGATTTTCCTAGAGTCTGAGGTGTGCATTAATGTTTGTATTGTCAAGTTAATCTAATGCACAAACTGAACATTTAACATTAGTTCACCACAGATTGTTATAACACCATATGAAATATCCATCCATCCATTAATTTTCTAACCCGCTGAATCCGAACACAGGGTCACAGGGGTCTGCTGGAGCCAATCCCAGCCAACACAGGGCACAAGGCAAGAACCAATCCTGGGCAGGGTGCCAACCCACCACAGCCATATGAAATATTTCAGAAATATTCTTCACCTAACTTCTAAAACTGAATTAAAAATGTCCATTTCACACTGTTTCAATTATACTGCTAACAAAGCACACCCAAATATTATTAAAAATTTTAAGATGCACAAAGTTCATATTTTTTTACACAATATACTTTTACAATTTTGTCATTATTGTTTTCTTTTATTGAGGACTAGCAAAGCCCTGAGAATTCAGTTATCACTTTTTTTTTGCCTGATTTACAGATTGTTCGAGGACAAAGGCTACTCACAGTACACGTCTGTCTGAAAGTGGGAGCAGCCATCAGAGACTGCCTGTGTTTATCCAAGCCATTGGCCAAGACAAACCATTGTGAGATGATTAATAAGGCTACCATTCCACCTGGATTTGTTTGGTAAGCTGTCTAGCAAGCAGCCACCAAGAGCTGGTCAATGTTGTTAGACCTACACTTGGATTGCCAGCCTGTGGGAGATACTTTCAGAAATGTTTAGGTTCCTCAAGTGCCGGGGCTGCCAACTCAGTTCAAATTTGCAGAATGAATTAACAGCAACCAATGCTGGTGAACAACAACTACAGAAAGGATCCCGACTTGCCTTCCACGTTTTGGTGGCAGCTGTGGGAACACTAAGGACCTATCGTATGTCACCCGTTTGTCATTTTTCATGATTAACAAGAGTTCTCACAAGTTGATTTTTTGGACAAGACAAGCGTATTGGCTTTTTCTAAACATTCAATCAGTACAAATAGTTAATAAAGCACCATTACATTGAGTATTTATAGTCATTCTTTTATTTACTTGTCAATTTTAAGAGTCTCATATTGTAATTTACAGTTTTCACCTGATTCTTCTAAAATTTTGAAATGGTTCAAATGCTTGCTGCATTAACACACCGTTTAATGTTGTATATAATCATCTTAATGTTTTATATAATCATCAGGCAAGAAATAAAGGTTTATCAGTAAAACTTTTAAAGCTCAGGATATTAAAACTTTTGTTACACATAAATAACTGAATTTATTATATGATTATTTTGAAATACTTAAAATACAGTGACAATTATAGACAAAAATATCTATAGACAAAATTATTTTATTACATTTTTAAATATTATCACTTTTCAATTTTTAAAAGAAAAAATGTATTTTTCTGTTATAAAAATGAATAATACTTTACTACACACTTTTCCTGAAAAACTCCAGTCCAATATTAACAAACAGATTAATTCATTAAAAATATTTGTTGTTTTGTTTGCTAAAAACTGTATTCATATGCCCAGCATGGTGGTCCACTAGTATTTTGAGAAATAAATAATTTTCAATTTTTAATTTTAAGTTGAACCGGAAATCAGTTTTTTTAGAGGAGTATGAAATACCTAATTCATTCATAACATGTTTAGAACTCATTTTAAAATGATTGTCAAATTTCAATATTATTTCTTTTACACTGAATGCAGAAAACATGAAGTCTGTACTTTGTACTGTTCATGATTTTAAAAGTCACAAATCTGCATATAAATAGTTTGCAAGGGATTTTAATCAAAAAGTAATTTCATTGTTAAGTTGATTCTTGGCACAGAGCTTTAATACACACACTTTTATAATCATTTCCACATTTCCTATTAAGAATGCTGTTGTCTGGTTGAGTTTGATAAAAAAACATTTTAATATAAAATTTGCACTGCTAATGAAAGAAAGATGCCTGAATTTAGTAAATTGGGACTATATATTTGCAAGGTTTGGCAGGTGCTCATTACTGTTATGTTTAATATTACCAAATAGTTGGATAAAAATTATTAGTGTGAGATATTGAGTTAACATGTTGATCTGATTGCTTTCGCCATTACAATAAATACTGAAGTAGCTCAGAAAAACCCACCTAACTATACTTGTACACAAACACATATACATACAGTATACAGTACATGCAGCACCTACAAAAACATTCCTGAACACACAGACTGAAAGCTGTCATGGCTGCCAAAGGTACATGTGCTAAACACTGGCTTGAAAGGGCAGAAATACTTACATGATTATTTATCTTTTGGTTTATATTAATTAATTAACTCAGACCACTTTGCAGAGATCTGTTTTCACTTTTGCATTGTTATGGTGTGAAATTTTGTATATAAGCTAATAAATATTTTTTATGTCTTTATTTGTAACTTAGACAAAGCAATGTAATACTGTATTAGTGTTATGTCGTTGATAAGAACAGCAATGGTATGATGCCCCCCTTTTAGGACTGAGTCTTTGTAATTTTATGACAGAGTCAAGGGAAGTGCCTAAAACCAGTTTGGCAAGTGATTCTGTGCAGGGCTCTCTCAATCAGCCACCACAGGTAAGCAAAACTACCTAGCAGGCAAGCATCAGCTCAACAAATGGTATTGGGGGCAGGTGTGAATGGTACTGTGTGCCCTCATTGGTCTGAAGTATGCATGTTTCTGTAACACAACACCCTATTGGCTGTAGGGTTTGGACAGAGAATCTATACATTTGCTTGCTTTACCCCTCCTTGTCTCTCTTACACTATCATCATGAAGGAGCATCTGTCATACCATTTCCATGAGAAGAACAACACACTGAGAAACACAACTCGGCAGTCATAGAGACAGGCATGTGGCTGGTTGTGAAGAAAGCTGACCAAAAATGAGGACTTAACTAGAGACATTTTAGTAACAAAACAGGTTTGTGTGCCACCTGGAACTACAAACAGCATTTATCAGGTTGTATGGTTTCCAATATTCACTTGTACTTTGCTTATTGTTATTATTTATGAATATTATCAATAATACATTAATTAAAAGTGTAACTTAACACCTGCTTACCTTTTACAACACCTAATTGCCTGAGATTATAAATGTAAAAGGGAAAATGAGAGAAGTTGAATACTACAATATTTTTTATACAGTGGTAAGTCTGGGAGAATTGATGCATTTTGAAAAAGGCAACACATTAATAATTCAAAAGGGTAAAGTAGAGTAATATAGAGTTCTACCAAGACAAAATACACATTAAAGAGACTTTTTCTGTTGAACAGTGTCAAAATGTCCAAATTAAGTCCTCAATGATTAAATATTATATAGCAAAACTTCCAAGTGGGTGAATACTTTTTATAGGCCTTGTGAAATAGAGCGGCCCAGACACACACAGGCAGACACCGTTTCAACCATCACCCCACGTTTATTTACACTTCTAATATATACAAAGTCTATGTGCACCGCCACCTAACCATACCCCCAATTCTCCAAAGTCCAGGCTCGCAATAGTCCTTTCTCCACATACAAATCACTTGGGCCTCTCCTCGCCTCCTCTGCACCGACCTCGTCTTCCTCCTCACTCGACTCCCACCTTGATTGCAGGGCGGCGGCTCCTTAAATAGGTGGCTGATTGTCGACCACACCCAGCCACCTGTGACGATACTGCCCCGCTAGCTGAGACTTCCAGGGACCAGCGGACCATTCCGTGAGGACGTGAACATCTCAGCGGCAAGCCGCCACACTGTAGCCTGGGGCCCAAACCTATAAATAAAACAGAAAAACCAGGGGCAGGGACGTTGCCCTGATGCAGCCCCTTGACTCGTCTTCTCAGCTGGGCCAACGCTTTCCACTCCGATCGGCACCCCAATGCTCCCTTCTTTGGCTTCCCCGCTCGAGCAGTCCGCGGTCCTCGCCACGGAACCACTGGTGGGATCGGGCTTCGTGTCCACCTTCCAAGCCGTAGGTTTCTCCTCTGCATCTGCAGAAGACGGCCCTTCGCAGGACATGCGCACCCTGCGGCACGTCCTCCCATATCGGAGGAACTGGCTTCCCCAAGCCGCCTCCTCCGCTTACTTTGGGACGCTGCGCCGGTTTGGATCTGCCCATTGTAAGAGGGCAGACCCAGCCCCACTGGCATCAGGAGCTTCACGGGGTCAGTCTCCGTTACCTTCCCCGCTGTGTCTCTCCGTCCAGAAGCTCCCTCAGCGCGCCGATCCTCTCTTGCCTGTGGCTCTCAATCTGACGCCACTGCCATCCCTCCTGACTCCAGCGTCTCCGCCCGCAAATCGCTTGGCCGGCGGCGACAACACACGGCGCAGTTCTTCTTCTAAGTCCTGCAAAATCGCCGCCAAGGAGAGTGAAGCAGCCGGCGGTGGGCTTACCTTGGGAGTAGTTCCACTTACCGACTGCTCTCTATGGGCCTTTCCCTGCGGCCCATTCGGGTTTCTTTGGTGCACAGGACGGACCTTCCCTGCTCTCGCCTTCGACCAGTCATAGGCAAGAGAACAGGACACGCTGTCCAATTCCGCATCTGTCACGAGGAGGGACTTTCGGTCGGCCATCTTGCTCTCCTCTCTCACAGGAGAGCGTCTCTCTGGACAGCTCCGCTGCTGCTGCGGCTTCTGCAGCCACAGCCTCTCCTTCTTGGCAGCCACCTTCCTGGTCTCCGCGTCAGTGAGCCACCCCTGAACCACAAAGTCCACCAATGGACCTCCAACGGTCCATGATACACTCTGTTGCTGCGGGGTTGGGTGTACGCCACCCCTGCGGCACGTGGGTGAGTTCCCCTGTTGTGCCGGGCCTTTCACAGACTTTACCATGACTGCAGGTCCCCACCTTGACCCAGGTGGAGCATCCTGCCGACTACGCCACTGTGAAATAGAGCAGCCTGGGCACACAGGCGGGCACCGTTTCAACCATCACCACACGTTTATTTACACTTCCAATATATACAAAGTCTATGTGCAACGCCACCTAACCCCCCCCCCGTTCCCCAAAAATCCAGGCTCTCAATAGTCCTTTCTCCACACACAAGTCACTTGGGCCTCTTCTCGCCTCCTCTGCACCGACCATGTCTTCCTCCTCACCCGACTCCTGCCTTGATTGCAGGGCGGCGGCTCCTTAAATAGGCGGCTGATTGTCGACCACACCCAGCCACCTGTGACAGCCTATATAATGGATTTCTCACATATTACACATAAACAAATCTTACTTTTTTGTTGTCACTATATTGGTTTCAGTTTTAACTATCATCCATCCATCCATCCTCTTCCGCTTATCCGAGGTCAGGTCACGGGGATAGCAGCTTAAGCAGAGAAGCCCAGACTTCTTTTTTACACTTTTTTAATTTAACTAATTTAACTAATTCCAGTTTTAACTATTGTGTGAATATTTGGTCAGTGACATTTAATAAATATGACTGTACAAATTGCAAAAATGATATTGACCTATACCTTTAGATGAAAGAACTTGAGATGACTTTTGGGAAAATTTTAAATGAATGAGTATATTCAAGGCCAATGCTTGAACTAACTTTTCTATATCCTTCATAGTTTCCTGTCTGAATATTTCCTTATTTCTTATAAGACAACAAGCAAATCTAAGATACCACACTAATGTGAAATAAGATACGTCTTTGTCAAAGGTAACGTCAAAGTCTGAATGGATTAGCAAAAAAAAATCAAGTTCTAGAAGTCTGTAGTATCAGTAGTTTGTTACTGCTTTTTAAGGTTTAAGAACAAGTGGTTTTTACCTCTTTAAAATAGTCAATTAATGATGAATCGTTATGTTTCGTAGAAACATATAGCTTGGTGCCATCCTCATATGAATACAAATGAATGTATTTATAAATGACTTCTGACAGTTTTAACAGAGAAAACCGCACAGAACCCAAGCAGTCCCAGAATTCAGATTAACTCCCTGGGAGCTCAGATAAATACAAAGGTAATGATAGAAGGAACATTACAAAATCATAAGTCTAGTGACTCTCTGGGCTTGCCTAGGAGCACAACTAAGAACCTCATGGGGTGGCTGGTCCACTGTTGCATGTAATGCCTTTGCCTTCATATCTTCTTTCCTCCCAACTTCTGTCCTAAAGCATCCTTGACATCTATCCCTCCAAGTCCAAGGTCAATTGCCTCCTGTCCAACAGCCTCCGCCATCCTCAGAAATAATTTCAAACAATGACCTAGTGTGTTCCTTGGTAAGGGGCATTAGGTCACACCAATGGACAGTCTAAGGTAATTCTCATGTTGGTGTAAAACACTTACCAACGGCCACACATAAGCCTCAAAGCTAAAAGAATGTCTCAGGAAAACAGCAATGTGCTGACTGCATGGGACAGTAGCAGACTATTTAAAAATGAATCGGGAGATGAATCATCACCAAAGGAACAAATGGTTTGTTGTAATGGGGAAGTAAAAAACAAAAAAAAAAGAAATTAACCGAGGCACAATACATTTAACAAAATTATAGTCAAACAATAAAAACACCGGAGCCAAAATATTAATCTTAAATAGTAGTAAAAAAATCAAGCCAGAATGCATTAATTTAGAAGCAACTTTATTTGTCCCTAGGGGAAATTTGGCTTTTTACAGAAGCTCTTTAAATAAATATTGTAGTGTGAAGCCCTATCTCCAACACACATAGGCAGGACATGATTTTGCCACACAGCACTTGGCTTATCTACAGTCCAGTACACCATGCTCACAGGACAAAGCACAACACAGTTCCTTTGCCATCAGTCCTTCTACCTCCACTCCTTCTCAAGAGCTTCATCCACTTCCTTCCGACTCAGACCATTAAGTGGTGGTGAGTGGCTCCTTTTATAGGGCACCTGAACAGCTTCTTCCGGCAGCACTTCCGGGTGTGGTGGAAGTGCTGCTATATAGGGCCCTGTAATAGTCTACGCACCCTCTGGTGAAGGCCCCAGGCCCCAGTAGGGTTGAGCCTCCATGCTCATAATCCATGGCCCCACTGGAAGCCAAGGGGGCTGCCCTCTGTCAGCACGGGGAGAAAGGGTCTTGAAAATACTCTTTCCCTCAGTCCTGCCATACTCGGGGCATCCTGGTCAGGTAAGGGCTCCGGCCATCCACCACAATAGATACATAAATATATAGATAATTAAATATATTTACACTCACACAATATAGTCTGAATACATAAAAATAACTTAAAAGAAAGAAACCTTCTGACGGCTGTCACAGTCATGGTGAATTATTATGCAGGTGTATTGCTGTTGGTATAATGGAGCCCCCACAGCATTTCTTGACACACTTCTGCTGAATGATTTCTTGGCTGAAAGTCCTCAGTGTTGGTGTGTCAGAGAGAGAGGATGTGCAGCATTGTTCATGATGACATTCAGTTGTATTTTAATTATCTCCTTTTCTTATTCACAAATATTTCAAAACAACAGCTATATTACAGTGTTGTTAATTTGTCTCCATTTTTGTGTTTGTTATCCTATGGATGCCACCATATTTTGTACAGTTTTATGTGGAAACCCCCACTTTCTGTGTCAGGTTGTCTGGTTGTATTACGGAGGGCATAATATACAAGGTCACTGCTCACATTAGGAAAGTGTCTAAAAGACCCTTAAATGGGAACAACATGAGAAAAATGCACTTTAGAAAGACAGAAATTTAAATAACAAATTGACTCCTAATTTTTTTTCTTTTGTTTTAGTAGACAATTCAACAAGTACACTTGTAAAGAACTTAGCTTCTTTACAGACTAATATTTTGATTACCACTGTCTTGAATTTTTTAAAAACTGGCATAGGACACAATTTCCAGGGCTATATGAACATATAGTAATAGAGTAAAGTATTTCATTTATCAAAGGAGGTAAAAATAACAATAAAAAGTTTATCCACAACATCACATGTAGTATTTAATATATGGTAGTAAATGTCTTACGGATGAATTGAAAAAAACAAAAGACACTTGCACTGTGATGGACAGTAAAAAGGTAGTGCTTTGCCTTTTTCATCTAGACAAAACTCAAAAGAGAAAAATAAACAATCTTATTTTAAATCTATTGTAGATGCAACATGGGCTGGATGGGCATCCCGGCCAGAAGAGGAGATGGTTCCTTCCCTGGGTTTGGGAGGCTCCTAACAGGCATATAGGCATCCCAGCCGGGGAGGAGAAGGGGATTAGACTCAGAAGGAAGGACCAGAAGGGGTAGATGGACAGCCCACCGTAGATGGAAGATATGTCTGGTGGTTTTTACTCCACAAACACTCTAGATGGCAGCGGATATTGGTGCCTAGTGGGAAGCCAGCAGGGCTGCTCTGGCAGACTATACCTGGGTGCCATAAGAGGGCACTGCAGGGAAACAAGCTCCCTGCTGTGATGGACTTTCACATGACCTGAAAGTGCTTCCATCGGGCAGTAGCCCTGGCTAATTAAAGGCACCGCACTCCCTTATCCAGGTGAGTTAGAGCTGGGAGGACACAGAGCAACACGAGAAGGGCAGTGCAGTGGTAAATGGAGAGGTGTAGTGGAGAGGTATAGTTTATTTGTTTTTCTGCAATTTTGTGGAGGAATTTTATAATAAACCTTCCATTATTTGAACCTAGGACTTGGTGAGATCACATTTAGGAGTTTGGGGTTCGCTGATGCTCCTGGGCTCCATCACACTATCTATATACTGTACCAGCCACTTTTAATGGCCTAGGGGGACATCTTCATTGTTGTCCATGGCGCTTATTCAGCATTACTACAGTCCTACTTGCATTAAAATTGCCCTGGTGTCATGACCCTGAAAGACACTGTACTCACACCATGTCACAGCCTTGTAACACACCACTTAAACTTTTTTCCCTTCAGGACTTATGCAGAAACGGTCCATGAGCTTCACAGCAATATGAAGTGGTAGTCGAACTACTTCTTTTATTGCCTTTTTGAGGAGTCCCGTCCCGTACGACTTGCAAGTACTCCTTAGCATGATGGGTCTTCCCCTGGCTGGATATGTAGCATTGATTGGTCCATTACCATTTGAAACTTGGCTTCCTCATTTTGCATATTCAGCAGTGCACTGACATGGCTGGTACACTGGTACTCCTATGTTCTGATTTGTAATCCAGCTAGCTAGTAGCCTGCCATAATTTTTATTTTCTGCCTCTGACATTATAATATGATTTCAATGCAAGGCTACACTCTATTGTGCAAATTTATAGAATAAATAAATGTTTCCATTTAGGTTTTAATTCTTATGAACTAAATCTGACTTAATAATAAAGCTGAGATGTTGGAAGCACTGAGGGGTTTAGAACAGTGCAGACCAGTGAAAATGTATTTAAGCAATCCCGATGCATTTCTGCAAGATTCCAAAGGTTCATCAGGCTTGAGCTTTCAAATGAAATTTGCTATAGATTTCAAGTTCCCGTGATCGTGTCTGCCATTTAAAATAAGTGAAGCAAATCTCATTCAATTATTCTAGCCCAGCACTTTAAACCCATTACCTGCTTAGGAGTTAGCATTATCACGCATACATAAAGAGTATTTGCAGTCTCCCAGCATCATCGTATTAGAAGGATCATAATTAAAAACTCCATTTAAGCTTATATTTTAATTTTTATGAAGCCAACAGTCATGCAACAAACTTTTTAAAAAAAAAGGTGGGTTAAATTCCCTGCAGACAGGGAATGCACAGCATGACACAAGTTCATGAAGAGTAAGGATGTGCTGCAACCAAGTCATAATGCTGACTTTTGGAATCTTTTTATATTTTCAAAAGTTATTTGTCTTTGATTGAAATGAAAATAGAGGTGTAAGTTTAGTAATCAATCAAAAATTGTATCAAACTCAAAATTGTACATTTTTCTTTGCCCTCTGCATCTTTTCCCACTTCATTGTAGGGTTGATGTGCCTGATCAAAGCTCTCCATATAGCTTAGTTCTGCACCTCCTTCCTAGTAATAAATTAAAATTTATTTTAAATCTTCTTTTACTTTGCCAATCTACCTCCATTTCAGCATCTTCCACTTCACTTCCCCTGTACTTCCTTTCCCATCACTCTTTTGACCACATATGTATTGTCTCTCTACATCACATGTCCTTATCATTTCTATTTCCTGTGCTTGTTTAAATAGCTCTCCTACTTTTTTTTGTTGTACCTGATTGCTTCATTTCTTATTCTGTGATTCTATCTGAGTCACTGCTACATCCAGCTTTTTGTTCTGCTCCATTCACTACCCATGTCATGTCTCAACTCCGTACGTCATTGCTAGCCTTACGACTGTCCCTTAACTTAAGCCCTCACATCAATTCTTTGATCACTCGTAATGATATCTTCTTCCATTTTTCCCATCCACACTGCACTCTGTGGTTTATCTCTGCATCCGGTTTTCCATCTTGAGCTACCACTGATATTAGGTATTTTAAACTTAGCCACATTTTCTACAGGCTAACTTCTGAATCCTGAGCACAATTAAACCTCAGATATTCTGTCACCTTCCTATTTATCTTTAACCATCTATCTTCCAAAGCCCTTATACTTTTTTCCAACAGCCTTTACCACTTCCTCTTTTTTGGTGCTACACAACACAATGTCATCATCAAAAGCAATGCCCAGGATGATTGGTCTTTTATCATATGAGGCAACACTTCCGTAACCAGATTTAAAAGGGCTTAAAGAAGATCTCTGTTGCAGATCTACTCTAACTGGGATCTTGTATGTTACCTTAACCTGAGTCCCCTCTCCCTCATATATTGTAACCAGACCCAAAAATATTATAGTGTATACAATGCAAATCACAATATTATTAGTGTCAATACTATACACAAACTTATAAAAGTTCTGCAGCAAAGATATTTCACATAACTGCACAAAACAAAAAAAAAATGATTAGAAATTAAGTTCAAATAAACTCGCCAACAAGCCCATAAATTAATATCTAGTGTATACAATGTTCAAGGATTAATCAAAGAGATCATCTAGTGTGAAAATACAAGAACTGCACAGTTTCATTCACTTTGATTACAGCATCCATGTGTACTCTAAATGGTAATATGAATGCATTTTGAATAAATATTCTTAATTGAGGCATTTCATTGTTAGCAGTAAAAAAAAGGCAACAGAAATTTTAAAGTAAGGTATTTAATTTCAGCTAAAAATGAAAAGGTTGACCCACATCTTGGCAATTACATATTTGTACCAGCATCTCTTGAAATGTTTCTGAGGAGAATTTGAATATGTAAGTTTTATAATTTTTTTTTTTTTTCAGTTTACATATTGTAAGGGAGTGTCTGACTAGCAGGAGTTTTTTTATGAACAAGACCACTTGCAAGATGGCATAGTCAGGATAAGCTCCAACTCAGAATCTCCAGGACAGATGGAATCATCCTGGTGAAAGGAAAGGTCTTGGGTATGGCTACTATTGTTATAATAATATTTTTTTATTATGGGCATGGACATCAATACATGACAGAGCAAACTGTGCCCAGGGAGAAAATGTGCAAAGTTCTCCAAGAATGTTAGAGGATAAATGACAGCTAGCAGGGGTTTCCGAGAGAGAAAGAGAGGGAAACAAGACAGACAGAAAAAAATCTTGGGAAATTCCCATAGGATGCTAGATGGCAGATAACTGAGCAGCTGTATGGTGAAAGCTTCAAGATTGCAAGTCAAGAAAAATAAGAAATTGAGGTCTAGTAGGACAGCAAGGAGACCCATCATCTTCAGTAAGTCTGTTAAGTTGCTGCACATGGTCCCTAACTAAGTGAAGTGTTACCTGTGTGTGTTGCTCTTTAAAGGCTGGCGGTACAGTAGATGACTTATCAACATGACTCTTTTAAGGCTTCTAAAAGCTCTAGTGTGCAGATCCAACAGGACTTTCATATCCTTTAGTCAGAAAGTATGATGCCAGGGTAGAGAGAGGGAAAAAGACAGAAATGAAGGTGTGAAAGGATCTATGAAACAAATGCACAATTTTTTATATGTATTAACTCCTTGGCATTATTTAAGGTGTGAAGCCAGGAATTACTTCTTTACACTAAGAGTTGTGGGATTCTGGAATAAACTACTGAGTTATGTAACTGAAGCAGAAATTTTGACAACCTTTAAGAAGTATCTGGATGAGATATTGGGACAGTTCAGCTATTAGACAAACAATCGTGCCTAATCAATTGAATGGTTTGTTCTTGTTTGTCAAAATTCTTATGCCCTGATCAATCTGTTGATCAGTCTCAAAATTCTCTCTAGTCTCAATCTTAAGCAAGTCATGGCATATTTCCCCAGACTTGCAGCAATTTAAGAATTAATATCAGTGCTTCCGTGCATTAAATACAAGTTAAGTTCTACTGCATTGCTGACAACAGTACGCAAATCTGATAATTACTCTTAAATTGTAATTTTATAAATGATTTGTATAATTTGCCATAGCATTGACTAAAGGGTGATACAAGTATAGGTACTGTACAGGTATAGAATGCTGTTTTTTATCAGCAACTGAATTAAAAAAATCATGCTTTGTATGATATATTGTTAAAACTGAAACATTATTTAGGACTTTCCCTATCATTTGTGCAGTCAATAGACAACTCTGAAGTGTGAACATCTTTTGACATTCAGAATTCTTGGTGCCTCATCTATAATGTCTTGCGTAGAATGCACACTAAAACATGGCATACCAAGAAAACTAGAAATGTGCGTACACACAAAAAAATTCACATACATAAAACTATGCGTAAGCAAAGCACACTTTCCCTTTATAAATCCCAATCGATGTGAATTTCAATGCACATGCATGAGCCTCACTCTGATTCCTCCCAGAATTCTGCCTAGTTTAATATGTAAAGCAATATAAATAGCCCATTCCATTCAGTGTTTTGTTAAAAGACAGTGGCAAAGGCTTATGTAAAAAAGAAGACTTTCAGCAAATGTGAAATGGAAGTCCGGCTCAGTAAAATGGAGGAAAGGAAAACTCTATTGTTTGGTGGCTTCAGCAATGGTATAAGCAACAATAGGAAATTGATGGAGTGGCAGAGCGTGGAGGAGGCAATTAAAAGTTCAAGTTCAGAAAGCCACACAGTGCCTGAAATAAAAAAGAAGTGGTCAGATATCAAAGTCAGCATGAAAAGGCGAGTAACAGCCCACCATCTGAATGTCAACACCACTGGAGGAGGTGGTAAAATTCCGGGGCTCAAACTGTTTGAACAGCGAGCTGCTACAATTATTTGCGAGACACTTATACATCTCACCACAACATTAATGAGACGCATTTTCACGTCACAGATAATTTGCACATTAATAGAGTGGAAATGCTTTCTATTTACATAAGCAAATTCAATCTTTGAAGGCGCATTTAGAGCAATATGCGTGCAGTTGACCTCTCTGATTACATTTGGAAATCTGGATGTTACTGCAAATTGTACTTTGATGTTTGCCTGTTCAATCACAGTGTAAGGAAATCTTATATATCTGGGTGACAAGTGGATAATACCATCCCATACAGCTGGCATGGTGCTACTCAGGGATGCCTGAGAAATACCCAGTTGGTCAGCCAGTTCACGTCGAAAAGCAGAGGGTGGACAGGACTTGCAAAGGAGCAAGTAGAGCACAAGTCCTCACAATGGCTGCCTTTGTAAAGCCAGCCTCAGTTAAGCACACAGCTCCATGAGGATAGCTCTTGGAAATCTACGTCAACTTAGAAGCCATTTATCATCATGTGACAAGAAATCAGTATGATATCTAAATACGCACTCTCTTTTAATTCTTCCATTTGCATTGTCTTCTAAAATTAAAGCAGTCCTGGTAGTTGGAATAGTTTGGTCATTCTGTGCACCATTATTTGGTACATATTAATTACTATCACGTCCTTTAAATTTGTAAACATATTCAATTAACTTTGGTGTATTTGATAAATCCCGTGTCATGGATGTGAATCTAAAAAAGAAAAGGGAAACTGCACAGAAACAGTAGCACTACTTTGATGCTGGGTGCCACCATTTTTATACATCTTGACATGAGAGTGGAAATGGGTGTTCGCAACGTTTTTTTGTGTATGCGCCATTATTACATTATTACGCAGAAGTCTTGTCGTCATCATTATTATAAACCCACCTGTATACTAATTGGGAGTTACTGGCCCGTTTGGAGAGGACTGATGAACACTGATAACATTTATTCATTTGAGCAATAACAAACAGTGAGGCAATTACATATTGTAGCTGGGAATTAATATAATATACAGTATATATGCTTAACTGAAAAATAATTCGTGACCCATATTAAAGAAAATAGTGGATGGGAAGAATAATGAAAAATACAATAATCACATAAAAGTCATAGTAAATAAGGGAAATCAGTATCCAGCCATGCTAGGAAAATAGGCTCAAAATGCATAAATGGAAACTACAGGAGATACCAGTAGTTTATAGGTCCTAAGAAACTCTACATTGAAAACTATGTGTAAAACCACTAAAAGAATATATTTAACCTTTTCGTTGTAAACATATTTGTACATTTCATAACAGTTGCATTTTAGCTGACACATTAGATTTGCCTGAGAGCCACACATTCTCTCTGAAAAGGCTTCCCGTTCCAAGGCTTTGGAATATTAGCATGACAAAAAAGAACTGAGCATGCATCATCCGAGCTGCTGCAATTTACAATTTGCTATTGTAACTCTCCAAATTATCTTAAAGGGACTCTGCCATATGGCAAATGATTTTCTTTCTGACTTAGGGAGGAGCAGCAGTTTTAGATTAATTTGATTCACTGAGCTTTTATTAGCATGACTGCATCAGCAGGATTGTAATTATAGCACACAGCACTTGTTACATTTCTTTGTCAACTCAGGACATGCTGTACAGTTCTTTATCTTTAAACCCAAACTGTTTAAGACAAAAATAGTACAATATATATTATTTTCTGTAACAGAAATAATAACAGAAAAATGTTGTATTGTTAAATTCAAGTGTGTCTTCCTGCTTCTCTGTGTCTTTCTCTTTTTAAATGTATATAGGGTGCTAAAGGTTTCCTATTAGATCCGGAGAAATTCTACACATTGTGCCATGTTTATTATCATTATCTGTTAGGCCTATTTCATTGTGAGGATTTCAAAGATCAATCAAACATTTTGTTAAAAAAATAAGCTAAAAGAATTAATGCCTTTGCAGTGTCCTACAGCTTTGCTGTGAACTCTCAGTCCGTGTCCTAGTGTGATCAACTACTAATTTGTTTGTTTATCAGCAAAAATATCACATTAACTCTCGGGCCGTTATGATGGAAATCCTAGTTGGAAAAACCTACACAAGTGAAAGAAAACAAAAGAGCTGAACCAAGATTTACCACATTTAGAAAAATAATAAACTGCTTCAGTTTTGTTAGGCATGTGCTACAGAAATTAAACTGGTAGACATCTTCACCTACAGTCCCTTCAGAAAGTATTCAGACCACTGTACTCTTCTCAGATAGATAGATAGATAGATAGATAGATAGATAGATAGATAGATAGATAGATAGATAGATAGATAGATAGATAGATATTTGTTCCCAGGAGGAAATTTGGCTTTTTACAGAAGCGCTTTCAATAAATAAAAACATAAATAGGTAGATAAGTAAGACAATACATAAATATGCACACACACACTTTGATCTGAACACACACACACTGGAATTACTATAAATCTATTATTTTGCAGTCTTGAGCTAAAATCATTTAAATTCATTTTTCCCCCATTATGCAACACCAAATACCCCAGAATGACAAAGTGGAAATAGGATTTTAGGTATTTTTTGCAAGTTAATTAAAAATAAAAAATAAAATATCCCAGTGACACAAGTCACTATTTGCAATGACAAAATTTAGCTCCGGTGGATCGTGTTCTATTGATCATTGTTGAAATGTTAGTGCACCTTGTTTGGATCGACATGTGAGCGATTTAGTTGACAGATCATGATTAGTAGAGGCTCAAACCTTACTTGTAAATGCGTACAATACTTTAGGCTTGTCATTGCAAAACATTTCACTACAAAAAAAAAATGTGATTTATACTTAGTTGAGCTGAACAACCTTCCCTGAACCGTACTAGAAGAAGCTGGTCCAGAGAACTGATGAACAAATGAATGACAGCCACTGGTCATTTTTTCATTGCTGATGGAAAATGCTCCTCACGTACTCTTATCCCATGTGAAATATTCTAACTTTTAATTTACACACCAAAGCTAAAATATGCAACACTAAGCACATTGCATTAAACCAAAATCTAGGCTGTTACCTCCTTTAAATAGAGCAACAAGGACAGACGGAAGTTATATTTTATGATGTACTTATAGAATTAAGTGGAATTTTATGGCCCTTCAAATTTGTCTTACTGGCAAAGTAAAATGACAGTCAATGACACCAGTGACACACATTTCTCATTCATTCATTTTTGAAACAAAATGTCTTCATTACTGGACTGGATGCAAGGAATCTACACAATAATTTTAAGTTCTTCACTTATGCTGATCAATTTTGTGCCCTTGTCCTTCAACATTTGTTTCAAAAGAGTCCCCAGGCTGATGTCTGCTCGATTATGTTGACTACTTTGTAAGTCAATTTAGATAAATATAAACGTAAGTGAATAAATATAAAAGTAAATGTAATCTCTACTTACTGTGGAGCTCTAGTTTTTTGTGTCAATGGGTAGTTAATTATTTGATAATGATCATCTTAGGTGTCATTGCATTTTGCTAAATCTGAGGCTTTAAATGGGCACTATGCTAGAAATGGACTGAAGGCTGCTGGGTAGTTGTCTAAGATTGACAATGTAAAGTATTAACATGCACAGCCTTTGAGGTGAAAAATTTCCAATTCTCCATAATTGTCAGGAAAAAAGATTTGAGCTGTAATCCCTCTACACTGCCCCTTAATGTCAGACGAAGATTGCTTCTTCTCATCTACCATTTTTTTTTCTTTCTTTCTTTCTGGAAATTAATTGTAGGCAGCATGTCGGTCACTGCTTGTACCACAAATAATTTCAGCCAGAGCCACCTTCAGTAATTTACATTCCAATTTTAGATTTTGACTGTCTGTGTTCCTCTGCACTTAGCAGAGTGTACTTGAGTAAACTTTAATAAGAGGTGCACTCACCATTTAATATCTGAGTAAACAGTACTGAATGAAAGGCGGCATGTAAGATTTAAAGAATTGCTTTGAACATATTCTGTATGCAAATATACTTTAAAAATCAGTGTTGTACGTGAAATGGATGTTGAATATGTAGCCGGTGATCTGCAGTTTGCTAGCTTAGGGAATTGTAAACAAGCCTAACTACAGAAGTGCTAATTCAGACTTGACCACCCTGTCAAATGTGATTTAACAAAACTCCTACAGAAAAGCGCAGGAAACCTAAAGAGCCCAAGAGAAGCAATCCCCAACATCCGATAATTCTGGAAAATCAGGTCAAGTAAAAAATTGTTATTATGTCTCTTTACATATAAAATCTGAACATTTTAGTTTTAAGTAGAATGCATTAAGCTAAAAGGAAAAAATAGTCTTAATAGCATATTGGGTAAAACTGAGTATGAAGTATGATTCACATAATTCAGTTGGCTGTTAATTTTAATAATAATAAACCCTGAAATCTGCTAAAGTACTCACATTATGTGATTTCACTCAGTACTGAGCAAATGCTTCCACTTGCACAAACTCGCTGCTCTTCTGGCAAAGGTACAAGTCACATGACATCCTTCTGGGTTCTGGCACAGCATACTGGACAGGTGGACTCTTGTCTTCCGCCCTGTATTGCAAGCATTTCATATGGAATAATCAAGCAAAACACTCTTCAAATTATTCTGACAGTTGTTAATTGACTCCCGCTCCCAATTTACCTTGCAGTGGGGAATGCACCTTCAGCATGAGCAGCATAATAAATGAACAAGTCCCCTTACTCTGCAGCTTATACACTTTGACTGCACCATATGCCCTAGTCGGGATCTAAAATTGGTCCATTTATTTGTAATGGTTCTAAGTAGAATTAAATATTTGAAATACGCCAGCATCAACTGAAACAGAAAACACATTTGCATACTTACAGACCTGAGAAGGCTTTTTTTTTTAATGCAACTATAAACCAAGAGTTTGAAATACACTGTCATTACATTGGAAGAGCATCATTTATAGCCATTCTTCCTAGCATCTGTTTCCTCTGTTTATTTTTATGCACTTTGCATATACAGTACAATCCCTAATCAATATGCATAATTATAAATATAGTGACAAAAAAATGTAAAGATAGTTTAATTAATAAAAAAAACAATTTACTGTGTCCATTTGTTCAATCCAGGGTCATGGATGCCAGAGCCTATTTCAGAAGTATCAAGCAGAAGCATCACGCACCAGCTTTACAAACACAAGGCGAGTTTGAGTTACCAGTTCATGTAACATGCATATAATTGGAATCTAGAAGGAAAATAACTTGTTGGTCAACATGCGACATTAATACATAGGTTGGAAGCATGCATTAATTATTGCGCATTGCTGAATCCACCACATGACGAACCACCCAGTTTGGGACCTGAGTACAGCTGTGCAATGGGTGACACCTCAGCACCACACTGGAACAGTCTGAGGTTTTTTTTTACAGAGGCTGGAATGTCAATCCTGCTACCACCCCCCAAGTTGGAGGACCTGCTTGCAGGGCTGGATGCAGGTTAACGTCATACCCAGGATGAAGTAATTGCAGGTTAAGGGCCTTGCTGGGCGGCACGGTGGTGCAGTGGTAGCACTGCTGCCTCGCAGTTAGGAGACCCGGGTTCGCTTCCCGGGTCCTCCCTTCGTGGAGTTTGCATGTTCTCCCTGTGTCTGCGTGGGTTTCCTCCCACAATCCGAAGACATGCAGGTTAGGTGGATTGGCGATTCTAAATTGGCCCTGTGTGTGTGTGGTGTGTTGTGTGTGTCCTGCGGTGGGTTGGCACCCTGCCCAGGATTGGTTCCTGCCTTGTGCCCTGTGTTGGCTGGGATTGGCTCCAGCAGACCCCCGTGACCCTGTATTCGGATTCAGCGGGTTAGACAATGGATGGATGGATGGATGGGCCTTGCTCAAGGGCCCAACGGAGTAGAGCCACTTCTGGCATTTGCGAGATTCAAAACGACAGCCTTCCAATCACCATTGCAGATCCCTAGCCTCAGATCCACCACTGATCAATATTTATACATAGGAGGAGTAAGTTGGGAGCAGGCACTGATACAAGGCGTTGACGTACCCACCAAAGCACCTGAGTACAGTTGTGCAACGGGTGACACCTTAGCATCACACTAGAACAGTGTGAAGATTTTTACAGTGGCTGGAGTGCCAATACAGCTTTCACTGCAAGTTGGAGGACCTGTTAACAGGGTTGGATGCAGGTTAACGGCATACCCAGGACGAAGCAGGTTAAGGGCCTTGCTCAATGGCCTAATGGAAAAGAGTCACTTCTGGCGTTTATGGGATTTGAACTGGCAAGACGAAGCAATTACATCTGCTGTTTACAGGATTCGAACCAGTTACCATCCAATTGCAATCACAGATGCCTAGCCTCAGACCCACCACTCCAACTTATTAATACATATATTGAAACAAAAATATCACACAGTATATACAGTGCTTATAAAGTATTCACCCCATTGTTTGTTTTCAGGGCAATAAAGACAGTTTAAAAATAACAAAAAAACCCAGAAGAACCCAAACTTATTCTCAGTCTGGGATCACATATTTCTCCAGTCTTAATGACAAAGTAATGTTTTCATCTCTCCATTCATCTTTTCAAATGTCAGCTGTTCTCCTACATATGGCAGCTGTTCTCCTACATATGTTACTTGCTCAGTCCTTTTCAGCTATACACCACCTGATGGAGGCTATCAAGCTGAGTGAGACATTGTGCTTCTTACCTTCCTTCTGTTTCAGCATCACCTTTTACCTCTTTTTTGAGTTATTGTGTTTTCCATTCAATTCAAACTTTATTGTTATAGCAAAATTGAAGCCTTTCAATGTCCTCTGTTATCAGTTTCTGATTGCACCCACAAGCAATAGTTGCTTTGTCCAGCTCATTATGGAGCCCTTAGACTGGGGCTTTCATGTGAGGATCCCAGCGGTGACTCAGTACTACATCATGAGGACAGGTGCCAAGGAGGGGTGGGTTGTGATGGGGTGAATGATGCACACTTCTAAAGTGATTTGACCTGGTATGCCCAGGACCCTCACTTCCTTTTGGGTAAGAGGCATTGTCAATAACAAGATCTTTGTTGCTTTCCACCTCCTCCAAGAACACTTGCAATTACTGTATTCTTTGTATAAGTGCCATCTGCCATTCTTCTTCATTTACAGGAGCACATATTCATTTTTGCGTCTATTTAGAATAAGTGGCTAGTTGCATGATTGCTTAACTAATGGATTTTAAAAAAATTTTAATTTACTTTTTGGCATATATATATTAATGGTTATCTCAAACTCTTTTTAAAATTGTAAGTGTACTTTTTGGGTTAAATGGTATAAAATGCATTTGATGCTTAGTGTATTGTATTTGATGATCTCTACATGACCAATTGAATAGGTTTTAATGCAGGTTTAAAAATTACATCAATCCATCTAACTTATCTTTCCTACAATCCAACTTCATCTCTCCTCTCAACTTTTCTGAGCGCGAAGTCCGTTTGCTCTTCCAGAAACAGAAATGCAATAAAGTTCCTAGTCCAGATAACATCTCTCCATCCACACAAAAACATTGTTCCAATCAGTTAGCTACCATATTCACAGACATTTTGGAGCCTGTTTCAAAGGATCCAAACCATCCCATTAATAGAATGTCTGAGTCTTCAGTGCCTAAAATCCTTATATTATTTTGCTTGTGTCCGTCTGTGCTTGATATAAACAATAGTTGCCACAACTATTAAATCAATTGGAAAGAATGCGTGCTCCTGGCAGAGTTTTGGTCTTAGGCTTATCTTCAAGTCATCAATTCTTCAATGTGACCAGTTATTGTCTGTGATATTTGATTTTTACTTGGTGCGTACTTTGTTACTGACCGAAACTGCATTATGTCACTACCATTTTACAACTCATCTTTCCTTCACTTCATGGTAAGCCTCCTGCCTTTGTTACTCACCGAAACTGCATTATGTCACAACCATTTTACTCCTCCTTTTTACTTCATTTCAACGTAAGCCTCCCAATAAAATGAAATAGCAGATACAGCCTAGCTGCGACCAACAGAAATGGTCTCATCGGCCTTCATACTCACCCCAACGCACAGAAGCAGAAACATCTATATCATGCCAAACCAACCAGCACATGCCTTAGAACAACAATGAATGACAAACCACAGAGCGACATCATCCAAAGATCAGCGGCAGCATGTCTTGCATATAGACAGTAAACGAAAAATGAATCACACACACACAAACTGCCAGACAACAAGAAACATTACAATGGAAAAACAACTACACGGATTCCATAACACTGACAATTCAAAACAAGATATTCCCTTCATATTATGGTGTAGGAAATTCCCTGTTCATTTAGCATATTGTATGACTATCACCAATTCACAGGGACAAACATTTAATAACGTTGGAGTTTATTATTCTGTTTTTACCCATGGCCAGTTGTACACTACATTTTCCAGAGTTACATCAAAACATGGGTTAAACATACAAGTACTTGCAGGTTACACACAGGGGAATATTTTCACTGACAATAACATTATGTAACAAATTGTGTTTAGCAACAATTATTATAGACGTCAGTATACTACATTACCTGATGGCCACACTTAACACATACTGACTTATACGTGACCTGCATTTCCTTTCTTGTCCAATATCTTCTGTTAACCTATTCATGTTACACTTTGTATTGTAAACATTTATGCTGTTGTAAGTGACTATAATAATATCCCATACTAATCATGTGACTATTCTAATATTGACTCCTCTCACAAGTCACTACTTATTAAAATAATCTTTCTTACTATAACGTGTGATGTTCTTCTCTCGCTCATCATCATTTCATTAATGCTTTTATTCTTGGGAAATTTTCACAAGCACTATTTACAAGTGTGTCGCTCATTCTCTCATTGGCCCACAACAGTTTGCTTACTATGCTAACAGGTCAGTTGACGATGCAGTGAACATGATTCTCCATTACACCGTGTAGCATTTAGACTGTCCAGTTGCTTTTGCCTAGATCTTCTTTGTGGATTTCAGATCAGCATTTAATACAATCATACCAGAGCCTCCCCACAGAAAACTATTTAATATGAATGTGGATTGTTTTGCATGTTTCTTGCTCTCTAACTTTCCAAGTAACAGATCTCAGACAATGAAGATGAGTGAATATAGTCCTGCTCTCTACTTTTCTCTCTCTACACCAATGACTGCACCTCCAGTGATCCATCTGTTATACTGCTAAGGTTTGCTGAAGACACAACCCTGACTGGCCTAATCACAGACAGGGACGAGGTGCCATATCAGAAGGAGGTACCTAAATGGTGTGAATAGAGTAGAATCTTTTCCATGTCTTGCCACAACAGTCACTCAACATCTGAATTGGAATGAAAGGAAAAATGTTTTATTATGAAAACTCAGCAGTGGATGTTTTTTGTCTATCAATGTAAAACATTTAACCTGGCCCAATCGGTGTTGGTGCAGTTTTAAAGAGCTGTTATTGAAAGCATCTTCACTTTCCTCAAAACACACTGGTAAGGTAATGCATCTGCTCATTCCAACCATAAATGGCAGCATGTTGTTCAGACAGAAAAAAAAATTGTAGGCCTGAAACTGGACTCCATTGAGGTCCTGTATACATCATGGATCAGACAACATACTGAAAATATAATCAAAAACCATACATACCTGGACAAACATCTGTGTCAGTTATTACCATTGAAGAAATGTTACTGGTCACAAAATTCAAGAACTACTGGACATAAAAGCAGTTTTCCTTCTACTGCAGTCACTACACTGAAAAAAATGGCACGTCAGTTTAAAATAAAAAAAAATATGTACATCCGCTGCACATAATAAAATATTTTTTTATAAAATAATTTAATGATGCTTAATACACTAAATTAATTATCCTGAAACAACATAATTTTTTATATAAAATGAATTAAACTTTTCATTCTTCATTAAATTAATTATGTTATGTTAAATGAACATGACTATAAATGTGAATAAAGTATAATATTGTAACAATTGTCTTATAAACTTTTTTTAAAAATGCACCTCACCGAGTTACTTAGCTATAACCTTTTTAGGTTGTCAATTATACTTGTTCCAGTATCATTTTATAGTTCATGTTCAAAGTTATTAACAAGAAATAAACATGTTTGCTTATACCAAAACTAGTCTTATTTGGTAAAAACAATACAAACCAACACAAATACAAAAGATTAATATTCAAAGTAGAAATGTACAACACTTGTATAAGAACACTGCTTCTTTGGCTGTGCCAGAATACCATGACCAATGCATAGCTAAATATGAACACAAAATGCACCTTGGATAGAGTGTTATATTATATTATATTATATTATATTATATTATATTATATTATATTATATTATATTATATTATATTATTCTCCACATACAACACTCAATTTGTAGAGCGGTGGTATCAGTCAGGGAGGCTGCAGAAGGATGGCCAGCCATGACACCTGTGCAGCTTTATAAAGTAAGCAGAGTGGCTGCAGCAGCCTTGAGAATTCGACAAACCATTTCCTTCATGATTCAATTCAATTCAGCTAATTTTTTGTATAGCGCTCTTCGATGACTGCAAGTATTGTTGTGGAAAAATACTTCCCTCTATTTTCAAATAAATCATTCTCAGAGACAACATGAAAATTCAGACAGATTGTTTATTTGCAAACAGATATGCACAAATGTCTTAGTCTCTGGAGACAAGAAAGCAATTAATTCCCTTTTATAATTTTCTATTACCATTACCTTATTTAATCATGTCATCTGACTTTTAATAGGCAGAATTCTGTCATCTTAGGCAATCGTGTACACCCACTAGTAACTTCGTATACAGTACATTCTTCCACTATTCTAAACATCGCTTCGTTAATAGGGGTGTCCTACGGGTTTTCCCATTCATCTTATCCCTGCTTCACAATAAGGGTGTTTGGGCTTTCTCATTAGTTTGTTCTCGCTTTTAGGGGGGTGTGTATTGCTCATTTACTTCATTTTTTACCTTATTGATTACCTTAATGGTTCCTCTTTTAAGATGTAGCAACCCTCACGCGCTCAAGCTTTAAGCCGCGTTTAGTTAACACTTCAGTCCATTTCCTTATGCTTTTAATAAGCCATCGTTACAACTTCATTTAAGTACAGTAAATGCTTGTATTAAATTGTAAAAATGATCATGTATTCATTAAAAATATTTGATTAAAATTCTATAATAGCAAGTTCTGTAAAAAAAATTTGACAGAATACTAAATGCAGAAACAGTACACATAAAGACACAGATTTGTTTAAAAACATCCATCTATCCATCCATTATCCAACCTGAAAACAAAGTAGTTTGAAAATGATTAACATAATTAAAATATCTGTCTGTTAATTAATTGTTGAACTGTGGCCAGTAGACAGCAGTGGAGAGGAAAGGATAAATATAGCAGCATCACTGCAGAAACTAAACATCAAGGGGGTCAACGATGAATTGTAAGAGAGAAGCTCAAAGACAAAGTAAGACACAGTAGCAATTCTGGAGACCTCAACCAACTGGCCACCCACACCCTCCTGGTCATTCTATAGTAGAGTCTACTGGCTCTCTAAAGTAAAGACAGGATCTTTCCATCTGATGATTCCAAGGTTTTCAGTATCTCAGATAACTTTGACATGGACAGAAAAACAGCTTGCTGGTAGAGTAATGGCACAGAGTACCAAGAGGAGAAGCAGGGTTAGTAATAATTGATAACTGTTGAATTACTTATATATTTGTACAAATAATTTAATTAATGAGACTCTCAAATCTTTTCCATCATGCAAAAATGCTGAAGTTGTTGATGGCATGGTCAGTTCAGGCCAGTAATTGGGTTGGAGACCGTCTAGCAAAAGCTTGCTTTGCTTCTGGTAGAGATTGAAGCCGGCAGTGGGCACCTACCCTGTGGTCTGTGTGAAGATCCCAATGTCTTAGTGCAGTGACGGAGGCACTCTGCTGTAAATATGTTGCTGTCCTTCAGAAAAGACATAAAATGTAGGTCCTGACTCTCTGTGATCATTAAGGATCTTTAGGCATCTGATAAAGCTCAGTAATGTCACACTGGCCTTGGAAGGCATCATGGGGTGCTGGGAAAAAATGTTTCTTTGAGCCAGGCGCACGGCAAATTTCCAAGAAAATATTCAGTGAAGAAGGTCACCCATGAACAGAATATTTGCTGTTAAAAAAGCTTTGGTGAATTTTGATGATCAGCATTAGTGCTTACATATTAACAACTAAATATTACTGCCGGGCAACAATTACAATTTTTAATCGTGACTAATTGCAGACAATCACAACAATCACATTGTTATTTGCAAAATTCAATAATGAACTCAAAAGTTGTGTATTGCGTGTATTCGCTTTGCAAACACTTTAAACAAATAAGATGCTTTTAACAGCAGTAGTCCCTTTACATAGTAGCAGTTAAAATATTTCTTGTAGATCTCAACTTAAATGTAATCAAATCAAATATAAAACCAAAGCTATTTGCCACTGCCACAGCATTAACGTTTTATCTAATTTGTAATAGAAAAACAAGTTACCCTCAGAGTCCACAGCCACAATCACAATATTATAACAGGCACCTTCCAAGCAACAGCAAGTTAACATTTCTAAATCTGTTTTATTTTTTATCTTAACAGATAACAGCAGAAACATTTTCTTTTATCAGGGAGCAAAATAAACAGTCTGTGTTCAGTAGTAACTCTTTGAGGGCTAATATTTTTTCCAAAAAACTCAGTTTTCTGAAAAACGTACAAAGCAATGGTTTCACACATAAATCAACATAAAATTTCGGTTTGCTTGGTGGGCTGGCTACCTGGCTGTCTTTGTGAGACAGGTGTACGGGGTTGACAGATGCAGTGAAACACAATATGGTTTGTACCACCAGTCATCATAAGTGTCAGTTGTCCAGGCGAACGTTGCCATAGGTGCATCAGCTACATGAATGTGTTTAAAACCATGATCAGCTGGGGACCGATCAGCTGATGCTGGTACCTCACTTTCATTTTCGATCTACATCTCCAGACCACTTGCATCAAAATCCGAGTCTGACAAATCAGAATCCAATTTGGTGATAATTCCAAAAAAAGTCATCCACAGATTATTTTGCTTTGAGCGTTCACTTTGGTATCTCTCCATATGCCATTTTGAACGTGGTTGAATTCAGATGCCGCGTCAGTTTTAATCGAATCTGCGCCTCCGGATTACAGTTTTACTCATTCAAACCGCCAGGGAAAAAGGGGGGGCGGATTGGCTAACATTTACTCGAGCCGATTAAAATGTAAAGATGTCAGTTTTGGTAAGTTCAAGTCCTTTGAGTATCTCGCCGTTGTTATTCATGGAGATTCTCAAGTTCTAATACTATCCGTGTATAGACCTCCTAAATATAACGCGTCGTTGTTTGAGGAATTCTCTGACTTAATGTCAATTTTAATTACTAATTATGACACACTCCTAATAGTTGGCGACTTTAATTTTCATATAGATAATCAGTGTGATCTAAAAGTAAAAGAATTTATGAACCTCCTGGATTCTTTTGATTTGAGACAACTCATAAATCAGCCTACACATAAAGCAGGTCATACATTAGACTTAGTGATTACTAAAGGACTGAAAGTTGATATAAAACAGATCATTGATATTGGTCTATCAGACCATTTTCTTCTACTTTTTAATATAGAAATAATGATAAAAACACTCATGAGAAGCATATTGTTAAAAACGCTTCTTTGATTCGCAGCAGCTTTAAAACTTACAAACATTTTAAGCAATCAGTCCGTTTATAGTGCCAGCTATAATAGCGAGGACAATGTAAATAGTAAGGTGGAAAGATTTAATTCTAAAGTGAGAGCTGCTGTTGACATAGTTGCACCTGAAAAGACAGTGAAAAAATCTTCTAGCATTGGTATACCATGGAAGACCCAAAGAGTGTCTGATTTAAAGAGAACATGCCGTAGAGCTGAGCGTCAATGGAGGAAGAGTAAACTTACTATCCACCACGAAATATTAAAAGTCAAAATAACAGAATACAATAACACTGTCCGTCTTGAGAGACGCTGCTATTTCTCTAATATTATAAATAACAATGCTAGTAATCCTAGAGTCTTATTTTCAACAATTGATCGCCTACTAAACCCAGGTAGCTCAAAGGAATGCCTCCTAAGTGCTTCCAGTGAAACCTGTGAGGCTGTCGCTGTATTCTTCAATCAAAAATTAATGATATTAGAAATAACATAGTATATCTCCCCAACACTAAGGATCCCCTAAACCCCAACATCCTGTTATAAACAAATTAAACTCTTTCACTAGGATAGATTTACCTGATTTACAAAAATAATATCTCAATTAAAACCCTCCACCTGCGTCCTTGACCCGATACCAACAAGGTTTTTCAAAGAAGTATCAGGCGTGCTAATTGATAATGTTCTTGACATAGTAAATTCGTCACTAGATACTGGGGTCTTCCCAGACTGTCTTAAGACTGCTGTAGTTAAACCCCTACTTAAGAAACATAATCTTGACCCCTCGCTCTTGAAAATTTTAGACCCATCTCTAACTTGCCCTTCTTAAGTAAAGTTCTAGAGAAGGCAGTCATTATGCAGTTAAATGACCACCTAAATAAACATGCTATTCTTGATAAATTTCAGTCAGGTTTTAGAACAAATCACAGCACAGAAACTGCACTCGTTAAAGTAGTAAATGACTTGCGGGTAAATGCAGACAGAGGCCATTTATCTGTTCTCATCCTCTTAGATCTGAGTGCTGCATTTGACACCATTGATCACAACATTCTTAGAAATCGCCTTAGTCAATGGGTGGGCCTCTCTGGCAGTGTCTTAAATTGGTTTGAATCCTACCTGACAGGGAGAAAATATTTTGTTAGTTGTGGGAATTACAACTCAAGACACATGATATCCAATATGGTGTTCCACAAGGCTCTATCCTGGGTCCGCTGTTATTCTCAATCTACATGCTTCCGTTAGGTCAGATTATCTCAGGGCACAACGTGAGCTACCACAGCTATGCTGATGACACACAGCTGTACTTATCAATAGCACCTGATGACCCGATTCTATTGATTCACTAACACAATGTCTGACTAGTATCTCAGAATGGATGAATAGTAATTTTCTCAAGTTAAATAAAGAGAAAACTGAAATTTTAGTGATCAGCAATAATGGATACAATGAGGCTATTAGAAATAAACTGGATACATTAGGATTAAAAGTCAAGACGGAGGTAAAAAGCTTAGGGGTGATTGTTGACTGTAATCTGAATTTTAAATCACATATTAATCAGATCATTAGGACAGCATTTTTCACTTAAGAAACATAAGTAAAGTTAGACCTCTTTATCACTGAAAGATGCTGAGAAATTAGTTCACGCGCTTGTTTTCAGTCGACTAGATTACTGTAACGCACTCCTCTCAGGACTACCCAAAAAGATATAAATCGTTTGCAACTAGTGCAGAATGCAGCTGCTAGAATCCTAACTAGGAAAAGAAAATCAGAACACATTACTCCAGTTTTGATGTCACTACACTGGTTACCTGTGTCATTCAGAATTGACTTTAAAATTCTGCTTATGGTTTATAAAGCCTTAAATAATCTCGCCCCATCTTATATATCGGAATGTCTGACACCTTATATTCCAAATCGTAACCTCAGATCCTCAAATGAGTGTCTCCTTAGAATTCCAAGAACAAAACTTAAAAGAAGTGGTGAGGCGGCCTTCTGCTGTTATGCACCTAAAATCTGGAATAGCCTGCCAATAGGAATTCGCCAGGCTGATACAGTAGAGCACTTTAAAACACTGCTGAAAACACATTACTTTAACATGGCCTTTTTATAACTTCATTTTAATCGTAATTTAACTTAATCCTGATACTCTGTATGTTCAATTCATCATAACAACTATTCATGGTGGCTCTAAAATCGGTACTGACCCCTACTCTCTTTTCTGTTTCTTTTTCCGGTTTCTTTGTGGTGGTGGCCTGCGCCACCTCCACCTACTCAAAGCTTCATGATGCTCCAACAATGATGGACGGATTAAAAGGAAGAAGTCTACGTGACCATCATCATCATCAAGCCCTTCCGTGAGAACCCTAAATCCAAAGAGGACTGTTTCATTTATGTTAGGTAGAATGCCCAGAGGGGACTGGGCGGTCTCATGGTCTGGAATCCCTACAGATTTTATTTTTTCTCCAGCCGTCTGGAGTTTTTGTTTTTCTGTCCCCTGGCCATTGAACCTTACTCTTACTCGATGTTAATGTTGATTTATTTTTTTATAATTATGTCTTTCATTTTTCTATTCTTTAATATGTAAAGCACTTTGAGCTACTGTTTGTATGAAAATGTGCTATATAAATAAATGTTGTTGTTGTTGTTGTATTTTAGAAGCTGTTTGCTCTTCGCTACTCATGCACATGCAGGGAATCAAGGTCAAATCAATGAAGCGAACTTTTCTTTTAGCAAAAGAATAATCTTAGAAATTTAATGCTTTAAGTTAAACTCATATTAGTGTTTGCTTAATTTAAATTAGAATATAATTTTCTTTCAAAGCTTTAGATTATGGTATAGCCTTTCACCCCCTCTAAGTTAATATGAGATTGAACTTTCCTAGCTATATCTGTAATACAGTGTGTTAATTAAGTCAGTGTGCTTGGAATTATTCTCTTTGCTAGCATACAGTTTTCTGACTGTTTGGAAATGGTTCAACTGTATTAACAAACTTAAAGAATGAAACAAGATATATAAGCTTTAAACAGAACTATTCTTAAACAAGGCCCTTTTTTCTTTGCTATACAGGTAGTCCCCAGGTTACGGAACTCCGACCTACGACATACGAACAGGGCCACAGCTGCGACGCATGCGCCTCAGTAACTGCCGCTCAGTCATCTTTGGCTTGGGGACGCTGCAAGCGGTGGCTGGACGGAGGCTGGAGGGGGGAAATTTCACTGCTGCACAGTGTCGTGTCCCTTGGGCGGCTCCCAGCGGCAAGCGATTTCAATGCCCACCCATGACACACGGCTGCCCCATTCATTATCGGTGGGCGGCTGGTGATGCTGCAAGCAGTGACCTGGTTGTGGCTGAATGGAGACCACTGAGGGTGAATGGGGCGACGGAGGGTAGCATTGTAGTGTGCCTCGGATGACTGCCTGTTGAATGGGGGAGGTGGTGGGTGATTCACTACCTGCCTTTGGCCGCACCGTGTTCGTTCTCGGTGGGCGGATGCTGCAGGCAGCATACTTTAGTGGAGGTGACTGGAGGTGATGAACTACCCCTCGCCGCCCCCTTTCATTCTCAATAGCAAGCCTGCTTGTACTGATACGCACATAGCAGGAAGTTGTCTCTTGACAGTGTGACGATGCAGGTTCAGGCTCCACACTCCCATTGCTTTTGGAAGCACTTGAACCCCACACCGTCGATAATGTTACCGAGTCAGCTAGTCAGTGGAGGCAAATAATTCCAGCAAGGGGAAGGTAAAAAGTGCAAAAGTGCTTTTATTTAAAATCCAACAAAACAAACAGTGTTCATAAATAAATAGTGCAGTCCATTCAAAAGTTCTTCATTAAATAAAAAGTTCTTCATTAAATAAATAATCCATTAAAAGAATGTGGGGGTTAAAACACTAGAAAAAAAAACACAATCCTTTAAAACCCGAGGTTAAAATGTTCCTTTAGGAAGCAGTCTTAAAAACAACAAACAAGCTTGGTGCTTCTTTTAACATGCGACTCCCCTGCATCTCCCTGTCCAGGCTTCGCAACAGGGGAGCTGCCCTTTCTCACTCACTCACTCACGAGACTGGAGACCTCCCGATCCCTGGCTCCGGTATGGCACTCATCCCAGCCTCGGAGACTTGATTTCCCCAATGGCCAGGACGCACACATTGGGGACTCCAACCACCAAGCCTCCCGACTTCCGCAGCCTTTCCACGGCCTCTCTGCGGCCAGTTGCCTTCCCTTGGTCACTCCCGCTACATAATCGCTCAGCAGGAGCGACATCCAACTCAAACGCCTGGGTGTAGGTCCAACACCCCAGGCCGTCGCAGCTGCCCATGAGCGCTCATTCGCTCGCTCACCCGCTCACTGTTCGCGGCTCTCTCACTCTCTCACCGACCTGCTTCCTCTCCGGCTCCCGGTAACCTCCTTCCTCTTTCCTTTCATTCTTTTCTAATCTCTTTTTCATTCTTTTTTTCTCTCCCTCTAAAACCGACTCGCGCTTCTGTTCAAAATGACGAGGGGCCATCACAGCTGTAGCATTAGCCAAGGGAGCAATCACGGATGTGGGCAGTTCCTCACCTGTGCACTAGGTGAGAAACGCCCACATCGCCGACTGACCCGCGGCTTGCTACAACAACGCCCCCCTCACTAAGCCACGATCATTTATTTAAAACGAATGGCTTTTGCACAATGAGCTGTGGACCCGCTACACCACAGTCAGTACATCAGACGTTTTGATGATGGGTGCCTTCCTGCTATGATAGCGTATACAGTGCTTTGTAGAAGAGCTCATCTTAACCTTTTGTCTTCACCCTTCAAGAATGTCTCTGAAACACAAATCTGATGCAATTGCTGGTGATACAGTAAAGAAGAGAAAAACCATCACCATGAAAATAAAGTAGAAATAATAAAAAGTTCAGAGAGAGGTAAAACTCCATCATTCATTGACAGAGCACTTGGTTACAGTCGGTCAACAATAGCATTTATTAAAATAATGTACCTGTTCCGACTTACATACAAATTCAACTTAAGTATAAACCTACAGTCCCTATCTTGTACGTAACCTGGGGACTGCCTGTATCAGTTTTGTGAACTTTTTATCTTGAAATTTTACTAAAGCTTCTAAAATCCTAGATATTTTGTCTGTGGAGTCATTTCAACACGTCAAGCTATTGCTAGAATCCCATTAAGCAAACTAAAGCTGCAGAACTTTGGTAATTTTGGGTAAACACAGCTATACTGTACATTTACTGGAAAACATTGTCTAAAAGCCTACTTGACACATTTGAATGTGTAAAGGTTATGAAATAATTCATCACATTCTACAGCATGACTTCTTCATTGCACAACATGAATACTAAGTTTCAGGAGCCTTGTAGCACACAGTGCTTGCCAGCAATGTGACCTAGTGGTTAAGGCTACATAATGTAAAATAAAGTATGTCACTAAGAATAAGTGGCTTAATCATTCAGGGCCCTCATTGTGAAAATAAGCACATATATGCAATGTATTGTAGCTTTGTACTTGTAAAGCATCTTGGAATGGTGTCCACCAAAGAAAGCACTATATAAAATAAAGACTGCATTTAATGCTTTGCCAGGAAGCAATCATTAGTCAGACAAAATGTCTTGTGTGACATTTATAACAGTGTCCGAGTCACTTCACCTCTTACTATGACAGTGCTGTCAACCCCTGAAGAGCTAACATTCCCATCACCTTATTCTGACATTTTCTCTTCAGATACACTTATTTTGCTGGTTTTAAGAGTTTCAATAGCTGTAACTGTGATTGCTACTATTTGATCTTTTACACAGGGTGTGGAGATTCACTGCTCAACCACAAGTACAAAGTCCTACAGGTTATGGATTGAGCAAGAGATGCAATTACACCGACTGCCCTGAGGAATTACATGTTTCAGGTTTCCTGCTGGTGAACTAAAATCCTTATATCTACAGTATGTATGGCTGACACTTTAGATTTCACAAATTTGAATCTTGTACACATATTCCCAAACAGCATATAGAATAAAGCTGGAATAAGTTAATTTTATTGATTACAAAATATTTTTTAATAGATGGCATATCACAAATGTTAACACCAAATACACTCGTGTATAACTGCTGGATGCACTGCTAAGTGCTAATGTTTGTGATGCGTTCTCTGTTGGAACGAAAAATACATTGCATTTTACTATTAAATACATTTCAATAGATGGTGCATCACAATAGAGCAGTTGGAGGGACAGAAATCAGTGTATATTGTATATAAGCAGAAAAAGCATGCAAACTAAAAGTTGGAACACCAACCCAATTGTCTCCGTTTAATATAATATTTCACATAAAATAGAACACAAAAGTCGCTTGATGGCTGACAAAACAAACAAAAAAGGTTCCAGTCAAGATTTAGCCACTCCTGGATTTCTTAGAATGCTGCCATTCCTGATCACCAAGTGGCGCCTTCTTCCATTGCGGTCAGATTATATGGCATTGTGACTGGAAGAGGAGGAGTTAGTTTCCCTTGGGGCTGTCTTCTCAATTCTTGGGAGTAAAGAAGAAGATGACAATAGCGCCCCCCCTTGCCCTGGGCCTGCATTACATATCTCAGGTGAGCACGGAAATTGATCCTCCAACACGAGTGTGTGACAATCAATATATTAGAAAAACAAGAGACACAAACAGGAGAGTTGGGCTACCACAAGGGGATGCTCCATATGATGATGAAAATAAACATGCAACTTAAATAGAAAATTAAATTCATTGATCATATGGGACATCATGATCACAAATCAAAACAAATAAGCACTATTAAAGAGTCGAAGTGCAGTGTCAGATGCAAGGTCCATAAGTGACTTCTGGCTTCGTTCTTTTTTATATTCCATCTTAGGCAAAAAAGGCAGGATGTTAGATATACAGCAGATAGTCTGTCCTGGAGGCAAAAGAGGAAACAAAGATATCAACAGTGCCCTCTCAACACTCAAAGTTTGTGTTGCCAACATTTACAAAGTCTTGTCGTTGTGCCCAATTTGCATGTGTCTATCTATCTATCTATCTATCTATCTATCTATCTATCTATCTATCTATCTAATGATTTATTTCTTTAGTATTAGTAACAGTTTGATTTTTCTATATGAATGCTGTATTTGAGTGAAATAAAAAATAATTTAGTTAAAAAAATAAAAATGAGCTAAATAAATAAATAAATAAATGCAGATATGATGCATTCTGTTTTGTATGATCCACATGTTAATGATTACAAAAGTATAAATGATATACTATAAACAAGTTTCTAAAATGTACAAAGGCACATTTAAAGGATAGCAGGGCCAACACTACCAGTGTGTGAAACTGTTTGCTGGTTCCGCTGCTCCAGTCAACTATTAACTACATCCCAAGTATTTTAAGCTGTTCCTACTCACCACATGATGCATATTTATAGTATTGTGAGCAGGTTATAATCTTTGCATGGATTTTCTTTGTATACAAGAGGTCCCTCCTATATTTCAAAGTCATGCCATTAGATGGACTGACAATTTTACATTAGCCTTGGCATAAGACCATGCGAGTGTGTGTGACTTTCATGTGTGATGAACTGACACCCAGTGGTTACTAACATGTGCCCAGTGCTGATAAGATAGGCACTTTCATTCTTGTGCTCTTGCAATGGAGAAAATGGGTTCAGAAAAACAAAATGGATGGACTAATGTATAAATATATCTGTAATCAGTATCAAACAATTTCCAGTAATGATATGTGTACTTGAGTAGATTCTTATCATAACTTATACATTGTCAATAAACATAAAACTGCAATTAAATTAGTGCATTGGCCTTTAAAAAATAAATATAAATTAGATCCAATTTAAAATACTGCATTTACTTTTCCAAAAGGCGACTATGCACCTGTAGAATAGAGTGCATAATACAAATTGTGAAAGGTAACATAATACCTTTTTGTGGGTGGCTCCCCGAGAGACTGGATCATGTCATGGATGTTGGGTCCTCCTTCTGGCTTGAATATAAAGGCAGGACTCAGCAGCCAAGCATTTTCTTCTGTGGAGTTGTAAGTTTTGTTATGTCTAATTTTTTGATTTGTCTAGGGATTTTGTTTCTGGATTTCGATTTGGGATTTTATTTAGTTAGGATTGCACTTTGCGCAACCCCTTTTTGCCTCTTTTGCTCTGTCTAGCCTTGTTTTATATATTTCTTAATTTATTGTTAATAAATCCTTTTTATAAAGATAATTTCATGCCCTTTTGGTTGCAACTCAGGGGTTTACAGTGACCCATGTACTTGTGGAGTTTCTCAATATATTTTTAGAACTTTTAAGTTTCTTTAGGAAGGCTTCAATCCCTTTTGGGCCTACTAGGCTTGAGGCAGGCAAGCTGGAGGTGAGATAAAGCCCCTTTGTGATGAGGCCTTTCCAGGCTGGTCAAGGAAGCCTGGCCTGGTCAAGAAAGACTTTTGTAGGTTGTTTTAGGAGACCTCATTCTATGGGAGTCTGTATCACAACAAAAACAAAACGTGCAACACAAATCATGCAACAAAAGTACAAAAATCAACATACACATTTATATTCTACTAAAACAATCCTCCTGCTGAAATACATCATTTTATATGCAAATGACAGTTTCATTTGTATCAAAGATTTCTGAATGCAAGTCCATCCTATGTTAGAATGCATTCATGCCAAGCCAGACCAACTTCCTCTGTGGACATAAAGAAGATTTACAATAGTATGAACATTTAAATGATATGTTTACATTGTTCGTGGAGAAAGTGGTATTTGACATTGAACTTACACCATTTGGTGTTGGCCTAGTCTATAACGTTTTTCCTGAGATACTGTATAGCAACAACAAGAATATTCATTTCTGTGGCACATTTTCATAGGCAGGATGTATCTAAAAGTGCTTTACAAGATGTCAAAGAAACAGTTACAAAGCAAAGCAAATTAAAATTAGATAAGAATAATGAAAAAAATAACATAGAAAGAAAAATAATAAGATTAAATAAGATAGATGATGGTCAAATTCCAGTAGAACAAAGTGCTTGGGATTGAAAAAGTCATTTGTTATTCAGTAATGGGATTGGAACGTGGCACAGTCTTCGGTACGTACAGTTGATAAAGCTGACTGTGAAATGCCGAACTTGACAGCCACGTCTATTTTCTTCTTGCTAGCATCAATGGCAGCAAGAAGTTCCAACTTTTTCTATGAATTTCTTTAGTTACACAGATACCACCCATTAATGTCCATAATGCACACCCCGTAACTTTGAGGTCCCCTAATGGATTGGCCGTCACTCTCTGGCTGCTGTCTGTTCTTTTTATGAGTCACCCTGTTTTTTAAACCTGGATATGTATTTACATAAACAGATTGTGATAAAGTTAAAGGAAAGGAAGGTCACATTCGTAAGTAATAAACACTGGATGTTTCATTTTGGTGTCCTGCGGTGGGTTGGCACCCTGCCCAGGATTGGTTCCTGCCTTGTGCCCTGTGTTGGCTGGGATTGGCTCCAGCAGACCCCCGTGACCCTGTATTCGGATTCAGCGGGTTAGAACATGGATGGATGGATGGATGTTTCATTTTGTGAGTACAAAATTAAAGGCGCATTCAAATGTGACTCATCATCCAGGTGAATGCTACACATTAGTGGTGGTTAAAGCACTTTGAGCAGTGATAAAACCACTAAATAAAAATAAAGAATTTTTTTTTTTTCAAAAATATCTAATATACATAGAATGTTGTGCATTTTCTTCAGATTTTACAACAGAGTATTATAGTAAGATGATTTAAGACTGAAGTATTTTTAAAATGAAACTATTTCTATATCTATATTTTGGTATTTTAATAGCACAAACTTGCTTGCATCTTTCATGAAATAAACAAATCAGCAGTGACAGCAAAACACCTTCCCTTCTTTATGGAAATGTATTCATTTAATGCTACACGAGGTAATTAACCAATATTAAAAATTCAGCAGCCTTAGCTAACATGTTAGATAATCTTTGCTGATGTTTTAAGGCAGCAAAAAGAAGGACCTGCAAGTTCTATTTCTTGGTAGCACAGTATGGAGTTAAAAGATATTTGACAAATTTATCTCGCTGTAATTAGCTTGGCCATTTTTGCCCTCTGTAATGTTTTTTGCGGGTTTGCTGTTATGTGTATTTTACAAAGTAATAAGATAACAGGCCCTTGTTAAAAGAACAGTTATGACTGATCTCAGATGTAAGGAGCATTTTCATTGTGGCACAACTGAGCTAATAAAAATGTCTCAGAGTGCTTCAAATGTCTGCAATAAACAAGTCTCCCTTCATTGGCCTACTAAATTCAAAAAATGTTTCTGCCAGTAGATAGCTAGATGGTTTGCTTTCATTTTGTGTTCAATGGTTAATTAAGATTAGGTTAATTCACTGGTTAATTGAGATTAGTGTAGTGTGGTATTCATTTTTAAAATGGTAGTATACCAGTGTTAATATATACCAGCAGGAATCTCACTAGATGAAACTTGACTGAAATTACTTTGTTACTTTACTGAAACATAACCTGTGTCTTTAAAAGAAAATGTGGAGAGCTTGGAGTAGTCCATGCGATTAGCAGTTGAGCTTTTTTTGTATCCGTCAGTTCAATTACAAAAAAAAGAGAAATGGTTGATAATGTTAGTCATCAAAACAGTCAAAGTGAGCTGTAGTAATACTTTGCTAATAAGTCAAATTAAAAAGTTAAACCTCGAAATCACTGTTTGCCAACAGTGTTAGAAGTTTTGCCTCACCAATAGTGACAACACATAAAATCTTCCCTGGCATTTCTATGTCTACATCTACGTCATAACGTCTTTGATTTTGAACTATTTACAATTTCCTATATTTCTCTCATATTTGTGAGTCTGAGGGACACCGTTAAAGAAAAGCAAAAACAGAAAAACGCTGATTTCGTAGACCCCACAACACAACATTTTAGCCCCTTCTTGAACCAGACTTCGAACCCTCCTCCTGTCCCCTCTGTCCCAGGTACTGCCCCCCTTTTCCACGTCAATCATACCCCCGCTGTCAGTCCTCCACCCTCCCTCAATTGGACCTAACAGTCACTCCAAAAGGCCTTCAACCTGGCTGGGACGTTACAGCATTTGGCTTTTTATTTTTAAACATTCTTAAGTTGAAAAATTTCAGATACTAAGCATAATGTAATGACCAGAGCACCATGTAGCTGCATAACTGCCAAGCAGCCCACTTTCTGAAGGAGTGGAGGGTTAGGCAAATGAAACATCGCAATGATCTCTGAGGGGCAGAGAGCAGGAAGGACTGTTGGAGAAAAGTTGAACCTTTTGCCAGAGTCTGGATCAGCTCTTGGCAAAAGGTGCATGATGGGAGAGGACCTTCCTTGAATAGAGTCAGAAAGTTATTGACAGAAAGAATAAGAATTTGTTGGACTGAGATATCAGCACAGTAGGAGTGGAGCAGTGTGGAGTTTAGGAGCACAGCACATGTGTACAAGAGAAGGGAGAGAAATGGGAGAAGTGCGCTTCAGGTCCATGACGCTGAAGCAGGGAAATTAGTCGTGTCGGGAAGTGACAAAAAAGAAAATGGCAGTCTTTATGACCTTTGTGGTATGGACATCAGGTGATAGTAGCGGAGTTGGTGGATCAGGAATACTCTGTGCTCTCTAAGGCGTCTCCCATGGCCAAAGCAATGGCTGTTTTTGTTATTACATTTAAAATAAATAAAAAATAAAATTCACCAATATTCTGTTATTACTGTTGGTGTTCAGTTTTCTTAAAAGTTTTTTTGCGGGGGGGCAGTAATTTTGCTTTTTATTTTGTGAAAAATACAAAGTTATCTATTATTTGCTTTGGTATTGTTTCACTATCGGTATTGAGGTGCAAAAGCTGGTCACAATTTCAGTATTGATCCAACACTAACTGAGATCCCATCCACGATCAGCTTGTACACCCTGTTCCTGTGAAAATAGAAGAATTAGAAGTGGATGGATTACAAACGCAAATACGTTTCTACCACTAGATCAATGAATTTAAACAGTTACAGTATCAAATGAGAAAACAATCAATGTGGCCTGTCATCAAGCGTGTAGATGTATCCTTGTTCCTGTGTCTCCCTCGACAGTGGATTCAGTCGCAGTGAAGCAGTTTGCCGTAACAGATGAACAGGTTGAGGCTGATGCTGGCATATATGAGAAAATAAACTGAGATATTCAGCATGGATTCTCACTCTCACTGGAATAAATTTTAAATAAGAAACTGCAAATGCTATAACTGAAAAAAAAATTTTTTTGGACTGTTAATTTTAAAGCATAATTTTATATGGAAGCAATATTAACTTAGAATAAAAAAGAATGCAAATGAAAGTAAAAACATGCTGAAAGATATTTCTTTGATTAGAACGATTGATTGCATTTTGCCAACTGCTAGCTTTAATCATTAATGCCAAGATAGAGTCTAATAAATCAGTGCGTTCAAGGTTTAATTGTTTTTACTCTTCAAAAAACATCACTACTCAAACATGAGCTATTGAACATTTTTTATCATTTCTTAATTGACTGGAATGCTGTTCCAAGAAAATAAATGCCACTACAAATCATTATGAAGCTCTTTCTGTTTTGATTAATTTGAAATAAAACAATTTTTTTTAGTAGTACATTAAGTGAACGCAGTCACCTGTTTAAAAATCTTAAATCCTTAACAAAATAATTCAGAATAAAAATAGGAATCTCTTTGGGAATCTGAGCAAATGATTTACTGCTATTCATTTGATGTTATGTTTCTTGTAAATGTGGCAGAGCGGACTTGTGTAGAACAAGGGGACAAAATTACAGTCAATGACTTGCTTTACAACAGTGGCTTCCTAAAAGGTCCCCCAAGTGTAACACGAGAATATATGGGGACCCCCCCTACAGAACATGATAATTTACCCTTTCATACCTGTGCTGCTTACTTGACCAAGATGCTTTTTTTTAAAACATTTATTAACAACAGTACATTGACTGCTGGGTCTGTTACACTGGTTACACATAATCTAAAATGAATATGCCATTTCGAAACAGCCTGTGTGTTTCTTGTTTTATTTTTAAATAAATAAAAGCTATTTCTGCACTTGACTGTATTTCTTAATCATAATATAAAAGGAGTAGGCATTTTTAGGTAGAAATAATGACCAGCAATTACCAAAATATAGAATTTGTCACAGCAGATATTTATAACACAATAAAAGAAAAGCTGCTCATTACTCACTTGGATGATGTATTACTTTTTAAATTAAGCATAAAATGATTAAGCATTTCCAAAAATAAAGCATCAAAAGTAATTTTTAAACTCCAAAAATAGTCACTTCAGATAGTACTTGATAACTTAGTTACAGAAGCTACTTCACTGTGCTCTGGATTCAGCACTGGAGATGTTCCATCTGTGCCTGCCACTTTTAATACTAGTGGAAATGCAAAGCTGTTTTCTATCCACATGCAATTAAGTCAGCAAAAAAGACAAAAGAGTTGTGCTGAGCTTTGTCAGCAGGCAAGTAAACCATTGAAGAGTCGCCATCTTGTCACCTTCTGCGGCTTTAAAAAGTGAGCTGTCCAAAGTTAAGTTAAATTCTCCTACATTTTTCATGTAGCCTTGACCGTGTCATGGTCATTTTTCAGGCCATCAACCGACAGGACATGTCCATGAAAGCACACCTCTTTTGTTTTAAACTGCAGCTTATTCTACACCAACATTAGCTTAACTTGCCTACAGCAATCTGTCACACTCTGGCTCAGCATCTGTGGTGCCACAGCCGACAATCAGAATGTCATCTGCAATTGGATTAACACCTGTCCGGCCTGACAGGAGCTCATGTTGCTTACGCTGGTATTCTTCACGGGGCACTTGACACTCCAAATGGTAGTCTGGGCCTTGATCTTTCTTCCCCATGGGGCCCAAAAGCTTTTTAAATACCTGCTTTCATCGTCAAGCTTACGCTGTAGGAATGCATCACCCAATAGATTGAAGTGCCATGCCTGTGTACACCTTTGAAGATAGGCATAGGCATGAAGTAATGCAACCTCCTCAAAGCAAGACAGAAACTTTCTGTCAATGCAAATCCACATGTTCTCTATTTCTTACACTCACCATATTTCTAATCTAGCTGGTGGGATCTGGTACTAGTGTAAAGAGACCTGTGGCTTCATATTGATCGATGTGTGCTTTCACTGCCCATTGTGTAGCACACTGCAGTGGTAAGACAGACTGGTCCAGTTCAAAATAGACTTCCCCGCAAGACTTTCTACTGGTCATTTGAAAATGTAATCCTCTGTATTAATGATCGTCTGTTTTAAGAGCGCTATGTCATTCACATGCTCCACTCACATGTTCCATAGGAATAGTGAATTTCATTAGTACCAGTTGTTCACAAGTTGAGACCAGACAGAAGTGGTCAATGTTTGGTTCTGACAATTTCATAGTCAAGTGGATTTTGTTCCTCTGGCGTTAAGACTGCCAATCGTCTCACTGGTGAATGCTACATATGTGTGTTGTGTGATCACTTTCAGATGCATCATTTTCAGTCATATGCACTTTCTTGGCTGAACATCTTCCACTTGACAAGCACACCCTTGCAAAGTAGTTGCTCAAACCTTAGGACTTGCAAGTTTTCCCATACGCTGGGCATTGATCTTTGCATCGCTTATGTCCTGAACTACAGTATTTGCACATTACTAATGTTGGTGTGACTGCACCTCCGTTGGACACGCTGCTCGCAAATCTTTGCACCTTTATACTGGTGGATCCATCATCGCTCATATATGCAAATCTGTAAGCTCTGTTGTGTTGCAGATCTCAGTTTTGCTTGTCAGTGTCAGGTGACTCTCTCTCTCTCTCTGTAAATAGCACCTTGTAGATTTATCAGCGATGTCTGGCCTTAACCTGGCTCATATTAGTTTGTCCTTTAATGTTGCATATTCACAGCTCACTGCTTTTTTCTGAAGGTGAGTAACAAATCTGTCAATTCTACCGTCAACTTGTTCACAGCTTCCAAAGACAAACCTTCCATATATGTTGTTCTTCACAGGCTTAAAGTAGCTTCTAGTGCTGCCAGAATAACGGACAGGTTTTCTTGCTGCTCTGAATACAGTGTTAGGTTATGCTTATCTGCATGTTGTCATTCGCTGCCCATTAGTCATTTAAGTGTTGCCCCTTGAACCATCCTAGGCTTTTCTGCCAAGCCTAGAAGCAATGTCAAAATATCTCTCAGTTTACACTCAGGTCTTTATTCATCTTTATTTTTTTTAGTATTTCCCCAAGGGGAAACTGTCTTTTTGGATGACCCTTGGGGGGTCAGAGTGCAGGGTCAGCACCCATGGAGCAATTTTCAGGTTAAAGGCCATGCTCCAGGGCCGAGCGGAGTAGGACCCCTTCTGGCAGTAACAGGATTTGATACCAGAATAGATCCTTAGCTTCAGAGCCACCACTCCACTCAGGGGTAGGAATACTGTTTGTTTCAGCCATTTTTAAAATTTTTTTGTAATTAGATTGTTTGTGTTGCTTTCCTCTTTGTGCTTATTATTGTTATTGTCATCTGAATGCTTTACAGTGCGTAGTCAGGCTTTGGAATAAACTGAAAATTAAGACTCTCCCACTTCTTACACCATGTTCCTAGGTGATGCTTAGAAAAGACACAAACACAAGGCTTCAAACAGTAGCAGTCATATTTAGCAACAACCACGTAAAAGCAAATACATTAAATATCCGAATAAAACCTCTGGGTCAAAGGTAAGTACACAGTTGCATACTTCATTGTGGTAACAGAAGTGTAACCTCTGAAATAGCAGGCGTGCTAGCTGACCAAAGCACACTTTTGTTTTTGGTGTTTCTTGTCTGAGACAACACCACATCTTCCTCTGCTTTTCTCTCTCTTTTTTACCTTTTGCTGAATCAACATCTGCACTCACAGCAGCTACACCTGGCATCTGCACTTGACCTCTGTATATCTCTCATGTTCACCACAGTCTTCCTTCTGATTCTCCATTGTTTTTTACCTCCAACTTAACAGCTCACTCACCTGCCACACACGACTCCCTTTCTCCCTAGAGGCCTCTACCTTTCACTCTTCTGTCCAGACTGATCTTTGCACACCCTGCCCATTGCACCAGCAGGTGGTCTTTATTTGTCGGTCATCCCAAAGACTCTGGCCAACATTGTCTCCTTCCAAGCACCTATTCAGCACTGTGCAGTACTATACCCGAGGCTCTGCAATATGGGATGCATTTTAAATGAGAGTTTTTGAGAAAATGGACAGTCACTGTTTGCCGTATGTAGCATGTTTTGAATATCGATGAAGCAGTCAACTTTAAAAAGCTAAGTTTGACATTCCTGTGAGTATTTTGTGGTTATTTTATGAATAATTTCAGTTAGGAGGCTACAAAACGCTCAAGAGCTTTTGACAGGAAAGATAAGTGGGAAATAGGCCGGAAATTGTTAAGATTGTCAGCGTCTTTTTTAACATTGGGGTTGCAGAAGCGATTTTAAAAGTAAGCGGCATAGAGTCAGTGTCAAGGGATGAGTTTATTATTGTTGTAGCAGTCAGGATTATGGCATAAAGGCAGGATTTAAGTAGTGTGCTGGGGATGGGGTCCAGTACACAAGTAGTCGGTCTAATCTTACAAAGCAGGTCATTAACAAAAGCAGATGTGACTGGTGAGAACTTAGAGAAGGAGCTGGATGGAGTGGGAAAATAGGGAAAGATATAAACAGATTATGTATTTATGTTAGTTAAATTATTTAGATCTTTAATTTTGTTACGGAAAAAGTGGAGGAAATCCTCACAGACTTCAGTAGAAGAGGTAGTTGGGCCAGATGCAGGTTCAAGTAGTTTATTAACTACAGAAAACAAAACCCTTGGGTTATTTTGGCCACTTTCTATTATTCTGCCATAGTGGGTGTTTTTAGCAGCAGTTAGTGCTTCTCTGTAAGCTCTTTGGTGGTCGGAAAAAGCCTGGATGTGCACGGTTAGGCCAGTCTTACGTGACATTCTCTCAAGGCGTCGGCCAGCTGCTTTCATAGATTGCAATTCTGAATTATACCAAGGAGCTGAACGTTTAAAGGAAACTTCCTTATGTTTTAAAGAAGCTGTTTTATCTAATGCTGAATGAAGGGCTGAGTTATAGTGGTCAACGAGACTATCTAGAGTTGATGGAATAGGTGCATACAGTAAAAGATCAGAAATTTATCCAGAAAGGATAGAGGGACAGATATTTTAAGGTTTCTGTAAGAAATTTGTCGTTTACAGGTAAGAGGAGGGAAAGGCAGTGAGACAGTGAAAAATACTGCTTTATGGTCAGAAAGTCCCAAATCAGTGCTGTAAATGTTGGCAACAGATAGTCCAGAAGTGCAGATCAGATCCAATATATGACCACCAGAGTGGGTGGGAAAATCAACATATTGTGTCAAGTCAAAACAGTCCAGTAAGGATAGGAATTCATTTCTCAGTTTAGATGTAGTAATGTCAATATGGATGTTGACATCACCAAGAAGGATAATTCTCTGAGAGTAAGAGCTTAGGTGGGTTAAAAATTCAATCAGATCAGATAAGAAGGATGCATTGTATTTTGGGGGACGATAAAGAACAATGAGTAAGACAGGACCTGAGACAGGCAGGTATCAGCAAGAGTGAAAAGGAAGATCTACGGGACGGTAGCAAGACCAGCTTTGTTATATGGGCTGGAGATGGTGGCAGTGACCAGAAAGCAGGAGGCAAAGCTGGAGGTAGCAGAGTTAAGATTTACATTGGGTGTGACGACGATGGATAGGATTAGAAATGAGTACATCAGAGGGTCAGCTCAAGTTGGACGGTTGGGAGACAAAGCTAGAGAGGTGAGATTGCGTTGGTTTGGACATGTGCAGAGGAGAGATGCTGGGTATATTGATTTTAAATATTCCCAAATATAGATATTTATTTCACATTTTTAACCTCTTATCTTCCTCTTTGCTAGTGTCAACTGTCTGCATTTTCTGTTAATTCAGTTAATTCTACTGTATTCAAAACGATACGTCATTTACTATATTGATGTTTCTTAAATTCCTCGTTTGGAGCAGTAGAGACAAGGTTTATAGATTTCCCTATTACTGTACTTTTGGATAGATGAAAAGGTTTATGAATTTCTCCATTACTGCACTTTTAGATAGATGTGTATATTATATGTTAAACTGAATGGCTTTGTAATTTCCACTTGCTATTTTATATTTGTAAATTTGTCAGTTCTTTTTAGAAAAATACACTTAATGAGGTAACAGCAAATAACATGAAGAGTTTCGATGTATTTGTCATGAAAATATTTATTTTAACTAATCAGTTTACTAAACTATTTAGCCATCATGACTTTTTAGTCTATAACTAATCATGTATCTTTATTGTTTAATTCAACAGGGTATATGTTCGTTTTAATAGTGTTGTGTTTCAATAACTTAGAGCAGGTTTGCTTTTTTCTTGACATCAGATTTTAATTGAATTCAACAGGCACAGTAAATAAATATTTTAGCAAAATGAATCCAATATATGAAAAAGAAACTCCCATCACCACTGAACAGCCCTTATGCCCCATCTCAGCTCTGTGATAAACAGAGATCAGGAGATGAAAGTGAGAATGAAAGAATATAAACATATGACCTTCGTAATCAGCCATGAGGGAGGGCAGCTGCTGAGCCACAGAGCCAGTCTCTGATGTTGGAGCTACATGACCTGTTAATCATAGCTGAGGAAACTCCAGGCAGGAACAACCAATTTGGCAGCGATGGAGAGGAGACAGGTTCCATTAGAAAGGAGTGAGAAAGGGAGTAAAGGAGTAAAAAGCTTCAAGGATCAAAAAATGTAAGAATGAAAGGATACAAAGTCTGAGACAGAGGACCAGAAGGAGGTAATGGTGTAAGAGTAAATTCCAAAATATATGGTGGACATACAGGGGACTCAAAAAGTATTCAGAGCCCTTCAATTCCTTCATGCTTTGTGTTGTAGATCTTAATTTTAAATGGATAAATTTGCAATTTTTACCAATTAATCTACACTTATTAACCCATAATGACAGAGTGAACAGTTTACAGATTTTTTTTAAATCAAACACTGAAATCTCTCATTCATTTAAGTATTCAGTCCTTTAATTCAGTATTTCATAGAAGCGGTCTTAGTAGGAATTACAGCTTCAAGTCTTCTTGGTAAGTCTACAAGCTTTCCATACCTGGATTTAAGCAGCTTATCCCATTCTTCCTGTCAGATCTCACGTGTAATGGAAAAACCTTGTAACTGCCATTTTTTAAAAAACTGAGTTTTTTTACTTTTTGGAGTGACTAGGTCTTTCCTGATTGTTATAAGGTAGTGCTAATGGCCAAATATGTCTTTATTCCGGTCATAGAGCAATGGAAGAAGCTAATATGTACACAGTATTTTACATACTGCAAGACAAAAACCTAGCAACTCCACTGACCAATGAGGAAAGACCACCTACCAATGAAAACGTCAGATTACGATCACATGATTTAAATGTTGCGTTTGCGTGATTTAAATGGCAGGTGTTGTTCATTCATGAAAAAAACAGTATTGTGTATGTGAAGCTCATGAAAAATGAAATCTAGAGATTATTAATTATCTCAGTTTGCTGAAAACTTGAAAGATGTGCCATACTAGGTTTTTCCATAGTTGCTGAAAGATCCTCTCAAGCTCTGTTAAATTGGATGGGAAGCATCTATAAACTACCATTTTCAGGTCTTTCCACAGGTGTTCTACCGGGTTTAAGTCTTGGCTTTGGCTGGGCCACTCAAGGACAGTTGCACACTTGTCCCAAAGCCTCCTTGTCTTGGCTGTATTCTTTGAGTTATTATCATGCTGAAAGGTGAAGCATCGGCACAATCTGACGTGGTGTATAATCTAAAGCAGATTTTCTTCAAAGATCTCAAAAGAGTTTGGTTGCATTCACCCTTCTTACAATTCTGAAAAATCTCCCTGTCCCTGCCGTTAAGAAGAACCCCTCAAATCATGATGCTACCACCACCATGCATCACTGTAGGATTGGTATTAGGCATGTGATGAGCAGTGCCTAGTCTTTACCAGACACATTGCTTGGAGTTCTGCTCAAACAGTTTAATATTCATGCTGTCACAGTCCATTAAACTGTCATATGCCTCTTATTTAAGAGTGGATTCCATCTACCCACTTTACCATAAACACGTGATTGATGGAGTGGCGCTGAGATGTTTGTCCCTCAATATGTTCTCTCATCTCAGCAGAGGACGTCTGAAGCTCTTTTCAAGTGACCATTGGATACTTGGATACCTCCCTGTCCGAGGCCTTTCTTACCCAGTTATACAGTTTGGCTGCATGGCCAACAGCATTAGGAAGAGTCCTGGTGGTTTCAAATTTCTTCCAGTTCAGAATTATTGAGTCCACTGTACTCTTGAGATCATTCAAAGCTTTAGAAATGGTTTTATATCCTTGCCCTGATCTACAGTATGCCTTGCCACAGTTTGATTGTGGAGGTCTACAGAAAGTTCCTTAGACTTCATGGCTTGGTTTTTGTCCTAACATGCAGTGTGTCTTTGTAAATGATGTCCAAAAAATTCAGTTTGCCACAGGTGGATTCCAATGAAGTGCTAGAGATATTAAAGCAAAAGGAAAATTAAAGGATGCACAGTTTGGGATGCCACAGTAGAAGGTCTGAATACTTATAGAAATTAAAAATTTCAGTTTTTAAATTTTCTATAAATTTGCAAACTTTTCTAAAAACGTTTTTACTTTGTCATTATGGGTTATTGAATGTAGATCGATGGGGAAAAATAGAAAAAAGTTTTCTTTTAAAATTACTAGGGAGCTTTGCCCCCTGCTTGCTTCACTCGCCCACCTCCATTTAATGCACCACCCATTCCCGCCCCCCCCCGGGTGCACGGTATGCGCCAGTCACTGAAGGGGGTGCTGAATGCACGCTAAGGTGATGCGTTCGGATCTGCTGCTGGCGAGCTGCGTATAGATCATTTAAAAGCCTGTACAGCAGCTGTCATTTGGTCTCACTGCCTTGTCTCGCGGGACGTAAAAGAGTCTCGAGAAAATCACGTCTTGTCTTCTTCCAAGATTTTTTTTTTATAGAGAGAACTGTGCAATACAGTAAAGTGTACAGAAAGTGCAGGGCTCTGAAATCATCTGAATCCACTCTAGATAGCAGTTTAGTCAAAAGTCTGTCACGCTTGTGTACCTGAGGCTCGACTTCTGGGCTCATCAGAGGTAAGCAATACCACTCCAAGACACAAGGGGGCGCTGTCACTGATGCACTGATGCTATTATCTCTTTTCTCTACAACAGCCCCATATTTTTAAAGCTGAGATTTCAGGACAGGGGTTGAGAGTTTATTGGTTGGGGTCTGAAAGTACCATTTCTTAGAAAGAGCAGTGACAGGTGCCTTATGAAGGGATAAAGTACAGTAGGAGTTGGGCAGGGGATAGGAGAAGACAGAGGGAGATAGAAAGACTACAAAAGGCTTGATGACTGACTTCACCTGAGATGAAAGGAAAAAGATTAAGAAACTTGAATTGCAGTGAATGGAAGGTTATGAGCCATCAAAAATGATTTTCTATTATGATGGTGTTCTGCCGAAGCCAAGGGAGATAGAGTGCCTGGCAATTCTAAAGTTGTTTTGTGGAAGTCTGGATGTTCTGTCAGAAGATTTGAATAGTGTTGTGCTGACAACGTCACACTCTGAGGCATCTGGAAGGCACAACTGTAGCAATAGACAATAGTGTCCTAGCAACTGAACCAAAACATGGCATTGCCCACAGAAAAGAAAGGACAGCACTACAATCAAACGCGATAATAATAAGTTTTAAAACATAATGAAACAGGATGAATGTAAAGCTAGAAACAGTATGAAAGAGAATCCACAAAAAAACGGATCTAAAGAAAAACGTTTTAAGCCAAAGAAAAATAACTAAACTATGGGAATTCCTAATAATCTTGTGCAGCAGTGCCAACCAAAACAGGAACTAAAATATCTCTCAACAGAAAGAAAGTACTTCAGAGGGACTACAATTCCCAGTATTCCATAGGATCCGTGTGCAATGACTGCTTTAGCCTGCTGTGCATACTTGGGCTGTTGGGAGGAAGCCTTGATGGTGCAAGATTTATAATGGACTCCCGTTTGGACACAAGGATCTTGTTTTTTCATTTGTTTTCTACATCTGCTACACTGCTTTGTGGGTGCTCTGTTCATCATCTGGATTGTTTGTAAGACTTGTTTGTTGGACTCATTGTCATAAAGTCCCCTCCTTCCACTAAAGGTCAGCATGAGACATTCCCATTATACTGTAGGACAAAATTTTAATCTTTCAAAAGGGCTGTTCATTTAGCATTTTCCACATCACATCATCAACCAATAAATTCGACTGTGTGTGTGTTTGGTAGTAGTTTGTTGTGAGTCACTGTTGTGGATTATTGGGTGCGTTTTGTAAATAGTGTATATGTATTAGATATATATTTGTGCTTGTAAACAATTTATTTAGCATATTTATCAGACTTTTACTTCAGTGTGATTTGTATTGTGACAGCTGCCGCAGGCGGATGTGGCAGTCCTTCAGAAACCCCCTCTAAAACAGTTTTTCAATGATAAAAGTAACACACACTTTCAGTACCTCTTTGCAGGAGCAGCTGACAGGCTTGGTGGTTAGCCGCACAACGTGCTCCTCGAACGGGGCTATGATCATTTAAAAGATCGAGCCACAGCCATCCTGAGGTCTCACACTCTCATGTCTCTCTTCCCACCAGACTCCCTATAACCCAGCTGCAGGATCCCCTTGATAAAGAAGACTTTGTGTTCTTTTGAACAGGAGTTGGGCCCAATGTGTAATGTTTGACAGCTGTTCCTTGTGAAGCTGGATCACCTCTGAAAGACACTTGTGTTTGGATCTGGCAGAACAGCAATAAAGTTTCTACTTATTGGAAAACCTTCTGAACTCTCCTGTGCAACTTTGTGACCCAGGCTTGACAGTTTGTATTGGAGAAGCATGTGTATTGAACTGGGCTGGGTCTGGGCATTCCCATTAAAAATAAAAAAGAATCAGGCACAATTCCTGGAACATGCACCAGTCCATCATGGAATAAACATACTTCCACACAAATGCACACTAGGGGCAATTTATCAAAATCAGTTTACCTAATCTGCATGTCTTTGGAGTGTGGGAGGAAACCATAGCACACAGAGGACACCCATACAGGCACAGGAAGAACATATAAACCACTTAGGGAGCACCAAGGATGTGAGTCCTTGTCTTCTTGTTGCATAACAGCAGTGCTATTGTTATGCCATTGTGGCAACTAATCAACAAATCACTGTTAAAAACAATGTAAATCCTTTAATTCTCCAGGGATACTACAAGGGTGTGAAAGAATAAGGGACCAGAGATGTTAAAGGAGAAGGAAAGGGAAGAAGGAGAGTAAAGAAAGTCTCATTCGTTTCAGTGGAAAGGCGGTAAGGGCGGTTGGATGTAGAATCAAACAAGCACCAAATCGAATGGAGAGTGATCACCCAGTAATATAATTTAAAATCTGGTAAGAACACCTGGGTGTCCTATTCATTGGAATCTGACCTGGGACCAATACTTGCATGGAGGGAATGGGGTGTATAGCAATGACAAAATTAAGAAGGGTAACTATGTTTATTTTTAATTTATTTGATCTGTCAGTGAGGGTTATATAGAAAACAGTGGAAAAATTAAATGATCAGAACAAAAAATGCAAATTCTCTCACTCATTAAAATTTTTAAAATAAATAAAAAGACTATAAACTATTATTATGAGTTGTACTTGTGTTCTTTCAAGAGACTTGTATGTCAGAGCTGGGAATAATTTCCTGCCCAAGTCAACCGCATTCCAGTAAATACTGATGAGCAGCTATATTTTTCTGACCACATTTCTACGGTCTCTCATTCGTGCAGGTTCACGCTGTACAACATTTGCAAGATCAAACCTTATCTGGCACAGTATGCACCACAACGTCTGGTTCCAGCTTTGGTCTTGTCACGTCTGGACCTCTGCAACTTACTTCTGGCAGGAGTACCCGCATGCGCTATGAAGCCGCTGCAGATGGTCCAGAATGCAGTAGCCCGTCTTGTATTAACCAGCTGAGGTGGGCACATGTCACCCCTTTCTTCAGGTCGCTATATTGATAGCAGCACACATTAAGTTCAAATCCCTGATGCTTGCCTACAGAGTAGTCAATGGGTCAGTCCTGGAGAATATGGAGACACTGGTGAAGAGTTATACTCCTTCTCACCCATTCAGGTCTGCCAGTGAACAGCGTCTGGTGATGCCACAACTGCATGGTATCAAGTCTCAATCTACATTAGACTCTTTTCCTGTGTTGTTCCCAGTTGGTGAAGCTGCCCACCTCAATCCAAATTTCTGACTTCCTCAATGTATTTAAGAAGCAATTGAAAACCCAACTGTTCTGCAAATATCCGTCTAATTGATAGAGGGGAAAAAATCTTTTTTTTTTTAGTTATTACATCTTTTTCACTTGTGGCAATCAACTTTTTTTTACCTGTCCTACTACACTTGCTGAACAAACAGGCCATAGCTTACTGTTACTTGGATTAAAGCGTCTCACAAGCAAATAAATGTAAATGTGTTTAAAAAACCTTTACTGACACCTCCAGGAAAACCTGTTGTGCTTATTCTTTTGGGATAACAAAATATATCAAAAAATAAAAAATAGAAGTGCTAATAAACTACTACTACTATAATACTACAACTTTCACTTCTGTTGATGCAAAGGACAGCCATCTTGGATTTTGAGGTTGGGGTTGGTGAGGCTCTCCCAACTTTCTGAGTAGAAAATCCAGCTTGTGGGGGTGTTCCAGTTGAAACTTCCTACTTGGAACTCAGATATTTTGACTTCCCAGTTCAAAATGAATCCAGCATTAGCATACATTCAAGTCTGAATAGCTTCCTCTTAGTCTTGAAGAACATATTCCAAAATGAATGTACTACTCTGCTGCCTCCTTGTTGTGTATTTGACTAGAACACTCAGATGATGCACAAAATTCTCACTAGCTTCATACACTTCTTTATTTAACTAATAGATAGCACATATTATGTTTATTTTGGGCTTTAAATAAACACTAAAACAATCAAAATCCTGATTCAGTTCTTTTGAATACCTGTTTGTAGGCATTCGTGTGTTTTAACCTATCACAGATCTGCAGCTAAAAGTTTCTTTTTTTCCCTCCATGGGGTGAACCCTGTCTTATTTGCAATACGCATAATGTTAGTTATTATAAAGAAAAAATTGTGTTTATTTTATGACTTTCATATTCTTAAATGCTGTACCAATTATTAAACTTACACTATTAAATGCTGAAAAATAAACTGAACTTAGAGCTGCTTGGTCCTTCTCAAACATACTATCTTACAAGAGATAATAATTTGTTGCATACTCCATTAAAATATTTTTAAATATAGTACCAAAGTGTTTATTGGGCCAGGATTTTGTTATGGTGCCGCTGTAGCATCTTTGCATTATGTTATCCGCTGTGTGAAACAGAGATTTACAAGCGAAGTGCACATTTTGTGTAGCATAATGTTTAAATACTAGGCAATAGAGGCAGATATACAGCAAAGGTTATAAAGATTCACTGTAGCGTTCTTTGTTAGCAGTCATATCGAAACGTGAGAATTGTATTTTGTAGTGCAATAAAGCTATGTAAGCTAGAAGGTGTTAAGGATTTAAGAAAAAATGAGAAGGCTCTTTGTTTCCATAATTACACTCAGCTTGTAAAACTGAAGCCTTGTCAGCAGACTTCGTCAATGTTTATTTCTTGCTCTTATTCATAATGATTTAGTCTAATTAAATATTTACTGAGGCTTTCATTATTGCTGACTTTTAAATGAGACAGATGCATTTTATGAATTTAATATGTGTTTTCTACTCACTTGCAATTGAAAACCTCACTAGTTTTGTTATAGTCACATAAAAGAATATGTCATGGAATAATAAACAATGATCAAATTCCTCTCACTCCAGCACTTGATTTATACCAGTGTGATGGTGATAAAATTAAAACAGTTTTGGTTGGGTTTCTTGTTTTTGGTCATAAAATACTAAGACCATTGTTAAAATAATTTTTTACTCTCATTTGAGTGTGTATGCGTATGTCTCTGTCTGCATGTCCTTTAATGTCCAGGGCAGGTTCTTGTTATTTGTTATGGCTCAGCTATTCACATTAAAATTATCTATATGCACTACATTAATTATTAATTATCCTGGACCCCAGGACAGTTTACTACTAAATGTGTGTTTTTGGGAAAAAAACGTAACAATAATATTCTTAATTAGCTGTTAATCCATGCCTGAAATGAATTCCTTGCCTGCTTAGGCTTGTGGTTTTTTTATATATATACATCTTTTCTTCTTTTTATCCCTTCGAATTACAAGTCTGTACCCTTTTCTAGCAACTCTATCAACATTCCAGAAATCTGTTAGACAAATGATTAGCAATAGCGTTTCGGTTTGCCAATATACAGAATAACGACAAATTAAACAAATATATTATTCTTTTAATATACGTATTCAGAACTTTTGCTGTGGCATTCCAAATTGTGCTGTTTGCTTTAATTGTCCTTGAGATGTGTCTAGAATTTGATTGGAGTCCACCTGTGGCAAACTAAATTGATTGTACCTGTGTATATGAGTTCCCATAATTCACACTGCATGTCAGGACAAAAACCAAGCCATTAAGACCAAGGAACTCTCTATAGACCTCCATGATCAAATTGTGGTGATGCAGAGATCATGGAAGTGTATTAAACTATTTTGAAACCTTTCAAGTGTTCCCAGGAGCGCAGTAGACTCAATAAGTGTATGATGGATGAAGATTGGAACTAGCAATAGAATTGGCTGTCTGTCCAAACTGAGTAATGGGGAAAGAAGGGCCTCAGTCAGAGAAGTGAACAAGAACCCAGTTGTTACTCTAACAGAGCTTCAGAAATCCTCTGCTAAGATGGGAGAACCAGCTGGGTGCTTGTAATATTCACCACCCTCCGCAGTATTTGACAGTCGTGTGCCAAACTGGTGTCATGGTGACTTCACTGTGCATCTGTAGAAGCTAATAAGAACAGATGAAAACATGCAAGCTATCTTCAGACATCTAAGGAAACAGACTGGATAGGCTTTTGACCAGAACTGAAATGTTTTGTGCCTACTTCAGATAATTATTGATAGCCACTTCAAGAATTTTAAGGCTGCTCACCCTTTTGATGGCATCTCTGATGTAGTTGGAAGTGTGCGCTGCCTTCTTCTACTTGAATTATACTAACAGCTCATTAGCTTTGTTGACATTAAATTTCAGATTGTTGTCTGTAGGCAAATATCTTCTCTGTGAACTGTCAAATCATTATTGGTGATGAGGTCTATTATGGTGGCATCATCAAAAATTCATCAAGTTTAATGATGGCGTTGGAGTTGTGTTTGGCCATGTAGTTGTAGGTGAACAAGTAGAACAGAAGGGAGACTTAATACACTACCATGCGGAGTACCTAAGTTAAGTCTCCTTTTAAAAGATGCAATGCTGCCGATTTGCATATACTGATGTCTGAAAATTAGGAAGTCCACATTCCACTTGCAGATGGTGACACTAAATCTCAAACTTAGGGTTTTGGTGGTCAGCTTTGATGGTACAATAGTGTTAAACGCTGAACTGCACACTATAAACTGGCATAACAGTTCTGACTATCTACAGTAGGTGTGCCAGGATGGTTTGGAGTACAGAGGGTATGGTATCCTCTGTGGAATAATGATAAGCAAACTGGAGGTGATCATGAATATCTGCAATGTTCTTTTTAACGTTTTCTAGAATCAGTCTCTCAAAGCACTTCATTACAAATCAAGTAAGTGTCACCAATTTGTAGTGACTCAGACAGCTATCTTTTTGTTTTCTTACGCACACATATAATTGTTGTTCTTTTTAGGAAGATAAGAACCACAGATTCTCTCCACGAAATGTTAAAAATGTCACTGAAGACATCAACTAACTGGTCATTATTCCTAAATTCTCTCTGGACCAGATTTCTTATAAACATTAAGTCATTTAAAGATTCTGTACTGCTTGCATAGGACTAAAGGAGTGTAGAGAGTAAAGGAAATCAGAACATGGCATGGACTGGGCAAAATTAAAGCAGGGGAGTCATAACCAGCAAAGCTCAGGACATGTAGTGAGAAGTGTGGTCAAAAAACTGAATGAGAAATGATGACACAAAATAGGTGCATGTAACCAAAGTCAATGTGAGTTATAGTTCACACAGCAGGAAAAAATTGTCATAACCAGTAAACTCAAAACTAAAAATAAAGAATAACTTTTTAAAACTATTTTTTTATTTACACAATACAAAATGCAAAGCACAAAGCAAACTTTTCTTGTTCAAATTTTCCACCACTTATGTCATCACCTACAAAAAAATTACAATTGGTATTATAGCATATCCCTTTCCTTTACACTAAATAACAAAAATATTCTTGTTGAAAAACTTTCATATTCCCCTATTTTCTTTTCATAAATCAAATTCTCCTCTTTCCAAACTATGGAACCAACGGCCATTTTGCATACGTTTATTTTTGATTAAAGAACAATTCCCAGTAATTGCCCTATTTCCCGTTCCCTAACATTCGCAAACCCTTTCATGTCTCCTTAGCAACTGTAAATCCCCACTTCTCATTATCTCTCTCTTTACTTTCTGTTCTAGCTCCTTTTTCCAAACTCTTTTGTACCCAACTGCACATCTCTCATCACATTTTGCTTAATCAGAATGCACCTGGCACCCCATACCCTCTTATTTGCAAGAAGAAGAGAACATCAGCCCACACTCCGCACGTCCAGCTGCACTCTCAAAACATGTGTCTAACTGTCTCTACCGGGGCACACCCTGGCCTTGGACACTTCCTTGTCTGTGACAAACCTTGTCTAAACATCCTCTCTTTCACACCTAATCTCCCCAAATCTATCATCCAGTTGAATTTCTTTAAAGCATTTTTCAGCCTTTTTGGCTGTACCACTGCCCATATTCCCCCTTCACATTTTATTTTCAAACTCTAACCCTCCTCCAATGTACAAATAACAGCCTTTTACAAATCCTTCTGTTTGCAAAAAAAAGTAACATCTGCAAATTCTCTGTACTTCTTTTTCAATATATCATAACCTCCTGGTCTCTCTTCTGCCTTTGACATCATAGTTGACCACACTCTCAGAGGGCCTCATCACTATTGTGAACCACAGAGCCACTGAATATTGGAATTTATATATACAAAGGTGGAATGCAAACTCTTGAACAAAGAGTTAGAAACAAAAAAACAACACAGACCATCTTTAGTTGAATGTCTATGACATCCCTGCCTCCATTTTCCACACTTATCTTATCCTCTCAACAAAACACCATAACCTTCACTCCCAAATAATGAGGCAAAGGAAAAACCATACCTAAATATATACATGAAGTCAGTAATCTCTGTTTTCACTAATAAGAACTTACCCATTAAAGTAAAAGTTCTTCCTTTACACAGATTCAGTCTACACTCTATCATTCTTATTTTCTCTTCCCAGTTTTTCTTGACACTTCCTGTCCTGTAAAAATCAACTCCTAGGATCTTTATACAGTTCATGTTAACTGAAAGTCCACTCTCTCCTCCTTCCATTTTCCAAAATACATTGTAACATACTTATTTCTGTTTAGTATGAAACATATTGCCTCCTGTAATAGCTCAAAAATATCAAATGTTTCATTTAAATCACTATCTTCTACAATAAATAGGAATTATCTGCATTATCTATTATCTGAATTGTCTGAATTATCTATTATCTGCATATTGAGATACCCTCAGCCTCACTCCTCTACAACCTAGCAAGTCTAGGCATTCAGTATTTTCCTTTTTCCTATTATTCTCTGCTGCCAGCTCTATATATATTAATTCTAACAAAGGGGAGCGCAGGCAGTCTTGGTGCACACCTCTCCCTTGAACTATTATTCTAATGAGATGCCCGTTTGAACATATTTTACTACCTACACCCTTATACACTGTTTTTAATGCACCAATGAACACTGTCTCAAAACTAAACATTTCCAACAGCCTAAATAGTGATGCCAAGGGATGTTTATTCGTGAATCCAATCATGAATGATCAGTTAACACATAATGCTGACCTATATTCTGTGGTGGTAATGACATTATACACTCCTGGTTATAAGGAGTGTATCACATAGCCTCTACCTAGCAACTGTCAAAAAATTATTTCAAAATGGCAGTGCCCATAAAGCAAACAAGATGATGCCACTGGAGGAAATGAGTCATTTTAATACTGTTATAAATACATGGGAACCAAAAATATATTTAACCAATAGATCCTTTGACCTTTACAACCGCAAAAAACTATACTTGAATGATTTTTAACGGTCAAGGAAAAGTTGGAAAAAAAATCATAAGCCTAATGATAGTAGGTTCCCCTTATGTCATTAAAAAAAAATCAACTTTCTTGTATACTCAGATATGGGGATGGATATTTGAGGAGTAAACCGCAAGACAATGATTATATTTTTATATTATGTACATTAAAAAACCATCAAGAACAAATAAAATCAAATTAATAATATATTGAACAAGTTATAAAAGTAAAGTTGAATAAATCGGATTCTACAGCTGCATGAATTAAAGGAAAAGTACCACCTTCGGTTAACGGAAATAGGTCAAAAACTGATAGAAATCTACATTTTGTACCTAATACTTGTATGCAAAATTTGGTTGACCTAAATGAAAGTGTACTCAAGTTATTGTGTTTATATACACACACACACAGATAGACCCACAGACATAATTCCAAAAATGGCATTTTCGGACTCAGGGTGGTCTAAAACGTCGAGACTCATGAAAATCTCGAAATGGAATTTTTGGAGGGTTCCAACACTTTCCCTATACTTCATATACAAGAAAGTCAGGGGGTTATAAAATGTTGAGAACCAAGAGCTGAAGTTCATTCTGTATTCTGCAGGTCATATACTGATACAAGTGTAGAAAGAAATACAGTAACCTGAAAAAAGAGTGCAGATGATAGGAGGTCTCTCTTTATAGTGAGTGACACTGCAATAAAAAAGAAACATTCAGAAGAACACTAAGAAAAGCATGGGTGCTGGGCTGTAGGGTACTATATATTTAAAATCACTGAAATTGTAACAAATATGATCAAATACTCTTGCTCTGAGATATTATAATGTCTATGGTGAACAGATGTTTAAAGTCTTAAAATCTTTTGAGCACAATGTACCTTTCATTCTACAATGTTCTAAGCAATATTGAAGCAAACAAAATGCTGAGGTTACGGCTTTATGGCACTTGTGTTGGAGAAACACACTATAAACTATAGAGTAGCATCATTCACAAAAAAGCTATAGTCAGGTAATAAAAACATTTTAGATTTTTTTCTGGATGAAACATCTCTTTTCCACCAACACCTGCCGTGAAGAAAAACACATGGCTGTCAAGCCAAGGAAAAATATGTTTTTTTTTGGGCTAAAGTACAGTAAGAGACAAACAAAAACAGAAAGATTATTTTAACTTGGTGATTTGTAAGAACCTTGGTGATGTGATTTCCTCGTTGGTCTCCTATAAGTACTGCTGATACATACTTTCAGTTTGGTCAGAAAATAATCAAATTAATTATTGCAGAGAGACACTCATCATTTTTGCGTATTCTGTGCTTTATAATTTGAGACATTGCTTCACTATACAGTGTCTGACTAATATGTAACTCATCTGAAATAAAAAGGAAACGTCACATAGTAGAGCATTTTTAAAAATAAAATTATTCATGTTTAGCTTTTTTTTTATTTTAATTTAAGACAGTCACACTTCACAAAACCAAAATTGAAACACAAAGAAAGAGAGACTAGCCACACCGCAAAGCAAATCTTTGAGGCAGTAAGGAAGGAAATGGAAGATTATTCTAATATGCTATTGATTAGATTCTGCCATATTTAAAAAAAAAAAGTTTTGAACAGATCCTCTGAGTGAAAATTAGATTTTTTCCAATTTCAGATAGTATATACTGTAACATTGGTCACCCACTGACTTAAAGGTGGTGGGCTGGAATTTTTCCAGTTGAGCAAGATAAGTCTACGTGCTGGAAGTGAGGTAAAGGCAATTACAGTTTGCTCGCCCTTCTCTACGTTCAGTTTTAGCTACCCACTAGAAAAATGTATCTTTCCTTATTCGATTTCTAGTATTAATGACTGAGACTGGTTCTGACTATTAAATCATTATTTTATGGTATAGTATTTATGTAAAAATGTCTGAGGGTGAAAAGATAATAATAAAAGTGGAAAGATGTAAGTAGAATAGTACTGTACTGTATAGTAAAAGAAACATCATTAACAACATAAAGTGAGCAAATTGCACACATCTGGTGCCCTGTGTGTGTGTGGGTGGGTGTGGGTGTGCGTGTGCATGTGTGTGTGTGTGTGTGTGTGTGTGTGTGTGTGTGTGTGTGTGTGGAGAAGGCTTTACATTCAGTTTCCCAATTTGGTTAGCTGCTGTTCCAGTTAGTTGACAAAGCTGTCCAAGAATTACTTGATGTTTTCACAGCAGAAGATGTCAAAAGTCTGGACAATCCAGCAAACCACTACTACTTTTTCTCTTGAGCTCCCAAATAAAGACCACTTCAGAGCCTCCAGTCACAACATGCTAGAAATTTTCAGAAAAATCAAGTAAGGAAAAAAATCCTCATCAACTGTGATTAGATAGAAGCCTTTTATTAATTTCTTGCAGGTGAACTTTACTGTATTACTTATAATTTTAAGGTTAATAACTATTACGGGAAAAATGTATCATGCTCAACGAACCCATTGTTTCTTATAGAGTAGCTTCAATTCCCAAACAATTTACTCTCTTACTCCCAAATAAGTGTGATTCAGCTTCCTGCTCCAGAGACAGAAGAGATGCACGCACCTGTCATGTTTCAGGGTTTCTGGCTTAGTTGGGTTTTCTTGTCTTTTGCATTCATTTTTGTGCCATTTATCTATGTTTCCTGTTACTTTAGTTTCTTATCTGTTTTGTTGTTTTGTTGTCAATGACCTGTGTTATGATCCTTGTGTTTTGTTGGTTGTTCCACATGAGATGGGACTATTTGCGAATCACTGCCAGGAACTGCCCTCCACCCTATAAATATCAAGGGTCTCCCACAGTTCCTGATGGTTCATTTCAAATGTCTTAGGAAGTGGAGTATTTGCTTGTGACTTTACTTGTGTTTTGCTGAGCTTGGTACCAATTGTGATTATTGGGTTTTCAAACCTATTCTTTCTTTTTTGGCTTTGTTTGGGATTCTGTATTGGGACTATGTTTGCCTTAGACCTCCATGCCTTCTCAAGCAATTACTTTTTTACTTTCTCGTATACAAAGTATAGGGAAAGAATTGTAATCGTCCAAATATAATTTTGAGACTTTGATGAATCTCAACGTTTTAGACGTCTCCGGGTCTGAATATGCCATTTTTGGAATTACGTCTGTGTGTGTGTGTGTTTGTGTGTGTGTGTGTGTATCTGTAAACACGCTAACCTGAGTACTCTTTCACTTAGGTCAACCAAATTTTGCATACAAGTGTCATGTACAAAACATAGATTTCTATCAACTTTTGAGCTATTTCTGTTAACCGGAATTAGTACTTTACCTTTTATTCATGCAGTTGCAGAGTCCGATTTATTTAACTTTACTTTTATAATAACTGTTCAACATATTATTAATTTGAATTGATTTGTTCTTGATGGTTCGTTAATGTACATAATATAAAAATATAATCATTGTCTTGCAGTTTACTCCTCAAATATCCATCTCCATATCTGAGTATACGAGAAAGTCTAGGGAAAACCACTCCTAATTTTGTTCTCCATGGAGCTTCATGTGCTATAAAGCATTTTTGTTAAAATTAAGTATTTTATTGCATAAAGATTCTTTAAGGCTCTTTTTCTGTCTAGCTAGGTAGTGCAATTTTGGGATTATATATGAGACTTATGCGCTTTTGGGACTCCCAGTTCATAAAAACACCTACAGAATTGTGTAATATCAGGGAATTGGTCCTTCCAGTTACAGGTCCAGTGAATTTTTTGTGTCCACCCCAGTGACAGTTACAGTTTAGTGGGCATTTCAACATTTTAAAGGGATGTCAATTTCATGTTTTTTTGTCTGTAGAAGTCTCTGAAGTTCATTCTTCATTAAAATCTTGTTAGCAGATGGAACTGAGAATGCAAGCTAACCCAAACCTGGACGAGCTGCAGTTTCGCCATTCACTTTAGAGTTCATTGTGGAATGCAGGTGAGGGAAAGGGAGTGCAGCTGGTTTTCAACATCCATGCATCCATCCATGTTTAAATGGATCTTGCGTACCATTGAAAGGATAAGACAACAAGCAAACCATTTTGTCCTACAAAGATATTCTCTTTAATTTTATCAATCAGAAGTAAAAAAAAAGGTGCGTTTACAGTTTATTTTTTGTGTGACACTTTCCTTTAGGCCAGTTTGCCATGGGTGTAACCCTATCAGAAGTACAGTGCATACCTCCAGACAATATAACTCTAAGGATTATAGAGACAGACAGAGAAGCCTCACACCACTCCAAGATCATGAAGTTCTCAAGCAATTTGTAACCCTGAGTTACATTTAAAGTATTTAAATGGTAATTAAATGCTGTTGAAAGAAATTTTGTTTAAGCTGTCATTTTAATTTGTTTTGCCCAAATACGTGCTAACTTTGTAAAGGTGCATAACGGACTGGTGCTTCAGGGATGGTTGGCTCTTGCCTTGCAAATGACATTACTTGGATAGGAGCTCCCTACAAATCTGTAGCAGATAAAGCACTGTTTTAAAATAAATTTTTTTTTTGGTGTTATGCATTTCTTTACAGATAGTTAAGTGCATAGAGATGTTGTAGGGAGATGTGGCAAGAACCTGTCAAGCTTCAAGAAAGAAGCTAAGCTGGGGATTTGGGGAATTTGAAACGTGTAATGAAGAGTTCAGTTCACAGGTGATGTACAGTGAAGTGATCCCTATCGGGAGATTTTAGCAATGTTCTTTACAATTTAATCTGGAATTTGTGTTTGTCTGGTAATTTTTCCTGAAAGCAAAACTAGCAAAATGTCTCACATTTCAGCACTTATGCAACTGCAGTTTATATCTGCCACTTGACTTGAATAAAAAAAACCAAAAAACCTGCTAGGTAATTTAATAAATGAAATGTGGGATAAAGGACTGACACCTTGACCAAAGTGTGGTAGCTGGCCCCCAATATTTGGAAAGCTGCTTTAGGTTGCCCATGTCTTAAAGAGCTACTCTACTCTAGGGGGCTCTAGCCTGATCTTGGAATAGTCAAAGTAGATCTGCCTTTAAAACCCAAAAAATGAAGCATTACTGCTTAGTAAACATTGTATTGTGAAAAGCTACACTGCTGTTCTATCACGTTGTCTAATCTTACTCATTAGTACATACTTACATTAGTACAATAGGAAAGAAAAAGTCTTATTTTATTTAACTTTGGGAAAGACATTAAATTGACTTCAAAAGGAAAAACCTCTTTTAGAATATGGCAGGTCAGTTTTGGCCTAACCATAATGGAGACATTTTTGGCAATTGAATAAACATTTCATAAACCTTTCCATTTTTTCAAGTCTAGGTGGGCTATAAAATGTAAAGCTAAATTTAGGTGTTAGATGGAGACTTAAATGTAACACTGTTTGTGTATCTGATGTATAATATATATTGTTGAACTGATCTATAATACATACATTTCAATGAAATGTTAAGAAAATTATTACATTTTTAAGATTACAAACTGAGCACACATAATTCTAAGAATGGATCAATATCTTTCTGTTATTATTTTGAAATTTTCTGCATCAATATATTTAAAATCATCTGCATTGTATTTCATAATGTCCTTTTCTGTAATGTGTTGTGTGTCATGAATATGAATTTGTGTTAAAATTATTGAGTCTCAAAGCTGTACGATTTGGTTTTCTTTATGGGTAGGGGGCACAACAAACTGTTTTGAAGTGAGCATGCAATGTATCTCAGTTGGCGGTGTACTTGCAGTCATCCCACTTGAAGACACAGCGATGTGCTTTAGTCTGCTACAATCAATCCCCCCTTGAAGACAGAGTGCTGTAATTTAGTCTGCCATTACTAAGGGTCATATAGCTTGGTCACTAAATAATGAATGAGGCTCTTTATAGGCTTCCACTGCTATGGACACGCAAGTTACACATCCTCTGTACCCCCTATTTGTTCCTCTGCTTATGGGCACTGCCACTTTTTATGTTGTTCCTACGCACTTTGCTACCATGTAACAAAGGGAGGTCACAACCCATGCTAAAAGTTGGTATCTGCCATTTTCAGGATTTTTAGTAGCTTTCCAAGTGATTTTGAGAGTTTTCCTTGATTATTTGGCTATGAATTCTAGTGTGTTATTTTTGACTTCCATTTTGGTTAACAAATCGTTTTAGGTGCACTGCAAGCATCTGCTTGACTTCCCGGTCCTTGAGTTTAGCCTCTCTCTAAATTTTATTTCTGCATTTGTCTGTATCCTGGTCTTTTTTACAACTTTTTGTCTGTCAGTCTTGCCAGATAGTACGGATAATCCTAAACTGACTTTTTTTTTTTATCACATTTTGAATAAATGATGTGCTTTTCAGGTTTTATATTTTTCTTTTAGTTTTCAAATGCATTACTAGCTATTCAGTATTAAACAGATTTGCTTTAATTTAGTGGGCTACACTCTAACAGTGAAATACTGGATCATGAAAAATTGTGCAGTAGCAAATTCTGGCCCCAGAAATACAGAAAAAATAAAAAAGCATGCCATATTTGGAATAGTATACTATTCCAAATATGGAATAGAATATGGAATTCTATTCCATATTTATCAATGTAAAAGATACCAATGCAGCAGAACTTAAAAGCAATACAATTTCTTTGCAAATAATACAAATTAAATTAGGTGATTAACAACAGTAGCATAAACATGAAAAGATGGTAATGATAAAGACTAAATGAAAATAAATGAAGATAATTTTATTTTATGTTTGCAACGGAAATCAACCCTCGTGACAAGAATGTATATGGCCAATTTTTTTTTTTTTTTTTTTACAGATAACCAAGGTAGTATGCATATGAAGGTGGTTTGTGTGTTTTTAGGAGGAGGAAAGTTAGACAACCTGGAATGAAACTCCATGCACACATTGGGGCAACAAGGCAAACTCAACATGGACAATGTCCGGCCATGGGATCCAAAACCACTGCACCACCATGCTGCCCACAATAAATTATTCTTTTCTTAAATTTCATTGTATTTACATTTTTGAAATGTTTACATATTAGAGTGACTCATTAACAAAAGGAAAAAACAGCAAATCTCATAACAACATGATCAACAGGCTTTCTCTGTGTCCACATTCTCTTTCAGAGAATTTGAATTTGATTTCTGAATCCTTCTTCCTAACATGTAACATTGTGAATAGATTAGCTTCTCTTCGACTTGCTGAAGTTAAAATATACAGTAGATGCTTAATGTCTGGAGTATGCACTGTGATAATGCAATAATAGCATTTTTAAGGCATTTTCATAGTTCCCAGAAAAAAATAGAACTGGTAATAAACTCTTTAGGCACCAAAAAGATCCAATTTGAAAGATGCCCATTGACCTCATTGTTCAAAGGAACTGTTAGTTTCGCTTTGCTGCTCCTTTGAACATTTACTGAAGAGACTTTTAATGTTATATCCATTAAATTTTTCTTAACCTGGTCACTATGGTTTATTACTAATGCCTTCCCTTTCTTTTATTTGTGGCATGCTCTGACAACAAGCTATCAACGCATGCTGCCAACCTGCTATGATACTTTTATGCCCTCTTGAATCCAGCAGGGGGTGTACACAACCTGGAAATATGTTCATTAGAAATTCCAGCTTTTACTAAACCAAAAGTCTGTGTGTGTGTCTGTGTCTGTGTGTGTGTGTATATATATATATATATATATATATATATATATATATATATATATATATATATATATATATAGTCACAATAACGAGACATGAACAGATAAAGGTTTGGGGCAGCCACCCGTGTAATATGGTATCTCGGCTGCAAAAGTCGTTTTTATCACAATAATTAGCACTGAATTGCATACATCGGAGTCCAAAACAAGACTGAGGGAAAAGGGAAAAAGGGCAGGCTTTTAAAGGGGAAGACAGGAAGTGAGGTCATAAGGATTGGGCACCTGTTCATCGCTCATTGGATCAGGCCTGGACGCGACATCAGGGGGGCCGGAGCTGGTAAGGTCTGTTTCCATTGGTTCGGTCCCGGAAGTGATGTCAAGAGAGCCAGGTGGAGTCTCCCAGGAATGGTCTACAGGGAAGTGAGAAAAAGAGTCAGTGCACTCTGCCACATCCCGGCATGCCTCCGAACTGCCTTCATTTAAGCCCTTTAGCTGCCTCCCATGCGCACGTGTGTGACAATATATATATATATATATATATATATAGCGTGAGTCCCAGTCTTGCACCCCAAAACACAAGGCTGAGTCTCAGTACTTTAGTAAAACCCGCTTTATTCAGCTTGAAACTGGAACACCACGGTTATTTATTGCAGCAGGAGCTACCACTCTCCTATACACAGACACAGCATACGGGCAGAGTCAGGGCCAGGTTAGTGGCCAAGTTATACTGTTCTCTGCCTTTATAAAGTCCCTTGCATCACCCATCGGTGACAGGCACGTATAGCGTGATCTTGATCGGCTTATAGAAGTTTCCACAGCGCTATGCTGCTGTGCTGTGAATCTGCCATTGCCTCGCTGATGGAGAAGCAGTCCTCCACAGATGTGCCAGTCGCGCCTCAGCATGTCGTCTCATTGAGGGGGGCACTAAAAGAGTTCAGAAACTTCACAATTTACATAAATATATTATGAGGGGATGTTCAGGAAAAAAAAGGTTCATAAATGTATAAATTGGTTCAGATATTTACAGTCTATATTGGTTTAGATACTTTGGTTTGAATATATACATTAGTTTGGATACATTCTTTCAGATATATACATTGGTTGAGATTGGTTTGAATACATCTTTTCAGATTCATACATTGATTGAGATATACAGTATACTATATATTTTGGTAGTTAAACAATGGTTTACATATATATTGGATTAAACAGCTCAGTTTAGATATACAGTAGACCCCCACGAAGTCGCGGTTCAGTCATTCGCAGATTTTTCCTTAGAACCTAACTAATAATTGTTAGTGGAACCTCCGTAATTTGTATGGCTTTATTCGGGGCAATACTGTACTGTAGAGAGAACAGGAAGCAGTTGTAGAGAAAACCTCGTCTTGGGATGGTGAAAGTAGCCAATAGAATTTGAAACTGCATCTCCCAGCAGTCCCTGCAGTGGCTTTGACTGGTCTTTTGCTGAGGCTGCTGGGGTTGTTGAGGTCAAAGGATGTCAGCGCAGCTTTTAAAAAGGGGGCAGGTAGCAAAAGCAAAAAAAAAAAAAAAATTGTAAAATTGTTTCTGTTTCAAGTTACTGCCTGTCTGCCTTCGGTTGGGTTACCTGTACTTATTCATTTTGTCCTGGACCATTTCGTGCATCTGGATTGTCTCCCGTCTGCCTGTGTACATGAGGACTGTAAGTGGATTCATGGCCATCCTGCAAAGAAAGGAGCGCTCCTGAACCTGTCCACCCATCTTCACCATTTCAGGAACTCCCGGTAGGACTATCTGTGCATTCCCATTCAACGTGCGGATCTCTGGACTGTTTTATTTTCATCATTACATTTCATCCATTGCCGGTTTTTCATGAACTTTTTCAAGATTTACTGTGTGTGTTTTGTTTGTGCTTTGTTCTATTTAATGTGTAATCAATGTAAGGGGAACAGGGGTTGTATCGTTGTTTTCTTATTTCATTTGTTTTTATTACATTCTTTATTTATTGTTTGATTACCGGTTTGCTTTGTTTTTGTCTCTGTTTGTTTGTGTGCACATTGGGTCAAGGCTGGAATCTCCACCATAAAATTAAATAAATCTTCCCGATTGCCGCTTCTCACCCTACGCTTACTTAAAAGCCTAAGCGTACCTGTCTTTTTTGGCTGATTGCTTTCTTTCTCTTTCGTCCCCCTGGCATTCTCCTATGATGTTTGTCTATTGTTTAATCATTGACTAACTGCATGTTGAGCAGGTTTTACTTCTGAAAGAGACATGTTTGTTTAAAGTGTTTGAATAAAGTTCAGGTCTCTACAGTCTCCTGTGTGTGTGTGCAATTCTGTGACCCAAGCTGCACTGTAAGAATAGCCTGCTAGCATTGGCGCTTACCTCTGTCTGTTTGCGTGCAGCCAGTTTAAGGGCAGTTGGCTCAGTGATTTACATCCATGGCATCAGTTGCGCTTTGTACATATTGTTCCACTAGTTTTTCTAAATAGTTTTTACAGTTCATTAGCAGTTTGTAAAATTTCTTTGTTAATTGTGACGTTTACTTAAAGTGCAGCAAAAAAGTACAGTATTTGGTGTCCAGGGATGCATTAACCCCAAGTATGTGGCCACCGAAATGAGCTGCACCGTCTAAAAGCTTCTGGCAATGAAAACACGCTTACATGAATTACAGTACATATAGCGGTAACACTGGTATTATACATTCTAGCACTGCAGGAGACATAGCAGTACAGTATACAGGTTTACCTTTACACTCTTTATTTTTAGGTAATTTATTAAGCTGAGTTTGCAATTAAATTAAAGTGTTTTGGGGGCATATAGGATTTAAACTATGAAAATAGGCATTTTTTTAACCACATCCAAAATTTGCGGTTTTTGACAATTTGCGGGTGCTCTAGGAACGTATCCCCCACGAATTTTGAGGGTGTACTGTACACTGTACATCGGTTTAGATATATATGTCAGTTTGAATAGAGTGGTTGGAATTTATGTGATGTCACAGCTCAGCCACCTAAGTTTAGCATTTCTGTTCCACCTCGTCATTGTTTCAACACCGCTGTCATTATTGAACATACATTGTACAAGAAGCATGTGCCTGTCGCAAGCCTTCTTGGTGTGGGTCCTCAATTCCAAAGCACTTTTCTTTACTGCATTATTTAAAACACACAGATTCCTGCCTCCTTACCCGACTCTGACCTACCCTGGTTCATGCTGTCCACCTCCCTCGCTGTTCAGAAGCAATTATGAAGGCTAACAGAATGTTAGGTTATATAGTAGCATGATGTGTGGAGTAAAAATTTAAGGAAGTTATGCTCAAGCTTTATAATGCACTGGTGAGGCCTCACCTTGAGTACTGTGTGCAGTTTGGTCTCCAGGCTACAAAAAAAGATATAGCAGCGCTAGAAAAGGTCCAGGGTAGAGCAACAAGGCTGATTCCAGGGCTACAAAGAATGAATTATGAGGAAAGATTAAAAGAGCTCAGCCTTTTCAGTTTAAGTAAAAGAGAATTAAGAGGAGACACGATTGAAGTGTTTAAAATTATGAAGAGAATTAGTCCAGCAGATCAGTTGGACAACTTGTTAAACTTGTTAAGGGTAAATATCAAACAAACAGGACGTTTTCCCCAGACAGAGAACCATATACACATGGAATAAGCTACAAAGCAATGTGGTAGACAGTAGGATGTTTAGAGACATTCAAAACTGGACTTTATATTATTTTGGAAGAATTACAGTAATATAAGTGGATGGAACTGGGGAGCTTTGTTGAGTTGAATGGCCTGTTCTCATCTAGATTATTCTAATAAAGGGAGAGCCAAGGACTGGTGATACCAGGGTGGTCCCAGCTCTTGGGGTTTCACCCACAAAGAACATGGACCATAAGAACATTTAAAGAGACAGTATACAATTCTAAAAAATAACAGTAAAACACATAATAACTCATCAAAAAAACAAAAGTAAAATATATAAACACATGTACTAGGAGTGTAGCGAGTGCACCCTTTGATGGTCTGGAGTTCTGTTTGTCCTGCTGCCAGGAAGGTTCCAGCACCTGTAAATCTGAGTTGGATTCAGCAGGTTTAAAAATGTCATGTCAATACTGATCCTTTCAGTTATGCAACAGGGAAGCTAAAATAAGGAGAGGTTTTTTTTATCAGTTTTAAAATATTTTTTAAACAACATGAAAACACATTATTTACCTTCACTACTACTTACATTGTTTGGATACATGTTATGGATCACGCAGGACATGTCCCAGCTCAGCTCTGTCATATGTCTCAGCACCTTAGTTTATACTATAGAACTGTTTTTATTATATAAATGTTTGGAGGCTTCATTCTAACCCTAATTAATTACTTTGCATTTTGACATTCGCACAGAGGAACCATGATACAAATTCATAATAAAGAATTAGAAAAGCAAAAAACAGCAAGTGTAGAACAGCAGAAGGACGAGCAGCCAGTGACCTGCAGGCATTATTTATTAAAGGATAAGGCAACACTAAATGAGATGACCGTGAATTCAGCACGTTGTGAAAACCATTTAGTCCAAATAAGCATAAAAGGTCAGGCAAGGTCATATATGAAATATGTTCTCATAAACTCAACAAGTGAAATAGATTCACTGTAAGAAAAGAACCATAAAATAGCAATATGAGTTGATTAACGTTGGCTAGAAATTGCAGTGTGTATAAAATACCATCTGCTCTCAATTAACGGCAACTTAATAGTTTGAAATCAGGTGTTGTATTGTGAAAGTAATAGAACTGTGGGCATGCAATAGCAGGTTTCTTTTTAAGTCTTTTGTTTCTAATAATAATAACTTTGAAAACATAAGTTAGTTTACATTTTTACAATTTTATGTTAATATCTTTTTTATTTAGTTACCTTTCCTGGTTTCTAAAAATGTATATTTTTCCTTTAATGTGCCATATATCTTGCTCTCTGGGAAATGAATTAATGTCTTTCTTTAAAATACTTTCAGTAGAAATTAATTTAATGCAGATGTGTAAAAAGAGACCTAGCACTGTTTTTCACAAGGTCAACTAAAATATCTGTGCATTAACGTACTATGCATAGAGTCAATACCAGCCTTCTCCATGGTGATACTGGTGATTTGTTGAAATTGCACCTACAAAAGGGCATAAGGCAGTTTACTCAATGAGATGAATGCTTTAACATCAATGGCAGTGTATAAATCTGATGTAACACATTCTCCATGATTTAGTTAAAAAAAGTGCTTGGTTTTGTATTGATGCTAAAAAAAAACAAGTAATTTTAGGTATATTATAACAACCTGACAAATATTAGATAAACCTAGCTAAGTAACCAGCTTGACATAATGACATCTAGTTTCTTATTTTCTGGCCTTGCAGCGATAATCTTTTGAGAAGTTGACCTTGTGTGTTACTCAAAAAAGATGGTTAGTGTAAAAGGAATTACAAAATCAAGGCTATCTGATATATAAATAAATATTTTATTTTCAGAGTTTGAGGAGATGACAATTCCAAAAATATGACTCGGAGAACAATTAGCCTGATGAAAATACTCACTCAGCTGAACTTATGATATGGATGTATTTTTAGAGTTCACAGTGATGTGTGTCATGAACAGTTTCGAGCTTCATACAAACAGTACAAAAGTATATTTTATTTAATGCTGACTTCCTTGTGTTGTCTAACAATCTAATTTAATATTTCCAGCACTGTCTCAGATTATTTAGAGACGCGCTCTTCTGCAAGCACTAGTGTAATTTAGATATACTACTTCTGATTTTCTATTGTATCTAGAAAGTATAATTCCAACTATAGTGAGAAAAAGTTAGAAAAGTTGACTAGGTTTCTTTTAGCAAAGAAATATATAACATGCAAACATTTTGTCAATGTACAAAACTCTAAAGGCCCATAAACCAAATTCATATATTAAATACTAGCTGTTTTACCTGGCTTATTCCAGGAAATTTCATAACACAATGGGCCTCACGTAATAGTACTTTTGGTTAATTAGTTGTATCAGATGTATTATGCTTTTCTGTATACAAAATTTGTATTTTTTTTTTAAACCAAGAAATATTCAGGTTGTGGTGCTACTGACACTGTGTGACCACAAGCAAGTCACTCCACTTGTATTTGCTTCAACTGGAAAAACATAAGAACGAGTAGTTTCTCAAATGTTGCAGCAGAAACATCAATAACCTCCAATACACTGAGTGATACTGCCCTGCTACCTAAAAACAAGAAGGATCTAGAACATCAGATCATGAAAGTTGGATTTTTTTTCTCCCTAAATAATAAAACCATCATTTAAAAACTGCTTTTTGTGTTTACTTGTGTTATATTTGACTAATGGTTAAATGTGTTTGATGATCAGAAACATTTTGTGTGACAAACATGCAAAAGAATAAGAAATCAGGAAGGGGGCAAATAGTTTTTCACACCACTGTATATGATATTTGGAATTATTCATTTTATGACCTGTATAGTAGATTTTGGAAAACATTGTGGCTTGGATGCCACATTATTCATATTCATTCGCATAACATCTTGCTGTTGTAATCAGTGATCGCATGTTTTTTTTCCCCCATCTTGCCAGTCTCCACGTCGCTATATGGTGGTGTTTCTTTTGTACTCCAGGACATGCAGAGGAAAGAATAGTACAGAGAGATCAGTTCAGCGCTATATGCAATCATCAAACTCAAATGTTAACAGTTCACACACACGCAAGGACCGTCCTTCCTACATTTACGACATGTGTATCTGTTGCAATGCGCACACTTCTCTCTATGCTCAGTTTACTTTCCTGGGGAAAGTGGCTGTCTTGGAACAGAAGTTGTTGATGTTGCATCCTTCTTTTCTTTTATCATCACCTTTTCTAGTAAGATGGGATGACAAAGTTCCTTTACAAGGTGAGCCATGAACACTCTTCTTTTCTCAGTGGCCTCCATGCATGCCTTGCACAGTACATGTGTGTTGATCCTGCTGCACTGAATAAGCTCACGCCTTCTGGTGCACGATGTCAACGAAGCACAGAGAAAAAAAGAAAGAGAGAACTATATGGGACATTGGGTATAAATTTATTGTACTTGTAAAAGATAGCTTTTTTCAGTTTTATTCTCTCAATTATGATCACGCTGTACCCCCTTATCCTGATCTGACTCTAAGTAACAGTGCCTGCAGAAATTCACACCCAATTTGACGCTGTTCATTTTCAAATAATATTGCATTAGTGCGATGATGTTTTGTGATTGGTACTATTCAGGTCATAAAATGATTTCTTCAAAATGTCACATATATCCTTCCATTCATCATCTAACCCGCTATATCCTAACTACAGGGTCACGGGAGCCTGATGGAGCCAAACCCAGCCAACACAAGGCGCAAGGCAGGAAACAAACCCTGGGCAGGGCACCAGCCCACCGCAGGGCGCACACACACACACACCAAGCACACACTAGGGACAATTTAGAATCGCCAATGCACCTAACCTGTATGTCTTTGGACTGTGGGAGGAAACCCACATAGACACAGGGAGAACATGCAAACTCCATACAGGGAGGAACCGGGAAGCAAACCCGGGTCTCCTAATTGCTAGGCAGCAGCGCTACCCACTGTGCCACCATGCCTCCCGTCACATATATTGTCTCTTTCTTTCAGCTGTGTAATAGAAACCACAGCATAGACAGAAGTGTGTACATTGTAACAGGTACACATGTCGTAAATGTAGGAAGGACAGTCCTTGTGTGTGTGTGAACTGTTAACATTTAAATCTAATGATTGCATATAGCGCAGAACTGACCTCTCTGTACTATTCTTTCCTCTGCATGTCCTGGAGTACAAAAGAAACAGCACCGTTCACGAAAAAATTAGAGGCTGCATGAACAAGCTCGAAAAAACGTGAAACACGTGGTCACTGATTACAACCGCAAGAAGGCATGTGAATGAATATGAATAATATGAATAATGTTGTATCCGTGCCACAATGTTTTCTGAAATGTACTATACAGGTCATAAATTAATAATTCCAAATATCATATATACATACCTATGCATACTAATTCAGAGTGAGCTGGAACACTCGATAAAACTAAATAAAAAAAAATAAAGTGACAGTGAGATACGAAGAAGGCACATTCACCAGCGTTTGTGTGTCAGCTTTTATCCCTCCAGATCAGAGAATGTCCAGTTCCATTGCCTCAAAACACCACTCAAATCTACAGTTATTCCCTGTTTCAAATAAAAACTCACACCGTCAGATCCATAGGGCAGTAGTATGTATCATGATCATGAAGTGAAGTGAAAAGAAACGGTAACTTTTACAAGTACAGTACTATCAATGTACACGGTCTGTTACAGATGCAAACCAAGTGTATGTGTGCACTGTATAATATTAACAATAAGAGCAGCTCACTACTGAAAATGGCAGATAGTCGGGATCGAACCAAGGACTCTTGATTACAAGTCAGCAAATCTTACCACTACGCCACAGAAGCTGTTGTCTTGTCCTTGAACCTTTTGTGAAAGTGTTTATTTGATCTTTGGACTTCAGGCTTCACACATTATATAGTTTATGCCAACATTTTGTCATTTACTACTAAAATATGAAAAATGTTTCTGTTTTAGCAAAGTGTTTACACAGATTATTGTAGATACGGAACACACATGAAACGCATGTGTTCCAAATAACGATCTATTTTTTCCACTCTAAAACTCCAGCACTTCACTCCCAGATAATCAAGGCATGAGCTGGGAGAACTTTGTGCACGTCCTACGGCGGTGGGGGGATGGAATAGCAGGCTGCTTGCTGCTTGTCTTTATCTGCACATTTACAGGACAAAAGACGCTGATGGAGATGCGCAATGGGATTTAAGGTGGGCTGGATGTACGAGTTTTTTCATAGGCTGTGGTAATTCTAGTGTTAAAGGAGCCGTGACAGATTGGAACACATGTAGCGCATTGATCCACCAATTGACTGAGAGTCGTACTCAACTGAACAAATGTATGTTATATTGACAAATAGCTTATAAAAGTGAGCCACAGATACCACAGTCTGAGAGCTTTAGTGGATTTACAGGACCAATCAATGCAAAGGAACATACAAACTATAACTAGGCAGCTCTACTGTTGATAAAGCAAAAGTAGTATTTGTTATATCCTGCCTTACAGGCAAACCTCTTGAAAGAGTGAAAATAATTTGGGAAAATGAACATCCATATTGTATAAATATGAAGAGTTATCTCCATGGAATTTTGCTTACTTTTTAATGTCCCAGAGAAGAGAGTTTTAGAAACTAATCAGCTGTACACTTTTCAGCTGGGAAATAACTGGGAAGCTACTTGTAGATTCAGGTGTGGAACAAAGCAGTTTTAATGAAAATGCAAACAAAAACAATGAAAGCCCAAACAAATGTGGAAATGGAATCAAAAAACGAAAAAGGAGACGAATACACTAGAAAAACAGGAAGTAGTTGGATCAGCAGCAATAAATGGGAAAATCCAAATAAGACTTTTTGCTGAGTTTAACATGTCCTTGCAAAACAGTTTTTCTAGATTCCCAAACTTTCAGATTGAACATCTGAAGTGATACCACTGCCTTTCTACAAGCAGGCTTTTGTGTAAGCTATGTTAGGGAACAGTGGAGGCAGAAGTTCCATGGCAATTTAGGTGCTCAAAAAAACATGAGTCTGGCTCACCAATTACTGCAGGCTTACAAGAACTTTTGCCTTTGAAAGGGAAAAAGTGTAAATGTATTGTCAAGCAGTGCCTAATAGAATATTAAATGGGCAAGCCTACTCGTGTACTAGTGAATGATCATTCCTAACTGAGGGATTTCAGTGCAAAGCTTGTAGGAGATCAGAATACATTCACTTGATATACAGTTACTTCTGTTTTTACTGTCTATAGTCATTAGCAAACATGACTGCTTGCCCATGATTAACGGGCCTGTTGTATGTTAGACAGGGTTCCTCCCCTGGCTGGGTTTCAGCTCCTTGTTTGATTGCCATTTCTGCTTATTTTTCAGTTATTTGTTTATGTTAATGTTACTTTTGTTAGTTATTTGCTTTATTACCAATGCATGTGTTTTGTGGGTGGCTCCTCAAGAGGCAGGGCCACTGCCCATCACTGCAAGGTACGGCCCACAGATGTATAAAGGCAGGAGCAACCATGAGCAGCTTGCAGTTCGTTCAGAATGTGCTTGTGGTATGGTGGAGTTGTCTTCTTGTACTTCTGTGAGCTCTGTTTTTGACTTTGGCTCTTGGATTCTGTATTGGGACTTTGTTTGCTATTGGATATTCTTTATTGCTTAGGCAAGTTCTTTACCTTTTGTGGAAAACCACATATTTTATTTTATACTAACAGGGTTTGACTGTTTCTCCCTCTAATAGACATTTTGGAAGTTTTTAGGACTTTGTGCTTGGGAAATCTCGAGATTCATAACAGGGTCTTTCTGAACGTCTGGGAAATTTGAAACAAAGCTGAACTTGGATTTTGGAGAAAATGCTGAATATCTGAGCCTTCTGTTAAAAGATATGCTGATAAGAGTTTTAAAGTTGGACAGAATGTGTAGCTTGCTGTTCAGAACATGTGCAAGACTTCAGTTTAGAATTCCTTCTAGAATATTATATTGAAGATGCTTAGTTTCTATAAATTATCAGGAAATTAGGACCTATTTTGTGTAAGTTTGCCTTGACACCTCTACTTCTTTATCTCCTTGTTAAAGATGGCGAGATCTAGCTCTGGATCTAGTGTTTCCCTTCTGTTACTCTGGATGTGAAGGCGGAATATGAAATCTGAATGATTAGTGCTATCCACATTCATGCCATCTGTGATTACATTATTTAGTGGATTGGTGGAGTTATGGCTCCAAGGAGCCACCCTTGGTACCAGCTAAAGATGTTTATGTTCCTGGAGGCATCCAGTAAAATTGGATAGATGAGTTTAAAGCCCACACCTTAGGAGGGGGCTATGTCAGTGCCATATTGACAAAGCTTTTTATTGATACTTTGGAAGGACCTTTGGCTATTTTTAAGTATTTCTGTTGTGTATATACTGTATATAATGTGTGATGTCATTGTGGCTAGGTACACTAGCAACTATTGGTTTACCTACCCTGCACTCTCCTCAGGGAGGACTGTAAGGCTTTGTTAAGACTATAGTTCTCTATTATATATGCCAACACCCCTGATTACCACCCTCGCCGGCCACCCAGCTATTAGCAACATCAAACATTTAACAAGCAAGAGGATACCATTCAATCCATCAAGTTCATTTGTTTAGCTAATAGCTAAGCTGTCCCAGCATTTCATCCAGATACAGTTGTGAAGGTTTCTGTTTCACCTACATATCTTGGTAGTTTATTCCAGGTTCCCACAACTTTTTACTTAAAGACGTTCTTCTTGGTTTCAGTCCTAAATGTACCTCCCCTTAATTTCCACTGGTGTCACTGAGTGTGTAATTCACCCTTAAATTCTGCTGGATTCATTTTACTCCACCATCACATGCTTATCCTCAATGACATTTCCGTCACCATTACCGGTTGTTGTCATATTGGACAGGTTTAGCCTCAGACGTCTCCTGCCAATTTCTTATGTTCATTTCTACTCATTCTGATACCAAAAGTAACTATTAATATAATATAAGCTAATATGGAGCCATCAGGCCATCAAGAAGCAAAAAAAAGTACATTTCAGTCTCTGCTCAAACCACAGACCACAGGGCTCAAGGTCAACAAACAAGAGAAATGCTGACCAAGGACACCTGGCCATGTAGCTCCTCTCTGAGCATTATGCAGTGTACTATGTGGTGAAGATTAGTACTCATGATGGTAATGTCTCCTAATACTTTTATATGTATACCTGTAATATCAAAAGGGATACGTTGATGATGAATACACCAGCACAGGAGACTAGGAATAGAAATAGAATTGGATAAGTCTTAATAACAGCCAATCAGACACAATAAGCAATCTGAACAGTTTGCTCAGCTTCTCTAAAAAGAATATGCTAAATTAATAGGATTACAGGCATGATTTATATGTCAAAGCCAATGGAGTATTTCTTATATTGACAAGTAGATCATTTAATAATGTCCTGCACCGCTGGTCTATTTTGATGTATTTAGATTCTGCTGGTTATAACTCTTCCAGTGTACTTCTTTTTAGAACGCATAATTAGCATACTCATTATCTAAAAAATCTTTAATTAAGTCCATTAAATTACAAAGAATTTTTTGAGACGTTTATAGAGCTACTAAAATGAAATATTAATATTCATTTGCATTTTCATAAATACTTTCATTGTGTATATAAAGTGAAACTATCTGACCGCAAACACTATAGCAAATAAAGCATGGTTCTTGGGGGTCATTTAGCTAGGGTGAGTCCTCCACAAATTATGTTGGGCCTCCTTCACCCTCACAGTTAGGTATACTTTTTTTGTTGGCTTTTGAGATTTTATTACACCACACCCCTTCAGCAGTACGTCAGATGCCCCCCTTTACCTTTCTGGTCTGGAGCCAGGGATGCTTCGATTAACTTTTTCTGTGTTTCAACTGACCCTTTTTATTGTGTATACATTAATGATAAAAAATAAATGTCCCTTAATCAAGCTTGCTTACAGGTTTCTAGTTTTGTTTGGAGCATCCTAGATGTAAAGTACTGTACATTTTACAATATGATTTAATTAGCAGAGCTCATTTTGTTTTCTTTAATGTGTTAAGTAATTAATTTCATGCCTTGATTTTTCCTTCATTTTAATTTATTTAATATTCATTTCTTAACATGACTGTATTGATGCCATCATAATTTACTCCATGCACAGTTGTAATTAATTTTTCATTTTATTATAACTGAATACAAGTAATCATAATACAAGCATGCATAATACTGACAATTAGGAAACAATAGAAAATAAAATCTGGCATAATCTCACTAAATTAAAATGTTTTGTAATATTACATTCCATATAGTTTAATCAGTGCAGTTAGTAACATTACTAGAAAAAAATATTTATTACTGACAACTCCAATCTTTCACTGATGTTACAAAACAAATTCTTATTAATGCATGAACCCATTTACTTATCACATAGTAACGATGCTTCAAAGTCATTATTAATCAAGAAACAAAATAACTGTGTTCAGTTTAATGGACTAATCTTGTTAACAACTATTGCACCATGTTATCAGATCACCTAACACAAAAGGTATCAACAAACTCTTATGTTCTTTTCTTAATGGGGGATAGGAAGACCAGATATAAACCTGTTAATGTTAACCTCTTACCAGTCTCGTTGTTTGTTTTTGTACACTGCATCTTTAAACCCTGGGGACCGCTATGACAGACAAGGTGCTTACTGAAGGGGGCTGCCTTTATTTGAACCCTGTTTTACCACCAAAGGAGGGCTTCACAAGGGTGTCCTCTCATGCCCTTAATGAACTGTAGCTTAATGAAAAATTGACAACATAGCTTCTGAGCTATGCTAAGAGCAATCAGACAAAGACATTAATTATATTTATTTGCATCAAAAGCAATAACAAGTGTAAGCAATGCAAAGAATCATCCAACCAGGTTGGGTTCATTCAGTCCAATTAGCAAAAGCAAGAATGCTGATGTACATTACCAGATAGCTTCTTTTCTTCAGTTATAAATTATAAATTCTTACTTGAAAAATTAAAAAAGTGAGAACACTTGAGCAAGCATCAAGCACAGCACTAATTGTGGTCATCGCTGCTGTTGTGAAAAGAATGGAGATAAATGCCATCAACTCGGAGAGGGAGAGGCAAGTTTGTTGTACCACGTGAATATCACTGACAAAATAAAACTGAATAATAAAAAAACAAGCTCTAACTTTTACAAGTAGTTAAAATTTACACCGGGTGTTACAGACTCAAATCCAATTTATGTTCTTATTATATTATAGTAATAATAATAGCAGCTCACTACTCAAAATGAGGAGCAGCCAGACTCAAACCCGTAACCTTTTGGTTATAATGCAGCGTTCTTACCTCTGCACCATCCAAGAACACATATCGATTATCGATTGATGGACATTTGAGCTTGGGTTTTTAACTCATTGACAGCTACATGTGAATTGAATGATTTTTTTTTTCTTTGGTTATATTCTTGAATAAAAGCACAAGTGTTTATTTGATATTTGGACTAAAGTCTTCACACATTATACACTTCACCTTATTATTACTATAACATGGAAAACGTTTCTGTTTTAGTTATATTGTATGTTCAGCATTTCTTGCCTTGCATTTTCTATCATCCTACATTTACCCATATCATTGTAGACACAGAACACGCATGAAACCCATGTATTCCAAATAACGATATACTGTATTATTTACCCTATACAACACCAGGCACCTCACACCCAGATAAACAAATTTGAGCTGGGAGAGCTTTTTTCCCCAAGTTGAGCTCTGAAGGAGTAACCTGCTCTTATTCATTACAATAATACTGTGTGTTCTGTGTGCGCCTATGGAGTTTTCACAACTACTTCCTTTGGAGTGTTTTTTTTATTCTGGAAAGATTACCCCTCATATTCCAGTCTCCAGTTCATTTAAGTAGAAGTGAATCACACACTAATATGGACCACAACAGATGTACTAAGACCCTTTGATCTTTGGAAACAGTGGTCTTGGTATGGTGCCAAGCAACCCTGGTATGGTTCACATAAGGTATGCATGTGATGAAACTAACTACAGGAAATATGGTGCATTATGGGAAACCTTTGCAATGGTAATTAGGCAATCTCAGTATAAAAATAAATCCACACAAGTACGAGTCAATCAGATCAATCCCAACACCTCATTCAGCCTCAGAGCCTCCTTTTCTCTCCAATTGGATCGGAAAGCAATTGTCCAAGTTAAAAAAAGGTGTAGATTCACTTGTGATCAGGTAGATCAAAATGATCACATAAAGAATGGCTGAGAAACAAACGCCCAAACCGCTGAATTCTATATTTACAGGTAGGGTTCCTGTCAATGCGATCACACTTCTGCTACGATGTAGACATTGGAGGTTCACTATCTTTGATACCATACAGTAAACATAAATTAAACATTCCCAAGTAAACATTATGAACAAATATTTACAGGTCTAACTACAGAAGAAATGTGATTTAAGATAACCTAAGTAGAGGTGATGTCCAGGCTGTTGGAGTGTAAAACATCATACAGAGAAATGAAATTCCCCCGATAAGTCTACTAACTAAATGAAATTGAGGCACATCACTGTACAACCTCAGCAGAGCTGGCGTAGAATTGTCCGATGAAAGGTGTGCTTTCTGTAGCATGCAATGTACCACATTTTCATGTTCTCTTCTAGTTATTAGATCAAAGATGTTCCTCTTATAAAGTTCTGCTTGGTAAACAAACCACATAATCATTGCAAACCTGCCAGTGTACAAGCACAGCCCCTGTCAAATCTGCATGATGACTTTCCAGGAAAAAATGTTTCTACTCAATGAATGAAGTCCACTAAATCTCTGTGGGACATTTATTGTTACTCGTCATTTGCTTGAAAATTTACCAAGGATTGCAGAGATTTCATTCTATTTCTTATGAATCTTGTTTATACTCAGTCCCTTTCTCGTTATCGAGTCATGAACACTAACCTTAGTTGAAGCTGGGGTGGAAGTTCTTCTTGGATCTTCTGTGACTTCTTGAATGAGTTGTCACTGTGCCCTTGAAGTCATTTTGGCAGGATGGTATTTCCAGGGAAGATTTACCTCTATTCCAAATAGCTCTCACTTTGGTGCAGCGGAGGCCTAGAGCTTTAGCAATGGCTTTATATACCTTTCCTGATTGGTAAATGTATAGTGTTCTTCTAGAAACCATGTAGTGACGACTGCACTCTTGAGGCAAGTATCAATATGTCAAGATGAGTCTAATTCGCAGTTACCTCAGTTAGCTCTTTCAGTGTGCAGCTAAGGAGGAAATTGCTTTTTCACACAAGCAATACAGAAGGTGGGTAAGTCCATTACTTTAATATATTTAAGAAGCAAATCAGAAAAGCTCTGCTTTGGGCTAGTGAGCTTCCCGGGCGATTTATTTCCTACCTTGCGCCCTGTGTTGGCTGGGATTGGCTCCAGCAGACCCCCGTAACCCTGTAGTTAGGATATAGCAGGTTCCTGCCTTGTGCCCTGTTTTGGCTGGGATTGGCTCCAGCAGACCCCCGTGATCCTGTGTTCGGATTCAGCGGGTTGGAAAATGGATGGATGGAGGATGGATAATGGATGGATGGATCAGAAAAGATGTTACATATTTTTTCTAGTTCTCTTTATTTAGTATTACATTTTGTCTAAAGAGCTGAAGCCATGCATTGTGATAAATATACAAATATGGTGGATATAAGGAAGGAGACAAATACTTTTTCCGCCAGAACTTTAAAACTTTAAAAGTTATTGCTGTGCTGAAGAGGACAGAATATTAGATGCACAATGAGTCAGGTGTGTCATCATTTTATTCTGTGAACTGTTCACTTCTTGAATTTATAGTATTATTTTAGTACTAGGTTGTTGTACCGTGTTAGCCATTATGAATGTAGAGAAAAGCCAAGCAAAATGACACCTTTTTATTGGCTAACTAAGAAGATTATAATATGCAAGCTTTCGAGGCAACTCAGGCCCCTTCTTCAGGCAAGATGTAATACAGAAACTGAAGTTCCTGAGTTTATATCCACACACTAGGACAAGAAACAACAATGGTAAATTTTTGAATGAAAACTCTTAAATGTAAAAAATTAATAGGTTCATTCAGGCTAAGATTAATTTAACAGGAGATAGAAGAACAATGTATGGTCAAGATCTTTAGATAAGATAACTGTCCAATAAAGTCCTTTGAAGTTTGTGAAGTTTTTCAAAACAATGCAGATCTGTAGTCAGGTTGTCTGTGTCAGTCTGAGAGATGCAAACAGTCTTCATATCTGGCTATAAAACTCTTGTCTCTGTTCAAGCCATGCTGTAATGTATTAAATTTTAACATGAGCTTAACTTCCCATTCTTTTCTCTCTTGCTGCGTTTTGAAGTTGCCCATAAGCACTGTGACTTTAAAGTCCCTCTCACAGTGTCCATGGCTGTTAAAGTGGGCCGCTACAGGAACATCTGTGTTGCCATGTTTAATGTGGAATCTGTGTAAATTCATTCTCTGCCCAGTTTCTCCCACATAGAGTGTAGTGTCAGGACATTTCATGCAGAGAATTAGGTAGACAACATTCGATCTGCAGGAAAATGATCCCTTTATGTGATGTTCAAGTCGGGAGTTTGGTACAATTATACGGTCTGTATTGTAGATGTGGGCACAGTTTTACATCTTTTCTGTAGGCAGGAGATGTGCCATTTTCTGTTGGTTTATTTAGGGAGCTTGGACAATTAGTTGCTGAAGGTTTGGTGGTTGTCTGTATGCCAGGAGAGGAGGTTCAGGAAATACATTTTTTAGTGTTAGGTCGTTGTTTAGTATTGGCTGAAGTTCCTTTATAGTTTTCTGTTTCAAGATGTGGGTTGTAGGTGACAACAAGGGAATGCGGTTCTTGTTGTCTTTGTTTTTATATTCCAGAAGGTTCTCTGGGTATGGCAGTTTATAGTATTATTTTTGTCTGAGCTCCTGCAGTTGTTGATCCCGGTCTGTCGGGTCTGAGCAAATCTGATTGTACCGTATTGCTTGGCTAAAAATAATGGAGCGCTTATATGTTTGGGGTGAAAGCTATCACTTCTTAGGTAGGTCCGTCTGTCTGTTGGTTTGTGAAAACAGAAGTTACAAGGGTGTTGTTTTCAGTTGAACTGTGGTGTCAAGGAAGCTGACTTCTGTTTCTGAGTAATTCAGCTTCAGCTTTATGTTGGGGTGAAAAGAATTGTATTCATTATGAAAATGGAGGAGGTCCTTCTCACTGGCAGTCCAGATTATGAAGATGTCATCTATGCGATTTATTTCCTGTCCATGTGTGCCAGTTTCTTCCACGGGTCTTCAATTCCATGTAGTAGCGGTACATTTGATGTCTTGTATGTCTGTAGTACTAGGTTGTTGTACCGTGTTAGCCATTATGAATGTAGAGAAAAGCCAAGCAAAATGACACCTTTATTGGCTAACTAAGAAGATTACAATATGCACCTTGGTAAATTTTGAATGAAAACTCTTAAATGCATTCAGGCTAAGATTAATTTAACAGGAGATAGAAGAACAATGTATGGTCAAGATCTTTAGATAAGATAACTGTCCAATAAAGTCCTTTGAAGTTTGTGAAGTTTTTCAAAACAATGCAGATCTGTAGTCAGGTTGTCTGTGTCAGTCTGAGAGATGCAAACAGTCTTCATATCTGGCTATAAAACTCTTGTCTCTGTTCAAGCCATGCTGTAATGTATTAAATTTTAACATGAGCTGTGTTCCATGGCTGTTAAAGTGGGCCGCTACAGGAACATCTGTGTTGCCATGGCTGGGATTGGCTCCAGCAGACCCCGTAACCCAGAGCAACTGTAGTTAGGATATAGCAGGTTCCTGCCTTGTGCCCTGTTTTGGCTGGGATTGGCTCCAGCAGACCCCGTGATCCTGTGTTACAGAAATCATTATCAAACCAGATTCAGCGGGAGGCACAAAGACAATTGTCAATACTATGCATTATTATAAACTGCAAGAAGACCCAACAGATCTCTACAAAAGGAACTAAAAAGATAGTAAGTAGCTTTCCTCTTGACATCAGGGATCAGGTAAACAGTTTAATTCCTGAGAACCCCAAAATGGATGGAGGATGGTCTGCTTTGGGCCCTTACCTGATTACTGGCCAATGGATGATTTACCCACAAAGATGGATCAGAAAATGATGCTGAAGCTGAATTACTCAGAAACAGAAGTTTCCTTGACAACTTCTGTTTTCACAAACCAACAGACAGACGGACCTATTTTTCAAGAATTCATCAAACAAGGTAGTTCTCAACCCACATTTATTTAGTATTACATTTTGTCATTTTCCTGCAGATCATCGAATGTTGTCTAAAGAGCTGAAGCCATGCATTGTGATAAATATACAAATATGGTGGATATAAGGAAGGAGACAAATACTTTTGCATCTCTCAGACTGACAGAACTTTAAAACTTTAAAAGTTATTGCTGTTATCTTATCTAAAGATGAAGAGGACAGAATATTAGATGCACAATGAGTCAGGTGTGTCATCATTTTATTCTGTGAACTGTTCACTTCTTGAATTTATAGTATTATTTTGCTTGGCTTTTCTCTAGTATTATTTTTAAAATTGACACCTGTGGTTGTCATTGCTGGAGTGTTGGCTGAAGAGTTGAAAATATCTTTCATTTGTCAATATCATTTTCATGATTGAAAAAATCAACTGATCAATCTTCATTTGATAATTGCACCAATTACAAAGATCTTGATTTACCAGTCAATTTACGTCTCTACCCTCACCTATGGTCATGAGCTTTGGTTAATGACTAATAGAATGAGATCGCTGGTACAAGCAGCCAAAAAAGAGCTTTCTCTGCAGAGGGCTGGGCTCTCACTTATTCATTGTGTGAGAAGGAATGGCACCCAGGAAAGGCTTGGAGTAGAGCTGCTGACCCTCCACATCGAGAGTAGCCAATTGAGGTGGTTCGGCAACTGATGTGGATGTCTCCTGGATGTGTCCCTGTGGAATGTTTACAGGCATGGCTAGCTGAGAGGGTCATGTCACCCAAATGGCCTGGGAACACCTTGGGTTCCTGCATTATGAGTTTGCAAATGTGGCTGGGAAAAAGGACATTTAGACCTCACAGCAAAGACTGTTCCTTCCGCGACCTGGCTTCAGATAAGTAATGGAAAATGAATGAATGAACCTTTTACGTTTTTTAAAGGAGCAATGCTTAAACACAACTTCAGAGTGTGATGACATCAATCAAAATGTAAACTTCAACAAAAATATAAAGAACAACTCAAAGCAGACAACTCAAAACTGGCAAAATCATTAGTTTTAAATTAACACTTAAAGTGCATATACAGAAAAAATGTTTCATATAAACACATTATTTTAACATTGGCAGTTTTCATGTCTAGGAATTATTGGTTTTAGTATTTGTGAAATTAGGTAGTTTTTGCTTTGTTTGTCTTGGCTAGCATTGGAGAGTTTGTATTTTTAAATCTACAGAATCTGGAATGATTTGACAGTTTGAAATTTAAAGACATTCACATATCTCCAAACAAATAAAAATTTATTAAAACTAAAAGGTTCAAAATATCTGTTATCTTCTTTCTTTATTATAATAGCCACATTGTTACATTTCAGCTCAAGTTTTATTAACTGTTTTATGGACAGATTTCTCTCATCATAATCCAATTTTTTTCAGTTTACTGCATTAAGCAAATCAGCTGTCAGAAACGGTTGATCTCCACCAGCCAAAATACAAAAAAAGAAAGTAAACACCCTTCTCAGGGTTACAGTGTCTTAACATTGTGACATTGGACAAGCTGACAATGACTGTTGGAATAAAACATGAGGTTCCATGTCATTCTCCTACTTAATTTCAAGCCATATAGACAGTGTTGTCACCTTTGGCCCAAAACTTGAATTTTAATTGAGTGGTTTTGCTCGCCAAGCAGACTGCTTTCAATGAAGATCCCTTCAACAGCCAACTTTACATACAGACAGGCCAAGATTGTCAAATTACTTTTTGAAAGGCATGCATGTGGCAAGGAGGACTAGAAGAGAATTTTAACTTATTGTCAATGCTAGTGTTAGTCATTTTATTCCTTGCTGGTCAGAGTAATAAAAAAGAATCAATAGGAGACTGGACAAATGATCAAATGAAGCAGTTGTTCTGAAAATATAACAATAAATGGCATAGTGGAAACTATCAATCCAACTAATTATAAAGCACTTTACAAGTATAATATATACTGTATGTGGAGCCATAGCACAATGTTTAGTTCTACTGTTTTAGAGCTCCAGGAGACTGAGTTTGAATTTCAGCTCCAGCCACTACCTGAGTGGTTTTTTATGAAGACTTTATCCAGGTTTGGTGCAGAGGAAAGTGCAATTGTTTATATGCCATTGTACTGCTCCAAAAGCCAGCAGTATTATAACATGCAAGAAAGAAAGAAAAACAATAAATAAATGATCTGGTGTGCGAGCAACCAACACCACTTCCCTGCTACACTACCACAAGTACAGAAACACACCAACAAAGGCAAAGCTGAGTTACAAAAAAATTATTATTAACTAGTAAAATAAGGCATTGGACACAACAAACAAACTCCTATATACATAATACTGCGCTGCAGCGATTTCACCCTCCCCACACGAATCACAAAACAAAACAATTAACAACACACACCCCTAATACACAAATGTGAAAAACAAATTAATGAAACTATTGTCCTTTAAATATTCACTGTTAGAGATGATTATTTACAGTCTGTGATGACGAAGGATGTGCCAAGCCATACCTCCTGTTCTGGGAAACATACTGCTACTCGATCCCTTGTGCTGGCCTCTCAGGTCCTCTCCCGAATGCCTTTACTTCATTCTTAGAAAAAAAGGAAAATAATTTGTCCAGAAATGAACCAGGGTTTACCTTGACTTTTTCCATGCAGGTTGAGTAGCTTTCCCTCTTGCCTTTTTTGTGGCGTCTGCTTCTCCTTTTGGCCACATCCTCTTCTCTTTCTCCAGCCACACATTTACATAAGATTGGTTCCTCCCTGTACATTTTCTTTGGCCCTCTGAGCCATGTGCTCCCCTCCCCATGTACCACTGGCCCACCTTACACATTCAGCCATTCCAACCTTAACAGGATTGGGGAAAGGTGCAAACTGCCAGGGACACCCACACATATCCAATTTTACAGCAGAGGCAGGTTATACAACATCTCAGAGTTAATACAGCTAGAAATAGGTGCAGAACTGAACCAGCAACCTTCTTGTTTACAGCCTAATGTTTTAGCCACAATACCATTATATCCCAAGACTGTGTGTGTTAGTATAACTAGCGACTCCAGAATTGGTACATATGACGGCATCCAATAATGGAATAACTACCCATCAGAGATAGTTTTTGCTTTTGTATTCACTGCTCCTGTATTGATCTCCAACACCCATCCCCAAAAACTGAAAAAAGAAGGTTCAGTGAAAGAACCACAAAACCGGCCAGGACCTCCACTGGTAAATCCAGAAGAGGCTTCACATCAGTCCCAACAGTTCCCCAACTGCTACTTGCAGGCTTTGGCCTAGACAGGATTAAAAATAAAGGGTGCTAACTTTAAAAGTTCAAAAATGCAATAAAGTCTCAAATTTCACAAAAAAACCCTTACAACGTTTGAGAAACTGCTCTGGCTTATAACCAGAAAGGCAACAAGAATCTTTATAAAAATGATTTAGTGCCTTCAGAAATTATACAGACCTCTTCACTTTTTACATATGTTGCAGCCTTGTTTTAAATCAGGGGTCCCCAGCTCCGGTCCCGGAGGGCTGAAGTGGCTGCAGGTTTTCATTCTAACCCTTTTCTTAATTAGTGACCTGTTTTTGCTGCTAATTAACTTCTTTTGAATTAATTGTAATTGACTTTGTCTTGAAGACTCAGACCCTTTTATTGTTTCTTTTTCCTAAATTAGCAGCCTAACAATAATGAGATACAAAATGAACCAAAACATGACCATCAATATCACACAATATATGAAAATAAAGAAAGATGAAGGTCTCAGGAATGTTGAACTGCTCAGGTCCCCAAAACATTTGAACAGTGCTCTTAGAAAAGAGAAAATCACCAGTTTCAGAAATGTAGGCAATTGCACAATGCGAGCAGCAACAAGCCATGGAATTAATTAACAATGAGAATCGGCGCCTAATTAAGCAGCTGCTTGAAATGAAATTGGTTGGAGTTTGAAGCCCTGACTTAGCTGGTCTTCTGTTGGTTCACTCACTTCACATTTCATTTCTGTTTGGGTGCCATTTAAGGAAAGAAATGAAGCAATTCAGATGAACGATGAAGAAATTCAGGGAAACAAATCTTAAAAAACAAGTCAATTACAATTAATCCAAAAGAAGTTAATTAGCAGCAAAAACCTGCCACTAATTAAGAAAAGGGTTAGAATGAAAACCTGCAGCCACTGCAGCCCTCCAGGACTGGAGTCTGAGAACCCTGTTCTAAAAAATTTTGATTCTTTTTTTCTCTTATAAAATCATATTCAGTACCACATAAATGACAAAGCAAAAACGATTTTAGGAATTTTTGCAAATTTATTAAGAATAAAAAAACAAAATACAACGGCAAATATACACAAACCCTTTGCTATTACAATTGAAATTTGGCTCAGGTGTATCCCATTCCATTCATCATCACTGAGATGTTTGCACACTTTGCTTGGATGCCACCTGTGGTCAATTCAATAAATTTGACATGAGTTGGAGAGGCACACACCTGTCTGTAGAAGATCCCACAGCTGACAATGCACATCAGAGCAAAAACCAAGCTGTGAGGTAAAAGCAATTGCCTGCAGATTTTACAGACAGGATTGCACTGGGGTGTAGGTCTGGGGAAAGTAACAATAGCCTCTATAATTCTTAAATGGAGAAAGTCTGAAACTTCCAAAGTACATCCTAGAGCTGGCTGTCTGGCCAAACAGAACAATGTGAGAGAAGGGACTTGGCAAAATAGGCGATCAAGAAACCGATGGTGACTCTGGCAGAGCTCTGGAGAATCTGTGTACAGATGGAAGAAACTTCCACAACACCCCACTAATCTGGGCTTTATGGCAGAGTGGCTGGATAACACATAACGTCCACCTGCAATTTGCAAAGAGGCACTTAAAGGACTCTCAAACTATGAGAAGCAAGATTATCTGGTCTGATGAAACTAAGATTGAACTGTTTGGCCCCAATTCTAAGCGTCATATCTGGAGAAAACCTTCATTCCATTTTGTGAAGCATTGTGGTGGCAGCATCATGCTGTGGGGTCATCCTTTAGTGGCAGCAACTGGGAGACTAGGAAAAGCAGAATGGAGCAAAGTACAGAGAGATCCTTAATAAAAACCTGTCCAGAGCAGTCTGGACCTCTTCAATGCAGAGTGAGTAAAGGATTCGAATGCTTGGGTAATTTTTTTATTTTCAACAATTTTGCAAAAATTCCTAAAATCTTGTTTTCACTTTGTCATTCTGGGATATTAAGTGTTGTTTGATAAGGGAAAATTAATTTATACAATCTAAGTATAAGGCTGCAAACATACTGTGAAAAAAGTGAAGAAGTTTGAATATTTTGTGAAGGTACTGCATTTATTGAAAGAAGGCAATAAAGGCAAATATAGGCTGCCAGCACAAGTAAGGAACCCAAAAAAATAAATAATAGTAAAAATAAGAGGTTAAATAAAATAGAGTTTATTGCACTTCTCCATCTGATACACAAGCACTAATGTTAAAAAAGATTAGAGTTCCATTAATTCAGTACATTTGGATTACCTTACATAAAATATTACATGTGCTACCCATCTAAGAGAGGCTGAAATCTAATTAATGTTTTTTTTATTTTTTATTTGATTCATGGGTTGTCCTTTTGGTCTGGTATAATAATATGCTTGTGGCCCGTTTCCCTTATAGCAGCGTTTTTCTCTTTGGAAAGAGCTGCCAGTTTTCTTTCAGTTTTCACATTGCTTGTCATTCTGACTAACATTATAGACAAAGATTTTTGCTGGAAAATGCAATGGAGGTCATTACTGCATTGGCCGGGTTTAGTGACTCTAGCCTCGTTTTGGGGCTTTGGTTTTCCGATGTGCATATCGATTTATCATTATTTTCACTCATCCATTTCCCAGCACACAACGTTATCAGTCATTAGTATTACAGCTAGTTGTGTAAAGCTCATCTACTTGAATTAAGCAGTGCAAGAAAATCGCTACCAGGCTGCTGTCGCCGGTGCATAACATCAGACAACAGAATCAGCCAATAAGGACAACTTTCTTCTTTTTAGACCCTTATTTCTCATTTGTATTAAGTATCAGTATTATATACTTGTTGTTTTCTAAGGATAAGCTGTCCAGCAGTTGCTCTCGGTTGGAAGTGTTCAGTGTTGACATTTACCGTTCATTGTCTATTGGAATGTGTTTTGTAATGTATGTAGTAATAAAATGCACTGCATTTTTCATTCCAACAAATGGTGTATCACAAACATTAGCACTGCCTTTACAAGTCCCATACCAAGTGGCATATATCAGAGAAAAAGCAAATGAATGAACACATGGGTACACAGGCACACAAAAAGACACTTAGATAACACATAACTGACCTCAAAAATATTCACCCCCCCCAAATCATTACTAGCACAGCCAGTTAGATTTAGAAGTCGCAGAACTAGTTTGGTGGAGATCAGCTGCCTGTAGTAAAGTGGGTTTAGTTGATTTAGCATAAAAACACAGTCTGTATCTGGATAGTCCAACTTGTGGTAAGTTGGTATCATGGCATGACCTATACAATGAAGACCAAAGAACACTCCATTCAAGACAGCGAAAAGGTGATAGAAAGTACAAGTCAGGGGATGGGGACAAGGAAATATCTAAGCCAATGAATATCCCTCATTAAGAAGCTGGAAGAGTATTGCATAGCTGTAAATCTGCCTAAAGCAGACTGTCCACAAGAGAGGGCACCAAGAGACCTTTGATAAATCTGAAGGAGTTACAAGCTGCAGTGGTTAAGACTGGTTAGACTGTGCAGAAAACAACTGCTACCCAGGTGCCTCACCAACCACAACTTTATGTAAAAGAGAAATCCACTGCTTTAAAAAATGCACAATCCATCTCAGAAAAAGGCAGATGGGAGACTCTGGACAAGAAGGTTGTGGTGTGATGGGACCCAAATGAAGGTTTTTGGCAATCAGAATAATTATGATATACAGCACATTATCAAAAGCACACTATTCCCAGCTTTAAGCTTACTGGTTCAAGCGTTATACACTGGGGATGCTTAACTGCAGCAGGCACCAGAAAGGCTTGTGATGATAAAATAAATGCAGCAATGCAGTGAAATCTTGGAGAAAAACCTGATGCAGTCTGCTAGACACCAGCATCTTGGAAGAAGATATGTTTTCCACCAGGACAAGGACCTCAAGCATAAAGCCAAAGCTACACAGAAATGGCTTAAAAACAGCAATGTTAATGTCACCGGAGTGGCATTTGAGAGTCTGTGACTGGACTTGAAAAGACTGTTCATTCGTGACCTTCATGTAGCCTGACTGAGCTTGAGCACTTCTGCAAATAAGAATGAGAAAGAATGGCAGTGTCTAGATGTGCAAAGCTGATAGAGACCTCAGCTCAGAGACTCAGGGTGGTCATGCCTGCCAAAGGTGTTCATCTACTAAATACTGACTTGGAGAGGGTGAATACTTGTGTGATCAGTTATTCTGTGTTTTATATTTCTAATTCATTTAAGCTACTTTGCAGAGTTCTGTTTTCACTTTGGCATTACTTCAATACTGTGTAATAATAAAATGTAAAAACCTCCAAGGGGTGAATGAATGCTTTTTATAAACGTTGTGTGTCCATTAACATTATCGTTGAACTATGAACTGTGCAGGAGAGTTACTTTTATTGTCATAACTTTCCATACACTTTGCATGTGCTAAATGTAACCAATTAATGAATCAGGATTTCTCAGTAGTGTTCACTTCATAAAACAAAAGACCTCTTAATGTAAACCTAAGATAATGCAAGGGATTAGGCTGTATTGTGAATATGAATGTGTGTGAATGCACAGATGTTATTTTTGAAATGGGCACTTGATTTCAATTCAACATAAAGTCTAAGCATAATACGAATCAGGCTGAAAATTACTACCAGACAGTTTTAATATGGCAAAAACACAACTGCAGACAGTGCTGTTGGAGGTCACCATTGATCAGTGTATTCTTCCTGGCAGTAGATGACTCAACATTTAATAAAGGATGTCCAAACTGTGCAGAAGAGAGACAGAAGGTGAAATCATCTCTAGGCTCTACGAATGACTTATTTTTATTTGAAGAAAAAAAAAAAAAAGCATATTCACAGGTGGATATAAAATAACCAACTGTATTTTGTGTGAAATACAGGAAACAGATCTAATAAGGGAAAATCTGGGTCTTTTTTTCTCAAACAGTTACAATCAATTAAAATCAGTTGGTACAGGGCATTCCCGCTGAAACTGCCAAGGAATGCACATTATCTTTTTTTTAAAATAATCCAAACAGGAGCACTAAAGTCTGAAATAATAGCCCTTGATTAAATAAATAGTGGTATTTCATTATGTGCCATCAATGTAAATCATGTCAGTTAAACAAGAGCATTTAATCATTAAACAAATAAGACCCAAACTGAGTAACAGTGAGTATCATGAGATACGGCCGCAAGGCATAAGGGTGTTACTTGTTAGAAGGCTGCTCGATTTTGAAATGTTTTATTTTACTGCTGATAAAGTCTGCTGTTGAAAGAGTAGAGCAATGCCAGTCTCAGATTGCTTGAGCTGGCAATGCAGATCAGACATGTAGCCCTGTGGTATGACATTTTGAGACATGAGATCATTCTGTTTCATTGCCTTTTTAATCTGGAAATAGAAATTCATGTTTCATAAGTAGCATAGACCGGGACAACACATTGTAAACCCACTTACACACAGAATGAAGATTTGCTGACTGTTTCAGCTTTACATTTACATTTATTTGCTTAACAGATGCTTTTATTCAAAGCGACTTACAAAAGAGGTCAACATAATCAAGTTAACTTCAGTCTGGGGGACTATTTTGGGAGAAGTGTTACAGAACAAGGTTACAAAATTCATCTTCAAAAGTGAAGAGCTCAAAAAAAACATAAAATGCAATATGCAATGTAGTTACACTACATCAAAACCATTAAATTCACAGAACAAGAGTCATCGAATGCTTCTATTGAGGAAGTCAGGAGGGCAGCTCATTGCAACAGCTACGAGCTTTTTTATGTTGTGGTAGGGTCCTAGGTTGTCTCTCATGCCCTTAATATTCTTATTTTGTGGATCTTACCAGAATGCCCCAAAACCCTTTTCAGGATTGACTACTTGTGAATGGTATGGGTTGGTTCCTTGCTTCATCTTCCATTTCGGGAGCCTCTTGAAGTCAACACCGTCGATAGTCATGACCAAGATGAAATGATCAAATGAGGACAAACACACCAAGAAAGGGGATGGTGAAAAGTGCAAGAGCTTTTATTAAAACAAAATCCAAACAATGTTCCTAAAGTGCAGTGGTCAGTTCTCAATAAATAATCCATAAAAACAGGCAAGATATGGAGGTTACAAATCAGTCAAATAAATATGCCATTAAAAACGAACAAGGTTAAAAACAAGGCAGAAAACTGTCCTTAAACTCTTGAGCCCCAGTGCAGTCCTTTAATACCTGGCCATCTCCATGTCTTAACCCAAAGTGGGTCCTAGCACCTAAGGTGCCTATCTGGTAGCTCAGCCCACCTCCAGCACTGCTCCTAGGCTGTGGCCCTCCTAGCCCTCTCTGGCTTCAGGCAGGGCACCCCATCAAGCCTCTGACTCCTGCTGCCAGGCTTGAATCCCTGTGGTCCATGGCACCACAAACAGAATGCATTTCTCAGCCTCTCTTTCCCCGGGGATGCCTCTCGCCAACGAGTCACTACCACTAAACAGCGCTTCAGCCACCCCAACTACTCAGGTCACTGAGCTGGTGGCCATCAGCCCCCGAGCGCCGTCTGCACACTCCAAGGGACTTTCTCATGGCTGTCTGCCTTCTCCACCTTTCTCACCCTTGCTCCTGCCATTTCTCTCTCCATCTTTTAACCTCCTTTCTTGCCGATCGGCTTTTTCCTCTCGATTCTTTTCCCCCTTCGCACTTGCGCTTCCCTTTTAAAACAGAGACGTGGCATCAGCAGCTCCTGTCGTCAATTAGGGTCACAGGTGCTCCTGCACCTGTGCACTAAATGCAGGACCGTCCGCTCCTGCATCATACACAGGAACCCCTCTGGCCACACTACCACAGAAAGACATGTGTGCCCTGATGATTTATTTAAATGCTGCCCAACAGCCATGGACCTCGCTTTGAAGCACTACTATTTTTGCTAATGCCTCCTCTTTTCTTTTACATCTATAACCCAAGGCAATTACAGTACTATTACAGGCAAGAGACAATGTTACACATTTATGAAGCATTATTCAAATAAACAGTGTCATAAACAAAAGCAAAATAATGTATGAACACCATACAACCTGAGACTGCTAGATGTTTAGTCTTTCTAGGCGGCACATTTCTTGCGCAGTGTGAAATGTCAGAAGTAACTCAAAGCATTCTTGTCTTGACTTTCCCAACTTCCTTTCTTCTCAATTTTTAATCTATACTAATAAAAGGCAAAGCCCTTACTCACTCACTCACTCACTCACTCACTCACTCACTCACTCACTCACTCACTCACTCACTCACTCACACACTCATCACTAATTCTCCAACTTCCCGTGTGGGTGGAAGGCTGAAATTTGGCAGGTTCATTCCTTACAGCTTCCTTACAAAAGTTGGGCAGGTTTTATATCGAAATTCTACGCGTAATGGTCATAACTGGAAGCTGTTTTTCTCCATTTACTGTAATGGAGATGAGCTTGAACGCCGTGGGGGTGGAGTTTCGTGTGACATCATCACGCCTCCCACGTAATCACGCAGTACGTTGAAAATCAGGAAGACCTCCAAAAAGCGCTGAAGAAAACATGCATTATATAATTGAGAAGGCAGCTAAACAATAAGAAGCGAGCGAGTGACATATACAACCATATTCATGAGTTCTGCTACTTGAAACAAAGCACGATGTAAACCTACACTTTAAATTAAGTTCATAGACAGGCTGCCGCTGGCGTTTGTAATTTAGTGCCTGCCCATATAAGGCCGTCCGTCAGCGGCAATCCAATAGCAAACTCCACTAAATATTCACGGGTTAAGGACTGTGCTTATGCAGAGGAAGATGAGATGGTCAGGGTGGTGTTTGGCACAAACTCAGCGAAACTGCGAGAGAAAGTTTTAAGTGCCAGGACTAAGGTAACATTAAATACAGCCATGGACATAGCACGAGATGGCACCAGCACAGCTGGGGAACTTCGATGCATGTACACCGAGCGGCTCACGTGAACTGGCGCAGTGCACAGATAAAAGCAACAGTTCCAAAGTGCTGAACAAAAACCGAATTACACAATTGAAAAGGCAGCAAAAAATATGAAGCGTCTGATACATACAAGCATATTCATAAATGCTGCTACTGTGGAAACAAAGCACACGGTGGAAAAAGTCAATGTCCGCTAAAGGAAGACAGTGTAAAAAAACCGTGCATGCAGTGTGTCAGGTCTCAGATAAAGAAGAAGACGAGCTGTTTATTGATGCAGTAAGAAACGAATCGATGAATGAAACCTGTCATCTTTACAACGATTGACAAACACGGAATGTAACTTGAACAAACACATCCTACAAATACAAACCTGATTGAAAGAAATAATGATAATCAAATCCTTGATGACAGCAACACTCAGTAACACTCACAAAACAAATACTGTATATTGACAATCATGTTACGTTATTTTTAAAATGTTCCCTTTTCTTTTTCATAACTTCTACTTCTCCACTGCGATACGCGGGTATATATTTAAATGTATATATATACCCCGATCTACAGTACATACTTTAGCATGGACAAGCCACACGCTGTGGCTCAATTGTAGAGTCTTCGCTTCTAATGCCGACATTCGAGGTTCGATTCCCGAGAGGGGATGTACTGACTATGTACGCTACCGATTCATTTTACCTTCGCATCTCCTTGGTTTGGGACGTATGAAAAATATTCGGTTAACGCAGAATCATGTTACGTTATTTTTAAAATGTTTCCCTTTATTAGCACAAGCACAGCTGAGAAGCTTCGATGCATGTCCTCCATAACGCGTTAAAAAAATAACGCATTTAATCACACTTTCAATTCCAAGCAAACGGGAACTTTTGTCAATGCATGATTTCCTGGTACATCCATTACACTGATGCACACATCACAGCTACAAAAATGTTAGAGTCGGAATAAAGCGCGTTCCTACGACTGATCATTTCGACTACCCGAGCGAAGCCTTGATAAAAGCATGGTTTTGTGCACACTGAAAAGCAAGCAAAATTAGATGCATTACAGAAAGCAGACTTTGTGGCTCTTACTGGGGATCATTGGACTTCCGTGACCGTTAGTAATTCTAAATACATCTAATTACAAAATGTTCAATGATCACACTGTTTTAGCCTAATGTACAAAATAATTTTGGCTAAGGTTACTCAGAGTTTAAAGATTAAGTTGGTCAAATTACCTTTTATGTTTCTGACTTATTTTTTTAAGAAGAAAAACTGCACTTTATGTTGAAATTTTGGTTATTATTATTTAAAGACAATACTATTCTGAAAATCTACTTAAAGTACTTAAACTACCACTTTATTTTTAAGTCTGCCCAATTTTAACCAGGGATGATATTTTTGTTTCTGTTTTGAATTCAAATGCAGTTTAAAGGCTTTTTTTCAGAAATTAAAACAGCTTCAGTTTACAATATTCATGTACATGTCTATTATTTGATTCTGTCGCCCACTAAAACACTTTTAAATAAAAAAAAAAACATTTGCGATTTGGGGCAAATTTACGTGTGCGATTACATACGATTAATCAAGATTAATTCTTACACAGCCTCTAATTAATTGGATTAATTTTTTAATCGAGTCCCACCCCTAATATATATATATGTGGATATATATATGTAGATTTGTATATATAAATGTGTATATACAGTATGTATGTATATATGTATGTGTGTATATGTGTATATATATATATATATTTATATATATATGTTTGTATATGTGTCTGTGTGTGTGTATATATATATATATATATATATATATATATATGCCAGCAACACTCATGACAATGACAAAACAATTACATTGTCAATCATGTTACGTTATTATTAAAATGTTTCCTTTTCTTTTTATTTCTCCGCTGCCAATCACAGGTATTTTGCTATATATATATATATATATATATATATATATATATATATATATATATATATATATATATATATATATGTATATATATATAGATATATATAAATATATACAGATATATATATATATATAAATAGATAGATATGACAACAACACTCAATATCAATGACAAAACAATTACATTAACAATCATCTTACGTTATTTTTAAAATGTTTGCTTTTCTTTTTCATAACTTCTTTAACACACTACTTCTCCGCTGCGAAGCGCGTGTATTTTGCTAGTGATCTTATAAAGCTAATCTAGGTATGATGTGGTCAACTTTTCTCCAATATTAATTTGCCCATTTTAAAATGTAATTTTTTTGTCTCGGAAAAGTGCTTTCAGAGCTTATATGCTTTTGGCATTAGAGTTGGAAGGATATAGGAGTGAAAAGGAGTGCTCTTGTGCCATCATAAATTGTACTTTGTGGTAGATGCATTTGTTTAACTCTTACAAGCAAACACCACCACACAGAAGCATTTCCAAAATTCTAGACTTCTAATGCCACTTTCTACTTAAACTAATTATCAAAACATTCAGGTAATTCTTAAGCAAATGCCAAAGCATTAATAGATAAGCTACATTTTCAGTAGCCAAGTGACATGACAAGCTCTTTTACCATTGCAGGCTGTTTTAGCATAGAAAGTGTGTCCACTAGAGGGTGCTTCTGCCGCCCGACACAAACAGACGCGGAAACAAGTTCAGCACACGACCTTTTTATTTTTACGCGTGGAAAATACTTTCCTGCGGTGGGCTGGCATCCTGCCCGGGGTTTGTTAACTGCCTTGCGCCCTGTGTTGGCTGGGATTGGCTCCAGCAGACCCCTGTGACCCTGTAGTTAGGATATAGCAAGTTGGATGATGGATGGATGGAAATACTTTCCCTCATTTCCCACCTTCACAGCACAGTTCCCAGTTCAAACACAGTACAGAAAGCACTCTTCTCTTCTTATTCTTTTCTTTCTCCCTCTCGCTTGTATTCTTGTCTGTCCACCTCCACTCTTCCTGGCAAGTTTTGTCCTCCACCTTCTGACACTGGCTCCCAGAGTAGTGGCAGCTGGCTTCCTTTATAGGGAAGTGCTGAAGCTGCCTGATGACCTTCTTCTGCTGCATCCAAGGGCTCATAAATTCTCCACGTGCCCCCTGGCAGAGGCTTCAGCTTCCATGCTCCAAACTCGTGGCACTGCTGCATGTTAGTGGGGCTGCCCTCTAGCATTTTGGGGGAGATAATGCCCTGGATAAGTTCTCTCCCCCGGTCCTTCCAGTATAGAGGCATGCTGGCCGTCTGTCACAAAAGAAATGAAGCATCTTTGTTAATGTTCACTTTTTAAACATTACAAGAAAAGTCCTTTTCTTTCTAGAAATGTTATTCTCCTTTCTCCAACATATGAAAAGAGTCTGGATTGAGATTTGATGCCACACAGACGTGGCATCACCAGACGCCATTCATCAGCTTGCGTGATAAGCAACTCACAGCACAGCAGCTTCAAGCACAACTTAATTGTAGTTGAAAAATGCAAGCCTCAGTTTGACAGGGTGAGTGGCAGAAAGAAAGCCATTCCTTAAAGGAAAAAAGAGGGTCTTGATATGCCAGCTGTGGACTACTGCAGACTGGACAAAGTCTCCTCTTCACAGTAGAAACTGAGACTTGCTTTTTTTGACCTGCACTATTATGCTATGCTTGAAGCTGTTATGCTTTGAGGCACCTATTATACAAGCTGGTGACCTTCAGAAACTTGTTTTCTGATTGGGTTATTACTTTGGGTTTTCCAGATCTCTTCCTATCAGAGTTTCTTCGAGTTTTCATTGCCTTTGAATTGTATAGTATACCATACTCACGCCTTGATTTTATTGCAATATCTCTAAATGAAAGGTCTACATTTCTAAATAATGCGCCTTCTCAAATCATTTGTTAATTGCCATTTTCTTGCCATTCGTCATCTAATGGAGGAAAAAAATCTGGTGTGTGGGCAGTGAACCGTCATAGTATTCATCAACTTCAAGTCAGCTTTCAACTGTGTTCACTGCCCTGCCCTATTTAGATCATTGGAGACTGAAAACATGTCCCTGAAAGGCATAACACTCCTCCAAACACCATACAATGTTACAACCAGCCAGGTGCCTATTCAAAATGAACTTTATGAGGATGTTAGATTTTAGACTGGAGTCCACCAAGGGGATGTGGCCTCTCCATCACTTTCAGCATTGTAGTCAACGCCATCATGAGAAAAGCATTCCAGGACAGACAGGGAATACAGCATGATGAAGAAAACATTGTGACTAACCTCAGATTTGCCTATGATGGTGCCTTTTTCACAGACAACAATGCCAAGCCCATGAACATCCTTCATGATATCCTCCGCATCACCAGTTTGTAAAACTTGAAAATCAATACGGACAAGACCAAGCTGCTGACATTCGATGGATAGCAAGCCATTGTTCACCTCGAGCATGTCCAGACTGAGCAGGTGCAAGACTTCAAATACCTGGAGTTGCTGGTCCAGGAGAAGAAAGTGGCATCCACAGCAAAGATCCACAGCAGAATCGGATGGGTGTTTGCCTCCCTGAAATGGTGCTAGTGGAAGAGAAAATGAATCTCTCCATGAAGACCAAACTTCACTTCTTCTGAACGCTGATCGTGGCAATTATTCTTTACAGATCAGAAACACTGACCTCTCTCAAGCCGGATCTGAACAACCTTGAGGTATTCCAAATACAATATCTGTGACAGATCATGGGAGTCTCACTTCACAATCAATCACCAATGAAACCATTTGGGGAAGATATCAACAGCAACCAACTATTGAAGAACAAATCCAACAGAAAAGGCTAAGGTGGTTCAGCCACGTGTGCAGAATGGGCACAAACAGGCTACCACACAGACTCCTCTGGAGACAGCAGTTCACCCAGTGAAGGATACAAAGGACTGCACCATGGATTGAAAAGCATGCAGCAACATCATGGAGTGAGTCTGAAATCAGACATGGAATCCAGAGCAGCATACTGGTTGCATGGCTTAACCGCCTCCTTCAGCTACCAGCTAGGAATTACAGAAAGGGAGAGAGAGAGAGAGAGACATCAGTGTGCCACCCACTTACATACATGTACCCGCAAGTTAGGTTGGACACACAGTAAAGCAAACAAAAAAAATAAATGAATCTGATTAATATAAAATCATGACTCTATAAGCCCATTAACATTATTGAGGTGCACCCAGTTGGGAATGGGCAAAAAGAAAACTACATTTTCAATTAACACATCTCTAGGAAGGTTCATGTTCAGTTTTCTTATAAACTGGTCCAAGTAGCCACTAAACTCTTTCTGGTTCCACAATACAAGTACATGCTGGTCAACCTAATCTTTATATATGTTTCCAGAACTTACCAGGTCATAACCTTTTGATTAAGATATAAAATTAATATTTATAATACTAAGGTCTGTCCATCTGTCTTATGATAACTAGCAAACAAATGGGGCTTGAACCGTTATCTTGGTCTTAATCAAATGTTTATGACCCTGCAAGTACTGGAAATTAAAAAATAAATAAATAAACAGCAGCAACATGCTAGCCATACATGAAAGCAAAATGAACTGTGGTTGTGTGTTTATGGCAAAGTGCTCCAAAAAGCAAGTTAGAGCAGCAACATCTTCTAGGCATCAAACAAATCACAAAAGTTGATTAAGTTACAAAAATGAGAAATAAGAAGCTGAAGCAGATAGTGAGGCAAGAGGTAATCTTGAATATAGCCTGATATGTTCTGCAAATTCAAAAAAATGTAGGCAGGAGAAACCTGGTGGACATTTTACTGGTGGCAGAAACTTTTGTTTTAATGAAACCATGGTCCCTGCAAGCCCATCTATAGAAAATCCCCCAGACCACAGTACAGTACATATATACTTATTTTAAGAGATTATAATCATGTATAGGTATTCTGTTTATTGATCATCAACTATTGAATTGAATTAAACATAAATAAAGTACAACAATGTGACCTGTGGTCATGTGTTTATAGCAAAATAATTTAAAAACCTGTGATAACCACCTTAATGACAGAAAGAAAATGAAGAGTAGTGACATCTGCTGAGCATCAAGCAGCTCACAGAAGGAAATTAATTGATGAAGAACAAGAACGAATAAGATGACAAGATCCTAAAAGACATAGGCAATCAAGAAGTAAACCTGAATAATAGCTACTGAGCACCAGGGATACACAAATACTAACAGGCTCACAAGACAAACTCTGAGATACAGAATACAAGAACGGCCAAGAGGCAGAAATGCACAGTGACAATCAAGAAGATCACCAATTAGTCAAAGCTTCTGACCATTTTAAAGCTTTTACATCCTTACCTTAATATTTCTTTGACTGCATTTGTTAATGTTGAAAACAAAAAAAATGTGTTGTCAAAACAAAAAAGTTAAACTTGCTCTATTTCAGCCAGCAGAAATAATAAAAGATGTTATGACTTCTAGAGGAGCTGAAAAAAGTAACTATTTCAAAAACATAAGAAGTATCAACAGCACTTATTTTTAACTTGGTTTATATTTAGCAACCTAGTTCTGCATGTTTTAAAAGTAAGAAGATTAAATCCTTCTCGTATTCCAAGGCTCCAACTACCTCTAGTGTCACTTTTCTTGGGCAAGAGTAGGAGTTTCATAATAAAGCAGAGGTAAACAGTGCCATAGCAGGATGCCAATTAGAGAATACATTTTGCATTTTACAGGAGGAATAAAAGCAGAATCTATAATCAGTCAAATTTAGTGAAGAGGAATACATTTCAATGTGTGATAAAAAGGCTACAAATTCATCCTTCCTTTAAATGACCAAAATAAACTAAGCAATTTACGTTTCACAAGTTTCAGTAATAGAACAGATGTTAAAATGTACACTTTTTTAGAAAATGAAAATCGCTGCATATAGATTATTTAATTTTATGTAAAACAGTGGTTGACACACCTTTTTTTCTGTAAGTAAAATTTCACACAACTATTCTTCATACTTGGGTTTGTTTTATTTTGTTGATGAAATTTAATAGGAAAAAGTCTATTATATTTTGATGGTACATAATAAAACTGGAAGCAATTTTCAGGGAAATGACTCCATGAATACAATGCATCAATTGTTAGAAAATGGATCTGATGTCTTTACATATTCATTCAGAGGAACTAACCTGATAAAAAGGAATATTCAATTTACATTAAACAGAAGAAGATAGAATCATTTTATAAGATCTCAGTTCTTTTTTGACATCAATTTCAGAAGTAAATGAGATGACATATTTGCTAAACAGATGTTGCTCTGTGTTTATTGAAATCGTTAATAGAAAAATGATATCAAATAAAAAATCAGGAAGAGATCCAAAAAAGTACATTAGAAATTATTAAGAAAAAAAACATTTTTTGACAAGAAGAGGCAATTCAGCCAAACGAAACCTGCCAATCCTATCCAACTAATTTATCCAAAATAACATCACATTTTGTTTTGAAGATTCCTAAAGTCCTAATCTCTGCTACACTACCTGGTAATTTATTGCATGTATCTATAGTTCTCTGTGTGAACAAAAACTTCCTAACGTTTATGTGAATTCTGGCCTTAACAAATTTCCCATTGTGGCCACGTGTTACTGCTGAAGTAATTTTAAAGTAATAGTTTCGGCCCACTCTATTAATTTCCTTTACAGTTTTAAACATTTCAATCAGGTTACCGCTTAATCTCTGTTTGCTTAGACTAAATAGGTTCAGCCTTTTTAATCTTTCCTCATATCTCATCCCCTGTAGTCCTGGTATCAGCCAGGTCACTCTTTTCTGGACCTATTCTAGCATGTCTGTTTTTTTGTAGCCTGGAGACCAAACCTGTGCACAGTACTCCACATGAGGCCTCACTAGCACACCATAAAGCTTAAGTATAACTTCCTTTGATTTGCACTTTTAATATTTTTAAAACTTCAATCCTATCATGAGAAGAGGAGACTTCGTGGAGACCTTATCCAGGTCTTTCAAATCCTCAAAGGCATTGATAAAGTAGATCCAGCAGACTGCTTTCAACTAAATAACGAGTTGTGTTCTTAAGCACGCCAGTTGAAATTAAGGGGAAGTGTATTTAGGAATGAAACCATAAAACACTTCTTTACACAGAGTTGAAGAAATCTGGAACAAACTGCAGTTGAAGGAGAAACTTTAACTTTTAAGAACTATCTGGATTAGATCCTGGGGCATCTTAGCTATTAGCTATACAAATTAGCCTAATGGACTGCATGGCGTCTTCTCGTTTGTCATATTTCTGATGTTCATATTAAGTCATCTGTCAGCCTCTGTTTGCTTAAACGGAAAAGGTTCAGCTCCTTCAATCTTTCCCTGTAACTCATTCCCTGCAGTCCTGGAATATCAGCCTGTTACAATTACGTGGACTTTTTCTAGTGCTGCTAAATCTATTTTATAGTCTGGAAATCAAAACTTGCATGCAATACATCAGTTGAAGCTTCACCAGTGTGAGTTGTGATAACTTAATATAATAACTTTAAATTCTATTAGTCTCCTATGTGTAATAATATTATTATTATTAATATTCATTAATTAATAATATTGATTTAGTTATTACTATTATTATATTATATGTGCAATAATGTTATCCTCCACAAATCTTCCTAAGCCTGTATTCTGTAAAAGTCCTTGTGTAATGATTCAGTGGATCTTAGATTATCTGTCATCCCATCTAATTTGGCATTATCTGTAAATTTGTTATTTATATTCCTATCCAGATCTTCTCTATGTATTTTAATAAGATAATTATTGCATGGACAGCAGAGTGGCGCAGTGGTAGCGCTGCTGCCTCGCAGTAAGGAGACCTGGGTTCACTTCCTGGGTCCTCCTTGCATGGAGTTTGCATGTTCTCCCTGTGTCTGCATGGGTTTCCTCCCACAGCACAAAGACATGCAGGTTAGGTGCATTGGCAATTCTAAATTGTCCCTAGTGTGTGTGTGTCCTGCAGTGGGCTGGTGCCCTGCCTGGGATTTGTTCTTGCCTTGCACCCTGTGTTGGCTGAGATTGGCTCCCGTGACCCTGTGTTAGGATATAGCGGGTTGGAAAAGGACTAATTATTACACATAATATACCATATATATAAGTTTTTAAATACAGAAGTTTAAGATTGATTTTATAACCCAATGTAGCTGTGTCTTAATTTCTTGTAGATACAGTGGCATTTTTCTATTGTTTAGCTCTTTCACAAGCTATGTACCAGTTTACCACTATCCTGTTGTTTTTAATTTGTGTCTAAAGTTACAGTATGCAACCTAATATTGTGATTGCCCTTTGTCATGACTCTGAGCATTCTACTGCTCTTTTGCTAATGAAAATAAAGGATACTTGGGAAAAGGTAATGTTGAAGACCAGAAGCTTAACATGTTCATGTGTTTCCTCCACAGCCCAAATGTCACCAACTTGGATGTAAAACTAGAATTCCAAACTAATCAAACAACTGGAAGAGAATCTGAGGACAAAACAACAAAGAATGGCTGTACACTTGAACATGTTAAAAAAAAAATACCAGTATAGAATTAAACGGATTTTCTCACTTTGAACCCCAACACCTTTTCTTGTGTTTTGTAATCTTATTCTAATTTATTCCAGTATACTTTTTCGAAATAGCAGCAATTTATTGCTTATTATGCAAAGACATCATGTACTATTACTAAAGAGGTGGCCATGTAGGTTAGCTATTACTTTTTGTTCTTAACTCAAATCATTTTTCACTCTCTGTTTGTGTCAAATCCATCAAAATCTTACACACAACTCATGCTTGAAACTGTAACTAAATAGCAGGTTATTAAAATTTCAATAACCTTGTTTGATTTTGCATTAATGCTGTTTTGAATGTAACATTTTTCACATTAGAGAATTCTGTCTCTCTCATCTCCGAGAGCTTGTATTGCAGGAATATGTACATGACATTTAATGAAGTCTATTTCTGACTTATTTGAATAGAAAACATTATAACTATATAAAACATTCATTTTAGGACCTGGTTGAATCACTGGTAACGAGAAAAAGCAAAAGAAATAATCAAGGAAACCCCTAGTTGTCTGAGCAGCTTTAGTTTTAAACAAACTGTAACAGGTCTGAAAAGATGCACCCCTTTTCTTCTGTGAGAAATGATATCATTATATGTTTTGACTATGTTAGTGCAACACTGCTGCCTCAAGGTTTGCTTCTGAATTACTTAGAATTATTCACCTAGGTTGGCATCTAGCAGCAGGGATAGACATGAAATATGGTTTATTGTGTTGCCATGCTCTTTCTACTATTCATTCTGTGAATATTGCCATTGTCACCAAAACATTCCTCAACCATCAGGAAGGAATCAGTGGACCAAACAAAAATGAATTCTACACAATAACAGTCACCAAAACCGTCCAATGTGAGAAATACTGTCCAGCAGATACTTTAAACTATCAGACAATATGCCTTTTGCTTCTTGTCTGAAGTCTTGTCAAGCTGAACAGGAGGACAGTGTGATCTGGCAAAGCTTTTGTATAGAGTTAGGTTATGCAGCCTTTGATTCCATTAAGAAAATAACCTTGAACTTGTGATAATGATGCCTGTAACATATTCTGTGTTTTGAGACCATTCTTTTCTACTAGTTAGCCAGCTAGCACATTTATTGTCTGGACCTTTTTAAGTGCAGAGGTGTATTTTAAGTGTTACAAAGGGTTTATGCACTGCTTCCCAATAATAATATCTTTCCATGTGATATCTTGAGCAAGCTATACTTCTTACAAATTGCTCCGTACTTAAGATTGAAATTTGTTGCAAAATGGTTCAAAATTGCACAGTCTTGATTTTTTTTCCATTGACTGTTGTTCCTACCTGATGTTGTCTTTCCCTCTGACCACCTTGTCAAACTCTCAATAGCTCTCAATAGCTGCTCCACCTCATGAAACCTCACCAAGTCAAGCAGTGTTTTTCATTGATGATTCCGACACATGTCCCAGCATTTGATAACATCTGTTGTTCACCCCATGGTAGCCACAATAATAAGCAAATGCCCAGCATTTTTATAAATGATTTTAAGCATAATGAGATGTTAATTATTTTATCACATTAATGACCACCCTGGTGTAACAGCATTTGTTTTCAATATAGTTGGTATTTCTTATTCACTCACTTTTTTTCTTTATTTCATCAGTTACTTATATGTTGATTATTCATTTGAGTAATTAATGTATGACATAACCATGACTGCCACTTCTGTACTGTATATTTTGTAGAAATGGTCATGTCAAGTTTTTGTTTAGTACAGAAAATAAAAAAGTGATAGCCAGCATCTCTGAAAACAGTAATAAACCTAAAATATATAGATATAGATTGGGTGTATATATAATAATATAATATATATATATTATACTGTATATAGTGAATAAAGACACTACATAACACCCGACCCGGCACAGATTCACACTGAGGCATGTGTAAAAAAACACAGACTTTATTTTTCTTCAGCTGGAGGGCACATCTTCCCTGTGAACCCCCCAGCTACAACACACTCCCAAAAGCACTCCAAACACAAAACACAACCCTTCCTTCTGGTACCACCACTTCTCCCTGGCAACCTTGTCCTCTTCCTCCCAATTCTGGCGCTGAGTGGTGGTTGATAGTCCTTTATATAGCCCACCTGGAAGTGCTCCAGGTGCTTGTTCACCTGCTTCTGATTGCACTTCTGGGAGGGGCTGTAGAGTTGTCCAGGCTGGCTCCAGGGTCCATGCAGCACCTCCTGGTGGCCACCCCAGATCCCAACAGGGCTGTGGAGAACTCCATTTTCCATGGAGCCCTGCAGGAAACTGAGGAACCATCGTCTGCCAGGTAGGCTGCCACCCAACGTCCCGAGGGAGGTACTGAGGAGCCCACGGATGCTCCCCCGGAATATATGTAGAAGGGGCGTCCCGGCCGGTCATATATATCAATCCATCCATTTTCCAACCCGCTATATCCTAATTACAGGTTCACTTGGGTCCAAGGATCATCAAAGGATGTAATCAATAGTAACTGGCAGGAAGAAGCATGGCCATGTTTAAACAACTGAACCTTTATCCACCTGTTTTGTGTTCAAGCCTCTCAAAGCACTGTCAGTACATTTAATATTTTTTGTGTGTGTTTATTGTAAAGAATAATATTTCTTGCATACTTTAAGTTTTATATTTAGAGTTGTAATTTTAGTATGAATCTGATGTGCTGTATGCTGTCTAACAGTAAGTGGTACTGTAAGCAACAGTAATATTCATCTTTTTTATATATTATCTTTAGTATCTGTTTATTGATACATAGATACTTGTTTTCTATTTCAGTTTTACCTTTTCCAAGTTGCTAAATTACAAATGTCAAGCAAATGTCTTTGGTGTGATAAAAGGGCAATGAGTTTAAGCTACCTGCCAACTTATACACGAGTTATAAGAACCGCAGGACAGATTATAAGACACAGAATGACACACAATGTTTATTATAACAATAAGAAAGAGGACACTGAGCAACAGGTCGGCTCAGCAATGAGGATTCTTTACTATGTTTTTAAAAGTTTAAATAGTGAAAAGTGCCATATATTAAGAGGCTATGGGTATACGTAGTTTTTTAGACATGTCATGTGATTGTTTATGGTGTTATGTACAGTTAGGTCCATAAATATTTGGACAGAGACAACTTTTTTGTAATTTTGGTTCTGTACATTACCACAATGAATTTTAAATGAAACAACTCAGATGCAGTTGAAGTGCAGACTTTCAGCTTTAATTCAATGGGTTGAACAAAAAGATTGCATAAAAATGTGAGGCAACCAAAGCATTTTTTTAACACACTTTATTCCAGGGGCTCAAAAGTAATTGGACAAATGAAATAACTGGAAATAAAATGTTCATTTCTAATACTTGGTTGAAAACCCTTTGCTGGCAATGACAGCCTGAAGTCTTGAAACCCAGATGCTGGGTTTCCTCCTTTTTAATGCTCTGCCAGGCCTTTACTATTGTAAATTTGTTTGTGGGCCTTTCTGTCCGAAGTTTAGTCTTCAACAAGTAAAATGCATGCTCAATTGGGTTAATATCAGGTGACAGACTTGGCCATTCAAGAATTTTCAACTTCTTTGCTTTAATAAACTCCTGGGTTGCTTTGGCTGTATGTTTTGGGTCATTTTCCATCTGTATCATGAAACACCGCCCAATCAGTTTGACTGCATTTAGCTGGATTTGAGCAGACAGTATGTCTCTGAACACCTCAGAATTCATTCGGCTGCTTCTGTCCTGTGTCACATCATCAATAAACACTAGTGTCCCAGTGCCACTGGCAGCCATGCACGCCCAAGCTATCACACTGCCTCCACCGTGTTTTACAGATGATGTGGTATGCTTTGGATAATGAGCTGTTCCACGCCTTCTCCATACTTTTTTCTTGCCATCATTCTGGTAGAGGTTGATCTTGGTTTCATCTGTCCAAAGAATGTTTTTCCAGAACTGTGCTGGCTTTTTTAGATGTTCTTTAGCAAAGTCCAATCTAGCCTTTCTTTTCTTGAGGCTTATGAGTGGCTTGCACCTTGCAGTGCACCCTCTGTATTTACTTTATGCAGTCTTCTCTTTATGTTAGACTTGGCTATCGATACGCCTACCCCCTGGAGAGTGTTGTTCACTTGGTTGGCTGTTGTGAAGGGGTTTCTCTTAACCATGGAAATGATTCTGCGGTCATCCACCACTGTTGTCTTCCGTGGATGTCCAGGGGCCTCATGTATAACGCCGTGTGTAGAACTCGCACTAAAACATGGCGTAAGCACAAAAGCCGAAATGTGCTTACGCACAGAAAAATCCAGATGCAGGAATCTGTGCGTACTCCAACTTCCATGTTCTTCCGCTACATAAATCCCGATCAGCGCGAAAACTAACGCTCGTGCACGCTTTATGTAACGCCCCAATCAACTTCAATCTCAACATTTCCACTTTAATCACGTAGTTTATTTTGTTATTAAAGTAGAACATCATAAAATTCATCTTAAAATTGTTTAATTAACCAATTTCTAAAATCACATCGTAATTAAAGTAGCACGTTAAATGCTTTGTTTTGTATTTGATTTTCTATGTGCTCTATGTGTGTGAATCACTACATGCTTCTTAAACCGGCTCTCTTCCTCCAACTGGACACAGAATCCATTACATTCGTGATATTACAGCTCTCTGAATAACTAAAATACTGAGATGTACACGTGATGTCATTTTCATGATGATAGGAGTTAAAGCACGTTATTAAACATGTGTTTCACTTCGATGAAATAATTTATTGCAGCAGTACTCAGGGGCGGCTCTAAGCTTGTGGTGACACTGGGCAGAGGAAGAATCGGTGGCTGGCTCCTTCGCCCGCCAATGTCAGTAAAGTATCTTATGCACGGTGGATGGCCACGTACGTTGCAGACACTAGCCGCTTCGTGCTCATGACACAAGCATTTAACTTTTGCCGAAATTTGTCGCTGCGTTTTTAGCTGTGTTGTTATTTTATCTTTCTGTTTTATATTCAATATATATTGGCGTAGCCGTCACTGCAGTCAGTGCTTTTCTTTCCCCAAGTAACCGATCGCCATACAATCAGCTCTGTAATAGACGTTAAGCCATCTGTAAGCTTAGCGCCGTTTCTTCAAAACGTTTAAAGAACATTGAAATATCTTCGTAGTACATGTTTAATTATTCTATCCTTAAAGACACTCCCAGTGAAGAATATAGATTATTTACATGAAGTTAAAGTTTTATCTGTATAATTTAACAAACATATTTTGCTGCATTTCACCTTAAAAATGATATCGTCATCATATGTAAATACGCGCTTTATAAAGTGGCTCAGGTTGTGCGATATTGTAACTATAGTGCAAGTTTACAGTGGGGTGATTGTACTTATAAGTACAAACAGTTCTACAAGGAGCACTTGATTGGCTGCATTTAAAGTTCTTGGGATTAAACTGTTTTGAACCGCGAGGTCCGTACAGGAAAGGCTTTGAAACGTTTTGCCGTGGCAGAGACAGCGAGTGCTTAATGCCGTATACCGATAATTCTCTTTCCGATCAGCTGCTGCTGTGATTCACACTCAGATACAGTGATATAAATACTCCGAGTGGTGCAGTGAGAGAAATATGGAAAAAGATGATCCGCTGTGGCAACTCCTAACGGGAGGAGCTGAAAGAAGAAGAAGAAGAAGAAGAAGTGAGAGTAACAACGCTAAAGCAGTTATGGCTTTTGGAATACTATGGCTGTTCCCTGGACCATTATATTGTTATGAGTTAATTACAATCAGATGTATTACACTAATAAACAATATGCGGTTAGTTTCTGTGTATTTATAAAGCCGCGTCATGAAAATAATGAGTAATCACACAAGAACAGTAGCACTGCTTTGACGCTGGGTGCCGCCAGTTTGCAAAACCGAGCGGAGAACTTGCGTACGACAAGACATGAGGTACCGTGGAAAAGTGCGTGGCTTTACGCCAAGTGTAGGTTTTATACATCGCGATTTGAACGTGGAAAAGTTCTTACGCAACATTTCTGTGCGTACGCACCGTTTATACATGAGGCCCCAGGTCTTTTTGCGTTGCTGAGTTCACCAGTGCTTGCTTTCTTTCTCAAGATGTACTAAACTGTAGATTTTGCCACTCGTAATATTGTAGAAATTTTTCGGATGGGTTATTTCTGTTTTCGCAGCTTAAGGATGGCTTCTTTTACTTGCATGGAGAGCTCCTTTGACCGCATGCTGTCTGTTCACAGCAAAATCTTCAACATGCAAGCACCACACCTCAAATCAACTCCATGCCTTTTATCTGCTTAATTGATAATGACATAACGACGGACTTGCCCACACCTGCCCATGAAATAGCCTTTGAGTTAATTGTCCAATTACTTTTGAGCCCCTGAAATGAAGGGATTGTGTTAAAAAATGCTTTAGTTGCCTTACATTTTTATGCAATCTTTTTGTTCAACCCACTGAATTAAAGCTGAAAGTCTGCACTTCAACTGCATCTGAGTTGTTTCATTTAAAATTCATTGTGGTAATGTACAGAATCAAAATTAGAAAAAAGTTGTCTCTATCCAAATATATACAGTATTGACCTAACTGTAAATGAATACTTGTAAAAAAAAAGTTAGATATATGTGATGGGGAACATTATTAGACATGATAACACTCATGCTGACAACACCTCAATTTTCATCGTAATACAGATGCAGAGGTAGGGCTGCCAACTGTCTTTCTCTGGAAATGAGGACATGCGGGTCGTAAAATTGAGGATTTTTGAGGACACTTTTCACTATGATGCCTACTTTATATGCCGTCATACTGTCTTATGGTTTTTAAAGATTATATAAACCTTTAGTAGCAGTTTATCACTAGAATTATGATATGATGGCCACGATCACAGTCATTGGAAAATTAATAACCCATTAAATATTTTGAATATTTTCAAATACCCATTAAATATTTTAAATATTTTGAATATGTCAAACCTCTTAAATTCACAGAATTCATTCCTTACATTCTTATTTGGATAGCTTAACCGGTAAAAAATTATACATATGGTAAATTCACTTCTAGTCAAATAAAAATAATTTCACTCTTTTCAATTTAGTTTATTTGCATTTGTCTACATTCATATTTTTCCACTGAAGCTATTTATTTCAGTAAATCTGGGTTCTTGGATAAATATGAATAGAAATCTTGGGAACATTAGCCCCTTAATTGAATCTGTTCTGCCCTTTCATAAAAAAGGAGATTTGTTGTTCAAATAGTCTGTGAACTTGTACTTTCTTTTCAGCATTATGGGTATTCGTAAATTTCTGTAAATGAAAGAATGATGAAAATATTATTAAATTACTTGAAGAAGTGAGTTATTACTTGATCAACTGATAACTAAAAAGATTTTGCACTTATATGACAGAATAAATGTGTGATTATTTTTTTAATTAACTGAAACTTTAATAGTTGACTCATTTCATTTACAATTATAAATCCATTTTGGAACAATGGGTGGTAATAACAATATTTTCCATTAAAATATTTCAAGGCAGTACTTACTCACACTTAAACACGACAGACTGTACCTGGATGTATGAAATTTCTTGCTTAAGCAAGCTGCTTAAAGAAGAATCGAAAATAAGATCTCGCATAGAAAAGGAAAATTTTTGTTTCATTTTGATTTTGGATAAAGGAACCACATTCATAATAAACTGTCAACTCACCAAAAAGATTAGAGTGAATTAAAAAGATTAATTGAAAAAGCCAAGTTGGACAGATATTGACTGTTCTCGTCAATATCTGCATTGTTTACTACCGAAATGGAAGTGAAGATTCTGGGGAAAAAGTGTGTGCACTACTTTGGCAAATGCTGATTGGTGTACGGCTTTCGATTTTTACCAATGATAAGGATATGGAGATTTTCAGATTTTAGTAGCCAAAATTCTGAACATTTTCAAAATTGTATAAATTCCTCCCAGACAGTCCATGGCACGTTAAAAATTAGGACATGTCTGGGAAAATGAGGACGGTTGGCAGCCCTGGGCACAGGGACTTTAGATATTCACAATCCTCATTCTTCCATTACAATGGATTGGAGATAACAGACAAACATTCACTGTCTATTGTCAAACATTTTAAACCTATTATGTCTGGTAATTTTATGCTATTCATTTCAATAAGGTACAAATTTATTCAAGGAGTTTTGAAGCTCAGTCAGTCATATCCTTAAAAATGAAGTTGTGCAGGTTCAGGTTAGGTCTTGGCTCTTAAATCAGTGGATTTGTTTTTTGTAATTGATGCTTATTTATTTCCAGGTAATTGTTGTAGATACTAAGAGGATATGATTCTTGGACATAAGAACAGTGCACAACTCTGCCCCATAGACATTCCTGGGATTTGAATTCAGTCAGCTGCTATTTTGTTTTATGAATTATTTGAACATATCACATTTATTTGCTAAAGGTTTATTAATCCAAGCTACATATCATCTAAAATAAAAGCTGTTCCTAATGTTCTCATTGTTGTGTATAATTAGCTATTTGCTTGAGAGTAGATTACCTGCTGACATTTTCTGAAAATCTTAAACTTTACGATTTCAAGGAACACTATTGAAATGATCATACCACTAAAAATGAGGCTGTGATTAAGTGTTTTAACTGGTACGCCTACTTTATACTTATATAGTAAGCTTTATACACTAAAAAGTTTATTCTGAAACACCTTACTACTTCATTTCTACTCAACCTCTTTTTGGTATATCCAATTTTTTAAAACAATGTGTTATGTTAGTGTTTTGCTGTACCTAAATCATTCCTTCCATGGTATCAACCCACTTAGAACATAAAATGGATTGCAATGGATAGAAGGCTATGCTGGCAGCTTTGGGTGCAAGGTAAGTATAATATCTATTGATGACACACAGGCGTTGATAGTGATTCTTAATATAGTATTTTAATAACTGTAAAAATTGTGTCAGTTTCTCATTAGGTTCTCTCAGTACAAACAAAAAGACCAGAATACCTTTTTTAAGAACCTCCTTTTTCCTTCGAAAATCCCACCCACTAACATTCTACAGGAAGTTACCAACAACAGGAATATCAATCAACATCAATATAAATTGAACTTGTTACTGAACATACAATACACAACAGTAAGAACATCTCCTGAACAAGATGCCCTTCTACCACACAAACATATACATATATGCAGCAGTTTAGTCAGGAATTAATTTCAGGGTATTGAGAAAATATAGGAGTCATAATTCTATCCATAATCCTAAATTTGGAGAATCTGGAAATGAAGCTTTATTGAATTTAATCTCTTAATGATGCTGACACATTGCATTTGTTCAATTGAGCTAAAATGTTTTGCTGACGGTTTTCGTTTATATTCAGCATCTGATGTTTCTTGTTTAAGTGTCTAATAGTAGTCGACTAGCATTGATGGATTCCTCTCGGACTGATATTGCTTTTCATTTCTGGTGAGACCTTTCACCATTCTTCGTCACTGACTACACCACGATTATCAGGGAAGAAGTCCAAGTGTGTATGCAGAAAACACATCTTTAGTGACACACTGCACTTGATGGTTCTGTGTACTTGAAGAATGTTGTCAATGAGTTTGGTGCTTTATAGGTGCCAAGAAAATTCACAAAAACCGGCCTTCCATGTGATATCCTCTTGCCCCTCTAGCAGATTTAATATCTGTTATTTGTGAAACATCTGTCTCAAATATTTAATTTCTTCACCTTCCTTTTTCATCACTTTCATAAAAGTTTTCATCAGTCAAAGTTTTAAATGAAGAAAATATTGACAATTGATTTACGTGCCACAACTTTGCTGACCTGGAACCAAATGCTTTTAAAATACTAAGACTCTTTAGCATGGTTGTCCCCGTGAAAAGGGATATGTAAGCTGCTTTGCTAGTAGCAATGCCACTAGTTTTAGATCACCGCAGGTATCCCAGGTGTAGTTGGCTGACTGTGTACGTATACTTGAGAGGAAATCACAAATATAGGTAATTCCAATGACAAGGTAAGTTATAGGAATATTTAAAGTTCGTTTTTTTTTGATCAGCAGGCCAAAGTCCATGAGATAAACCAAAAACTGAAGTACAATCTTTGCTCTCCGTTGTAACTATAACTGTCATAAAATACAGACACTGTAGGCTACAACTATAAACACATAACACAATGAGTTTAGGCTGACCTAGAAATGGTGAAAAAATCAGCATGAATGTCTTTACTGCAGAATCATAGTCTTACATGCTGTAGCCTCCTGGTTGCAGTTCTCTTTCATGTAAAACAAAAAAAAAAGTGCATTTGACATGAAAAGTGAGATGTTTGATTAAAACAGTGGCCTCCTATGTCGCTGAATTACTTGTAAAATCACAAACAATACCTCTTCCTTCATTCAAAACTTTTATTAGGGTCATTTCTCCAGCACTAAGGTGAATTAGATTTTTGGACTCTTCACCCCATCTCCTTACTAACTCACTTCAGCCTGTCATTCCTTAGATTTATTAGTCATAAATCACAAAACATCATTTCTGCCGTAAAGATGTACCCTCCCCCATTAGTTAGCGGAGAGTAATGTTTACCTTCACAGACAAATGAATCCACAACATGCCTCTAGATCCAAGATTACAGGTTGATTAAATAAGAGCCAATGCCGAGTCTAAAAATTGATTTACAAGATACACAGCATACAAGGTATCTGATACAATGTTATCCTGTATTTAAAACTGCTTTTCTCCTGACAGAACATTCAGCAGATGTAGCTGAGAATGAATTGACTTGATTTAATGTTGGATTTTTCAGAGGGCTGGTAATCCCTTTTAGATGTTCAGATATTCAGAGCCAAAGTGAAGACCTTTCCGTGTCAGTAACTGAATGAACTGTGCAGGCACATAAATATGCATGAAGCAGGCACAATATTTCTCTTTGTACTGGCTTTAATTCCTAACACTTAAAGGGACAGGTACCTTTAGTGGAAAGAGCAGACGAGTCTTTGGAAGTGCTTACACATTCTGGTAGCCTCTTTATGTGGGCTTCTGATTCTGAAACCTTCCTGAATAAAACATAACTATTATTTATCTTTTCTACCGAAAAAATTAAACATAGGAGACTTATTATTCATTAAGACCTATTTGCATGACTCAAGAGATGAAAGTGTAATAACTAAGGTGTGTAAAACTTTGCTTTTATGTATTATTTACAGTGATAGATAGATAGATAGATAGATAGATAGATAGATAGATAGATAGATAGATAGATAGATAGATAGATAGATAGAACTTTATTAGTTATTGACAAATTTCTCACAGATTCTTGACACCTTTCTGGCATTATACTTTACATTGATTGTTTGCTGTACAGGAGATGAGCAACTTCCATTATGCTTCTTTGGACTGAGCCCAATCACACTACATGGATGATATGATGCCTGTGCAAACATTCATATGCAATGTTTGTGCAAAAGATCAGAGCACAGAATTATTTATTTAAAATTGGTGGCAGACATTCAGAAGAGCAGTCAGGCAGGCATGATCAGTAAAAACTCACTTCACCAAAGTGACCAGAATTGAAAGTGTTAAGGAGAAATTGTTTGTCTTTAAGCAGACTGTGTTATGAGTGTGCAAACTTAAAAAAATGTATCATGGATTTAATTTTTTTTTTCATAAATTTATGCATGGTCTTGTGGGTTTAGGATATGAAAGAACATTTCTAGCTCTGTGTTTAGCCTGTTTCTTCCTCTGGAGTAAAGTTAATTTTATTTATTATTTAGCACTACCCTTATCGCTTTTGATATAAGTCATGAAAGTATTTGTATATGCATTGTAAGATAATGAAGAGCAAAAAAGTTTAAATAGAATCAGTTGTACACCTCAATAATTAAATGGGTTATTTATAATTTTTTTTTAAATAGTCCATATTATTATTGTTTTTGCTAGTAAGATATTAAAAATACTAAATGCTTTGTAATTGAAAATATGCCAGTAAAATAGAAACATCCATCCATTTTCTAACCCGCTGAATCTGAATACAGGGTCACGGGGGTCTGCTGGAGCCAATCCCAGCCAACACAGGGCACAAGGCAGGAACCAATCCTGGGCAGGGTGCCAACCCACTGCAGGACACACTCAAACACCAAGCACATACTAGGAACAATTTAGAATCACCAATCCACCTAACCTGCATGTCTTTGGATTGTGGGAGGAAACCAGAGCGTCCGGAGGAAACCCACGCAGACACGGGGAGAACATGCAAACTCCACGCAGGGAGGACCCGGGAAGCGAACCCGGGTCTCCTAACTGCGAGGCAGCAGCGCTACCACTGCGCCACCATGCCGCCCAAAATAGAAACACTTAAATCAAATCAAACCAAATCTGGTCTGGTACACATGACGATGATTTTCATACAGTTGTTTGTGGTTACACTCAGTGCATAAAATGTGAAGTGTGGTAAGAAAAACTCTAAAATGCATTTATCCAAAGTCAGAGAAGTGACACTAGATACTGTTAATTAGGCTTCGCAAACGTCATAGGTGCAACAGACTGCACTCATGTACGAATAATGGCAGCGCCAAGCTAATTAGAAACTGACTCTGTAAAATACAAATCATTCATAGCAACATTCTAAATGACAGTGACAAGTTGTATTGTGCAATCTGACATTCTAATGAGAGCAGACTCCTCCAGCAGCAGTGACATTGGAGCATCACACCAGTGGCAGGAGCTGCAGCTTCCTTTTTAGTTGTTAAATGTGCAATATATGTTTCCATGTACTAAATCTACTGTTCTCGTATATCTGAAGTAATTTATATTCTGCTATAAATTTTTTAATTGCAGAAAAATGCACTTCCTAGTGCTATGGAATACTTACTTATTTTAAATGTTTGAAGTACAGTAATCCATCCTCGATCGCGATAGGTGAAAATCCGCGAAGTAGAAACCATATATGTTTGTATGGCTATTTTTATATATTTTAAGCCCTTATAAACTCTCCCACACTGTTTATAAATATTCCCCGCACAGTTATACAGCATAAACCCTTTGTATTCATTTAGATATTAGGTAAGATTCATTGAAATTATGTATGTAAACACACTGTTTATATACAGTAAAACCTAAATATTATTTTAAATATATCGAGCATCTCTGATATCACATATGTTACAGACATTACGATAGACAGGCCACCAGCAATAAATATGTACAATGCAAGAAAAATTGTATACAGTAAATGTGTGTACAGTGACACTGAATGTACGTACATGTACTAAGTACTGTAAGTAGAAAATTAATTATGGTTACTCACCAACAATGACACGACGACTTGTCTGATAATGATGACTTTAATTTTGCTGTACAACAAAGGAGAGCGTTACAGCCCTTCTAAAGGAGCCTCTTCAGGCAACTGTGTAGCACCGCCGTTCTTCTTCTTCCGGCAGTCTTCAATCCAAATCCCCAAAGCAGACTATCCAGACTACTGCCTTATTATGTCCACTTACAACTCGTTTTGTGCCCTGGTTAAAAGGACACTGCGGCCGTAGATCTTATATTCTTGATGCTGAATGAGCGAGACGAGACTTCCTGGTTAACGCAGCGGAATTGAATTTGGCGCTCCGTCACTGAGCCAATCAGCACACAGGAACTTAACTGCGTGCTCTGATTGGTTAGCTTCTCAGCCATCCACCAATAGCATCCCTTGTACGAAATCAACTGGGCAAACCAACTGAGGAAGCATGTACTGGAAGTAAAAAGACCCATTGTCCGCAGAACCCGCAAAGCAGCGAAAAATCCGCGTTATATATTTAGATATGCTTACATATAAAATCCGCGCTAGAGTGAAGCCGCGAAAGTCGAAGCGCGATATAGCGAGGGATTACTGTATTACTTTCATGAACCAGTATGTTTTCATTCAAACTGTGATTCAAAAGATTGTTTTTTAATTTGCATTATGCCATTAATATTTGATTATGCAATTCAGAACTGTAATGTAATTTGCCATCAGTTTGCTATGGACAGACATTCAGCCTCTTTTGCTTTATAATGGATGCATTTTTTTGTAAATTTACAAATGAATTACTATTTCTTAATCAACTGCTGAAAAGACCGCCACTATCTCTGTTACATGTTCCTCTATTTTATGAAAATTAAAACCCTTAACTTTTCCAAGTTGTCCCATAATACATCATGCATCTCACCCGTTTTAACCTTAAAGTCACAGGTATTCAATCTGCAGATATTGCACTCTCCTCTGTGCTTTCTGAATTATGATGGATGATATCGAATATCTGTTAGGGTTACCTAAATTTTATGAGTGTGTGCTGTAAGTGGATATCCTAACCAGGACAGGGGATGGTTTCTCACCTGGGGCCTCATGTATAACGCCGTGCGTAGAACTCGCACTATAACATGGCATAAGCACAAAAGCCGAAATGTGCTTACGCACAGAAAAATCCAGATGCAGGAATCTGTGTGTACTCCAACTTCCACGTTCTTCCGCTACATAAATCCCGATCAGCGTGAAAAGTAATGCTCGTGCACGTGCTTTATGTAACGCCCCAACTCCTCCCAGAATTACGCCTCTTTGAATATGCAAATCAATATAAATCGCCCTTAAGCTCAGCCTTCTGTGAAAAGACAATGGGAAAAGCACGGGGGAAAATATAAGAATTTCAGTGAATACCAAGTGGAGGCAAAGGAAAAACATACTACTATATTTGTTCAAATAAACCGTGGTATAATCAACAAAAGAAAGTTGATCGAGTGAAATAGAGTGTTGGAGAAACTTGAAAGCTCACGTTCACAAAATCGCACAGTGCCGGAAATAAAAAAGAAGTCACATATCAAAGTTGCCGTGAAAAGCCGAGTTGTAGCCCACTGTCTGAGTGTCATATGAAAGCTTATTAGGGTACAGAGAAAAAAAGGCACACAGTGGGGAAAAGCACGAAATGTCAACTTCAATCTCGACATTTCCACTTTAATCACGTAGTTTATTTTGTCATTAAAGTAGAACATCATAAACTTCATCTTAAAATCGTTTTTAAAAAAGTAGCACGTTAAATGCTTTGTTTTGTATTTGATCTTCTATGTGCTCTATGTGTGTGAATCACTACTTGCTTCTTAAACTGGCTCTCTTCCTCCAACTGGACACAGAATCCATTACATTCGTGATATTACTGCTCTCTGAATAACTAAAAAACTGAGATGTATACGTGATATAATTTTCATGATGATAGGAGTTAAAGCACGTTATTAAACATGTGTTTCACTTCGATGAAATAATTTATTGCAGCAGTACTCAGGGGCGGCTCTAGGCTTGTGGTGGCACTGGGCAGAGGAAGAATCGGTGGCTCCTTCGCCCGCCATATCAGTAAGGTAGCTTATGCACGGTGGATGGCCACGTCCGTTGCAGACACTGCATCTTCGTAGTACATGTTTAATTATTCTATCCTTCACGACACTCCCAGTGAAGAATATATATTATTTAAATGAAGTTAAAGTTTTATCTGTATAATTTAATAAACATGTTTTGCTGCATTTCACCTTAAAAATGATATCGTCATCATATGTAAATACGCGCTTTATAAAGTGGCTCAGGTTGTGCGATATTATAACTATAGTGCAAGTTTACAGTGGGATGATTGTACTTATAAGTACAAACAGTTCTACAAGGAGCACTTGATTGAGTGCATTTAAAGTTCTTGGGATGAAACTGTTTCTGAACTGCGAGGTCCGTACAGGAAAGGCTTTAAAACGTTTTGCAGTGGCTGAGACAGTGTGTCCTTGAAGCTGTATACCGATAATTCTCTTTCCGATCAGCTGCTGCTGTGATTCACACTCAGATACAGTGATATAAATACTCCAAGTGGTGCAGTGAGAGTAATATGGAAAAAGATGATCCGCTGTGGCAACTCCTAACGGGAGGAGCTGAAAGAAGAAGAAGAAGGTGCAGTGAGAGTTGCTAAAGCAGTTATGGTATTTGAAATACTATGGCTATTCCTGGACCATTATATTGTTACAAGTTAATTACAATTAGATGCGTTACAATAATAAACAATATGCGGTTAGTTTCAGTGTATTTATAAAGCCGCGTCAGGAAAATAAGGTGTAACCACACAGGAACAGTAGCACTGCTTTGACGCTGGGTGCTGCCAGTCTGCAAAACCGAGCGGAGAACTTGCGTACGACAAGGCATGAGGTACAGTGGAAAAGAACGTGGCTTTACGCCAACTGTAGGTTTTATACATCATGATCTGAACGTGTAAAAGTTCTTACTCAGCTGGTTATCAGTGGACGTTCAGATACAAGCAAGGAATGCAAGCAAGTAATGCAGCCCTGCTGGCGTCTGTAGGTGCCACAAGAGGGCATTGCTGGGTGATACACTCCCTGTTGTCCAAGGCTTCTGTATGACCCGGAAATGCTTCCAATTGGCAAAGGCCCTGGCATTGGAAATACTTAAATAAAATGGACTGAACTGCCTTGTCCAGATGAGTTGGAACTGGGAGGAAGGAAGGCCAAACTCAACTGGAGGAGAGCAGTGGAGAGTAGGAGAAAGGTAGAAGAAACTTATTTGAGCTTGTGTATATGAGGTATTTGTAATAAACACCCCTTTATTTAAACCCGGGACTGTGTTGATGTGTTTGGGGCTTGTAGAGCTCTGGCACCCCTAGCCTTAACAGCTCATAATCAATTGCCCAAGCCTGTTTTAAGTTAACAAGATACATTTTGTGTTCATGGAACCAACTGAGCCTTGATTGGAAAACGATGCTTATTCATTTAAGGTTTCTTGAGCTAAATCTTGATTTCATAACCTTGCTTCATGGAATAACCCCAGAACTACCAAGATTAACAGATATATTACTATGTACAGCAACTCAGGGGAACACATTATGACAACATTATGACAAACACCAAGAGCATTTAAACAGAACACCTGTCTCATACAATACACTAATCAGGCTCCTAGCATGCATTAAGCTTGCTGATTCTACAGTCAGATATTGCAGAGGTGTCAGCTAATTCCAAAGAATTACCCAGGGCAGGGCATTGGACTCAAAGTAGGCAAAGTGTTAATTTGGAAAAACTATTGGCTCTTACAGAATTTATCACTGTGGTGTGATTACTACTGACTACTGAGTAACTGTGGTGGGCTGCGCTCGTCGCTGGCAGCAGCCAAGTTGATTTAATGCAAATGAATTTTTCTGAGCTGATGTTCTCTACAGTGCATGCTCATATACGTACTGTATAATGTATTCACTCATACACAGCTTGGTCTACATGAATACATACGTTTTGGCATGATGATGCGAAATGGAACATAAATAATGAACATCAAGCAGTAGTAAGCTAGCATGTTGAACTTATATAGTATCTGGTACAGAGGTGCTACACACTTACTTACTGACCTAGTATAACCCTCATTTAAATGAATACTTTTTTTTTTTTTATTTATTTGTGCCTCACAGTCATCATTTGAGTTTGACTCAATCATGTCCCTTGGACATTATTACCTACCCAGTAAAACTGAGGTGTAAAAGAGTAGATTACACTTAATTAATTTTTCTCATGTATTAAGTCCCTGCACAGCGTTCCTTTTATTTTCAAAAACTCACATCACTCTTAAAAAACAAGGTTACCATGAAGGAATGCATAACACAGCAGGTACATTGTGTACATAGTGATTCACAGTGTCACAGCAGCCAGAACAACCCAAGATGCCAGCAATTATCATATAAGTAATAGTAAAACATACAAACAAAAACCAAATGCAAAATACAAATCAGAAGTTATCAGTGCAATCAAGAAAGCCATGAACGATTAAATAATAATAAAAAAAAAATGAATTCCTGGAAGGAGGGCTTGATTACTAGATGTTCAACAATGTATACTACCCTAAGGCTTACCATCCTGAGGGGCCTTCTTTAGAATTATTTAGGCTAATATCCTTAGACCAATTTACCAGTAATAACGCTACTAAAAGCCCAGAGCTCCTTGGCAACTGTGCTCTAAGGATTACTGGAGCAGAAAATGTTTCTTTATCAAAGCTTTATAAAACTTAATTAGCATCAAAGCAATTAACAGTGCAAGTGGTCAAAATGAGGAACCTGTCCAGAATTACTAGGTTAAGGTGATAAGGAGGACCCCTAAATAGGAGAGGCTTCTTTTGATGAAGATATGTCTTTTGTAGTTTGGACATGACATGTAGTCACCCCCAGGGAAAATAGCCAGATTTATAATACATCAAAGATATGTTCTTATACCCATTTTCATGGATGCAGCCTTGGACAGGAGAAGAAGTCATCGTAGGGGGGGCCTAAACCTCTTTATGTGTTTTAGCCCTTAACCACAACACTCTCCATTTGGCAGGTTAACAGTGGTGGCTAAGTCAGCTTTCAGCTGGTGTCCTCTCTCTTATGCAAGAGCCAACTTGAGGCCCTTTCTGATGCTTCTGTCAGCCTTCAAACATCTGTTTCCATCTTGTGGCCTTGCACTTCAACTTTTTCTGGCAAGTTCCACACAAATTGTGCTGGAGATCCTCAACATCCCATTTCCACTGTAAACAGCCATGTTGTCCAAACTTTTTCCAGATAATCCTGGACAAACTGTTGGTATTTGCTTTACTTCCTCTGTGCTGCATCCTCATAGCCCTCCTTCTCCTGGACTGTTAATTCGATTAGAATCATTTTCTTTCTCTCCGGAAACCACATGACAATTTCTGGTCTCAGAGTTTTGGAAGGTAATGCCACTGGAAACTGGAAACTTTCTCTGCAGGTGAATCTTCATTTCCTATCCCTAAGTTGACTGCAGCACATTTTGCTTGGCATTGACCTGGACAACCTACCTCTGACCCTCTTTTACAAAAGTGATGGTGCTCAGAAGTTATTTTTTTGGTTGGGTATTTTTTTCACCTTTCATGCTCTAAGATGTTCCCAAGAGTTGTCATCACCATGTCATCACACCACCCATACCTTTCCTGGGTGAACACCATTTTGCACCCTGAACCAATGGTTCCTTCACCTCCACAAAGCTTGCAGAGAGGGTCCTCTCTCATTTCCCACTTGTGTAAGTTGACTGGAGTTGGGATGGTGTCATACACTGATCTCAGCAGAAAGGAAATGATTAAAGGTTTCATTCACTACAGTTCAGTTCATGCGATGGTTCTCTCAGGGAGGTACTATCTCAAGCAGGCACCTTGAGTTCCAAGCACAATGGATTTAGGTCTTCTTCTTTTCTCCTCAAGGATTCAGACTTCATCCTGGATTATGGTCCTCTTTCCCCTAAAGTAGACTTTGACTAGTGTTGGAGGTATGATGTTTTTAGGCCTTGTCTTCTAATGCAAGGGTTTCCAATGATGCTTCTGGTCCTTATAGAACATATTGGTTGGCTGATTACAGTGCCCACCTTTCCCTGGATCATGTTGTTATACCTGAAAAATTGATCTTGGAAGTCTCTATAAATCAAGAACAGTCTATAACAGAAAATATTGTAGAGATCCAGGAGCACTTGAAACCTTCACAAAAGTATGTAAAAAAAGTATTACTACCAAGAAAGGGTAGTGAAGTGGAGTTTCTCAGGTTTTTTCAATAGGTATCTGCCCATTTTTAGTTTGGTTTACGTGAAGCTCATGCAAAATGAAATCGAGAGATTGTTAATTATAGGGACAACATTATTTTCTCAATTTGCCGAAAACTTGAAAGATGTGACATACTAGGTTTTTCCATAGTTGGTGAAAGGAAGAGTGCTTCCTACTGCACCACCATGCCACCTGTATTTTAATAAAATAAATTATAAACATATGGTTACACTTTCATAGCATTCTAAAAACCTGTAAGAGTACTAAAAGGGTATAATGATTCTTTTAAGTAAAATAAAACTATACAAGAGTGGGATAAGTATAGGGAATAAACAAAATGGAAGGCAAGCAGAAAGTAACATTTGCAGCCTCTGCCAATATAGTCAATGAATACCTGTCTACCCAGAAGGCAAACTTGCCAATGCAGTACCAAAACAAAGTGCTGCTTTTCTTACCTCCTGTCTCTCTGTCTGTCTGTCTTTGTCTCTAGACCCTCATCTCTGTTTCTCGGTAGTTGAAATTTTGTTCCCGGCATAATGCTTAACTCCTCAAATAGGCTACATCCACACTACTATGTTTTCATTTCAAAACACCATTTTTAAGCAAAAATGATCTTCATCCACACTATTGTTTCCACATTTTTACAAAAGTATTGTTGAATCAGGCTGGCACTATCACCCTCAGCCCCAAAGAAGGTTCTCAGAATCAAGATTTATTGTTGACGCACATACAGACTCACTTAAGATGGGAAGACCGAGAAGCCATGGGCAGCTCTACTTTTATTCCAGATCTTATCACACAAGTCATTATTCATCCTCATCTGACTCCTAACATTCCCCTGCTCTAGTTCTGTCCTTAATTAATTCCACCATTAATCCTTAGCTGAGGGGGTGTCTAACCCCTCTCTGTCCATCATGTCTGTCTGACAAAGCATACCTGTAATCCCTACTAGCTCGGTGCTTGCCACCATTATATACAGCCATTTAGTTCACATTCCCTCTCTAAGTGAGGGGCACATCCTTTTCCAGCTCTCCTGCACGTCTAACCTTTGGCTTATGAACTGCTGGTGGTGTCTAGCTCATACAGACTAATAAAAAATGTGTAGGCATAAGTCTTTTTAATCCTAACTCTTACATCTTAATGCTTATTTAGAATATAGCATTTACTTTTCTCATGTGCTTATAATACTTTTCTAATACATAGAGATTGCCAATTTCAAGAATACGTTTTTCTGTATTTTCTCCATCTAAAATAAAATTACAGAAAGCATACTTGATGTTGGCAGATGTTCACCTACACTGGGCATTAGCAGAAAAATCCTTGCAGGGATAGCAATGCTACACGCAGCAAGTGTTGCCACCTGTGATATTCTCTCCTTGATGAGACTGAGTACGCCATGCAAGATAGGCAGAAATCTGCCTACATGTACATTGGGAAGAGGTGATCTGCTTCTGCTTTGGATGCTTCTTTTTCTGCCTCTCTCTATCTCTCTCTTAAGTCTTGTTCCCTCAAGGGCCCCAAACACATGTATAGAGGACATACCATTGTCCTGAGGTGTCCACTCACTTGAAACAACATGACAGATTAAGGGTGTAGGCATGGATTAACCCCTCCTTCTTGTCAATTTTTTTGCCTGACCCAGTCCCTTCCCTGAATCACCTTGTTTGTCCTGCCATTTTCCGTTACCATAAATTGTAAATAGACCTTTTTGGAAGGAGTAACAGCATTTTATGATGAACAAAGGCACACTTCCAGTGTTCAAACAGGCTAATTTAATTCAGCCTGACCAGTATGACAATGAGCTAAGAAATTAAACATTAAATTTGCTCATGGTGTCTGATCTTTTCCCCCCTACTTGCAATGAAATCCCTTTGAAATATGCCACATTTGGCCCCTTTTAGTAGTAACTTTTTAATATGATTGATTTCACACACCATAGGCCAGTCCAGGGCTAGTTAGCTAGATAACCTTTTGAGCAAGAACAGATGATTTTTTCCCCTAAGGCCCTGCTTCTGTATGACATTAATATAAAAAATAAGCAAAAAGCCAAGAAAAGGTACAACCCTAACTAGTAAAGTGGACTCGGAGCTCATTATTTAAGAGCCAACTGTGTGCCGGGGATTAAATATCACCTAATGAAAAAGCCCCTTGAGCTGGTATCCATGTAACTCAAATGATGAGCACAAAATTACTTACATCACAGCATTTAGTGACAATTAATTAAAATGGGCAAAATATTATTAGTTAAAAAAATGAAAGTGTTCTAGTCTGCCTTGAACTTAATTAGCTTATCCTGTGTGTAATGTTCCTTTGGGGCATCTTTTGTTTGTTTGTTTCTTTTCTTATCTGGTTTATCATTTATCCTAAATAGCTTTTAGGTATTTTGTACAAATTCCTTGATTGCTGTACTGTAAATAACATCAAATACATTATGATCTGTTACTCTTGGGCATTCCTGTAACTCAAAGAGGTTGATTGGAAAGAAATAAATAGCATTGGACCGATCCCCTGTTGTTTGGAAGGCTCATGGAATCTGCTTAGGAAACACTAAATGTCATTTTCACATATTACTTCAAATTACAGCACCAATAAAAAAAGTTTTAATCCTCTTGGAAATTTTCACATTTTAAAGTTCTACACCATTAACTCACAGTGGATTTCATTTGGCTTTTCTGACATTGCTCAACAGAAAATGACACCTTAATGCCAAAGTGAAAACAGATCTCTACAAAGTGATCTAAATTAGTTACAAATGTAAAACACAAAAAAACTGATGGCGTAAGTATTCACCCCCTCTACTATGACACCCCTAAATCATTACCGGTACAGCTCATTGGTTTTAAAAGTCACAAAATAAGCACAGTAGAGATCACCTCTCTGGGGTTTGTTGACTGTCATAGAAATGCAGCATTATGTGGAAGGTTCAGTTTTTGTTAAATCAATATGGTGGTCTAATCTACACAATAAAGACAAACGAACGCTCCAAGAAACCCCACGAAAAGGCGATTGAAAAGTCTGATATCTAAGTCACTGAATATCCTTCAGAGTCCAAGTAAACCAGTCACTAAGAAATGAAAAGAGTATGGTGCAGCTGTAAGCAGGCTAAAGCAGGAATAGGAGGAGGTTGGGAGCATGCATTGATTACAACAGGTTGCTGTACCCACCACATGGCAAACCACCCGGATTGAGAGCCGAGTGCAGCTGTGCAACAGGTGACACCTCAGCACCACACTAAACAATGTGAGTTTTTTTTTTTTTTACCGAGGCTAGAGTGCCAATTCTGCCACCAATACCAAAGTTTTCTGTGTAAATTGAAGGACCTGCTTGCAGGGCTGGATGCAGATTAACATGGCTGTCCACTAAAACTGAGTGATCATGAAAGAAGAAAACTACTGAGGGAGGCCACCAGGAGACCTGCAGACTACAAACAACTTTTCTTCTTCAGTTTCAGTTTTATGAGAAAGTGCAAGACATCTCGGCTAGGGTTTGCATGAGCGACACAAAGGGAGACTCTAAGGTCAGCTGGAAGAAGATTCTAATATTTAAGCTTTTTCCATGACCAAATGGCATGTGCGGCTGTGCACCAAATGTTACACATTATCAATAATACACCATCCCGATCTTGAAGCGTGGTGGCAACACCGTCATGCTGTGAGGATGCTTCTCTGCGGCAAGCCCTGGATGGCTTGTGAGGATAAAACAAATGCAGAAAAGTACTGGGAAAATCTGGCAGCAAACCTGCCTTTCCAGTGAAAATTAGTTTTCCAGCAAGAGAACAACCCCAGGAATAAAGCCAAAGCTGCACAAAAATGGCTTCAAAACAGCAATGTCAATGTCCTGGAGTGGTCAAGTTGAGGATTTGTGGCTGAACCTGAGAAGGTTGTTCACTTACAATCCCCATGCAACCTGATGGAGCTTGATGAGTTTTGCAAGAAAAATGGCAGTGCCCAGATGGGGAAAGCTGATAGATACTTAGAGACCTGAACACACAGACTCAAGGCTGTCATGGCTGGCAAAGATGCATCTATTAAATACTGACTTTTGCAATCAAGTATTCTGAATTTTATATTTGTAATTAGCTTAGAAGAATTGGTGGTTCTGTGGCTTCGGATTTGCACTGGCAATTGGAAGGTTGCCGTTCGAATCCCGTAAACACCAAAAGTGACTCTACTCTGTTGGGCCCTTAACCTGCAATTGCTCTGTCCTGAGTATGGTGTTAATCTTCATCCAGCCCTGCATGCAGGCCCTCCAACCTGCAGGGAAAAACTTGGGGGTTAGTGGCAGGATTGGCACTCCAGCCACCATAACAAACCTCACACTGGTTCCATTCCATCTGAACTAATGTGGTGCTGAGGTGTCACCCATTGCATGGCTGCAGTCAGGTCCTAATCTGGGATCCTGAGTTGGTTTATCATGTGGTGGGGGCGGCAATGCACTGTATCAGCACAAGTTCCTAAGCTCTCTCTTATGGGGACTTTCACATATGTGGCATTTGCTCAATGCCTGACTGTCTCAGTCAGAGCAATTTTAACACCTCTGACTATCCACTAGCCTGAAGTGCTGCTGCTGATGAGTACAGAAATATGTGAATATCTCAAAAAGCAATTTATTGTAAAGTCAACATTAAAAAAAGGTTAATGTTCTTTGGTAGGATACTTGTAAACTCATCTACCGCAAAATACTTCATCAGTCCACACCTAAAACAATGTAAAAGTTGTTAGGAAAGCACATTTTCAAATTTATTTATTTTGTTATCTAACTAAATGAATGATATTCGAAGACAATGCTTAACTGGAGTTTCAGAGGTTTACTTCAGCCCCTTAGGGTCTGCAGCTTTAGTTATTAAAGCTCTGTTGTTTTTCTCTTGAAATACTTGTCTGTCTTAACCTTGAGAATTAGAGACTTTGAAGAAAAGAATGCCAAAGATGTACATATTATTGTGGAATAGTTGAGTCCAGGGAGCTGTATCTGAGTGAAGGCTGGAAGAAAGGTTAATATTGGTTTCCTATAGGGAAATATAACAAAGCATATGAAAAAAAATGTCCTGTTGTATATTTTATGTGGAGATTGTAGTATGGAGCTAGGTACACGCAAAGCATACTGGTTCACTGGTATACTAGTCTGAAATGTTAACCTTTTTCTGAAGCAGCTAGTTTCATTGTGGGATTGTGTGCAGCATCACTCCCAAGGCATGAACCAGTTCTGATGTGATGTAGTTATACTACAGGAGTCAGAATTCAAATGGCAATAAAAACAAGTTACCATCTTATTGGCACTGATTCCAAACCTTCGAAACAGTCAAAATGGCTTTTCCAGAGAATTTGCTTTTTATCCAGCTTGCGCGTTAGCTTAGTTTTCATAACTTAGTCATGCAGACATTTTTAATAAGTTCAGCTTGACTTTCCAAACATGAATTAAGATTAATAGATACTAAATATACCTATTACACCATTCATCATTCCTGACTGTAAAGTGATGATTCAATCCATTATGTTAGCCAATCATCTTAAACTGACCATTGGATACATCCCATTTGGTTGAAGTGATAAAAGAAGTAGGATCTTTATATAATGCGGTGGGCTGGCTCCCTGCCCAGGTTTTGTTTCCTGCCTTGCATCCTGTGTTGGCTGGGATTGGCTCCAGCAGACCCCCATGACCCTGTAGTTAGGATATAGCGGGTTGGATAATGGATGGATGGATCTTTATATATTTTTGACTAACACAAAAGCACCAAGTTAATAATTAATTAATTATTTAGTTCATGTATTATACATTTTTGATTTACTCTAAATCCCCAATGTTACTAAATGTATGCTGTATAATGTATTTCATATTATAGAAAATACTTAAATTGACAATTAATAAATACATTTGTGTTGTACTTGCTGAGGAACCTACAATTGCACAATACTGTATATATTAGATAGTATATATAAATAGGTTAAAGTAAGAGAGCAAATATTTGTCCCACACGTGCGCTTAGGCGGCGGTCAACAAGCTATGAAATATCACAAGATAAGGGGTTGATTTGCGACACTAACGCCTCTCTCTCTCTTTTGTCAGACCAAAAGAAGAAAAATAATATCCATACCATACTTCTGGGTTCCAAGATGGCCACCCAAACGTCACTTCCAGCATCCTCTGATGACTATACTTCCAGTCTCTAGAAGATGATGTCACTTCCTCCATCACATCACTTCAGGTCACTTTTGATGATGTTGTATCCGTCTGCCCGCTCCGACGTCATCTCCTGCCAACTCATTTTCGTGCACCATTTCTTCACTGTATAAAACACCATCTTTTGTAATACACTTTGTCATTTGCTGTTATAAGTATTTGAACAATCATTTTGACTTTTCTTTTTGCTTTTGTCTATCGGAAATTATATGGGAATGGTCACAAACTCTTTTTCTTTTATGTTTTTTTAGTTCATTGCAGTGTTTTTAAAATATTGTCCCTTTTGTCATTGCTGGCTGAAATTCTGCCATCTCATCTGTCACCTACACTGACACTCTGATAACAATCAATTTCTCTGCTCTCTCTTAGAACTATTAGCATACCGATCACTATCATCACCAACATCATATTATCATCTTAAAGAAATACTCCACCCAAAAATTATTTTTTTTTATATGTTACTTACTCCATTTGGTTTGAAATGGAGGCTGAGAACGATATTTAATTATTATGTTTTCATTCTGATTGGAGAAAAAAAATGTTATGATATAGTAGAAGCCAACACTAACCAATGCAGTACATCAGCAAACAATGTAAAAAAAAGAAAATCTCATTAACTTGCAGTGCATAATCCACATGTCAGTTATCCAGTTGTACTCTCAAAGCTTGCAAAATGCATGCTTTTTTGCTAAAATATTATTACATCGAAATTACTTCTGGAATAAACAGTGCAAATCATAAACAGTAAAGACCAACTCCTGACCACCCCAATGAAGTTTGTGAAAGACCATATAGCCTATATTTTAATTTGGATTCTGATTATGATAATCTTGATTATAATAAAAATGACTGCTAAACTTTCAATGAAATACAGAAAATTAAATTATTGTTACTACCTCATCCCTTGAGCTTTACCACTCACTATGCTTCTGTCTTGTATTTAATACACCTTCCCATTTTTATAAGCAATTCACAGACTGAATCCATTTTCAGTTTTAGTACAGATTTTCACCCTAGCAGGAAGCAATCATTTCTGTGTTTAGGAGTAAAGTTAGATTTATGAGTGATGGGTGACAACCATCTGTTCATGAAAAGGTGTCTCCGCCTGCCTTTAGTTTTATAATACTTGGTAATCCTTGTAGACTTCGCGTAATTTTACATTTTGATTTTCTTTTCATAATTATTAAAGTCCAATAAGAAATTAATGGGTTAATGGCTCATGTACTTCCACATAATATTCTTTTTACTTTGACAATAGGCAAGTTACTTAACACCCCACTCATTTTATAGTCTACATATTCAGTTTTTATAAACTAAAGTGGAGGTTATCTATTTATTTTAATAAAGAAACTGAATGTGGCCATTTCTTTATTCACCTATCATAAGCCAGTAATAGCTGACTTCAAGTTGTAAAGTTGTGCCTTCAGCTACATGCAGATCAACTCTGAGTGATGCGTTCTGCTTACACTTGGAACATTGATTCAGCCTAAGCTCTGCAGACTGTTTGCTTTCATTTTTGTTATAAATCTGGACTCATACTTTGTTTAGTGTTTTCATTTATGTATATTTTGTATCTTTTAGTTTCTGTCCTGTTTTAGCTTTCTTTCATTATTTATTTTATTTTTAATATTATATTTTCTGTAAAGAAATGTCCCCCTTATTTATTTTTAGTTCATATTGCAACAAGTTTGTAAGGTTTATTTATAATCTTTTTCTTCTCAGTAATGTTTTTCGATTAATAACTTCCTACTTGTGTTCTTGGATATTTTTCTACTCCTCAAGCTTTTGTCTATGGGATTATATTTTACTTTTTATTTGGTTTACTGATCAATCTTTTTCATACACATTTTTTCTTTTTAATTGAACTATTTATCTTTTATTTATTATTATTATATTTTTCTTTTTTATTTGCTTTTTTTATGAGCTTCTTACATGCAGTTTTATATATATCTATACTAATAAAAGGCAAAGCCCTCACTCACTCACTCACTCACTGACTCACTCACTCACTCACTCACTCATCACTAATTCTCCAACTTCCCGTGTGGGTGGAAGGCTGAAATTTGGCAGGTTCATTCCTTACAGCTTCCTTACAAAAGTTGGGCAGGTTTTATATCTAAATTCTACGCGTAATGGTCATAACTGGAAGCAGTTTTTCTCCATTTACTGTAATGGAGATGAGCTTCAACGCCGTGAGGGCGGAGTTTCGTGTGACATCATCACGCCTCCCACGTAATCACGCAGTACATAGAAAACCAGGAAGACCTCAAAAATGCGCTGAAGAAAACATGCATTATATAATTGAGAAGGCAGCGAAACAATAAGAAGTGAGCGAGTGACATATACAACCATATTCATGAGTTCTGCTACTTCGGAAACAAAGCACGATGTAAACCTACACTTTAAATTAAGTTCATAGACAGGCTGCCGCTGCCGTTTGTAATTTAGTGCCTGCCCATATAAGGCCATCCGTCAGCGGCAATCCAATTGCAAACTGCCACGGGTAAATATTCACGGGTGAAGGACTGTGCTTATGGAGAGGAAGATGATATGGTCAGGGTGGTGTTTGACACAAACTCAGCGAAACTGCGAGAGAAAGTTTTAAGTGCCAGGACTAAGGTAACATTAAATACAGCCACGGACATAGCACGAGATGGCACCAGCACAGCTGGGAACCTTCGATGCATGTACACCGAGCTCACGTGAACTGACGCAGTGCACAGATAAAAGCAACAGTTCCAAAGAGCTGAACAAAACCGAATTACACAATTGAAAAGGCAGCAAAAATATGAAGCGTCTGATAAGCATATTCATAAATCCAGCTAGTGCGGAAACAAAGGAAACGGTGGAAAAAGTCAATGTCCCGCTAAAGGAAGACAGTGTAAAAAAACCCGTGCATGCAGTGTGTCAGGTCTCAGATAAAGAAGAAGACGAGCTGTTTATTGATGCAGTAAGAAACAAATCGATGAAAGAAACCTGTCATTTTTACAACGATTGACAAACACGGAATGTAACTTGAACACAACACATCCTACAAATACGAACCTGATTGAAAGAAATAATGATAATCAAATCCTTGATGACAGCAACACTCAGTAACACTCACAAAACAAATACTGTATATTGACAGTCATGTTACGTTATTTTTAAAATGTTCCCTTTTCTTTTCTAGCTTTTTTAACACACTACTTCTCCGCTTCGATACGCGGGTATATATATATATATGTATATATATATTCCGATCTACATACTCGAATAATGGATACTTTATTCGCCATCAATGATTGTTTTGGTAAAGCCATACTCAGTGTATTCATTAGATGAACGGTAAAAAAGTAAGAGCGAGGGGAGGATGACTCATTGAGGCATGCAGGCTGTAGTCTTGCGTCAACTCTATCTGAATTGCGCGATCACATTTGAAAAATATATCTTTTCAAGTTCTATTTAGTCCATATGTGTAAAACTCAAGGGCCGCGGGCCACATCCGGCCCGGCGTGTAATTATATCCGCCCGAGATCATTTTATATACTGTATTATTGTTATTAATGGCCCGGGTATATGAAGCGCTGGTAACACAATAAACTACAGATCCCATAATGCAGCGCTTCAGCTGCCTTGCCGAACACTTAAGCGTTAATCAAGTCTACGTTATGATGCTGCAAGTTATTGCGAAGCTGGAGTTATTGCGCACTGAGTTTGCACGGCGCTTTGGTGACTTTGAAGAACAAAAAAAGTCTGTCTACATGCGGCTCGAACCTTGTGCATGTTTGGTAGCACATATCTGTGTGAGAAGCTCTTCTCAGTGATAAAGACTAACAAAACAGCACACAGGAGTCGCCTCACTGATGAGCACCTGCAATCCATCCTGAGAATCTCCACAACACAGAACCTCACACCAAACAGAAACGAACTTGTGGCCAAAAAGATGCCAGGCGTCCAGCTCTAAAATGACATATGAGCAAAGACAACTGAATGATTTGATTTGTTATTGCACGTAAGAGCGGGAGTCAACCGTTTTAACAAACAGCGTATTGCACTGATACGAAATAGCTGTGTGTGTATATATGTAGATATGTATGTATATGTATATATATGTTTATATAGTTGTGTGTGTATGTATGTATATATATATATATGTGTATTTGTGTGTATATATGTGTGTGTATGTATGTATGTATGTGTGTGTATATATGTGTGTGTATATATGTAGATATATATATGTATGTATATATGTGTAAATGTATATATATTGTGGCCCCCGGCCGGGCTCCAGGAGGACGTGAGGAGGGCTTGTGCCTCCTCCAGACCGCGAGGGGGCGTCCGTCCTGGTTCTGTTGGGTGCCATGGGTTGAGGGCATGGAAGCCCTTCCCTGTAGGGGCCCGTGGTCACCGCCAGGCGGCGCCCCGATGCCGGTTTATCCCGTGCGGTTGCCGGCGGGCGGGAGCCCGCCGGGGCGCTTGAGGACCGGAGGAGGGCGAGTGCCTCCTCCAGACAGAGTGGGGGCGTCCGTCCTGGTTAGGCAGGGGCCTCGGGTACAGGGCTTTGAAGCCCAGCCCTGTAGGGACCCGTGGCCACCACCAGGCGGCGCCCCGGTGCCTAATTATCCCGGGAGCCCGGCACTTTCGCCACACCAGGAAGTGCCGGGGGGAAGACTTTGTGTGGCACCCGGAGAGCTGCCAGGAAGACAGCCGACACTTCCGCCACGCTTGGGCGTGGCCAAAGACGGAACACCTGGGGCTCATCCGGGAGCCTTATTTAAGGGGCCGCCTCCCTCCAGTCATTGGTGGAAGTCGGGAGGAAGCGGACTGAGCTGGAGAGCGAGGACAGGAGGCGGCCAGGAAGGCACAAGAGACTGTGGGCCCTGGACTTTGGGGGAATCGGTGCAAGAAGGCACTGGGGGTGCACGTGAGCGAACTTGTAAATAGTGTAAAATAAAGTGTGTTGGGTGTAAAACATGCTGTCCGTCTGTCTGTGTCCGGGCCAGGTTTCACAGTGGCGTAGTCGGCAGGATACTCCGCCTGGTTCAAGGCGGGGACCTGTGTTGTTAAAACAAAATATTTCTGTGAACGGCCCGGCGCAGCAGCGGACCCCACACACTGGCCGCGGAGCGCCCGTGCACGACCCCGCTGGAGCGTTTCGCCCCAGAAACCGCCTCCGGACAGCGGAATGGCTTTCCCCGAGTGCGGAGGAGAACCCGACATCGCCGGAGCGCAGCGGGCTCCAGTCGCGCTGTCGAGACGGACAGCCAGGCCGGCGTGGCAGCACAGAAGGCCACACCGGGCGGGGCCTCGCATGACGGGATCCGGGAGGTAAGTGCCCTGCCCTGCAATCATCGGCCCTTCGGGGTCGGTCTTACCTCTATTCTTACAGGGAGGGACGAACCGGATCCGCGTCCGTGGCAGGAGCACGCGGCCACGGGCTGTCGGCAGCGCGCGACGGCGGCAGCAAAGAAGGCTGCGGAAACGGAGCCGCTGCGGCTCGAGGAATCGCCGCAGCCACAACGCGGCGAAGAGGCACGCTCCGCACTCGAGCAGGGAAGGCAAGATGGCCGCGGGCGGATGTCCCGCCGCTGACAGGCACGGATTGGCCGGTGTGTCTTGCGTGCCCGCCGATGATTGGATAGAGGCGGGCCCAAGGAATGCCAGTCTCGTGCCAAACCGAGACCCGATTGGGCCAGAGGGAGTGGCCCAGAGGAGGCAGGCGCGCGTGGAGCTGATGGACAGGTAAGCCCACCGACGCCTGTCTCTCTCTCCACCAGCGCTCGGCGCGGCCGGAGGAGTCCTTCGCCCGCCAAGCCGCCCTTAGAGGAGTTGCTACGTGTTCTCGCCGCCAGTGTGAGCAGCTGATGGAGATGGCGGTCGGCGTCGAGAAAGACACCGAGTGAGACGGAGGATCGGCGCGCGCTGGAACCGGAGGCAGGCAGAACACGGCGGGAGTGGTGAGTGTTGCCGCTCCCGTAGAGCAAGTGGGGGTTCCGAACATGGCGGACCGATTACGGGACGACCGCTCCGAGTAGGCGACCTCCCAACAGCGGATGCGCGGGCAGACAGCTAGCGAGGCGAGGAGCTCGAACACGCAAGGGCTGGTAGGATCGGGCTGCTGAGTGCCCTGGGTCCTAGCGCCCTGCGCTTCAAGCCTGCAGCTGTCTCCTGTCGCTCTGCCTGGACGCAGACGGGCTGGATTTGAGCTTTGCTGTGCTCAGACCCAGACCGCCAGCGCCCAAGAAAAGAAGGAGGAACCGGCGGGTGAATGCCGGTTCCTCCGATAGGAGAGGACGCGGCGCTGGGTGCGCGTGTCCAGAGAAGGGCCGTCCTCTGGATGGACAGAGGAGATCCCCTGGGCGGCTGGGCGAGCTGCCTGCGAGGGCGGGTGCCGAGGCCGCCGAGCGGACGGGCATGGAACCTGCGGCGGAGGGCTTCAGCAGGCAAGTTGGGGGCTGTCGGAGGGGGCAGGAGCACGGTCGATACGGAGACCGACGGGCGCCGGGGTGAGTGTCCTGGCTGTGCTTCTGGCCCTCTGTTCCTTTATTTTACAGGCCCGAAGCCCCGACGAGCGCTGAGGCCGACGCCACGACGGGACCTGCCCGCCTGGAACGGGCCGCTCCGCGGGAGTGCTCCACGCCGGGAGGCCTACAGTGACCCGCTGGGGGGAACAGCGGGGCAGAGCGCGCAGACCACAGGGGACGCTTGCGGGCGAGGGTGCCGAAGACAGATGTCCCAGGGTGCCGTGTTGGACCCTGGGGACATAGTAGGACCCTCGCTGGGGACGTGCTGCCCTTTCGGGTTGTGCCGCTCGACCCACGTGTCCTCGCTAGCGGTGGGGCACTGTGGCCCCGCCGGGCTGGAGCCCGCCGGGACGCCAGGAGGACGTGAGGAGGGCTTGTGCCTCCTCCAGACCGCGAGGGGCGTCCGCCCTGGTTCTGTTGGGGCCATGGGTTGAGGGCATGGAAGCCCTTCCCTGTAGGGGCCCGTGGTCACCGCCAGGCGGCGCCCCGATGCCGGTTTATCCCGTGCGGTTGCCGGCGGGCGGAGCCCGCCGGACGCTTGAGGACCGGAGGAGGGCGAGTGCCTCCTCCAGACAGAGTGGGGCGTCCGTCCTGGTTAGGCAGGGGCCTCGGTACAGGGCTTTGAAGCCCAGCCCTGTAGGGACCCGTGGCCACCACCAGGCGGCGCCCCGGTGCCTAATTATCCCGGGAGCCCGGCACTTCCGCCACACCAGGAAGTGCCGGGGGGAAGACTTTGTGTGGCACCCGGAGAGCTGCCAGGAAGACAGCCGACACTTCCGCCACGCTTGGGCGTGGCCAAAGACGGAACACCTGGGGCTCATCCGGAAGCCTTATTTAAGGGGCCGCCTCCCTCCAGTCATTGGTGGAAGTCGGGAGGAAGCGGACTGAGCTGGAGAGCGAGGACAGGAGGCGGCCAGGAAGGCACAAGAGACTGTGGGCCCTGGACTTTGGGGGAATCGGTGCAAGAAGGCACTGGGGGTGCACGTGAGCGAACTTGTAAATAGTGTAAAATAAAGTGTGTTGGGTGTAAAACATGCTGTCCGTCTGTCTGTGTCCGGGCCAGGTTTCACAATATATATATATGTTTATGTGTGTGTGTAAATATATATATATATATATATATATATATATATATGACAACAACACTCATCACTCACAACAGTGACAAAACAATTACATTGACAATCATGTTACGTTATTTTCAAAATGTTTCCTTTTCTTTTTCATTGCTTCTTTAACACACTACTTCTCCGCTGCGAAGCGCGGGTATTTTGCTAGTCTATACTAATAAAAGGCAAAGCCCTCACTCACTCACTCACTGACTCATCACTAATTCTCCAACTTCCCATGTAGATAGAAGGCTGAAATTTGGCAGGCTCATTCCTTACAGCTTACTTACAAAAAGCTGGGCAGGTTTCATTTCAAAATTCTACGTGTAATGGTCATAACTGGAATCTATTTTTCTCCATATACTGTAATGGAGTTGAGCTCGATGGCCGTGGGGTGCGGAGTTTCGTGTGACATCATCCCGCCTCCCACGTAATCATGTGAACTAACTGTCAACGCAGTACGTAGAAAACAAGGAAAAGCTCCAAAAAGCGCTGAAGAAAACATGCATTATACAATTGAGAAGGCAGCAAAACAATAAGAAGTGAGCGAGTGACACATACAAGCATATTCATGAGTGCAGCTACTTCGGAAACAAAGCACGGTGTAAACCATAAGTTTAAATTAAGTTCATAGACAGGCTGCCGCTGGTGTTTGTCATGCCCACGGCTAATGCGGGATACAAGTTTAATGAGAAGACGGGGGGCATAAACGAGTTTTGATCACTTTGTAACTAAGTTAAAATTGCTGGTGAAGGGCTATGCTTATGCAAATTCCGAGAGACAGTGTTTGTGGGGGGATTGACAGTTAAGGCGGGTGGGGAAGTCACGTCATCATCTCCCCTCCCATTCACCTCATTTCGCTCTGAGTTGCGCTCCGCGGCTAACGCGGTCTTGCGGAAGCAACTTTGTCACGCTGCCACCAAATACTCACAGAAAAATCCACAAGTTAATACACATGCTGTCTCTAGAGTTTCTCCGCACTCAATGTATTCCTCGCGTCCCCTTTATACCCTCTGATCTCCCATTTCAATTCAGATGCCTCCAATTTCCAGTAAGGCTCTGCTGTGCGATGACAAGTAATAAGTCTCAGGCACAGACCCTACAAAACGATGCCATAGATTTCAGGCAAGATTGCTTTTCTCCTGGACAACTATACGTTGCATTCTCAAGAGTGAGCTCGCGCAGCTTCGTCATATTACAACCGGAGTGCAGCCAGAAACTTTTAAGTGCCGGGTCTTAGCTAACATTAAATTAAGCCGTGGACATCGCAACATCACATAAGAGAGCAGCTCACACGAACTTACTGAACGCAGTATGAGTGATCACTTCCATGCATCAAACCTGTTCAAAAAACGCATTATACAATTGACAAGGTGATGGCTTTATATGTCGTTCATTTATAAAAGAGTGAAGAAGCTGTGTAAAGGCTGTTTCACAAAAAACCAGCAGAGCGTATTATATGAGCAGGCAGTCAGCTAAAGAAGGGACTCAATAAATATCTATATAATCGTAATAAATGAGCAAAAAATAACGTACAAGCCGCGGATTAAATAAAGGAAATGGGTAGAGTAAGTAAAGTAAAGCTCGAATAGCTACACAATAACTATAAGAATCGTAATAAACGAACAATAAAACAGTATAGAACCGCGAAGCAAGGAGAAACGATGGCCTTATATGGGGTTCATTTATAAAGCAGCGAAGAAGCTGTGTGAAGGCAGCTACACAAAAAAACAGCAGAGCGCCACACTCTGAATGTATTCCTGGCATCACCGTTATACCATCTGATCTCCTATTTCAATTGAAATGCCTCAAATTTACAGTAAGGCTCTGCTTCTCAATGACAATTAATAAGTCTCAGGGACACACCCTACAAAAGGTTGCCATTGATTTGAGGCAACATTGCTTTCCTCCTGGACAAAACTATACGTTGCATTCTCAAAAGTAATATATACAGGTATATATATATATATATATACACTGTGAGTGGAAAAAAATCACACCAAAATGTTTTTCATCACATCTTCAACAATAGTCAGCTGATTTACTTAATGTTTGATACAAAGTGTATGTAATATGTTTTCCAACAACAGTTGTATTAATTACTCACATCAAATAAACAACATCGCTGCACTAGCTTATTGAACTTAAGTCTTCGTGTTTCGGTCTTCTGTACTGAAACCCACTTTTATCTGCAAATTTAGCAAGGGTCAAACTTGTTTACAAACTTTATCATCTGCGTTCGCACGTATCCATGGCAACCAAATTTATACATAAGTAAGATCTTATACTGCTTTGACCAGGCTTTGACACAAGTTTATACAATGTTCCAAATTTTATCAAAATCAGCCGACTATTGTTGAAGATGTGATGAAAAACATTTTGGTGTGTTTTTTTTCCACTCACACATATATATACACACCCCGATCTACAAACTGTCAAATAAATGAACCACATACCCTGGCGCTGACGTCCGAGGTTCGATTCCCGAGAGGGGGTGTAGTGAGTGTGTACTGCCTGATGAGCCCAGAATTAGGGCGAAACACGTGCCGTGCACTGTTTGCATTATTTGACAATAAAACTATTTCAATATATTCAATATATATATATCAGCGCTTCCCCATTAATTTTACCTTCACACCCCCTTGGTTTGAGAAGAAGTATGAAAAAATATGAGGTTAACGCAGAAAAACAGATCACCAATTGAAGCTTTATGAATAATGGATACTTTATTCCCCATCAATAATTGTTTTGGTAAAGCAATACTCAGTGTAATCCTCCTTCCATGTTATAATTTTTCCATGACTAGCCATGATTACATGAACGGTAAAAAAGGAAGAGCGAAGCGAGGGTGACTTATTCAGGCAGGCAGGCGACAGCTCAATAGCTCGAAATTGGATATAAGTAGGTTCTATTTAGTCGCCAGAAATATCTTTGGTAGGAATGGAAGTTGAATTTAGTCTTTAAATTTCTATGGTGAAGAAAAATTTATGCAATGATGACTAAATTTAACTTACATTCCTACTAAACATATTTCTGTCAACCAAATAAAAATTACTTATATTTAAAATTTAAATAGAACTTGAACAGATACGATAGTTCATAATACCCACGCAGCACTAAGTGCACGTAAGAGCAGGAGTCATCCGTTTTAACAAGCAGCGTATTGCACTGATACAAAATAGCCTGCCCATTTAATTATTTAGGAATGGATAGATAAATTAAGATTTTGTACAAATAATGTTTTTAATTTTTCTACCTCGATGGATTCTGGCACCCCCAGCAACAGCTGCTCGCACCCCAATGGATATATATATGTATATATATATATATATATATATATATATAGATATAGATATATATATACGTTTATATGTAGATATAAAGATATAGATATATATATATGTATATAGATAGATAGATAGATAGATAGATAGATAGATAGATAGATAGATAGATATGTGTATGTGTGTGTATATATGTAGATATGTATGTATATATATATATATATATATATATGCCAGCAACACTCATGACAATGACAACACAATTACATTGTCAATCATGTTACGTTATTATTAAAATGTTTCCTTTTCTTTTTCATTACTTCTTCCACACACTACTTCTCCGCTGCGAACCACGGGTATTTTGCTAGTATATATATATATGCACTTGGGAGATAGTTTGCCATCTCAAATAAATCTGTTTTTCGGCCGGATAGGGGGTTGGCGCTGTACTCTTAACTCTTTCTCCTCCTTCCCTCTAAAGACCATCAGTAGAACCCGCCTCATAAAAATGTCACTTCCACCTCCACTCCCTTGGAACCTCCCTAGTACTATGACATTTCCGCTTCCAGTCCCGCCTCTTCCTGTCAGCCAACTATATATTGGCCGTCTTTTTCATTGTTCCTCAGGTCTGGTTTAGATTCAAGTATGTAAAGACCTTATATTGTTATATATATACAGTAATCCCTCCTCGATCGCGGGGGTTGCATTCCAGACCCCCCTGCGATAGGTGAAAATCCGCAAAGTAGAAACCATATGTTTGTATAGTTATTTTTATATATTTTAAGCCCTTATAAACTCTTCCACACTGTTTATAAATATTCTCCGCACAGTTATACAGTAAACCCTTGTTTATCACGGTTAATCCGCTCCAGACAGATAAATGAATTTCCATGAAGTAGGATTCTTTATTTATAAATCGAATATTTTTGCAGTTAAAGCATAGAAAACCTGTTTACGACCTTCTAAATACATTTTTTAACATTATTAGAGCCCTCTAGACATGAAATAACACCCTTTAGTCAAAAGTTTAAACTGTGCTCCATGACAAGACAGAGATGGCAGTTCTTTCTCACAATTAAAAGAATGCAAACATATCTTCTCTTCAAAGGAGTGCTGTCAGGAGAAGAGAATGTCAGAGAGAGCGCTCGCTAAGAAAAGCAAACAATCAAAAAATCAATACGTGCTTTTAAGTAAGCAGAAGCACCGCGATAAAGCGGCATTTTGTAGAGGAGCGTCCGTGTCCTCTGTGCAAACAGCCCCTCTGCTCACACCCCCTCCGTCAGGCAGAGAGTGAGAGAGATAGAGAGAAGCAAACAATCAAGCACCGCGCGGGAAGCATATCTTATATCATTGAGGAGTTTCAGTTACTATGTAATACATGCTCTGATTGGGTAGCTTCTAAGCCATCCGCCAATAGCGTCCCTTGTATGAAATCAACTGGGCAAACAAACTGAGAAAGCATGTACCATAAATTAAAAGACCCATTGTCCGCAGAAAGCCGCGAACAATCCGTGATATATATTTAGATGTACTTTGTGGACACTTTTTCTCTAGTGTCATTTCTTGTGACTGAAGACAGAGAGATATAATTAAAGTTAGTAAAAAATATTTTATTAATACACACCAGGCAAAGGTAAGAATGACAGAGAAGCACAGTCCTAGGACACCTGCCCTTCATCTGCCCAGGTGTCGGTGTCCTAAATCTTTATAATGCTAAGCGCAAAATTTTACCTTATGACTTTAGTTGCACAAGAATTTCAAGACATTACATCTTTACAATAGTTTTGTTTGGATCAGTAGTTACACAATTTTAAAGGTCATCAGTTGGGCACTTGTAACTTCTTGTTTGTTACAGAAAACAGAAGCTGCACTTTTCGCAAGACAGACTTCTCGTGGCCCTTGGCACGCACACCAGATTTGATCAATAACTGATTTTTATTTTTCCACAACTTACATTTAAAATCTGCGATAGAGTGAAGCCGCGAAAGTCGAAGTGCGATATAGCGAGGGATTACTGTATACTCGTGCACAGTTGTGGCTAAGTGTGAGTCTAACATTCCGAGGGTCAGGATGTCAGGAGAGTCCTTGTACAAATCAAGGAAGCTTCTTCACAACAATACGCCAGTTCACATGTCACGTCAGTCACAGGCTGCCATCTGAGAATGTGGGTTCCCACAGATGAACCACCCACCCTACAGTCCTGACCTGGCTCGCTCAGATTGTTTGAAGAAATCACTCCGTGGACAGCGGTTTTCAAGTGTTGAAGATGTCATGGCAGCTGTGACATCCTGTTTTTTTTTTTTATCAAATGGGTTAAACTCATAGCAGGGAAAGTGGATGGTGTAAGGAACTTTCAGGGGACTATATTGAAAAGTAACATAAACATTTTTTTAAAACTCTTTTCTTTCCTACTGAGTTAGATAAATTATTGAACACCCCTTGTATTAGAGAGTGCTCAGAAATGTGACCTGTAGGCATTTTTTGTTTTTGCCTTGTAAAATAGTTGTCAATTGTTTTTCATTTGTTTTAATTTATGTTTTATCTTTCCCCTGCGGATAATTATATGAGTGTCCCCTTGTTTTTACATGCAGTTTTATATATATATATATATATATATATATATATATATATATATATATATATATATATATATATATATATATATATATATGGGGTGCCAAACAGGCAAATACATTGATTTTCTGAATATATAAAGTCGGCATCAGAATATATAGTCAAAACTTGAATATTTTCAGCTCTGACTTTATATGTTCAAGTTTTGACTTTATATATTCAGAAAAAAGTTTTGACTTTATATATACCGATGCTGACTTTATATATTCAAGTTTTGACTTTATATATTCCAGCGCTGACTTTATATATTCTGACGCTGACTTTATATGTTCAAGTTTTGACTTTATATATTCAGAAAAAAGTTTTGACTTTATACATACCGACGCCGACTTTATATATTCAAGTTTTAACTTTATATATTCTGGCCGACTTTATATATTCAGAAAATCAATGTATTTGCCTGTTTATATTTTTATATTTGCCTGTATATATATATATATATATATATATATATATATATATATATATATATATATATATATATATATATATATATATATGCACTTGGGAGATAGTTTGCCAGCTCAAATAAATCTGTTTCTCGGAAGGATAGGGAGTTGGCGCTGTACTACTGACGCTGTACTACAGACCATCAGTAGAACCCGCCTCATAAAAATGTCACTTCCACCTCCAGTCCCTTGGAACCTGCCTAATACTATGACATTTCCGCTTCCAGTCCCGCCTCTTCCTGTCAGCCAACTATATATTGGCCATCTTTTTCATTGTCCCTCAGGTCTGGTTTAGATTCAAGTATGTAAAGACCTTATATATATAAACTGCTCAAAAAAATTAAAGGAACACTTTGAAAACACTTCAGATCTCAATGGGAAAAAGAAATCCTCCTGGATATCTATACTGATATAGACTGGGTAATGTGTTAGGAACGAAAGGATGCCACATCGTTTGATGGAAATGAAAATGATCAACCTACAGAGCCCTAAATTCAAAGATGCCCCAAAAATCAGAGTGAAAAAATTATGTGGCAGGCTAGTCCATTTTGCCAAAATTTAATTGCAGCAACTCAAAATTGTACGCAACACTTTGTATGGCCCCTGTGTTCTTGTATACATGCCTGACAACATCGGTGCATGCTTCTAATGAGATGACAGATGGTGTTGTGGGGGATCTCCTCCCAGATCTGGACCAGGGCATCACTGAGCTCCTGGATAGTCTGAGGTGCAACCTGGTGGCATTGGATGGACCAAAACATAATGTCCCAGAGGTGTTCTATTGGATTTAGGTCAGGAAAGTGTGGTGGCCAGTCAATGGTATCAATTCCTTCATCCTCCAGGAACTGCCTGCATACTCTCACCACATGAGGCCAGGAATTGTCGTGCACCAGGAGCCACTGTACCAGCATAGGACCTGACAATGGGTCCAAGGATTTCATCCTGATACCTAATGGCAGCCAAGGTGCCTTTGTCAAGCCTGTAGCGGTCTGTGTGACCCTCCATGGATATGCCTCCCCAGACAATCATTAAACCACCACCAAACTGCTCATGCTGAATGATGTTACAGGCAGCATAATGTTCTCCATGGCTTCTCCAGACCCTTTCACTTCTGTCACGTGCTCAGAGTGAACCTGCTCTCATCTGTAAAAAGCACAGGGCACCAGTGGTGCATCTGCCAATTCTGGTATTCTATGGCGAATGCCAATCGAGCTGCATGCTGCTGGGCAGTGAGCTCAGGGCCCATTAGAGGACATGGGGCCCTTGGGTCACCCTCATGAAGTCTTTCTGGTTGTTTGGTCAGAGACATTCACACCAGTGGCCTGCTGGAGGTCATTTTGTAGGGCTCTGGCAGTGCTCATCCTGTTCCTCCTTGCCCAAAGGAGCAGATACTGGTCCTGCTGATGGGTTATGGACCTTCTATGGCCCTCTCCAGCTCTCCTAGAGTAACTGCTTATCTCCTAGAATCTCCTCCATGCCCTTGAGACTGTGCAGGGAGACACAGCAAACCTTCTGGCAATGACACGTATTGATGTGCCATCCTGGAGAAGTTGGACTACCTGTGCAACCTCTGTAGGATCCAGGTATCGCCTCATGCTACCAGTAGTGACACTGACTGTAGCCAAATGCAAAACTAGTGAAGAAACAGTCAGAAAAGATGAGGAGGGAAAAATGTTAGTGGCCTTCACCTGTTAAACCATTCCTGTTTTGGGGGTCATCTCATTGTTGCCCCTCTAGTGCATCTGTTGTTAATTTCATTAACACCACAGCAGCTGAAACTGATTAACAACCCCCTCTGCTACTTAACTGACCAGATTAATATCCCATAAGTTTCATTGACTTTATGCTATACTCTGATTAAAAAGTGTTCCTTTAATTCTTTTGAGTAGTATATATATATATATATATATATATGCCCTGCAACAGGGTTTGCTCCTATTTTATATCCTATGCTGGCTGATTTAAACATCAGACCGGGTAAGAAAATAGTATGCTATATATATGTTATGTTTTTGCTAATAAAATGATACCTTCTTATTTATTTTTATAATTTTTATGATTATGTTTTGATGGTTCAACATATTCTGTTGATTGATTTTCTTAGTTACATTATGCTGAATTGGAATTATTTAGGATTTTAAGGGGAGCTCATAGCAAATCAAGAATTAAGACCATGTATTAATGTTTCAAATTGAAACATACTGGTATTTTCATTTCCAGCTACCATTTATTAGAATGTGTCTTTATTCTGGTGAATAAGTGTCCATTTAGTGGTCTGTGGTTGCTGCCCGTTACCTGGAAGAGTCTCTTAGACAAATTCAGTTTACTTTAAATTAGTATAGCAGAGCTAACTCTCTGGCCTGACTATCTTTAATATTATCTGGTCTGAACTTGACCAGATGTGTTGGTCCACTCATCTCCTCTCTGACCCCCTTAGGTTGGATTAGATCAACTGAGTGTTTTGTCTTGTATCTAATACACTTACAATACATGGTGTTGTACTGTGTTAGCCATTATGGATGTAGTGAGAAGTCAAGCAAAATGACACCTTTGATTGGCTAACTAAAAAGATTACAATATGCAAGCTTTCAAGGCAACTCAGGCCCCTTCAGGATCTGCTTAAATGGGAGAAGAGGGGGTGATAGTTGGTCACACAATTTTACTCACAGAAAAGTCATTAATGTTAGTTCACTCTACTTAAGCTGTACAATCGAACCAGTTTTCATGATCGTTAAATCTAACCCAACAAAAAAAAAGATTTCAAAAAATCCAATTAAAAGCCAGTTCAAAAAAGTCACAAAGGCATATGCTGGCAGTAAATCATAAAAGGGGACATGTTTCTGTTGCTAATGATTTTAATTTTATACACCTTTTAAACTTTGCTAATGTTAACTTAGTACATTCCTGATAAGCACTTGGACTCATGTTACTGACTTTAAGCTACAGTATATATTTCAGTAATTTAATGACTGCACATCCAAATAACTGGATCAAGGAGCTTTTGTTGCATAATGAGACAATTTGGATCCATATTCCAAGAATAACTATATAATGGCCTTAATTTTCTTCTTCAGTCTGATTTTGAATGTAAGAAACTCCCAGGTACTTTGTCAGAATTTTATGTTGAGGAACTAAGGGCAGCAAAACTGTGTTTTTTTGCAAAATGTGGAATAACAGATGTTTTTTTGTATAAAAATAACAACAGTATTTGTAGATGCTTGGGTTAGTAATAATATGTTTTGCTATGTAGGGTCCTATGGTGACCCTATTTTCCCATTTATATTCTTAATTGTGCAGATTTTACCAAAATGCCTCAAATCGCATACACTTACAGCTCTGTGTTCAGATACACTACTTCAGCTCAGAACTAACCATTCCTTCTTTATCTATCACCTCAGGCAATTAGACGGAGTGAAAGAACAAGCAGGAAAAATATCTACACTTTTAACTATGCATTACAGGTAATACATTTTATTATAACTACCAGCAAATATAATGTGGCTTTGTAAACCATGACCATGCAACCTTATAGTGCTAGATGTGTGGTTTACATGGTGCAATACCTTCTAGTTACATGTGCCTTATAGTTACATGTACCTAGTTACATTTCATTCGTCTTGGTCTGGTCAGCTCATCATGTGCCCAGGCTCAAGCAGCCTGCTTTCTTCAGGTTGTCACCTGGTCTGCTTTTGTCAGGATGTAACATGGCATGGAGAGATGGCCTGCCTTTCCAAGCTTCTCTCTTTATTGTGCATGCATAGTTCCTGACAAAAACACCTTCCTGGACCATTCACCAATGGAATAGCTCGGGCAGAGCCTTCCACCTCAAGTAATTTTGCTTCTTGTAGGCATCCTTCAAACAAACAACCAAGAAAGGCAATGCAAATCGTTAGGCAATAAATCCATGCCTCTCTGTCACAGGTAGCCAGCAATTCAGTCATAAAAAACAGCATCCCTATAGTTTTGGGGTAGAGAAAAAAAATGGATTTGTTCATTTTCATTGCTGTTTAATTCTACAAATAAAGACATGTAAATATGTATTAACATATATGCAACATATCACTCCACCACACAATGTTATTTTTTATTTTTGGAATTTATATTAAAATATCTCTGTATCTTTTCCAGAATTTATTTTAGTTTTAAATGCTTTTCCAGTGAACTTGTTATATTTATGTAAGCATTATTACACAATTGTCCTTAGCCTTCCTAATCTACTTATTGGCATTCTAAATATTTTGGAACAAGAATGTAATAATAAATGTATCAGGGTTCATATCTATTAAAACAAATTAATCCAAGAGCATATAGTATTGGGGGTTGCGGTATTGTTAAAAATAAACTTAAATGCCAGAAAGCTTGGTAAATTATTAAGAATTATGATCTCTTAACAAAGGTTTGTGAAATCCAATATAAAATTCTTCATAAAATCTACCCAGTTAATTATGAGTAAAAATGTTTCCAGATATAGAATTAATTTCACATTTTGTCATTCACAAGCAGAAGAAATTAAACACCTTTTTTTTGATTGCCCCGTCTCCAGCAAACTATACAAAGAAATGTCTACTTGAATTGCTCAGAAATATATATTTTTTTCTTTTTCAAAATAAAGGGTGTTATTTTCCAGTTTTCAAAGAACATCTACTGCCACTCTGTGCAGTTAGGACTCCGTGTGTCTCTCTGCTGGCACTGGCAGGTTCTCTCCTGCTGCCAGCATGGCTCTCACTCGTGCCTGAAGGTTGTTTGCAGTATTTTCCCCAGTTCGGGGTCATCGTGTTATGGCCCTTGTACTAGGAAACCTCCTTTAAATCAAAATATTTAATTTAGATTACATCTTTAAGGTTTTCTCCTGCTTACCAGAACTTGAAAAACACCCACTTTTAAATCAAGTTAAAGTCTATATATATACAGTATGCTATAAAAATAAAAATTATTTTGTAGAAAAAACCAAAATTATCTTGTTGCCTTATTGCATAAGGCAATATGTGAGCTGAAAGTTTATACTTCTTCTGAAGGGTTAACAATCTCATTTAATTGCGGATTTAAGAGACAGCATTATTTGTAATCCTTTTTAACTGGGTTTCCTTTTATGCGGATGGTAGGACACAAGCTGGCAGGTTTTTAATGATATTGGTTGTGTGCAGCAGCTTAGACAGTTAATGTGTTCATTAGACACTAAAACACAGATCCGCAATACTATTCATGTATCCAGACAGATTTTTAACAGGGCACGACCTAAAGGGAGACGCTTCCAGTGAATAACAGTAGGAAATGTGACAGAAGTACAAACTTAAGATAATTGTCCTGCTTGCCTTTAAGCTAATGGCAATAGTGACCAAACCACCTACGACTTGTCTGCCTTTAATTATTCTTTCATGAAAGAGTCTTACAGTGCAGATTCAAATTGTGGAAACCCATCCTGATAATTTTACACAAAAACACAGCTATTTTAGCACTTTTTACTCTGTGAATAATAATCATATAATTATCTTCCACAGTATGTGACTAAAGAATTGGTAGGTAACACAGTGTCCCTGAGGTTAATGATGTTGCATCACGACTCCAATGTTCTGAGTTTACTGGTGTTTGCATGTTCTCCTTATCTCATCATTTGGGTTTTCCCTTTTAGAGCCCAGACATACAGTATATATATTAGATTAGCTGGCGGTCCCAAACTGGCCCTTCATGAGTAAAAGTGAGCTGTTCTGGGAATGTGTTTTGACTACCCATCTAGAAATGGTTTCTGTTTGCACCCACTGCTATTGGTATAGATTCTGGCTTCACCCACAAACTAGTAATGAAAATCAAACTGGTACCGAAAATGTATAGATACTTGTACATTATTACCAAAAAATGCGAGGGATGTTCAATAATGTATTTAAAAAGAAAGTAGCATGCATGTTGAAACAAATCTGGCCTGTTGTGACATATCTCAAAGTTACTCGTGCACAGTTGTGGCTAAGTGCGAGTCTAACATTACGAGAGTCAGGATGTCAGGAGAGTCCTTGTACAAATCAAGGAAGCTTCTTCACAACAATACGCCGGTTCACATGTCATGTCAGTCACAGGCTGCCATCTGAGAATGTGGGTTCCGGCAGATGAACCACCCACCCTACAGTCCTGACCTGGCTCCCTCAGATTGTTTGAAGAAATCACTCCGTGGACAGCGGTTTTCAAGTGTTGAAGATGTCATGGCAGCTGTGACATCCTGTTTTTTTTTTTATCAAATGGGTTAAACTCATAGCAGGGAAAGTGGATGGTGTAAGGAACTTACAGGGAACTATATTGAAAATTAACATAAACATTTTTTAAAAACTCTTTTCTTTCCTACTGAGTTAGATAAATTATTGAACACCCCTTGTATTAGAAGAGGGCTCAGAAATGTGACCTGTAGGCATTTTGTGTTTTTGCCTTGAAAATTCTGGTGGGACAATACCAAAATATTCCTACATATCTGCAGACCTGTCTAACATTAAAATTTAACTTAAATTATAATAATAATAATAATAATAATATATTACTTACCTCAATAATAATATCTGTCCCTCATTTACTAAAGACTAGCGAAACATGCAAGTTTTTGCACCTTTCATATCACAAAAAAAATAACAAGTAATATAATGTGATACTGGTGTCTAGTGTTCCTTGATTGGCATCAGATCATTGTAATAGATAGATAGATAGATAGATAGATAGATAGATAGATAGATAGATAGATAGATAGATAGATAGATAGATACTTTATTACTCTTAACATCATCATCATCTGACAAAAAACAAGCATAGAGATTTAAACACCATTAAAAAATAAAAATCGGGAGTGGTCTCCCCTAGACTTTCTCGTATACTCAGATATGGGGATGGATATCTGAGGAGTAAACCAAGACAATGATTATATTTTTATATTATGTACAATCGACAACAAATCAAATGAATTAATAATATATAGAATTAAAGTTGAATAAATCAGACTCTACAACTACGTGAATAAAAAAAAAATAATAGTAAAAAAGTATCGAGTATGTGTTTAGTAAAAGTACCACTTCTGGTTAGCGGAAATAGCCCAAAAGTTGATAGAAGTATACGATTTTTACCTAATACTTGTATGCAAAATTTGGTTGACCTACTGTAAATGAAAGTGTACTCAAGTTATCGTGTTTACATGCACACACACACACAAACAGACACAAAGACGTAATTCCAAAAATGGTCGTTTTGGACTGAAGGAGGTCTAAAACGTCAAGATTCATCAAAATCTCAAAATGGAATTTTTGGAGGATTCCAATACCTTCCCTATACTTTATATATAAGAAAGTCAGGGAGGTCTAAAACGTCAAGATTCATCAAATTCTTGACATGAAATTGTTTGGACGATTACAATACTTTGTGACATCCTTTTGTGCATCCACTACTCAGTAAATGTTTTTGTATTAGCTATGAACTGCATAAATTGAAAAAGCAGTCTGTTAAGTTTAGAATTGGACATCTTTGAGATGAAAAAGGACAAGCAACAGTAACCTGGGAAGAACACATGGAATATATTCACTGCACAACTTGAACTGCGCATGGCATGTCCTGTAGCAGCTCTAATTTCTGTGCAGACAGGTGTTTGCTGGTCAGCACAGGTCCAGCAAGCAAATGAAAAACCAATGTTGTACATGCATACCTCTTCTTTCTGTGCTTCTTTAAAACTGCTGTCTTCATTTCAAAGAAGTAGAAGGAGCACATGTAGGCTTCCTTGGTGGCTTTTTCAAATTCATTCCTCCTCAGCAGTAGTTAAAAATCAAGATGCAGTGTAATGTCTTGTAAATGCTGCATTCCTGATATGGATCTCCTTCTTTTTTTTTTCAAATGACTGTGACAAATTTTAAGAGAGCAACTGGTTGTACCTCTTCAGTCAACTAGGAAATGCTTGAACTGGAAGCAAATGCACACACACACACACAAAAAAAAACAACAACAGCATAGGCAATCACCTTTATTAAAATGAACACCAAAGGAGCACTCCATAAGTAGAGGGGATTTTTAAGAAACCAGATTTCTGCCTTAATCGGGCTACTCACCTTATCTCGGTTTTGTGTGCATATTTAAACACACTGACTAAACATCCTTTGTAATAACACTGTAGTCAATTGATGTGAGCATACAATAAGACACTTAGTGAAGGCGACACCATATGGCCCTTACTAACTTACACAGTATTGTCCATATTAAGTCCCAGTCTGCTTGTTAGACTGCATGAAAATATGCTAATGAAAGAGAAAAGATGGCATTTTTGAGGCTAAAAATTTGATAGTTTTTATATGAAAAGCTAGCCTTAGTAATATGGAAATCAGGCTGCTCTATTTACTCCTCCTGTAGAATCTTGCAGGGATCCAAGTTTAGAAAAGCCAAAAAAAGATGATCTCTCTTTGCAAATACTTTTGAGCCAGGGCTTTAGTATCAGCAAATCAGGAATGCCCAGACAGTGCCTGTGTCTCTTACTCTGCACTGGCATGAAAATCTGTGCATGAGCTCCATAATCCACCTAAACCTAAATGATGGGGATTGAACTGAAAAGCTTTCCCCATGCTGCATTTCCCCTCTGTGTTCTTACATTACCAATCCAAGCCTAGTGATCCAGGGACAGGATTTCACAATCTCTGCTGCAGTGTCCCAGGAGCAAATCCACAAGGCATTAATTTAAATTCCATCTGTGAGATCACGCTCTCTCCTCTGAGCAATATAATCTGAACTGTTGTCTTAATTCTTCCCCAGAGCAATATGTTTTTTTTTTGGTCTATCTGATCACAAATATACAAGCTTGTTCCAATTCATATTCAGTATATTATCTCTGTGTGTCCTGTCTGCACTGAATTCGTTTTTTCTGACATGCAAGATGAGATAAATTGCAATGAACTCTATCCCCTTTATCACACAATTTATTCTCCTACAAACATTGAATCATTACATTTGTACCATTCTCTTCCTGCACAAATAAAGCTGCAAGATGTTTTGTCTCCACAGAAGATTATGGCCATAAAGCAGAAATGTTACTGATGTGAATTCTAGTTGTATTTTTTAATGTATTTGTGTAATCCAGTTCTCTCTGCCTTAGACAACATTCACAGATACATCAAGCTGGAGCACCTGCTATAATGAGTTTGTGATCTCCGAGCCATTCATCATTCTCTGAAGAAGAACATTTTTTTGTGTGTCAGAATCCATGAGACAGTATTAGATAATTCCATATTTTTATTTATTTAATATAAGTTTGAGAAAATAAGAATTCTACCCTGAAAAAGAACATTTTACTTGCTAACTAGTTAACCTGCTGTAGTTAAAGCCTTTAAAGTTTTTTTTTTGTTTGTTTTTTTTTAGGAATGATACACTCACTTAGGATTTACTTCTTCTTAGGATTTCTCTTTTAATAAAACATTTCTCCTCAAAATATTTAACATGTCTATCCCTAACTGTCACCCCAATAGTCATACAATCTTGAAATCTTGATATCATGAAAAATGCAAAGACAAATGGTTCCTTAGGCTTTACTGAGATCAATCAAAAAACATTAACCTTAACGTATAAAAAGTCAAGTCAAATCGATTTAATTTATGGAGCACATTTAGAAACAACAGAAGTCAAGCAAAGTGCTGTACAGCTTCCACAAATGCACCATAAATACACCAAATACATATGATATATACAATATATATATGTGTGTGTGTATATATATATATATATATATATACTGTATTTATATATGTGTGTGTGTGTATATATATATACATACATATATATATATGGTGAAGACGGAGGATGTGGCTGTTTCTCCAAAACCCCTCTTAAACAATGATACAATGGGAAACAAACAGAGCTTTTCATCTCCTCTTTGCGGATCAGTTGTTAGCCTGCTGCTTGCTGCAGTGCCGCATGTGGATTCGAACATTTAATAAACTGCACCACAGCTGTCCTAGTCTCTCACTGCCTTGTCTCTCTTCCCCCAGACATCCTCTACTTTATTCTTTATGCTTTGCTATGCTGTATTCGAATAAAGTTTTTGTGTCTTGAAAACCCTGAATGAATATATATATATATATATATGTGTATATATATATATATATATATATATATATATATATATTGTGAACTGGGACCCGGACACAGGCAGACGGACAACATAGTTCCACCACACACTATTCATTTACACAATCATTTACAATTCGTGCTCACAAACCCCAGTGCCTCTTGCACCGATTCCCCAAAGTCCAGGCCACACTCTCAGTCACTGTGCCTCTCTCTCGACCGCCTCCCGTCCTCTCTCCAGCTCTGTCCTCTTCCAACCTGACATCCACTTTCGACTGAAGGGAGGCGGCCCCTTATATGGGAACCCGGATGGGCTCGAGCTGCTTCCTGGCACTCCCTCTTGGACACACCCCTGTGTGGCGGAAGTGCCGGCTGTGCACCCGGAAGCCGTCCGGGTGTCTCCTGTCTTCTTCTCCCCAGCACTTCCTGGTGTGGCGGAAGTGCTGGGCTCCAGGGTTCCTCAGGCACCGGGCGCCGCCTGGCGGAGGCCACGGGCCCCTACAGGGTTGGGCTTCCAAGCCGTCTTTCCGTGGCCCCCTATATAACCAGGGCAATCGCCCCCTTGCGGTCTGGAGGAGGCACAAGCCCTCCTCTGGTCCTCCTAAGCGTTCCAGCCGGGCTCCAGCTATTCAGATATCCAGATATTCCGGCATCGGGGCGGCGCCTGGCGGTGGCCACGGGTCTCTACAGGGCTGGGCTTCCAAGCCCTGTACCCAAGCAACATAAGGACCACAATATATATATATATATATATATATATATATATATATATATATATATATATATATATATATATATAGTCACAAAACACACAATGAGACATAGCAAGGTTTGGGGCAGCCACCCGTATAATGTGGTATCCTGGCTGCAAATCGTCTTTTTAAATGGTAGCACTGTTGTGCTCAAAACCGAGTCCAATACAGAACTGAGGGAAAAGGAAAAAGGGGCAGACTTTTAAAGGGGAAGACAGGAAGTGAGGTCATAAGGATGTGGTCTTCAATCATTGGATCACACCCGGACGTGACATCAGAGGGGCCAGAGCTGGTAAGGTCACCTTCCATTGGCTCGGTCCTGGAAGTGACGTCAAGAGAGCCAGGTGGAACCTCCCTGGAATGGTCTACAGGAAAGGGAGAAAAAGAGTAAGGGCACTCTGCCACATCCCGGCATGTCTCAGAACTGCCTCCACTCAAGCCCTTTAGCTGCCTCCCATGCTCACGTGTGTGACAATATATACTGTATATTCATCCGTCCATCCATTATCCAACCCGCTATATCCTAACTACAGGGTCACGGGGATCTGCTGGTGCCAATCCCAGCCAACACAGGGTGCAAGATAGGAGACAAACCCAGGCAGGGCGCCAGCCCACCGCAAATTTACTCACTCTCTCACACACTCATCACTAATTCTCCAACTTCCCGTGTAGGTAGAAGGCTGAAATTTGGCAGGCTCATTCCTTACAGCTTACTTGGAAAAGTTAAGCAGGTTTCATTTTGAAATTCTATGCGTAACGGTCATAACGCTCGACAACGTCCGCCATGTTGAACTTTCTTATTTATGGCCCCATCTTCATCTACGTACTTATTTCGGTGGTAATATGCCACTGTCGGCTGCCATATTGAACTTTTCAATGGTCTTTGTTACTTATGGGCCCATCTTCAAGAAATTTGGTATGCAAGTTCCCAACGCTAACTGAATCCTACTTACGTACATATATACGTCCATAGCCTGCAGCTTGGTCACCGTGTGAGGTGGCGTTGGGTCCCCCACCCCAACGCCTCCCACATTGTTGGCTGCCTGCTAATATAAGGCTGTCCGTCGCTCCGGTCTCTACATTCCCTTCCTTGCTTCACCACAGGATTCACGTCTCCCTGCTGATACCTACAGCCTATTTATTTAATCCACGGCTTCTCCGCTGTTTTATTGTTCGTTTATTACGATTATAGTTATTGTGTAGGTATTTTAGACTTACTTTACATTGTTCAGGTACCCATTTCCTTTATCATTCCAACCGTACCCCCATTAACATGTCTATCGAGGTGATCACCATCGATCAAAGAACTGTCACTTACCGAGTGGTTTCCATGCCCAGAGATGGCACCTGCCTTTTCCATTCTCTTTGTTACATATTGCAGACTCACTCTTGATATCCGGAGGAACATTGTGTCTTATGTACTGAATGACTGGGACAGGTTCAAGGTGTGGACTGATGACGGTACAGGAGATAATTATACTACACAGGAGCACTATAAGAGTGAAATGCTTAAGCCCTTCACGTATGGTTCTGCATGTGAGTTGATGGCTGCCGCTGAATTGTTCGGTTGTCGCTTTCAAGTGTACCGAAATGGCCAAATATTTTACACCTTTGGACTGTTGAAAAGTTCAATATGGCGGCCGACAGTGGCATTATACCACCGAAATAAATACCAAATTTGAGCCTTCTACCTACACGTGAATTTACAGAATTAGTGACATTGGAAAGTTCAATATGGCGGCTGATAGTGGCATCATACCACCGAAATAAGTATGTACATTGGTTTCGGTTAGCGCAGGGAAGCCGCCTACCAAATTTCGTGAAGATGGGGCTATGAATAAGAAAGTTCAACATGGCGGACGTTGCTGACCGTTATGACCGTTATGCATAGAATTTCATAATGAAACCTGCTTAACTTTTGTAAGTAAGCTGTAAGGAATGAGCCTGCCAAATTTCAGCCTTCTACCTACACGGGAAGTTGGAGAATTAGTGATGAGTCAGTGAGTCAGTGAGTCAGTCAGTGAGGGCTTTGCCTTTTATTAGTATAGATATAAGACACAAAAATAACTGGATTGGTAAAAAAAAATATTTATTGATGATTTCCAGTATTTTAAACATTGTCACCTTCTATTTACTCCCCCTCCCGATCTCTACACCGCTCCATACGTATCTTCCATTGATTGAAACAGTGTGGAAGTCTTCTTGCTTGAGGTGCTTCAACAGGCCTGCCGTTTCTGTCTTCACTTCATCCATTGAAGAAAAATTTGTTCCCTTCAGGTCACTTTTGATTTTCGGGAACAAGTAAAAATCACAGAGAGCTAAATCGGGCGAATAGGGAGGATGATCGAGGGCGGAAATGTTTTTGTCAGTCAAAAGCCGCTTTTCGGAAAAAGCAGTATGTTCATTTTGAACAATCTTATTCAATGTTTTGATGTTTTCATCCGTCCAAGATGAGTGTGAGAGACCTGGACATTGAACGTCTTCCACATTTTCTTGCCCTTCCTTGAAATGTTTGTGCCACTCAAAAACTTGTGAGCGTGACAAACTGTTATCACTACACTGTTTTTATCATTTCATAAGTTTCCGTGGCCATTTTGTTCAATTTCGTGAGAAATTTGATGTTGATTCGCTGTTCGATTTTTTCCACCCAAAATTATCTCGTCAACTCGTGTAGTGATTGTTGTGCAAAGACTGATCGGGCTACTCATAGGATATACCTAGCCGGTTGATGGTTTGAGAGGGCGTGTAAGAGGGGATATAGTTCTATGATTCACATTCGGCTGACCTCCAGACGGTTCTTCCAGGAAAGCCCCAAGCCCAGTGCTGTTATTTTTGTGTCTCATTTTCTGTACAGTAAATAAGTGCACCAAAAATAAATACCCCCATACAAGTTTAAAAAGCTAAGTCAAAAAGAAAGATCCTAAGGGCAACATGTACAGTGAAGAAAGAATAGGCCACAGAATAGACCCTAGAGGGCCCCACAGAAGATTGGGGCTGAGGATGAGGAGAGATTGCCCAGGGTGACTGAAAAGCTTCTGCATGTGAGGTATGACCTGAACCATTACAAAGCAGGTCCTTGTATACCCACATACTGCTCAAAACGTGTTTCTGTTTTCATCTACCTGTTAGAATACGATAAGGATGTCATGGTCAACTGTGTCAAATGGTGCAGTAAGATCTAACAGCAACAAGACAGCAGTATCTTCAGAGTCACTTACTAAAAAGAGATTGCTTAGATCACCTTAAAGGTTCAGAGCTAATAAAAATGGTAAAGCTATAAAAACTATAAAGCTACTAAAGCTACTAAAACCATATGCGGTTTACAAATCATGTGAAGAATTAACAACGTTGTAATAAAATACAACAGTGTACATCCATGCATTATCATTCATTACATAGCAACACTTGAGAAACGGCAGAAAAGATCAATGAGACCAAATCCAGGACTGAGAAGTATGAGGTATGAGGAGAGACTGAAGGAGCTGAACCTTTTCAGTTTAAGCAAACAAAGAATTAAGAGGAGACATGACTGTAGTGTTTAAAATTATGAAAGGAATTCTAGTACAATGAATTCCAGCTGTTACTTTAAAATACATTCTTCAACAAGAACATTGGCATATGGTTAGAAACATGTTAAGGGCAGATTCTGCAGAAATCTTATAAACTTTTTTTCATACAAAGGACCGTAGACACATGGAAGAAACTACCAACTAGTTTGAAGGAGAGAAGGACATTAGGAACCTTCTGATCTCGATTCATTGCATTTAGGTGAATAGAAACTAATGTGCTTGTTCAGCTGAATGGCCTGTGCTTGTCACAATTGTTCTAGTGTTTAAACAGTGTAATCTCAACCAGAATTTTACTCTTTTAGGTTTGATGTAGTGCTGATGCCTAATTTGGCAGCATCATACGTTATGAAGAAAACAACCTTAGATTGGATGCCAGTCCAGGGTAGTGATCACTTATTTTTACCATTAAATTACCCTAAATCTCTACAATGTGGATGGAAATCAGAAAATAACAGATAGCCTGACAGGGCCAAACAGACAACCACTGGGCAACGAAATTAACTTTCATCTTTGGAGTGAAAAGCTTTAATGCTAACACTGCGGAAAAAACAGCCCATTTAATGCAAGCTTCCATCTCTTGCAATGCAGAATAACTTTAAATTGCTTTAAGTTGCAAAACAAAGTTATTTGATCCTATTTAATTTGTGTGAACCAGCTGATTGTAACATGGCCATGTTGTGACAAACATGATTGGCTGATCCTCATCGTGTGCTTACGTTAAAGCTGGCACTTGATTTCAAAACCACCTTCAAAGTATACAGCCCTGAGTAACAATGGCTGCTTCAAGTAACTGGCGTTTAATGCATGTCTTCATGTATGATCCCCAAACATCAGCTGTCCTCGTATGCAAAACTGAAAACTAGAATAATCCGTGCTTTGCAATTCAATTACAATGAATAATTGCAGTAGTTATTAATACAAAGAAAACCAAGATTCAGCTGCTGACCAAAGTGCGGTAAAATTACTCAAACAAAAAATGTTACTGTAGACAACGGTATCTTTAAAAACTTTGAATGGCTGGAAGTAAAAGATAGATCCATTAGGACAACAGTTAGAAGTAAAAAACAGGAAAGATTCGTCAGATGTTTATTGTGTGTTGCTGCATTTTTTGACAACAAGTGGAGCAAGTAAAATATTGCAGATATTTTTCATTGTTTGTGTGATGGGCTGCAAGGAGTCAGACTTAAGAAGGACATCATCCAAAGATCTAGTAGTGTAAACTAGGATGTTTGTGTTTCACATGGTATCATATTGCTTGGTGTTGGAATGGGTCAGCATTTTTAACACTAGAATTACCAGAGCCTACGAAAAAACTCGTAATTCCGTCCCACCTTAAACTGCTTCTTAAATCCCTTCACACCTCTCCGCCAGCGTCCTTTGTGTTCTAAATGTGCTGATAAAGAGAAGCTTGGAGCAGCCGGCTATTCCATCCCCCCACCAATTTAGAACGTGCACGAACTTCTCTCAGCTCATGCCTTGATTGAGTATCTGGGAGTGAAGTGGAGTTTTAGAGTGGAAATAATAGATCGTTGTTTAGAACACACGCATTTCATGTCTGTTCCGTTTCTACAGTAATCTGTGTCAACACATTGTTAAAACAGAAACGTTTTTTTTTTTATATTCTAGTAGTAGATGACAAAATGTAGGCATAAACTATATAGTGTATGAAGCCTGAAGTCCAAATAGCAAAGAAACATTTTCGCAAGAATAACACAATTGCACTTTTATTCAAACATATAACTGCAGAAACAAAAAGCCGCCTTAACATGCGACATTGACACCAGTTTACTGTAACTGACTCTGTGGTTCAATAGACTCAGGCCCCGCTTGGGAATCAAAGGGTCATGGGTTCGATCCTGCGCCCCACTGTTTTGAGAAGTAAACTGCTCTTATTCTTACTGTTTTAGAATAAAAGCATACATTTGATTTCAGTCTGTAACAGCCGGTGCAATTTATGATCCTTGTAAAGGTTAGCTTTTTTTTTATTCACTTTTCATTCTCTCAGTCGCGTTCAGAATCAATCCATACAACCCCATCTGACACGGCTGTTTTCACTAAAGACGCGCTATAGCTCTGCAGTGTACCACGATGCATACTAACGCCCCCAGGTTCTGACACACAAACGCTGGCGAAGCTGCCTTCTTCGTATCTCACCGTCACTTGCTTTTCTTTTTATTCAGTTTTATTGAGTGTTCCTGCCAGTCCCGCATGTTGCTGTATGCTTTTTCTTTTGTACTCCAGGACATGCAGAGGAAAGAATGGTAAAGACCAGTAACTTCGGCGCTATATGCAATCATCAGACACTCCCCATCTGCCCGTGTCGTTCAAACACAGGAACATATATTGGTGTAAAAGTATAACAAAAGTGCACTTTTATTCAAGTGCACTTTTTCCATCGCCTTTTCCTGTAAGAAGCAGTGTACACACTTCTCTCTATGCTGTGGTTTCTATTACACACCTGAAAGAAAGAGACAATATATGTGAAAATATAATCGCACTAATGCAATATTATTTGAAAACAAACAGCGTCAGATCGGGTGTGAATTTATGCAGGAACTGGAAATTCTCTGATGCGGGACCTTCCCCCAGGGAAGAAAGTACAGTGTCAGGTGCTCATTCAGTGTAATAGAAACCATAGCACAGAGAGGTGTGTACACGGCAACAAGTACACGTGTCGTAAATGTAGGAAGGACGGTCCTTGGGTGTGTGGGAACTGTTAATATTTGAATGTGATGATTTTATATAGCACGGAATGAAAATCTGCACTTCTTAGCATTGCACCATGCAAGATGTCGTATCAATCGCCTACTGTAACTTGCTTTCTTTTTCTTCGGTTATACAGGTAGTTTTGAATAAAAGTGCACTTGTTTTGTTTGCGAAATGAAGTGTCTGCGTGCACTTTTCGTGGCATTACGTGTATTTTTGAGCATGCCCGTTTGAGCAGTATGAAAAGTATAACAAAACAACGGGCAGATGGGGAGTGTCTGATGATTGCATATAGCGCCGAACTTACTGCTCTTTACTATTCTCTCCTCTGCATGGAGTACAAAAGAAACAGAATACAGACGCTCTATAGCTCTGTTGTACCACGATGCATACTAACGCCCCCACCGGTTCTGACACACAGACGCTGGCGAAGCTGCCTTCTTCGTATCTCACCGTCACTTGATTTTCTTTTATTCAGTTTTATTGAGTGTTCCTGCCAGTCCCGCATGTTGCTGTATGCTGGATATGTTCATATGTATTGTCTCTTTCTTTCAGGTGTGTAATAGAAACCACAGCATAGAGAGAAGTGTGTACACTGCTTCTTACAGGAAAAGGCGATGGAAAAAGTGCACTTTTGTTATACTTTTACACCAATATATGTTCCTGTGTTTGAACGACACGGGCAGATGGGGAGTGTCTGATGATTGCATATAGCGCCGAAGTTACTGGTCTTTACCATTCTTTCCTCTGCATGTCCTGGAGTACAAAAGAAAAAGCATACAGCAACATGCGGGACTGGCAGGAACACTCAATAAAACCGGGGAAGGGGTGTTAGTATGCATCGTGGTACACTGCAGAGCTATAGTGCGTCTTTATGTGAAAACAGCTGTGTCAGATGGGGTTGTATGGATTGATTCTGAACGCGACTGAGAGAATGAAAAGTGAATAAAAAAAAAAGCTAACCTTTACAAGGATCATAAATTGCACCGGCAGTTACAGACTGAAATCAAATGTATGCTTTTATTCTAAAACAGTAAGAATAAGAGCAGTTTACTTCTCAAAACGGAGGGGCGCAGGATCGAACCCGTGACCCTTTGATTCCCAGGCGGGGCCTGAGTCTATTGAGCCACGGAGTCATTTACAGTAAACTGGTGTCAATGTCGCATGTTAAGGCGGCTTTTTGTTTCTGCAGTTATATGTTTGAATAAAAGTGCAATTGTGTTATTCTTGTGAAAATGTTTCTTTGCTATTTGGACTTCAGGCTTCATACATTATATAGTTTATGCCTACATTTTGTCATCTACTACTAGAATATAAAAAAAACGTTTCTGTTTTAACAATGTGTTGACACAGATTACTGTAGAAACGGAACAGACATGAAATGCGTGTGTTCCAAACAACGATCTATTATTTCCACTCTAAAACTCCACTTCACTCCCAGATACTCAATCAAGGCATGAGCTGAGAGAAGTTCGTGCACGTTCTAAATTGGTGGGGGGATGGAATAGCCGGCTGCTCCGAGCTTCTCTTTTTCAGCACATTTAGAAGACAAAGGGCGCTGGCAGAGAGGTGTGAAGGGATTTAAGAAGCAGTTTAAGGTGGGATGGAATTACGAGTTTTTTTGTAGGCTCTGGTAATTCTAGTGTTAATTTCATCTTTGCAAGTCTTTTTTTACTAACTCTGAAATGCTTGTATTTGTAGACACTTGGCATGCTATTGTTTGAGTTGTTGCTGATAGACCTCTTTGATAACTAATGACATTTTATTATTGATTAGAGTTTTTTTCACTTACTTGCAAATGAAAGATCTGTTCAAAAGAAAGTCTGCGAAACAGAATAGTTTCACACCACCTGAAATGCAACAGCTTGAGTGGGTGTTACGTCCAGACAGTTTTATAAAGATTATGCTTAAAATGCAAACATACCTAATTGCCAAATGCCTATGATAGTCTATAGCATTCTGTCAGCAATTTGTATGCTGTGCTTGCAAAAACATTTTAGCAATGATATTTCAAGTGCTAAACAAAAGTTGGCCATTGCTGAGCAATCCACATATGTATAGCAAATGACTGCTAAGCAAATCCCAAAGCTTATTTTTCTCACTGCTTACCATACTCATTTAACCTAACTGATTAATCTATTGCACACATTTTTTAAAATGTGGGAGGAAAACTTGAAACCAACACATATATGCGAGCTGAATATATTGTCATGCAGGCAGGTGGGGCCTGTCCCTTCTGGGGTTTGATGTGAAGGGTACATGGGGAAAGGAAATGATAGTTACCCTCCTGCCTAACTGTTCCCTAATTCCTCCCCTGACCAACCAGAAGGCTAGTAATGTTATTCTAGCCCTGCCTTGAAGCTCACCTCTTCAGTTTCTTCTGGTACTTAAACTGCACAGACCCAGGGAATACCTGTCGTTCGAAGATTAACAGATGAACTGGACATATTAGAGTCAATCTAGCTTGTGTGCATTACTTCACCTTCGACTGCCATCACTATATGGGGTACACTGTGGTCAATTGTTTCAATTGTTTCTTTTGCAGTCTTACAGTGTCTACTTCACTTGTGCCACATGTGAAGTGGCCAAGTTGAAATTCACAAACTGCTACGTCAATGTGCCATTCTGAATCTCACACTGCGATATAAAAAAATCCCAAGTATACAGGATAGTGCCATTGAGATTGCCTTTGAGTAGGCAATGTGCTCCTTTATGTAAATTAGTTTAGTTATTTAATTTCTGGGAGGAGACAATCTTCACCAAATCCCCTGGAGTTCACCTATCACTTGGCTAAATTCACATGTATGACTAATTGTAAAGCAGATTCAGAAACCTGTTACATCAATCTCTTAAAATGCTTGGAGGCAATACAGCTTAATACTCCATTTGCCCAGTGGGCCTTGGTCTCCAGAACTGTGAGTGTCTAATTTTGTCTATGACTTTGCATTGTAACTAACTGTGGGCCCTGCAGAGGTTTAGTTTGTTCAGGGATGCTGCTGAATGTAAATTGTGCTTTTAATGTTAAAGGACATACAGTGAATTCAGAAAATATTCAGACTAATTCATTTTTTCACATTTTTCCATGTTGCCGCTGTCTGCTAAAATCACTTAAATTCTTTTTTTTTCCCCCCCACATTAAGAAACATTTTAGTGGCTCACTGCACCTGCTGGCAGGTGTCTCCTCATGTTGCAAGGCCCTAAAGGGAGCCAGAGCAGATGCCAAATTTTAGAAAGAGGTATGGGGGCTCATGGTTTTAGTAGAGGAGAAAACTTGACGATGGATTTCACCTCCTTTGAAGGATTATTTATCACTTTGCACCAGCCCTTGCCAACTGTCTGTGTCCTCATTTGCCTGGCTCATCCCAGTCATGATTATCAACGGCACCGGGTTTAAGCTGCCAAAGGTTTGTGAAGCCAAACTGGACTGCTACAATATCAAGTATGTGAATGTAAATTTACAAAAAGCATTTCCAGTTTTCACCAACTTCCTTATGGTAACTAAGATACCTAAAATGTATGGTTTGTATGTAGTTTGGATGTGAGCTCTCATTTGTGACACACAATTACATCTCTAACATTATTTTAGGAGATTATTCATATGTAGACGGTTCATCGGGTTAAAGAGAGCACCTCTGATCTTTGCAGTTCAAAACCACTGCCAGTACTTTGAGCTCTGCCTTCATGAGGTAAAATGTGACACTCAGTGAGCCATCTAATTGTTCCCACCCAGTTTAAAGCAAATTCACTCATGGTGGTGTAACATAAGTTTAATATGTCATTGTCCTCTGTACAAAAATATTTTATAAATCTACTTTTCTTTCTACTCACATGCACAGTGGACACAGAATTAGGACACGGGCTCATCATTTAGAACTGCTAGGCAAGCATTAGAAGACAAGAGGGGGACAACTGCGAAATGGGCATTGTATACAATTTTTTGTTGGTCAAAGTCAGCATGAAACTGTATCTCCTTTTCCTTGTTTGGAATGGCATGATTCACTGAAGTGGGGGCCTGCACAAGAACAAAGAGTATAAAGCCTTGGAACACTGCCCGGCACACCTTTGAAGCCGACGGACGGATGGGAGATGCTGTCATCCGATCCGGAAAATCCTTCCAACGCAGCAACAAAAATGGCAGACTCTATACATCGGGCCCCACTCCCAAAGGTCTTGTTATGGCTTCCATTCGTCTGTTATGCCTCGTAAACCATCATTAAAGAGAGCTAAATTATTTCTCCTATGTGATTTCTTACCGTTGTATCACTAAGGGAGGAGTATTGCCTTTTTATATATATATATAGTTTTGGGTTACATAACACACCACAATTAAAAAAATAACTCATTCCAACAAGGGAGCTAACGCCCCCTGCTGGATACAGGTGGTCTCCAGAAGTATGTATCACACATCTGGCTTCAATGTGACTACACATCATCTGATTGATTTCAGTACAAGGCTGCAACATAGCAAAATGTGAAAAAAGTGATGAGGTCTGAATACTCTCTGAATTCACTGTACAGTATAGTATTAGGATTCCTTTGTGGTAATCCTTTTGAAACTGTTTTGTTTTACTGTGAATTTATCGACATCTTAATTTTATGTATTTTGTAAAAATTGTATTATATCTGAAAACGTCTTCAGTGAAGAGTGCTACAAAAAAATTAATTGAATTGAATTTAGTTTGCAGGTCCTGCAATTTAAAGGTAAAACTTGAGGGCTGTTGGCTGGATTGGCACTCCAAAAAAAAACTCACGCTGTTCCATTGTGACGCTGCATTCAGTCCCAATCCAGGTGGTTTGTCATGTGCTGGGTGCGGCAACACGCTATCAGTGCATGCTCCCAACCTTAATTCAATAAAACAGTTTGTCATTTAATTTTGTCAATGCTCCACTTTAGCGAGACACTCAGAAGTAGATTTACTCTTCTTCAGAGCACAGTCCAGACCCTTCCTAGAAAATACAAAAGTCTCTCTGCAACTAAGACTAGATGTATCTAAAGACATGATAGATGAGCAGCACATAATGTGCATGTCTCTCATTCAACACTAAATATAAAGAAAAAAATGAAACAAAACCCAAGACAATTAGAGAGAAAATGTTCCCATTTAATCAGCACTATTATTGTTCATTGAACAAACACCCTAAATCCATATATGCCTGTCACAGTACTCAAGGCCTTAGTTTTACAGAGCTCTGTTTTGAGACTGCTAAGGGGAACTCACTACAAGGCTGTAACAGTAGCTAAACCTTAACAGTATTAAGAACGTAAAAGAAGTACTTCTTGGGGGATTTGCACCCCTTTTGAATCTCTGATGTCCTTCTTTAATACCAGGCTTGAAATCAAATTGTCAGCATCCTGATCTTAGGCAGAGTGGTGGTGCTGAGGCTAGGGATTTGTACCAGCAATCGGAAGGTTGTTGGCTCAACTTCCATAAAATGCCAGAAGTGACTCTAGTCCCTGAGCAAGGCCCTTAACCAGCAATTGCTCCATCCTGGGTATGGAGTTAATCTGCATCTAGCCCTGCCAGCAGATCCTCCAAATTGCAGGGAAAACTTTGGCACTCCAGCCACTGTAAAAAAACCCCACACTCTTCAGTATGGTGCTAAGGTATCACCCGTTGCACAGCTGCACTCTGATCTCAATCAGGGTTGTTCATCTTGTTGTGGGGGTTGGCAACGTGCTGTAATCAATACATGCTCCCAACCTCTCTCTCTCTCTCTCTCTCTCTGATCTTAGATTGTCACCTCCAGGTCCAGTCAAAGTCTTATTTATTCATTTATTGGACATTTACAAAAATTCTTTGCAATGTATTCATTGATTTCTAAAAAATGTACAAACATTCAGTGCCTGCAGTTAGACCACAGAATGGAGAAGCCATTTGACACTCAGGAGAGCAAAGTAAAAGAAGTCATAGATATAATAGTCAGGGTTAAAGACTATTTTTCTACCTCACTCCACGCTGTCTGTGCAAAACCGTTGCAGAAAGCTTAAACAACTCAGCACATCCACATAAAAACGACAAGGGTGAGCTTTCTTGAGGCTTTTACTGGATGTACCTCGTTGTAAACTGAAATATATACAAAAGAAACATAGAGGTATATACAGGTGTACAACCAAAAACAATAAATAATGATTTACAAAGCAATACATAGAAGAGAGTATACATTAAACATCCATCCATCCATCCAATATCCAACCCGCTATATCCTAACTACAGGGTCACAGGTGTCTGCTGGAGCCAATCCCAGCCAATACAGGGCGCAAAGCAGGAGACAAGCCCTTGGCAGGGCACCAGCCCACCACAGATACATTAAACAGTAAAGCTTTAAAAGGCACTTACAAGGCAAGTGATTTCCACGGTTGGATCGAGACAAAGAGACGCGCATAGACAAAGGTTCAAATTGCTGCCTACCACAATTAACCAGACCAAGGGGTTTACATACCTTAAAGATACGCTTCAAACGTGACCGAAACAAGAGATAAAGGGTGCCTATGTGAGACACATGGGGTGTATTGTATTTAAATATTTATTATGGGACCTACATATTTTACGTGAGTTTCATAGACATTTATGACACCACTGTGAGTGTGGGATGTGACTGACAGTTGTGTTAATAAATGACAAGACAAAGAGGGAGCACAGTTCAACAAATAACAGTAACAGCTAACAGCATGTGGGGCAGAACAACTATTATTAGGTTGCATTGACTGAAGTCATTAGCAGTATACAATCTGAAGATTTTCAAAGAGTTGTTCTTTTACTTTAATACCTGTAGCACAATTGAATATCATCAGGTGATCTGTTAACAAAAATCTAGCCTGTATGAAGACACGCTTCAGTTTAACACCCTCTTCTAAAAACAAGCATGGTAATGCAGTTGTAAAGATAATTAAAGATTTCATGTCAATTCAAATTAAAAATATTAACAGCTGCAACTTTAGAAAGATATGTTCCGCATTTACAGTTGAATTTAAATGTGTTGTCAGATTTTAGTCATCAGCTGGCAGAAGCTACAAATATTGATATTTATACTAAATCTCTGATCAAAAAGCCTTGCTAAATATTTTAACTTAAAAATCATTGTAACATAGGTAGTGTCAACCACTAGGGATGCTGTTCAGCTACCACAAAACCTGGAATATGCTAGACAAAAACCAAACAGATTAAAAATTGAGATTTTATTAATAAAAAATGAAACGGGGAAGAATTTAATAAAACAATAAAATGTAATCAAAGTACCTATCTAAATAGTACTTAACAACGGTTCTTCTTTAATTCAGTATTAATTCCCCTAGATTCTCTGTGGCTGAGAAATACTCACATCTTCCTGCCTCCAAACTCCACAAAAGTTGACATCCGCAAATTGGGAGGACGGGCAATATATATATATTTTTAAATGTTTTTCTTCCTGAAAGATTTTAGATTATTGTGATAGACAGCTTCCAGCTGAACACAAGTATAAGTTCAGGCAGAATGTATCATTTAGAAATTTGGAGAAATGTGAAGTGACCTTATAGCTTTTACTGGGTTATTATTTTAATGCATATGCTACTCAGATTTATTTCAGTGTTAAAAGTGAAAGTTCATTAGAGTCTACTCAGCACACAACTTGGTTCTGTAAAATTATAACCTGGATGTAATGTAACTCTTTAATATTAAACTCCAATAAAACCAAGATCATGCTAACTGTCACTAAAGCTCATTTTTCAATCACTATTGAGGAGGATGACACCAGACCGTCTTATTCTGCTGGTAATCTTGATTTCATTTTTGATCCCTCCTTTTCTTATTCTACCCACATTTACCACATTAAAACATTTTCTTACTTCCACATAAGTATCCCATATTCTCTCATTCCTCTGTTTTCCCAATTCTGAGATGCTCATACCTGCTTTTATTACATCCTGCATCGACTAACTCCCTCCTGAAAGATGCCACTTCTAATCTTTTATCGCAGCTCCAGCTGATTCAAAATTCTGCTGAAAGAGACGTTACACAGACCCACAACATGATGTACATAACCACCACCTATCCAGAGATTGTTCCTGCCTCGTGCTGTATGCTTGCTGGGATGTGTCAAGCCCTCGATGAAATAATTTAATGCAGCAGTACTGTCTCTTTCAAATATACCAAACCCAATTTCTGCCCTTTCTTTTCTTATCTTCATGTAACCAATGGCCACACAATAATCTCTTTAATAAATGTCAAACCATCTATAAGCTTAGAATGCCTGTTCTTCAAAACTTTTAAGAAACATTGAAATATCTTCGCAGTACTGTACATGTTTAATTATTCCATCCATCTATCCATCCAGGGTCGCACCAGTCCTAGCAAGCATACAGCACGAGACAGGAACAATCCCTGAACAGGGCGCCAACTTGTCGCTACTGCTGCGCCACCGTGTCCACAGGTTTAATTATTAACAGTATACATAATTTAAATTAAGTTAATTTATCTGTATAATGAAATATACATACTTTAATGCATTTCCTCGTAAAAATGATATCAAGAGCTCCAAGAAAATAGCTCTTGGAAATCTGAATTGACTTAGAAGCCAGTCGTCATCATCTGTAAATACTTGCTCTCTTCTATTTAATTGAATTGAATTCCTTTATTGTTAGATTCAATATGCAAATCCTCCTAAACTTATTTTCCAGTAAATGACAAAATAACATTAATAATAGTAATAATATGACAGAAAAACAATGAAAAATATGCAATATAAAAGCATAAGTACAATATACATGTACCTATAGTGCAGACAGTGCAAATGGTTCATAAAGTGGCTCAGGTTGTGCAATATTACAATCGTATTACAAGTTTACAGTGAGGCAAGTGTACTTAAAAGTACAAACAGTTCAGCAGGAGAGTGTGTTTATAGCTCTTCAGATAAAACTGTTTCTGAACCTCGAGGTTCATGCAGGAAACCTTTGAAGCATTTGCCGAATAAGTAAAGTTCAAATAGACTGTGCACATGGCTGAGGCAGTGTGTGCTATAATTGTTCTCCGGGGTAAATGCTGTATCCCAATAATCCTCTGTGCTCTCAACACAGCCTACCCTAGAGCTTTCCATGATTCCACACTCACATACAGTGGGTTAAAATACTCTGAGTGGTGCTCTGACAGTAACAATGCTAAAGCAGCTTTCGTATTTGAAATAGTTTGGCCATTCCGTAAACCATTATATTGTTGAAGGTTAAATAACAATCAGATGCCTTACATTTATAAATGATATGTGGTTAATTTCAGTGTCTTTGATAAAGCCGTGTCAAGGATTTGAATCTAAAAAAGAATCGGAAACCACACAGGAAAAGTAGCACTGTTTGCAAAACCGAGAGGAAACTTACATACAGGGTAAGGCTGGTGTGAGAATGTGTGTGGCTTTACACCAAGTTTAGTTTTTATACATCTCGAAGTGAGTGTGGAAACGGGCATACACAACATTTTTGTGGACACATACCAGTTATACATGAGGCCCCAGGTGCCAGTACACACAAGGGCACAGTTGGAAACGCATCATAATTGATTAGAACCATGATGAGTAATCCTGAGAGCATTAAAAAAGGTTGCAGTAGAGTGGAGAAAATTCAGGAATTCAGTGAAAGCTGTAGTCATTTATAATTAACAAACTGTCTATCAAAATAGGAAATCCAAATGACATGAAACAAAGTTGTCATTAAAGATTTGCTAGTGAAAGATCAATGACAAAATATATTCCGGTTTGCGAAGTTTTTCAAAGTTCAGTCTGCATTTTGAAACTGCAAAGGTCCTAGGAAACACTTGGAAACCTCAGCCAGTTGCACTGGCACAACAAATCAGAGCTGCAGTTCTTCAGCTTCAGAGATCAGTGAATGACAAATGTTTTTTACCCTTCAAAGTCCCCCACAATGCATGAGACAAGATGACCATTGAATGTAACTAAGCATTTCTTGATCCTCACCAACACTCCATCTCTTTTACACTGTCCTCTAGGATTTCTTCCAGTTCAGGGTGCAGGGCAGGCAGCATACAACTTTCAGCAATGGCAGAAGTAAAGAAAGACAGTAAGACAATCATTATATCATTTATGCACAAGGAAAATTCAGAAATATTAAAATGCAGATTAGTTCCAACTTCTTCAATGGGCATTTTCTGGACAATCTTGGAAGACATACTGAAGTAGCATAATGAACTGAACGGGTGTCATGCTATGAATAATTCGTTGCCTTGCATTGTGAACCATTTTCATTCTTTTCTAAGCCATATTAAGGGCAGTGGGCAGTTGCTGAAAAAACATTTTGTTTGATGTACCGAGGGGGGGTAAACAATAATACAATGCAGTACAGTACAGTATGTCCACATTTTTAGCTGTTAAAATATGTTCATTATTTGAGGTATCAGTTTAAAGAAATAAGTTCCCATTTTAATTTAACTCTGGGTAAACTGTAAAACTGAGAACCTAGTACAGATAAAGTTTTCAGAAACAATTTTTTTTTGGTCATTGCATTGGAAAAAAAAACTGAGGTGAGCTACAATATCCTTGTGATCTCAGACATCCTTCTACTCATCTATAGGCTGCGATCCCAAGAAAGTCTGCCATCATTATTCACTGAATAGAAGCTGACATGACATTTTCTTTTCTGAGACTTCAGAGAAAAGCTTTGAAGTAGATTCCAATTCGTATTTTTTTTCACTTCTAGGACCTCAGAAAGACTAGGGAGGAGATTAACCAGATACTTCCCTGACTCAGCAGAGGCTCAAATGTAAATCAAGAGAAGTGGAAATCTCCATCCATTTACCAACCCGCTGAATCCGAACACAGGGGTCTGCTGGAGCCAATCCCAGCCAACACAGGGCACAAGGCAGGAACCAATCCTGGGCAGGGTGCCAACCCACCGCAAGACACACACAAACACACCAAGGCCAATTTAGAATCACCAATCTACCTAACCTGCATGTCTTTGGATTGTGGGAGGAAACCGGAGCACCCAGAGGAAACCCACGCAGACACGGGGAGAACATGCAAACTCCACGCAGGGAGGACCCGGGAAGCGAACCCGAGTCTCCTAACTGCGAGGCAGCAGCGCTACCACTGCGCCAACGTGCCGCCCGTGGGAATCTCTACCCATCTTATTAGTAACCAGACTGTCAGTAATGTTCAGCTCCTAATTTCTGCTGGATTTTCAAAAATGAAAACACAAATCATTTGGTTTAAGAACTTTGAGGTAATCTGTGGAGGAAATGTCAGATTTGTTAATAGGATCAGTTTTAACATTTTAAAAAAGCACATGGTCTCTAGGCCAAATTTCCATCTGTGTTGCCGTTTGTTTGGGGCCCGCCTAAATGATAAAGACTTAAGGAAAGTGAGACTGAAAAGAAAAGTCCATAGTGTACTCCATATGTGCTGCCCAAGCTCAACTTTATTTCTTGTTCTATTTAGACTTTTTGTTGCCATTTAAGTTTTCATATTTTATTATAAATTCTGTTTTAGGTTTTGTTTTGCCATTACAGTATGTAATTTGAATGTATTTATATTGTGTTTTATAATTGGTGTTAATTTATGTGTGTTGTTTCAAAATGTTAGTGTGACATATTATGACATGTAACATGTTTTATACAGGTACTTTATTCTAATAATATTTTTTTTATCAGGATTTCTTTTTTGTTTTGTTTTTATTGTTTATTTTTCTATTTAATTGGATTTTGACAAAGTTTTATTTAATTCCTGTCTTGGTTTTTTTTTTTTTATGCAACAAATTTTAGATGTATCACTTGACCATATTCATAAATGACACCATGGAAATGATGCTATAAATATGCCCACAATTTCATTATGTGTTTTCCCTTGGTGGATAACAATACCTTTGACAATCTGTAGTGTAGTTATCTTTCATTCAAAGTAGAATCTAATGTCAGGTTTTTGATTTTTGCTTTAAAATGATTTTCAATTCATTTTGACTGTTTGAATCCTGGTTCCTTGGTCATTTTGATTTTTGGTTTTGTGTTTATTTTCTTCAGGTCTTTTTCATTTCCTCTCACAGCAATCCTCAGACTCCTAAGTGACTCATAACTGTTAGTTTCTGTTTTATCTTCCTGACTCTTCAATGTTGAACCAAAGGAGGCGGGGCCACCTGATTACACATCTGTGGTAGTCACCCTAGCTGGTACTTAAGCTGAAGCCATAGTCACTCTGGAGCTTCAGCATTTTGTGCTTATTAGTTTTAAACCTCAGTCAGTGTTTATGCTTTCTGTATGTATTTTTTGACTTTGGGACCCCTGCTTCATCTTTAGATACTGTTTTGTGTTATTTTGGAGGAACGTTGGACTTTTTATTTTTTTAAAGTTTTAACCTTTGGACTAAATCCATGATTATGCTCTTTTGAATTTGTTAATAAATTCTCTCCTACTTTAGGATTTTTTTCTTTTTTGTTTTTTTGGACTAGTGATTTTACAGTTTACTCACTTCTTTTTTAAAGTCATTTAATGACTCTTTTAGATATTTAGAAGCCTTGAAGTCTTATGCAGGCAGGGACGGTTAGGCTGCAGTAGGCTGAAGCTACTTCAGTAGGCACAGACCCCGAAAGACAGCAGGTCTGAATCTTTTGTGCATTTCTTTAAGACCCGCTTCCATTTTTAAGTTTGTGAGCTGGCAGGATCACAACAGCAACCACAGCAGGCAGTCCAAAGTAATGCCTATGGCTTTGGACTTCAACCCCTGAAGCTGTGGGTTCAAATCCAGCTACTGACACTGTGTGACCATGAGCAAGTAACTTAACCTGCCTGTACTCCAATTGAGAAAGCAAAAGAAATGTAAGCAATTGTCACTTTGGATAAAAGTGTCAGCCAAATAAGTAAATGTAGTAATGTAATGTAGTATTAGCATACACGTGGATTCTGGTGTTCTTTCCCTTTGTTGTGCGTTCTGTTCATGTTATTTTGTTTGTTTTTTGAATTCTTTTTGAAAAATTAAACTGGCCCACTGGCTGCCAATTGATGACCCAGTATCTATAATAATACATCCACTCCATAGTGGATTAACTGCCATCATAGGTGCTAAAAAGAGATATAAAGTAATTACTTAGTAAGGGCCAATAAAACTAATTAATATAATTTATTACCAAGAAGTATGAGAACAATGAATATGAGAAAGTAATATGAAGAGATTCAGAAGCAGGTCTATATAAATTATATTATCCTAAACAAGCAAGTTTGATATTGTCAGGTATGTGTCATTAAAGTTGTGGCTCCAGTACCCTATCAGCCTCTGACTGTTACGTTACAGCTGGGGTTTGTTCTCTAGATTATTTTTATTTTCCTTTTTTCTGCCTTTTTTATCTTAACTATGTTTATGTTTATTTTAATTATGTATTTTTTCTGTTACTATTGTTCTGTTTGTTTAGTAACTATTAGATATTGTGTCACCTCTGAAGAACCGCCCACAGTCCTTATATTTCAAAGCTGAGAGCAGGTTGTTCACTGGTTTTGTGTAGTTTGGAGCATTCTTCATTTACTGTGAGTGCTGATTTTACTTTCTTACTCTTCTTGCTTATTTCATTTATTGATTGTGTTCTTAGATTTTGCTGTGGTTTTACAGATTTGGTTTTGTTTTCCTTTTAGGAGGATCCATTTGCCACCTTTTGCCTTAATGCCATTTTTGTTCTTATTTTATTTATACAAATAAGTTACTTTAAGATTTATTGTGCAATTAATTTTAAAAAAAGACTAAGCTTCTGTTATTTTTGTTTGCTTGTTTATTTTGGGGCATTTCAAGTTATTTAAACATTAAAAGCCTGTTCCTCATGTTTGGGTCCTGGACACCCTTGAAGCCTGCCTGTGGAGTTGGAAGGTCAGGCTGCTTTTGATGAGACATTTTCTGGGCAGGCTAGGGAAGGCCTTGACCTATTTATGAGTGTTTTCTGAAGTCTCATGTTTCTGCTTTGTGTGCTGTTGCATTACAACTCTGACATAATGTATTTCACAAATCCATGTCTGAAAACCCACTGAACTGAAATAGTTCTTCTATGGTGAGTAGGCCATAAATCCTGTATTGCACTTGGATGAACTGGTCAATAATGACAAGAAATGTTTGGTTGTAGTCACTGATGCTACAAGCAGTGGAAACAGTATTGAATCTGTGGCATGGGGCCTGAAACTACTTTTTCATAGTTATTGCAAAAATGAATGAAAAAAAACATGTATTTTTGTGTCCTATGTTGATTGCAGTAAGCCAGAGAATGGTTGAATAGTTTCTGATGACACCATGTGTCTGTATTTTTTTTATATGATCCTTTAATCGCCCTATACAATTTCCTGTATTAGGAAAATTATCATTTTTCACATATCCCAACTTACTCTCCAAAAAGTTTTGGGGGATCAAAGTGCAGGGTCAGCTATTTGTACAGCACCCCTGGAGTAAATGCAGGTTAGATTTAGAAAATAATATATAAACATTGGTGTTACTGTTTTCTTTTACCATTATTATATTTGTATGTCTTAATGCCACACTCTGAATTTAAACAGAAAAGTTTGATATTTTAAAATAAACTGAAGGAAGATTCATGTGGATGATGTGGTGGACAGATAGGGCTCCTGTCCAGTAGGAACACTTGGAGGTTGGAAGGAATGGGAAAGGGACAATGCCTCCCTGGGACACTAGAGGGCAGCCACCGTGGTTTGCTTTGGGAACATGGAGCTTGGAATCTCAACCCCGTGGGGGCCCATGGCCACCGTCAGGGGGAGCCTGGATGGTTCCAAAGCCATGGACTGCAGCACTTCCACCACACCAGGAAGTGCTGCCGGAACAGGAGCCAGGTACACCCAAAGTGCTTCCTGGTGCCCATGCAGCACTTCCGCTACACCAGGAAGTGCTGCAGGAAGGACATCAGGGAGCACCTGGGGCACATCCGGGTGCAGTATAAAAGGGGCCACCGCACTCCATTCAGGGAGCAGGAGTCGGAAGGTAGAAGACAGATCTTGCAGGAGAGGAGAGGAGAGGAGGTGGCTGAAGAGAAGGTCCCTGGGACACTAGAGGGCAGCCACCGTGGTTTGCTTTGGGAACATGGAGCTTGGAATCTCAACCCCGTGGGGGCCCATGGCCACCGTCAGGGGGAGCCTGGATGGTTCCAAAGCCATGGACTGCAGCACTTCCACCACACCAGGAAGTGCTGCCGGAACAGGAGCCAGGTACACCCAAAGTGCTTCCTGGTGCCCATGCAGCACTTCCGCTACACCAGGAAGTGCTGCAGGAAGGACATCAGGGAGCACCTGGAGCACATCCGGGTGCAGTATAAAAGGGGCCGCCTCACTCCATTCAGGGAGCAGGAGTCGGACGGTAGAAGACAGATCTTGCAGGAGAGGAGAGGAGAAGAGAGGAGAGGAGGTGGCTGAAGAGAAGGAGAAGAAAGTTAAAGGACTGAGCATTGTGGGTGAACTGTGCACTGTGTGTGTGCGGTATTGAAGAAAGTGATATTAAACGGAGGAGTCCCGTGTCTGTCTGTAGTCGGGCTGATCTTCACAATGGATAAATAGATAGATAAAACTTTATTTAAACACACACAACTTATTATAGAACTTTATCCTCAACAATGAAATCAACTGAGAATGAAAATAAGCAAACCATAAAAAGTAGATCTATTGACCAGTTTAAATACAGAATAAATTAAAGTTAGTGAATATATTACATCTTGATTCGTTCATTCTATTACAACTGTATGTCTCTTGTAAGGCATGTATTTCACACACCACATCTGTCATTTTATACTTTTAAACTGAGTACTTTCATGATGCCCACAGTATAAAGTGGGTCTTCTTCACCATTATAAAAAGTGCAAATGCATTTTGGGCTGCTACACCCAATGATAAAGTGCCTCTGTCTTTCAAGGACAACCTCACACGCTGTCAACAGCAATGCCGTCTTCATTACCTTCAGGTGACCCTGCTGAGTTTGTGGGTGTCACATTAGACAAGCTGTAATGTTTGACCACGTTACTGTCAGTCTTCATTGATGTCTGCTATCTGTTGGGAGGACAGCCTCTGCGCTATTAATCCCATCCTGTTTCTTTCATGATCATTTACTGCATGGAGAGCGGCCTGGCACATTTATTAAAGTTGGTCTGTTTTGTTGAGATCGCTTTGCCTTTATTGCCAGGAGTTGTCAGTTGCTCACCTCTGATTTCTTTTTCATTATGGCTTGAAGTGAAGGCTGTTGAGATGGTGTGACTGCAAACAGTAGAGAGTCGAAGCAGGTGTCTGCTGAAATAATGTGGTTCAGCGCTGACAGCCGGGAGCAGGATGACTCTCAGAGACAAGGCAGTAGTGGCAACAGAAACTAGCACTTCATGTGAGCTGCCACCTCTTGTGAACATAATTATGAATACCTAGAGGAGCTTTGAAGGCACATGACACAAAATACATGTTTTCTTCCTTAAAGGGAGCTGCTGGAAATTTGTTTATTAACATTTAAATATCTATTTAAAAGACATCCAGCTTTCTCTCCTTTTCAGCATTTAATTGTTTACAAAAATAGGTGCAATTATATTTGGAAATTTCTGGCAGAATATCGTACACAGGAAGTAAAGAGTATTCTAAACAAAAATGAAGATCAAAAAACACACTAAACTATTACAAGATAATAAGTGAGTGTACTCCATTAATGCTCATCCATTTAAATATTCATTTTTCAAGCTGACTTAAGTCAGGTTCATGTTTGTATGAAGACTAGATACAATTCGAGACTGGGTGGGATACCATTTCATCACAGTTCAGCCAAGCAAAATGAACTCCTAGTCCTAGTAGGCACAAGAGTTAGCACTGCTGCCTCACAGTTCTCGGTGACCGGGTTCAAATCCAATCAAAATAATTACTGACATGAGAAAGCAATATGAACAGCCTTGGAAGTAGGCCTTAGAATACATAGGTACATTTTTGGCATGGTTTGTGTGGTGTCTGAGGTTTACTTCACGCTAACGCAAATAAATTAGAAAATGCCATTTTCATTTTAAAGTTCTCCATCCATACTAGTGTTTTCAGATAGTTTCCTAAAAGTTCTTCATCTGCACTGCCCAAAAAAACAATCCAAAAATGCTTTAATCTTACCTATTGGGCATGCACGGTTTATCGGATAAGCTTACCGATTTGTTTATGGTAGAAACCTAAAGTAAATTGAATAAGGAAGACACAAAAGCCACTTTTTGTGAATGTGTGATGAATAACAACTGTTTTTAAAGGTGATAAATGAGTATACAGTTGCCGAAGCCTTAGAATATAGAGATGGGGAATCCTGCCAAAATAAATACAGCAAAGTATCTTAGTTTTTAGGTACAAACAGCACTCGTAATTATTCCTTTTCCTAAAAGAGTTAATGGTTATATTTTCAGTTATGAGATCAGAGTGTTTGTTCAAAGACGGAACTCTAAAGACCACTTCTATGGACCTCAGTGTTTTTTTGCTAATGCAGGAAAATTATAAAAATGACAAGCCATCTTTATCTAAAAAGGAGTGAAATTTAAGTCACAACTCTCAAGAGGTGAACATCTGTTGCAAAGTGGCCCTGAGAAGAAAGTGGACAATAAAGCAGTATGGCATTCTTCATGATGGATAAGGTTCCTCTTTCTCTCATTTGTGAGAAGTTCTGAGCTGAAATATGAGGGAGAGCCTGTGATGAAGAGAGAAAATATAATGGCATATGGTGAAACAAGATAAGCTTACAGTGGATTCAAAAAATACATGGAGCCCCCCCTCACTTTATGCACACTTTATTGAGTTGTAGATTTTTATTTAAAATGGAAAGATTTTTCATCAGTCTACACTCAATAAGCCATAATGACAATGTGAAAATGTTTTCAGAAAGGTTCAGAAATATACTAAACAATCTTTTTTTTCCTTTCTTCTTTTGGCTGCTCCCATTTAGGGATCTCCACTGTGGATCATCTGTCTTCATCTACCCCTGTCTTTTACATCAGTTTCTGCCACACTGACTGCCTTCATGTCCTCCCTCACCACGTCCATAAACCTCCACTTTGGCCTTCCTCTTTTCCTGTTGACTGGCGGTTCCACCTTCAACATTCTGTTCTCCAATGTATCCCTCATCTCTCCTCTGCATGGGTCCAAAAAATCTCCATGTAGCCTCTTTCACTTGGCCACCAAACTATTGTACCTGTGTTGTCCCTCTAATATTGTCATTCCTAATCTGGTCGTAGCATCTTTAACTCTGCCACTTCCAGCTCTGCCACCTGTCTTTTCATCAGTGCCACTGTGTCCAAATCATGCAACTTAGCTGGACTCACTACCATTTTATAGACCTTCCCTTTCACTCTTGCAGTTACTCTTCTGTCACAAATCATTCCTGTAACCCTTCTCCACCTGATCCAACTCTTTCTTCGCCTCTCTACTGCACTCTCCATTACTTTGGACTGTTGAGCCCAGGTATTTAAATTAATCAACTTTCATCACCTCTGCTTCTTGCAGTCGCTCCCTTCTACCACCTTCTATCTCATTTATGCACACGTACTCTGTCTTACTCATACTAACTCTCATTTCGCTTCTCTCCAGTACATACCTCCAACTCTCCAGGTTTGCCTCAACCTGCTGTCTACTCTCACCACAGATCACAATGTCATCTACGAACATCATAGTCCATGGAGACTCCTGTCCGACTTTATCTCGCAACCTTGAACCAGGAGTCATTCCAACAGGACAGCTCACCGTAAACACACTGTCCAGTAGATGGCAGTTTACAGAACCTTCCCATCCAATTAAATGGAGCTTGTAGACTTACCCAAGAAGACTCTGAGCTGGAAGTTCTGTCAAAGAGGCTTCTACAAAGTACTGAATAAGGGGTCTGAATGCTTTTTGATGTTTAATGAATTTGCAAAAATGTATAAAAAAATGTTTGAGTGATGGGCAAACATGGCAAATTTATCAATGTAAAATAAAATCTACAACACAATAAAGTGTGCAGAAAGTAAAGGGGTCTGAAATCTACTGTACCTCAGTAATAAAGCTGCAGAAAACTACATGATGCTGTTTTTTCTAAAAATATATGGTAACACTTCACAATAACTTCTGTTAATGAGTCAATAGCAAACATTATATAATTCTTAACAGACTATTAGCTCATGTACATTCAAATAGCCAAAAATGTCATTAAATAATGATTTACTGTACCTATTGTAACCCTTTACAAAAACTGTCATGAATGAGTCATTAACAAACATTATATAAGATTCTTTACACCTTTACAGTTCATGAGTTGTAGATCTTTTTGAAATACCCAACCTGTACCTAAAAGCAGAAGTATTTATCCATTAAAAGATTCATAAAGGTAATGAAAGTTATTATAAAGCATTGCCACAAGTATTTTATAATTCTGTTCTCTGTTCTGATCCTTTAATTTACAATTTTAGGTATCACACACATAAAAAAAACAGAATTTAAGGTTTGTTGGTTTGTTATTGCATATTGTTAGTGATGTGTTACTCCATGACACAACAGAGGCTTTGGTAAGGCCTTGTCAGGTAGCAGTAAGTGACTAACACTTGCATTGTGGTTACTATAGCCACTATGCTAATTTATTGTTATGGGTGACAGGGACATCTTATTGACACAAAAATAAAACATTTCATAAGGTCATGCTATACAGCAGTGGTTAGCTAATGCTAAGGTGAAAGCTGTCTGAATGTTAACCAAAAAACAAAATGCTGTACTATAAATATTATTATAAAATGCTGAGTCTGTTCAGGTGTATCTTGCAATATATTTAGTGCCTATATAAAGTACCCACCCCTGTAACCACCAGGGGATGCCACTGAGCCCTAAACCTCAGGCACAGTAATGCTCAAAATGCTCATCAGCTTAAATAAAATATTTTTATTAAACCACAGCACCTTTCCAAGCTGGCACCCCATCCGGGGATTGGTCCTGCCTCGCATATGACACTTGCTGGGACAGGCGCGACCCTGGATGAAATAATTTATTACACCAGTTCTGTCTCTGTCAAAGGTACCAACCCACAATTCTTGTCCTTCTGTTTTCACCTAACCAATCTCCACACAATAAGCATCTGTAAGCTTAGAACGCTCATTCTTCAAAACTTTTAAGGAACAAAGAGCATTGAAAAAATGTTTAATTATTCCATCCATCCATCCAGGGTCACATCAGTCCCAGCAAGCATAGAGCGCAAGGCAGGAACATTCCCTGGATGGGGCACCAGCTCATCGCAGGTTGAATACAAGCACACATACACTAGTAGTGTCAATTTAGCATCACCAAATCCCCTAACCTGCATGCTTCATAAGGAAACTACAGCATGCGGAGGAAACCCCACAAGGAAAACCTATAAAGTCTAGGCAGGGCACACCCGGGATGTGACCCCCCTTACTGCATGGCAGCAGTTCTTCCTCCATGCCACCTTCCCCCCACATGTTTAATTACTACTAGTATACAGTACATAATTTAACAATTTATCTGTACAATGTAATATACATTCTTTAATGCATTTCATCATAAAAATAATATCCAAGTATACATCCTAGTATTCTAAGAGCATACAGCTCTAAGAGGATATCTCATGAAAATCGAAATCGACTTAGAAGCCAGTCATCATTATTTGTAAATGTGTGTTCTCTTCTAATTCTTCCATTTGCTGTCTTTAACGCTATAGCAGCTATGGTAGTTGGAATAGTTTGGCCATTCTTTGCATCATTATATTGTTACAGAATGTTTACAATCAAGTGAATTACATTTATAAACAATATACTGTACAATTAAATTTGGTGTATTTGATAAAGCCCATGTCATGGATGTCAATATAAAAAAGAAAGGGAGTCCACTCAGAAACAGTAGCACTGCTTTGACGCTGGGTGCCGCCGATTTACAAAACCAAGCAGAAAAGTACGTACGCAAGGGGGGACCCTGCTGTGAAAATGTGCATGGCTTTATACCAAGTTTAGTTTTTATACATATCGACATGAGTGTGGAAACGGGCGTATGTGACATTTTTGTGTCACCCAGTGTATGCAACATTTTTGTTTAGTGCTTGTTATTAGTTTTATCCAGGGGTCTTTAATGTGATCTTTTTCTGTGCTTTAGTCTTATTATACCCTTTTAAATATCTGCAAAGCACTAAATAAATAGAATTATTATTATTTGTATTTAATATTGTTTAATAATAAAGTCATGCTGGATTAGTATATTTCAAATTTAATCTCAAATGACTGGACTCAAAATATAATCCACCATGGCACATATATATAACAATGCATACATCCATCTTCTGTACCCGGTTTCTGCAGGTCAGTCTTTCAAGGAGATGAGACTTCATCCCAGCAGTGATGTGCTCAAGCCAGGAATGAGGCCTGGAGGAGCGCTAGTTCATCAAAATCTACACTTAAGCAGACTCCCTCCCTCAAAGCCTGATTAATTATTTCATGTTCAAATAGTCTGAGAGGTTAATTTAAAATGACAGGTAACATTTAAGCAGTATCAAGGGGAAGATTAATTATACCTACAATCTCAAAGTCCAAGCACTCCAGGGACATTTTAAAATGAAGAGAGGATTGCAGTCTTCCAAGGCAAGTACCTGCTCAAGGTGTTTTTTTTTTTTCATCCTTCGACTCCGCTCTTATTTAGAAGGCCCTTAAATTAGATGCCACTAACAGGTACAGTACAGGATGTATGCCCTTGAACACTTTGCCTGTCAGCTCACTTAAGAGCTGTGTTGCAAGAGCTGGAATAACTAATATACTGGTATATGTGTTCACCGAGATAAACAAGTATTGATAAAAGCAGATAGCATGCAATCCATTTATTTATTTAATTTAGAGTTATTTTTTTCCACCCACGATCAAGTCTTAAGATGGAATGTCTCATTTCACATGGTATCCCAGGGGAAGATTCACAATCATTCAGATTCATGATAAGAAAGTGTAACATAAACCAAAATCGCAGTCAGGCATTTCAGGATATATTTAAAGAAAGACAGAAAGAAATGCTGTACTCGAAATAAAAAGCTGCCAGTCAATTTAAATCCAAAATAATAAATATATGTTTACTATACTATTTAAAAACAAAAAGTAATTAAAAAGATGCTCAGGCAATCATAGTTAGACAACCAGACATACAGTATAGTATATAGCAAACTGAAAGCTTGAGATCCTACTCCCAAATACAGTCAGGTCACCTTTGCACAAATTAAAAATTTTATGCAATTAGTCTGTTCTATGCTCTTTATGGCTCTTATGGCCCATTTTAGTGAAGGAACCTTCTTGACACACAATTATTTTTAACCACAACAAATTTTCTTGTCAAGGCTTTCTAATTCAGATATATTCCAATCATGTGAAGGACACGACTAATCCAAATTACAAAGTCACAGGCTAAGACATTGTTACAGTACATAAGTAACTGCCTGCTTTAACTCTCTTCTCGACCACACTGTCTCAACCTCTCATTTCTTGTGGATGCTGAATCCACTTTTGTTATTTTATTAAAACACAACTATAAATCAATCAAACCCAATACCTCCAAATCAGGGTGATGGTGGGTTGCAGTCTAAACAGGCAGCACTGGGCACAATGCAGTAAACAGCCCATCCCATTGCTTAGCCCAACAAACCTCAACTACATATCTTCTGAGAATGTGTGATAAAAACCCAATGGACCTGGAAAAACATGCAAACTAAACAAGGACAATAGCTGGGCATGGGATTTGAAGCAAGAATGATGTATTAATAAAGCAGTTGAGCTAACTCTTGTGCTTCCTTATTGCCCCTTTAGCCCCAGAATACTTTTACAAGAAATGACATGAAATAAATTATAAAACAAATGGCTGTATTATCATCAGTTTAACGGCAATTTTCCGATTCTACCCAGAGCTAGTTATTCCCCAAATCTTTGTCCTCCAGTTTCTGCAGTTCTGAGCATCCATTTGGCAGAGATCCATTCAAATCATATCACCAAAAATCACCTTCAACATCATCATCTTCTGTGTCTTTCTTAGCCTCATCTCCTCTACATCCATCATTAAACACCTCTTCATCAAATGTCTATCTGTATCTTTCACTTCACCTGCCCAGACCACCTTAGTCTGTTTCTCCTGGCTACAACATCTACCACTTCCACACAAATTCTTCCTCTTCCTCTGTGACACTCCACACAGCTTTTTCTTTCCATCTTTTTTACTTAATGTTGCACCTTCTTTGGCCATGTCTCAATACTGTAAAGCATACTGTTCCTCACAAAGCTTTCATAAACTTTTCCCTTCACTGGCACTTAGAAGTCAGAATGGAGAACATCTTTTGGGACTACTTCCGCACCCTTCTCACCCATGCTATCACAGCTGTACTAGTACCTCCATCTAAGCACAGCATTTCACCTAAGTAGCAGAACTTCTCTACTCTTTCCATAGAAATTCCATTGCTGTTATCTAAATTTACACTAACAACATCAGCATATTGTACAAGCCTCGCACACTTTTTGCAATCAAAGGTGACACTTACTGCCTGTAGACTACTTTCTACAACACTAAATCTTTTATGTGCTCACTTTTCGACAAACTATTCACTGAATCGAGCTTCTTCCCACATGAATACTGCATGTGTTGCACAGCCTTGCAAATACATATTCCATGCTTTTTGCCTCTTCACCTCCAACCATCATTTTGTTCTTTCTTAGATTTACCTTCAAGCATTTTGCTTCTAAGTTAGCTTTCCATTTCACAATCTTTTCTTTTAAGTCTCCTTTGCTTTCTCCTACCAATACATGGTTTTACAAAACACACAATGAGACATATCAAGGTTTGTGGCAGCCACCTGTATAATGTGGTATCCTGGCTGCAAATCGTCTTTTTTTAAGTGGTGGCACTGTTGTGCTCAAAACCGAGTCCAATACAGAACTGAGGGAAAAGAGAAAAAGGGCAGGCTTTTAAAAGGGAAGACAGGAAGTGAGGTCATAAGGATCAGGCACGTGGTCTTCAATCATTGGATCACACCCGGACGTGACATCAGAGGGGCTGGAGCTGGTAAGGTCTACTTCCATTGGTTCGGTCCCGGAAGTGACGTCAAGAGAGCCAGGTGGAATCTCTCCGGGATGGCCTACAGGAAAGGGAGACAAAGAGTCAGTGCACTCTGCCACATCCCGGCATGCCTCAGAACTGCCTTCACTCAAGCCCTTTAGCTGCCTCCCATGCTCGCGTGTGTGACAAAGGTCATTGGTATGCAACACCTCCAATGGTAATCTTTCATGCACTTCTTTGGTCAGCACCTCCATCTCTAACATGAAAAGAAATCAACTAAGAACAAATCCTTGGAGCAGTTCCACCATTGCAAAATCTTTACTATCGTCAAGTATTGTCCTGACAACCACTCTTGGTCCCTCAAACACTCACATTAACAGGCATTAACCATGTGCCCACAAATATATTGCCCAATGAACACCTCGCTATCTTTTATCAAATATTTTCTCACTATCCTCACTAACCTCATGATCTCTCTATCAAATATTTTCCTCATATGTGCTAATATACACTGTAACACAGCTTGATCTTTTTTTTTTTCTGTAGCACTTTATTTACCTTCTCCAAAAGCCTGATGGTTTGACATGTGCTATACTCCAAAGGATCATCCCTTTCTTAATATACTGGAAGGGGTACACTTCATTAGCAACCTTCCAGAATCCTTCCTTCATACATCATTGAGTTGCACAGGTCTGTCAACTACTTAACTTTAGGACGTTCTGCTACCTTCAACAATTCTGACATCACCATCTACAAGTTATCAGGCACATTTATGCATGGAATGGCTAATGTATTCATAACTCAAAGTCACATTGAGGCAACCTGTTATTAAACCCTACAAAATACAGATATAATGCACTTTGCTAGGAACTAGTGAGTATGGCCACATCTGCTTGAGAAGAAACATGTCACCCTTGATCAAGACGTCTAGGTCCAGAGCCAATATTTTATATTCTCTAGATGTGGACTCAACTACATCTAGCCAGTATATTTAAACCTCCTGCACGGGCTCAAGCCTCCTTCCAACCACTTAAGTTATGTTTCCATTGCTAATGTCATGTATGTCCATCCCACAAATGCCTGTTGCTTGACTCCATCTTTCACCTTACAGATGGTAAATCTACATGTGTGCTCCATGTAGCTTATTCAGGCAGAGCCCAACAAGAGTAATGAGTTCACTGGGTCACTAGGTACTCACTGCTGATTACTCTCTTTGATACCTGCTCCAAGTTCAGAGTGAAGTTTGAATAGATTTGTTAAGAGCCTTTATGGCAGTTTATGTATGGACCCCACTTTACACCAGTATACCATTGGCTCTGATGTGTATAGCGCTGTGCGTAGAATTCATACAAAAATATGGCGTACAGAAAACTGGAAATGTACATACACACAAAAAAAAATCCAGCTGTATCAACCTGTTGCACCCACAGCCTCACCCCAACTCCTCCCAGAATTTTACATATTTTAATATGTAAATCAATATGAATATCACCTTCCAGACAATGGCAACGCATGAAAAAAAGGACAATTTTAGCGAATGCGAAGTGGAGGCAAAGAAAAAGTACTATTTGTTGGCTTGCGCAGTGGTATAAGCAACAAAAGCTTGGAGGAGACACTGGAAAGTTTAAGTTCAGAAAGCTGCACAGTGCCTTGAAAGAAAAAAGAAATGGTCAGATATCACAGTCGACGTGAAAAGGCGAGTTGCAGCCCAATGTACATTTTTTCTTTGTCTTTGTCAGACAATATTAGAAAAGCTGATCCCCGTGTAATGCTCAGGCGTTGATGGTGCTGCTATGCCAAGCACGTCTTCAGGCTCTGGCTGCACACGGACCTCTGCCTTGGAAACTACTGGTAAGCCATTTGTCTGTGTGGTGACAGACGCTGTTCTGGAGTCACAAAGTGCAATAGTGGATGATGTAAGAGATGTAGCCAATGAACAAAGGAATATAAGGGCTGTACTATGTGATATTGACTACAAATTAAATGAACTGGTTAAAAAATAAATGCTGTATCTGATTACCTGTTTTTACATTTTGGCTATTACATTCAAACAAAGATGTAATGCTGTCCAACTTGGTGGAACAATCGGTGGGTCAAGGCCAGGTTCATCATAGCAAATCTCTTCAGGTACTTTCTTGCACACTGCGACACACCTTCTGTGCACTATAAAGCAGCACATTAATAGAGCAGAAATGCTTTTTATTTACATAAGTAAATTCATTCTCTGAAGGTGCCTTTATTGTTTAGTTTCAGCACCGAGCACCACAACAGATCAATTCTCTGCTCTTTACTTCGAGGTGACTCACTACTCTTAAAAGACTGCTTTGCTTGCCTTTTGCTGCACTAGTTGGAAAAAGCATCCTCAACTTTGAGGAGCTGCCATTTTTATAGGTTTTCAAGCTATATATGATATAATGCCAGCTCAATCTTTTGGTGATTCATCCCTAGCGGATATAACTTGTCCAGTGCCATTGCAATAGCAATATGTGTGCAGTTGACTGCTTCGATTACATTTGGAAAACCGGACATTGCTACAAATTGCGCTTTTAAGTTTTCCAGTTCAACCACAGTGTAAGGAAATCTTATCTACCTGGATGATGAACAAATAATACCATGGCACAACTCAGTGATGTTTGTGAAATACTCGATCATCAGCAAGTTCATGTTGAAAAGCTCCTGTGCCTAATAACCTGAGAGTGGGCAGAACTTGCAAAGCAGCAGGTAGAGTACAATTCCTCAAAGTCTGCCTTTGTAAATCTGGCGCCTGGTCAGCATACACCTCCAAGAGGATAGCTCCTGGAAATTGAAATTGACTTTAAAGCCAGTCATCATCATTTGTAAAATTTGCGCTCTTTTCTAATTCTTCTATTTGCGATGTCTTCTAACAACGTTAAAGCAGCCATGATAGTTTTAATAGTTTGGCCATTCCATGCACCATTACTGTATATTGTTACAGAATGATTACAATCAAGTAAATTAAATTTGTAAATGATATACAGTTAATTACAGTGCATTTGATAAATCCCGTGTCATGGATGCGAATTTAAAAAAGAAAAGGGAGACCACACAGAAACTGTAGCACTGCTTTGACACTAGGTGACACCAGTTTTCAAAACCAAGCAGAAAAGTGAGTACACAGAGCGGGAATCCTGCTGTGAAAATGTGCATGTCTTTACACCAAGTTCAGTTTTTATACATCTCAAAGTAAGCATGGAAACAGGCGTAAACAACATTTTTGTCCATATGCACATTTATATGTGAGGGCCCTGGAGTTTAGTTTTGATTTTCTGCTTTGCTTCCAAAAATTTAAACTTAGTTTCTGGTGTTTGAGAGGTTGAGACATCAATTTGTCACATTGTTTTTTGAATCTGACACATTTTTCATGGTATATAAAAGTAAAAAACTCTTTCCCGGTGCCATCTTGATTTCATTATAGGTGCTGCTATATTGAGCATCTGTAGTTAGGGTTGTGTTCATGGGTTACCAGACGACGTCTCCTAAAAAGTTGTACCAAGTGATATCATTAGTGCAGCTACTTATAAGGTGGCAACGTTCATCGTTCTAGTTCGTGGATTCCACCTAATACCGAGCTTTTCTCATTTATTTAAAAGAATCTCTAATTTTGAACTCTTTTCTGCCTTTCATCTAAGATTTATGTTCAATATTTTGGCTTTGTCTCTTTCATTATTTTTGGTTTCTGACATTCTCGCTATGATGTCTCATGTCTTAGGCTGTGCTACTTAATCTTGTCTTAGTGGGTTTGGTTTTGGCTTTGGCTAGTTATTATTTATAATCCATCTTCTGACTCAAAATAAATGCTGCTTTGTGCATTTAGTACATAAAGATTGCAAAGGCACACAGTCCTACTGGGTAAAAGAGAAAAGAGAATGAAATTTAAAGTCATCCATAAATTAACTTAGTAGTACAGATTAGTTTTAGGACTTGATGATAAAAGGCCAATTTAAAGGTTAAGGTTAAAATTATTCTCCTGGCTAAATTTCCCATTTTACTGAATCTCTTATCTCTAAACTACAAGCATGAATGCATGTCCAACCAGCTGGAACGAAATACAGTTTAGAAATATATTTTTAGTCTGAAAAATGTATTTGGTCATACATACTGTATGCATTACATACAAATAATAAAACCACACATTAAGAAAAAGAAAACAAAAAGATCCTGAAATCACCATCACGTACAGTGTACTGTATATACGGTATAGCAAACAAACAACATTATGATGTCACATCACACAGCTTGAGCATTGGTGACTGGGTAGGCAGAAGCTCTTAATATTCAGAAGACAGCAGAGGCCTGGAAATGTAGGCAGTCCTCTGGTACTTTGGGAAGAGCACAGTATTCAAAAAGTAATAATCTAGAGTAATTAACTTTTTATAGCCATGTTTAATTCTGCCATTTCATTCTCTCTGTATTTTACCTGTTGCATCACAACATGAATGCAATTCTAAACACTTTACCTGATCCACATTCATTTCAGTAATACATATTGCTATTCATAGAGCAGATGGGTTAAGGGATTGATTAGGCATCATACAGTTAACTGAAGATTTCATCTGAACACACAAACGTGTGAGTTTAAGGCCAATTCCCTAAGCACCAGGCTAAGTGCACAAACAAACAAACAGCATGCAAATCATTCATCTATACACCCACTTCTGGCATTCTTTGTTCAAAGATTTTCTTAAGCAAATAACTTGATTAAACTGCTTTACATTAACCATTTTATGAATGCCTACATTTTTACATATTACTCTTTATTTTTTATTAAGTGTCTGTGCACATAATGTAGATACTCACTTGATTCTGTGCTAATTTTATATATTTATTTTTTTGTGATCAAATTTGTATTGAAGTTAAATAAGAAGTCACCAACCATAAAAATAATATACAAATGATCAGAATAATAAGCAGTAACCCCCTCCAAACCTGTAAATGTGATTCCTAGAAGATCCAAAGTCATTGAGAGCAGGGGTCTCATTCAATAAACTTGGCATGGCTTTGAGTGGAAAAATACATCAATAAACAGGAAAATGCATTTGCCAACAACAAAAAAAAAAATCTGAGTTTTGAAATCTGGCCTACACACATTTCTACGTCATTTATGTTTATAAATCACAATTATCTTTTGCATGTGTCCACATGAACAAATCTTAATAATCATATATGGACTATGCCAGGGGTGGCCAACATTTATCCTGGAAAGCCACAGAGGCTACACATTTTCATTCTAACCATTTTCTTAATTCGTGACTAGTTTTTGCTTCTAATTAACTTCATTTCATTTATTTGTTATTTAAGACTCAGACCCTTTAAATCAGGGCATAGCAACGTTGGTCCTGGACGATCACAGTGGCTTCAGGTTTTTGTTCCAATTCATTAATTCTGATGAAGCACTTATTGCTCAAGTTGGATTTTTCTTCTTCATTTTAGTTGTCTCGCTTGTTATGATTTTGAACCTTTAATTGCTTATTTTTGTCTTAAACAGCTGTATTCATTGTTTTAACTGCTCCTTATTAGCAATAAGATGCAAATGATAAAGGAACTGGTAGTTATACATCTAGCTTGTTTCCATTTCCATCTGTGTGTATTCATCATTCACTTTTTGGTTTAATGAAATACTCAGAAAGAAACTGAAAAGAAAGTGAAGAACTGAATATTACTTATCCGTTTTAAGCTTCAGATCATGTGGATGATACATGTATCATTAGAAGGGGGGAAAAATCTATGATTTAAGAATGAACTGACATGGTTTAGTGAAAACACTAACAAGCCATTAAAATAAATAAGATCTGTTATTGGTGAGGATTGGCTTCTAATTAAGGAACTGGATTGGAACAAAAACCTGCAGCCACTGCCGCTCTCCAGGATCAGAGCTGGGCACCTCTGGACTATGCTAATCAACCTCATACATATTCAGATCTTCACTGGCTGATACAGCAGCCTCCCACATGATGCATCGAGACACTGCCACCTTAGTGTTTGAGTAGGTAACCACTATCACCTGGCTAATGCAATGACATGGTTGCAGTTTCAATGAATATTACAGCCCAGTTCAGCTGGTAACCTTATCAGTAAGCCAGCCACCACATACACAATCAGCAAAGCCTCTGTCAAAGCTACTTTGCCTTAAAATAAATGAATCACAGTTTGATTAATGGAATGTAGCTGCTTATAGTTAAATAAAAAGTGGCTTCATTATCACTAGGTGCCCTTATTGCAATATGAATGTTATGTTTTACGTATGTAAAACTCACACCAAATGAAAACTGACTGTAGCTCCTGTGGCCTTCAGAGGGCACTCTTGCCACCCAAACCCAACCTAGACAGACACAGGACACAAGTTCAGCACACACACTTTTATTTTTTTTTTCTTTTTCCACATGGGAAACACCTGCCCCCCTGTACATCACAGATCCAGAAGTGCAAGATCATTATTCCCTTCTTTATTTTTCCTTCTCTTTTTTCACCTCCACCCCTTTGTCCTCTTTCATCCACCTCTGGCAGCTGGAGCAGTGGCCGCTGGCACCTTTTATATGGTACCCAGAAGTGCTCCGGGTTCTTGATGACATTCTTCTGGCAGCACAATGCAACGTCACAGTCAGGTCAATAGTAGTGTGATTCCTTGCGGATTTTCTTCTCAGACTGACCAGCTTTTGAACATCACACTGCACAGGTACAAGTGATTCATCAGAATTGTTTTCGGTTTCATTGTCCATTTCAAGTGTACTGCCTGAAGACAGATTCACTTCATCATCACTGCATCCTTACAACTTGTACCTTTTTTCCCACACGACTAAATAACCAGCAAACAGTAGACAGAAATGTAAAATCAAACATGGATATATTGTAAATGAAAAAGACAAACGAGTATTCAATAACGTAGATATGTGCGTGCAAAACACCACTATCCCAAAGACACCAGTGACTAATTACTATATAATAACATGAATATACCGATTTTTACAAAAACCCTCCCTTGCCCCTAAACAATAAGTAGAAACATGGAACACAAATACAAGCACAGATTGGTTAAACACATCAATTGAAATGTGGAGATAAATTAGTCTAACATTAATAAAGTGCGGCGGTATTGATACTGGCTATAATATTATTGTGCTCCTTCCCAAAAAAAAAAAATGACCTCACTATGAAAGTCCTGGTAATGACTAGGATGAATCTGAATTCCGGTGATGCTCGGTACTGGCTGTCATGATGATGAATCGGATGTTGAAAAAGCAAGCAGTGGAATAAAGCAATGATCGGCAGTGATAAGTTGGTAAATGAATGGCTAAATTTTCTTCTTTTCCTCCTCAATTTCTCTCTCTCTCTCCCTTTCCTCTTCGTTCACGTTTTGACTTTGACTTTTGCTCCTCTTTTTTAAATACGCAATGTCCCCGGATGTATCCGGTGAGTTTGTCAAGTAATTTCCATCTCCATCATCCTTCCCCTTTTCATTTACGGGGACAACATTCACTGACGCACATATAAAGGACAGTAAACGGGATAGTGAAATGAAATGCACTTAGCACAAGCACAGAATACCTATTATTATGTAACACCGCTTCAACCTGAGACCAAATTCAGGACCCTTGACGCTCAACTTTGCCCACAAACTGGACACACATGGACTGCATATTGGGGAAGTATGTTTGATGTTATCTGCAGCCATGACAACTTCAGCTGTAGTTTTAATGGTATTACACATATACGTAAATTGATATTCAATCAAAAATAAATTGCATTCAAAACTTCATTCATGAAGATATAATTACGAGAACCTATAATGATTATATCTGAAAAAAGCAGTCCATACAGAAGTATGTGGAAAATGATTCTAAAAAGGGGGAACCATTTCTGGTTGTCCTTCCAGTACAGGAGAGGATCAGACTCCTCAGTATGTCATGGTAGGCTTAGGTGACTTGGTACCTCCTCTGATGCTATAAACTCAGTAGATGTGGATGGTTTGGGTGTCCATGAATGTAAAACATTTTGTCCTGTTTTTTTGGTGGTGACAAGCAAAGTAGTAGTAGTTGCTGCTTTTTGTGCAGAGAGTGAAAAGGCCTTCATTTTTAGAATGTCTTGGATGATTTGTCCTTCTCCACTCATTCACCAGTCAAGTTTAAGTCTTGGGTCAAGGGTTACAGCCAACTGAAAGTTCAAAACAGTCCAAGATCTTACATAGGAAACAATCCAAAGGCAGTAAAAATCTTTTCAATCAAACTGACAGAAAATCTCCAATCTCACACCTTCAACGTGGGCCCTAATTGGCTTTCATTAATACTCTGGTCACGAACCCTCTCATTGCATTTCATTCTTGGAAACATTGTTTTAATCTAATTTAAGAAAATGTTGTTAGTGACTTTGATGTGCAGACTGACACATGCAAATGAGACAGTCAAATTTCATAGTTTAATTTTTATTTATAACAGTGAATTGTAAAATTAGCAAATTAACATGTATAATGTATAAAACATGCATTAACCTTGTATTTCTTTTATATTTTGCGATTTATGTGTTTGATAAAAATGAATGTACTGTAGGCTATTTAACAAATCAAGTCAAATTATCTTAAATTCCATGAAATTCCACTTTCTATTTGAATTCCATTATGCTTCCTGACATTCCAGCTCAATTCCAACTTCATTTCCCTTCAACTGCATGCAATTCTAATTTCAATTCCAGTTCCAGGAAGTGAATTATTTTCCTGACGCGGCTTTATAAATACATTGACACTAACCGCATATTGTTTATTAGTGTAACGCATCTGATCGTAATTAACTTCTAACAATATAATGGTCCAGGGAACAGCCATAGTATTCCAAATACCATAAGTGCTTTAGTGTTGTTACTCTCACTTCTCCTTCTTCTTCTTCTTCTTCTTTCAGCTCCTCCCGTTAGGAGTTGCCAAAGCGGATCATCTTTTTCCATATTACTCTCACTGCACCACTTGCAGTATTTATATCACTGTATCTGAGTGTGAATCCCAGCAGCAGCTGATCGGAAAGAGAATTATCGGTATACAGCTTCAAGGACACGCTGTCTCAGCCACTGCAAATCGTTTTAAAGCCTTTCCTGTACAGACATCGCGGTTCAGAAACAGTTTCATCCTAAGAACTTTAAATGCACTCAATCAATTGCACCTTGTAGAACTGTTTGTACTTATAAGTACAATCACCCCACTGTATACTTGCACTATAGTTATAAAATCGCATAACCTGAGCCACTTTATAAAGTGCGTATTTACATATGATGACGATATCATTTTTAAAGTGAAATGCAGCAAAATATGTTTATTAAATTATACAGATAAAACTTTAACTTCATTTAAATAATCTATATTCTTCACTGGGAGTGTCGTGAAGGATAGAATAATTAAACATGTACTACGAAGATATTTCAATGTTCCTTAAACGTTTTGAAGAATTGGCGCTAAGCTTACAGATGGCCTAACTTCTATTACAGAGCTGATTGTATGGCGATTTAAGAAAAGCACTGACTGCAGTGACGGCTACGCCAATATATATTGAATATAACACAGAAAGAGAAAATAACACAGCTAGAAACGCAGCAACAAATTTCGGCAAAAGTTAAATGCTTGTGTCATGAGCACGAGGCAGCTATGCAGTGTCTGCAACGGACGTGGCAATCCACCATGCATAAGCTACCTTACTGACATTGGCGGGCGAAGGAGCCACCGATTCTTTCTCTGCCCAGTGCCACCACAAGTCTAGAGCCGCCCCTGAGTACTGCTGCAATAAATTATTTCATCGAAGTAAAACCCATGTTTAATAACATGCTTTAACTCCTATCATCATGAAAATGATATCACGTATACATCTCCGTATTTTAGGTATTCAGAGAGCTGTAATATCACAAATGGACTCTGTGTCCAGTTGGAGGAAGAGAGCCGGTTTAAGAAGCAAGTAGTGATTCACACACATAGGCACATAGAAGATCAAATACAAAACAAAGCATTTAACGTGCTACTTTAATTACGATGTGATTTGAGAAACTGGCTAATTAAACAATTTTAAGATTAAGTTTATGATGTTCTACTTTAACGACAAAATAAACTACGTGATTAAAGTGGAAATGTCGAGATTGAAGTTGACATTTCGTGCTTTTTCCCCACTGTGTGCCTTTTTTTCTCTGTACCCTAATAAGCTTTCATATGACACTCAGACAGTGGGCTACAACTTGGCTTTTCACGGCGACTTTGATATGTGACTTCTTTTTTATTTCCGGCACTGTGTGATTTTGTGAATGTGAGCTTTCAAGTTTCTCCAACACGCTATGTCACTCGATCAACTTCCTTTTGTTGATTATACCACGGTTTATTTGAACAAATAGTATGTTTTTCCTTTGCCTCCACTTGGTATTCGCTGAAATTCTTATATTTTCCCCCGTGCTTTTCCCATTGTCTTTTCACAGAAGGCTGAGCTTAAGGGCGATTTATATTGATTTGCATATTCAAAGAGGCGTAATTCTGGGAGGAGTTGGGGCGTTACATAAAGCGCGTGCACGAGCATTAGTTTTCACGCTGATCGGGATTTATGTAGCGGAAGAACGTGGAAGTTGGAGTACGCACAGATTCCTGCATCTGGATTTTTCTGCACATTTCGGCTTTTGTGCTTACGCCATGTTATAGTGCGAGTTCTACGCACGGCGTTATACATGAGGCCCCAGGTGCTTCCCGACACTCCTCCGCCGGCACTTCCCTGTGTGGCGGAAGTGCAGGCTGCACAGCCGGAAGCACTCCAAGTGTCCCCGATCCTCTTTCCTCCAGCACTTCTGGGTGTGGCGGAAGTGCTGAGGTCCAGGGCTCTCTAGGCATTCTGGCGCCCCCTGGCGGCAACCACGGGCCCCTACAGGGTTGAGCTTCCAAGCTCTGAACCTGTGGTCCCCAAAGCAACCAGGGCGATCGCCCCCACATGATCTGGGGAAAGCGCAAGCCCTCCTCCGGTCCTCCTGGGCGTCCTGGCCAGGTCGCCGCCCCAGCCATCTCCGACATTATTACAGCCATTACAGAGTTATAGAATTTAAAGTTACCAATTAACATAACATAGACATCTTTAAGATTTGGAAGGAAAACCCATGCACACAAGGAGAGAATGTGCAGACTCTCCAAAACAGAGGTTTAGTTTAGGTGTGAATGTAATCTTCTGAATCCATGAGCCATTGCACCATCTCTGTATTTACTAGATCACCTTTTTCAAAGTAATATTTTTGAATGGGTATTTTGAAAGCCATTCAGAGAATTTTTTTGATAAATGCATTGATAAGCAATACCTGTGTAACACTTTATTTACAGAGTTTTGGATTTTCTCTCTTTTTTTATCCATTTACCCTTATTCTCTCAGCCCCCTTCATGTTCTTGGGGATATAGGATGACTTTACGAACCCTCTCTCCTTTTCAGTGAAAGAATATGCAGCAAATCATCATCTTTTCTTCAGATATAAGATATTTCTTCCTGTCAGTTTCCTCCCTATATCATCATCTGCTGTGAATTATTTACTTTTGAAGGTCTTTTGAAGTTGAAGAATGGAAGACGTTTCATTTTTTTGCCCCTCGCTCCCTCTGAAGTTGCTGGTAGTGGTTGTCACAGAATGTGAAGGCATATCAGTGAGCCATCAACAGTTCTCACCTTGATGTGTGTTTGATTTCAGACACAGAGAGCAACCTGCAAAACTTAATCCACTGTGGGGCTTCTCCTGCAGCAATCAAACTGTCATAATGGGCCAGAGCTACTGAAAATACAGCTTGAACAGCATTACCTTAAAAAAAATTACATGTTCAGTGAAAGTAATCTGGAATAAGTATGATACAAGATTTTAAAAATTCTAGGCAAATTTGAAAAATTGTATCTTAAAGTCTTCCTCATCGTTTTCATTCTGATTCATTCAGATAAACTGTGCTGACCATGACACTTTATCTCTAACAGCTTCCTTCTGGTCTTCCTGGGGAATTCCTAAGTGGTGGCAAAACATGACATAATAACAACAAAATAATTCCTCAAGTTTCAGGAGAGGCTCTTTGGTATGGCAACATTTGTTACTAACAAAGCTTTTGTATCCAGCTGCAGGTCTCCTGCAGTCTACGCCTTCATGACCTCTAAACAAATATGGTCAGTGGGTCATCTGGCTGCTCAAACATTGTGAAGTTGCAATGTCTTATGGAGCTAACAAGAGACTGAATCACAGGTGACTCTCACCATGATTTTAACCATTTTTCAATGAGTACCAAGCATAGATGTGGTATCTCCCTCTTCTAGACAGTTTAAGTATTTTCAGAGCAAGTTCTTCTATTGGGCTGGGTAGGTGAGAGACTGGGTGCTAATCAGGGGTTATTCTTTGTTGTTTTTTATTATTTTGAAAAATATATTAATTTGCCAGTTGTACTCTTTATGAATTTTATGGATTAAAAATTCGATTATAAAAAATAATTCCTCCATCATCTACATCTCAGTCTTCTCCCAGTGTGATTTTAAAAGATCACACAAAGATTTGGGAAAAGGCTTGAAGTATGCACAGTAACCCAACTGAAAAAGCAAAGAGGTGGAGAAGATACAGAATGTTATGGCAGAGTCAAAGACCCCAGTGCCCTATGGGATCTACAAACAAATGCCACATCCTGCTCCTTTGTGTTTATAAATCGTAAGACTGGAAGAGGCAGTACCAAAGGCCGAGCTTGGTGCAAGGTTAGCGTTCTTCTTCTGGGTTATGGTCTTCAATAGGCTTCCTAGATCTGTTGAGCCAATGATTTGTCTATTAGATCCACTTACAGCTAAGCTGGGACCTACACCAGAATTATACAGTGGACACCACAGATCAAGTAGTTTGTATGTAAGGTCAATAAATTAAATGACAGTAAGATCAATTACAAAGTCAGTTCCATAACTTTGAGAATTTCTGACTTTGTCCCACTCCACTTTGGCATTTGACTTGTCCACATCGTTTTTGTGAACAGGTATTTTGAGGTAAGCCAGTCACAATTACCTGGGTGACATAAATACCCACCCTAGGGCCTCACACCTTTTATTCAGCTTCAAGTCAGGATTATTAAAGAAAGATCTTAGATGGTTAAATTTAAATTTGTTGGTTTTGCACTTCACTTGAAGACTTGTTTGTGGAAAAATAGCTTCAAAGTGCAATGGGGCACCTAAGTCCCTCTGTTTTTGTGCACCCTTGGAGGGAAACTTTGACCTTTAATTTACCAAAAGCAATTACTTCAGTTGGGAGTCATTATAATGTTGTATTTAGCATTATTCATATATCTAGCTGACTGGTTTTCAATCCTGGAGCGACTACTTCCAAAACAAGTTAGGTCAATTGAATAAATTATGTGAGTTCACCAGCACAGGATGGGTTCTTCGCTGACACTCTGTATTCCTGAAATTGCTCCAAGACCCTACAACTCTAAAATTAGATTAAGAACATTAAATAAAAAGGTGAATAGCTTTACCAAACACCCTTTTTTCAATGTTTATCTGGTAATGTAATAGTGTTTAATTACCGATTTGTTTAGCGTATATACACGAGTATATTTAGATCATCCATCCATTCCTTTTCTAAACTACTTATCCAGGTCAGGTTGACAGAGAGTGCAGTCGACACAAGGCAGGAAACAAATAATTGATAAGGTACTAATTTATCATGGGACTTATTCAGACAATCAAATTTCATCATACTGGACAAGTTTAGAGTCGCCAATTAAGCTAGCAGGCATGTTTCTGAGACATGGGAGAAAGACATGAGCATTGGCAGCGATCAAATCATGTGGGGATGGCCAGTGAGAATTACCACTGCACCTTCTATCCAAAATGTTTCATTTTGAATTGTTAGACTAACATAAAATGTATTTAGGTCCTAGACACCCGCAATAGGAAAGCCATATAATGTTGTATATAATTTGGATAAATTGATGAAAGGTTTTAACATAATAAAAATGCAAATAGTACATCACATGTGTTAAAATGTAAAAGCTAAAAGGCTTCCTAACTCAGAGGATGTTATTTTTTTCAAGCAAATGTTCACATTTTCTGAATGGGCTTCATATCTTGTCCAGTTCTGTTAAGATGTCAAACAGTGATAATACCAGTTAGCATACTGTTTGTAGAACAGCAATAAAAATGATTACAATTATCATTCCAGATAGTGAAATGTTTAAGACACTTAGGTTCTTCTGTGCATATGTGACTCTAATTTTTGATCTAAGATCCTGCTTTCACCTTTCTGCAATTTCAATAAGCTATAAAATTTCATATAGTTGTGTATTATTGTGCTGTGACCTCGAAGCACTTAGCCTGAAAACCATGGAAGACTTTGTCTTCTGTTATACATTTCACAGCAACAACAGTCATTAGAATTGTCTCACAGTTTAAAATGAGAAATTCTGGATGCAAAATATGTTTGATATTTACAATTTCATATTAAATATATATTTCCTAAATAAATAATAATTTTAATACAGTATGTTAGAAATAAATGAATGATTTATAATAGTTTGCCATACATATTATAAAGTTGTTTAAACTGACAAAATATGACAACATAGTTTAGGAATCTTACTTTTGTTAACAATTTATTATTATTACTAGCATAATTAGTGAAGTATTTATAAACCTTAATGACACATTTCTGTACTTGTATTTTTCCAATCCATTCTGGTTTGGTAGCTTGCGTACAGTTTGTGTCCTTTGGAACACTACTATGTTTTCAGTAAAAAACTGAATTTTTAAATAAAAACGATTTCCGTCTGCAGTAGCATTTTCACATCATTTACAAATGTATCTCCTCCCACACTAAAACACTGGAACATATGTGACGCAGCTATTTTCCTACAATGAGTGTGCACGCATCAGTGGAAACAGGATGAGTAAATGTCCTGAACGCTTGATATTCATTTGCCGTTTGCATTTACATCTTGGAAAATAGCAGTGGGAAATATGAGTAACAAAAAAAAAACAAACAGATTGATGTGTTTGGATTGATGATGATATGAAATTGTTATTGAGAGTAATGCTCAAGTATAAGGTGAACAAAGAGACTAATCATAGAAGTGCCATGTAATTAACATGGCTCAATAAGAGTTGTCGCGCATGGGCGCTGGAGGAATCCTGCGAGGGCTGGGAAAAAGTATATAATAACCTACCGAGACAAGAGGGGGGCTACCGTTGACTTTGTTTTTCTTTTTCCCTCACAGCTCCAGGAAACCACCCATTATGGGCACTTAGCCAAGCCCCTTCCAGGGGCCATAAAAGACACACAACCTAAAGAGAGGCATCTTTTGCTGGAAGACCTGAATAAGTCATATGGCTTAGCACAAGATTAAAATTCCAAAGAAAGAGGAACCCCTGACTCTGAGAGCAGCGCATTGGTGCATTTTTTCTTTGCTTTGTTTTGTTTATTTCAACTCGCAAAAATTAGAGGGATGACCATTAGTGTCTGTGTTTTTAAAACTCTTCATTTTTCCCTATTCACATTGTAGTGTTGATCCCGTGTTTTTAGAAATGTACAGCTCTGGAGAGGCTCCAGGAGAGGCTTTTCAAAAGTCTTTGTTTTTAGGGGTTAAATACACTGTGGTAGTTGCAATGAAAAGCGCCAACAAAAATGAATGTCTGCATTTTGAAACAAACAAACAAAAAAAACTCGTAGTATCTTGGTACCATACTGCTGTGGACCTTGTTATCACTGAGGAATATTGTTCCCAAGCAGTGAACACGGTTCCAATTAATTTTACTCAAATGCAGAATACAGAAAAGTTATGTGGACAGAAGGTGTGAAAGAAGAAAAAAATCACCTACATTTATACCCTCACTATAGGGACTTCACTGATGTTATGTCTTAATGGGAGAGGCAAAAAGAAACAGAAAAAGGATCAGAAAATGTGCAAAACAAAAGTTAAAGTAAAAAAGTATCAAGTACCATCCATCCATCCATTTTCTAACCCGCTGAATCCGAATAGGGTCACGGGGGTCTGCTGGAGCCAATCCCGGCCAACACAGGGCACAAGGCAGGAACCAATCCTGGGCAGGGTGCCAACCCACCGCAGGTATCAAGTACCAAGAGTGACAATTAACTTGATAACAGAAGCCTTATATACAACACTCACTCTTATATATCTCACTCTATACAACTCCAAGCAACTGACATGCAGGTAAACAGACTTGAGCTGAGATAACTGTGCGCTGCTGGGGGATGTGATAGCAGACTGCTTCCTGCTTATCAACACATTTAAAGAACAAAAGACGCTGACAGTGAGGTGAGAAGCGATTTAAGGTGGGATGGATCTACGAGTTTTTTCGTAGGCTCTGGTAATTCTAGTGTTAAACGGTGATTCAAATGGAAACAAATACAAGCTTTTACCTCCTCTTTGCTAGATCAGCTGCAGGCTTGTTGCTGCTGCTGTGCTGCATGATCTGCATCTTGAACGGCGCTTCAAACATTTAAAAGCTTGTACTGCAGCTGTCCTTTTGTCTCACTGCCTTGTGTCTCTACTCCCCCGGACATCCTCTGCTCCTGTTGGGACTCTTGCTCCCGAGTCACACTGATATAAAGTGGAACATTTTCTATTCTTTTAATTGAGAGGTGGCGATGTGCCCTCCGGGTACAAACGGAGCCTGAATCACTCCTAAAAGAGACTTACAGTATGTTTGTTTGAAGTGTTTAAATAAAGTTCTTGTATCTAGAATCTCCTGTGTGTTTCTGTGCAACTCTGTGACCCAAACATGAAAATATGTATATCTGAAAATAGTCAGACGACCATGACAGAGGGAAAGCATGAGCCACTGAGGAGAAGCAAGAAGAAGCTGTGGCCATTGTTCTGATAGACAGAAAATTAAAAAGAGAGGAAATTGCATTATAACTATAAGAGTTCATCAATTTGCAGGTGAGGTTGAGTATACACTATACTATTTTTAGAAATCGTGATCATGCAACTACTCACACTGCACAATAGAGTCAACCATTGAATATGTGCTCAACCTGTACAAGCACTTTTGATCCAATTGACATGCCATGATATGCATGTTCAGGCTATACTGTATGTGTACATGGCCTCAATGGATAAGTCTACACATTGACATTTTGCAATCAAACTTTACATATTCAAAAAAATACAATATGACCATGGGCTTCTCAAAATGTCAACAAAGAAAAGAGCTACATGGCTGATTTTTTCTTTTGCTGAACAGGACATATGGATGGTTGGGAAAACATGGACAATATGGTTTCCCTCTTTAATAGAGAGAACTGGAGGTACATTATCTATGTAATTTACTGTTTTGTGTATTTATTTTGGGTTCATTCAGTAAAATCGTTCTTATGATACAGTACTTTTATCATTGTCTATTTCGTTTTCTATGTGTATGGCTATGTGATAGCTTTTTGAAATCAAAAAGGTAAAAATGAGTATGACAATGGCAAGCCACTACACTGCAAAACACTGAAATACAATACCAATCATTTCTCATTGCTGTTATAACTGTTTTTTTCAAAATCAAATTCAATATGTTACCTGGCTGACCTGTTCAAGTAATTGTCATTTTTAATAACGGTGTTTATTACTTTTCATACGATTACACAGAATGAGTTTTTTAACCTTAGCTGCACAATGAATTTCAAGAAATTTGATGGCAACATCAGAAAATCTGCTTAGAATACAAGACAGCGGAGTGAACTTTATGACATGACAGAAATTCTTCCAGTTATAAGATGCAATTGGAACGATGGCCAACGAATCTGAAATTCAGTCTGACTGATTGAAAGCAGTTAATGACTGCAAATCAGGTTTAAAATTCTGTCAGAATCCCACAGTGTGGGCCCAGCTTAATGCAAGGGGACAGGAAAAGTGCAGAACTGGTAGTGCACTCAATGAAACAACTTTATCAGAAGACGCTTAAAAGTTTGGATAGGGCACTGAGAAGCAGGCAGGCTATATTACGAACTGGTGAATTGGAAGTATTTGAGAAATTAATAAAAATTAAAGCTTGTAGGGGCTTGTAATTGATAATTACACAAAGTAATACCAAGGTCTGTGTAAAGTCTTGGATGTTATACATGCACTATTAACACCATCAATTATGGGAACTTGTTACACTTTGGATTGAGTTCATCTCTGACAAGACGTGAAGTGATTGAAGTGACTGAAGTTAAAAAATGTGATTTTTACATTGTTAAAGGCTTTTTCTCTAAATATCGTAGCCTATTTTTTAATTAATTTCTGTCTTGGTTCCTGCAGTAGCCAATGCCTGTCTTTTTAATAGTTAGTGTCAACACTCTCCTTTTTTTCTTAAATTCAGAATCCTTCCTGATAAACAGGTACATGTCTTCCCTGGCTCTGGGTGCCCACATGTGAATATAAGTGCTGTCATCAAAGCTTTGTTAGGCATTTGAAGAAATAAGTGAATGTCAGCATCCTGCCAGGACAGCTCCCCAGGGAAGTAATGAAATAAAACTGACGAACTTTAAAAAAATAAGGGAAAAAAAATATTGAAAAAAAAACCCAAAGTGTTTGGAAAATTTGCCTGCTGAGTCTAAATCCTTGTTCTTTCTTTCATTCTTTTTTCTATAACAATAGCAGTTGGTTGTCCAGAATTCTTCATTTTATATTGTTTTCTTTTCGCAAAATATCAAAGTGCAACTGATTTTATTCCCTGTTTGTAAAAACTGCAAGTCACCATTTTCAATACACTTTTAAAAGACTGCCATTATAAGCTTGCAGCTCTCGTATTGCTAATGTGTCCATTACCCACTTGGATCATCCCACCTTTCTGATTTGGCACTTTTGCAATAATGGCATAAACTCTGTAATGCTATCACTTCAATTCTCTATTTCAAAATCAATAATATCAAGAACATAAAATGAAAAGTAGTAAATAAAGCTAGGGTTGATTATTCCTACAAACAACAGTTTGTTCCGTAAGTGCTAAATCTATTTCAAGATGCCCTCCCTACTTTCTTGAAAACTGGTCTTCGCCAACAAATTGTAACTCAGGAAGGCATACTTTATCTTTGTGAGCTTAATGCATAAATAAATGAAGTTTGTATAAAAAAATAAAGCACACAAATGTAGAGTAAACTAAAAGATATTGGAAAGTAAAAAATAACTAAGAGGACAGAGAACTTCTCTAGGTCTGCCTAAGAATGTTTTGAAGCCCTGACTTTTTTATGGGGTACTTCATCTACCTGCCCAGCTATCAAGGACCCTCAAGCAATCTCTTTCTTACTGTTGTTTTCCACAAGTATTCAGTCACAGTTTGTTCCTCTAGTAAAACTTCACAGATCTGACTGTGGCAGACTTTCTAGCCCCTTGTTTGGAAGGGATGGCATGTTTAATTCTAGGTTATATCCCCCAGTGCTATACTGGTGAGTGATATTACATGGGTAACTGGCCTTGGGCACAGAACCACCTGTTGTGCCAGCCTGGTACACTCTACTTTTTGGGCATATTACAGATAACTTCATCTTGCGCTAAGCGTTTATGGAAAATCCCATTGCCTCTTTTGCCACCTGGGTACCATTTCACATCAAACCCAGTGAATGGTTCCTTTTCTGATGTAATATTAATTAATTTATGGGATCCAGACAACCCATAATTGATTGATCCTGAGTCAGGATTTGTGCTGCCTCATACAGAGGTTTTTTGAGACAGACTGCTGGAGAGCAGGACAGATCAGGAGATGAAACATAAACTAGCCTAAGTCTAAACTAAGATGTTAAACACATTTCACAAAGCCAAAAACAATAAACATGTTTGTTGCCAGGAAATCAAAGTAAGCACTTCTGAGAAAGTAGAAATCACCATCTACTCATACTGTATATTGTTGCACTGATGACATCACATAATGTGGCTTCTGTGACCACACCCCCTAACAACCATCGTAATGCCACTGCAACCATGGCACAAACAGTGGCACCCACTACATGTAGAAAACAAAATGTCATCACGGTTAGTGATAAGTTAAACAGGCACGTCTTGCTTACAGTTTTGCATCATTGATTTCAAAATTCATTTCAAACGAATTTTGCAATTGCAAAACTTACTAAAAGAGGTATTGGGGGGTTTAATGTTTTTTGGGGTGGAAAACAAGGATTATTACTCTCCAAAGCCTTTTTTGCCTTCCCTTGTATCCATATATTTCTTTCCGCAACTGCATATCATACACCAGTGATAAGAGTTCTATTTATCCATATCACTATAATCGTCCTGGGGGAGCGCAGTGTGTTTTTTAAAAATGTAATATGTTGCATATTTTCCTCGTAAAGACACCCCAAATGCACCATCGTGCACATTACTTTTTTCTCCACAAGACAACTCTTCCTGCAGAAGTGTTTGACGAAATCTACAATCCATGTGCCATGCAGCTTTGGGTTTCTTTTCTGTCTCCAATGCATCTTTAGGATTGTGATTGCAAAGAATGTCACCAGAATTGACAAAGAAGGGATCTTGTTACCTAAACACTTCTGGCAGCTAAACAAAACATCTACATGTGACAGAAAATGAATACGGAAATATATTTTTTGTGTGTTTTTTTTCACCAGAGGTTTGTATTTAAATACAAAATTACAGGTAGATGTATGTGTGATTAATGCATGAAAATAATTCCAGACAGGAACTGAAAACCTTTATTGTTACAATGTTGACACGGATTTCGTTGAAAGAGAAACACCATTTGTTTTCACAATTTTTTTTAATTTAAAAGTGAATTCAATTTCTTGCAAGTCATTTCATTCATCTCTAGTGAAAGGCAAGAAATACATTGAAATTACAAAATGAAAGGGAATTCTCAAATATTACCAAACCGAAGTGAAAAATAAGATAATCTCCACCAAAATCAACTGAGCAGACAAAAATAAATAAAAACAGACTATAATAAGAATAATTGGATGAATTTCTTCCATTTATGCGTGTGCACTTGCCTCATGTAATGCCACTGTACACTTTTAACTAGCACAATGACTGCACTTTACAGGACAGCATATCTGATACAGGCCTAAAGCCTGTGCCTAGAGTGGTAAAGGTTATACTTCCAACTCTCGTGATGACCTTTCCTCTGCTTTACATGTTCAAGGTGGCCCATAATCTCATAACATTTCAAGACACCTTGGTTATACAGTGCAGTCAGGCCTCTGGATATGTGGGGGACTGATTCCAGAATCCTCAGGTCCCTAAATGGCATATAAAATAAACACCTTCTCCTGTATACTTTAAATCACCACTACGTTACTTATAATACCTAACAAAATGTAAATTCTACGTACTATAAATAATTGTTATACACTACAGTACTGTATTGTTTAGGGAATAGTGATTTCTGCAAATGACGTCTCTTTTCAATATAGCTAAGATTTTTATTTTCTCATTGAGAGATATCATTTTCACTCTTAGCCTTTGAGATATTGCATTGGCCACTTAATTGTTTTTTTATTACAGAAACAAACTCACAATGTGATGCCAAGTACCTCACAGTGCCTTAGAGTTGGGAATGAGGATTCTTCTGTCATCAGCAGTGGAAGTCTTCCTTGGCTGGCTAGATCCTTTGATTACTGCTGAGCTCACCAGTGTGTTCTTTCTTCTTAGTGATATTCTAGACAGTTGATTTAGGTCATCCTAAGGGTTTACCAATGTCCCTTTTGCCTTTCATTTTCATTGGCACAGCTCTTGTCTTCATGGTAAACAATGGCAAATACAGACACCAAACAGTACAAGCAAGCAAAGTATCTTATGAAGCAATGAAACACACTTGAGGAATTGCAAACACTTCTGACACCAATTGGACTAAACATTATGGTGCCCTGAAGTGAGGTGGGGCATGTAGAAAAAGTGTTGGAATTTCCACATGATGAGATCGAAATGTGTGCAAATACACTGTAATTAAAGTTTGCAAAGTGCACTTTAATGACGTCTGAATTGTTTAATTTGGAATTTTAAACTGTGAATCTAGGATAAATCAAGGAAAAATGTGTCTTTGTCCTAAACATAATGGAGGGCACTGAACTCTTTAAGGAAGTTTGATTCTCATTTAATTTTTAGGTTACTGATTGTTTAAGTGTCTTTGTATTCCAGAATAAGTGTAAGTCTTTTGTGTTTTGTTTAAGAGCTGCAGTACTGCCGGAAGTGGAAGGATAAAAAAAAACATTTCCTAAATTGGCAACTGGAAGCGCTCAGAAGCCGAGGTAGAATAGGTGAGCGAGAACAGGGTCATCGATCAACATAGTAGAGCAAGGAGGCTTCATATGAGCAGAGCTAGCCAACTGAAATGTAGTGAGAATGCTCAGCATTTGGCTGCCATATCTACTCTCTATATATAAAATCCTAAGCCTAAAAGTGCAACGATTTTATATGACTTTTTATGTCACATTTTTTGTCACGCTTTAAATCAGGCGTATTTTAAAACCTACATAATATGTTTGATATTATTCGTTTCAGAATTTAACTTTAATGTGATGTTGTTAGATTTTCAGATTCTTATTCCTTTTTTTAATTATAAACTAAAATATGAAGAACTCACATCCCGCAAGACAAGACTTTGTGCCAAGAGATTTAACCACGCCCGGGGCCGGAAATAAAAGGCAAAGAGTAGATGACAAAGACAGCTGCTGTACTGGCTTTTAAATGTTCGAAGCGCCGTACAAGATGCAGATCACATAGCACGGGAGCAGCAGCAAGCCAGTGGCTGATAGAGCACAGAGGAGGTAAAAAAAAAAAATTGTATTTGTTTCCTATTGTATCACCATTTAAGAGGGGGTTTTGGAGGAGTGATTGCGTTCAGCCCCATCTTCACAACGCAAGCGGCAGAGACGTGAAGGCTGGGGGGTTGGCGAGCGAAGTGAGGAGGGGGTAAGCCCCCTAGTAGGAGCTATACATTTACTCCTGTGAGGCATGTTATTCAACTCCTTTGGCAGGAGGCCACAGCAGGGTATGACTGCAGATCACTTCATTCATGTGGATTCAGCATAGTGTTTGGTACTTGGCAAATTCAAGTTTTTCTTTTTGGAACTTTCTGGATTTTTTTCTTTTTTTGGAATTTTTCTATCCATGTTTGGTTGAATCTGTGGATGTAGAACCCGCAATTGTATGTCTTTCCCATACTCCCCAAACTCTCTCTCTCTCTCCTTCCACGAGAACTCAGTGGGCCAAAATAGTGCCCCTTTCATTCTGGGTCAAACAGCATTCCACAAGAGTTTAATTAAACCTCAAAAACACTAAAGACAGAACTATGATTAAATAATATGTGTAGCCCACTGATGTGATGCTACAAACCTTCAGAACATATTGCCTCTGGACAACTGAGAGGTGATGGCCTAAACAACAACCTAAAAAGAAGCATCACATGCTAAAAATGAAAGAGCTGTGCTGAGCAAACTCATAAAGTCAGATTTGTCGCACTTAGCTAGTTATTAAGTTCACAGTTGAGGGCTCTGTGATGATAAACGTTCACACTTCGAAGGCAAAAAAATTCTAAAAAAATAGAGAGACACGGTGATGTATGTCTTTAGCTATATCTAATTAGAGAAAACAGAAGGTCTGCGTCATTTATTAGTAGCTGGCAAAGCACCTGCCTCGTTCTGCGGTAATTAGCACTGGCTGTTATGTAATCAGTGAATTAATAATGAATCTTTGAAAATGGGGATGCAACTTTAAATAATGTGCTGCTGCTGCCTACATAATAAAATACTGAAGGGTGCTGTACTTTTTGGTCCATTGGAAAATACAAGATGCTCATTTTGTTGGTAAAAAGCACCAGCTTTGATTTTTCCACATTTAAAATCCACTGGTTAATGGTTTAGAAAAACTGTGCAGCTTTCAATATCTCTTTTCATGCTCTTTAAGCAAAGCCACCAGTGTGAAGTCTCACAATGAAAGCTGAATCACTAAACAGACAAAGAACAAAACTGATTTTAAGTTAACACGTTCTCTAACACATAGAAAAGCTGTATTCTTTGAAGGATTGATGGACGTGCCTAATTAAGGCAGAAACAGCAAATAAGCTTTGGGAGGCTGGGAACGAAGCTGAAAAGCCTCATTCAGTGAGTAGAAATGAGATGTTACTATAAAATCGTTCCTGAAATAATGAACATTTCAGAATAAAATTCTAGGAAACACTTTCCTTTCAATGTATTTTATCAAATGTACGTAAGCTAGCTTTGCTGACCCCAGACCCAGGTTTAGTACTCAGTCACAGATGGTCTGGAATTTGCACATTGGTTTTCTCTGGGGATTCCCACATCCCAAAGATGGGCTAAGTTTGTCTGTATATTACCTGGATGACCTGGACTTGCCTCACATCAAAATGTGGTTTCAGCTTTATGACTCCAGCTGCCTGTTAACTTCTAACAGAAAAAGAGGTTCAGGAAATTAATGAAATATATACAATGCCTCCAGCAAGAATTCAAAATGCTCAGATTCTTTCACCTTTAGTTTAAAACCACATCTTAAACAGTTAGGTGAACTGACAGCTTTTGCCAAGGAATTATGTATTGTGGGTGTCCATGAGGGTTCCTTGTAATGGACTGGCTTGCTGCTTAGGGTTGAATTCTACCTCGCGTCCATTACCGCCCAGATACATTTTATGGCCCTGTGACTCTAAACTAGGCAAGTGTGTTTAGAATATTGATGTCAGGATGTTCATGTTAAGCTACATTTATTTGGGATAAGAAGTTAAAGGTTATTCCCATGCAGAAAAGGAAAGAAGACCAGAGACACCAATATCAAGAAAAAGAGTGCATTGAGACATCTAAAGCTAAAAATTAAAAGGTTAGGTAAAGTGAGAGAAAATACTATCAAGAAAAGAAAATACCTCAGGATTGAGCATAGCCAAGATGCTTCAATAAGTAGAAAGTCAACTGACCTATGCAGTTTTGCAGGCTGCCAATAAACAATCCCAAGGTGCACACTCGTCCCACATTTCACACTGCATGTCAGGAGAACAGCCAAGGCATGAAGTCCAAGGAACTCTCTGAAGACTTTTGCAAGTGATTTGTGGTGAGGTATAGTTCAGGGTAAAGGGATAAAACCATCTCTAATGCTTTGTATTTTCCCGGAGCATGGTGGCTTCAATAATTGTGAAATGGAAAAAGGGAGGAGGTGTGACCAAGAATCCATTGATCACTCTTACGCAGCTTCAGAAGTCCTTTGCTGAGATGGGAGAACCTATCAGAAGGGCAACCATCTTAACAGCACTCCATTAATCAGGTGATTATGGTACAGTGGCTAATTTCCACTTGGAGTTTGCCAAATGGCATTGAAAGGACTCTGTGAACATGAGTAAAAGGATGTTGTGGTCTGATGATAAAAAAAAAAATCTCTTTGGCCAAAACTCTAAGCATCTATATCTGGCGAAGACCAAGCACTGCTCATCAACTTCCAAATACCATCCTTATGGTGAAGCTTGGTGGTGGCAGCATCAATAGAGGGAAGGATGAAAGCAGGCAAATACAGAAGTCCTATGCTGAGATGTGAGAACCTATCAGAAGGGCAACCATCTCAACAGCACTCCTTCAATCAGGTGTTTATGGTACAGTGCATACTTAATCCATGAATGAGACTCTGGATAAAACATAACAGTGTTCAACATGCAAAAACAGCCCAGAGTTCTTTCTATTGTTTTATTGAGAAGGCTTCAATAAAAATTGGGTGACAAGACAAGGAGAGAGAAATAAATGAAGCAGAAGAAGGACCTTGGTAAATAGCTAACTTTCCCAGATTTGCAGTACCTCACAGGGAGACCTCTCCTGGACACTAGTCCAATCAGTGTAGCACTTCTCATTATGATAATCACCACTCCAATATTTGCAGAATAAATAGGGAGATGGCCATTTCCCATGGCCTGCGGCTGTCCTCACATGCGATTCTACAACTGTACTTTACAAAATTAGAAGTATTAAGAGGAGTAGCCATTCTAATACAGACCCCTGAAGGTCTTCACTAATGACTTCATCTCAAGCTGAGCCCTCCTCTAATCTGTACTCTGTTTAGTGGCCACAGATGTTTATTGAATTCAGCTTTGGGATTAACACAAACGAGTCCAAGTCTTTTTGGAAGAATTAAATACCCTATATCATACTTGTGTCTGTGATAAATCCTAAAAATACTTGTTTAAAGGACTCCTTAGTAGTGCCCTTTGGTTTTCAGAATATTCATAGTGTATGTCCAAGTGGTTTCTTTATGTATTAAACCATGCTGATGTATGTACTTGTGGTCTAAATTTATTAAGACTATTCAAATTGTTGCAAACTGGAGCTGCATTAGCAACTTCTGCTTCCCCATATTAAAACGTGCAGAATATTTTCTATGCGTGTGAGATAACAGGGCATCATTTTTTTTAAATAAATGTTGCATTTGTCAAAAAAAAAAAATAATTTTAAAGAATCCTTTCTAAGAAAGTCAGAAATTAGAATATTTTTTAAACTTAGGTGAACAGTGTTTTTCGATGTAAGGATATAATTATTTTCCTTCTTCTGACATTTAAGGTTTCCATCATGTCATGTTGCCAAGGGACCTCAAAAAACAAAACCTACAAGAACATTTATGCAGAGGTCAACTTGAGGCCCACCTGCTCTTTTAGAGTAGATTTTTCATGGCCAAAAGTGCACCTTTGTCTAATTCTGGCAGAATCATCATTGTCTTTGCTTTCATGAATTGTAGCGTTCTTACAGTTTCTTAAAGGTAGTTGGTCTCTAATGCAATTGTATTTGTATTAAAAAATCTGGGCATACTAGGCTAATCTATTTTCAAAAATGCCAAATCCAATTGCTTGGGTTTATATGAGTTTATATGCACACTGGGTGCTCCACAAGCCCAATAGGCAGGGACACTAGCACAAGTGAGAAACAGAGAGAGAGGGCAAATGGCAGCCTCACTAGAAATGTGTAACATACCCTGAGGACTGCAAACAATGGACCTTTTATTTTATAAATATCCTTTAAATCAGGTAAAATATGTCAGGAAGAAGGGAACAAAGTGAGGGCAGATGAAAGGAGATATGGTGAGAATGGGTGAGAAACAAGCTGTCAAGGGAGAGAATAAAATGTTAGTTGGTTATTGAGACCTGGAGACTTTTGTGCTTATAGGTTGAAAATGAGTTTAGCTTCTTTTGTTTTTCTTTAAAAAGTGTCCTTGAAGCTGTGTGAAAGAACTCAAACTGAGAGGTCAGTGTAATTATGATGAAGGGATGTGAAGTGTTCTGTAGCAGACTTTGTAAGGTCTTTAATTTTTAACATGCTCCCTGAAGTCATCTGCTAGCTGTCTTTCTGTTTCACCTGTGTAAATGGCTCAACACTTCCTGCAAGAAATTCAGTAGATATGATTTTTAGACAGGCAAGAGACCCATTGTTTAATTCTGAATTTACCAGAAGGACCAGATACAAGATTGTTGTTGGTGACATATTTGCAAGTGACAGAGCTGCTCCTTTTACAGCTCAAAGTGCCAGGTGAGGAGTGAGGTGAGCTGTGAACACAATGTTTATGTAGGTTAAGTGGTCAATGGAAGGTCAAAAGAGGGTTAGAAAAAAGGCTCCTTGAAATTTAAATATTTTACAAATATATATATATATATATACAAAGGGGCTTATGCCCTGCTCGCTTCACTTACCAACCCCCCTTTTCTGCGCTCCATGTCAGCCACTTCGCGTCTCTGCTGCTGGTGTTGTGAAGAGCGGGGGCTGAATGCACCCCAAGGAGATGCTGTCGCTCCTTCAAAACCACCTGTTAAATGGAGATGCAATGGGAAACAGATACAGTTTTTTTTTTACCTCCTCTTTGCTCGAGCTGCTGCTGCTGCAGCACCATGTGATCTGCATCTCCCGTGGCGCTTTGAACATTTAAAAGCCTGTACAGCAGCTGTCTTTGTCATCTACTCTTTGACTTTTATTTCTGGCCCCAGGCGTGGTTAAACCTCTTGGCAAAAACTCTTGTCTCCTGGGACAATAAAGTCTGAAAAGAAGGATACCAAACATATATATGTAGGTTTTAAAATAAGCAAAAAAGTCACATAAAATCGTTGCAATTTTAGACTTAGGATTTTATATATAGAGAATAGATAAGCATATCCCTCCATTAAAAAGTCAGTGTCACAGTGAGATAAAGCCTACCCAGGAAGCAGTGCGTGCATAAACTAACCCTGAATGGGGGTATCATTCCATATCAGGGCACATTCATATGCACACCTTCCCTCCCTCATATTGGACCAATATTACTATAAATGTGTGTAAGCCTATCACTGAATATAAATACACAGCAGAATGATATTAAAATTATATAAAATCAAACATTAAATTGATGACAAAGATATTAATTGTGAAAAAGAGAGAATTACTAAAATTCCATAAATCTGTTTTCTTTAATCTTTTGTTTTAATTCAGGGTCACAGGAAGCCACAGCTTTTTTTGAGGTGCAAGTTCATCACAGGACAGATTAGCACACCCACCTTCACTCACTCATCCTCAGTCACATTAGGGATTACACTTTATTGAACACCTTCTGACACAAGGCTAGAAAATAGGAGGGAACTAAAATACCCACCAAAAATCTGTATGATAATGTTTGTAAATTCCACAAATACAGTCAGCGTGCTGGAAATCAAACCCAGGATCTGGCGAGATGCTACCCACCATTCCCCAGGTCTGACATTCCCTTTGAAATGCTTTTTTCAAATTAACTACAGAATATGTATTTAAATTTTTTTTTTTTACTTAATTTAAAGATATTTTTGGGCAGTACGGTGTCGGTTGAGCCCCCACTGGTTCCCCAGCATCTAATCCCATTGCCTGCCCATGTCCTTATTGTATATTCTGCTCTCATGTTGACTGGTCCAATCATCTTCATTACTAAAGACATTCATTGTTAAACTTGATGCTATCACAGCAGGCCTCTGCTCATTCATGTGACGTCCTTCAAAATTTCTTCTGTTCATGTCTGCTATGGCACGCCAAAGGTCACCAAATTTGGGAATGTGTACTTCTCTATAAGTTTGACTAGGTCATGTTGTGCCTCTGATTAGGCACTGAGCCTGCGAACTCCCAAAGTCTAAATTCGTGTAAACTATAGGCCTGCCGAATATGTAATATCATTATGGATTGGATTAGACTTGCCTGGTAATGGTGCAAACATGCCACTGAAACTGTAAATTTTGAACACAATGAACTGAGCAAGTGATTTAAGTTGTTGAAATTTTTTTAAAAATCTATATGACCCCAAGTGGGACCCCCAAGCTTATATGCCCTTGTGTTTTGCACAATCTGCACAATCCATTGCTACGCCATAGATCCAAAATGAGAAAGTAAAAAAACATATTTTCAGAAAGGTGTTCAAATTTATTAAAAATCAAAAACTTATCTCTAATTGATATAGGTTTTCAGACCCTTTTATGTAGTCAAGTGCATCTTGTCTCCTTTATGTTATCCTTGAGATGTGTGTAGAACTTAATTGTAGTCCACCTATGGCAAACTGAATTGATTGGAGAGTTTACAAAAGCAGACATCTATGTATTTGGGGTCCCACATTTCACACTGCATGTCAGGAGAACAGCCGAGACATGAAGTCCAAGGAACTCTCTGCAGACTTTTGCAGTTGCTTTGTGCTGAGGCATAGTTCAGGGTAAAGGGATAAAACCATCTCTAATGCTTCGCATTTCCCCGGAGCACGTGGCTTCAATAATTGTGAAATGGAAGAAGTTTGGAGTTTGGAGTTCATCTTTAGCTATGAAAATACAAGGCCATGTCAGAACAGGCACTTCCTGATCCCTATGTATTTTCAGAAAAAAAGATCAAAAATTGGTTCAACAAGCGATATGTCTTTGCAGATGGGAATCCAAGATCAGACTGTGATGATATGGTGTAGGAGATGCTTTTATAGGATCAAGGCAGTAAGGGACAGGTCTAGAAGGGCGTATGTTGGAAGTGACATCAGAGGAGGAACAGGTGTAAATCTTCTGTTCTGCAGAGGGAGAAGAAGAAAAGGCATTAGGCAACAGCGCCAACCCCTGGTCCGGAGGAGAATTACAATCATCAGAGCCCTTCAGCTGACCCTGAAACACACTCTCATGACTATATATTTATCTATAACTTTGCAGTTTTTTAAAATGCTGCTTCTTCTTTTTTAGACAATGCTGCCAGAATAGGTAGCCTGCTTTTCATGGCTCTAAATTAGTTAAGTGAATTTGAAAATGGATGTATGGATGAACAGCTCTATAAAGTACAACATTCTTTTCTATTATTATTATTTTATTGATTTTATTGAAATCACACAACATTCCATACAAATAAATCAATTTTTTGCAAAAATAAGATCAAAAAGTACAACATTCTAAGTAGCCAAGTACAGAGGTATAATAATGCAGCTGATGATGATTATAATGAAATGTATTTATTGTGAACCTTTTCCAAAATCAATGCACAGAACTAAAATCAAAGTTCACAGAAAGAAGTAGGTAAGTAGAACCAAGGCAAAAGATATACACATAAGGAAAACTATACAAAATAATACCCAATAAATACCCACACTACCAATGAAGACACTAAAAATAAAACAAACCTGCTTCATCCAGTTGAACATCGTGTGGGGCTGATATTGTGCTGAACCTGATACAATAGTCATTAGAATAGTAAGTATAAATGGAAACTGATTCAACCAAGCAGTTTAATTCAAAAACAAGTGTAAAAAGATTTAAAAGAGGCTATTCAGTTAGCAGACATTATGTATGCAGGAAGAGCATTCCAAAAGTAGACGGCCGCTGAAGCAAATGCTCTGTCTCCCACGAAGCACAAAGATGTAAATGGAACTGCAAGGCAACTAGAATTAGAGGATCTTAAAAGCTGACTGTTGAGAAGCTGAAAAATATAAAGAGCAGCTAAATTATGAACAAAAACTTGAATGTGATGGGTAGAATTCTAAAATCAATAAGGCAATTATTTAGAAGGCAATGCATTTTTAAGAGCAACTTTATAATGTGGTCCTGGACTGATGGAGGTGTAAGAACACCTGCTGCAGCACAACTGACAAAGAGCGTACTGACAGGAAAGCATGGGAGCTGAGGAGCTAACAAGTAAGAAGGCTCCAGGAAACTGAATGGGCGGAGGGACTTGGTGGCATTAATGCTGGTAATTTTTTTTTTCCTCCTGTACGTGAATTTTTAAGTCTAGTGTACAGCTGTGTACAAATGTTTTGGCACTCTCGGTCAAATGATACGTAAGTTAAATACAATCCCTGCATGGAACAAACTTGAACATGACATATTTATGTAGATTTTAAGACACAATTACTTTTTATTTGCTGAATTTAAAATTTACTGGAAAAAAACAAACAAAGTGTGGCAGGTGCAGAGGTTTGTGCACCCAAATAGCCAGTATTTAGCTACAACCTCTTTAACAGGAATAACAGCCTCCTAACATTTCCTATAGCAAGATTTTTTTTTCTTGCTTTAAAAATATTTTCACCATTCGAATTTCAAAATATTCTGAGGTCATCTGCATATTTAAGATGCCCAGAAATCTTCAAAGTCTGGGGATTGTGAAGGCCATTCCAAGTCCTTTTGTCTTTTGAAGTAGTTCACGATTGATTTTGATGTATGTTTTGGATCATTGTCATTCAACCTCTTTTGAGCTTCACTTTCTTCAGTTGAAATATCAATTTCCAGGACTTGTTGTTGTACAATCTGTTCTTCCCTCTACGCACACCAAATTTCCTGTATCACAAGCATAACAGATCTGCCCAGATACTATTAGGAGTCTTCTTGGGTTTCATGACTCAAGTTTCACAGACCTGAATTTGGGAATTTTCCGTCATTCGCCTCTGCAGATCCTCTCAATCTCTGACATTTTGGATGGAGACAGTTGGTGATCAGCTATTTTCATATCTCTCCAGAAATGTTTACTTGGGCTGAAGCCCAGATTCAGGCTGGACAACTCAAGAACATTCCCAGAGTTGTCCCAAAGCCACTCTTGTGTTTTCTTTGCTTTATACTTAGGGTGTTGGAAAGTAAAACTTCGGTCCAAACTGAGGTCCATTGTGCTCTGGAGCAGGTTGCCATTCTCTGTACTTTGTTCTGTTCAGTTGTCCATCAATCCAGTCTGGTCTCCCAGTCCCTAACTCCACAGGCTGACTGTTGCCACCACCATTCTTAATGGTTTAAATGGTATTACAAAGGTGAAGAGCAGAACCTGCTTTCCTCCAGACATGAAGCTAATCTTGATTTTATCAGACCAGAGCCTCTTGTTTCTCACAGTCTGAGAGCCCTTTAAGTGCCTTTTACCAAACTCCAAGTGGCCTTTCATGTGTCTTTTCCTGAAGAGATGCTTCTGCCTGGATAAGTGAATGGAACAGAGCGGGCTGCACCTGATCCAAATTTCAAGTGTCATAGCAAAGAGTGTAAATGCTTGTGTCAGTGTGATATTTCAGGTTTTTTTTATTTTTAATAACTTTGCAGAAATTTCTAAAATATTCTTTTTGGTTTGTCATTCTAAGTTATAGAGTGCTGCTTGATGTGGGAAAAAATTAATTAATTTAGCATAAGGCTGCAACTTAGCAAAAATATGAAAAAAGTGAAGCGGTCTGAATGTATTGTACATACATAACTACAAAGAAGAGTAGAAAGGGAAAAAAGCAACGTTTACATTTACAAAGCAATTGTCTTAATAAAGGATTTTTTTGCACTTAGTGGCTCATATATGACCGAGTTTTGCACATTTCTTTAATATTAATGCAAATGTGGGTTCACATTTCTTTATGAAGCATTTGTAAATATTCTGCTTTTTAATTTTTTATACAATACCATATTTCTGATTTTTCTTTTGTTATTATATCAGTTTTAAAGCCACAATTTTGAAGAATATTTTGTATAAGACAAATGCTCATTTTAGCTACCTTAGCCAACACACCATCTGCATGCTAGGTGGCTGCAGGATTGACACAAAATGCCTAAAACAAAAGTGTAATAAAAAATAAAGATTAAGCTTACCAGTATTTCATTTTTGAAAAAGGGACAAAAGAAGTACTAAATTTAGTTTATTCCTGTTTGATATTCACCAACACTGGTTTCTGATGTCCTCTGCAGCGATGTTCCGAGTCAAGTCAGGTCTCCTCATACTCGGCCATCATGAGTGATTTTATCTTCTCATATTTTCAAGTGTCATTATTAAAAGCTTCAGTTTTATCTTCTTGTTTCAAACAGTTGTTCAAATACAGCATAACTTTTCTATGTACAGCATTTATGAGTGTACCGCATGTGTTTTTTTTTTATATTTCTTATCTATATATATAAAAGTCAATGTATATGTGTGTGTATGTATGTATGTTCCAGTATCACTACCGAACGGCTGGGGCGATTTTCATGAAACTTGGTACACATGTTTCTCATTGGTCAACTAAAAATACCATAGGGTGAAATCAGCCCTAACCCACCCTCTTCTGGGTAGGTTGGGGGGTGATCTTGTGATCTTGTATGCATGTTATCATCGAGTTGACACTTGGAAGGACCACCAGAGGGCGAAATGGAGGCGACTGCCAGCACTCTCTATGTTTGAGCACCACCGTGCCTCTGTTGCTTTTGAAATTAAATAGAGTTGGCTGGTTCCGAGTGTCAACTGGATGATAACATACAGTACATACAAGACCACAAGACAAGCACATTAGTGAGTCTTCATTGTTTGCTAATTTATTTTTATGTTTAAAGTTGTGTTTTTTTTTTAATTATACTTTTCCCAATTAAAAAAAAACACATTATTTTCCTCCTGGTCAACGCTGGGTATTTCAGCTAGTTATTAATAAAACTGTAACAGATTAAAAAGCCCAGCTAAGATTCACACTGCCATTGAGGTTGATTGATTTATTTTTTCGGTGGGGATCCCAGGAATGCACCCAGCCTTGGCCCGACTCACACACTCTCCCTCACAGAAAAACAAAAAAAAAAACAACCAGTAATAAAACAGAAATTAAAGACTGTATTAAACAATAATAAACAAAAGACAATATAACTATACAAACTACAATGATCCCACCCCAATTCCCTTTACAATCTATACAATAGACACAAATTTAACACTAACAAAAAACTAACAAAAACCACTCACAATGAAGTCCATAAAAAATGGTAACTGATGTAATGAAATGATGGAGGTAGATAGTCCAGAGACCAGACCGCTGTATGTGAATGTAAAGATCAGTGAGATGATGACGTGTGAATGGGATCAGCAATGCCCCTTTCTTTGCAGGATGACAACAAATCCTCATAAAGTCCCCATGCAGCAGGAAGACACCAGACAGTCCATACACCCCAAACTTGAAGGCAAACAGACAGGCAACGCAAGACACAAAACAAAAAAAGACTTCTCTCTCTCTGCCTTTGGATTTCTGTCCTCCTTTTAAAACATGTACCAGCCTCCTTGTCCCAGCAGCCCCTGCACCCTCAGCAGACGACCAATAAGAATCACTGCAGGGACTGCTGGGAGTGGAAGTTTTCATTCCCCAGTAGCGCCGCTACAATTGGACAATGAAGATATTGCTTCCTGAACACTTTTGGGTGTGTCTTATGTTTTTTGGGCTGCTGACTACAAAAATCATGTGCTGTTTTACAGCAGTCACCTGTGTTTGTGATTTTCTCTCATAATATTAGTATACATAAGTAGTATAACAGCTATAACTGGAACATCTCTAGAGATCTAAAATCTCTGGCACTGCTACTAGAAATGCAGCTCGCATATACAAAATACTCTTTACATTAAAAAGAAGTGGCTGCCCGTAAACATTTGGCCGAAGGGCAGAAAAGTGTTGCAGAAAAGGTATTTTTGCCTCTTTATCATATAAAATTTGGGATGATTTTGTGAAAATGATGAACAGGTAAAGTGAAGGATTTTGTTACTCCAGACAGATGTTTCCAGTAATAACTGATGCTAGATAGAGGAAGGAATTTATTGTGGTCTATAAATCAGACACATCATCAATGATAAGAACTTTGAAGATCTGCTAGTAGGGCGAGGGTGAAATCGTATGGAAGACATTCAAGGATGTTGTTGATCATTTTTATGGCAACTACAAAGTACCAAACTGCATCCCACTGAATAACAACATGCTTCAAACCTTCAAAAGCATGAAGTGCAACATGTCGCAGAAGATTCATTTCCTTCATTCACACTTGGACGTCTTACCTGTGAATTTTGGAGCAGTCAGTGACAAACATGGTAACTGATTTCACCAGGGCATTGCAACGATACAAAGGCTGCATCAAGGCAAGTGGAATCCATCAATGCCGGACGACTATTGATGGACACTAAAATGAGAAGCATAAGATGCTGAGTACAAATGAAGATCAAAACATTTTAAGCTTGACTGAACTAATGCAATGTCTGCATCATTAAGCAATTAAACACAATTAACTCAATAAAAGGTCATTCCATGTTTCTCCAAATTCTTTTTGCTCTCTCCCTCCCCACTACAAAGCACAGTACATCAAGCACACAAGTTGTAATGCTTGGTCCTTTCTTTCTTTCTTCTCTCTTCTCTTGTTCTCTGCTGCCTCCTCTCCTCTCCCAGCAAGCTTTGTCCTCCACCTCCCGACTCTGGCTCCACAAATGGAGTGAGGCACCTCCTTGTATTCAGCACCTGGGAGTGCTCCAGGTGGTTCATCAAGATTATCAGGAATCACTCCCAGATGTGGTGGGAATCCATTGAATGGCTCTGCAGCTCCCCCTGGCGGCCCCCACGGAACCCAACAAGGCTGTACCAAACTCCAAGTCCTGGCATGCCCTGCGGAAATCCGTGGTGCCACAGCCATCCAGAAAGGCTGCCCTCTAGCGGCCCAGGGGAGGTAGTGCCTCGGAGATGCTCTGCCGCCCGGTCCATCTATTCAGCTCAGTAATAGCTGAGGTCACCAGTCATAATACATAAACTACATGACCTATTTTATCCCCCAAAACCCATCCCCTTGGTGATTAAATGGGGGCTCTCCTATAGAAACCCCACACCCTTCACGTTTGTTTCTTTGTATTTCTTTTACAACAGCTTTAAAGTCCAACAGGTTTAGACATTGTATTTACAATAAGCATCTTCTGCATAGCAACAAACCATAGAAAGGGTAATAAAGCTTGCCTGTTGCCACCTCCCCATAGGTGAGCACCTAATGATGAGTACAAATTCACATATTTCAGCCTAATTTCACTAATATCCAAGGCCACAAAGGCCCAACATGTTTATGAATGCAGATTGCATAGCTTTCTCTGTCAGGGCTTATCTCACAAGCAGGACACAAAGCAGGCTGGATTTAGACAGATTTAAGCATGATCAATCCCTCTATCAATCTTTGACTTATATTTTACAATGCATAATTAAATCCAATTATTTAAGTCTTTTGGAGAACAGTCAGTATTTTAAAAATGACAAACACCTGCATTTTCATCAGATCGATGATGACTTGTCAAAATAAGTCCTCATTTATGAAAGTCAAAAAGTGTGTTAGAACTAGATGTGGATGAATGCTGGCTGGTCAGGAAGCTGAATATAAATCTTGTAGGGGCACATATTGGTAACTCTGGTGGGTATACAGAAATGAAGTGGGGGCACAATGGCACATGGACCAGAGGTGCTGCTGTACAGCTCCATGGACCTGGATTCAGCAGCTGGCTGAATGAGTTTGTTTGCACTTTATAAATTCTCGCTTTTAGAGTGCTGAGATTTTCTGCAGGTACTCTAATTTCACCCCATATTAATTTAAAGTGACTTGCAACTCAAGCTGAATTTGATCCTGAAATTGTTGTGTTGTCCTGCATGTGTGAGTATATCTTGCTATAGGCTGGCATCCCATCCAGGACTGCTTCCTGCCTTACTGCTTGTGTCTGTATGCTTCCCGTTGGCCATATCATTTGCAGCTATGGACTGGGTTATCATTTTTATGCAGATGGTACTCTGTTTCAATGTTAAAAGAGAAACTTCATCAGGGCTTTCTCAGCTCACAACTAAAATTGAAACCTGGCTGGAGCAGAACTCTTTAAAAGTAAAATGCAAGAAAACTGAACTCCTGAAAATTGGCATTAAAGAGCAACCTAAGAAAACAAGCTCCTTCTCCATCACTCTTGACGGTGATCTCATCAGACCTTCTTCTAATGCAAGGAATCTTGGTGTCATCTTTGATTCCTCCCTTTCTTATTCCGCCTACATAAACTGCATTAAGAAACCTTCCTACTTTCACCTCATATATCCTGTGTTCGCTCATTCCTTTCCTTTTGTAATGCTGGGAAACTTGTCCATGCTTTTATCACATCCTGCATCAATTATTGTAACTCCCTACTGGCAGGTGCCACTTCTAATCTTATATCTCCAGTTAATTCAAAACTCTGCTGCAAGAGTCCAGAGACCAGCAACAGCAAGCACATCACATCCATCCTGCTTCACCTCCACTGGCTCCCTGTGTCATACAGAATTAAATATAAAATTCTATTATTGACCGCAAAAGCTTTAAATGGCCTCACACCAAACTATATCAGTGACCTTCTCATTGCTCTGCTCCTGTTTGCCCACTAAGGTCCTCTGATTCTGGCCCCAAACTAAACTGCACTCTATGGGCGACAGGGCCTTTAGCTGTATAGCGCCCAGACTTTGGAATGACCTCCCTAAATTAATTAGATCAGCCGACTCCATTCATTCTTTTTAAAAAACAACTTAAAACACATCTGTTCAGGAAGGCTTTTAACTTAACCTGTCATTCTGACCCATCTTTCAGTCTTCCTCTCTGTCCAGTTGCTAGGGATAATTTGTGTGTGTTATATCACACATGATGTTATTTGCTAGGCTTTTTTTTTTGTATTGAATATAAAATTTTACTCTACTAATTGTGTTTTATTTTATGTAAAGCCTTTGTATATCCTATATTTATCTGTTTTCAATATTACATATACCTGCTGTTACTTTATAAGACTTTGTGAAGCACCTTGAGCATGGGAAAGGCACTATATAAATAAAATGTATTATTATTATTTTTATTACCATAGATGAATGGATGAATTTCCAGAGCATGGTGATATTTGCAAAGCAACTCAGCCACAGGGGATGCACAAACTAGTGTGTTTCTTCATGCCGGTTCCAAGCTAGGATAAATGGGGAGGGTTACGTCAGGAAGGGCATCCGGTGTAAAATTTTGCCAAATCAATATGCGTACAACAATACAAATTTCCATACCTGATCGGTCGAGCCCCGGGTTAACAACGACCGCCATCAGTACTGTTAACCAACAGGGTGATGGTGGAAATTGGGCTACTGTTGGATAAGGAAGAAGAAGGGGAAGAAGAGGGGGAGACGTGTCCGAAGGCAGGAGCAGAGGAGGAAAGTAAAGAGAGTGGAACTGAGGGTAGGAACTTTGAATGTTGGCAGTATGACTGGTAAGGGGAGAGAGTTAGCAGATATAATGGAGAGAAGAAAGGCTGATATATTGTGTATGCAAGAGACTAAATGGAAGGGGAGTAAGGCCAGGTGGATTCAAATTGTTCTATCATGGTGTGGATAGGAGGAAAAATGTAGTAGGAGTTATTCTGAAGGGACAGTATGTCAAGAAGCTGGAAATTGGAGGTGTGATGATGAATGTTGTTAGGGCATATGCACCGAAAGTAGGGTGTGCAATGGGTGAGAAGATATTTGGAGTGAGTTGGATGAAGTGATGAACAGTGTACCTAAGGGACAGAAAGTGGTGATTGGAGAGGATTTCAATGGGCATGTTGGTGAAGGGAACAGTGGAGACAAGGAGGTGATGGGTAGGTATTGTGTCAAGGAGAGGAAAGAAGAAGGTCAGAGGATAGTGGATTTTGCCAAAAGGATGGACATGGCTGTGGTGAATATGTATTTTAAGAAGAGGGAGGAACATAGGGTTACGTACAAGAGTGGAGGAAGATGCACACAGGTAGATTACATCCTATGCAGAAGAGTTGATCTGAAGGAGATTGAAGACTGCAAAGTGGTGGCAGGGGAAAGTGCAGTTAAGCAGCATAGGATGGTGGTCCGTAGGATGACGTTGGAGATCAAGAAGAAGAAGAGGGTGAGGGCAGAGCCAAGGATCAAATGGTGAAAGTTGAAAAAGGAAGACTGCAAGGTTGAGTTTAGGAAGGAGGTAAGACAGGCACTGGGTGGCAGTGAAGAGTTACCAGACAGCTGGGAAACTACAGCAGATGTAGTAAGGGTGACAGCAAGAAGGGTGCTTGGTGTGACATCTGGAAAGAGGAAGGAGGAAAAGGAAACCTGGTGGTGGAATGAGGAAATACAGGAGAGTATACAGAGGAAGAGGATGGCAAAGAAGAAGTGGGATAGTCAGAGAGATGCAGAAAGTAGAAAAGAGTACAAGGAGATAAGGCGCAAGGCGAAGAGACAGGTGGCGAAGGCAAAAGAAAAGGGGTATGATGAGTTGTATGAGAAGTTGGACACTAAGGAGAGAGAAAAGGACCTGTACCGATTGGCTAGACAGAGGGATTGAGCTAGGAAAGATGTGCAGCAGGTTAGGGTAATAAAGGATAAAGATGGAAACGTACTTACAAGCGAGGAGAGTGTGTTGAGCAGATGGAAAGAGTACTTTGAGAGGCTGATGAATGAAGAGAATGAGAGAGAGAAGAGGTTGGATGATGTGGAGATAGTGAATCAGGAAGTGCAACGGATTAGCAAGGAGGAAGTAAGGACAGCTATGAAGAGGATGAAAAATGGAAAGGCTGTTGGTCCAGATGACATACCTATGGAAGCATGAAGGTGTTTAGGAGAAATGGCAGTGAAGTTTTTAACCAGATTGTTTAATGGAATCTTGCAAATTGAGAGGATACCTGAGGAGTGTAGAAGAAGTGTACTGATGCCGCTATTTAAGAATAAGGGGATGTGCAGGACTCCAGTAACTACAGGGGAGTAAAATTGATGAGCCACAGCATGAAGTTATGGGAAAGAGTAGTGGAAGCTAGGTTAAGAAGTGAGGTGATGATTAGTGAGAAACAGTATGGTTTCATGACAAGAAAGAACACCACAGATGCAATGTTAGCTCTTAGGATGTTGATGGAGAAGTTTGGAGAAGGCCATAAGGAGTTGCATTGTGTCTTTGTGGACCTGGAGAAAGCATATGACAGGGTGCCTCGAGAGGAGCTGTGGTATTATATGAGGAAATCGGAAGTGGCAGAGATGTACATAAGAGTTGTACAGGATATGTACAAAGGAAGTGTGACAGTAGTGAGGTCTGATGTAGGAGTGATGGATGCATTCAAGGTGGAGGTAGGATTACATCAGGGATCAGCTCTGAGCCCTTTCTTATTTGCAATGGTGATGGACAGGTTGACAGACGAGATTAGACAGGAGTCCCCGTGGACTATGATGTTTGCTGATGACATTGTGATCTGTAGCGACAGGTGGGAGCAGGTTGAGGAAACCCTGGAGAGGTGGAAATATGCTCTAGAGAGGAGAGGAATGAAGGTCAGTAGGAACAAGACAGAATACATGTGTGTAAATGAGAGGGAGGTCAGTAGAATGGTGAGGATGCAGGGAGTAGAGTTGGCGAAGGTGGATGAGTTTAAATACTTTAACAGTATAGAGAAATTGGGATTGTGGAAGAGAGGTGAAAAAGAGAATGCAGGTAGGGTGGAATGGGTAGAGAAGAGTGTCAGGAGTGATTTGTGACAGACGGGTATCAGCAAGAGTGAAAGGGAAGGTCTACAGGACAGTAGTGAGACCAGCTATGTTATATGGGTTGGACGGTGGCACTGACCAGAAAGCATGAGAAAGAGCTAGAGGTAGCAGAGTTAAAGATGCTAAGATTTGCACTGGGAGTGGCGAGGACAGACAGGATTATAAATGAGTACATTAGAGGGTCAGCTCAAGTAGGATGGTTGGGAGACAAAGTCAGAGAGGTTGAGATTGCGTTGGTTTGGACATGTGCAGAGGAGAGATGCTGGGTTTATTGGGAGAAGGATGCTAAGGATAGAGCTGCCGGGGAAGAGAAAAAGAGGAAGGTCTAAGAGAAGGTTTATGGATGTGGTGAGAGAGGACATGCAGGTGATGGATGTAACAGAACAAGATGCAGAGTTACAAAAAGATATAAAAGAAGATGATCTACTCTGGCAACCCCTAATGGGAACAGCCAAAAGAAGAAGGTGATATTTGCACAGAATTATATAAAAATGAAGACAGAAAGAACATCCATCCATCCATTGTCTAACCCGCTGAATCCAAATAGGGTCACGGGGGTCTGCTGGAGCCAATCCCAGCCAACACAGGGCACAAGGCAGGAACCAATCCTGGGCAGGGTGCCAACCCACCACAGCAGAAATAACAGAACATGTGAAAATAGATCAACATGCTTCCTTAATAATAATGCATCCATCCATCTTCTAGGGTCAGGAATAGTCCAAGCTGGTTGATCTGATATCATTGGATTTCTGTTGTTCCAGAAGAAACATTCAGCTTCAGCCAATCAGCTTTAAACTTAGCCTCTGACATCATAAGCCTGGAAGTGATCAAAAAAGGCACTCCTCTAACTGAAACACGCTTGCAACTAATTACAGCCTTTACTTTTGCGGGGCACAATTTTAAAATCAGCACAGCGTCATGGACCACTTATCACATTCTACAGTTGACAGTATCTATCAGAGCAAAAACCAAGGCATGAGGTCTGAAAAAAACTGTCTGCAGAGCTTTGAGATGGGACTGTGTCAGGACATACATCTGGGGAAGTCTACAAAAAATTCTTGGAAACTTTTCTGAAAACTTGTTTTTGCTTGTCATGAAGGGCTATCGAGTGCACACTGATGGGCAAAAATGGCACATTTTATCCATTTAAAATTAAATCTACAACACAATAGAATGTTTAGAAAGTAAAGGGACCCGAACACTTTCTGAATTCACTATGTCTTTGTAAAATGAAAGGAGAATGCTAGGAAAAACATGGTGTGAATGTGCAGAAACATTATTCAATGCACCAGCATTAAAATAAAAAAATTACATTTGCAAATGCTAAAATATTTTGAAAAAAATGATTCAGTTAAAAAGGAGTACATGTCAATGTCACTAAACAGACAAAAAAAAACAAACAGTCCAGACTGAAAAAATAAATAAGGTGAAACATCAGGGATTGTTGAAAAATGCATCACAAAGTGAGAACTGCTCACCTGGGGTTCTTTTGTCAAAAGCCATTTGTTTTTTTGGACGATGACAAAAGGATAATGGAATAAAGCGGATAAACTGACAACATATTTTGACAGATGCCATAAAAATGAAATAAAATACACAGAGTATTTTCTGTTCAGTAAACAGCATTCCTTACCGCCTGGTGCCTTAAGCACTTGTAATCTTTTCTGCCTTCTAACAGACATAAAGTAGTCTTGTCTTCCTTTGAAATAAACTAAACTTCTGCAATGTGTCAATTAATGAGGCTTCTGTGCTAAAAAAGACTAAGTGAATGTCAAAAATAAGGTTTTCGGCATTAAAATCAACAGCTTTCCACGCAAGCTGTCACGTCGTGCTTGAACAAAGCATCGACTTCACTTCAAAGGTCGTAAAATCTCATAAGTTATTCTTCAGAGTCAGCGATCACAGAGCATGACGCCAAAACTATTGCATTCTGCCTGATGCATGGTGATCAGATCTCTCATGGAGACCTCACCACAGGCGCATGTGACCTCAAGTTGTTTTTTTTTTATCAATGGAAGAAAACAAATTGCTTTGTAAGTGTTTTACTTAGATGGTGGGTTTTATATTGAAAACTGTAAAACTCTTAGAACAAGGACAACTGAAATCTAAGAGCCTGTCTCCAATCACAGATCTAGAAATGCTAGCAAAGTATCACCCTGTTAATGGCCAGGTCTTCCTCATCAGTGAGATGGTGGGAGAACACATAAATGTAAATTTAATCTGAGGGCCAGGAGGCAACAGTCAGCAAGAACTGTGCTAGTAAAGCAGAATGTCACACTTTTTACTAATTAAAGAAAGATTAATATTAAAAGGTTGTAGTAAACCCCAAATTATAGAAGGGTGTTGAGGCTGCAACCATATTTATATAACCCTCAAGTTTCACTTTCATGAAGAAGGACAGAAGAAATTATGCCAAAACCAAAACCTTGCTGTATTTCAACTATACCACAATTTTAATCTGGCTACCTTACCATGACAAATCTCAAAATAAACATAATATATTAGGAAACACCAAAAAAAAACTATTGAAAAACACAACAAATGTTAAAGCTGTGCACCCCATCATAATAATGGTTACTTATTTTATTTTGTGGGTTAATCGAACATTTTTTATCATGGAAGAACTATTATTAATGGTTTAGAATTGTTTTTATTTATATTCTAGGCTGTCTTTTCTTTGTGCAACTTGCAAAAACCTGTCACGAGACAGGTATTAAGGTGACAACAGTGAAAGTCTGTTATAAATACCGAGGTAGCACCATGTAGCATAATTCCTCAGTGGATAAAATACAACAACAAACTCTAGCAGATTAGCTTAGTATTCGAGTAGCCTAGGCAGCAGGTTGTGTTATGGTCGAGAACCCTCTGTGACGATACGGGTTCTATTCCATGCTCCCATCACTGTTCGGGAGCCCTTGAACCCAACACCTTCGGTAATGTCACCGATGAGCTAGACAGTGAGACAACAACAATTGAGCAAGGGGATGGTACAAATGTGCAAAAGTGCTTTTATTTAAAATCAAATCAACAAAAATATTCAAAGTGCAGTGCTCCAAGTAAAGTGCTGTGCATTCCAATGTCTTCATTAAATAAATAATCCAATAAGAATCTTGGAGATAAAAAAAAAAACATTAAATAGAACAAAACAATCCTTTAAAACCTGAGGTTAAAACGTTCTATAGGAAGCAGTCTTTAAAAACAAATGACAAGCTTGGTGCTTCTTTTCTGTTAGCGTCTCACCTGCTTCTCCCGCTTGGGCTTTACAGCAGGCGAGACTCTCTCTGCAGCTGCCCTTTTCTACTCACAAACACAGGTGTGGAGACCTCCCAATCCTGGCTTCAGTCTGGCACTCATCCTAGGCCTGAGACTTGGACTCCTTGGTTTCCAGGACGCCCACACCAAGGACTGCAACTCCAAGCCTCGCGACTCCCGCTACCTTTCTGGTCTTCTATGGCCAGTCACCCTTCACTGGTCACTCCCGCTACATGATCGCTCAGCGGGAGCGACTTCTACTTCAACTCCTGGGTGTCGGCCTAACACCCAGGCTTCCTCACAGCTGCCTGCGAGCTCTCGTTCGTTCGCCCACATGCTCCGTGTCTCTCTCTCTCTCTTACACCGACTTGCTCTCTCTCTCCTCACTGCTTCCTGCGGTTCCTTCTCTTTTTGTTTTTTGTCTTTTTGATCTCCCCCAACCGACTCGCGCTTCTTTTATATTGGGGTGGTGGTCCATAGCAGCTGCAACACATTAATCCCAGGAACAATCACCGATGTGGGCAGTCCCTCACCTGTGCACTAGGTGAGAAACGCCCACACTGCAGATCGCCCCGAGATCATCCTACAGCCACTACGCCCCCTCACTAAACCGCCGCAAGCGCGGTGATCATTTATTTAAACAGCCTTTGCTGAGCGAGCTGTGGACCCATAACACCACACCATCTATTTGTTAAGAATAATAATAATTTTTATTTATATAGAGCCTTTCCCATGCTCAAGCCACTTCACAGACTCTCAGAAAGAACAGCAGGGTATATGTAACATTGGATACAAATATTTTCTGCACAGAACATTCAAACAGATAAATACAGGATAACACAAAGCAATAAACAGAATAAAAGACAATAATTAAAATACTAAATTCAATACTAGTAGGAAAGCCGAAACAAGTAACATCATTTGAGATATAACACACACACAAATTATCCTAACCAACTGCACAGAGAGGTAAACTGAAAGAGGAGGCATAATGTCGGTTAAGTTAAAAATCTTCCTGAACAGATGAGTTTTAAGTTGTTTTTTTTTTAAATAATGCTAATCTAATTAATATCAGGAGTTCATTCCAAAGTCTGGTTGTTATATAGCTGAAGGCCCTGCCATCCATAGAGTGCAGATTAGTGTGGGGCTCAACAAGATTGCCAGAATCAGAGGACCTTAGTGGACGAAAGGAGCAGAGCAATAGAGAAGGTTACTAATACAGTCTGGTACAAGGCCATTTAAAGCTTTGTAGGTTAGTAATAGAATTTTATCTTGACTCTTGTAAGACACAGGGAGCCAGTGAAGGCAAAGCAGGATGGGTGTGATGTGTTCGCTGTTGCTGGTCCATGTAAGGACTCTTGCAGCAGAGTTTTGAATCAACTGGAGCTGTGATATAAGATTTGAAGGGGCACCTGCCAGAAAGGAGTTACAAAAATTGATATGCCATGTGATAAAAGATTCTCAGTATTAGAAAGAGGAGAGGAATGTTCTTTGGTTTGCCCTCATATTTTATTCGCTGCTTGTTATGATCATTCCAGTTTTCACCATGGCCTGTCCCTCACCACTATAAGAACACAGTAAATTTGACAAATGATAGGAGACCATTCAATCCATCAAGCTTATTTCTTTAGCTAATAGCTAAGCTGTCCCAATAACTCATCCAGATTTTCCACTACATGTTTCTGTAGCTTGCTCTAGAGTCCTACAACTCTTTGCGTAAAGAAGTGCTATCCGTGCTATCCGGCTTCAGTTTTGAATGCACCCTTTAGCCAAAAGAATGTTGCTGGATCTACTTTATAAATGTTTTTGAGAATTTTAAATACCTGGATGAGGTTCCAATGCAGTCTCCTCTGCTTGAGACAAAACAGGTTTAATTCTCTGAGTCTGTCGGAGTAGGACACATCCTTAAGTCCTTGGATGTACCTGGTTGCTGTCCTCTGCACAGCTTCAAGTGCTGTTATGTCTTTCTTGTAGTGTGGTGACCAGAACCGCACACAATACTCCAGATCTAGTCTTACAATTGTTATGAGTATAGTTTGAGCATACCATCCCTTTACTTAAATTCAACAGTTTTTATGATATAACCTAACATTTTATTTGCCTTTTAATTGCTTCTGTACATTGCTTAGTCAATGAAAGTGTTGCATCAAAATAAACCCCTAAATCCTTGCCCGAGGTTGATTCCAATATGGCAGTGTCTCCCATTTTGTATTTACAATTGATGTTACTTTTGCCCATGTGTAGCACTTTTCTACAATAAACTGAATCTTCTAGGTGTTCTTGTCTGACATATATTTTCTAAATATTACTTTTTTCCTGAACAATAATCCTTGGAGACTCCGTTTTTACACACGCACAATAACATCAACCACCAGACAATATGCAGACATTCCAAAGAGTAGTTGTCACCAAACATTAGAAGTCATTTTATCATTTTTTAAGGCACACTTGAAGAGCACTGTGGGTGAGGTACGTCAAAATGACTCACCATTGTTCCTGGTAATCATCCATCCATCCATCCATTATCCAGCCCGCTATATCCTAACTACAAGGTCGTGGGGGTCTGCTGGAGCCAAACCCAGCCAACACAGGGCGCAAGGCAGGAAACAAACCCCGTGCTGGGTGTCAGCCCACCACAGTCCTTGTAACCAATGGCAGAAAAATCCTCATCGGCTGTACACCTCAATTCTCTAAAGCAGGGGTTCTTAACCTGAGGCCCAGGGACCATGGATGGGATTCAGGGGGTCCGTGAGGATTAGATAAAAATGAACATTTATATTCACTATATAGCCCTGTACTGTTGATATTTCTTGCATGAACTTTCTCACATGATTTTTCTCGCCGATATTTTTCTTATGCATTATTTTTCTCGCACGTATTTATGTCACCTAAGCCTATCATGTGAGTTAGAACTTGTGAGAAAAATGACGCTCAAGAAAAATAATGGTCACCATGCAGACCCCTTAATCAATAGAAAATTGTGTATGGCATATATGTAAAAGGCAATCAAATCTCGATAAAGTACATTATATTCATTGCATGAAAAGTTGTGTTTATGTGAATATTTCTGGGGAATGGGGTCCATAGCTTTAATCAGATTCTTAAAGGGGACCTTGACTCAAAAAAAGGTTACAAATCACTACTCTAAATGGTTCCTTTTGCTGCTGCTGTTTCCAAGACTATTTGAAAATAAAAAGTCCTGCCATATCCTCCACCTCTGATTTATATATTTAGGGTGCACATAAACAGACAAAAACTACAATTCCCATAAGCAACAGTGAAAATTCCATTTAAAGACACCCCATATATACATACCAGGAATTTCTATAGGCGCCATTTGTTGTAACAACATGAAGTGCATAATATTAAACAAAACATATTATCCAAGGACAACTTATATGCAAGCAAGGTGGAGAATGGAAAGTAAAACCTTCTCAAAAAAAAAAATCAAAATGAAAAGAAATCCTTCAAAACAGCTGGATCTGCACCATTCAAAGACATTTAATTGTTCGAAATATACATATATACTACATTAATTATTATGTAAAGGTGTAATAGGACTCTGTGTTCAAGGATTATTGTAAGAAGGGAATTTTAACCAGGTCATGATTATTTGAGCTTAGAAATGTCTATAGAAAGCAACCAGGGGGTTATTTTTCATATGTGGATTACTCGTTTAGTCGGATGTAATTGTTGACGATGTGGCATGATCCTGGATCTGTTGTTTTTTTCAAAACTCTTGCTGGATATGTTGTCATATTGTACCTCAAAGATTTATTAGCACCTTATATTCGAATTTAAACTAGGCAAAGTCGGGCTCTCACAACCACACAGACAGTATGCATTGCTTTGAGGTTTTTTGCAAGTGGCACTCTTTTATATACTGTAGACAATGCGGAAAATCTATGTAAAAGTGCAGTTTGCCAGGCAATTCATAAAGTCTGTTTGGCTCTGGTTTTCATGGTGTTTCCTGGACACCTGCTTGTGCAGACAATAAAAGAGGCGTTTCATGCCATTGCAGGTACACAGGCAAAAACACACACAGTTCCATAAAGAATCTCACAATCAGCCTAATATTCTCATTACCCAGGATTTTCAAATGTGATTGGGGCACATGGGACTGATCAGAGTGGAGTTTGTTCAAACATTATTTGGAAAATTTACCTCTCCTCCTGATGAATAATTAGACACAATGTCTTCATCAAATATTTGACCGTCAATATCTCGTTGGTCAGACACAGGTTCTAGGGATATGACATTCCCTGCAACTGACCAAACAAAAAAAAGAGGGCTATATGGAACATACCTATGGCACACATTGAGGACAAATATATGCAATGACCATCCTTTACCTGAAATGAAGTGACCACTGCATCCTGCCACTGGTTCTGAGGAGGAGCTTCCCCCTTGCAATGCCCTCAGAAACAGGGCGATGGGCATTTTGTTAGAGAGTCAACTCTTCTGCAGTGGTTAGGTCTGGACTGAGTGGACCTCCACCTGTTTTTTTGCCTGTCTGCCTTCTTATTAGCTTTAAAATGAATGTTTTTTATATTATATATGATTCTTTATGTCAACAATTCTTTAAATAGTTATATACCATTATTTACCAGTTTGAAGTATATTCTTGTACTTCACTTTAACCTATTCCAATGTTCTCCTTGTCCTCACGATTGATCTGGAATTATGACATATTAAATAATAATCTGATACATAGGAAATGAAACACTGCATTCAGTAAGTACAATGCACGGTACTTACACGTTTAATTTGTCTGGCACATTTTGCTAGGCGTCTTTTCTGGTTTGGGCTGCTTTTGCAGTGTTACTCCTTGTGCATATTAAATCTTGAAATTCTTCGTATTTTTCGAATTAAAGGTCCTTCTCTGCTTGTGTGAACAAATGCGCCCCTTCATTCGTCATTTTGTTACAGCCTATGAAAGACTTGCTGATCATGTTTTTTAGACTCAAAATATATTGGCTTTTCAATCATACAGGCACGCACAATCATCTCAGATGATTAGATCCAGCTAGACTAATCTGCTACACAGGTGCACTTGAAAAACCGACTTATCCTGGATGAGTTTCACTGGCATTAGCTCATCCAAGATGAGGCATCTGATCTCAGATGATTTAAGCAACGTACGGAAAATACCCCCCATGCCAATAGTGAAAGAGTCAAAACAATCAGGCAAGCAAAACACAAGGGTAAAACAAGAACAAAAGTCGAAGGCAGAAAGGAGTTCAATAAACCACGATGAAACCGGACACTTGGGCTTACTTGTTTGAAAGTTAACGGTAGGAGTGTTTTTATTGCATTTTATACAACCAAAGAATTAGACATCACACCGTGCAAACAAAGAATGAGCCAGGGAATAACAAAAAATAAAACTTTCTCAAAAGAAATCAAAATGAAAAGAAAACCGTCAAATCAGGATCTGCACAATACAATACAACACAACACAATTGATCAAAATGAACATACAAGTATATACTGATTTACTTCTTACAGTGGCCAGTTTCCAACTTGGCATAACACAAAGTAGCCAGAAGTCCTATTATTAAGTTGGCTTTTTTATCAAAAGCATACCAGAAAAAAAAAAAACACTTGCTTTTTGTGATTCTTTTTTTTTTTGGTCAAAAATAGGACATGGTTAACTGGGTGCCACCATATCCAAAAGGGATCTGACATCACAATGTATCATTGCGTCATGTGACCAGCAATAGTAAACAAGATGGTAGTACTGGTGACCAACTACACAAAAAGGTATCATTCACATACAAAACAGAAACCCAAAATGGTGATACGGCAATGTCATTATCACAATGATAAAAATAATTCAAAACCATTAATGACATCTCACATATCCTACAAAGATGTGCTATTTATGTTAACTGGCAGTGCTATATTGGCCCAATGTGGATGTAAGTGAGAGAAGGGCCAATACACCCACCAGAATTACTGCCTGCATTTTGCCTGATGTGGTCAGAATAGACTCTGGACCCCTGTAAAATTCAGGCTGGTTCAGGTTAATCTAAAATGTGTAAAGAGTCTATAAACAGTAAATGAAAACTGAAACAGACCTGCCATTAAATTGCTTTGCAAGCATGAAGCATGAATATTTACTCATAGGATTTCTTGAAAGGACACACAAGATTTCTCCATTGATTATACAGTATGTAAGGGGTTGTTGTGTATTTGAAATGGCAATAAATAAAATGAGATCAAATGAATCACTGAGTGAGTAACTTACTTTGGGAACAGTCACACTGAGAGTGTATGAATGATGAGCAAAACTAATCAATAGATGAAAAGAAAGTGTTTGATTTTCAGAAACTGAAACGTGTTGAGTATCAATTAACTTTAATCCAATTTCAAAGGAATGGAAACTGCAATTCAATAAAACTAAAAACTGACAGAAGGTCAAGGCCAAGAACTACAGGTGATTCGTAAGAAAAGAGAAATTTGTGCAAGACTGAACACATGAAACAATGTCAATATTCCGAGATGTATAAGGTGGCACAATGAGCACGAAAAGTAATTTGAAATTCATTATTTTTGGTAAAATGTAAGAGTCTGGCAGTTAAGCAATAAAGTTGAGAATTAGAGGAATGAAATCTGAGTAAAATATACACAGCAATAGCTGTCTCCATTAGTCAGTAGCAGGAATTTATCCATAATATAATGTGTGTAAGAAAGACAATGTTGAAATGCAAGAAACTCAATTTCACAATTTAACAAGGTCAAGACTTAGTATAATGCAAAATAATTAAATACGTGCACATAAGCCAACAAGAACATTATTTTGCAACTTCCAGTAATAGTAAATCACGCAATAGTATCTGTCCCTATTTTAAATGTCATGATATAGTGAGACTAGTACAGTGCTGTTTGCTAGTGTACTATACCTGGAAATGCTTCTGAAAATGATTCTGAAGAATCTGTAAAGTATTTGTATAGTATGTACTGAATCTATAAAACAACGCAGCAAAACCAAGTAAATTACTAAATATTTTCTTGAATACAATTACATTCAATTTATTCCTATATAGAATTCCGAAGACAGGTTCAGGAAACAAGAATACATTAAGATATGTGTTACAGAAATTAAATATGCTTTAAGTTCTCAGTAAAGTGGTGTAAAAAACAGACAATGAACGTGTTTACATGCAAAGACATAATCAGGATAAGATGAGCAGCCCGGTTAGCCTAGTTTCCTAAAAATCTGAGTTTACATGCAAAAGTAATTCTCTGGTGTTCTCTATTGGCAAAATGATTTGACATCATTAAACTATGCAAAACAGAGTTAAAAGTCATCATCGGCCACTGTGAATCTGAAAACCAGAACAAAGTCTGTGACCGTTTCCTTGTGTTTTATAAAAATGTTTAGTCCTCATGTGATCTGATGTAGATAACATTCACTCCTTTTTGGCATCCTCGACTTGAGTCGCCAATGATTTGCGGTATAAACATTGGCCACTGCGTCACTTAATCTCAATGTTTCAATATATTCATAGCACATAGCTGGATGAAAACAAAATCTCTTGAGATTGTGCTGCCGAGTTTAGCACATTATCATAAATCTAACGATTTTTGTAATATTGAGTTTGATTATTTTAATCACGAGGAGGAGTATTGCAATCACCTGAGCATTAGGCTCAGGAAATTTATCTTGTGGATGATTCTACCTGTGGCTAGTGAAAAGTATGTGTGAAGCAAATACATGTGCAGGCTGTGTTACGAGGACAGATTATTTCACATCTTTCCCACAGGAATAAATTAGAAACCAAGAAAAGTATCAGAGCTAAAAAGCAAAATTACTAGAATAGATGAAGAACACGCCAGGCTTCCAAGCGAGGCTCTACATAGGCAAAAGCAGGCTCTGCATTCAGAACTCAACCTCTTGACATCTAAATAAACAACTAATTTATAAATCCAGACATCATTACTATGAACATGGAGAGAAAGCTAATAAGGTTAGAGCTCAACAAATCCATAATAAGAAGTTCGCAATGCAATCCCTGTAATCACCAACATGAATGGAGATGAAATCATTGACCATAAAAATATAATGCACAGATTACTATAAATCCTTATATTCTACTGAAGTTAAAGAAGACAACACACAATCTAATACATTTCTGGATACATTACAGATACCACAAATAGATACTTTTAGTGCGGAGGAACTTGATAAACCTCTAGCGCTATCAGAACTACTAGATGCTATAAAGTCATTTCATGGCAGGAAAGCAGCAGGCCCTGATGGCTACCCTGCAGAATTTTATAAGAAATTCTCCACTCAGCTAGCTCCCCTCCTATTAGCAATATTTACAGAAGCTAGAGACAATCACATTCTACCTCAGACTTTTTGCCAAGCATTAATCACCATCTTTCCTAAACAAAATAAGAACTTATTACAATGTGCATCATACAGACCAATTTCACTTCTGAATAATGATGTTAAGATACTCTCAAAAATTATAGCTAGAAGGATGGAGATGGAGAAAGTGCTGCCTTCAGTAATATCACAAGATCAAACTGGATTTATCAAGGGTCAACTCTTATCTTCCAATCTTCAACGCCTGTTTAATGTAATATACTCACCAACAAAGTTAAACACCCCAGAAATATTATTATCATTGGATGTAGAAAATGCATTTGACATGACTAAATGGAAATACTTTTTCACTACATTAGAGAAATTTGGGTTTGGCCTGAACATTTGTGATTGGATCAAACTACTATATACCAATCCAGAAGCTTCCAGTTTGCATTAACATTTGTTTAGACTACTTTAAACTAGAATGTGGTACCAGACAAGGATGCCCCTTGTCACCACTGCTATTTGCAATCACCATTAAACCATTGTCGAAATGCTTATCAGATAAAAGGGATTATCAGAGAAGGACTGGAACAGTAAATTTCTCTATATGCAGATGATATGGTACTGTATATATCAGACCCACAAAATTCTGTGCCTGCAGTCTTAACAGCACTTACAAAATTTCAAAGGATCTCTGGTCTCAGAATTAATTTGAATAAAAGTGTACTCTTTCCAGTGAATTCTCAAGCATATAATATTAGATTTGACACCCTACCTTTTATCATTGAAGATCAGTTTAAATATCTATGAGTAAACATCACAAGTAAACACAAAGCTCTTTATCAACAGAATTTTGCCGTCTGCATGGAAAAAATTAAGCAAGACTTCATCTCACTCTAGCTGGAAGAATTAACATTGTTAAGATGAATATTCTTCCTAAGCTTTTTATTTCAAAACATTCCAATATGCATCAATAAATCATTTTTAAGCAATTGGATTAAACAATAACCTCATTTATTTGGAATTCAAACCATCCACATATCCAAAGAGCGACCCTACAAAGACCTAAGGCAGAAGGTGGCATGGCTCTACCCAACTTTCAGTTTTATTATTGGGCAGCAAACATACAAGCTATAAAAACCTGGACACAAATAGATGAACATACACAGGCTTGGTAGACAATAGAAGTAGAATCGTACAGTACTTCTTTATATTCCCTGCTCTGTGCCCCAATAAATGCAAGTTATCGGCAATATACTAATAACCCAATTGTGCTTCACTCACTCAGAATATGGAACCAATGTAGAAAGAATTTTAAGATGGAGAAGCTGTTATCTATGGCATATGCAATTTTTAATATCTGGAAAAGATTTGGGATTAAATTGCCTAAAGATCTTTGCATCCTATGAACAATTACATTCCAAATTTAACTTTCCAGCTACACATTTCTTTCACTATATTCAAATTAGGAACTTTGTTAAACAGAGTCTGCCCGATTTTCCTCATCTTGCACCCTTGTCCACGCTGGAAAAAATATTGCTTAATTTCAAGGACTTAGACACCATCTCTGCAATATATATACTGTAAATTTATTTTACAGTCCCTCCCTTTCAAAGATCCAAGAGGACAATGGGAGAAAGATCTCTTAATCAATATATCAGAAAAGGAGTGTAAAGTAGCAATGCAGAGACTTCACTTGAGCTCCATATGCGCAAAGCATACAATAATTAAACTCAAAATTATATATCAAGCACTTCTGTTTTGCCTAAAACTGCCCAAAATGTTTCCAGGGCAAGATCCAACCTGTGAGCACTGCAATCAAGTCCCAGCCTCACTGGGTCACATGTTTTGGGCCTGCACCAAATTCACATCACTTTGGACCAAAATTTTTAAGTGCCTTTCAGACAGCCTTGGTGTCACAATCCCTCCTAACCCACTAACAGCTGTGTTTGGTGTTCTTCCTGATGGTTTTAAAGTGGACGAGGACAAACAAACTGTGCTTGCATTCACTACACTTTTGGCACGCAGACTTATTTTGTTAAACTGGAAGAATCCTAACTCTCCTCTTTTAAGTCAGTGGAAAACCGATGTGTTATATTATTTGAAATTGGAAAAAATCTAATATTCATTTAGAGGATCTGTGCAAATTTTTTTCAAAATCTGGCAGGATCTAATCAATAATATTTTAGAATAAGCTTTTAAAGCAATTATCTCCACATTTTTTTTTCTTCTCCATTCATCTCTATTGGCCTATTAAACTCATTAATTTAGGTATGTTTAAAAACCTTAAGTTTTACCCCGTTGGCCATGCTCTCTCTTTCTCAGGGGTGGGGGTCGACTAGTTTTCAATCTTATTTTTTTGTAAAAATTGATTGATTTGTATGGAATGATTACAATAAAATTAATAAAATAAAAAAATAAAAAATACATGTGCTGGCTGACAGGCTTGCACACACTACAAAGTCCCTAACTACAGTATAACGCAGTTAAGGGTTTACTTAACCAAATAACTGGTTACTCGCAGAGATCTCTGCAACTGTTTACTTAATTTCTCTGAGACTATTAACCCAGTTTTTCCACCTGGAATAAGGGTTTACATGGCATTACTGAAACAAGGTTTCTGTGAATAACCGGTTTATAACCACATAACGTAATGTTTTTCAAACCTGCTTAATCACTTTCATGGTTGCAGGGGGGTATTTATTTCTCAATTTTATCCATTTTTAAAATCTCATGTCTTTCTGCAACACCATTTTGGAACAGTTGCTTTGATGGTTGCTTATAGTAATTAGTAGGATGGCTGGAAGTATGTGGCATGTAATGTAATTTCCGCCTATACTATTTATTCCCTGAGCTTGTTTTCTATATAATTTAAATCTCCCTGTAGCTGATCTTTGCTAGTTTATCCTTTTCCATTGATTCTATTTCCTTTCTAACCTACTGCCAACCTGGGCAGTCAGTTCAGCAAAAGTTTCAAAGGTCTTGACCAAAAAACAGCAGCCCTCAAAACCTCAGGCAGTTTAACACCAAACTCTAGCTGCAGCAAAAAATGGGGCAAAGGCTTTAAATTCAAAGATTCCCAAAAAGCAGCAAAAATGTAAAACCTGAGACCCACAAAACAAATCAAAGTTTGTTTTTTTTTTAATATTCAATGATTTATTGAGGATTCAAAAAACATAACACAGAAAGCAAAGACAGGATTACCCAAAAAAGGTAAAAAAAAATAATATTTAAAAAGTGAAATAGTTTTGGGAACCGATCTTCAACTGCAGCTTCAGATGGCCCTCAGCCCTTGAAACTCAATTTAAGGGGCCTGCGTGGAACACCAAAAACACTAATGCATATATTGTTAATAAAACAAAATAGTAAATACCATATTATTAAGTCATAATATTACGTAAACAAAAAGATAAACTAAAACCAAAAACAGAATTAATAACTAGATATGAAAAGTTATATTTAAATAACAACAAAAAAGTAAGTAAACTTGGGGCAGGGCTATACCATAATAGCCTTGTTTGCTAATTCACTTAGGTTTTACATATTTAGCCTTGTTGAAAAGTAATATATTAAATCACCCATCAATATTTTAAGCCTCATATTCCACTCGTGTTCAGAAAGCTGGGGCCTCATGCATAAATGGTGCGTACGCACAGAAATGTTGCGTAAGAACTTTTCCACGTTCAAATCGCGATGTATAAAACCTACACTTGCTGTAAAGCCACGCACTTTTCCGCGGTACCTCATACCTTGTCGTACGCAAGTTCTCCTCGCTCGGTTTTGCAGACTGGCGGCACCCAGCGTCAAAGCAGTGCTACTGTTCCTGTGTGGTTACTCCTTATTTTCCTGACGCGGCTTTATAAATACACTGAAACTAACCGCATATTGTTTCTTAGCGTAATGCATCTGATTGTAATTAACTTGTAACAATATAATGCTCCGGGGAATAGCCCTACAAATACCATAACTGCTTTAGCGTTGTTACTCTCACTGCACCTTTTTTTTCTTCTTTCAGCTGCTCCCGTTAAGGGTTGCCACAGCGGATCATCTTTTTCCATATTACTCTCACTGCACCACTCAGAGTATTTATATAACTATATCTAAGTGTGAATCACAGCAGCAGCTGATCGGAAAGAGAATTATTGGGATACAGACTCAAGCACATGCTACCTCAGCCACGGCAAAACGTTTCAAAGCCTTTCCTGTATGGACCTCGCAGTTCAGAAACAGTTTCATCCCAAGAACTATAAACGCACTCAATCAATTGCTCTTTATAGAACTGTTTGTACTTATAAGTACAATTACCTCACTGTAAACTTGCAATACAGTTATATGTATTGCACAACCTGCGCCACTTTATAAAGCGCGTATTTACATATGATGACGATATTTTTAAGATGAAACGCAGCAAAATATGTTTATTGTATTATACAGGTAAAACTTTAACTTTATTTAAATAATCCATATTCTTCTCTGGGACTGGCGTGGAGGATAGAATAATTAAACATATATCACAAGGATAGTTCAATGTTCCTTAAACGTTTTGAAGAATCTGCGCTCTAAGCTTACAGATGGCTTAACGTCTATTACAGAGCTGATTGTGTGGCGATTGGTTACTTGGAGAAAGAAAAGCAAGGACTGCAGGGGCGGCCATGCCAATATATATATCTATACTAATAAAAGGCAAAGCCCTCTCTGACTCACTCACTCACTGACTCACTCATCACTAATTCTCCAACTTCCCGTGTAGGTAGAAGGCTGAAATTTGGCAGGCTCATTCCTTACAGCTTACTTACAAAAGTTGGGCTGATTGGGCGAAATTCTACGCATAATGGTCATAACTGGAACCTATTTTTCTCCATATACTGTAATGGAAGTTAGCCCGATGGCCGCGGGTGGCGGAGCTGCGTGTGACATTACCACATCTCCAACGTAATCACGTGAACTGACTGTGACCGCAGTACGTAGAAAAGAAAGAAAAGCTCCCAACAATAAAACAGCGGAGAACCCGTGGATTAAATAAAAAGGCTGCTTAGTTGGAGAAGCAAGGAAAAACAACGGCCTTATATGGCGTTTGTTTATAAAACAGTGGAGAAGCTGTGTAAAGGCTGCCTCACGAAAAAACAGCAGAGCGCCTTATATGGGCAGGCAGTCAGCCAAAGAAGGGAATCAATAAATAACTATAATTGTAATAAAGGAACAAAAAAATAGCGGAGAGCCCGCGGATTAAATAAAGGAAATGGGTATCTGAACAGTAAACTAAGTCTAAAATATCTACACAATAACTATAACAATCGCAATAAACAAACAATAAAACAGTAGAGAACCGCAAAGCAAGGAGAAAGGGCCCTTTAGAAGGCGTACGGCAACGTCACCGTATTCAGACCCATTGATTGGATAGAAGCCGATATGAGGAAGTCTACGACGCCATTGAACGCACGCATTGTCGCGTGCTCTGCGGCCAACTCCATGGCAGGATTCTGGACAATAGTATTTATCAGACACAGACCAGATTTCAGGACCATGAAAACCTGATGTTTGTCACGCTCCTCGAGCCTCAAAAGTTTCAGGAATACAAGAAAAATTTCACGCATGCAGCTTTCTCCACTGTAACACAAGAGCCACGGAGCGTTTTTGATCTGTCTCAGCTAAAAACAGAACTGACTATAATGTATGCCATGGATGATTTTGCAGGAGAATCTCCAACTGATCTCCTTGACTTCCTTCATCAGAAAAATCTAAATGAGAGCATGGGGCGGCTGTTCACATTGGTATATTTGGCGGTGAGCATTCCTGTGTACGCTGCTTCTGTCGAGCGAACATTTTCAGCCCTAAAGCGAAATCAGACTTATGCCAGGAATACCATAGGGCGGGTTCGCGTTTCAGCATTAGGTTCGATGGCGATAGAAAGTGACGTTTTGATGCAACTGAAGCGCTCGGATAATCCGTACAACAGAGTAATTGAACTGTTTTTGAGAAAACAGAGGACGATGGATTTTGTTTACAAATGATCCAAAATTTTTGGTGAGTAAAATGCGATTTTCCTAAATAATACTGCACATTTATGAGTTATTATTGATGTTTTTTATGTGTGTCGCGGCTGTGCCTGCAGTAAAAAGGAACTTGTTCATCCCTGGTTTCTCTATAAAATAAAGGCATTTATTGTGGCTACAGGAGTATATATATATATACAGTGGGATGCAAAAGTTTGGGCAACCTTGTTAATGGTCATTATTTTCCTGTATAAATCGTTGGTTGTTACGATAAAAAATGTCAGTTAAATCTATACTAATAAAAGGCAAAGCCCTCACTCACTCACTCACTCACTCACTCCCTAATTCTCCAACTTCCAACTTTGTGGGTGGAAGGCTGAAATTTGGCAGGTTCATTCCTTACAGCTTCCTTACAAAAGTTGGGCAGGTTT